>NC_091089.1:60977500-62206666 GCF_032405125.1 Capricornis sumatraensis
GGGGTCACAGTCGGACAAACATGCACCTCAGTGTTCATAGCACTATTTACAATAGCCAGGACATGGAAGCACTCTAAATGTCCATCAACAGAGGAATGGGGCAAGAAGATGTGGTACATATATGCAGTGGAATATTAGCCACAAAAATGAACGAAATAATTCCATTTGCAGGAACATGGATGGACCCAGAGAACATCATACTAAGTGAAGTCAGACAGAGACAGACAGATCCCTTATGTCTGGAATCTAAAAATTAAGACAAATAAATTTACAAAGTGGAAACAGACTTCCAGGCATAGAGAACAAACTTGTGGTTATCAAAGGGGAAAGAGGAGGAGGGGTGAATCAGGAGTGTGGGGTTAACAGCACCCACGACTACATACAAAGCAACCTCCCAGGAGGCACTGTGTGGCAAAGGGAGCTCTATGCAGAATCTTGTAACAATCTATAATGGGAAAGAATCTAAAATATGTGTAGACATTAGTAAGAACTGAGAACAGGGCTGGGGAGTGAGCTGGGTGCGAGGGAGATAGACTGAGGAGGGTCTTAAGTTTTGAAATCAGTTCAGTTCAGCTCAATCGCTCAGTTGTGTCCACCTCTTTGTGACCCCATGAACTGTAGCACGCCAGGCCTCCGTGTCCATCACCAACTCCCGGAGTTCACCCAAACCCATGTCCATCAAGTCAGTGATGCCATCTAACCATCTCATCCTCTGTCGTCCCCTTCTCCTCCTGTCCCCAATCCCTTCCAGCATCAGGGTCTTTTACAATGAGTCAGCTCTTTGCATCAGGTGGCCAAAGTATTGGAGTTTCAGCTTCAGCATCAGTCCTTCCTATGAATATTTAGAGCTGATTTCCTTTAGGATGGACTGGTTGGATCTCCTTGCAGTCCAAGGGACTCTCAAGAGTCTTCTCTAACACCACAGTTCAAAAGCATCCATTCTTCGGCACTCAGCCCTCTTTATAGTCCAACTCTCACATCCATACATGACCACTGGAAAAACCATAGCCTTAACTAGACAGACCTTTGCTGGCAAAGTAATGTCTCTGCTTTTCAATATGCTGTCTAGGTTGGTCATAACTTTCCTTTCAAGGAGTAAGCATCTTTTAATTTCATGGCTGCAATCACCATCTGCAGTAATTTTGGAGCCCAGAAAAATAAAGTCAGCCACCATTTCCCCATCTATTTGCCATGAAGTGATGGGACCAGATGCCATGATCTTTGTTTTCTGAATGTTGAGCTTTAAGCCAACTTTGTCATTCTCCTCTTTCACTTTCATCAAGAGGCTCTTTAGTTCTTCCCTTTCTGCCATAAGGGTGGTGTCATCTGCATATCTGAGGTTATATTTCTCCCGGCAATCTTGATTCCAGCTTGTGCTTCTTCCAGCCCGGCATTTCTCATGATGTTTTGAAATCACGTTTGCCTAAAAATGACTTTTTTCAACCCTTCTCGCTAGTCTGTATACAATTCTAGGCTTGGAAAACTACCTCAGAATTTTGAAGGAAATGCTCCCTTGTCATCCAGCTTTCAGACTGGCTGTTACATCCTGTGAGATTCTAATTCTTGATCTTTTGAATGAATCTCATTTTTTTCTCCTTTAGTCAGTATTTTCTTTTTGCTCTGGGGTATTCATATCTCACAATGATGTCTTTATGTGGGACCACTTCAATTTTTGGCAGGTTCTTTTAATCCAGAAATTCCTGTCCTTCAATTCTAGAGAATTTCCTTGATTTACCCTTTAATGATTTCTCCCTTCTTCCTGTGTTCTATGTGGAACTCAATCATTTGGATGTTGCATGCCCTGAACTGGTCCTCTAATATTCTCACAGTTTTTCTTTTACTATTTTTTTATTTCCTCAATCTGTTTTTTCTTCAGGCTCTCAAAGGTTTTCTCAGTCTCATCTCCCAAGCCCTCCCCCATTCTCATTTTATCAGGTTTCTAATCTCTGAGAATTCTCTATTTCTTCTTGCAGTGTTCCTTTCTAATAACATCACGTCTTAGTCCCACGGATGCTATACCGTTTTTGATCTCACTGACGTATAAACGGTAGGTACTCTGAAGTCTTGTTCTTTCTGGGTGGTGTTTCCTCTAAGACTACCCCCAACCCCACCCCTGCCACCGTATGTTTCTTACTGTAGATTTTCCTCTAACGAGTGGTGATCCTGTTTGGACGTCTGCTGTAACTGATTCATGGTTAAATAGAATAACTGAAAAAAAGTTATAGCTAAATGGCAATGAAGCTACAAAACTAGTTAAATAGAAGGCTACAAAACTGGCTAAACAAGCTTTTTGCACGCAGCAGACTTTGCAAACACTGGGCTTCATTTAAATGCTTTGGCTGGTACATTTCAATGTTAGTTTCTTTAGGACTTTCCCCTGTGATTTTCAGAATGTCCAGAGAGACATTTCCAAGTCCTCACCTGATAAGTAAATCCTGATCCTGGAAGTCATGGGGAGAAGAAGGCTGAAAGTTTCAACATTTAACGTGTAAGCAATCCTTTACTAATTAAACGCTTCCATTTTCAGCATCAGAGCCCTGCCTCCATCTCTGACTGGCACCCCGCAGTCCCAGGACCTTCTGGATACCCTCTCAAAAGAATCAGCATCTCTGGTCTTTTGCTGGTCTTGGAAGGGGCAATATTTCGTCTCAGTGGAATGGAGGACAAGTTCTGGGAGTCTGACTTCTTCTTGAACAGATTTTCAGTCAATTCTCCTGCTGGGACATCTCTTTCCACTTTCTGGGACCTCTGTTTCAGGAAACCTTTAGGTTCTCTGACTGCTATTTGCTTGGGTGTAAGCTGGCTTGTTCTTTAGCTTGCCTGGATGCTGGTTAAGGGTTCAGCTTGGCCTGCACTACAGCCTCTGCTTTCCAGGTCCCAAACCTGCATTGCTGCTCTCTCCTCTCCCTTCGTCTTTGTGGGTTTAAGCGTCTTTTGTGAACCCCCTGGTCCTCACGATACACCTTTCCCCTGACCTATTTTGCAGGATTTCTGGAGGTGGCAAGATTAGTGAATTTATTCAACTTTCCCTTTTTAATGCTGGTTTTCCAGTGACTGCCAGCTTTCTGCCATGTAGCTTCATTGCTACAATTTCTCTATTTCCACTGGTTCTGTTTCTCTTGTCACCCTTCTCTGATCTTCAGAACCTCCCTTGTAAATCCTCATCTCAAGATTCTTCCTTCTTAGATCCATTCTGTATAACAGCACCAGGCCTGTACTATTCTGAAAGCATAGCTCTGTGTGTGTCAGCACCTTGCTCAAAAGCCTGCAAACCATGCTCACTAACGTTACATATAAACGGCTCACTCTTGCATTCGAAGTCTGGTATTCTATCCCCGAGACTAACACTTTCAACGTTAAGACTCATTTATGAATTCCTTATGCTTCAATAAGGAATACGCTCTCTTCCGCATCATCCCTTATCACACCCATGGCTTCTTCAGTTCAGTCGCTCAGTTGTGTCCAGCTCTTTGTGACCCCATGGACTGCAACACGCCCAGCTTCCCTGTCCATCACCTACTCCCAGAGTTCACTCAAACTCATGTCCATCGAGTCAGTGGGGCCATCCAACCATCTCATCCTCTGTTGTCCCCTTCTTCTCCTGCTCTCAATTTTTCCCAGCATCAGGGTCTTTTCCAGTGAGTCAGTTCTTCCCATCAGGTGGCCAAAGTACTGGAGCTTTGGCTTCGGCATCAGTCCTTCCAATGAACACCCAGGACTGGTCTCCTTTAGGATGGACTGGTTGGATCTCCTTGCAGTCCAGGGGACTCTCAAGAGTCTTCTCCAACACCACAGTTCAAAAGCATCAATTCTTTGGTGCTCAGCTTTCTTTACAGTCCAACTCTCACACCTGTACATGAATAATGGAAAAACTATGGCCTTGACTAGACAGACCTTTGTTGGCAAAGTAATGTCTCTGCTTTTTAATATGCTGTCTAGGTTGGTCATAACTTTCCTTTCAAGGAGTAAGCATCTTTTAATTTCATGGCTGCAGTCACCATCTGCAGTGATTTTGGAGCCACAAAAAATAAAGTCTATCACTGTTTCCATTGTTTCCCCGTCTGTTTGCCATGAACTGATGGGACCGGATGCCATGATCTTAGTTTTCTGAATGTTGAGTTTTAACACAACTTTTTCCCTCTCCTCTTTTACTTTCGTCTTCTTACCCTGACACTTTTGTGTATTCTGTTTTCAACCTCTACAATGTCCAATCCACCCTCTGCTCTCACTCTCCGCATTTCATTATTGTGCCTACCCGGTCTCGAGTTCAAATGTCAGCTTTTTAAGAACACTTCCCGAAGTCCTCCACAGAGTCTAGCGTCTGAGTCCCGCCGATCCCACAGGCCGGGGGCTGCTCCGCCGTATCTGCCGAGGGCCCGCCGTGTGCCGGGCTCTACTTCAGGAGGCGCGATGCAGGGTCAGGAGAAGCAGAAGGTCCAGAGCCAGCCCTCCCCGCCTGCCTCCCTCTCTGTGATCCTGAGGCCGTTAAGCCTCCACTTCCTTACCTGCAAAACAGGGATTCCCGTAAGACCAGCCTCATGCTGCTTTAAGGAAGATTTAATTGGGTGATGTAGTGAGCAAAAGCTTTGCCTGTTCTTTAGCTCCTTTTACTACTATTGTGATTGACTGTCTTGATATCTGACAGGGACTGTTTTCCCTGGAGTAATCAGCACTATTGGCTTCCTACAGTTTGTGTTCAATGAGTAATTGTTGACCCAGAACAAGTCTGATTAGCCTATCATCTGGCCAATGTAGAGAACATTTACAGCAGGGGTTGGCAAACTTTTTCTGTAAAGGGGCCAGATAATACTTTTGGTTTTGCAGGCAGACCTTTGTTGCAACTACTCAACTCTGCTGTTGTAGGGCAAAGGTAGCCACAGACAATATTTAAGTGGATGGGTATGTCTGTGTTTCAATAAAGCTTTATTTACAAACACAAGTGGTGGGCCACATTTGGCCCACAGACACAAGCTGCCGAAACTAAAACAAATATGAGGCAATGACGCTTTTAAAATTGCAGCTCCTCCTCCCTAGAATATTTGTTTAGAAATTCTAGTCTGATTCTACTATCTGTGATGGCTAATTTTAAGTGTTAATTTGGCTAGGCCACAGTGCCCAAACATCTGGTCATTTTTCTATAAGTTTCTATGGAGTGTTTTTTTTTTTTTTTAAATGAGATTAACATTTAAATTAGTAGATGTTGAATAAAGCAGACTGCCCCTACTGTGGGTGGGTCTCATCCAATCAATTGAAGGCCTAAATTTAAAAAAAAGATGGCCCTCCATTGATAGACAGGGACTTCTGCCAGCAGATGGCCTTCAGACTCAAACTGTAACTCTTCCCTAGATCTCCAGCCTGCTGGTCTAGTCTGCAGATTTTGGACTTGCATGCCTCTATAATCTCAAGAGCTAATTCCTTAAAATAAATCTCTCTGTTTCTTTGGAGAATTGTGAGTAATATACCATCTTTTCTGAAATCCGACACTTTGCATTCTTTGGAAACAGAAACCTTTATGATTAAAGATTTCTTTAGTGATAAACAAACAAACACACACTGACTTATTCCCACAGAGGAAAACAAATCAACTTTAAAAAATGTTCCAGTGAAAAGCGATGGAACAGGGAGCCAGGGAGCCAGTTATGGCAAAGCAACTTTCAGCACTTGGTCCACTTTTCCTGGAAATACTCAGTTTTAAATTAAATTAATCCTGGGTGCTGATAATGTCTTACTGTAGAGTGAGGGAGACTGGTTTTAGGCTTAGATGTTAGAAACCACGACACCTATTATTTAAAGAAACTCGAAGCGTGTGGTATCCATGTAATGTGGTTTTCATCAGGTTGGGCAAGGTCTTTAACTGAGATCGCAAACTGATGGGCCAAGACTTTATTCTCTTTCCATATCTACCAAATTGAAATATAAAGGACTCAGCTGGTGACAAAGAGAAGCTGCTTATAAAAGAACCCAATTATTTTGACTTTTGTGGTTTTTTCCCCCACCAAGCTCTAACAAAACTAGCTGGCAGTTGAGAAATTCCTTCTTGGAGAGACCTACATAAATCAAAATACATGAAGAAATTTCCTAACCAACCTTTCCAAAGCAGCTTTCTCAGAGTCAGCAGCTACGGTTTAATGGACTCTTCTGCAAAACAGGGCAATAAACAAGAAGGATTCATTTAACTCTAACTGATAAAGAAACTGCCCCCTATGCGATAATGCAATGTAAATAGCTTGGCTGGGCTCCAAGTCCTCTAAAGCGACCTGGACTCCTGGCCACCAGTGAAGAAAACCATTTCACATTACCTACTCACCTGTCTCCAGCCCAGCCCCGTGCTGGCAAACTAATCTCAGGCTCTCCCCACAGCTCTTAGTGTTTTCCGTGTCAGCGTTCTGCCTGGAATCCTTTGCAATTCTCTTTCTCCTACTTGTCTAAGTCCTGCCTTCCTCATAACCTAGCTCCAATCTCCTCTCTTTCTTGAGACCACTTGTGACCGGCCTGGTCTTTGGGGCTATGTGCCCCCCCCCCCCAGTATGTATGACTCTATTATGCTCACTGCAGTTATCAGTGATAGCAGCAACCACAATTTATCAAGCACCAAGTCAGCCTGTGTTCCAAATAGTTTACATGTGGCAATATTCTTAAAACCACCACTAGTCAAGAATTAGCATTTTCTGCAAAAACTAAGTTTTACAAAGTCATGTGCCTAAGGTCATGGCTAGCAGGATGTGTGTTATGGACTGAACGTTTGTGTCCTCTTGAAATCCATGTTGAAATCTTAATCCCACGATGTCATGGTATATTAGGAGGTACAGGCCTTTGGGAGATTATTATATCAGAAGAGTGATGCCCTCATAAGTGGGATTAGTGCCCTTAGAAGAGAGACTCGAGAGAGTTCCTTGCCCCTGCCACCATGTGAAGACACACCAAGAAGATGGCTGTGTATGAACCAGGGGGGGCTTACCAGACCCTGGGCTTTTTTGATGCCTTGTCTTGGACTTCCTAGTCTCTGCATAGTCTGAGGTATTTGTGTTACAGCTGCCCAGATGGATATGGCAACGTGGAAGCATGATTAAACCCCAGGCATCTCTGTTTCCATATCATCCACAACCCAGCGTGAGGGTGTGCATCTTAAGAGCTGCAGGCCCATCTGACATCACGGTGTCTCTCCAGTGCTGGGCTGAGCAGTGTTTGCTGATGATCACGTGAAGGGGCTTCAAGTTTAGCTAATGAAAAGCAGGTAGAGAGGTTGGGAAGAATGGGTGTATTCTAATTGTGCGTGAAATGCCATGTAGAGAATTAGTCTCTACAACACAAAACCTGAAATATAAGAATTACTCAGTATGTGCGTATATTCTGGGTAATGATTTAGCTAGAGCCTGCCATGTACAATCAAACTGGCATTAGAAGAATTTAAAGCCAAAAAACAGAGAGAAATTACACACGCATGCACAGAAAACACATTGACATCCCGTGTAGTGCGTCTGAGCTTTACAGACCTCTGGCGATTAGCCATAAACAAGGTGAGAAGATATAATGACTTTCATCACATACCTTCTGGGATGCATTGTCCAAGGACAAACTTATACCCCTTGCAGCACTTCTTCCTAAGAGGGAAACAAAAACACATTTTAAATGTGATCTGTTAGATTAAAAATATTCTTTTCAGTTACTGGTTTTGAATAAAATAACTTGTGCCTAAGATGAACTGAGGCATAAAGGAAAATCAGAGTAGACAGAATCTGAGATAAAAGGAAAAAATTTTATCAGTACCATATGACCACACCTCTTCTCCACCTAATATATGGCATTAATCCTTTCCATCCTATGAAGTGAATTTGGTGGATTCATGTCAATGTATGGCAAAACCAATACAGTATTGTAAAGTAAAATAAAGAAAAATAAAAATAAAAAAAAATTTATATTAGAGGATTATTATGTTATAGGACATCATCCTACAGGACAAGGATTCACATGACTTGCTAATAATTAGCTGGTTATAATAGTAGAATAATCATAACACAATGATTGATAATTATTATAATTGGGCAGCTAGTTACTGTCAAGCCTGGGACTGGAGCCCAGGCATTCTGTTATGTAAGTGCCACCCTCCCTTTTTTAAAGACCTGGACCACATAAGGTATCCAAAGAATCCCCAACTATCTGAATTTTAAGAACAGCTAACAGGCATTTACTAACATAAACATCCGAGACTTGCATCTCTGCCCTAGAAGTGGTGCCATCAGTTCAAAACGCAAACCTCCAGTGGTGAGATCACATCTCCACTACGGAGCTGTGACCTCCTAACAGACCAACCGCCTCTGCAGATAACAACTGAAAACCACGGAGCAATCAGAAGCCAACAACTACTGGATGATTCTGGAGAGTAAATAAAAGCAGACAGATTTAGGGGGTGAGTTGAAATTTCCCACAAGGAACTGACAGAGGGTAATTTCCCTGCTTTTCAGGGCTTCATCCTGTATGCAGATCACAGGTGCCATGTGGAAGCTAAAAGTCTGAGAGAAAAAAACACAAAACCTGCAGTATTTTTTGGCCTGATCAGACAGAGGACAAAGCCTTCGCATCCAGAGTCACAAGAATTCGAGAAGGGATCCTGGAGAGGAGAGCCCTGGATTCTGGGTATGAACTCTGTCCAAGTCTCTGGCAACTCCTCCGTCCATGTGCATGAGGAGCAGGCCCGGAACATCTCAGCTGAAGACAGAAGGGGCTGAAGGAAGACTTGAGCTGCTGCTTCCACAGGCCAAATAGTGTTCACTGTTTCTAGTTAACTGTCTGCTAAAAGAAAAATATCAATACTCTTTGGATTAACATATCAGGATGCAGGGTCTCAATAACATAACATGTATAAATGTGACCCATTCTCAAAGAAAAAGACTGTCAATGGTGCCAGCTTTGAGACAACCCAGAGGGTGGAATTATTAGACACAAACTGCAACTATGGTCAATGACATAAAGGAAAATACACTTGCAACAAATGAAAAAGTAGGAAATCTCAGCTCTCCACGTCTCCAGCCTCCATCTTTTCCCTTCCCTTCTCTCCCAGCCGCTTTCTAAGTATGCTTTCCTTTACCACTTTCAACTCAACATATGCTAATTCAGAGTCCAACAATCAATGAGAGTCTTATGAGTCTGCAAACCTTAAGAACGCACCAAGATATTTTGAGTTGTCTATCATGGTTAAACTACCATGAAAAAACTTTTTGTAGCCATAAGATAAATCAGATTCAAGGTTATTCTTATCGCAATGTCATTCTCACTCATTTGCATCTGGATATGCCTTCCAGGTGGAACAGAAAGGGGAAACGTTACAGACGCTTCACCAGTTAGGAGTTGGATATCACCTGCAACTTATCATGGCACCTGTGCTAACATGTCATCTGTATGTATGAACCAGGGGCACAGACCACTGATTCGGAAAATTAGGCATTACCTAGATTCCAAAGCAAGTTCTCATTTTCATCCAATGGTCAAAACCTTCAACCAGGTTAGACAAGGCCCTGTGTCTCTTTAGAAGAATGTGACAGACTCAGATGTATTTTTTTCCATCCCATCTTAGTACAAAATAACTTAACAGCATTATTTTACAAGTCAGTGTAATCTTACTGGTAAAATCCATTTTTGTGAACTGGTCTGCTAGGGGAACGGCCACTCATAGGAGAAGCTTAGGCAATCTCTTCCTCAAGCTTTAAAAGTTTATAAGATTCTTATTAACTATTTTATACAGTTTATAAACATCACACCTGCTAAGAGAACATTCTGATGCCTCACTGGGTCACAATATCACCTCGTTCCTCCTTGCAACATCTCACATGCAGCCCAGATTCCGCAGATAATCCTATTTCAAAAGCAAAATAAGTGGGCTTCCATTATAAAAGCAGTGATATCTGGGATGGTCCCAAAGCAGACTTGAGTGAAACAGCTAAGCCCAACGCCATCTCCCAACAAATGATACATTTGCCTGCCTGTACTGGTCCACTCAATAAAGATTATTCTGAATCTCTCATCAACATATTTTATGTTAAAAAGAAATACATATGTGTATGTCATTTACTGATACAGATGATCTGTGGCAATATTCAGAGTCTTCTCATTAGACATAATTTCCCAATATCTCCAATGGAATTCTAACTTTACTTGACAAGAGAAGCCCATGGGATATCAATTCATGGTTATCTGTAACAGAGGTATTAAGACCTACCTTTACAATCTGTGAAATAAACTACCTAGTTTTCCATGGTTTAAAAAGTCCAAGATCCTGACAACCAAAAAGAACACTGGTTTAACAGAAAATCTCACATTTATTACTTACTGTACTCCTTGAGGCTGCCCTATAGAAACCCATCGGAGGAAGAGCAGTGTGCCAGATGATTCGAACCTTGAGCGATTCATGAGGAAGTCGGATGCAGGGGCAAAGCCTGTGTTTTTGATACGTCAAGTACAACACCACATTTAAACACATGGTTCTGTTTGTCTGTTTCTACTTAAATGGCACATCTAAGGTATTGCCTCGGAGATGTTCTATAGCGTTTTAAACTTCATACAAATGAATGAAATCCTTATAATCTCTTCTTCTACACCTAAGACATTAAACTTGGGCCCTCTAACCTTTCTGAGCACTTCAAGGGCTTGGGATCATCCACACAGTGGAGCCCAAAGTCACCTGTCGTTTGCTTTTTTGTGAAATTAAATGATAACATAGGGATTTGATATGCTTTCCAAAGGTGACGGAGCTCTGTCAGAAAATCTGAGCTTCAGGATGGACTGCTTCGTTTAAATACCTGCTCAGTGAAGAGCTAAGTTCCCCTTGGCTGCTTTTCTTAACTGCCCAACTAACACTCTCTTCCTGCTCGAGGGAAAGCGCCCTGAGACTCCACTGTACCCACCTGTTTTCCCAGAGCTCCTGGGAATACAGCATTATTTTGCATGTTAAACAGCCATCAATCATGAATCACCACTTAAACAATGAAAGAGTCCAAAGCATATCAAAATAAACACTGGCCACACATGTTATACCGTTTCAGAGATTACTTAAAACACAACTCACGCAATGATGAAGTTGTGCCGGCCAAACTGAAATCTCCTTGTTATGCAAGCGCGGACACTTCTGAGATCTAACTCTAATGCATACATGGCTGCGCGGTTTTTATCTTTTAGAAGAACAAACCCAGACAGGAAAAGTGCACGTGGAGTCAGGGGAAACAGTCCTTCTTAATACGCTTCACGTGTCCTGGTGTGGTTTTCCAAATGCAAAAATGCTTTGCTCATTTCTTGGCAAGAGGAAGTGGCGATTAGATGGTTGTTACATAGAAAGGGCGACATCTGGTAATCAGGAAAGTCTGTGGAGGCTTCCCCTGGGTACCCCTGAGTATTAACACACATAAAAAATTCATAAATAAAAATAGTGTAGTCAGAAATATATTCCACCAACCAAGTGTGTGTGAAAGCTTTTGGAAGGAAAAACTAAATCAGGAAAATGAAGATAACAGAGATCTCATCATCCAGCTGTCTGCTGTGTGTTACCAGAGTCTAGAAAAGAAATTTTTTAAAAGTCACTGCCTGCAGAATTACAGGGCTAGTAGGCAAGATGTATTTCAATACTTGCTCCAGTGAAACAGTAAATCTTTCCAAGATTTACTAGGGGAGGTTTCTTTGCAAAAGGGCTTAGACCAGATCTATCAGGATTTTTAAAACATAAAAGAGCTGTACTTTTTAGAGTATTTGGAGTCTGTGGTGCTGAGCTGGATGGAGCCATGGCTTTGGAGTCAAGCAATTCTGGTTCTGACCTTGAAAGAGCAAGGGGTGTGACCTTAGGGCTCATTTCTTAAATTCGCTGAGCTTCAGATTCTTCACAGATAAAAACAAGAACAGTAAAATCTGCTTTATGGGGTTAATGCAAGGATTACAGATGAGAAAGGTGCCTACCACAGGGCCTGGTTTGGGGTCAGAAAGGTGTTCTAAGTCACAGCTTTATGAACACAGCAGGAAAACAGCAAAGGCAGCCCTTCCCAGATGCCTTCCTCTTTCAACTCATCACTTTCTTCCACTTCTTAATCACTGGCAGATGCTATTGCTTCCAAATCCAAGAGAGAAGGGGAAGGGAAGGGAAGGAGAGAAACTTCTGATTTCAAGATGATAGAAAAGTAACATTTTTGTCATCTTCTTTTACAAGTTAGCCCAAAATAACCCTGAGAACAAGAAATAAAATGCAAACGCATGTCTCATGGATTTAGGAGAACTGTCTAACTCAGAACAGAATCTAGTTGTCGCTCGGTAACTGCAAGGGATCGGTTCCAGGAGCCTTCCCATACCAACGTCCCCAGATGCTCTAGTCCCTTACATAAAACGGCAGAGTACAATGAATACAGCTGGCACTCCATATCCACACATAGATATGGAGTGTTGACTGTATACTTACCGAAAAAAAAAAAAATCTGTGTATTGAGTGGGTCTGTATAGCTCAGACTCATGTTGTTCAAGGGTCAACTGAATGTAAACAGGGCCCTTGGATGGAAGGATGGGAAGTAATTTTGCAGAGTGAAGTAACGTGAAACCTAAGTGTCTCCAGAGGTGATCATGGAGAGGCAGCCAACCCAGGCTGCAGAACCTCAAAACCTTTGATGGCTGCAGTAAGCCGTCAAAACTGGAGATCCCAGTTACTGGGGAAAGCGGAGACCAGAAGACAGCAAGATGACCTGAAAGTCTGGTGAGAAGTTAGACTTCCTGTTCCTACCCCAAACACAAGAAGTTAGCCTGATACCCTTGCCTACTGGACAAGAGGGAGAGGGTATATTCTTTTGGAAAACTATATCCAAGAAGTTCAAGACTAGGACACAGAATCAGAGAACCAAGCAGCATCTAACCCACTCATGGGTAGATACCCCTGCCGAGGCACACACAGGTCTTAAATGTTTTTCAAAGAGCCCTTTCGGAAACATGCAGTCCAATGTTCACTGCAGCACTATTTATTTACAATAGCCAAGGCATGGAAGCAACTTAAATCTCTGCTGACAGATGAACAAAGAAGATATGGTGCATATATACAATGGAATGTCACTCAGCCACTAAAAAAGGATGAAATAATGCCATTTGCAACAACATGCATGGACCTGGAGATTGTTATACTGAATGAAGTAAATCAAAGACAAATATCATATGATATCACTTATGTGCAGAATCTAAAATAAAATTATACAATGAACTTATTTACAAAACAGAAACAGACTCACAGACATAGACATAAACTTATGGTTACCAAAGGAGAAAGGTGGGATGGGGAGAGAGGGCTAGTGAGAGTCTGGGATTGACAGATACACACTACCATATTTAAAATAGATAACCAATAAGGACCTACCACACAGCACAGCAAACTCTGCTCAATATTCTGTAATAACTTAGGGGGAAAGAATTTGTAAAAGAACAGATATATGTATAACTGAATCACTTTTCTGTGCACTTGAAACTAATACAACATTGTAAATCAATTACAAATTTTGAAAAATGATGACTTTCAATTTAATATTTCATTCCAAGACAATGAAGCTCTCTTGGTGATGTTGTCTAAAGGCAGATGGATGGTGGCTCCCTCACATCTTCAGCTAGTCAGTCCTAAGTGAAGGCAGATGAGACAGAGACAGTGTAGAGCCAACGGGCATCATTTGTTCTTACCAGCCCAACTGCGCTGTGGTATGCCTGAGCAGGGCGTTCACGAGAACCTTCTGCCAGGAAGAACACAGAACGTGAATCCCTTGGGACAGTATTAAAGGCCTGAGCATCTAAAACAATGGAAACAGTGACAGACTTTATTTTCTTGGGCTCCAAAATCACTGCAGATGGTGACTGCAGCCTTGAAATTAAAAGACACTTGCTCCTTGGAAGAAAAGTTATGAGCAACCTAGATAGCATATTAAAAAGCAGAGACATTACTTTGCCAACAAAGGTCCGTCTAGTCAAAGCTATGGTTTTCCCAGTAGTCATGCATAGATGTGAGTGTTGGACTATAAAGTAAGCTGAGCACCAAAGAATTGATGCTTTTGAACTGTGGTGTTGGAGAAGACTCTTGAGAGGTCCCTTGGACTGCAAGGAGATCAAACCAGTCAATCCTAAAGGAAATCAGTCATGAATATTCATTGGAAGGACTGATGCTGAAGCTCCAGTATTTTGGCCACCTGATGGGAAGAACTGACTCACTGGAAAAGACCCTGATGCTGGGAAAGATTGAAGGCAGGAGGAGAAGGGGATGACAGAGGATGAGATGGTGGGATGGCATCACCGACTTGATGGACATGAGTTTGAGCAGGCTCCAGGAGTTGGTGATGGACAGGGAAGCCTGGTGTGCTGCAGTCCATGGGGTCAAAAAGAGCCAGACACAACTGACTGAACTGAACTGAGCATCTAAAAGTCATCCTGGGGTTTTTAGTAACCCTTAGAGTGAGGAAGCATTCCTCTCTTCCTTTTAACCTTCTTCCTTTGTGGAAGCTTTTATTGAGCTTTGTACGACTTTGTGGGAGCCAGTAGAATTCCTTTCACACCAGATGACTTGAGAACGGAGTCCATAAAATGACTCACCTCCCAACTAGACATGCTTGATTTGAGCCTTTTAACCAGAAAGTGCTCCTCCCAGGCAAACAGAATAATATCATGGAAGTTTCAGAGACTTGTGGTTTTGAAAGATGGGTAAGGAGTCACGTTCAGGAGCGTGTTGGAGCAGATAGGCACCTGGTAGGACTTGCTTACCCACAAGCTGAACAGTTATATTTTGGACAAACTGAAACAATTAGGCTTCAATCCAAGTGCTTTTGATCAAATCACCTGGAATCAATATACAGTATTTATTAAGAAATTGCTTCAGGAATCTAGTGTATTATTTAATAGGATGTTCACTCTTACTTTTTCCACCTCAAATAACTGGCTTAATAGGCTTGCCTCAGAGAGGATTTTAATGGACCGATTTTCTGGATTTGTAGGATGTGTTTAAACCAGTGCATCTCTGCTCACACTTTTTCCTAAGGTTGCTAATTTTCAGAGGCGCTGAAGGCTGTGAACTGTGTCCTACTGTGTGGGTCACTGTCCATGGACAAAGCATGCAAAGTGGAGATGATTCCTGACAGCAACATGGCTCATTGTATGCAGGGACACTGTAGGACCCAAAGCCCTAGTCATTGACTTCATCTTTATTCTATTCTTAACTCTCTAAGCATTCTAGGAACACCTACATGGTTATTAGTAATATTCTATGGTGGCATTCATCAAGAAAATCCTATCTTCAGGTACTGAAACATTCATGATAAATGGAGCAACTCAAGTCATCTGTTACCATGGCTCTCCTGAGGTTTCCTGACCACTCCTCTGTCTTCTCCTCCCACTCCAGGGTTCCCCTGCAGTTCAGACTTTGTTCCCTCACTGCTCGCG
Source organism: Capricornis sumatraensis (assembly GCF_032405125.1). NCBI lineage: Eukaryota > Metazoa > Chordata > Mammalia > Artiodactyla > Bovidae > Capricornis > Capricornis sumatraensis. The sequence goes on from NC_091089.1 coordinate 60,992,924, forward strand.
CTTTGCTTAATAACTTATTTATTAAAGTATAGTTGTTTTACCATGTCACATTAGTTTCAGACGCAGAACACAGTGATTCAATAGTTTTATAGATTATATACCATTTAAAGTTATTATAAAATATTGACCTCATTCCTGAATGACTATAACAAAACAGAAACACACTCCTCTGTTTCTTCAAAGGGTGACTTCAGCCTGAGGATCTCAATTCTCACCTCTCTGACACCTCAACTACAAACCTGCAGGCATCTTCCTTGCCTTCATTTTGCTTCCCTGTATTTTCTAATTTGTCCATAATTATCAGGTGTTACTTTTCATAGCAGCAACAAGTTATATTTTCAAATGAGGAAAAAAAATTAACTTCTCACTGTTAATGTGGAATAGAACAGCAACCTGGATGGAGCCAGAGCTCAAAGGCAAATAACCCATAAGCTTGTTTCTAAATATTGCCTTTATTTTTTTCCCCTAGTAGAAGCACTGTATTACCCACAACCCCTGCATTTTCAGAAAGTCATTACTGAGGCAGAGACAGCTAGCTGTTCCTCCTTATCTGTTTTCTCTCTTTTTTTCCCTGTTGTTACAAAAGCCTAAATTGTGGCTAGGCATATACCCACCCAGAATAAAGGAGGCATTTCCCACCTTCTCATCCCCCAGAATGAAGGAGGCATTTCCCACCTTCTCATTCCCCAGAATGAAGGAGGCATTTCCCACATTTTCGTCCCCTAGGCACGGCCTTGTGAATAAGCCTGGCCAATGGGGTGTGAGCAACCATGCTGTGTGCAGCTTTGAGGTGTCGCCCTTAGGTGGGAGGGGCACACACCCTCTTCTTTTGCTTTCTCACAAGTGGGAGCGTGACCAGCGGTGGTGTGCCATCTTGGACAATGAGATGCGCACCTCAGCAATGAGAGGACCAATACACAAGGAGGTGAGTGCACGGTGCCATTCGGCCACCATGAGCTAAGGATGACTGAACAGTTTTGTGCAAGAGAAACACACTTCCATCTTGTTTAAGCTATTATTTTTTGTTTCACTATAGGGGTGAAAGGTTGTTGTTGAATTACGACACCGGGATTCTCGGCCCCCGGAGGAGAAGAATTCAATCCAGGGCCAGAGACGAGGCTTGATCGCTCAGGGCTTTTGTGTAATAAAGTTTTATTAAAGTATAAAGGAGATAGAGAAAGCTTCTGACATAGGCATCAGAAGGGGGCAGAAAGAGTGCCTGCTTGTTAGTGTTAGCAATGAAGTTATATACTCCCCAGTGAATCCAAAGCATGTCTGGAGGTTGTAAAGACCTGACCAGACCTACTCCCATAATTTACATTTTAAGATAACAGAATTAGCCAGAAGGTTTAATCCAGAGACTGTCCTCAGGCAGAATACATAATACATTGTTGTTATATAATCCTTGTAAAGAGCAGGTCTACTCCCACAATTTACAGAATTAGCCAGAGGGTTTAATCCAGAGACTGTCCTCAGGAAGAATACATTGCTGTTATATAATCCTAAGGAATGTACAGAAGGAAAAATGTTTGTCCTTTCTTCCTCCTTGAGAATTCCAGACCCCTCTCTCCTTAGGGACCCCTAGACTTCTTATCAACCTGCCTAGGAAATGATTCTCTCAGGAGCATAGGACACGCCTCCTTCCCTGAAAGCTAAAATAACTGAAGGAAATAAAGCCATGGGAGAAAGGCTACTAAAATGCAAGGCTAGTCAGCTAAGAGCTGCCTGGAGAAGATGCAGCCATTTATTCTGCTCCAGTAACAGCTGTGCATGGAGCCCTCGAGCCTTATGAAATGCAAATCTCTGAACCTTCCTTGCAAATTACGCAAAGCTAAAGAACTCTGCTTTGACAGAGCTACGATCCTAGTTCCAACACAGTGGGCAGAGTTTCCTGGGTGCTCAGTCCCCTTTCCTGCACTTCACCATGTAAATGAGGCAATTCCAGACAGAGCTCAGTGCAGGAACATGTAAACACAATCCGCTGATTCAGATTTCTGCCTGGGGTCTGTCATTCGGGAATTAAATGAGGAAGTCTTAGAGACCTTACTTGTAATGACTTTGAAAGACAGAAGGGTCCTGATATGAGATCCTTTCTTAGGTTAATTAATCATGATATGATATATTCCATACCTCTCACATATAAACCTTTATGGAAAACAAAATACAACTGACATTACTCCAGGTCTGGGGAGGCCTTACAAATAGCTGTGAAAAGAACAGAGGCAAAAAGCAAAGGAGAAAAGGAAAGATATAAGCATCTGAATGCAGAGTTCCAGAGAATACCAAGAAGAGATAAGAAAACCTTCTTCAGCGATCAGTGCAAAGAAATAGAGGAAAACAACAGAATGGGAAAGACTAGAGATCTCTTCAAGAAAATTAGAGATACCAAGGGAACATTTCATGCAAAGATGGGCTCGATAAACGACAGAAATGGTCTGGACCTAACAGAAGCAGAAGATATTAAGAAGAGGTGGCAAGAATACACGGAAGAACTGTACAAAAAAGATCTTCATGACCCAGATAATCATGATGATGTGATCACTCATCTAGAGCCAGACATCTTGGAATGTGGAGTCAAGTGGGCCTTAGAAAGCATCACTATGAACAAAGCTAGTGGAGGTGATGGAATTCCAGTTGAGCTATTTCAAATCCTGAAAGATGATGCTGTGAAAGTGCTACACTCAATATACCAGCAAATTTGGAAAACTCAGCAGTGGCCACAGGACTGGAAAAGGTCAGTTTTCATTCCAATCCCAAAGAAAGGCAATGCCAAAGAATGCTCAAACGACCGCACAATTGCACTCATCTCACATGCTAGTAAAGTGATGCTCAAAATTCTCCAAGCCAGGTTTCAGCAGTACGTGAACTGTGAACTCCCTCATGTTCAAGCTGGTTTTAGAAAAGGCAGAGGAACCAGAGATCAAATTGCCAACATCTTCTGGATCATGGAAAAAGCAAGAGAGTTCCAGAAAAACATCTATTTCTGCTTTATTGACTATGCCAAAGCCTTTGACTGTGTGGATCACAATAAACTGTGAAAAATTCTTCAAGAGATGGGAATACCAGACCACCTGACCTGCCTCTTGAGAAATCTGTACGCAGGTCAGGAAGCAACAGTTAGAACTGGACATGGAACAACACACTGGTTCCAAATAGGAAAAGGAGTCTGTCAAGGCTGTATATTGTCACCCTGCTTATTTAACTTCTATGCAGAGTACATCATGAAAAACACTGGACTGGAAGAAACACAAGCTGGAATCAAGATTGCCAGGAGAAATATCAATCACCTCAGATATGCAGATGACACCACCCTTATGGCAGAAAGTGAAGAGGAACTAAAAAGCCTCTTGATGAAAGTGAAAGAGGAGAGTGAAAAAGTTGGCTTAAAGCTCAACATTCAGAAAACAAAGATCATGGCATCCGGTCCCATCACTTCATGGGAAATAGATGGGGAAACAGTGGAAACAGTGTCAGACTTTATTTTTTTGGGCTCCAAAATCACTGCAGATGGTGACTGCAGCCATGAAATTAAAAGACGCTTACTCCTTGGAAGAAAAGTTATGACCAACCTAGATAGCATATTCAAAAGCAGAGACATTACTTTGCTGACTAAGGTCCGTCTAGTCAAGGCTATGGTTTTTCCAGTGGTCATGTATGGATGTGAGAGTTGGACTGTGAAGAAGGCTGAGCGCCAAAGAATTGATGCGTTTGAACTGTGGTGTTGGAGAAGACTCTTGAGAGTCCCTTGGACTGCAAGGAGATCCAACCAGTCCATTCTGAAGATCAGCCCTGGGATTTCTTTGGAAGGAATGATGCTAAAGCTGAAACTCCAGTACTTTGGCCACCTCATGGGAAGAGTTGACTCATTGGAAAAGACCCTGATGCTGGGAAGGATTGGGGGCAGGAGGCGAAGGGGACAACAGAGGATGAGATGGCTGGATGGCATCACGGACTCGATGGACATGAGTCTGAGTGAACTCCGGGAGAATGTGACGGAGAGGGAGGCCTGGCGTGCTGGAATTCATGGGGTCACAAAGAGTCAGACACGACTGAGCGACTGAACTGAACTGAAGACCCTGGAGGGAGAAACTCACAACAGCAAAAGCGGGATTGCTGCCTCCAGGTCATTTACAGGTGAGAGCAGGGATCCTGTATTTGTTTAAGATACCAAACTGCATAAATAATGATCCAATGTCCCACCAGAAATTTCAGTTTAGTTCAGAACTGGAAGCACTAAGCTTGATTTCATTCAACTAACACTTAGCTGAGTGCTTATGATACACCAAGCCAAGCAATCGCCATAGATTATCTATTAGTTCCCACCTCATTGCAACTAGAGATGGCCGACATGCAGCAGTGAAGACCCAGTCCTGCCAAAGAATAAATACATAAAAATTCATAAATTAAAAAAAGAGAGATTGTGACAGAGTAGTTAAAAAGGCTACTGAAATAGTTGAGGCAAAAGATTAAAAGGGTTTAAAACAGGGCAATGGGAATTGAAAAATGAGAACAGATTTTAAAGAAATGTTGGAGGTAGAATCTATAGGATTTCCTAACACACTGGATGTGGAGGAATAAGCAAAACCGGGATGTCTGAGACTAGAGACTGACTGTAGTGTAGTTGCCCAGAAAATGAGATCATCATTAACTAAAGCAGGTTAAGTCAGAAAGGAGCTAGATACAGAACATTTTTATAGCACGAATTTTGGGAAGACTAGAAGGTATCAACGACATTCGGTTTAGATATAACTGCCCAGAATGTGAGGTCTAACAGCTCAAGGACGAGGCAAGAGTGGAAGTGTGCTGGCGACGGCCTTTCCAGGGACAGGTGAAGCACAGCATTGGATAAAAACAAGTTGATGACAAGTCCATGATCTGGGGAGGTCTCCTGGAAGAACTGGGTTGAGTAAGCAAGCCAGAGAGGAAAAGAGAAGAACTAGTCAGAGAAATGATACCAGGGGAGCTGACAAGCTAGACAAATGAGCTCGAGTAAGCCGCTGTCCTGGCTCTGGGTCTCTGCCTCCCACTCCAGGAAATACAGGGCGTTGGACTGGGGTGGTCTTTAACGTCCTCCCTAGCTCTCGGGGTGCTGACAATGCCTGTATCTTCACTGTGGTCACATGGGTGTCTACTCTGTCAAAACTCACTGAACTGTCCACTGAAAACTGCAGCCTTTTTATCAAATGTAATTTATACTCCGTTGAGGATGATTTTTAAAAAAATCCTGTCTCTAAGGAATAATCCATTTTAGGCAAAACTAGGAATGACAATATGAAACAGTCCATTTCTGAGCACTTCTTCATCAGAGAACAATATGGGTCAAAAAACTGCATACCCTTAATCCCCACGGGACAAAGAAAACCACCATGAGTTAGGAGAACTTGTTTTAAGAAATCAGTCCCCAATCATTCCGGACATTGGTGTGAGTGAGCTGGCATCTTGAAATGTTTTGCAAACACAAGGGAAAGTAATGAGAACTTCCAGTGGCCTCTCAGACATGGCATGAGTGGTTGGTTTTACAGGACTGTCCAGGAGCCTCAGGGAACCAATGCGACTCTCTTAGGACCTAGAGCTCAGTAAGGCCCTCTGGACAAATTCTCCAGTGGTGGTCCTCAGGAGTTTAACATGTGTGGGCCAACACATGGCTCAACTCGATAAGGATTTCTAAGGTGCAGGGATAGACATTCTTGGCGCAAGGCACAGGACTTCCCTCAGAGCTCAGCTGGTAAAGAATCTGCCTGCAGTGCAGGAGACCGGGTTCGATTCCTGGGTCGGGAAGATCCTCTGGAGAAGGAAACCATTTTATTTATTTTGTCTTTTATCTTTTTTCTTGCCTTTTCACACTGTTTGACTTAAAAAAATTTTTTATTTTATTTTATATGGGAGCATAGCCGATTAACAATGCTGTGATAGTTTCAGGTATACAGCAAAGGGACTCAGCCATACATGTATCCATTCTCCTCTAGGGTGTAGCCATTTTTAAAACACTTAAGCTCCTTGATACCTGAAGCATCATGTAACCAGAAAGGAGAGGCTGCCCACCCACATCCCTATGTGGAGTCTATTATGGAGCCTGCCAATTATTATGCTTTCCTTTGTGTGTGTGTGTGTGCAAGTTTTAAGAGGTTGTGCCTCAGAAAAACAAGTACGATCCATGACAACAAGGTATCATTTGGGATTGTACAAGACAAGTTGCTCTGCAGAGACTATCTGGGGAATCATGGGAGGATGCGTATATCTCTATCATCATACATACACAACACAGTCTGCCGCCTTTGACTGTCCATGAACTCCTCCAGGGCAGAAATCAAGTCATATTTACCCTGAGCACTTAGTCCAGTGACTGAAAGATCAGATGGTCCACACATTTTGGCTGAACTGAACTTGGCCAGAACCCTTTCCTTGGGAAAAAAACTATCTAAGAGGCTATTTACAAGTTATGGGTTATGGTTTTATCTTCCCTTTTCTTTTTTAAAAAAATCTTTCCTGGCCTCCTGTGTGCTCTCATGCTTCCTTCCCTCCTCCCTTTCTGTATTACAAGGTGGAGAAGAAATTAGGGACTGGCAGGAGAAACCCCAGGCTTCTTGCCTGGAAAATCCCATGGACAGAGGAGCCTGGCAGGCTACAGTCCATGGGGTCACAAGAGTCAGACATGACTTAGCAACTAAAATACCACCAGGAGCAATGAGAAGAGACGAAGAAGTGTTTGACCCCGGTAATGTTTCTTGCATGAAATATTGAAAAATCAATCGCCTCCGGAGGCCAAAGTTATTCAACTTTATTTGGAGTAAATAATACATGCTCTGCTGTTTGTGATGGACAGTGGGGAGACTCGGTCTAGGCAAGTTGTCTAAGACCGCTCAGTGGTGCTGCTGGAACCAGAATCCAGGAGATGCTCAGCAACTTGGCCCCCTGTCCAGACTAAACTGTCCCAGGACATTAATTTTGGATCCTGAGTGGCAGTATTGGCCTTGGCGTATGGGAGGCCTAAATGAATCAAAACTATTAGGAAAGAGAAAAACATGGAGACACTGAATGGTATCACAGTTACGGACTATTTTGAAGTCAGGCAGAACTGAGTTGGAAACCTGATTCCACCACTTCCTCTTTCATGAATTGATACAAGTTTATATATAAATTTATACTTCAGTTTCTTCTGAAAAAATGCAGAACCTATACTTTGTTAGGGTTATTTTTAATATTGACTGAGATGGGCAAAGTACTTGGTATAGGAACTGTTACATAGGAAATGGCCAATAAAGGGACATGGGTAATGGCAGCAGTAGAACAGTAACAGCAGTGGTGGTTAGTATCGCTGTTACTCTTCTGTGTTCCTGCAATGCTGGAGGTTAAAGTATATATTAAATGAACATAAGTTATGGTGAAACACTGCGAAGCAATGGAAAGACTGGAAGATTAAACAGCATATTAGTTTACAGTGAATCAACAAATAATTGAATACGACCCAGGGAAGTCACAGATGCACGTCCTTGGAAGTAGAAGGAATCCTAAGATAAAAAGAGCTTCCACAATTATTTGTGCAAAGACACAGAACATAAGAAATGTCCAACGACAATATGACCTCTGAAAATAATAAAATGCTCAGGATGTCAAAAGGCACTCGAGTCCATCCCAGATTGTCAAAGGACAGGCCAGGTCCAGCCCGGTGTGGGCTGGGAATTTTTCGTGGACTGGGATTGGAATCTAACAGGATGATTAAGCTGTATCCCAACAGGGATGGGAATGGAAGGCCACTCAGGGCAGAGGCAGGGCACCCAGAGGTGCTGGTTATCTTGGCCTTAGGGACGAAGCACCAAGAGGTCTTTGTCACACGGTAGTAGAAGGCCGTGCCTTACTGCGAGACTCCTGAATTACGCAATACCCTCAAGCCTGGTGGCTCAGACAGTAAAGTATCTGCCTGCAATGTGGGAGAACCGGGTTCGATCCTGGAGTCAGGAAGATCCCCTGGAGAAGGGAATGGCAACCCACTTCAGTATTCTTGCCTAAAGAATTCCATGGACAGAAGAGTCTGGGGGGTTACAGTCTATGGGGTTGCAAAGAGTTGGGCACGACTGAGCAACTAATACACACACACCCTCAAGCCAGCGATGGCAGGCACTGCCTGGCTGTCCAGCCCCTTCTTAGGGAAAACCCCTTCATGTGCACTGGCTTCTGGACAGGTAGCCTGGATGGTTGGTCCTACTTTGCACCAAGAGGCAATGCTCTTGCCCCTCTAGGTGGAAAGGCTGGGAAGGGGCCCCCGAACCATGGGTGGTCAATCCAGCTGAGCCAGGCTGGGACCTGGGACCCTTTGCTGCAATGCTTGCGCCTGGGCACACCTCTTCTCGAGCTTCAAAATACAAAGAGACTGTCTGGGGCTAAAAATCACTGTGCGCAGGTACTGTAGAGGCAGTTCTGGACCAGAAGATATAGAGAGACCAAAAAAACCCAGCGGCCACATTTGAGGAGCCTGGAGTGAAAATGGGAGGTCAGGAGCAAAAGCAGGGTACTGTCCATGCCCTCTGCACACACCACCACCTGAGGGGTGAGCAAACCACCTAAGCCACCCTGCCGGCCAGAGTCCTGGACACACCCCTACCTTCACCCCATATAAGGAGCAAGCTCACCCCCAACCTTGGCATATGAGCAAGCGAGGGAACCTGTTGCTTGTTCCTGCTGGCCCCAGCAGAGCCTTGCCTGAGTATCTTGTCTGGCCTCTAGTCAGTTTCTGTTGATGGGGAAGGCCAGGAGCCCTGGTTGGTAACACAGTCACCCCCTCCCAGGACACAACGGCAAGCTGGACGGTTACACGCTCTGGTTCAGGGCTTTCCACTAGCAAACCCCAGTGACCAGGCTGGTTAGCCATGGCTGCACAGCTGAGCCTCTGGCTGTAGAGAGAGATGGAGAAACCCCTGTGAGCTGAAACCCGAGGGAGCGGAGGAAACTGGGTGCCAGGCAGACCCCCAAGAGCAGTGGAGACCTCAGGAGGGAGATGAGGGGGAGCCACCCCAGGTCCAGCCTGTTTTCTGACACCTCCTCCATCCTAAGGCCAGGTACCCCAAGCACAACGCCTTTGATTTCCGGATTCAAGTGGCATCTCTGTTCTTTGTAATCAAGATCTTCTTTCCCAGTTGTCCTGGAAACACAGCAAAGATCTAATTTTTGCAAGCCATAGTATAAAAGTTTTTTGATAGGAGGAAGCTTCGAGACAGGGGCTTCCCAGGTGGCGCTAGCAGTAAAGAACACACCTGCCAATTCAGGAGACGTAAGAGACATGGGTTTGATCCCTGGGTTGGGAAGATCCCCTGGAGGAGGGCATGGCAATCCACTCCAGTATTCCTGCCTGCAGAATCCCATGGACAGAGGAACCTGGCAGGCTATAGTCCATGGGTTGTAAAGAGTCAGACATGACTGAAGTGACTTAGCACGCACACACGCAGGTTCAAGAGGGAGGGGACATATGTATACCTATGGATTATTCTTGCTGATGTATGGCAGAAACTCAACACAATATTGTGAAGCAACTATCCTCCAGTTGAAAATAAGTATTTTTTTTAAAAAGGAGAAAAAAGGGGGCTTTTGATTTTGAGGTTAATTCCAGGTAGGGTTTCCACCACTGCTGTGTGTTTTATCAAAAGAACACATTTCTGTTTCACAGACAGACGTCACCCCAGACAGTGGCAGACAAGAATGTGTCCATTAACCCGTAGCCAGAGCCCTGATGGCTCACGAGAACTGGCTTCTGTCGGTAACAGCGGAACCTCCAGGTGTTCTGGGCATTAGTGAGTTATTTACTGGTAAACTTGAGAAGGAATTGTAGGTTGAGAGATAGCTTAAAGAGAAATTAGCTGTACCAGGCAGAGCAAAGAGGAGTGAGAAAGTGTTTTTCAAATGAGAGCTCTCTTTAAGTAACAGGGATGTTCAAGTGTCTCTGGGCACATGAGCGTGTATTTCACAGGTGATGCCCCAGGCTCTCTGTCTTCTGTTCACCTTTCCCTGGGTCTGGCTCCTTCCTCCACCAAAAGAAATCCTTCTGTGGGCTCCATTAGAAGAGATAAGACCAATACGCAGATACATCGAAGTTTCACACAGCGGACCGCTTCTTGCTGTCGTATTACTGACAGACCCCCCTCCTCCAGCTCTTTGAAATGCTTTCTAAGCAGCTCTCCTGATGTAACCTCAGGCTAAGGGGCTCTCAGAAGAAGCTGGAGAGTGTCGTTTTTCTTCCTGGTCCCATGGATGGCATTTAAGATGAAGAGCCAATAGCGCTCTGTGATTAAGGGATGTACGTGGGTTTGCAAATGTGCCACAGCAGCTTCAGTGCTGGCCCACACTTTCTGGCCCACACCCGGCCAGAAAGTCTAGCGACAGAGGATTCTTTTCATGTAATCCTAGGGCAGAGGCAGGCAAGAGTCCACGAGGAGAACTCGGCGCCCAGAGAAGACACTACTCCTTTAGGGCTTTGACTGTAAAAAGGGATGGCGTTCAACTCAGAGGAGTAACTCTTCAGTGCAACGCCAGGCACTATGGAAAAGAATCCCAAATACTGGGCCAAGAGGGATGCTTTTGTGAATAGAGAAGGTGGGGGGAGGGGCAGTGCTTTCCGATGTTTAATAAATGATACCAGAGAGGCACTTCTTTTCCACACCGGACCTGAGGTATCGCTTCAACACTGGGGAGATTTGCCAATCTCTCTGGGGACTGAAGTGTGTTTATGTGTGCTGGGAGTGCGGGGTAGACCAGAAGGCCTTCCTGAGGAGCCACCACGGCTGCCCTGGGCACTCCCCTCCTGGTCCAGCATCCTCCTGATGCTCTGGGAACTATGGACAGTCGTGCAGAAGGCTACCAGGAGGTGGACATTATGGGATTAGGATCCAGTTCCAGGCGCCCCAGTTCTACAAGTAGGGCCTAGCTTTTCAGCAGCTCCCTGGAGAATGGAGGAACACTGTCCTCTCCAAACCCTACCCCCAGGTCCACCGATGTCCACTCGGCGGCGCCTTCCTCCACAATCATACTGCTAGGCTCCGAGCTAACCAGCTAGACCCCCAGCACAACGCTTTCCTGCAGATCCTGGGAGCCCACCAAAGGGCCGGGTTCTCACCTCCTGACTCACCCCGAGAGAGGCCACTGCAACTCCTCTGTACCTCAAGTCGCAGAGAAGACAGCTCCAACAGTGGCGGGGACCTTCCAAAGAAGGTCAGGCAGGTCCCGGGGCAGGGATTCCCCTCTGGTTCGTTGCCTTCCTTCTGCGGAAAGAGGCCCTGACTCTAGTGGGCCACAGTCTCCTGGGCGGAGCGTCCCTGCAGGTGGAAGACCGGGGACCACAGCTGGCTCCATCCACAGACTGCCAACGACACCCTTCTGAGACCCCATCCCATACTAAAAGGGGGCTCTGCCTGGGCCCACCGTCTAATAAATCCTGGGAGGCGGCAGCAGTGGAAACAGCAAGAGCAGAGCCAACACGTGGCCCGGCCCCAGTGCCCTCCGGCCAACAAGCCACAGTCCTGCCCGCCTCCCCCACTGGCTGCGCCCCCACTGCAGCCAGGGGCCCTTCCCCGAGACGGCAGAGACAAGGCAGGGGAGGGAAGGGTGCTGCTGTGACGCCCCCTGGGGTGAGTCATGGCCGAGAAACCGCCGCCTCCTGTGGATGCCCACCAAGCCCTCAGGAAGAGCACAAGACAGTCTCTGATCACCCCCTTTCACGGGAAGAAACTGACTGCCAGGGCTTAAGAATCCTGCCCAAGGTCATCCTGTGAAGAAGGGCTGGAGCCAGCGCTTCAGTGCCCAAAGCAGGAGGCATAGTACTGGGCTCAGAACAGCTGCTCATGAAAAAGATATAGATACAAAAAAAAAAAAAAAAATTCCAGACATGGATGTACTCTCATCGCCATCAGCAGAGCTGAGTTCTGAGCCCAGGAGTGCCAGGGCTCCTCAGCCCGAACACCAGCCTGCCTCCATACCGGGGACTCTGTGCTGGGGCTGCCCTCCTTCCCTGGGCCAGCACTCTCCTCCCACCCGCCAGCTCTGGGGTAGATTTGGACCCACAGTCACTGCACTGGGACAAAAGTTCGGTTCAGTTGCTCAGTCGTGTCCGACTCTTTGCGACCCCATGGACTGCATGCAGCGCGCCAGGCCTCCCTGTCCATCACCAACTCCCGGAGTTCACTCAGACTCATGTCCATCACGTCAGTGATGCCATCCAACTGTCTCATCCTCTGCCGTCCCCTTCTCCTCCCGCCTTCAGTCTTTCCCAGCATCAGAGTCTTTTCAAATGAGTCTTTGCATCAGGTGGCCAAAGTATTGGAGTTTCAGCCTCAGCATCAGTCCTTCCAAAGGAATATTCAGGGTTGATTTCCTTTAAGATGGACTGGTTTGATCTCCTTGCAGTCCAAGGGACTCTCAACACCACAGTTCAAAAGCATCAATTCTTCAGTGCTCAGCTTTCCTTATGGTCCAACTCTCATATCCATACATGACTACTGGAAAAACCATAGCTTTGACTAGATGGACCTTTGTTGGCAAAGTAATGTCTCTGCTTTTTAATATGCTGTCTATGTTGCTCATAGCTTTTCTTCCAAGGAGCAAGCATCTTTTAATTTCATGGCTGCAATCACCAACTGCAGTGATTTTGGAGCCCCCCAAAATAAAGTCTGTCACTGTTTTCACTGTTTCCCCATCTATTTGCCATGAAGTGATGGGACCAGATGCCATGATCTTAGTTTTCTGAATGCTGAGCTTTAAGCCAACTTTTTCACTTTCCTCTTTCACTTTTATCAAGAGGCTCTTTAGTTCTTCTTCGCTTTCTGCCATAAGGGACAAAAGTAGAGTCAGTTTATCTTCAAAGACAGAGGCCGGGATGGTGGGTGGTTAGCAACACGGAGTGAGAGCTGTGTTGAAAGTGAGAGAGCTGTGTTGCTAGAAAACCCACTGAGCATGCAGGAACCCCTGAAATCTTTCCTTGCTGAACTGAAGTTGACAAGCCCTCCCCTGCTTGACCCCTGATCATCTTACCCATGCCAACTCAACTTTCTCCTCCTCCTCTGAGAAGCCTTCTCTGAATTTCTACCCACCATGAAGGGATTTCCAGGTCCTCTGAAAACCCACATTCCCACTATCAAAAAGACCAAACCAAACCAACCCAACAGTGGCTCTCAGTCCTGGCTGCATGCTAGAATCCCCTAGAGAACTGTTTCTGAAAAACAAAACCAAAAAAAAAGATGAAAAAATACTTATGCCCAGGCTCAATCTCTAAATAATTACATTTCTGGGGCTGGAGTCAGGGAATCAGCATTTTGAAACATCAGCCAGGATTGAGAACCAGAGGTCTAAGGCCTTGAAATCTGAACGTGTCTTCTGTTTCCACCCAGACGGGAGCTCCTTGGGGCAAGGCCCTTAACACTGAGTCCAGGCCTTGCGTGTCAATGGCACTCATCGATTGCACTGCATCCTCACCTGAAAATTCAAACAAACCCTGGGCAGGACACGGGACAATTTTTGCCTTTTTTCTGCGAGGTGAGAGTCATGTGTGTGTCATCCTGATTTGGGCAACCGGAGAAAACAGATTCCAAAGAAAATAAGTTCTCCCCATGTTAACATCCCAAGGGAGGAACAGGCTGTGCTGTTGGTTATCTCCTGCTTTCAATTAAGGAGCCTTCAGCCAGATTCCTTTGTGTGCCTCTGAGGCCTGAGCCTTGTAAATGGCACACTTTCAATTATTTATCTAAACAAAGGTGAGCCAGAGGGCAGTTCTGAACACTTGCCTGATGAACTTGAGCCCAACTCTGGGCCCTTGGAATTCCCAAGCTTACATGACCTTGGTTTTGTGGATCCAGTTTCCTTGGGAAAAAAAGAAAAGAAAAAAAGATAGGAGGCCATAAATTCCATTGCAGAAATGAGCCACAGGGACGCCAGGCTTTGTGGCGGTGATCCTGTTGCTAGGTTGCTGAAATCAAACAGTCATAACTCACTAGCGAGGAGGCAGACTGCTGAATCCCTTCCAGTCTTGCACTGTCTCCCCCATCAAAGGATGCATAACATTCTATGTCACCAGTGAACAATAAACCGGCTCAAAAAGGAACACAGAACCAACAGCGATCTGCAAATACAAGCAGAGAAAAAGCCACCCTCTTGTAAAGGAGGACAGGCTTCTGTTTTGCTGTCAGCAAGACAAGTGCTCTCCTTGGGGATGGGTCTGTGCCTCTTCCCTGTAAGGACCAGCCTGTGGTGGGCAGATGGCCCAGCCAGCTGTGCCATGCCACGGGTACAGCTGACACCCACGAGTGAGTAAAGGGAATGACTCCTATGGAAATCAAGTACCCTTCACTTACCGTTGGTGTCAGCTGCAGGGAAAGTGATTTGGTAACGATAAATCCACCAGACGTCAGGGCATCTGGGTCTTAAGAGCAGCAACAGCAACAGCAGCGACCGTAGGAGTACATATTATGAGCTGAATGCTCTGTCCTATCGTACCACCAAGAGGCATTATCATCACCATACAAGGGTCCAGAGAAATTGAGCAATTTACTGGGTCACGTGACCCATAAGTGACAGGGCTAGAATCTGTACCCAGATCTGCCCAACTCAAAAGCCAGAGTTCCTAATCTTACTGTTACACAACCTTCCTAGTCCCAGGACAGACACTTAAAAATATTTGGGGGCCCCACCTCTCTTTCTCTATACTTGATCCAGACTACCTTAGTTCAGACCTTAAAATCTCTTAGCTTTACCATCTTTATAGCCTTTTAAATTCATCTTCCTGCCTTCAATCTACCCCTAATTCCATCAAGTGCAAATACTGAAATACACACCTATTATCCTAAGAAATATGCTGAATCGCCAATACTTTGGCCACCTGATACAAAGAACTGACTCATTGGAAAAGACCTTGATGCTGGGAAAGATTGAAGGTGGGAGGAGAAGGGGAAAACAGAGGATGAGATGGTTGGATGGCATCACTGACTCAATGGACATGAGTCTGAGTAAACTCCAGGAGTTGGTGATGGACAGGGACTGCGTGCTGCAGTCCACGGGGTCTCAAAGAGTCGGATCCGACTGAGCGGCTGAACTGAACTGAACCTATGTAATATTGTCTCTTGGCTCCCACCGTCTACAAGTCCAGTTCAGTCCTTTGCAAAGCACAGGTGGCCACACACCTTACCTTTTCGATCATTCCCCACCATGACCCAGTCTCATCAAATGTCCATCTCAGAAGATCCCTTCCCTAAAACATCCTGTCTCCTCCTTCCTCTCTCACTTCCTTACACATTTGTCTTTCTACCCACACCATGAGCTCCTAGAAAGAAGCTTATTTTGTTCACTCTTGTGATTCTCCCCAGATCTGGCAGAAAGTAGTGCTAATGTATGTTGCCCAGCGGACTCACTGATTGAATGAACAGAATCTCAAGATCGGAACAAAATTAGCAAAAAGCACTGAGTTTTGATGACTCACTATACATGCAGACAGTCTCAGTACAATCATTGTTGACAGTTCCTTGAATTTTACAGATTTTTACTTATCTCTGAAATAACCACAAGAAAGGTGCTTTTAAAAAATTAAATCTTAGCTTAAAACATGTTTCCTCGACATTTTAGTCTAGCTTTCTTCCACTCAGAAGTATTTTCATCACTAAAGGTTCACTATTAGCAGTGGTATCTGATTCTAGAATGTCCAACCTTTTCCTTTCTTAGCCCAAGTACAGTTTTTTTGACTGAGGATTCTGGTTTAATTCCTGGTCTAAATAAAGAGCCGGTGCCTGAATTCAATTGACCAGCATACTACATTGGGTGTGCTTTAGATATATTAGACAGTTGCATTTTACATCTTGTGTTTCAGGGCTAGGCAGGCTCCGTGGCAAATACACTCAGATGGCAACTTGCTAGAACGGACACTATCTTCCTGCCTTCCCCATGAGGGCTGCATCTTAGCTAACCTCTGTCCACACAGCAAGATTTACCTCCATTTCCTCCTCTTTGACACGGTGCTGGCTCTTCAAGCCAAACAGGAAGTGACACCCCCTTACCCCAGTCAAATTTCCACAGCACGTGCTCGCTGAGCTGCTGCGACCCTGTTCAAGGTCACGTGGAGCAAATCATGGTGGCGCGGACTCTGCTGTGGGAGCACCATCCCTACTGTATCAGGAAGGCATCACAGGGCTCCAGGTGGCCGACTCCCCCTCCCTGGGCCTTCAATTTCTCATCACATAATGAGGGAGCTAAGCTAAGTGGGTTACATGGCTTCGACGCGTCCTTCCGGGTCTAAAAGTTTATGAAAAATGCCAGCTATCTTAATCGTAGTTGAAAGCACCCTAGAGGAGTGGAAGGTAAAATGCAGAAGGACAGAACTTTGGGCCACGTTCAAACTGTTAAGAGTCGAAAACAGTGATTTGGATCTTATGGTCCTCTACATTTTCCAAAGGAGTGCACGATGACACCTCCAAACTAAACATGCAACCAAGAGGCGGCCCAGCAGGACAGGAGTTACCGTCACTGGGACCCATGCTGTAGGCTGTGCTAACTACGCTTCGAAACACTCATCACGAGAAAGCTGGCTTCTCACAATTACATGCGAACTCAGAACAACACACACAGGAAAATCTACTTAACGTTCCTTTCGATGCTCTGTAAAGCATGAGCCACCGGTGTGCATTCAAAACATAAATGCTTTATTATTCTTTTCCTAAAAGGCTGTGTCTTTTAAAAAATTATTTATTTTTTATTGAAAGATAATTGCAAAAAAAAAAGAAAGATAATTGCTTTACAATATTGTGTTGGTTTCTGCCGCACTTCAACACGAATCAGCCAGAGGTATACATATGTCCTGACATAATGCTTTAGATTAGACAAATATATATATCTCCAAAAATGTGAAAAATAGATGCTGAAATTTGATTCCTCTGAGGATGAGCTTTAAATTGTAAGCAATTTGGCAGGAGAAAGAGACTGAGAGAACCAGCATTCTTCTTCCTAAATTACACAATTTCTTATCTTGTCAAACAGTTTATAAAGATATGTTAAAATGAGAACAAAATAGCAGTTGTTCAAGACAAAAGATAGATGCAGCAGGATATAGGCTCAGGAGAGTTTCTATGGTTGAACGCTACGTTTTAGGGCTGATTTCCTGGCAGTTGAGCCCAAAGGGGGAGCTATGAGGAGTTAGTTCTGATACAGGTTTTTACCAGAGGTAAGAAATTTACAAAGGAGACGTTCACTGAGTCCCAACTGGAAAGAGAAGTCACACTGAAATTAGGGTAATCCAAGCAGAGACATTACTTTGCCGACTAAGGTCCATCTAGTCAATGCTATGGTTTTTCCAGTGGTCATGTAGGGATGTGAAAGTTGGACTGTGAAGAAGGCTGAGTGCCGTAGAATTGATGCGTTTGAACTGTGGTCTTGGAGAAGATTCTTGAGAGTCCCTTGGACTGCAAGAAGATCCAACCAGTCCATTCTGAAGGAGATCAGCCCTGGGATTTCTTTGGAAGGAATGATGCTAAAGCTGAAACTCCAGTACTTTGGCCACCTCATGCGAAGAGTTGACTCATTGGAAAAGACTCTGATGCTGGGAGGGATTGGGGGCAGGAGGAGAAGGGGACGACAGAGGATGAGATGGCTGGATGGCATCACAGACTCGATAGACGTAAGTCTGAGTGAACTCCGGGAGTTGGTGATGGACAGGGAGGCCTGGTGTGCTGCGATTCATGGGGTCGCAAAGAGTCGGACACAACTGAGCGCCTGAACTGAACTGAACTGAAGGAGGGATTGTTTACAAAGGAGCTAAAGGACAAATGTGTGAGCAGGGCGCAAGGGCCCACGGCCAGCATGTTTCGCTCACCTGAACTTGACCACAGAGGAGCTGCTGCTGCCTGCGCTCCCCTCCATCTCCCCTCCCCCGAAAATTCATGTCTGTCTATCATGTGATGTCATTTGGGAATCTGCAAAGGACCAAAATGAATTCATACTAGACTAGGTCAGGACCTCAATCCAATAGGACCACCCATGTTAGAGAGAGAAAAGCAGAAAAGTTCACGTAAGAGACGCAAAGAAGACAAGCATTTAAGATGGAAGCAGAGATTGGAGTGATGTGCTTTTAAAGCAAGGAGTACCAAGGACCATTAGAAGCTATGAGAAAGCATGGGATATTCTCCTTGAGGACCTGCAGGAGGAACCAACCCTGATTTCAGACTTCTGAACTGAAGAGAATAAATGTCTGTTGCTATAAACCAGTTAGCGTGTGATGATTTGTTATGGCAGCCCCCCAAAACTAACACACCCCCTCATCCCCCGAAAGGTCGAAAGGGGGGAGAGTGACTGAGCCCCAAGGGAGAAACCATGGAGCAGATCAGGAGAAGCGGAGCAGAGGCCTGCAGCCAAGGGTGGAGCCAACCAGAGGCAACTGTGCAGGCGGAAGCCGGATAAACACATGCCCCAGCCTGGGGCTCTTCTTCCTCCCTTGAATCTGCACCTGGGGGTCCCTGCTGGTCACCCCCACCTGGAAGCCAGCAGACGTGGGGCCCCTGCTGACACGGTCCATACAGACCAGCTCCCCATGCAGAGAGCAGGAGCTCAAAGACGGAGAGCCCATCCTGAAGAGGCAGGTGAAAGCGGTCAGCACGAGCTGAAATCTCATGGTGATCACTCAAGGGATGACAAAGCTGGAAATGGTCAACCCAAATCCTTCCTTCCTGTAAAGTGACTGTTACTTTCCCCAGAAAAAGACTCTAGTCGCTCTCCTGTGGCTTCAAGGTGGCTCAGTGGTGAAGAATCCTCCTGCCAATCGAGGAGACGCAGGTTCGACCCTGGGTTGGGAAGATCCCCTGGAGAAGGGAATGGCTACCCACTCCAGTATGCTTGCTTGGGAAATCCCACAGACAGAGGAGCCTGGAGGGCTACAGTCCATGAGGTCGAAACGAGTCAGACACGACTAAGCGACTAAATAACAATAAAACTCCTGTGCTGGGTCCTCCTCTCCTTCAAACCTCTTTAGCCAAGGTTTCTATAACTCAAGGCCTGTCTGGCCGCTTTGTGCTTTTCTTTCAGCTGCACACTCAGCCTTCCTCATGACCTTCAATGTAACTTACGACCCTGACATCCACCCAACCTCTCCCTCCAGCTTGAGTCAGTTTCCAAAGACCCTGGGAAAACTTCACAAGATCTCTCATGACTGTCTGAAAAGAGTCAAGCATGCCATCTTCTTTCCAAAACCAACACCGTCTCTGAAATCTCCCACCTCACTTCTCTGAACCGTCTTGGCTTTCACTCTCCTGTTCATTCCCCTTTCCCAGACATCAAGGTCCTATGGGTTTTCATAAGGACACTGGGCTCCTACTCACCCCATCTCCATTTCTACAGCTCCCGTCACTTGCATCTGAGTCACATCCACCTTCACCCAGATAATGGCAAAGAAGCTCTGAGCTGATGTTCCCAACTCCAGCTTCCCAGGTCTTCAGTCTCACCGTGGCCATGGCAATACTGCCGCCCTTCCCATGCCAAGCCTATGCCCGAATCCTCCAGTGATCCTTTCTGTCTCACGTCCTCCCCTGGCGGATCCAAAAGCCTCTCCCTGGCTTCTGACAATCCTCGCATTCCAACTTCGTTCTCCTTTTCCAGCCTCATCTCCCATCATCGGTCAAGGAGAACCTTGGTGGGGCCAGGCTGCTGCCTCTGGGGTCCTGCCCCAACTCTGTGCTCAGACCTGGCCCCTTTACCTCCCACGAGCCCAGTTAGCCACACTTTGTATGTCGGCATCTGCTGTAAACCCATTGGAACTGAAAGCATTTCTCAACAATCTCACAATGCACACAGCCAGCATTTCCTACGCCATCAGCAGTAAATACATACCTAATCATAGCCCTTTACATCTTTCCCTATCTCCTTATTTTTCAGATGAACCTACAAGCTATGTGTTATGGCTGTTTGCATTTCTCTGGACTAAGGAAGACAGCATAGCACAGATTAAGCATTTGGGCTTTGGAGCCAGACCAGACTTAGAATTTCAGCCCGTCCACAGGCTATCTGTGTGACCTTGCGAGTTACTGACTGGCTCTCCTCTCCAAGCTTCGGTTTTCTCTTTTGTGAAAAGGCAATCTGAAGCTTGCCTCAGTATTATTACGAAGGCAAGACTTGTTAACGTATGTAAAACAGCACAGGGCAGGCATAAAGTTAGGCTCTTAATAGTACGAATAATGAACAACAAAGTCACATGATGTATACGAAAGGCCGATAGGTGAACTCAATTTTTCATCAGATGCAGCTAGATACGGACACTGGCTGCTGGGCCCCGTCGTGAGGTCCCCATTCCCGTGACCCTGTCTTCTCTAAACACCAGCGTTTCCACTCGGTCACGCTGGCTCCGGGAACCAGCAGAAGTAAGCTTCTAGGTCATGGTTATTCCAAACAACCAAAGGTGGGAGTCAGTGCTTCTGTGGATCCCAGACTGTCCTGTATCCTCAATAAAACAGACTCTGAGAAACTGACCGCAGTGGGTGGTGACTGTCACGTTATTTCCATATGTATCAACGTTGATAGCTCCTTACTGGGCATTGCTTAGCAGTCAAAATCAAAGGCTAAGTGAAAGGTTCTCAGTGTAAAGATGCAAACATGAATAAAATATTATATGCGTGTTTTCCTGGATAGTAAAAAAAAGCCCTTTCAGGACACTTTCATAAATTATTGGCTACTGTTTAATACATAAAGGAAAATTCTGGCAATTTTATTCTGATGTGCATTCACTGATGCATGACAAATACTAAGAAAATGCTAACGTTTTTATTCTGAATGTAATTAATGCAAGGGGAAAGAAAAGGAAAAACAACAAAGAATTTGGTCCTTAATCAGAATCCCTCATGGACACACACTAAAAGCATGAGCGTTTTGGATACATTTGGAATCGAGCACGTTTCTTAAGTTTGCAGAACACACCACACCAAAGAGGAACTTCAGAGCCTCATGGAAACAGGCCAGAATCATACAGGAGGGAATTAGGAAACAATTATTCCATGTGTGCTTTCTAATGACCTTCCTGAAATCCAGATGGTTTATTTGTTCTGAAAGGATTTTAGATAGGGCTGATTTATGGAATGTCATCATTAATGAGCTGGGTGAGAAACGGAATAATTGTTTCAGTGTCCCAGCGTGTTTTCAAAGCGATGGAACGGTTTCTCAGCTGCAAATTGCATTCCATTCCTGTTTGTGGTTGAGGACATGAATGTAAAAACTTTATTAACTGAACTTTGCCATGGTTTGCCTGTGGTGTAGTTAAGGCAGCTTCCAAAGCAATTTTGTCTTGTTTTGTTTTCTTACTATAAAGTTCATGACTAATATTTTAAAAATTACTTGCTATATTATGGCACAGTATGTTTCCTGGTTAAACCTGGCTTTGGAATTAATTACAAACTTATCTCTAGGATAACAATTCTGAGGAAGCACAATTATGATGCATAGCAAAAGCATCTTAGTTGGAAGCTTCGCATCTCCAACCTAATGACACGCTTCCTCCATATGTCAACCCTCAAGGGCATAACTTTTGACAATTGATAAAGAGAAATCAACCAGCCTCTCCCCCAACTTGGCCAAACCCTTTGAGGTACTACTTGGAAACAGCAAAAAGGATGTATCTCATAAAGCAAATCTGAGTCATCATAAAACAGAAATGAACAAAAAGTGATGGAATGGCGATAGTCTTAGGGGAAGGCCGGGGAAGAGAGTGACTGCTCAGATTTCCGTGCCAGGAGAACTGGAAGCCAACAGGGAAAACGTGTGAACCCAGACGTCAGGCCACAGGGATGCTGGGGGTTCAGGCTGTGATGGAAACACCCTCTTATCTGACCGCGAACAACAGGGGAACATAGGGAGCAGCGGCTCTTGTCTCACAGAGCGATGACCACCGAGTCTCCCCGCCAGGGGAATAACAGCCAAGGCTGGGGCCGTTTGCCCTGCCTGGCTGTGTGCACGAGTTCTGATGGAGGCAATATGGTGACCTATTTATTAGGATTTAATTCTATTTCTTCATCTCTTCTTTAACCCTCCCCTTGTCTTTAGGTCCTGACTCTTATCAACCTCCCGTCTCTCTGCTTTCTTTCCTTACTTCACATATGAGATTGTTTTTCTAGTAAGATAATCTTTTAAAAAATGTCAATGGCTCCTCTGCTCAGACTCCCACAGTGACATCCCACTGTACACAAAGCAACGTTCAAGGGAGTTCCCTGGTGGTCCAGTGGCTAAGACTTCCGGCTCCCAGTGCAGGGGGCCCTGAGTTCGATCCCTATTCAGGGAACTAGATCCCACACGCCATGAATAAAAGATCCTGTGTGCCACAGTGAAGACAGCAGAGCCCATGTGCTGCGACTGAGAGCCGGTGCAGCCAAATAAATAAATTTAAAAACAACATTCAAGCTCCCTGCGAGGACCTATCGGGTCCTGTGGGGTCAAGTCCCTGGGTTCCTCCCAAATGGGAGTCCTCCCTGGTGCCCAGCTCCATGGGCCTGTCTCTGCCCCTCTCATCTCATAACCACACCCATCATGCCTCGTATTCTTCCTCTGACACATGAATGGCTGAAGTCTCAGCATTCTTATGTCAAGTAGGAGTTAATTCTTTAAAGGAATGTTGCTCTATCTACAGACCCGTCACAAACAATTTATAGACAGACATGCTTACTGTGCAAATCTAGACAAGTGCCCATCATTCTTCCCCACCAACCAGACCTCACCCTGAAGTGTCTGCTGTTTCAAATTCTGCAGCCCTTACTGTCGATGCCCGCAACGCGTCCAGAGTCACTTCAGTCGCATCCGACTCTTTGCGACTCCATGCGCTGTAGCCCGCCAGGCTCCTCTGTCTGTGAAATTCCCCGCGCAAGAACACTAGAGTGGGTAACCATTTCCTTCTCCAGAGGATCGTTTCAACCCAGGGATTGAACCTGGGTCTCCCGCATTGCAGGCAGGTTCTTTACTGTCTGAGCCACCAGGGGATGATGCTGTTGTATTTCATGGACTCTGCAACACTGTCAACTGTAAGATGCACCATTATTTTATGTAACAATTTTTAAGTTGTCAGTTGAACTCTGACTCAATGCTTTATCACTGAAATTCTTTTCCACCTACAAAAATACCTCTTTTAATCCTAATTAGACAGACTGTCATATAGTGATATGTGGATACACATAACAGAAAACAAGTAATTGGTTAAAATGTTCTTAAAATGTCTTCACATATGGAAATCAGTCTTCTGAGAGTCAATTTCTGCACTTTATCACAAAACACTGTCCATTTTAAAATGCATTTTGGTTGAAGGTGTCCCACTTCCAACCTAATGACACTGAGCCTTTGGGAGCACGGGTGATGCAGCGTTTTAAAGAAGACTCCGTAAAAGTTAGAAATTATTAGTACCAGCCCTGCAGCTGACTCTCTGAATATCTAGAGCCTGCTCTCGAAACTTCTGCTCTGGGAATAATTCCCTAAGACATCGGATTCACCACCACCCCACCACCTTTTGGTTCTTAGGAGTTTAAAGTCAACTGTGAATAATGCTTTACTGTGTTTTCAAGACTTTTCTCCAAGTAGCTGAAACTCTCGATGCCCATTTTGAGGCTGGCATGTTTGCCATTTATGCACCTGTAGGTGCTGACAAGAGGCTTCCCTGATGGCTCAGATGGTAAAGAATCTGCCTGTAGTGTGGGAGACCTGGGTTCAATCCCTGGGTTGGGAAGATTCCATGGAGAAGGGAATGGCAACCCACTCCAGTATTCTTGCCTAGAGAATTCCAAGGACAGAGGAGCCTGGTGGGCTACAGTCCATGGGACTGCAAAAAGTTGGACACGACAGAGCAACTAATACCACCACCAGGTACTGACAAATATACCGTAACTGCTGCCTGGGTATAGTGAGCGAAAGACACATGCCAATTTCAGAGACGTTAAAAATACACACAAAAATAGGTATCTTAATCGTGAACCAAATATTAAATATTATTGTATTCTAGTATTGTAGTCAAGAGAACTTGACCATCTCACAGCTCCTGAATGACTCTCCATAGTTCAAAACATGTTTCTCCCACCCTCAGTAGGCACTAGCCTTGAAGGGGCCCGCCTATATGCCAGGCTAAGCCAATCATATCTGCTCCAGAGTTTTAATGGACAGAGCCTGATGGCATCAGTTAGCTGTGGGAAACAGAGCACAGTTGAGCATCAATTGCCTTGAAAGCTGGGGGTGTGGGGGGGTGGGGGGAGGTTGGGGGGGGGAGAGAGAGAGAGAGTGTGAGTGAGTATAGGAAGATGGTAAGTGGAAGAGGTGGAATGAGAAAACGCAAGAGAAGCTGTAACAAGAGTGAACAGGACACAACTGAGCGACTGAACAACACGTTCAGTTCAGTTCAGTCGCTCAGTCATGTCTGACTCTGTTACCCCGTGAACTGCAGCACGCCAGGCCTCCCTGTTCATCACCAACTCCTGGAGTTCACTCAGACTCACGTCCATCAAGTCAGTGATGCCATCCAGCCATCTCATCCTCTGTCGTCCCTTTCTCCTTCTGCCCCCAATCCCTCCCAGCATCAGGGTCTTTTCCAATGAGTCAACTCTTCGCATAAGGTGGCCAAAGTACTGGAGTTTCAGCTTTAGCATCGTTCCTTCCAAAGAAATCCCAGGGCTGATGTCCTTCAGAATGGACTGGTTGGATCTCCTTGCTGTCCAAGGGACTCTCAAGAGTCTTCTCCAACACCACAGTTCAAAAGCATTAATTCTTTGGCCATCAGCTTTCTTCACAGACCAACTCTCACATCCATACATGACCACTGGAAAAACCATAGCCTTGACTAGACGGACCTTAGTCAGCAAAGTAATGTCTCTGCTTTTGAATATGCTATCTAGGTTGGTCATAACTTTCCTTCCAAGGAGTAAGCGTCTTTTAATTTCATGGCTGCAGTCACCATCTGCAGTGATTTTGGAGCCCAAAAAAATAAAGTCTGACACTGTTTCTACTGTTTCCCCATCTATTTCCCATGAAGTGATGGGACCAGATGCCATGATCTTTGTTTTCTGAATGTTGAGCTTTAAGCCAACTTTTTCACTCTCTTCTTTCACTTTCATCAAGAGGTTTTTTAGCTCCTCTTCACTTTCTGCCATAAGGGTGGCATCATCTGCATATCTGAGGTTATTGATATTTCTCCCGGCAATCTTGATTCCAGCTTGTGCTTCTTCCAGCCCAGCGTTTCTCATGATGTACTCTGCATAGAAGTTAAATAAGCAGGGTGACAATATACAGCCTTGACCGACTCCTTTTCCTATTTGGAACCAGTCTGTTGTTCCATGTCCAGTTCTAACTGTTGCTTCCTGACCTGCATAGAAGAACACGATAGCCTCACAAGTAACCCCGTTTTCACTGGAGGTAGATTTTGGCTTGCAGCAACTGGAAGGGTTGCGATGGAGGAGCTGGGAACTCTGCTCCCAGACCGAGCAGCCGTGAGCAGCCGGGCATCCTTGTGGGGTTGTGGCCCCCCCCGCCCCCCCGGGCTCCGCAGCCCGCTGTGGAGACCCCGTCCCAGGGGCCTTCCCAGAATGCAGCTCATAGGAACTGCGTGCTTTCTGCTTCGCGAGGTTCAGCTGCGCTTCCAATGAAAGGGCAAAAAGTCAGTGTCACTGAGAGGTGTGTCTGGGTTGGAACCAGAGCAGGCGCAACCCTCCCGCGGAGGGAAGGCGAGGGGCGGGGCTTCGCTGCCCACTGCCCGCTCCCCCCAGGCGGCTCGGGGCCCCACGCGGCTGTCCCGGGGCCTCTGTGACGGAGGACTCGGGGGTTTACAAAGCAAAGAAATGAGGCTTCCGTCGTCAGAGAAGGGCTCCGTCCGCGGGACCGAAAGAGGCGGGTGTGAGGGAGAGTCTGAGTGGAGGCAGGTCGGTCAGGAGGGGGCGGCGACCTTCCCGTCCGACTCCCGACTCCCGACTCCCGGGAAAGGCTGCATCTCTGCGGTCGTGTTTGCTCCCGGTGCGCTCGTTCGGAGACGGCCCGGCGGCCCTAACTGAAGCCACGACTTCCCGTCGCCGGGCAGGTGTGGAGCCGGCAGGACAAACAGGCGGCTCGAGGCTCCACCCAGGACACGGCAGGGGCGGGCTCCGGGGGGACGAGCGTGGGGCTCCCTGGGCTGCGGGGGGACAAGCGTGGGGCTCCCTGGGCTGCGGGGGGACAAGCGTGGGGCTCCCGGGGGGACGAGCGTGGGGCTCCCGGGGCTGCGGGGGTGGAAGAAAGCCCGTGGCCCTGGAAGGGACCCAGAAGATGCCCCCGGCTGCCCCGTAAACTGGCTGACGCTCGCCTTCGACGAGAGGAGAGGCCGTGTGACGTTTAGGAGACGGAGCTTCATCTCCAACTGAGCGCTGAACGAGGGATAAGAAAACAGATTCCGAGCAGAAACTCAGACGTGTCTGACTGCGCCTTCTGAGGTCCATGCCGTTTCCTAGGAAGCAGGCGGAGGGCAGGCCCCTTCCCGCTCTGGGGCAGGCCACCCGGGGCTGGCTGCGGGGGGACGAGGGGCTTGAGCGGCCCAGCTGCCCTCCATCAGACAGCAGCCGCTTGCAGTTTCTCGTTCTTCAATCGCTCAGTTGGGTCCGACCTTTTTGAGACCCCATGGACTGCAGCACACCAGGCTTCCCTGCCCTTCACTGTCCCCCAGAGTTTGCTCAAACTCATGTGCATTGAGTCGGTGATGCCATCCAACCATCTCATCCTCTGTCGTCCCCTTCTCCTCCTGCCTTCAGTCTTTCCCAGCATCAGGGTCTTTTCCAGTAAGTCAGTTCTTCCCATCAGGCGGCCCAAGTACTGGAGCTTCAGCTTCAGCGTCGTCCTTCCAAGGAATACTCAGCACTGATTTCCTTTAGGATGGACTGGTTGGATCTCCTTGCAGTCCAAGCAACTCTCAAGAAGAGTCCTCTTCAGCACCACAGTTCAAAAGCATCAGTTCTTTGGTGCTCAGCCCTCTTCATGGCCCAGCTCTCACATCTGTACATGACTACTGGAAAAACCATAGCTTTGACTAGACGGACCTTTGTTGGCAAAGTGATGTTTCTGCTTTTTAAAACGCTGTGTAGTTTTGTCACAGCTTTTCTTCCAAGGAGCAAGCGTCTACCTTTTAATTTCACGGCTGCTATCACCCTAGTAATCCTAACAAAAACAGCAGTACGACCACCAGCTGGCAGGGGGGTCCTTGCTTTGTTATTCTTTTGAAAGAACTTCCACTCATACCACCCCGCTGGTCTCTCCCAAATTCGCAAGGTTAGTAATCTCTGCAAGGGAGGGGACCACTTCTGAATCTTTTACAGCCCCATCAGTCTTCTGTGAAGCAGCGCGGTACACAGTGGCACTTAATAAGTGCTGATTACCTTGTCTGGACTCTTGGGAGCTCCCCTGACTTGACTCCTCCATCAACACACGGCCCTCCCAGCGAGTGGCTGAGGGGGCCCGTCCCTGCCGCTTTGATCTGTTGCTTTGTTTTCCCAGAGCTCAGCCCTTGGTGCAGCCAAGACCACAGCCTCTGGGCTCGTCTGACTTGGAAAAGCACGAATGACATTTGCAGCTGGCTCAGACCCTGAGACTGAAGCCTTGTGCGTGTAAGGGTAGCTTCTGGCAGGGGTTTTGTTTGCTATGGAATACAGACTTCCCTGGGGGAATTCAGGCACGTTTTCTTCTTTTTTTCCTCCCTTTTCTTAAAAAAAATAAAATAAAAGGGCTGCAGCCTTAATCTAAGTGGCATCTGCTGACTTTAAAGCACACACACACTTAATCCTTACCCCGGAGCACTCTTGAGCACGACACACAAAGCCTTTTGGTTTCAATCATCAGAACACAAGGGGAAAGTCATCCATTTTAGCAGATACACTTTAAGTCGTTTTGGCCACAGTTCCTTAGATTTTTCAGTGGCCGTCGATAAATCTCATTTCAATTTCTGACTCTCCTGACTCGAATTCAACTATCCTTATAGAGGAACCTGAAATTATAATAATCAGGGACCAGGTTCTAATCCATATGGTTTTACTTTTATGTTTGCAAAGTTGAGAAACAGGAAGTTCTGGTATCTACTTTTTAAATTCATGCACACTGTAGCTCTCTCCAAAGATGATACAAAGTGCTCTATGAACAAGGGTGAAAGTGAGAGGGCAAGAGAAAAGCATAGGAAGGTAAAGTGGAACTAGAACGAAGCCCCCAGTAGAGCATGGTCAGTCCTCCCAGCCCACCTTCTGGACAGGATGCGTCATGAAACAGGTTCTGAAGTTTTCTGCACTGGTGTTTTAGTTACAAAAATAACAGCTATGTTTAATATGGGGAGGGAGGTGGGAGGGGGGTTCATGTTTGGGAACACATGTAAGAATTAAAGATTTTAAAATTAAAAAAAATAAATAAATAAAATAAAGACCAACTGTTCAAGAATCACTACAATACTGCTACTGCTAAGTCACTTCAGTCGTGTCCGACTCTGTGCGACCCCATAGACGGCAGCCCACCAGGCTCCCCCGTCCCTGGGATTCTTCAGGCAAGAACACTGGAGTGGGCTGCCATCTCCTTCTCCAATGCAGGAAAAGGAAAAGTGAAAGTGAAGTCGCTCAGTCGTGTCCGACCCTCAGCGACCCCAGGGACTGCAGCCTTCCAGGCTACTCTGTCCATGGGATTTTCCAGGCAAGAGTCTGGAGTGGGGTGCCATGGCCTTCTCCGAATCACTACAATACAGCTCAGTAATTAAAATCTGTGCTCAGTCACGTCCGGCTCTTTGTGACCCCCTGGACTGTAGCTCGCCAGGCTCCCCTCTCCATGGGATTCTCCAGGCAAGGATACTGGAGTAGGTTGCCATTTCCTTCTCCAGGGGAATCTTCCTAACCCAGGAAAGAACCCACAGCTCTTGCATCTCCTGCACTGACAGGCAGGTTCTTTTCACTACTGTGCCACCTGCCATTCCCTTCTTCAGGGGATCTTTCTGACCCAGGGATCAAACCCAAGTCTCCCAGATTTCAGGCAGATTCTTTACCATCTGAGCCACCAGGGAAGCCTGCAATTAAAACAGTAACTACTTATTAAGCATTGACTGCATGCCAGGGATGGTGCTAAACACTTTCTCTGCAAACAAGAGTGGCTGCTTCTCCCGAGAAGGGCCTTGGACTACAATTTCCCATAAATGGTCTCATCTCCAAAATCGGGCGATTATGATTCTCCTTAGATCTTTTCTAAGGCACTCTGCTCCAAGTTTCTAAGATCAGCAACTCATGGGGTTCTAATTCTATCTCTGAACAGTTTGTCTGCATCATCAATACAGACCCTCTTGCAAGCCTATCTAGGACACAATTTCAGGTTAGAAGGCCAAAGTAATTTTTAAAAAATAATTCACCTTTGATGGAAATTTATAGTAAGAAAAATGATGCTTTGGGAAAACCACTGTCACCTTAAAAACTGAGCTAGCTCTAGGTTGCTTTCTCTCCAGTCCTTGTAAAATCACTCCGGAGGGAGGCAGAAGGAAAGTGACTGAGGTATCAGGCTGCCCAAATTCAAATCCTGTCTCTGCTGTGTCTTGGACAAGCTAATCTCTCTGAGCCTCAGTTTTCTCACCTGCAAAGTGGGCACAACAGGAAGATCGACTTTATGAGCTTTGACGGGAGGTTGAGGGGATAATGCAAGTCACGTGTAAGTATGGCACTTGCCTTACCTTGGTGCTAAAGACACATTCGTGTTTTTATCTCCTAATTAACTTTGCAGAGCACAACTGCGCTTATACAAAGAAGCCGTGTTGCCAAAGAAAGGAACCAAGGACAAAGATTTTCCTCTAGTTTCTCTGTCTGGCTAGGAATGCAAATATCTCCAACTCTTCATTAAGACTGAGGAGTAAGAAAGAGCCAGTGAAAATGAGAAGGGCCAGCATGCATGTCGAGTGGCTGGTAGCAGCAGTCAATGTTTGTTGTTGCAACGGTACCTCGTGGGTGCCTGCGAATCATTAACATTCCACTGATAGGGGGTAAAAAGATCTGTGCTGGAAAAGGAAAGTTGCGGAGGGGGTCGCCAGGGTTTATCTTTGTTTATCCTCCTGTGATGACTCAGCTTCAGGGTCTGTTTCTCCTCTTGGGAGATGATTTGGCTCCTTGCCAGACACCTTCCTGGCTGGGCTAACCAAATTTCTGTTTAATTGGCTTCCACGCTGTGACCTGGTCCCTTAGACTCCGGATGCTTGCTTCAGAGTCCAGCCTCAGTCCCCATGGGCAGGGTCACAGCGCAGTCAGTAAAAGTGGATGATAACATGCCAAGTGGCTGCCAGAACATCACAGCAAATGTTAAGAAAGTGCGGTAGCAGCATCCATGACGGCTACCCACGCCGCTGTGTGCCGGGACAGAGTCTTTGTCCTCACTCAACCACTTCCCTTGTGTTTTCCTTAGAAAACCATCTTTCCTAGCAATATCTCATATATGAGGCCACCTTGAAATAAACCAAATACTGATTAAACTTCCTATTTCCAGCCAGATCATTTGAATACCACATTTTTGCCTGGTATTTTTACCGATACCTAAAATTTAAACCTCATGAACAGAAATGTCTAAACCAAGAATTTCATTTTCCCCATGGCAGGTGGGACAAGTCGCTGGAGAAAATCTCACACTATACTAGTCATGCAACATTTAAGCTCTTATTTCTTCATTTTTGCAAGAAGGGGAATAGATGAGATGGCTAAAGCCCTTTTGAGCAGAGGATGGTGAGAGAACAGGGCAACCGAGTGAACTTTGTCACTGCGGATTAACTCACCGGTTCCCTTAAACAAGCTGTCCTTTCACACTGTTGCTGACTAAAGTTGGGGAATCCTGGACGTATGGCATTCTTGGAATATTCACTTTGGTTCCCTCAGGGGCAAGGTTGCTTTTGTTAGGGCAGGAGGAATTTCCCCCTTTTTAATGTGTTCTTCTAGTCAAGGCTATGGTTTCTCCAGTGGTCATGTATGGATGTGAGAGCTGGACTATAAAGAAGGCTGAGCACTGAAGAATGGATGCTTTTGAACTGTGGTGTTGGAGAAGACGCTTGAGAGTCCCTGGACTGCAAGGAGAGACAACCAGTCCATCCCAAAGGAAATCAATCCTGAATATTCATTGGCAGGATTGATGCTGAAGCTGAAGCTCCAATATATTGGCCACCTGATGCAAATAACTGACTCATTAGAAAAGACCCCAATGCTGGGAAAGATTGAGGGTGGGAGGAGAAGGGGATGACAGAGGATGAGATGGTTGGATGGCATCACCAACTCAATGGACATGAGTTTGAGTAAAGTGTGGGAGTTGGTGATGGAAAGGGAGGCCTGGTGTGCTGCAGTCTATGGGGTCGCAAACAGTCAGACATGACTGAGCGACTGAACTGAACTGAACATGTGTTCATAACAACTGGCTATTTTGACTATGCCCAGTGGCTTCCCTGGTGGCTCAGATGTTAAAGAATCTGCCTGGAAAGGAGACCTGGATTCGATTCCTGGGTTGGGAAGGTCCCCTGGAGAAGGGAATGGCTATCCTCTCCAGTATTCCTGCCTGAATAATTCCATGGATAGAGGAGCCTGGTGGGCTATAATCCATGGGGCCGCTAACAGTTGGACACGACTGAGTGACTAACACTTTCAGGTAAAAAGTCACTTGTTCACTTACAAAGGATATCGTGCCACGGAGGAACTACACAGACCTACACAACCCCAAACCAAAGCTTACTGCTTACGCTGTGTGTGCACCAGTATCTTAGTTTTGATCCATCAAGTATCATCGGACCCCAAAGCCCCGGGTCATGTGCAATCCTCATTTTAAGATGAGTGTGTGTGTACTGATTAAGTGAGACCATCTGATAAGTTCTATTCTCTCTTCCTAAAGTCCTTTATAAGTTGCACTTACAAATAGAGGCTCCTAACAGCAAGCAAACAAAGTGAGCTCTCTGGGCGCTTAGTTTTTCTACCTCACCATGAGCCATTTAACTAGCAGGGGGTTAGAGCCATAGCCACACAGTTTCGAAAAGATAATAAACACCCTCTTGACCACACAACACATGTGATCAGAGAGATGAGGGCATTTCAAAGATTAAAATGGATGCAGGACCACTCAGCACATCCAAGATTGTTGGGTGGCAGGGGATGGGCACCTCCACGACACTGTCCGTGGTTCTGAACCCAGCAGGGCGCTTCTCTGGGAAGCTGGGGTGGAGGACACTTGTACCCTTGTTGCCTGATCTGTGATCAGCCTCGTGAGAAAGGAGATGATGTTCTGTGGGTCTGGCCATAAAACAGGAGGCTCAAAGGAGTGCTGGGACCCTGGAGGTGATTTCACATTTTTCTGAAGATACACTCGTGCGTGCCCAGTCACCCTTTGTGACCCCATGGACTGTGACCCACCAGGCTCCTCTGTCCATGGGATTTTCCAGGCAACACTGGAATGAGTTGCCATTTCCTCCTCCAGGGATATTCCTGACCCAAGAATCAAAACAGCACCTCCTGCATGGGCAGGCAGATTCTTTATCACTGAGCCACCTGGGAAGCCCAGAAGACACACTCATGGTAGGTCTGAAACAAGAAACGAACAACAAACCAGTTCTTCAGGCCTCCCCTCCGGGGGTTTCTCAGATCTCAGCTGGCTGGGAGTCACTAATCAATAAAACAACAACATCCAAGCCATTCGGTGCTCATTGTGTTTCAGTCACTGCCCTAACCTCTCTCACTTGCAAATACGTATGTCTATATACACAGACAAGGGGGTGTATCTGTGCGTCTATGTACACAGAAACACACAAATGTGTGAATGTGCTTATATATACACACACATACAGAAATACGTGCTTACATATGTATGTAGACACACACACATCTGCGTTAAGAACTTAAGAGTTTTTAATGTCTGTTCCTTCCTTGACATGAGTAAGTTGCCTTCTTGGAGAATCAGATTTCAAAATAGAGAGAGATCTTTAGAAAGATTCTTTCTGCAGAACCGTCACCAGGTGTCTGGTGGGAAACTTCTGAAGCTCCTTCCTTTGTTTGGCTTTCGTATTTGAGAGAATACGTTCATATGTCACACCGGCTGGGAGGAAGACAAGAAATCCATGAATTATCAGCAGGTCAAAATCTGGAGGGGGCAGGCACACTAACGGTGCCTCAGTGGCCAGCTAGCCGAGTCCTGCAAATTCGCAGAGTAGGAAAATGAAACTCCACTCCGAGCTGCCGACAGGCTGGGATCTGAGAGCAGCCACCCGGAGTCTCACTGGAAGTCCCTCCACCCCTCTGTGCGTTTAGCTTCTTCTTTAGTTTCCACCCAGTAGCAGGCACAGTATTCCGAGAGCGCTTATGCACATTTTGCTAAAAGGTCATGATTAAAAAAACAAACCATTCACAAAACAACTATAAACAATTCTCCATCACATGTTTGCTCATGGGTCTTCCCTGTTTGGCCCTCATGCTCACTTAAAAAAAAAACAAAAAACTTTAAACGAAGGATAACTGCTTTATAACATTGGTTTCACTTCTGCCATACATCAACATGAATCAGTTACCTGGGTCCCCTCCCTCTGGAACCCCCTCCCCCTCGCTCCCCACCCCACCCCTCTGGGTTGTTACAGAACTCCGGTTTGAGTTCCCTGAGTCACACAGCAAATTCCCGCTGGCTGTCTATTTCACACATGGTAACGTGTGTTTCCAAGCTTCTCTCTCCGTTCTTCTCACCCTCTCCTTCCTCCCCACCCTGGCTGTGTCCATAAGTCTGTTCTCTATATCTGGTCTCTCATTCAAGGCCTGTACATTAAACTCGCCTATTTGCTGATCATGTGTAGACTAGGAGGAGGTCACCTCCCCTCAAACAGCTCAGAAACAAAGGCACACTGAGGGCACACGGAGGGTGTGGCCGCTCAGCTACAGGGAGAAGGGCTGAAGCACATACTCCTGGAGATATGTGTTCAGTCGCTCAGTCGTGTCTGACTCTTTGCAACCCCACGGACTCTAGCCCTCCAGGCTCCTCTATTCACAAAAATTTTCCAGGCAGGAATACTGGAGTGGGTTTTGCCATTTCCTCCTCCAGGGCATCTTCCCCACTCCGGGATTGAACCCATGTCTCTTGTATCTCCTGCATGGGCAGGTGGGTTCTTTACGACTAGTGCCACCTGGGAAGCTCAGAGATTGCTGTGCTTCCACCCCAAGTTTTTGATGCCAACCTGCAGCATCTGCACCACTTTACTGAGGGCCTTCTCTGGCTGTGAGAGCCTGCCAGCCTGCTGGCCCGGCCACACGCAGTGGGGAAGTGCCAGGAAATTAACACTTCCCTGGGAGCAGCCCTCAACCAAGCTGGCAGCTCCTGGCCTGGCTCTAAACTGTAAACTGTTGCCACAGTTCCTGGCAGGGTGAGCTCCAGCCCCGCAGAGTGGTAACTTGCTTCAAGCACACCCCCATTAGCCACCTTCCCTACCCTGCCTCATTTCCTCCCGAGTGTTCCTTGGGATCATCTCCCAGAAATTCCACACATGATTAAAAACCTGGTCGCACGCTCAGCTTCCGAGTGCTCAGCCGTGCCCAACTCTGTGACCCCATGGACTATAGCCAGCCAGCATCCTCTGTCCATGGAACTTTCAAGCCAAGAATACTGGAGTGGGTTGCCATTTCCTACTCCAGGGGATCTTTCCAACTCAGGGATTGAACTCACATCTCTCGCACCTCCTGCACTGGCACACGGATTCTTTACCAGTGTGTCACCTGGAACAGCTTCTGGAGAAACCCAAACTGAACCCATTAACAAGAATACCTCCTATGTTAGACGACACCTGTCAGAGCCAGATGGCAGTGAACACACAAACTTGGCTCAGGCAGGCTGCTCTGCCCCGGTGCTGAGAGAGGCTTCCCCGGGGTCTCAGACGCTGGCCAGCTCTACAGCCCCCACCAAGGGGCTCATCACAGAGCAATACCAGCTCCGAGTTCCTCAGACTTACTTGGAAGGGAACTCACTAAGAAGAATAAGAGATGGAGGAGAGAAAAAAAAAAATAGAGATATCCTGAGGTTGCAGGCTGATCTTACACCAAGCATGAGGCTAGTCCTCTGGATGCAAGACCATCTCTGCGAGCAGTTCCCCATGAGCTAGAAAAGGCATGGCTTCCAGAGCCTCGGTTTGAAATGAAACAGTTCTCTTTCAGCTGTAGGGCTGTTAGAGCAGCGCGGTAGGGAGCGGAGGGAGCAGAAGTAAACGGACTCAGTTCTTTGATCCAGGGATCGACCCTGGATTTCCTGCACTGCAGGCAGATTCTTACCGTCTGGGAAGCCCTCTTTATAACTAGATCAGGTTTTATCCCAGAGGATGCTGTGACCACAGTGACATGCCACCACCACTTAGGAGCAGGCAGGGTTTGTGAGTGAGATGGGATTACTTTTAGTTTATGGAGTCAGCACGCTCAAGTTTTTGGAGCTTATCAAGAACCTAACACAGAGTTTGAAGGCTCGTTCAAATGCAAGCTCAAAGTGGTACATACACACACATATATTTGTATATTTTCCAATCTGTCCATTCAAAGAACGATTTACGGACTGTGACAGGCATCGTGGGAGGTGCTGGCAGAAAAGATGTGAGCCCATCCTCAGAGTCTAGAGCCCAGTGTGGAAGTATGCCTTCAAATCTCACACACACACAACTGCAAGTGTGAAAGGCATTTTATTCAAGTGATAATAGCCACAGTGAGTGTGTGTCTGAAAAAGCAAGCTTTCTCATACGACACTGGCTGAAAAGAATCACCCATAAATCCACAGCCCAGGATATGAAGCTTCTGGCAGCTATCCACTTACTCTCTTGCAAGCATTCGATGGTTTTAAATAGTTGAGCTCATACACTACCACGGAGGCACGTCTTTCACCTCATTCACAGCATATGCACTGATTCTCACAATCTTTCGTTTAGGATGGCTGCACCAGGTTTTGCTATTTTTAGACCCAATTTTACTGCGTTCCGTTTTCATAACCTTCGGCCTCATCTTTAAGATTTCCTTAAACTCAGTCACTTGGTCCAAGTTCTGGGATGTTTTGAAGGTGTTCAAATCATAGCAAATTGTTTAAAATCAGAAAAACAGCTTATTCTCCCATGCTTTAATTTAAAAGTAATACCTGAGTTTGGTCAACTTTTACCTAAAATGAATGACTTTTACTAAATATCTAGAAACAGCAGCTTCTACGGGGAAGATCTCACCTCTTCCAAGGAAAACTCGCCTGTTACGCAGGACTAAGTCATGCTGTCAGTGAAATTGAGGCGTTAAATATTAATATAGGTTTTGGCCCATCGACAGGAGGAGTTTCGGATGAAGAGGAATTCAGCACAGGCTATGTTTACCTGCCTGCTTTGACAATGACTCAAAGTCAGTTTCGGAGTGAGAACACATGTCAGACTTTCCCCAAGGACACTATTCTCCTCTGGTGTGTGGACTTTCAGTTCCCTGACCCGGGATACAGCCCACACCACCTCTCGGGGAAGTGCGGGTCCTGACCACTGGACTGCCAGGGCATCCCTGGACTTTTCAGAGAATTTGTCAAAAAAAAAAAAAATCCACACAGGGAGGGGCAACATGTTGCAATTTTACACACACATATGTAACACACACACACGCACACACACACAACTAAAATCCCACAGAAGGAACAAGGTTGACCCTAAGATTCAGAATACTTGAATTCCTGTTTCCTGCATGGAGAGTGCATGTTTGTGTGGTGTCTATAAAGCAATCAGTTAAAGTTTGAGTATTTTCTTGTGCTCTGTACTCTATTAAATGTTTGGTAAGTTGGTAATTAACATATGTAATTTGGTTTCTGATGCCAATTATTTTTCTTGCTGATGATATACATGCAGCTTTAAGATAACCATGCCAATCTTAAAAGACATGGATTTATAAAAATTGGGCATGAGTAGGAATATGACGGAGAAGGCAGTGTCACCCACTCCAGTGCTCTCGCCTGGAGAATCCCATGGACGGAGGAGCCTGGTGGGCTGCAGTCCATGGGGTCACTAAGAGTCAGGCACGACTGAGCGACTTCACTTTCACTTTTCACTTTCATGCACTGGAGAAGGAAATGGCAACCCACTCCAGTGTTCTTGCCTGGAGAATCCCAGGGACGGGGGAGCCTGGTGGGCTGCCGTCTATGGGGTCGCACAGAGTCGGACACGACTGAAGCGACTTAGCAGCAGCAGCAATGTGGTTCTGGCAGACACTGCCCTATGGTTGCGATTTCTATACAGATTTTGAGTTGGACTGAATTTGGCTCATTGTCAAAACGAGCACCATCTTTACCACCCTGTTCTTCTCTGAAAACTGTTCATTTAAAGCCTTAAGACCCTGACAGAATCAACACAAATGTAAATTGACCCAATTTGCCACAAAGTCTCTTACAATTACCTCAGTGTTCACAGCTGGGTGCTTTGTTGAAACAGCGATTTTTAAAAAGTAGTAGACTGTTGCTGGTTTTCAGTCACAAAAGGACCACAGAGCAGTTTTCCCCCGATATTCCCCTGATGCTGAACGTCTCCCGGTCCTCAATCCATCTGTCTCCATCCCTCACCACAGTGGAGAGTTTATAGCCCCAAGGCGGAATCTTTCACCTTCTCTGCCAACATCTAACTCCATGCACTCTACTCACATTCGAATATTGCTCCATAAGAGCGAACATGACTATTTTAAGCAAACAAGAATGTTTGCTGAGTTGAAAATTAAGAGCCAAATTCTAAAAAGCATTATGCATTTTAAAAAAACCCCAGTTCTGACATGCATCAGATTTTGGATCCCATTTCATGATTTCAACACAATACAGACTTCCCTGGTTCCTGGTTGTGGTGACAACATGGAAAAGTATGCATCAGTTACAGGCACCACAGATGAGCCTGGGGGGAGGCATCCTTCCCAGGGGAAACGAAATCACTTGTTTCTTTTTGTTTTTTTGAGAAGCATTTCTCAAAAATCTGAGGGGTCAAGAGGGAATTTCCGGAGGATTTGGGGAACAGCACATGGCCCTGATAACTAGCAGTGGACTCCAGGCTCCTCCAGAGAGTCTGTTCCCATTTTCCACCCCGTGTCCGAGAACTGCGGCCTTTCAAGCTTCTCCTCCTCCTGTGCTTGTTTCACTCCAGGCTCAGCTGATGTAAGAAGAGACCGGAAACCACCACTGGCTTCTCAGAAACCAAGCTGTTGTGCCACCTGACCAGGTTTTGTTTTTATTTCGTCTTTTAACGTGGAGTAAGTGCTGCTGGAAACCTGTAGGCTTCACAGAGAGAGGAATTTGGAGAAGTTTTCCTTTTAAAAAGGCAAATTCATTGGACTTCAGGAACATCTTTTTGAGGAAAAACAAATTTAAAGTCATGCTTACTTTTTCTTGATACTAAAACATTATCCGGTGGTTATAAAAATTTGGAAAATGCAGACCATGAGTAAATGGCAAATGTTTCATAGTCCCACTTCTTATAATACTGTTTACATTATATTGGAGAATGCATATACACATATCCTACAAACGCAGGACTGAACTCTTCATAGTATTTTATTTTTGGCTTTAATTTGAAAGTCTTGTATCTTTTGTAATTAAACATTGTGTGAACACATGACTGTGGCTACATTATTCTATCAGAGGATTAGACCATGTTTAACTTTTCTCCTTTTAGTGTGTATTTGTACCATCTGAGGTTCTATGCTAAGACATACAACCCTTTAATAGACGTCTTTTACATGAGTCCTGGTTATTTCCTTATTATATGTTCCTAAACAAGACTGAAAGCCTCCTAATTAGCAAATCACTGACCGGGAAGTTCCAACACTCTTGTCACCAAGAGGTAAAGACGTTCACCCTCCTTCACCACCACTGGCATTGAGTTCAGCTCAGTTGCTCAGTCATGTCCGACTCTTTGGGACCCCATGAACTGCAGCACGCCAGGCCTCCCCGTCCACTGAGTTTAAAAACGTGTCTGCCAGTTGAAGACATATGTGTTCATCTTGTTTCCCAGGTGGCGCTAGTGGTAAAGGACCCACCTCCCAATGCAGGAGACCTAAGAGACGTGGGTTCGATCCCTGGACCCGGAAAATCCCCTAGAGGAGGGCATGGCAACCCACTCCTTGCCTGGGAAATCCCATGGACAGAGGAGCCTGGCAGGCTCCTCCATAGGGTTGCAAAGAGTCAGATGCAACTTAGCACACATGTGCGCATTCATCTTGGTGCAGGAACAGTAGTTGGAATTAAGACACATTCCATTCCCAGCTTAGAGACACTGCTTGGGCAGAGACCGCGGTGGAAGGTACTTCAGTAACAAGGTAGTGTGTGTACCAATAAGGTGCCCAGGTCTGGAAGTCAGACATTCTGGGTTTGTTATATACCAGCTGGGGGGTCTTAGAAGTGAAAGTGAAAGTGGCTCAGCCGTGTCCAACTCTTTGCAACCCGGTGGACTGTAGCCTGCCAGGCTCCTCTGTCCATGGGATCCTCTAGGCAAGAATACTGCAGTGTTGCCATGCCTTCTTCCAGGGGATCTTCCCGGCCCAGGGGCTGAACACAGGTCTCCCACATTGTGGGCAGATTCTTTCTCATCTAAGCTACCTGGGAAGTCCAGGAGAGGGTGGCCCAAGGCTACGTCCCTGAAGCCTGGCCAGGTCTGGAGTGTGTCCCCCACAGACCACTGTGTGCCTCCCGTGCCATGTCCCCCGGAGGGCCTCGCGCTGTTGGCTCATGTCCACTAAATGCCCGCCTCAGGACTCGGCCCGTCTCCTTATCTAGGTGAGTCATTTACAGACAGAAATCTGTTAGGGGGGTGATCAAAGGCCAGCTTTAGCATCTGCTTTTGTGTGTTAGCCATAGGGGCAGAGAGGCCAAACCAAACCCAGCCCCTGGACTAAGAATGTGCCTTTCAGGTCTTAAACAGCAGCAGGGTCCTTAGAGTCAGTCTCCATCTTGACTATTTGAGTCAAGGAACCAAAAGTCAATTTTTCTCCTTCACATGTGGATGGCTATGCACTAAGTTGGTGGTAGGCTATTAAACCCTCCTTAAAATCATCTCTATTACCAAAAATACCTCCCTCCCCAACAAAAAGAACCCAAAGCAACAAAAAAACTCTGAACCCCAAAATGTCTATGTCCCCAACACTTGGTTACCGAACTAAGAAGATTCAATTAATTCAAGTCCATCATTTGCTTTCAGAGGTTTCAGGCTCCTGCTGTGTCCAAACTTACTAGGTCTGGGCTGAGGTTTCCAAGCCAGAGAGGGGCTCCTCTGATGTAATCTTCCCTTAGCAGAAAAAAATTACCAAGGCATCAATAGGTGTACACTGCAAGGACTATGGCTGTCAAACTGGTATATGTGGTCAGTCTAGCTGGGTACCAACAGACAGAACTTTCTGGAAAGAAAACAGGAGAATCTTAGGGGGACAAGACTGAA
Organism: Capricornis sumatraensis; assembly: GCF_032405125.1. Classification (NCBI taxonomy): domain Eukaryota; kingdom Metazoa; phylum Chordata; class Mammalia; order Artiodactyla; family Bovidae; genus Capricornis; species Capricornis sumatraensis. The sequence goes on from NC_091089.1 coordinate 61,033,305, forward strand.
GTCAGAGGGACCAGGTAGGAGGAGAGGCTGTTATGGAGGACCAGAGAGAAAAGATGGGGGGTAAACGTCATCGGGGGTGGATTCAAGGAGTAATTACTTAGAAACTTAACCCAGAGACATGCTGTTGGATCGGATGCAGGAGATGACAAAGAATCAAGGGTGACTTCTGTTTCTAGCTTCCCAGGTGGCTCTGGTGGTAAAGAACCTGCCTGTCAATGCCAGTGCAGGCAACGTAAGAGGCACGGATTCAAGCCCTGGGTCGGGACGATCCCGTGGAGAAGGAAGTGGCAACCCACTCCTGTATTCTTGCCTGGAGAATCCCATGGACAGAGGAGCCCCGGGAGACTATAGTCCATAGGTTCGCAGAGTCAGACACAACTGAAGCGACTTAGCAAGTGTGGGTGTGCGGTGCTGCTAACATGGGAAATCAAAGATGAGCAAGTGGTGCTTGGGGGCAAATCCGGAAGCTGAAGTTCTCCGGGAATATCAAGGAGATGAGTTCAGCCGTCAGCGAGTCTGAGTGGAGGGAAAATTTGGGAGTCATCAGCCACAGAGGGAAAGAGAACAGTGCAGTCGTTAAGAGACGTGCCCCCAGCAGGGCAGAGAGAGAGACGGGCAGTGAGCTGAGGCTGGAAGCCCGGAGAAACATCAGTAAGCGTGCTGCGGGGAAAAAGTCAAAGAGATAGGAGCCGGAGAGAGGACGTTCAGGGCAGCCGCGAGGGGAAACAGCTCGATGGGAAGCAAGGGCCTCATCACATCAGCGTTGAAAAGTGGACACTGCACGCGGTAAGATGATCTTCCACCGACCTCGAGAAGCACAATTTCAGAAGAGCACTGAGGCAAAAGCCGTATCGCTATGGCATTAGCGGGGAAAGCTGAGCGTGAAACCATGGAGACGGTAAGCTGGAGGATTCTTTTAAGAAATTTAGATGCTAAGTGGGGACAGAGAGATTGTTGAGAGCAAGCAGAAGCTGTGGAGTATTCTTTAGGTGAGTAGCAGTCAGAAAGTGGGCTTCCCGGGTGGCTCAGACGGTAAAGAAGCCCCCTGCAATGCAGGAGACACGAGTTGGGTCCCTGGGTTGGGAAGATCCCCTGGGGAAGGGAAAGGCCACCCACCCCAGTGTTCTGGCCTGGAGAATGCTATGGACAGAGGAGCCCGGTGGGCTACAGTCGGAGGGGTCGCAAAAGAATCCAACATGAGTTAGTGACTAAACAATAGTCAGAAAATAGCTGAGTGAAGATGACCAGTTTAGCAAAGTCTTTGAAGAAGCAGGAAGGAATGGGGTCAAGGTCAGAGTTCATCTTGAATAGAAGGGGGGCATCACAATTCTTGATGATCATTTTTAATTTCCTTCCTGTCTTTTTCATCAGCTGGCATTCATGGAAGGGACATGGCTTCTGGGAATTCTCCGGAAAACCTGGCTTAAACTATGGAGTAGAGGATGAACAGAGTGATGAGCGCACACGCGGAACAGGTTCCATAAAGCACCGTCTTCCCATTGCTCTAAGACAGTTTTCTCCTCCAACTCCTTGCTCATCAATAGCACTAGGTATTCTTGCTGTGGCTATTCTAGATTCAGCCTTCCAAATTATGATGCAGCCAGTACCGGACCTAATTATTTCTTGAGTTATCTATAATATTTTTTCAATACAATATTTTATGCATTCATTACATAGATTACATATATGTAATAAATATATACTACATATATATATATTATATATATTTTATGTGTTTTATACTTTATTACAACTTCCATTCTGTCTAAGTAAGGGCTGTAAATTGATGGGTTCAAAATTGCTAAAGTAAAATATCAAAATCCCACTGAGAACTTCCTCTAGAGAAGACTGTCTTGTTAAATATATCCGAGTACTCAATGTTCTTCCAGCAGAATAAAGGATCCCAGGGTGAGCTAAATGATTTGATATCCCTCAAATTACTGAGCTGGCCACACAATTACTGAACAAAAAGAACTCCCAATGCTAAAAAAGAAATGACCCAGACACTGGAAATACTGTCTCATCATTGCCCCCACCGGAGTGAAAGACAAGAAGAGACACATTCAAGATAAAAATAAAAACCACATTGACTTTCAGCCACATGTGATCTTTCCCCCTCTTTTGTCCAGGAGTCTCATAAGTCAGTAAATCAGATCTTTTATTAGAGAGAATACAAGAAAAATAAGAGCAAAAAAATATTTTGTCTCCAGGAACAAAACAGTTGTTAAGTACCTACTGTGTGTTTACAGTTTATTGTGATCCACACAGTCAAAGGCTTTGGCATAGTCAATAAAGCAGAAATAGATGTTTTTCTGGAACTCTCTTGCTTTGTGTTTACAGGACTGTGTAAGACAAGAAAGCAATGCCTTCCAACAGCAACTCATGCAGAGACTGAGACACATAAGCATGAAATAAAGAGAAGTCCTTCAAGGGACTGCCCAGTGGTGCAGGGGCGAAGACTCCGAGCTCCAATGCAGGGGCCCAGGTTGGATTCCACAAGCCATAACTAAAGGACACTGCATTCCACAACTAAAGACCGAAGATTCCACGTGGCTCAGCTAAGACCCGGTGCAGCCAAATAAATAAACAGAGAGAATTTTCCTTTTAAAAAAGAAACCACTCAAGTTAGTAACTGGTTAGCCCAAATGAGTAGTAGAGACTTGAATGTTGCAGGCTTCCTGAGACTGTAATATAAGAGGGGGCGGGGCAGGGTGAGAACCAAGGAAGATCTCCCAGAAGACCTGGGAGTAGAATTAGGTCTTAAATACTTTCCCAGTCATCTCTATGACATTTCAGAAAAAAGGGGGGGAGGGGATGAGAGCAAAGGGAGAAATTTAAGACAGTGCATTTCTTCAGGCCTTGGCGAGAGCAGAAGGTGCGTATGGAAAGGTGATGGGGATCCGTCTGCAGAGGAGAATGGGGCATGCGGCGGAAGGGCATCAGGTCCTGCAGTTAGGAAATCCGATGTGGGGTGTGTGTGTGCATCTGTGTGTGTGTATATCTGTGTGTGTCTGTGCATCTGTGTATGTGTGTGTGTAGTAGTAGCAGTGCAGTAGTCCTTGACACAAACACTCATTTTTTTCATCATTAAAATTCCATGTTGTCCTACCTGTGGTCCTGGAAATATATAAAAGTAAGTTAACTACAGAGAGACAGAACCCAAAAGATAATCTTCTGGACAGTGTAGTGTAATAGAAAGGGCACTGGAATTTAAGTCAGGCTATCTGACCTCCAGCCCCAATTCCAGGGACAGCTCACTCTGGTCCCTTCCCCCAGATTCTTCATGAGGCAATGTGGAGTCAGATGACGCTTTGTCACCCACAGTTCTAACATCTAACAACACGGATGTGCCAGCTGTCTAAAGCAGATACAAAGGCTGAGGATGACTGATGGGTCCTTGTGTCCTGAAAAACTGGAAAGCAAAGAACAAACACTTCAGTGAATGAACTGAGAAGAAGCTGAAGAAAGCAAGCAAGGGCGGTACAGCCACTACTGAAAACAGTCTGGAGGTTTCTTTTAAAAACCTAAAAACAGAGCTATCACATGGTCCAGCAATCCCACTCGTGGACACATATCTGAAGAAAACGCTAGTTTGAAAAGATACACGCGTCCCAATGTTCATCGCAGCACTGCTTACAATAGGCAAGACACAGAAGCACCCTAAATGTCTACGAGCAGACGAACGGAGAAAGGCGTGGAACGTATATGGGGTGGAGCAGTACACAGCCATTCAAGGAAGAAAGGTCGCCATTTGCAGCAGATGGACGTGGAGATTATCGCGCTGAGTGAGTTTAAGTCAGACAGAGTCAGACAGAGAAAGACAAGTATCATATGATAGCACTTAGACGACAGGTAATTTTTAAAAATCATTTAAAAAACGATACAAATGAACTTACAAAACAGAAATGTTATGCACATTTCTGTACACAGACTTAGGGAATGAACTGTGGCTCCCAGGGGAAGGGTGGGAAGGAAGGGTAACCGGGAGGTTGGGATTGACATGCACACACGTCTATACCTGAAATAATCAATAAGGACTGTAGAAAGAAATAAAAATAAAGCTTAAAAAATGTCCTAGGAACATACACGTGTATGTCGGGACAAACCTATACAGGTCATCTGCTCACTCAAATACAAGTGTTTCGTTCATCTACCTACCAGGCATGGTGCCCAACGCTGGGAATGCTGAGAATGAGCGAGTTGTGGACTCTAAGGATTGGGGGCGGGGGAAGGGCACCCAGGAAGGAAAAGCAGGCCCATCAGTAACCGAGCAAGCAGCTCAGTGTTTCCTCTGAAGGGGACCCAGTGCCACTTCTCCCTTAGCCCCCAGTAGGAGCACGGGCCGCGTCAGCTGAGTGTGCTTTAAAAACCTATTTCTGTGTCACCTTCATCTACTGGACACAGAACAGATACACACATGCCCGTCTGTACAGCTCCTCCTTTAATATTCTCAGGGCGCTGTCTTTTTATGTGGGGAATGTCTGGAAAGCAGGATGGATGCCAAGAAACACGGTTTGGGGAATTCCTCGGGGGCTCAGTGGTTAGAACTCCACGCTTTCACTGCTGAGGGCCCAGGTTTGATCCCTGGTCAGGGAACTAAGATTCTGAAAGCCTTGAGATGCAGCCAAAAAAAGAAAAAGAAAGGACGGAAGAAACATGGTTTGAGGCATATTAAATTCATATTAAATTCTTTTTAAGGATGAGGGCCAAGCAACGCGGACCTTGACCAAGAACGTGCGAAACCTACAAAGCTGCCTGGCCTGCTGCTGTGCTGACCAGATGGGGCAGGAAGAGACGGGAACTAAGGTTGACTCCACGTCCGTAACCCACCCCGCTTCTCCTCACACATTGTCTCACGCCCTCCTCTAAACTCCGGGACGTGATGAGAGCCACTCCACAGCCTGAACCCTTCAGAGAAGCTGAGGAGTTAACTGGGGTTAATTATAGCGTAGCCTGGACTAGGAGGGGATGGTATATATCTAACTGCAGAGTTCACTTTCTTTCTCCCCTATGAGGCTACTTTCAGGACTCCAAACACAGAGAGATCAGATTAAACCTTCTTCCTGCGAGAACAAGCATACAAAATAAAGAATGAATTACTCTCGAGCATATCTAGGCCTTGTTCATTTTCACCAAATCGCATCAGTGGCTCACAGGACCGCTGCCTCTGCCTGGTAATTGCAACCTCCTGTCGGGCAAGTCCCCAGAGTCTGTGGGCTTCAGAACACTTCAGTGTGGGTGCAAAGTGGGGAGCCAGAGACAGCAGGTCAACATAAAAGAGAAGCATTGCATTGGATTATTTCCTTTTCATAATATGTTGAAACCTTGAGCCTGGTGCTTTTAAAATTTTTTTCCCTAAGCTATTCTTGGTTTTCATTCCATCATGTTTAATATATGTTCAAACAAAATCTTTAAAGACAAGAAAACAGAAAGCAGATTCCAACAAGAAATTACGTTTTGTTCTCAGCACAGCTAGGTTCAAAAGAAAATGACTCATAGAATTGTTAGGTTAAAAGGAAATGGCAGTGACATCGGACGGTCGTGCGTACGGTTCCCCATTACTCCAGATTATCACTCTAGACCTGTATTTTGAAATGAGAAAGAAAAATGGAAACTTCGACCAAAGCAAACTTTGTAGGAAATTTTGAATAAATGCTCCCATACAAGCCAAACAGACTACAAAGAGAGTAGCATTATCATACTGCTTTTAGTCCATAAATTTTAATATTTACACATGCACGTATATAAATATACTAACCTTATTGAGTATGCATGACCCTCCCAAAGAAATGTAAGCAATGTGGAAGGAAAACAATTTAATTTGGTTCTCATTTTATTCACATTCAAAGCACTATATTGTGAAACATAAAACATATACCGAAACAAGCACGAAAGTTATAAGTGCAAAGACTGCTTATCAAAAAAGACCTGTAAAAAATAGCATCCAGGTTAAAACACAGGTCTTTACCAGCACTCTAAAACTCATCCTACATACCCTGTGTCTACTCACACATTTTTTTTTTTAAACAAAAGTATTTTGCTTTTCCAGCACGGAAAGATTAGATCACATTGGTTATCATGTCCAAGTTACTCAAGAGGTCAATATATATGGGTTATATCTGTGTGTGTCCATGTGTGTACACACAGTGAAGGGAGCTTTATCCATTCACCCCCGTCATAACTGCACTTCGTAAAGGCAGTCACCAGATGTTCCTGCTGTCACACGTGCTGGGCATTCAGGAACCTTGGCCGATCCTGGTTTCACTGAGAGATCCCCAACAGCTGAAACGCTGCAGACTGTCAAAGCCACAGCCTTTTTAAAACTGTTTCACCGTCCATAACCTGTCACATGGAGATTATAAATGCTGGCTCATGACAAATAAGCGCATGATTATAGCCACCTTAGACACAGTGTGCCCGGCCACACATTCCTAAAAGTCTACTGACCTAAAAATAACATACCTGTAACATTGGTATCATGGCTTGCCAGAATTTTAAAAATTCAAATTCAAAACAGGGATTCAATAAATAGCAGATGGTTCTTAATCTGCGAGGCCCTGAGGCTTCACTTAGTCTTATTTTTAGTCTTGTCCTTAACATTTAAAAATGCATGCTTGCCGTAAAATAAGTGAGATATACCAAAATGCACAAAGAAGAAAGGAGAAATTATCCATACATCTACCAGCCACACCTCCGCACAGTAATATTACATCATGACACTCCATCTGGATTTGACCCTCGATCTGAGAGCCCCCTCCCGGCCCAGGACCTCCTCTACTGGAGGGCAAGTTTCTCCCAAGTGGTCCAAGAGCGGTCTCCACCATTAGCATCAACCAGAACCTTACTGCTGCTGCTGCTGCTAAGTTGCTTCAGTCGTGTCCGACTCTGTGCGACCCCATAGACGGCAGCCCACCAGGCGTCCCCCGTCCCTGGGATTCTCCAGGCAAGAACACTGGAGTGGGTTGCCATTTCCTTCTGCATTAAAGTGAAAAGTGAAAGTAAAGTCACCCAGTCATGCCCGACTCTTAGCGACCCAATGGACTGCAGCCTACCAGGCTCCTTCGTCCATGGGATTTTCCAGGCAAGAGTACTGGAGTGGGTTGCCATTGCCTTCTCTGCCAGAACCTTACTAGAAAAGTAAATTTTATGGCTTCACCCCAGGCCCACTGAACCATGATCTCTGGAGATGGGGGCCAGGCGATCCATGTTTTAACAAGCCCTCCAAGGTGGAGAAGGGCATGGCTACCCATTCCAGTGTTCTGGCCTGGAGAATGCCAGGCACTGCATAGTCCATGGGGTCACAAAGAGTTGGACACGACTGAGCGACTCTCCCTTTCCCTCTCCAGGTGGTTCTGATGTTCATCTACACCTGAGAACCACTGCTCTAAACAATGAGGCTCTACCCAGATTCAGTTCAGTTCCAGAAACCCCCCAGAACCCCCTTGGAAACGCCTCCCAGTAGAACTTCGGGTGCAGAATCCAGAGCTGTAGTTCAGTCTGCACGTCCTCTCTCAAGTCACCGAGTTAATCGCAAACGTGACCAACAGGCACTCGCTGGTGAGCAGCAGAAAAGCCTTCAATAATCGCTAGGGTTTAGAAGATAGAAACTCCCCCTTTATCCATTGTTATTCCCAACTAAAAGATTAGTCCCAGTTTTGAGAGGTAAATGAAACGTTTTGTCATACTTTCTCCATAGCACAATTCCTACACTACAAGTTCTCCATATGATTTCTAAAATCCATGTAATAGCAAGACTATAGAAAAAACTAATGCCTTTCCTTTGAACTTACAGCATGCAATTCAGAATGCCTTAGTTTTGCCTTCAGTAGTAAATGAAAGCAGCAGCCTAATTGAATCTTGATGCTGGAAACGTAAGAAGTGTTGAGAATGTCGAAGCGGATGAGTGGAGACTGTGCTGAGGTCTCACGAGAAGATGATACTCAATAAACATTAGCTCTCTTTCATAAAAAAATAACTTCTTCCTCTGAAGTAATTAGAGAAACTCAGATTCATTTTACTAGACCTATCAGACTGGCAGCAATCTAAAGGCCTGATATAACAAAGTGTTCATGAGCAGAGAGAGCAACAGAAACTCTCCTATGCTACTACTGTAAGTGAAAATTAGCGTAACAATTTGAGAGCAGCATGCAAAAAAACTGGAGAAGGAAATGGCAACCCACTCCAGTATTCTTGCCTGGGAAATCCCATGGACAGAGGAGCCTGCCGGCTCTCATACAGTCACAAGAGTTGGATACGACTGAGTGATTAAACCACCACCCCCGTACCTGAAAACATGCGTATCGCCCCAGCAGCTCCAATCCTAAGAACACTGAGGACTTCAGCACTGAGAAATTCAAATATATGGGTACAAGGGCACACACACAAGAGAGACAACGGTTGTTTCAGGGCTGTTCTTAACAGCTAAAAGCTTGGGAAATAACTCAAACATCCATCAACAAGAGACAGTAAAAACGGTCACTCACTCACAGAAAAATATCACATTTTGATAATGTAAGATATTAAAAGTAAGCTGTGAAAGTATAGGTACATTCATGATACCATTAATGTCAATGTTTAAATACTTGAAAATTATAGTATTTATGATAAGGAATAGACACATATATCAGTAAAAGAACATTTCTGAGATATAATACAATTCAGATGTGAGACACTGTGTTTCTTCTGGGGAAAAGGATACACAGAGACCTTCAACTGTGTTTGCAATTTTTTTTTTTTCAGATAAATACAAAGTGTTTTGATGATATTCTAGAACACTTGCAAAGATTTAAAATATTTTTTAAAATGGGTTTTGAATCTCAAGAGATTAAGAATATCAACTCTAGCCCTTACTTAGTAGTGAGACCTTGGTCAAACTAAGCTCCATGAGGCTTGGCTGTCTCATCTGGTATTGAAGAATTTTGAGTACAAAGGAAGTGAAGGTTGCCTTGGACTGAGGACAACTTTTGAGAAAAGTGGAGGTAAGAATAACAAAGTAGGGAACCACAGCCTGATACCGAAACAAATGAGAATAATGGACACAAAGTCATGGAGCAAAACTGTATCGGACGGGGAGCCTCATTTCTTGACACTAACTCTAGGAAATAAGAGGACGCTTTTGTCTTTTGCTAACTTGTAAACTGGAAAAAGCAAAATAATTCTTAGAGCACAGCTGCTGGGTGTATCTGGGAGACTTCCGACCTCAGGAGCTAAAACTTTAAAAGAACTACCTTTTGGGCTGGGGTTTTCACAGTTAATCTCATCCATCTGATATTACGAGCTCTGGTCCATTATCAAGGCTGCCACTTTCTCATCTTGCCCCTAAACTTCAAGCTCAGACTCTTAGTGATCTATATTTATGTAATATAAATCGGTGATACAGTGCCAGCTAAACCATGGTGATACAACGTTAGCTAAACCAAGATGACATATACTGAGAATGCAGCTGCCACACTTCTTCATTTAGCAAGCAAAATAAAGAATACAGCGTTCAGTAGGTTTACTCAAAAGGAACTTAGCTAATCCTTCTATTTTTAACACATTTTTCATCTCATCCATCAAACTCGAAGTCGAACTACATGAGGCGCCTCAAAGAATCTGACTCAGCGCTCTCCACCCTTCCTAGCTGCGCCATTGGGCAAACCATTTAATCTCCTCTACCTCACTGCTCACATCTGTAAAACGGAGATACGAAGAGGGCTTAGTTCATGAAGGTATTATGGGGACTAAATGAGTTATTTTAAATACCTTGACAAATTCCTGGAACACGGTAAGTGTGGTAAGTGCTTCTAAACAAGTACAGCTATAAATAAGCTCCACTGGCAAGGCAAGGCGATACTGGACATTTCGCTTGTCCTTCAACATGTCCGATAGATAACGCATCTAAAGATTCACAGTCTCTTATACTAAGGATGTCAAGGGTACTACCTGCATATTGCAGTATATTATAAGACTAGCTAGTGTAAAAGCCTTGAAATAGATGAGCTCATTCTCAAAAGTCCATACTAAATTTTAGATACTTCCAGGACTTCAAAGAACTTCGAAGACATGTCCACCTTCAGTTTTCAAAATCTACATGCACAGGTGTTTTCTCTCAATTTCCATTCCTAAAGGTCTCCAGTGAAACCATTATTCCACAGAACTTAGCTCCATTAAATATAATCATAAATACGTCTGTATCTATTGAGATACTTTCCAACGGAATAAAAACAAATACATCAGCAGACATCTCAAAGCTGCCACTCCTGCCTTCCCTCTATAAATCACACATTTTTTCTTGGCTATCTTATAACACATAGGATACATATACAGACATATATCTTCTTACATGGCTTATAATACTAGTATTTTCAAAAGGGCAAGTGTGCTGAAATACGGGAACTAGCCGACCCAGGGTGCTACACATGACCACTTGGGGAAAAAAAACCAGTGCTTCACGTCAAGAGAGACAAAATAGCCACGTGATTGAGAAAGTAAACTCTCACTCAGTTGAAATGTGGAAAGACCACAGTCCAGCCAACATTTGATTATAGGCTGTAAGAAACTCAAAAAAGGTCCCAGCCTGCATTACTCACCAACAAAAACAAATTTAATAAACATGCATTGTCTTAAGCTGCTAAGCTTGGGGGGATTTTGGCATGCAGCAGCAGATAGCAAACACAAAGCCAACCAACTAATCACAACATCAGAACATCCTGGTCGTCCAACGGCTGGATGAATCTGACAGTATCTTCTGGTTCCTTAAAACCTCTAAATGTCCATTTATCATTTTTGAAACTAAAATGAAAAATTCTTATTGTCCTAAAGTTTATGTTGTCAAATATGCTTTATAAACCACATAAATAGATAATCACAACTTTCGGCTTCTTTTAAATCATGTTATACCAGACTGAGATTTCTGTCAAGCTTTACTTTTATAGCGAATGTTTGCTGTTTTTGAAACACAAAACTATTTTATATTAAATACTGATAAATAAACTTTTTCAAATTCTACATGTCCTTGTGCCCCTTACAGGCTTCCTCTTTAATACACCTGGTTGCTTTTAAAGATGACTACATAACCTCGAACCCATAAATTTTTTTTTTTTTTTGGCCATGTGGTTTGTGGTATCCCAGTTCCCTGACCAGGGATTCAACCTACACCCTTGGCATTGAATGTGGAGTCCTAACCACTGGCCCATCAAGGAACTCTCAGAGCCCAAAAAATCTTGAGTTCTGAGATAAACTTATTTCGCATGATAAATAAAACCATAGGAGTCAGGAGGCATATTTAAATGATTAGGGTATATTTAATCCATTGCTACTACTTTGGAGAAGCTGATGAACTAACTATAAATGCCTCTTATTTTTATTTCCTCCATAAAGTAAGGCAGTTAAACATTAGAATTAGACATTTTTATTTATTTGTTCTGGGTTTTTGTGTTCTTCATATTGGTTCTAACACCCAAAGGGGTCAACAGCTCCGTTTTTATCTATTATCTGAGAGAATTATACACAGGGCCCGGAAAGGCAGTACACTTTAAGCCTCATACATAAATTGGAATAATTCAGGGTCAAATGTATCCTAATGAAGCTGAGCAGCAGTTTTGTCCATGTTAGCTAGACTGTGGTCAACCTTGGTATTAAGTGTGGGTAGTCATGGGGAGAAGGGGGCACTGTCTTTTTTATTTTTTTGAGGGGGTGGAGGAAAAGGGGTCTTTTCTGGCTTCTTACAGTTTCAAACCACAGTGGTTTGGTTTAAAGTACCAAAGCAATCCTTTCCCCAGCATCGATTTTCTCAATATAACCTCTTCCACAAATGAACCCAACCTTTCTGTGTCATGAGGTTTTATTCATTTCTTAATGAACTCAAGTTCTAAAACACACATCAGCAAACGACAGCCCTCCACCTGTCTTTGCAAATAAAGTTTTATTGGAACACAGCAAGACTTTCATTTACATAATGTCTATGGTTACTTCCATGCTGTGAGGGCACAGTTCAGTAGCTCTGACAGAGACCATATGTGCCCACAAAGCCCAGAGTATTTAGTATCTGGTTCTTAATAGAAAAGGTTTATGTATTTCTGTTCTAAAAAATGACAAACTCTAAGGAATTGTGTCTGCGCAGTCAGTACTTCACAGTAAAGCAGAACTGCTAGAAAAATAACAAATCAAAAATATAGTCCAGTTATTTCTTCTCTAGACGCAGGACTGAGTTTGGAGTCCAGAGAATTACACTGGAATCTTCCCTTCATCCCTCTGACATGAGAACCTTGGGCAGTTAGTTCACTTCAGTTCTCGGAGACTGTTTGTCATTACCAAATGACATTAATATCTGACCCATTTCTTGGGGTTGCTTAATGACAGGATGAATTTATATGCAGTAACTTTGTAAACCATCCATTTTTTTTTTCATTGTTTACTAGTATGATGCCTGCTATTGAGAGAGTCAATCTCTAGGCAGGTTGATAAGAAGTCCAGGGTTCCCGAGGAGGAGAAAGGGGTCTGGGGCTCTCAAGGAGGAGACAGGGGTCTGGAATTCTCAAGGAGGAGGAAAGGACAAACTCTTTTTCTTTTTCCTACATTCCTTAGTCTTAGTCACATAAAATGTTTTCATCTTTAAGCCCAGAACTGATGACTACACAACACGCGACTCAGTTTAAGCTCTTACTAAGGATTCTACAACAACAGTGTACCCTGCCTGCAGACAGCGTCTCCTTCCTGAAAGCCTTCTGGCTAATCCTGCTATCTTAGAATGTATATTATGGGAAATGTATATTATGGGTCTGGTAAAATCTTTCTGTTGTTAAGTCCTAATTCTGTTACCTCAAAATGTAAATTGTGGGAGTGAGTCTGGCAAAATTTTTACAACTTTGAAACATTCTTTTTTTATAATAACTAATTAAGAAAGTATACAACTCCCTTGCTTAGACTAGTGAGGGGGGTGCTCTTTCTGGCCCCTTCGGATGTCTATGTTAGAAGCTTTTTCTATCTCTTTCATACTTTAATAAAACTTTATCACACAAAAACTTTGAATTATGAAGCCTCATCACCGGCCCCAGGTTGAATTTCTATCCTCAGAGGCCAAGAATCCTGGCATCTTTCACGGCTCAGCAACAACCTTTCACTATTCAACTAGAGGAATCAAGGACAATTATCTTGAGAATCTGGTCACTTAAATTCAAAGTCAGAAAAAACCAAAGTCATGATAAATGCACTGATGATAGGAAACCAAACGGCAACAAAGAGGAGAAAGCTGAGGTCATGACTGTGTGTCAGGGAGCTTCACAATAACCAAACGCAAAATTCCAGGGAAGTACTTTTGAACGGAACTTTGTAATAGAGAGAGATGTAACAAGGAGAGATGTAGGGATCGCTGGGGATCAAACTGGGTCTACTGAGATGAGGCACTTCCAAACATCCCTGCTACTTTTTGGAGAACGTCACAAATCTAGTGGAAGTGGACACAGTCTGCTGCGAACATATCTGGGTTTCAACAAGATATGTAATAGTCTCATGATCTTCAGAACAAGCTGGGGAAATATATATTGTGTTTGGGAGGTACTGTTAAATCAGTCGCTCCAAAGGGCCCTAGTGGATTAGTATCCCTCTCTGGCCCGAGATTGTTCCACATACTCATTAATGTCTTAGACAGGAATTTTGATGAAAGTTTGCCTAAATGTACAGATGACTTGAAAATGGGAAGTGGATAGAAAATTCACAGAATCTAAGATTTTCCAAAGCATTTCACTGCTAAAATACACTTTCATATCCATCTTATATGCTCTGCAGCTCAGGAACCACCTGCTAAATGATGTGGTGATCATTTACAAAGCCTGGTTGAGTGGGTATCGTGACCATCTTCATTTTACATGGGAGGAAACAGAATTCAGCTGACAAGTGAGAAAACTGGGATTTAACACTGTGTTCTGGTGATAAGTCCCAAATTCTCTCCACTGTGCATGAGCTGAGGTGGGACACACCACCCCCCCCCCCCGCCCCACCCAAAGATCAACAGACTATAAAAATAAGCAAAATCTAACACAGCAACAAGTATACTGGATTCTGAAAACCAATTTCAGAAGGTTAAAGTGCTAGTTGCTTAGTCGTGTCTGACTCTTTGCGACCCCATGGACTGTAGTCCACCAGGCCCCTCTGTCCATGGGATTCTCCAGGCAAGAACACTGGGGTGTGTTGCCATTTCCTTCTCCAAAAGGAACTATAGAAAGAAAGAAAGTGAAGTCACTCAGTCGTGTCTGACTCTTTGCGACCCCATGGACTGTAGCCTACCAGGTTCTCCCATCCATGGAATTTCCCAGGCAAGAGTACTGGAATGGGTTGCCATTCCCTTCTCCATTCAGAAGATTATAATGGGCTTAATAATAGCTAGCTTGACAAAGAGGTTAAGGTGTTACTCAACCCTAAGTGTGGGCTGCTCTTCAATACAGCAGCTGTAAGGGAAGAGTTAAGATAAGGTTGGTGCAAATATCATTCAGCCGTCAAAAACTAGGAGCTCTTTCCATTTGTAACCACATGGATGGATCCTGTGGGCATTGTGCTAAGTGAGGCCAGATCTAGAAACACAAAGCATACTGGATTCTAAAAACCAGCTTCCAAAGGTGAAGAGACAAACACTGTATGATCTCACACGTGAAATCTAAAAAACACGAATTCGTAGAAACAGATCAGATTGGTGGCTGCCAGAGGCAGGGGATGAGGTGTGAGGGAACTGGGTGAAGTCGTCAAAAAGTACAGACTGCCAGTCATAAGTCACGGGGATGTAATCCACAGCATGGTGACGGGAGTTAGCAAATTTCAATGTCAATTTGGAAGTGGCGGAGAGAGGAGACCTTCAAAGTTCTCATCACAAGAGGAAAATATCCGTAAAGAAATGTGATGTACATTAACCCACATATACATAATCGAGTTATTACATTACACACTTTAAACTTATACAATGATATATGTCAGTGATATCTCAACAGAACTAGGGGGAAAAAAAGGGTATTTCAGCAGCAATGCGGTATCCAGAAAGGGGTAAGAGTTCTGTTAAATGCTGTCTTCCAGACTTCCTCGGGGAAGGGATTTAGCTCCAGGTGTCCACGTTTCAGGAGTCACTGATAACAAGCCGTCCAGAGATCAGCAGGAGTGAGGGGCCACGGGGGACATGTTGAAGGAAAAGAGCTCGGAGAAGGAAGACACAGGATGACGCCCTGCCAGTGGTCAAATGGGTGATGGGCTGGGATGGAGAAGACACCAGACTCCTCTCAGCTGCTTTCACTGACGTCAGCATTAGAGCCAGGATGCCAGTGGACACACAGCTGATTAATTAAGAAATCTTACTTCCAGTTAGAGTCGTTCGTTAAAGAACTTCCCATACATATGAATGCACTGTATTTGGCAATGCTTTATTGCTGAATAATGTACTATATATGCCAATCTTGAAACTTTAAAGAATTTAAGGGCTATCTGGTCAGCAGGAGCTGTAACCATCTTTACAAACATGAGATTCCAGAATTTCCACAGACAAGTTGCCGTAGAAACATTGCCACTTGGCATGATACATGATTAGTCCTCATACAAAGGCAGAACTCCATTCTCGGTGCAAACCTAAAGGACCACAGAGAGAAGTATTACACAGACTGGAAACCACTGTTTTTAAAAATTACACATATATTTTGCTGTTTAAAAGTATTATCATACAGATAAAGAAGAATGTGGTGCATGTATACAATGGGATATGACTCAGCCATAAAAAAGAATGAAACAGCCATCTGCAACGACATGGATGGGCCAGCACTACCATACTACGTCCAAGAAACACGTCATATGATATCGCTTATATGTGAAATCTAACGTTAAAATGATAGAAACAAACTTATTTACAAAACAGAAACAGACTCACAGATTTTGAAAACAAACTTACGGATACCAAAGGGGAAACCCAGGGAGGAGGGAGAAATAAGGAGCTCAGGGCAGACAGACACACAGCCCTACATACAAAACAGATCCCCGACGAGGACCTGCTGTACAGCACCGGGAGCTCTGCTCAGTTTTCTGTTTAATAACCTGTATGGGAAAAGAATGTGGAAAAGGATGAAAATCAACAATAAAAACAATACCACACCGGATCAGGAGAACAGCTCTATCCCTTCAGTGGGACTGATAAGAAAGCCATCTCCATGTCCCTGTGCTTTGCGCTCATCTGGAAAATGAAATGCTCTAGAAAAGGCAAATGCCGTTTCCATGAATGTCTGCCTTATTGCTGGGCAACTAGCAGCCCTGCTAAAACGTGTCTGGTCAAGAGAGTCCACGGCAGACCAGGCTGCAGCACTTGGAAATGGCGCAGCTCCCCCAGACCACCCTCAGCGGAAGTTCCGGCTCCCTCTCCTCCAAGCATCCCCAGGGCCCCCGGGGAAGCGCCTCCCGGGGACTGACCCCCTCCAAGCGTGACCTGCAAACGTCCCTCTTCTCTCGGCCACGGCTGGCTTCCCCATTCCTGCGGACCTCTCAAACCCCACCAGGGAGAAAGACCAGTTCCTCCAAGATCCCGCCAAACCCAGGCCACCCAGAAGCGATCGCTTCCCACTTCCTGAAAACCTCTTTAAAATTTTCTAAGGAACAAGCCAGGAAACATTAACTAGAATTCTCCTCAGAATCTTGGCTTCCTTCAAGAAGTCCCAGACTTCCCCCCAGTCCAACCCTAAATGTTTCATACTTGCTTAGACTCTAGGTGTGACCTGGGAATAGTTTAAAATGCAGAGTCCAGGGCCCCATCCTTGACTGGGGGGTGGGGAACTAGGATCCTCCATGCGGGACACCCCCTACCCCAGATCCCACCTGGACAAGTCCTGGGAAAGAATCTAGAAGTCTGCGCCAGGCTTATGCAAACTCTCATTAAACATCACTTAGGGAAGAGTTTTAAATGAAAGATGCAATAGTAGGCAGCTTTATTTTTCTCTCCTTTCATCCAGAAGAAAACTTAAATTGCATTTTTCTATAGCTAATATTTTAGGTTGTAAGAAGGAAAGGGTTTCATCATGCATATATGTTTTTCAGGGAAGTTAGACAACTTATTTAAACAGGAAAAATGATGGCTGCTGAGGTTTTTTTTAAGACTGAGGATTACAAAGATTGTACCTATGAAACCAGTATGTGAGGCTCTGAAACAACAAATCCTCACAGTTTTGGGACTCTCGGTCCATATTATATGAGCAGTGCTTTCTCACAAAATAAGAAAGTTGTAACAGGTATTCTAGAAGAAGGATATCTTTGCTTTTAGTATATAAAAGTGCTTTACTTGGAAAATAAAACACTGAGTATTATTTAAATTTTACTTTTTATAAAGCACAAAGATTAAAACAATACATAAAATATCCAGGAGAATGAAGAGAATACATGAACTGTACAGTCCGTGGCATTCTCCAGGCCAGAACACCGGAGTGGGTAGCCTTCCCTTCTCCAGGGGATCGTCCCAACCCAGGTCTCCCGCACTGCAGGCAGATTCTTTACCAGCTGAGCCACAAGGGGAGCCCAAGAATACTGGGGTGGGTAGCCTGTCCCTTCTCCAGGGGATCCTTCCTGACCCAGGAAGCAAACTGGGGTCTCCTGCATTGCAGGCAGATTCTTTACCAACTGAGCTCTCAGGGAAGCCCAATGCATAAAATATTCAGGAGAATAAAGATAACACACGAACAGCTGATTAAAAGGCATAACAGGAATTCCGTCACTTTAATACATTAATAAAAACTTTTCCTAATGTTAAGAAAACAAACTTTCTCTGTGCTACTTTTGGTCATCCTTAAAGCTTACTTGATCCCTTCTCCATAACTATGAGGCAAGATGTAATAGTTCAAGCATATGTTGTCTGTGAAAACCATTTTGCTTCAAGTTGCTTTTTACTAACAAAGAAATTTTAATGAAATTAACCCCTCCACTATGAAATAAAAACTATTGGTCTCTATTTCCACACCATTGCTTCTTCCTCAGAAACATGGCAAGATCTGATACCATCTTGCAAACTACGTTTTCAAATTAAATGGCACTCCTGCACCCCAAGCACACCTGACCTTGCAGAAGCTCTGAACTAGAAAAAAAAATTCTTTCTTCCAGATCCTGTCTTTTTCCACTGATGTGGCTTAGGCAGCCTAAGAGCACAAAACAAGGTATTACTAGGGACTTCCCCTGTGGTCCAGTGACTAAGACTCCAAGTGCCCAGTACAGGGGGCCCTGGTTCAATCCCTGTTCGGGGAACTAGATCCCACATGCTGCAACTAAGACCTGGCAAAGCCTAATAAATAATTTTTTAAAAAAAGATGTTAATGACTTCGGAGTGAGTTTGGCTGTTAAAGGTCCATTTTCCCATTACACCTTCTGAGGAGAAGTCCCTGTTTTGACGCGTGCTCACTCCACGTTAGGTCAGAGGACACTGAGTAGGTTAGCCCACAGTGAACATCTAACTGAACAACGGGCAGCCTAGTGAGTCACACTGTCAAAGTCTTCATTCCTAACATGAATTTCAGACATGGAAAAAAGAGATCTTTGCAAAGCTTTATGTTAATAGAATCAATATGCAACTCTAAAAGCTCCAAGTTAAATCATAAAAATATGCCTTTTATTACATGAATCCCAAGTGACTCACAGACCTTTAATTTTCCAGAACAACAGAGAATAAGCCTGGAGGCACTGAAGGGAGAGCAGGGGGTCAGGAGAGGTTCCGCAGGCGGAAGGTCTTCAGGACCCAAGGAAACCTCCCTTCTCTCTGTGCATGCATCTACACACGTGTGTGATCTGCACATACAACACTTACACACGTATTTTATTTATTTATTTTTTATTTTTTTTATTAAATTTTAAAATCTTTAATTCTTACATGTGTTCCCAAACATGAAACCCCCTCCCACCTCCCTCCCCATAACATCTCTGTACACACGTATTTTAAAGCGGTCTCCACTTTTCCCTTTTTTTTCTCCCATCATAAAAGCAATGCTTTTACAAATACTCATGATAAAAAATTACAAGTAATCAAAAGCTCATTAAAAAAAAAGTAAAAATACACTCCCAACCCAAGTCTGCTTCTTATTCTAGAACATGCGCTCACCCCACATTTGCTTTCATGAAAATGATGACACAGAATGGCTCTATCACTCCACATTAGTACATACAGATTTTGTTGTTTAGTCGCCAAGTCCTATCTGACTCTTTTCAACCCCCTAGACTGTAGCCCGCCAGGCTCCTCTCTCCGTGGGATTTCCCAGGCAAGAGTACTGGAACAGGTTGCCACTTCCTTCTCCAGGGGATCTTCTGACCCGGGGACTGAACCCACGTCTGCATTGGCAGGCGGATTCTTTACCACTGGTTTAATTGTCTTAATGTGGCTGTTCAATACTCACTGCATAGATTTATCATACTTGGCCCATTCTCTTGCTGATGGGCTTTAGTATTCTAGTTTTATGGCCACTACAAATAACGATACATAAACATCCCTTTCTAGTACATTCTGGGGTACCTGTAGGAGGATTTTTATCTGAAGAAGTGGAATTTGCTGAGTCATCACATTTTATATTTTGAGCAGAGCTGCCAAAAAACCTTTTAAAGAGACCACACTAATATACACTCCCAGGGAAATGTATGCGATTCTCTCATAAGCTTGTCAACACTCTATGTGATTAATAACTAGATACTGCATGTTCATCAGTTTCCAAATGAAAGCAGTGTCATCGTTCTTATTGATATTTCCTGACCTCTAGGGAAAGGTGCATTTTTCATGTTTATCCATCATTCCTATTTCTTCAGTGACTTGCCTGCCCTATGCATAGGGGACTGTGGCGCTGGGGGCCTACAGCGGATCACGCCCCTTGCTCATGCTCTTGTGTTTTCACCTCCTGCACTGGCTGGATTTGGCCATGTGACTCGCTCTGACCAATAGTGTACAGCAAGCGTGATGGAAACAGAGGCCTGATGAGCGCTTACACAGTAGGGCTGTTCCATTTGGAAGGCTCGCTCTTAGAGCCCTAAGCCACCAGGTAAAGGTCTAGCTTCCTTGTAAGAAAGACCTCAGAGAAACTGAGAGGCCTGGCTGTTCTAGTCAGGCCAGCCGAGGCCTCAGGCACAGCAACGAGAAGCCACCTGGAATATTTCCATTCCAGTGGACCTCACTTGGGAAAAACAACTCATCTGAGTCCCAGACTACAGATTCATGAGCTTTAATATTCAACTGTTCATTAAGGCCAGTATATTTTGGGCAGTTTGTTCAACAGCAATAGATAACAAAATCTTTGATCCAATTTTGTATTTCTTACTGAGTTGTAGAAACTTGTTATAGCTGAGGAATGTTCATCTTTTGCCCCATTATATATGCTGTATACATTTTTCCCAGTCAGCACTTTAAATGTGTTAATCTTCTATATGGTAAAAGATTAGTCAAATTTGTTAATCTTCCAGGTTTTACATGTATAGAAATTTTAAGTCAATATATTAATCTAAATCAACAGAATCTTGGGTTATCATTTTACTCCCAAGTTAATCTTCATAAACTAGATCTCATTAGGCAATTCCCCACTAATTAAGTCCAAACACCTTCATTTGGCACTGGATGTGCCCTTGACCTTGGCCCACAGTGACCTTTCCAATGTTCAGAGTGCACACACGCCTGTGACACACACCCTCACCCAAGACCCACGTGCCCAGCAGAAGCAGTGTGCTGGCGTCTCTAGGAGGATGGGCCCCGGGTTGGGTTGCTGCTGCTGTTCTGTGTGTAGAAATCTGAGATGGTCCTGCTATGCCTGGAAAGATAACCTGCCTGAAAGATGAACACTGGGCATCTTGGCCAAGATTTTGAACTTTAACATAAAATTTTATTCACCATGGATAAAGAGACAGCCATTAAGAGGTTCAAGTGCTTTACACTAAATTGAACATGTCTTAACAGCTGTTTCATCACACGATGCCAAGTATCTGATGACCAAATGTTTGGGAGTGCTGGAGAGGACTGGGGTTCACCCAAGGTGGTCCCCTCATCTTACGAAGAAGGCAGCTGGGGTCTGGACCACATGGTTGGGTAGTGCTCCATCCGGGCTGGGATGTTAAGCCTCCTCTTCACCCTCAGCTCATTGCTCTTTCTTCAGGAAGAAACATGTCCTTGTTATGAGAGCAAGCAGGAGCATCTGCGCTGATAAGAAACTAGTCACGTGGACACTTTCAGATCGCTCTGGCTTCCATTCTCCAAATAGAGTGAATCACTTAGTTCAAGCTGCTATGACAAGGTACCACAGACTGGATGGCTTCAACGACGAAGATTTCTCAATGGTTCTAGAGGCTAGGAAGTCCAAGATCAGGGTGCCGGCAGATCCAGAGTTTGGTGACAGCCCAACTCCTGGCTTGAGACGGATGCTCACCTTCTACCTGTCCATCACAAGGAGGAGAGCAGAGGGGATGGGGGGAGAGAAAACCACCTCTTTCTTCTTCAGTTCAGTCGCTCAGTCGTGTCCAACTCTTTGCAACCCCATGGACTGCAGCACGCCAGGCCTCCCTGGCCATCACTCCCAGAGCTCGCTCAGACTCATGTCCATTGAGTCGGTGATGCCATCCTACCATCTCATCCTCTGTCGTCCCCTTCTCCTCTTGCCTTCAGTCTTTCCCAGGATCAGGGTCTTTTCCAATGAGTCAGTTCTTTGCATCAGGTGGCCAAAGTAACCCTATCCCTTTCTTCTTATAAAGACAGTGATCCCATTCATGAGTGCTCTATCTTCACATTTAATTAGCACCCAAAGGCCCCACCTCCAAACCCCAGCACGTTGAAGGCTAGGATTGCAACACGTGAATTTTGAGGAGGACTCAAACACTCAGTCCACAACAACATCTAACAGAAACCCTAGGAAAGCAGCTCTGATTTTCCAGGCTATAAAAGAGGAGGGGTAGAGACTGCAGGGTATGGCTAGGTAATCACCACGATTCTTTCCAGATATCACAAGGAATAAAAATAAAGGAAGGAAAAATCCAGAAAGCTCTCCTGATAAATCCCAGGTAGGGCAAATCAGAAAATGAAATCATGGACCAACAAACTATTTGCAGAAAGCCCTTAAAACTAAGAGTAAAACTAAACGGAAGATGCTGTGCACTGCAAGCCTCTTCATTTCACTTGGAAATATAGCTCAGACTGTTTTACATGTTCTTTCAAAATAAAAGATAATCCATACTTCAAAATGGCAACATCTGATTTAAATATGGCAGTATTCTAGAATCTAACATTGGTGAAAATAAAATCTACATGCACCATGATGGCGGAACTAACAAGCTCTTTTAATTCTTATTCCACCATCTCCAAACACGTTCCAGCAAAATTACTGAATTAAATCAAACACTCTGCAACTCGGAGGAGCAAACAATACCAATGGGCACTCCATGAAGGGAGAGAAGAGCCCGGAAAGTAAACTGAATTAAGAGCATGTCATATATGATCTCACTGACGGAGGCTGATTTTACAAATAAACTCCATCTGCTGTGCCTGGCGGAGAAGGCAATGGCACCCCACTCCAGTACTCTCGCCTGGAAAATCCCATGGATGGAGGAGCCTGGTAGGCTACAGGCCATGGGGTCGCTAAGAGTCGGACACGACTGAGCAACTTCACTTTCACTTTTCACTTTCACTCATTGGAGAAGGAAATGGCAACCCACTCCAGTGTTCTTGCCTGGAGAATCCCAGGGACAGAGGAGCCTGGTGGGCTGTCATCTATGGAGTCACACAGAGTCAGACATGACTGAAGCGACTTAACAGCAGCAGCAGCAGCTGTGCCTGGGCCCAGGGACAGGTAACCCTTCAGTCAGCTGCTTAAGCCCTTGGCAACAACAGGCACTGAGCCCCCAGCTGCCCCACTGCCTTCTGTCACCAGCTGAGTGAAGGCCATGGGGGAGAGGCCAACACTCAGATGAGCAGATGAACAGCAAGGTCACGGTCAACAGCGCTGCAGTGGCACAGGGCCCAGTTAGCCCGGCTGTGGGCAATAACCACGTTAGTGACCCAGAGCTGCTCCCCACATTGGGCATCCCCTGGATAGCAAGGAGATCAAACCAATCAATCCTAAAGGAAGTCAACCCTGAATATTCGCTGCAAGGACTGACGCTGACGCTGAAGCTCCAGTACACTGGCCATCTGATGCGAAGAGCTGACTCCCTGGAAAACAGCCTGATGTTGGGAGAGTTTGAAGGCAGGGGGAGAGCGGGTGACTGAAGATGAGATGGTTGAATGGCATCACCGACTCAGTGGACATGAGTTTGAGCAAACTCCGGGAGGTAGTGAAGGACAGGGAAGCCTGGTATGCTGCAGTCCATGGGGTTGCAAAGAGTCAGACACGACTGAGCAACTGAACGACAACACTGGGAGATAACGGCACTGACCTTGACTCCTCTCCACGAGCACGGGGTGAAGACCGCACCAGCATGGCATAGAGAGCCTGCTTCTCACTATTCTCCCCATTATACAGATAAGCATGCCGAGACTTAAAGAACTTTGCCCCCGGACGCAGCTGAGGAGGCGTCCCCTCCCCTGTGCCAGGTGGCTGGCTGCCATGCCCGAATGCCTGCCACCTGGCTTTCTCGGGAGTCCACTGGAACGACGATGCTACTGGAAAGGATGCTTCCATGAATCCTGAGAAAGCATCGCTCGCCATCTGACCCTACAGGCCGTATTGACTCTTAGCTTTAGCCTGTCTACACAGCAGCTACCTGGGAGCTATGGGAGCAATTCAATGCTCAAACCAGCCACAGACGGCCTCCTAGTGGGCAGGCTTCCTCTGATTTAGGGGCTGGCAAACTATGACCCACAGGCAATATCTGGCCCACATTCGTTCCTATAAATAAAGTTTTACTGGAATACAGCTTGGTTACTTACTGCCTATGGCTGATTTCAAGCTACGAGGGCAGAACTGAGTAGTTTTAACAGAGACCATGTGGCCTGTAAATCCTAAAATACCACCTGGTCCTTCATGGGAAAAGTCTCCTGAGCCCTAACTGATGGTCTAGCTCTTCCAAAGGGCCCTCACCCAAAGTACAGTCAACCCCTGTACACTTGGGTTTGAACTCTGCAGGTCCACTCACTTGCAGATTTTTTCAACAAATATTTTACTATCAGCTTCCCTCATGGCTCAGTGGTAGAAAATCCACCTGCAATGCAGGATAGGCAGGTTCCATCCCTGGGTGGGAAGATCCTCTGGTGAAGGAAACAGCAACCCACTCTGTATTCTTGCCTGGGAAATCCCACGGACGGAGGAGCCTGACAGGCTACAGTCCAGGGGGTTGCAAAGAGCTGGACACAACCAAACAACAGCCCCAGTATTATAAGAGCGCTGACTGGCTGAATCTGCGGCTGGAGAGCTGCAGACACAGAGAGCCAACAGTGGGCTCGAGCATCCTTAGATCTTAGAACCAACCCTCTCAACACCCCAAGGGATGACTGCACTTCAAACTTCAGAATACCAGCTCCTACAGCAGCCGCACTTCCCTGGTGAATATTTTCCTTCACTTGAGTGAACTGGACTAGGAAGTCTTTATAATTACAGTTTTGACCTCAGATGAGTTATGCTTGCCCAAGCCCCATGAGGTTAGAAAATTAGCAGCTGATAAATCCTGTAAGCTCAAGGATCCTGCTCCCAAAGAACAGGCTCTGAAAGTGTCTGGGGAAACACTTCCTAATGAAGAGAAACAGACCAAAAACAAAATTATGCTTTTTGTTTCTGTATGCCAGAAACTTATTTTTTTCTATTTATTTAAATTAAGAAAAAATTTTTTTTACAATGTTGCATTGGTTTCTACAAAATTATGTTCTAAAATCAGTCCTTATCATCTGTTTATAAGAGACTAGTCCTTTAAAAAAAAAACAAAAAAAACTTTACCTTTCCAGCAATTCAGGACTTTTTCAATGGAAGTGGGAGTTGGCTTTTAGCCAAGCCAAGGAGAATCTGGAGTCATAAAGATCTAGTTCAAATCATGATTCTGCCACTTATTGCCTCTACAACCCTTGGGCAAGTTACTGAACCTTCCTGATCCTCGGTTTCTTCATCTGGATTGTGGAACTATGTATCAGTTATCTGTTGCTGTGTAACAAACCTCCCCCAAACTCAGTGGCTGAAAGCCACCATTACTTGTTGGTCATCATTCTCTGTTTGAGCCCGGCAATTCTTGCCTTGGCTCAGTCACGGCTCCAGCCATCTGGGCGGCTGTTCTGGGGCTGGAGGGTGTGAGATGGACTCATTCACACGCTTGGTGCCAGGGTGCTGGCTGTCATCTGGGCCCCTCTCTCCGAGGGCTTCTCGTTGTTGAGTTGTCTAGCCTGAGCTTCCTTCGCAGAGGCAGGAATATTCCAAGAGGGAGAAGGCAGAAGCTGCCAGGCCTCCTGTGGTCGAGGCACGTCAGCACGGGTGTCACATTCTATTGGCCAGAGGAAGCCATGAGGGTGGGGAAATGGACTCCAGCTGTTGATGGAAAGAGTTGCAAAATCCTGTGACCACGTTGTCCCCAGGGTATTTCTGCCTTTGTGTTTATTGTGATCGCTGGGGTAACACGTGTAGAATGTGTCTTCAGAGGATCAGTTCACAGACTATATCTAGAGGGTCGAGAAAGAATTTTTCTCTTCTTTCTCCAGTTTTAGGCAAGATCATATGTCTTAACAGACATTCCCCCTGTTCACGTACATCCTGATGCCAGTGATGTCTGGAAGCAATCTGCCAGCTCCTTATGCTTCAGCTATGCCAAGTATTTGTTTGTTCACTTAATGATTTTAAAGAAGAGTAAGTCAGAGTTTTCAATAGTTCCAGTATTGTTTTTTCTATCAGGTTTGCAAATATTACTCTGGGAAGTCGTCTAAATCAAAGAGGAAAATACCTTATCAAATCCATGTCATGTCAGGGGCTTCCCAGGTGGCCCCAGTGGTAAAGAATCTGCCTGCCCGTGCAGGAGACACAAGAGATGTGGGTTGGGAAGATCCCCTGGGGTAGGAAATGCCAACCCGCTCCATTATTCTTGCCTGGAGAATCCCATGGACAGAGGAGACCAGCAGGCTACAGTCCATGGGGTCACAAAGAGTCAAACATGACTGAGCGACCCAGCACACACACACACACACATTTCATATCACAACACATGCTACGTGGCAGCCTATGTTTTGGATAGAGTATTTCCACTTGCCTTTTTAATAAAAGAATCGTGTAATCAATCATCCCAGGGAAAAGAAACACTGTTTATCTGTGTCCTTGAAATGAATGCTCAGCCTTGGCTGAGGGCACAGATTTCCTTGGTGAAGTGAAGCTGGTCTTTCTCTGATCATGTGACTGTCCTGTGTCTAGCCATTCAAAGGTAGAACAGTTACCCTGGGGAGATAAGGGGGAGATGGAAAAACGGACTCTACTGATCACACAGCCACACTCACATAGCCTTTGGGAGCGATCATCTCCGCGTGCCAGGAGATATCCCCTACACGTAGGCTGCAGCCAACCATCCTCAGAGGGGTGAACATCCTAATCCTGGGATCAAGAAAAGACAGCAACACCCTGGTCAAGTCAATGAGATAATTTTTTAATGGTCCCTGTTCTACTCATCTGGAGTCAAACAGTTAAACTGAGGGAGAGTTTCTGTTTATTGAATCGCAGCCATTACTTTGAGAAGTGTCAAAGGTACACCTCAGCTCAGCTGATGCCACTCAACTGCCTTTGAGTACAGGCACATGTGATTACCGTCACGGACTTCAGAGATACAGGGACCCTTTCATTTGACAGATGAGGAAACGTACAGTCACACTCGACCGGAGAGACCACAACACACAACCACAGCACCAGCCAGGCACACGAAACCCAGAGGCCGTGACAGCCCTGCCTGAGAAGTGGGCGTGGGGCCAGAGCTGCTGAAAGACGCCGAAGGTGCCCTGTCTGCAGCATCATAAACTCAAGCCATTAAAACCCTTCCTGCTCCAAGGATGAGGGAAAAGGGTAGAAAGTTTGGGGCAAAATCCAGACCAGCCCCAAGTACCACTTTCACTTGGGAAAACCATTCTTTCTGGTGAGTAGATACTGCCCTGTAGGCTGTCTTCTGCTACTGAACCCCAAACAAGGGAGGCTGAAATGCCACTGCTGTTTTCAGGAACCGTGGTTCGCAGCGAAACACCAAGCTGTGTCTCCAACATCTCAAGCACTGTCAGCACTGCGGTGACTTGGAGGCCTGCGGAACAAAGTCCAGGAAGTGTAAATAAAACGTCTGTGGTGTTGTAAAGCTGGCCCATGATGGAGAAGCTTTCTATGTCCTTCCAGATGTTCGAGAAGCCACTGCTGGGGACCACTAGCATCTAGGGGAGAATTCTGGTTAGTGATCAATGCTCAATGAAATGATAGCGTAGTTTCCAGACCAGAAGCTTGACCTGGAGTAAAGAAGGGAGGGAGCTGGTTCATCCTCTGCGCTCAGCTCATCACTGTGTGTCAGTGTTACGTATTGAGTATGTTACCTACAGTCTGTTACACACTTTTTTAAAAAAATGACTGGCTGAAAACAATCCACAGGGTTGCAGAGAGTCAGACAAAGCATTTCTTGTCCTCACTGTGCATCAGAGGTCCTTTGAGCAACCAAAATAGCTATTTGTTATTGACAGTGTTTATATCATTCCCACTTGCTTTTGTGTAGCTGTTCCAAGAGGCCAAGAAGACCACAGGACTTCTGATGAAAGGTGAGCTCTGTGCAGAATGACAGGCTGAAACAGCCAGCTCTCGAGGGCTCAGAACACTTAGACCTGCCAGATGACCACTTCTAGGATCTCTTCTGTCCCACTTACATCAGCTTTTATGTGACAAGGAGATGAGACGGTGTCCCGCAGTCCACCAGGGCCGATCGGACTCATCCACACCAGGGAGGACAGTCCTGTAGACAGAGTTTCCTGGGGGTGCAGGCTAACTGCTATGTGGAAATGACTTCAAGAAAGAGTAGGGACCACCTGTCTCCAGCTGACTACCCCAGTGTCTGGAGAGGATAAAGCAAGCGGCTTGGAGGTATAATGGAAAGGAGGCGGGAATGATGGCTCGAGAGTGTCCAGTTCCAGATCTCTGCCAGTAAGTAGCACGGGCCTTCATTAATCCTGGAGCTGGTTTAAAGGCATTCGTAAAAGAAGACAGTTGGAGGATGTGATTTCTTTGATTCCTCTTGCTCAGACACTCATTTTACTCTCATCCAGCCAACTTCATAAACAGGCACGTGTGTTTTTCATATTTTAAGGTATAAATGGCAGGTTTCACCCATTCTACTCTTATAATGAGAAAGTGAATGAAAGTGAAAGCCGCTCAGTCTTGTCTGACTCTTTGCGACCCATTGGACTACACAGTCCATGGAACCCTCCAGGCCAGAATACGGGAGTGGGTAACCTTTCCCTTCTCCAGGGGATCTTCCCAACCCAGGGATCGAACCCAGGTCTCCTGCATTGTGGGCGGATTCCTTACCAGCTGAGCCACCAGGCAAGCCTTAGTATAAAGAGAAATTTTGTGATAAAGCACTTCAGAATTTGAAACGTTTTCTTCTTGAAATGGCATAGTTTTAAAACTCGTCAACAAGAGTTTTGAAAGGTAAAACTTGCAAACCTTTCAAAAACTTTCACTGCCCTATGCGGAAAGGTAAAAGCTTGGAAGTTTAAAAGGACACAGGGCTCCTTGGCGCCTCCCCTTGGGACAGGGAGCTGAACTTTGTGGCAAGCTTCAGCAGTTGCGTTACAGTCACTTACAGCTGCATGGGGACCCCGAGACCCACACCCTCACCCCTCGTTGTCTCTGTTACGTTTGCCAAAACATGATATGCAGTTTCTGCTCCAGAAGCCCAGGCCCAATGTCATACTGGAAGAATCTGGTTCTTGTGCCAGCTCTCTTTGGTACAATTTTTCAATTTCAGAAAGATTAAAACAGACAGTCACTAAAGCCAGTCACATAGCTGCTTTAGAAAAACAGCTAGAGAGCTAATTTGCGGTAGAAATCTTCAGTTCCATTCAGAAGGTGCAAAAGATGAAAAAAAAAAAAAATGCTGCTGCTGTATCACGTGTGAATGCCGTTGACCTGGACTCATTCCTTACACTGTGTGAAGGGAAGTCAGTGTATGGTCTCAGCTGGGACAGCCTGAAGAAACAGACCGACTCCATCTGTTGTAAATGACGTCCTGTCTTGGCAGGAAATCCACAGCTCAGGAGCTCAGGGGTATCGCAAGCAATGCCAGAGGGAACCTTTGCTGCCTGCAGCCTCAGTAATGGAAAGCGCTTTCTGAGCATCTCAGGGCGTTCAGAATCTCTTTTCCAGGGTTCGCCCAGGACCACGGTCTCCAGATCCTAGCTCTGCCCGCTCCAGGTCAGCCACACCCGCCCCAGGGCCTCTGCTCCTCCCTCTGACGCCCGACCTCCTGTCTGGCTCCTGCCTTGAAAGACATCTCAGCTGCTCTTGACCTGGGCTCCCCCTGGCAAACTCGCAAAATACAGACGAGGCTTTTTGTCCTCAGAGCACTCCGGGAATCTCAACGGAGTCAAATCCCAGCTGTGGACAAGTCCCCGGGGTGCTCAGGCCCAGCTGCGCTCTGTCTTCCAGGAGCAGTTAAAGTGGAAGGCGTGATGGAGCCTGGAGCATAGAGAGGCCTCGGGTCCGCGGGACAGGAGAAAGTGAGCCGCAGTAACACCGCCTCCCACCCTCCTTTCCTGGAGATGACTGATGCGAGCTCTGGGACTGACCTTCATCAGATGCGCTGTAAGGACTTACTGAATATGACCCAGCTGCGGAGGACAGAGGGCTTTAAGCAACATTAAAGACAGCTGGAGTCAAAGACCCAGTGGCAGGGAGCGAGCAGAGCGCAGGGCAACGACCTTATGTGTCAGAATTTAATTACGCTTCTGCGCGGCGAACCAGCCGTTTTTAGGATGCTCCGATCAGCTCTGAAATGAGTAATTATTTGGAGAATGAAAACATCATCATAGTCTGTAACTTCTCCAACCCACACTGGCGTTTTGGGGTTTTTTTGTTTGTTTCACTGAAGTGGGAGTATCCAAGGAAAGAGGTCCTTTCAAGCTTAAGTGCATTTTGTTAAGAGCTTAAGTCAAAACAAAGAGGAGAGCTGGTTGCATTGTTTATGGGGATCTTTACGTATCTGCAGACCCTGTTGCAATCAGGCTGCCCTGGCTCAGCAAGGATGGGACCGTGTTTCTTAGAATGGCCAGTTCCCCATGCGTGCGGGGCACACGGGCCAAGGCGGGCACGGTCTGGAAGGGGAGGCGCAGCAGCTGCCCTGCTCTGCTTGCTCTCCGGCTGGCGCTGGACCCAGGGCAGCAGCTGGGTACCGCTTCCTCCCTCTGCCACGGAGCTGCCCGTGCTGGCCGGGGATGCAGAGAGGTTGAAGGATGGACTCCAAGGGCACTGCGCCTCGAGAGGCCCCAAACCCACAGAGTGAGGCCCCTGCTGGAGGAAGCGAGCCAAGGCTAAGGGATGCTCAGAAGCTAGCTTCCCTGGGCTTCAATCCAGCCAGAGTCAGGTTGAATGCCTCCAGGTGTGAGGAATTCTCATGCTAAGGACGTGAAAGACGATGAGAACACAGATCTTTAGAAAGGAGTTTAAAATTTAGGAGTAAGACACGTGCCAATTCCCCAAAAGGTACAAAGTTATTCGTCAAAACCTCCGAATCAGCAGTAAAACCTCAGGGCTTAGAGAAGAAATGGCCTCGTCTGGGGAGCCTGCAGCAGAGACTGGGACTAAGAGTGGGTTTGAAAAAGTGGAGGAATTGAGGTTCCTTCTCTGAAGAACCCACACTGGCTGACATGGAGAGTTCCAGAAGCCTGGGTAATACGCAGAGGTGTGCAAACAAATCCATCAGTTGAAAGAAACATAAGGGATAAAAAGAGACAGGAAGACGGGTTGTCAACACTTTCTTTTTTAGAACAGCACAGATAAAGAGCCTGTTAAATTCTCAAACACACCATCAAGGTTTCAAATTTTCTTCTCCCCCAAGAAACGTCAAATACAACATCCACCTAATGAGTAAAACAGTCTAAGGCAGAGCTTTTCAGGCCGATACTCAGGACTCTTGTCCCCTGTTGTCATCAGCTAGGACCCCTGAGTCACAACCTCTGACCCCAGTTGTTGTTGTTGTTGTTGTTTTTAATGGCCACTTGCCTCTTGTGACCATTTGGAGAAGAATTTGCCAGGTGGAGCAGTGTAGTGTCAGTCGCTCAGTCGTGTCCGACTCTTTGCAACCCCAGGCACTGTAGCCCATCAGACTCCTCTGTCCATGGGATTCTCCAGGCAATAATACTGGAGTGGGTTGCCATTTCCTTCCACAGGGGATCTTCCTGACCCAGGGATCAAACCTCAGTCGCCAGCATTGCAGGCAGATTCTTTACCGTATGAGCTACAGGGGGAGAGGTGAGGCCACTTTAGTACTGAACAGGCCTGCTTAAGGCTCATATGCATCATTTTGTTGTTGTTCAGGCTCTAAGTCGTGTCTCTTTTCAGCCCCATGAACTGCAGCACACCATGCTTCCCTGTCCTTCACTAAGTTCCAGAACTTGTTCAAACTCATGTCCATGGAGTCAGTGATGCCATCCAACCATCTCATCCTCTGTCATCCCCTTCTCTTCCTGCCTTCAATCTTTCCCAGCATCAGGGTCTTTTCTAGTGAATCAGCTCTTCGCATCAGGTGGCCAAAGTATTGCAGCTTCAGCATCAGTCCTTCCAATGAATATTCAGAGTTGGTTTCTTTTAGGATCATTTACTAGTAACGTAATCACACTCTTTAGAAATCAGCAGCAGCAGCAACTAGTAACTTAATCACACTCTTCTTTAGAAATGCTGTGAACGTTAGGAAATTTGAGCAAAGATATCAAAAAGTCACCTAAGAGGACAGAAGCTCTATGTCACTTAACAGCTTTAACCACATATAGGTATATCCAGTTAAATCCCTTAGTACAGCCTCTTCACACGTGTTTGGAAGAAGTCCCGATAACGGAGTACACAGGAAAAAAGCCCTTCAAAGTCCCAAGACAGGAACAGAGCTCTCTTCTCTGCTGTCCATAGCCAAGGATCCTGTTTGCGGATGCTGCTAACCTTATCTGAACGTATTAATAAAATCCCTCAATTTCCTTATAAGAAACATCTTCACGGACAGAGTGGCAGGCTAACACTTGCTTCTGTAAAAATATCACTCCCTCTGCCTTGCCCCCACCAAGAAAAATTATTGGCTGCTTCCTGAAATGTCTGGCTACCAAAAAATCTATAAAGCCTCATAAGACATTAAGAATACAGATGAAAGTCAGGGGGAAATGAGCAATTAAGGTAAAAAGAAAAGAATCCCCTCAGTCTTAAGACAAGCTTCCTAAGGCCACCATGTTCATCATCACAAATCATTTGGCAGACTGTCTCCTTTCCGTCTGTAAAGTGAAGGGGCGAGAGGCATTGGTCACTTCCAAGGCGTCTGTCTTGGTTATGGAAAAGTACTACGCTTTCATTCACTATCTTATTTCATGAAATATTTCTTGCTTGCATGAATGGCGGAGGACACTAACTCTTCAATGAGCTAACAGGGAAACACACACAGGAGGAAGTGGTGGAGGGCCAAGGGATCGAGATCCTGTTTGATCCTCACCGTTGTTTAGTTGCTAAGGCATTTATGCGACTCTTTTGCAACCCCATGGACTGTAGCTGGTCCGGCTCTTCTGTCATCGGGATTTCCCAGGCAAGAATACTGGAGCGGGTTGCCAGTTCCTTCTCCAGGGGATCTTCCTGACCCAGGAATCGAACCCACGTCTCCTGCATTCGCAGGTGGATAATACCACTGGGGCACCAGGGAAGCCCATTCTATCCTCGACACCACCCTAATGTGCGTCCTCAGCTGCTACCACGTAGATTCAACGATAAAGGATTGATTCTTCTGGTGAGGCAATCCACTCCCTGCTGGTAACCGATGTCCCTTCACTCTCCCCTTTTCTAGGGCTGATGTTGGCCTAATGCTCTGCCTAGAATCATCTGAGTCCATAGCCAACCATGTTATTTTGCTCAACAACAACCAAACACTATTCTGCTTCCATCAGGAATAAAAGTCAGTATCAATAATGTAATAATAAGCAGACCTGGTTCACTTCCAGTTTATCAATGGACTCAGATTTCAGACACCAGATCAGATCTAATCTAAGGCAGGGCTTTCCCGGCGGCACAGAGGTGATGAACCGGCCTGCCAATGCAGGAGATGTGAGAGATCTGAGCTCAGCACCTGGGCTGGGAAGATCCCCTGGAGAAGGAAATGGCAGCCCACTCCAGTGTTCTTGCCTGGAGAATCCCATGGACAGAGGGGCCTGGTGGGCTACAGTCCGTGGGGTCGCAAAGAGTCAGACACGACTGAGCCCACACAGCCCTTTCCTAATGTTAAACTGCACTATGGAATTTTTAACTTGTTTTGAACTTTAAATTTGCTCACTCACTCAGAAGGGCTTTTTTAAATTGCTGTTATGGCTATTATTTTTCTAACTTTCGAAATCTTGAACTCACACGAAGAACCACAGTGAGGAAAATTCCTCTGGGGCAAAAAAAGGGGCCCCTGCCGGGGTCCTTCCAGCACTTTTCAAACCTGAACCCTCCTGTCTCAGCTTAGACAGGCTGCCCGGCTTAAACAACAGAGTTATTTTCTCTTAGTACAAACTCCAGGATCAAGGCGTCAGCAGGCGCTCGTGTCTGCTGGGAGCTCTGAGCTGCAGACGGCCTCTTCCTCTGTCCTCACATGGCCTTCTCTCAGAGCTCATGAGTGAGAGCGAGCTCGTGGAGAGAAAAGGCTGCTTGTTTCTGCTTTTAAGGACACTAATCTCACTGGATCAGGGCGCCACCCTTATGACCTCATTTAACCTTATCCCCATCAGGGGCTTCCCTGGTGATTCAGATGGTAAAAGAATCTGCCTACAGTGCAGGAGACCGGGGTTTGATCCCTGGGTCAGGAAGATCCCCCTGGAGGAGGAAATGGCAACCCACTCCAGTATTCTTGCCTGGAGAATCCTATGGACAGAGTAGCCTGGCGGGCTACAGCCCATGGGGTCTCAAAGAGTCGGACACAACTGAGTGACTAACATTTTCACGTCACTTCATCCTCATCAAGGTCTTTTCTCTGAAGTCTGGGGCTTCAAAATATGAAGAGATACCAAACGGTAGAGCGTAGTAACTTCCTTACTCTGGCTGAGGGGAGGGAGCTTCCTGGGAGAGCCTGAGAGAGGAGTTGTTTGGGAAGCTGTGTGCTACCGGAGCTCCCCAGGTGGTGCTAGTCGTAAAGAGCCTGCCTGCCCATAAAGAGACGTGGGTTCGGTCCCTGGGTCAGGAGGTTCCCCTGGAGGAGTGCACGGCAGCCCACGCCAGCATTCTCGCCTGGAGAATGCCATGGACAGAGGAGCCTGGAGGGTTACAGTCTATAGAGTTGCAGAGTCGGAAACGACTTAAGTGACTTAGCGTGCACACACACACAAGTGTGCGCCTGACTGCCCGGTGCCGCTAACAAGTGGAGGGACAGTGTGACAGGAGGTGGACATGAGCCTACACACGGGGAGGACCAAACAGTCAGTGAGGTTGAGCAGAGCCACCCTCGTAAACAGACTGTGTGTTTGCTGGGGAGGGGCTTTGCAAATCAGGCCTCAGAGCCAGAACGGAAAACAGTCAACAGCCAGGTCTGATCAGGGAGCGCAATGACGGGCCCGGCTGTAGCATCCCTGGCCTCCGCAGGATGCATATATTCTTTCGGATTCGACTTACACCCCAAACGGCTGTGAGTGAGTGTCCAGGGCAGGGCCCCCAAGACCACAGCCAGGGGAGCGGGGTCCAGGGCAGTGATCTCCCAGGAAATGAAAAGGAAGCTGCCCTCAGGGAGGTGTAGGGGGCTGGGACCTCCCAGGGGCCGGGGAAGCTCATCAGTGCAATGTGAAAAGTACTCTGGGTGTGCAGCTTCCAGAGAGGACAAAGGGTAGCACCGCAGCTGGGTAAAGGCACCAGGGCAGATCCCAGCCCAGGGCTCCCAGGGAGCCAGAGGCCCTCTCTGCCGCCCACCAACCAGCAGGCAAGTTGGGACATCAGAGCCTCTGGCGTTCATGTGGTCTTAAGCAGCGCCCTGGGCCCAGATCCCACCAAGCTGGTCCTGCAGCTGGGGGGCCATCTTGCTTCAATTTCATGCTCCATCAGAGAAGTAAGTTGACTGCTGAGTTGAAATATATGAGCCTGAGCCAGAAAATCACCCCACCGCTTCTGATTAGGGTCATAGCCAACCCCCCAAAGTGAAATGTGCTTTTTCCTCTTTTTGGTCCACAGTGGAGCCAGGCCAAGACTAACTTACTTCCTTTCAGAGGTCGGCTTGCTGAAGTGCATCAGACAAAGCTGAAGCATTTGGCACAAAGTTCTGTATTCTTTGCACGATCACCTGACTTTCCCTTACACGTTTGTTTTTGCTCTTCTTAAAAAATATAGGTCATAATTCTTTGACAGTGATTTTTTTTTTAATATACCTACTCATATAGTGGTTCTGTTAAATACTAAAGTAAATGAATAGGTGAAATGGACAATCAGTAGGAACACCAGCATCTTTGCACCAAGGCTGGTCTAACCTAATATTTTCTCTCTGACACACACAGAAGACTGATGCTCAAATGGTCCTGGCCTGGGATTTCGTTAGAAATGAAAATCCTCAGGTCCCACCTTGAGACTTACTTAATCAAAATCTGGGAGAGAGGCCCAGCTGTAAATGTTGTCTGGACTGCGGTCAGAGCTCACTACATTTATTTTTTAAATATCCACTCATTTATTTGGCTGTGTCAGGACTTTCTTGCCTCACGTGGGATCTTTCTTTGGAGCACACAGGCTCTCTAGTTGCCTTACACGGGCTTGGTTGCTCTGCGACATGTAGGATCTTAGTTCCCCGACTGAGGATGGAAACCCACGTCCCGTGCATTGCAAGGCAGATTCTCAACCACTGGACCATCAGGGAAGCCCCAGAGCTCACTGTCTTTAGACTCCGGAAGAGTCTAGTCTAGTCTAGACTTCAGCCACTGAGGACACCCAGTGATACCCCCCTCCATCTTTCAGAATGACCTAAAAATGGCACCAGGTGGGCCTCTGCAGCGGTTGTCTTGGCAGAGGTGGTATCCGGGGGAAAACGTAAATGAGAACAGATTACGTGGCATCACTGTGCCATTCATCGGCACTTTGACAGTCACCGAGCATGAGAAGAAAGAGACCACGAAGCAAGCCCATGACAGTGAGGGAATGCGTGTTTCTTTAAAAAATGTCTTAGGGCATCAGATCAGCTTTGCTATTGAGTTTAAGCGAGCCGAGGCAATATTATTGTAGCTGTCACCAATCTTATGGTTTTTTTTCCCCCTTGCCCTGGTGAAGCTGGAACCAATTGTTGTCATAGGAAGACTAAATAAAAGAGGTCCTGGATTTCCTGTTACTACAGACCAGTTCTCTGAGATGTTAGACTAATATCATATGTGCGTTTGGGTTTTGGGGGGTAACGTAATTAAACCCATGTGAAATGGCATGCACAGACTTGGCTGCAGATTGTTTTGACAATGTTTCCAAGTGAATTACTTCAAGGAAAAGAAATGACTATATAACAGTACCCCCAAACATCCTCTATCATGGTTTTATATCACACTGATTTTTCGGGGAGAAAAAGTCTGCCTTATATAAAGTGTCAAAATATGTAAATCAGTCAAGATAATTTATATTGTTTAGGCAAGCTTGGTTGGATTAACTTCATTCACTTCCAAACTTCACCCAATGTAGACAAGCAAGCAGGGTGACCCAGCCTTCAAATGGCAGGAAGCTGAAACCCAGGACAGTTTAGGAGAATGAACTCTGAGCTCTGAACATCCATGCTTCATTCATGAGGCAAAGTTTTGAGAAGACTCTAGAGGTTCATGAGTCCCTGAGATGGTTAATGTTTCAACCTGGCCAGACTATGGGGACCAGTCGCTCGGTCAAACACTAGTCAAGATGTTGCTATAAAGTCATTTTTTTATGTGATGAACATTTAACTCGACAGACTCTGGACAAAGCAGATTACCCTTCATAAATGTGGGAAAGATTGGGGGCAGGAGGAGAAGGGGCGACAGAGAATGAGATGGTTGGATGGCATCCCCGGCTCAACAGACACGAGCTTGAGCAAACTCTGGAACCCAGAGAAGGACAGGGAGGCCTGGCGTGCTGCAGTCCATGGGGCCGCAAAGAGTCGATGCGACTGAGCAACTAAACAACAACAGTGTGGGCAGGCCTCATCCAATCATTTGAAGACCTTGAGAGCAAAGAGAGGGAGGAGGAGGAGGAACTCTGCTCCGGACTGAAACCCAGAACCCCTGCTTATTCCAGCCTTCACACTCAACACTGCGGCATCAGCTCTTCCTAAACCTCCTGCCTACTGGTCTGTCCTGCAGGTGTCAGACCTTCCAGCTTCCACAACGGCATGGGTCAATGTTTCACAATAAGTCTCTCCCTCTGGATATGCATCCTATTGATTCTGTTTATCAGGGGGCTCTAAT
This sequence comes from Capricornis sumatraensis, assembly GCF_032405125.1. Taxonomy (NCBI): domain Eukaryota; kingdom Metazoa; phylum Chordata; class Mammalia; order Artiodactyla; family Bovidae; genus Capricornis; species Capricornis sumatraensis. Next base: position 61,070,827 of record NC_091089.1, read on the forward strand.
ATAGCCCCCAAACCCTATCCTTTGGCCTGTACTCTCCGTAACATTTACACTACTCTCTCGTTCTCTGTTTAGTTGACATAATTTATCAGAGGAAAAAAAAGTTGAGAAACTTGCTAGAGTTACTGTAAATCTAAGTGCCACAACTTCCCAGGTAGAGAGTGAAGTTATTGGTGTATTGTGGTGCCTCCAAACTGGAGTAACTGCCATAAAAATCTGAAATTCTACAGAGCTTTGTTTACATTCCCATTATTTATTATAGGATGCTATTCATATATTTTTGTTACTCAGTTCACTGTGAACACCTTGAGGACAGGGATTGCCCGACTTTTTAATCTTTATGCAGTGACATTCGGTTCAGTTGCTCAGTCACGTCCGACTCTTTGTGACCCCCATTAGATATATGTTTTTGCTAAATGAATGGCCAAAATCGTCAAATCAGATACCATCCTAATGCTCTTTTGCCTCTTCACAGCTCCCCCCTTCATGGGTGGGACACTCTCTCTGTATTAGGCCAACTAGAGAAGGAAATGGCAACCCACTCCAGTGTTCTTGCCTGGAGAATCCCAGGGCCGGGAGAGCCTGGTGGGCTGCTGTCTATGGGGTCGCACAGAGTCGGCCACGACCGAAGCGACGTGGCAGGGGCAGCAGCAGAATAGCAGCTGGAGTTTAAAGACCACACGGGTGCCAGTAACTCTTGAAGTACCTCAGAGCTGAGTCATGGCTGGTTCACACCAGTGTCACCCACGTGATGAGGTGACAGTAACATCGGTGGGCATTTGCATCAGTGGGAATCTAATTAGACCACAATGATTCTGAGACTGACTTCAGGGGTGATACTCTCACATAATTTATAGTATGGTGACTTGGTCAGATTCTCTTTGCTTTCACACTTCTAGAACCTTAACTGGAAATAAACTAATGACCTAAAATTGAAGCTCAGAGTCCTACTATAAAATATTTCCTTAATAAATCGCTGACAAGACAGCAAATTGCTAATGCTGTGCATTGGAGAAAATGAGCTCTAGCTTTAAAACACTGTAATAGGAATTCTAGGGCTTCTCTGGTGGCTCAGATGGCAAGAAGAGCTGCCTGCAACGCAGGAGATACTGGCTCAGTTCCTGAGTCAGAAAGATCCTCTGGAGAAGGGAATGGCTACGCACTCCAGTATTCTTGCCTGGAGGATTCCACAGACACAGGAGCCTGGCAGAGTCACAAAGAGTCAGATGTGACTGAAGAACTAAGGCTTTCCCAGGAGGAATTCTACTGCCTGAGGAAAGCTTGGTAAAAACTGGGTCAGCACCATTCACAGATTTCACCAACTCTCTTGCTCACGGTGTTTCAGTTCAGCTCCGCACGGATTCCAAGAAACGTAACTTTACTCTTGCGTGCTCCAGTTTTGACGGAGGATGAACCAGCAGTCTGCTTTGATGTCGCGTTCACGAAATAGACTGCACTGCAGCCCGGCGAGACGTTTAGCTTTAGTACCATGGCTCCTGGTGCCCAGGAGAGACCTTCCAGTCTGTACCTCCAGGTGGCCGACTCTTCCTCCAGTGAAAAAGCAGTAACGGATACACTGTTTTAGGCTGAACTGTGTCCCCACCCAGAACCCTCTTTTGAAGCCCCAATCTCAGAATGTGACTCTACTAGTTAAGACGAGGTCATACTAAGACTCCTCGCGGCGCTCGTGGTAGACAGCCCATCTGCCAATGCAGAAGATGGAGGAGATGCCGGGTTCGACCCCTGGGACAGGAAGGTCATACTGGAGTGGACCCCTAACCCAATACACTGCGGTCCTTATAAAAGGGGGAAGTCTGGATACAGACATCCCACCAGGAGAACATCGTGTGAAGAGGAAGGCCGAGATCAGGCTGATGCCGCAGAAGCCAAGGGGAGGTCAAAGGTGGGGAGAGAGGATGGGCCACGTTCTCTTCCATTAGCCCTCAGAGAGAACCCACCCCCTGACACCTGGATCTCAGGCTTGGAGCTTTGAGAACGTGAGAAACAGTAAGCTTCTCCACAAGCCACCCAGTTTGCACTCCTTTGCAGCAGCAGCCCCAGCAAACTAATCCACACTCCTACCTGCAGCACACAAAATTCACGCAAACCACCACAGAAGGGCAGACGGCACACATCACAGGGCACGGGGTTCAAGAGCAGGGCAGGGTCAAGATAGATCACGCCCCTCCATGGATTATCCAGACAGCCAACAGCCTGGATCTCACGGAATCCACTCGGGACCACTTGAATCCACTCAGGACAACAAACGGCTAGGAATAGTGATGGCACGTCCTTACAAAAGTGGCCTCAGAGGCTGAGCACATCCAACAAACTCTCATCCAGACCTTGATGCCAGGAATGAATGCCTAATACAAACTAGCGAAACACGACCAGGGTAGACAAAAGACAGCAGAACGTGGAAGTGAAGGGGGATGGAGGCCAGATGGCCCTTGTAGAGCCCCCCACTGCTCATGTCAAACCGAAGCTAACCGCACTGTTGTTATTTCACGCGTGCGCCCTCAGGCCCCATTAACCCGTGCCGTGGGAGTCATTCAGAGTCCTAAGTCAAGGTGGTTGGAGAGGATCCAGGACACTGGACCCAGCCGGCTTCGGCAGCCACAGTGCTGCAGGTGGGCAATGCCCACGCCCATGGGTGATGGCGTCTCCCATCCATCTTTTTTTTTCTTTGTATTTATTAAGGCACAAATTACACTCGATAAAATCCACCTTTTTCAGTGTTCAGTTCTCCAAGATCTGATAAGCGTAGAGTCAGTAACCACCATCGCCATCAAGAAAGAACAGCTCCGTGACCCACAAATCCTCCCCCCTCTGCCCCTTTAACTGACACCTTCCCATCAGTCCCAGGGCATCGTCTTTCATTTCCATTTCTGTTCCTTTAATTCTTCCTCTGCAAGAATAACACAGAAAGGAAACCACACAGGAGGTTGTAGCCTTTATGCATCTGACTTCTGCCACTTAGCATAATGCACCTGAGGTCCAGTCACGTTCTTCTGTGTAACAGTGGCTCATTCCTGCGGTTTTCTGAGCAGTATCTCCATGGTATAGACGCAGCTTAGCCCTGTGCGTCCCCCCAGATGAAAGATCTTTGGCTTGTTTCTAGTTGTTGGAGATTATCGACATAAGCTACTATAAACACTTGCATACACATTTTTGTGTGGACATAGGTTTTCATTTCACTTGGCTAAATACTCAGGAGCAGAACTGCTGGGCATATGATGAGTGTATGTTTAACTTTGTAAGAAAATGTCAAACAATTTTCTCAGATGGCTGTACCATTCAGATCATTGTTTTTCAAATAGTTTTTACTTTTTTCTCCCCTACATGGGCTCCACAGTCATTTTTCCCTGAATGTCAAGTGTAAAATAAGTTAGCAAATATGCTTTTTGGTGAGTGGCTTCATTAGAAATGTCAACATTTAATGGGGTAGAAGTCTGAGGCTTGTCAGAAACCTTGACATTTATGACTAAGGCAGAAAAAAAACACCAAAGCTGTAAGGAGACAGAGGCATGAGACAAAAGCTACTTCTCACTCCCTTTATTTGGTTCTGATTCAATGAGGGATTGTATCACTTTTGCCATCTCCCCTGCAGTGAGGAGCTGTGTGTGGAGCCAGGAGGTGGCTTTCGCCCCCCTGAAATCGTTCCCTATCCACTCACCCCACCCACCCCCCCCCCCCCCGACCACGGGCGCCTTGTCAAGGCTTCTGCCTCTGAGCCAAACAAATGAACGATCCTTTCAAAGGGATGGAGGAGGCGAAATGCACCCATTTGTTAAGAGTTCCTGCATCTTATCCAGACTGCCATTTCCCCCAGGGATCTGTCTGTCCTCTTTCAAAGCGAGGATGCCAACAAGTCTGCAAACTGGACGCTGCCTACCTGAAGAGGTCCTTTTGTTCTGACTCCTCCAGAATCCCTTTTATCCTCTGAACTTGACTCCTGTCTCGGATGTGGCTCTCTGCACAGGACCCGGAGAAATCCCGTAGTACATCTGAATAAAGGCCAGCTGGCTGGCATAAAGGAAACCCAACACCTTTGTTCCTTCCTCTGAAGGTTCCCTGGGCACAGCTGGGCTTGTGGGAAGCAGAAGTGTCTGTGACTAGTGTTTGAATATCCCGAATTCAGACGTAGATGGGAAGGGATGGTGGAGTTTGAGAGAGAAAGGCACGGTGTCAATGACACACTCGTACCAGTGAGCTCTCAAGTGGGAGGAGAGGTTATGGGGCCCCAGGGCTGGCACATCTATCTGGGATGCTGCTTTAAGTCTCTAGGTAACAGAGATGAAGCCGGTCCTCTCTTCAGCCAAAGTCAAGTCTGGCAGTACAATAGAGGTCTGAAGATTAATTTACTGAAAGGAAAGCTCCCTGGAAAAACACGATGGGCCAATGTAAGCTGCCCATGATTGACGGCACTTCTGCTATTCCGCCAGTTCTAAAGCTAATATCACAAAGTCTTCCCCAAATATCTCAGATCATATTTGATGAATCTATACTCCAATTTGCTTGTCATGCAGATGGAAGCGTTAGTAAGATCTGCGGATTTTTAAGAATCAATTCTATCCATGAAAACATGAGTAGGTTATATAGACACATAACAAGCCTGTGACCCACACACCCCATGTATCTAACTGGGAAAACTCACAAAGACAGGAGTTGTAGTATTACTCTAACGAATTAATTTTGAATAGATGTAGAGAGGAAAAAAAAAATCAGTGATGTGATCCAACTGAAGCACAATCCTACAGAGCTGAGATAGTTTAAATAGAGGACGCTTGCCTTTATTATCAAAAACATGAAGAAAGTCACAGTACAAATACGGATGTTGGTCATGTTGCCAGCTTAAAGACAGAGATTAATTTCAGCCTCACTGACATCTAATCACTAGATTCTCACAGATGGAATGCTATATAATTTCTTATTCAACATCTCTCAAAACACAAGAATCCCCTTGACAAAAGTTTGACAGGCGATTCATCTCTGTTGACAACTGCTATAACTGCGTATTTGGCAAACGCACTTATTAGCTTCTCCGTTTGTTAAAATTAGCTAGGAAAGCAAGAGGAATTTTAGCACAGAGGTGAAATCAGTGACATTTGACAGTTCCATAAAGGCACGAACAGGACCTGGATCATGAACCTTATCAACACCCCCCAAGAACAGCTTGCCCGACTTCAGCTGCACATGGGAATCTTGTGAGGATCCTTAAAAAAGGTGGGTTCCTGGATCCGCTTCTCCAAGATGCTAACGTCCATGCTTTTAAAGCACCTGTGTCTCCTGGGTACTTTAAAAGCTCCTCACTTCACACACAGTAGAAGCTGACAACTACCTTTCCTGTGGTCACAAATGAGGATATCTTTCATTGAATCACCCTTCATAATACATCTGTCCAGATGGCAACCAAGTGACTCCCCTCCCAGAACACTGAATTCCAGAGGAGCTTCGTTACTGCCTGCGTGCAGCACTACCCACCTGCCTGGAACAGGGCGACCGAAGGAAATGTTCAGGGCTCCGGGAGCCTCAGTGAGGTCCAGCTGGGACTATCCCCAAAGAGTGGTGTTCTCTGCCCTGTCCAGGGATTTCTATTTTACAGGACACACTAACCCGGCTCTCAATGTTGGAAGAGGACACGCCTTACGTATACTGAGCTACCAGTATCCGCCTTCACTTTACTAGAATAACCAGTGATGCTGAGTGCACGTGCGCACACACCCAAAGGAGAAAGGCACCTCTGGGCATCTGAAGACAGGAGAAGAACAGCCTAAGAAAATCATTCTGAAGCGCCTCTGTTTCCCATAACTGACAGAGAGCCAATCACATCTGATATGAATAGAATTCATCTTCTACGAAGACTGTCTAAGAGGGTGAAGCTATTGTTGATTACTCAAAGTCTTAGGATTAGAAAACACTGGAAATAATTTAGGTCAACATTCTCACCTGTGATATTAGGCTGTCGAGGCCGGGAACCTAATGACTTGTAAGGGATTAGCTGCTGGCTGGGCCAGGATGGGGGTGGGGGCCCCGCGAGTCAGCCTGTCCTCCTTCCCTTGGACTATCCTACTCGCCTCCAGTACTATGCCCTGCCGTGATCAGCTGGGCACTCAAGGGCCTGCCGTGTGCTGGCCAGGCCCTGGGCCTGACAGCGGTTTCCATCCGCTCTGCACCTTTCCATCCGAAGCTGCCGGGGGGGGGGGGGGGGGGCGGGGGAGAGAACTGGCCCCAGCGCGCTGTGCTCTGTCCTTTGGCTCCTTTTGTTTATTCCCCTGCATTTGAGCAACAGCTGCCAGTGCACGTGAAGCCGAAGTGACAGCTTTTCATCTTGCTTAACACTGCAAGGCCGAAAAGCAGAATGTAAGTTGACCGGAGAATACCAACTTACCCGACAGTTTCTAGTTCTGGTGGGAAATGCTCAAGGCGTTCCCACTTGTGTCCCCTCAGCTTTCTCAAAAAGTCCCGAAGCCTCAGATACTGGGTGCCAGGAGTTAAGTCATGTGCAAGGGGGGCCAGCAGACCTCAGCTTGGAAATGCCCAGACTTACAGGGTAACAGAAGCTAATCCTGTCTTCCTCTGGCTTACAGATGTCCCCATGGTGGCTACCATTTTGGGTAACTTAAGGAAAAGAGGGATCGAAGGGGGTTTTCTGGTCCTTCCAAATACACCTATCACTAGGGCGTTCTCAACCCCAGAACTACTGGCATTTGGGGCTGGTTACTTCTTTGCTGAGGAGCAGGAAGGGAGGTGGTCTTGAACCTTGGAAGGCATGTAGCAGCATCCCTCGCCTCTGTCCTTAGAGGTGAGGAGCGCACACACTCCATCGGAATGACCCAAATACCTGATAAGAAAATGCTGGCCTGTAAGTGTGCTTTGTGGACCCCTCTGGTAGCTCGGATGGTAAAGAATCTTTCTGCAAGGCAGGAGACCTGGGTTCGATCCCTGGGTCGGGAAGATCCCCTGGAGAAGGGAAACGCTCCCCACTCCCGTCTTCTGGCCTGGAGAATCCCATGGATGGAGAAACCTGGCGGGCTATGGTCCGCAGGGTCGTCGAGTCAGACATGACTGAGTGAGTAGCACTTTCACTTGGTGTAAAAAGACCTCGAAGATCTGTTTGGAGGCCTCAGCAGAATATGAGTAAAGAGAGACTCCTGGCTTCGGGAGTCCGGTGCTTCCGCTCAGCCCCACACCCTTCTGGAGCCAGGGAGGAGGAAGGGGGTCCCCTGTGGAGCCACAGGGTCAGCCCCTGATGGCCGCGGGGGGGCCAGACACACTTACACCCGGGCGCTGGGTCAGGAATGCACTCAGCAATTCTTCTAAGACTTGGCAGGAAGATTGCCTCTGCTTGGTTCCTGCGTGCCCGACAGGGTACAGCGTGTGTGGGAGCTCCAGTGGCGGGCACGGCCGTGGGTGCCCCAGGTGCGTGCCCCCGCTCCTGCAGTGATCTGCAGCCCAGCTCCAGCGCCCGAGTCGCCCAGGGCCCGGCAGTGCCCAGCCCGTCAGCCCCGCAGCCTCCCCGTCAGCCGCTGTGCCGTGAAGGGCCACCTGGGCTGTGCCCCGAGAGAGACTGCGGCAGACTTCGGGGTAGGACACCACCCACTTCCTTCCTGCACGAACCTGCAGCGGCTTTCCAGGCGGGGGCTTCCCCGGCACTGTTCTGGCAGGTTCCACTGGCACAGGATGGCAGCAGCTTCTCCGCCAGCCGCTGAGCCCCAGCCATGCCGTCTGCAGCAATGTCTGGGTCTCACCCTGCAAGGGCTCCTGGAAACGGGCCTGGGGTTTCCTCCCTAAGAGCTCAATCTCAGCCCTAAAGGGAATACGAAGCCTGTCCCTCATATTGTCAATTTGCAAACCTGTCTGAAACGCCTTACTTCCTGGGAAAGTACAGTTCCTCAGTATAGAGCACGTGAGGGAGAGAAAGCTCAAACAGGCCATCTTCACGTAAGAACAGAAAGTTACCCCCATAAACCAGTTTTGCTGAGGTATTCTACCAAAGCCTTGAAGAGGAGATGAAAAAAGTAAAGTCACTCAGCAGTGTCTGACTCCTTGTGACCCTGTGGACTATACAGTCCACGGAATTCTCCAGGCCAGAATCCTGGAGTGGGTACCCATTGCCTTCTCCAGGGGGTCTCCCCAACCGAGGGACTGGACCCAGGTCTCCCACATTGCAGGCAGATTCTTCACCAGCTGAGCCTCCAGGGAAGCCCCCAAATGAGATAGATCCAATATTAAATAGCCTACTGCTGATAGCCCCCCAAAAGTATTATAACCAGCATCACAATTAATATTGATATAAATTGCCAAAAGTGAAAGTGAAGTCGCTCAGTTGTATCCGACTCTTTGTGACCCCATGGACTGTAGCCTACCAGGCTCCTCCCTCCATGGGATTCTTCAGGCCAGAGTACTGGAGTGGGCTGCCATTTCCTTCTCCAGGGGATCTTCACGACCCAGGGATTGAACCCAGGTCTGCTGCATTCCAGGCAGACACTTTAACCTCTGAGTCAATTGCCAAAAGGAGAAAGCAAGTAAACTCTAGTATCTCAGTAAAATGCACCATGGCCAATTGTATTTAGGAAATCCCAACCAGGATGGACTCCAGAAATGCATGTTAGGTTCAATAGTAGGAAGTGCATCAATAAGTCTAAGGTTTTAACTGATCTAGAAAGAACCGTATTTCCATAATGCCAAAAAAAAAAAAAAAAAGGTCCGCCAATCCAATATCCAGTTTTGACTAAAACACACACACGCATGCTCAAGAATATAGGGAACAACACACACACACTTCAGTCCTAAAGTTAGCGTCTTACTTACTTTTTTATCTCTTGGCTGTGCATGCGGCTTGTAGGATCTTAGTTTCCTGACCAGGGGTTGAACCCAGGCCCTCAGCAGTGAAAGCGCAGAGTCCTAACTGCTGGACTGTCAGAGAATTCCCCGTTATCTACCTTTCTCAATGAAGAAATTTATTAGAGACATTTCCACTATGGTCAGGAACAAAACATTGATGCTTCCATTTAACATTAACATTGTAATTAGCCAGCTTGGGCAAACCAATTAGAGGCATAAAAGTGGAAAGGGAAACTATCTCTATGTACATAGAATACCTAGAAAAACTAAGCAAAGTAATGCAAAAATATCTCCATGGTAAAACAAGTTAGTATGAATAGCAACATACAAGCCAAGTTACTTTAGGAATACACTTAAATTTGCAAAATCTATGTGCAGACTATTTTAAAAAACCTTCCTGAGAGACCAAACCAAACAAAACTAGAATATCTGTTTTTCCTGGATTAGTGTAACTTAACATCATGAAGATCTCAGTTCTCTTTATATGAACTCATGAATTCCAACAAAATTACCAACTCCAATAACTTTGCTTTTTACAGAATTAGACAAGTGCACAAGGAAAACAAACGTGCAAGAAGAGCTAAGAAAACACTAATGATTCAAAGCTGGAGCAGGGGATGAGGAACGCAGCGCTGGGAGACATTAAACATACAAAGCAGGCTTTTCAGAATAAAAATACTTGCATACCAAAAGGACAGACAGATCAGTGAAAGAGAAGAGAAAATCTAGAAACAGACCCAACCGTAGTCAAAGTTTAGTCTGTTAAACGTGGTATCGGATCACTGAGATAAAAGATGCACTTTTTAATAATAAATTGGAATTGGACAACTGGATAGTCATTCGCAAAAGAAAAAAAAAAATCAGATCCAGACCTCATGCCATAAACAAGAATAAGCCAAGTAGATCTGAGACATAAATGCAAAAACTGAAACCACAGAAGTGCTAAAAGAAAACATGGGGGAATTCCTCTAAGCATGAGTGCAAAAAGCAACCTTCTAATTATAAGCAAATTCCACATGCAACCTTAAATTCATGAATTTGACCTCATAAAAATAAAAACCTTTGCCCAGTGAAAAATATCAGAAGTAACATCGAAAGGCAAATGACAAACTTGGAGAAGATGTTTTCAACAACTTATCATAAATAAAAGGCTGATATCATATATACGGTATATCTATCGGGGCTTCCCAGGTGGCTTAGACAGTAAAGAATCTGCCTGCAATAAAGGAGACCCAGATTTGATCCCTGGGTTAGGAAGATCCCCTGGAGAAGGGAATGGGAACCCGCTCCAGTGTTCTTGCCTGGAGAATCCCATGGACAGAGGAGCCTGGCGGGCTACAGTCCATGGGGTCGCGAAGAGTCAGACACACCTGAGTGACTAACACGTTCATAGATATATACGACCACGTGTAAAACAGAGAGCTGGTGGGAACCTGCTCTATAGCATAAGGAGCTCAGCTCAGCGCTCTGCAATGACGTAGAGCGGTAGGATGGGGGAGGTGGGAGCAGGCTCAGGAGGGAGCGGGTATATGCATATAGTTGATTTACACTGTTGTACAGCAGAAATACTTCATTAAAAGCAATTATACTTTGATTAAAAAATTAAAAATACTCTCATTTTAAAAAAGTGTCTTGGTAAGAATAAGCAAATCAGTGCAATTAGCAAAATGCAGAGTGTGGGAAACTCTACAGACCAAAGGGCCCAAGATCCTCAGACAGACTGTAAGGCAAAGGGATAGAGAGAAACCTAAGGATTTAAAAGATAGCCTGAACTAAGAAATGGGCAACCTCCAAGATTCAGGGACGCACATGCAGATGATAAAACTATGAAGGCAACGTCAGGAAGTACTAGGAGAGCGGTTCCTTTCGGAAGGATGAACGGTTTACGTATTCACGGTAACATGGGGGACTTCTAGGTGGCTGACAAAGATTCTTCTTGACTTGTGTGGTGGCTGGACATATCTGCCTTACATTAAGCTGCACAGTTGTTCTGAGTTATCTTCTAGATCTGTATCTCATTTCAAAATAAAAAGCTTCGAGAAAAGACTCAATTCCTGGCCATCTCAGTTGCTCAAGTGGTGCTTATCTGCGGGCACCCTTGAATCCTGAGCGAGCGCATTTCTGACACGCAGTGCAATTCCATGCCACCCTCCTTCCATTAGGAGCTGTGTGATTAGCAGACACATTCTAATTTTCAAATTAGCTTAAGAAAAACATGAAGAGGAGGCTTTGAGTTTTGCCAACAATAACTTCTGTAATGCATTCCAGCACCAAACTATCAATTCTGTGCTTGCTCTTTCAGCTGTTTCAGATTATCTCCATTGCCATTATCCCTCAACAGCACATAAAATGAAAAAAGAAGAAAATGTAAAAGCCTTACTTTCCTAAGAAAAATCCCCCCAAAAGGTTTACAAAAAACCCCAAACCCTAATGCTATTACATAAGACAAGGCCTAAAATTTTCTGAACTCGCCGAACATATTTATAATCATTATAATCCTGGCTGCAGGCAGCGCTGACTTGAGTATTCCCAAGATTCTTGATTTGTACTGACATTTGAATATTTACAACATTTGCTGGGATGGGGGGTGGAGACATTAATCAGGGTTGTTCACATCATCCAACTTCTTTCAGTTGTACAACCTGTAACTGATTAAGTCTGGTACATAGGCTGTTATTAATAATTGATCACCAATGGTGGTAGCCTCTGGTCTAGAAACAAAAGCCATGTGACTTAGTGGGCACCTGCATGGGCACCATTTCCCTGCAGGGAAAGGGGGACTTTTGATTTCAATAGCAGCATCATTCATTCTCACCTGGCACATTCTGGAACCATAGTCCCTGATAAACCCAGGCAGTGTTCTGGGTTAGATTATTTCCCTCTGTTCTCCACCTCCTGCAAATCTAGATAAAGCTACAGGAAATGTTTGCTTCAGCAGAGACCAACCAACAAGCCAAGGCAACCTCGTGAAAAGTATGTTCTCTCTCCCTTCATGGTTCCTGCCACACTGGGGCCCAAACAAAGGCAACTTTCATCCCCTACCTTCCTCCTTAAGCATAAAACAGCTGTTTAAATAGCATCCCAATGTCTTCCTTCCTTCTATTTCTCTAAGTTAAGTCCCTCCAGGTTCTAGAAAATCTGACTGTTAAAAGGTAAAATAGTGTCCAACCGATAGGTATTTATCTAAAAGAACTGAAATCAAGGTTTTTAAAATCAGAGTCTAGTTTATTTGCACTGTATTAGCTTCAAGTGTACAACATTGAGGGGCTTCCCAGGGGGTGCTAGTAGTAAAGACCCCGCCCGCCAATGCAGGAGACACACGAGATGCGGGTTTGGTCCCTGCATGGGGATGACCCCCTTGAGGAGGGCATGGCAGCCCACTCCAGTGTTCTTGCCTGGAGAATCCCGTGGACAGAGGAGCCTGGCAGGCTACAGTCCTTGGGGTCACAAAGAGAAGGACATGACTGAGATGACTTAGCATGCATGTACAACATAGCGCTTCAATATTTTTATAGGTTATACTCCAAAGTCATTATAAAGTATTGGTTAGATTCCCTGTGCTATAGAATATATTCTTACAGCTTATTTAGCTTATACTTGGTCGTTTATGCCTCTTCATCCCCTACCTCTTCCCACTGTTTTCTTATCTTTTATTATACTAAATTGTTCTTAAATGGAAGGGATGATAGTATTCCGCTTTGTGTCTATATTTACTAAGTATAACACCCTCCAAGTCCATCCATGTTTCTGTAAATGGTAACACTTCTTTTATGGTGAAGTGTTCTGGGCTAAACATATGCTTCCTCAGTACAAGCCTTCCCATTAGATGATATGTAATAAATGTAATTATAAGAAAACAGAGCTAATTAAACAGGCTCCTGTTTAAAGCAGAACCCGGGGCCCTCTTTTCCCTCCTGTGGGAAATGGCTTTAGTCAGAGACGGTAAAGGACCATTACTATTTTCACCCTCCTCCCTGCCACCCCTCAGCGAGCTTGCAATCACTTAAGGGATACCAACTCCAAGCCTTGGGGGTGAGGGGTGAGGATGCCAACTGGAGAAGCCGGGGAGGTCTACACTTCTGTGTGTAAGAAAAGGGAGCGAGCTGCTGGGAGGGGAGAATCTCCATGGGGGAGGATCTGGCCACAGCTGGGGCTGGGGGTCACGACTGAGGGCTGGGCCGAGGCTGGGGGTGGAGTAAGGGGAGGGGGCGGGGCAGATGCAGAGAGAAAGCTCTGGAGCCACCGCTTTTAAGAGACAGACCTTGGGACACGGAGGGGGCTTTGTTGACCACATTCTTCCAAAAGGACATTTTCCACTTGGCACATCTTTAAATGATTAGCAAATTCAACATCTGATCAGCTTGGTTATATAGGAAAGTTAAAAATGTTTCAAATTTGTGGATATTTTAGACATCAGACAAGACTGGAATGAGAGAAAAGGGGTCCACCACAATTCACGCACAATTTCCATGGCTTGTATGACAGGTCCCATAAAGCCAGTGAAAACCTAAGCATAGTACCAGCTCTTGGCAGCAGGATGCTTTAGGGTGACAGGAGAGGCTGGGGAGAAAACAACGAGCTAAATTTTTTCATGACTTTCTTTCATCTGTCTGTTTCTGTTCTGGTTTTGCCTCTTGATAACCATGTCAAGAGAAAGACCCTGAGGTTACAAGCATTATCATCTTTGAGTGATTTCTTCCATCTTCCATTAAGATTTACCAGCATTGCATTAAAGATTCAAAGCCCTGGCCTTCTTCCCTTACATTTCATTTGTACCCAAGTGCTTATGCTACAAATTCAGCATAAAACCACCGGATGGATAGATGAACAAACACATTTTCCATCTGCAAAGATCTTGGTTTTTCTTGTACTCATGTGCAGATGTGAGAGGTGGACCATAGAGAAGGCTGAGTGCCGAAGAACTGATGCTTTCAAATAGTGGTGTTGGAAAAGACTCCTGAGAATCCTTTGGACTGCAAGGAGATCAAACCAGTCAATCTGAAAGGAAATCAACCCTGAATATCCACTAGAAGGACTGATGCTGAAGCTCCAATATTTTGGCCACCTGATGCTAAGAGCTGACTCACTGGAAAAGACCCTGATGCTGGGAAAGACTGAGAGCAGGAGGAGACGGGGGTAGCAGAGGTTGAGCTGGTTAGAGAACATCACTGACTCAGTCGACATGAATTTGAGCACCCTTATGATGGAAAGTGAAGAAGAATTAAAGAGCCTCTTGATGAAAGTGAAAGAGGAGAGTGAAAAAGTTGACTTAAAGCTCAACATTCAGAAATCTAAGATCATGGTATCTGGTCCCATCACTTCATGGCAAGTAGATGGGGAAACAGTGGAAACAGTGGCTGACTTTATTTTTCTGGGCTCCAAAATCACTGCAGATGGTGACTGCAGCCATGAAATTAAAAGACGCTTACTCCTTGGAGGGAAAGTTATGACCAACCTAGACAGCATATTCCAAAGCAGAGACATTACTTTGCCAACAAAGGTCCGTCTAGTCAAGGCTATGGTTTTTCCAGTGGTCGTGTATGGATGTGAGAGTTGGACTGTGAAGAAGGCTGAGCGCCAAAGAATTGAAGCTTTTGAACTGTGGTGCTGGAGAAGACTCTTGAGAGTCCCTTGGACTGCAAGGAGATCCAACCAGTCCATCCTAAAGGAGATCAGTCCTGAATGTTCATTGGAAGGTCTGATGTTGAAGCTGAAACTCCAATACTTTGGCCACCTGATGCAGAGAACTGACTCATTTGAAAAGACCCTGATGCTGGGAAAGATTGAGGGCAGGAGGAGAAGGGGACGACAGAGGATGAGATGGTTGGATGGCATCACCAACTCAATGGACATGGGTTTGGGTGGACTCTGGGAGTTGGTGATGGACAGAGAGGCCTGGCTTGCTGCGGTTCATGGGGTCGCAGAGTCAGACACGACTGAGTGACTGAACTGAACTGAACTGGGAGACAGTGAAAGACAGAGAAGCCTGTTGTGCTGCAGTCCACGGGGACACAAAGAGTCAGGCACAACTTAACAACTGACTGACAACCAGAGCCCTTGCTAGAAACCACCACACTGTGACAACAGAAAACACCCACAACAAAGACAGGGTGTGTGACAAGTCACTGTGGGAAGGGAAAACGCCGCGCTCCGAGTGGGGAGAAATGAAGAGAGGATCACAATGAGCTGAAAGAACCAGGAAAGACTTAATGGGAAACCTTGAAGCAAGAGTAGGACTCAGGAAAGTAAGAACAGAATGGGGAAGAGGGATCCCACAGGAGGGAGCCAGGCGCTGAGCAAGGGGGCAATCCCACAGGGCACAGAAAGGTCAAGGCGCCCAAGAATCGGGGGACTTGCTACTGGCAAATTATCTTGCCCAGTAGTAGTGGGACCCCAAGACCACGGAGGGGAAGGATGCAAGATGGCCAGTCTCCAAGCCCAAATGAGAGCACGCGGTCTGACAAAACCAAAGACTGTGCAGCTAAACGGTAAAGAGCCCAGGGTTGAAGTGAGCCTTGAGGTTAAAACCTGGCCTCAAATTCATTCCCAGGCTCCCATCCCTTGGGCACCTCGCTAAACCTCCTGTCTCACTGTCTGAAACCATACATGAAGTGATAAAGTCGTCATGAAAACTCAAGGAGAAAATGCCTAAATTGCACTCACGTGCTCCCGGGAACACAGAACACTCAATTTTTAGCTATCATTACAAACCAAAGACTAACAAAACAAAATGTTGAGTTTAAGATCATCCTAGACAAAAATCCAGGGTGTGTGGGTACTATAATCAACGCTAACCACTCACTCAGAAGGTTCTGGAATGACCACTGGGAGAAAAATGGTCATGGCTCCTGCAGCCTCAAATATGAAGGAGTAGAATTTAGTCCCTGGGGCTTGAAGCTCTGCTCTCAGAAGTTGAAGGAATGGGAGCAGCTCCGTGTTGCAAGGATGCATCAATCACACGTCAGCTAGGCCTTTCAGGTGCTTGGCTGAAAGGTTTCGATAAAGTTCTTATCATTTCTAAAACAATCTTTCTCCTCTACTATTGTGAAGAGGCAGAATCTGACGATGATACAGATAATGATGGCTCACCTCTCTGTAAAACATCTGAGTTAAATGTAGTTTTTGGCTTTCTCCAAGGAGCATAGCTCCCAGCTTCAAAACAAGGTTTTGCTCATCTTAAAGTAATTAGAGAATTATCTACTAAGTAATTCTATGTTCCTATGTTGTTGTGAAATTCAACAAGAACACAAAATGAAATTAACATCCAGCTCCTACTACAAAGTGGTTTTTTTTTTTTTCATCCCAGAAAATTCTCTTATCTTTTATAAAGAAACATACTAATTTTACTTTAGGAGAAAGACAACCTCCTATCCTTGCGAAAATACTGGAGACTGAGCAAACACATCATCAGATAAGAGAGAGAAAACACAGTTCAGACATCAGAAAGGGGATCTGAGGTAGCGCCTGCAGCCTGGAGGGACCTCAAAAGTACTACCCAACTTCCCCAGGCTGAGAGGTTTGCATCCTCTGCAGGCCTCAGTTCCTACATCCAAAAAGGACGCGCTGTGTAGGGTTGTGTGTGCGCTCAGTCGTGTCCGACTCTTTGTGATCCCGTGGGCTGTAGCCCGCCAGGCTCCTCTGTCCCTAAGATTTCCCAGGTAAGAATACTGAAGTTGGTTGCCATTTCCTACTCCAGGGATCTTCCCAACCCAAAGATCGAACCCATGTCTCTCATGTCTCTTTGTAGGATTATAAACTGATGAAGCAGAAAGCCTGACACTCCATACCCATGACAGCTGATAATGTATCTGTTACCTGTTGAGAAGTCTGAGTAAGAAAACGTCTCCCACATTTCTCTCGCTACTTTATCCCATCTCGGGCAGGCTGATAAGGAAGAATCCTTGGGAGAAAAGAGGCAGAAGGAATTGGAAATTTTGTCTAAGTTGGGCCCCTCTTCACTCCAGGAAGGTGTTAAGCGTCCAGGGATGTATAAAGCCAAAAGTGTTACTGGACCGAGCCATGGTCCCAGCCATAAAGAAGACGTTCCCCTCTTTGTACACTTAGGGGTGAAAGAGACGCAAAATAGAAACTTATCCACTAAAAAGCAAAAGACGGTCTCAAACCGACCCTTTCTTCCACAGACCACTTTACTAGAACAAACATAAAAATCAGCAATTTTACTACTCCTTTGATCTAAACTAACATGCCTCCTAAGCACCTGGTTACAATCACCTGTATTTAGGAGTTAATTCCTCATCTACTTTTACAGCCAAAAAATGGCAACTAAGCAATGTCGATTAAATGGTGATTTCATGCTGATAGATACGGGAGAGTTAGTAAACGAGCAGCTTCCACTGTGTATGATTCCTCCAGTGAGTATTTGCATCCACGGTCAACCTGAACTACTGTTCACCATGACGGCCTTGATATGCACTTGACCAGGACCCCTGGTCCTTCAAAATCCAACGATGAGTTGCCTGTTTTCGCCAGCTTAGCATTAAATGTATTTTGAGGACATATCCAAGTCTTTCAAAACTTATCACTCACTCGGGGGCAGCTATTGCTGAGTACCCGCTCGGGACACCTCTCCTACGGAGCAGGGGCTGGGGGCCTGTCCCGCGGGAGGCAAAGTGAGCAGAAATAGAGAAAGGGGAGGTGGGGTCTGGCAGCACGAGGAGCCTCGCTCTTTTTGATAGAATGTCTTCTGGAACGTGCTGCAGGTAAACTGTTCTAAGGACAATAAAGCCTCTGTGTGGATATGGGCAAGCTTAACACAACAACAACAAAATAAGAGAAGCCTAATCTCGTAGATCCAGAGACGAGACCTGGGGTGACCAGAGGCAGGGGAGGGAGGCAGGCAAAAGGAGTGAGGGGGGCCCAGGGCAGGAACAGGGCCCCGGCACAGACGGAGGGGAGCGCCTTGCTGTCCGGCAAAGATGGGGAGGGCTTTGCATGGAGAAAGCACAGCTCAAACGGACCCCGAAGGACAAAAAAGAGTGGTCCAGGTGGGTGCTGGCGGTGGGGGCGTGGCAGAGGAAACCACGCCCTGTGCTGGCCCATCGGGTCCAAGCGTCTCATGCACTGACCGTGGTGGGCAAGTTCCCCATCTTCTTTCACAGGCAAAGACCTCGCTGGGAAACCAGGCACCTAACGATGGTGGCAAGGAGCCCCTTCCACCTCCACGCAGACCCTCCCTACCTCATGCTCTCACGGACCCCGCCCTCTGCCTCTCACCCCCGTAACACGTCCCTAGCTGGATGAGAGAGCAGGACGGTCCAAGCGGAGAGTTAAAAGGCGTCTAGGTTGTCATCAGAGATGAAACGCCCAAGGAAGCCTCGACTGCCCTAGAGCTAATGGGACCCCAGCCCAGCAAGGCAGCTTTGGGATGGCCTGCCCTCCTCCTGGCAGCTTCCATGGGAAAAGGTGAAGGTGGAAGCGACCTGCTCCCTGGAAAACCTCCTAGGCCAGGTCTCTGGAAACTGGGGTTGGAGATCGGCTGAGGCCAGGAACCAGACAGCTTGAGTTTCCCAACTCTAGCTTCCTACCCGAGGCAAGTTACCCTCCCAAGCCACCGAGCTGATCTCAGCTCCTACTGTGCTTTGGGATAAACTCCAATTTACCCCAAAGTTAAAGTTGGACAAGCAGAGTTTTCTTCTTAATATAGCTTAATCCTTAACTGTTCAGCAACCACTTCAGGAAAATGCTTTGCAGAGCTCTCGGAAGGCAGTTCATGCCCAAGGGTCTCCTGTAGGCTCCACGACTGAGCTTAAAAGCATCAGAACTCCCCAAACTTGGAGTTTCAGTTGCTCAGAAGGAAATTCCTCAGATGCAAAAGAAAGGGATACAGTGACCTTTCAGGGAAAGCAGGAAAGCATCTGTGATGAAGAAAGCAATCACACAGCCAAGCACAAACTGCACCCGTGAAATGCTGACTTCCTAAGCACCTTTCCCCTATTTTTGTTTATAAATGAGACTTTGTTTTAATGATCTACAAACCTAACAAGGCTGTTATTACAGCCCATTACAAATCGCCTTTGGATACAGCAGTAAACATGACTTTCATCTTGGAAGATAACACCCATATATAAACCCCTACCACCTTTGGGCCCTGTCTTGGAGCCAGCTACACAGCTGTAAATCAAGCGTCTCCATGGACCACAGGGTGACAGAAACCTTGGACGGGTGTCAAGAAACACATCAAGAATAATCCCTGGAGGCTATATTTTATCTTGGACCTTTTTGTCACCCTGGCTGTTTCATAATGCAAAGAAAACCCGGTTAAAGGTTTTTATCTGAGAATTCTGATTTTTGAGCCTAAGTTTCCTTAACCAAAATGGGTTCACCTTATGTTTATAAACACAAATGCTGGTTCTCTTGCTCTACATTTTACCAGCTGCTCAGAAAAGCCTTTTACTGTGAACACCCACATTCTTAACGAAAACCCGTAAACACACTCATCGCATCCGACTGATGAAGGGAAAGAACAGTATTTACCCTTAGACAAAAGTTAATCCACAAATCCTGTCCAGTGTACCTGGAAACGCACAGCTGAGGGTTTAGTCCTTTAACTCTACATAGTTTGGGCTGATCCTGATATAACTGTATTCCAGTGCTGCGGACCAAGCTCACGAGCTCGTGTAAGACACGAAGATCCTCTTCACACTCAATGCCTGATCATCTTTGAACCAACTCAAAGATGGACTTCGGCACAGACGTAGCGGCACTGCAGTGGAGACCCACCACCGTTTCCAACACTGTTCAGTTTGCAGAACCATTCCAAACTGCCAATAGCTGAAATACAATGAACTGCGGGACACAACTCATTTACTACCTGGGAACGTGAACGTGGGCAAGACTGCTCCAATACTACGGACCAACCGAAGCAAAAAGGAAGACGGCGGAAGGTCGACGTTCACCTCCTCTTGTTTCCTTCCCTGCCCTCCTGCTGTGCCCTTCAGCTGCCCTTAAAGCATCAGATTTCACCCCAGAGCTGGAAGCCTGGGAACTCACGCAGCACTGTGGTTAAACTTCAGCATCTACCTTTGCTCAAATTCCACCCACTCACTATGGGACACAAATACTGTTATCAATCTCTTCAAGCCACAGGTTGTCGGCTTCAGTTCAGTTCAGTCGCTCAGTCGTGTCCGACTCTTTGTGACCCCATGAATCGCAGCACGCCAGGCCTCCCCGTCCAACACCAACTCCCCGAGTTCACTCAGACTCACGTCTATCGAGTCAGTGATGCCATCCAGCCATCTCATCCTCTGTCGTCCCCTTCTCCTAACTGTATACAAAATGGGGATAATAAAGGCATGTGTCTGAGGCACTGATACTAAAAACTAAAAAGAAATCTCTAACAAGCTACTCAGTATTTGACTCACAGGTACTGAATAAGTGTTAGCTGGTATTACTGTTGTGCTATTTACAAAGCTTTTTCCCCAGAATGTTTTTTAAAACTTCTTATAGGTCAACATTATAGTGAACTTTCTGTTCCAGGCCCCAGGGCCATGCTCCTGGCTTGTTAAATAGACTATTTAGTAAACAGGCCAAGGTGCAAGATGGGAGACAAAATAACTTCATGTTGTTCCTACCAAGGCATTTCTAAAGAAAGGAGGTCCCATCGGCCTCCACTGCCTAAAGAGGCATGTCGCAAGGAAAGTATAAGAAGGCCTAACTTTAATTTTATATCAGCAATGGAATGATCTGAGGAAGGTTCTTTGTCTGAAGCTAAAAAATCTGTCAACTACTCAAGAAAAGTAAAGATTTCTAAGGGAAAAATGGAATTGAACTGTGAACATTTCAAATTCTATTAACATAATTTATTATTATAAGGTGTTTACATTATGTAATGGGCTTCCCTGGTGGCTCAGATGGTAAAGAATCTGCCTGCAATGCTGGTGACCTGGGTTCAAGCCCTGGGTTGGGAAGATCCCCTGGAGAGGGAATGGCAACCCACTCCAGTATTCTGGCCTGGAGAATCCCATGGGCAGAAGAGCCTGGCAGGCTACAGTCCATGGGGTCACAGAGAGTTGGGCACAGCTGAGCAAATAACACAAACACCTTATATAATAAAAATAAGGTGTTTACTGTGGATGGACGTACACTTATTTGATCCATACAGATCCCCAAGCTTCACCACCTTAAGGCCCAAAGACTCAGGCCAATGCACCCATTCATTCATTCATTCACTTTTCAGTTCGTTCATTCATTTGCATTTTGAATGACCATTTATTCAGCATTTTCTGTGAACCAGACTCTGTCTGATCTGGCTACTGGCATGTAAGGTTTATGCACTATTTTAAACTGCCTTTTAAGTAGTTGACACTTGAGGTGAATGGCATCAAGTATCCTCAGAGAGGAAGACGAATGTCTGATTCAAATGGAAGGCTGCAGTTTTAGTGGGGCAGTTTTCAGGGAGGTCTCTACCACAGGACTGGCTAACCACTTGCTATGATGTTGGTCATATTCCACAGCTCTGGTGTCCAATACGTGGCCATTACGTGGCTACTGCACCCCCAAAACATGGTTAGAGCATTTAGGAACAGAAACTCTTGAAAAGTGAAAGTGTTAGCCACTGAGTCGTGTCCAACTCTTTGCAACCCCATGGACTGTAGCTTACCTGGTTCCTTTGTCCATGGGATTCTCCAGGCAAGAATACTGGAGTGGGAAGCCATTCCCTTCTCCAGAGGACCTTCTCGACTCGGGGACCGAAGCCGGGTCTTCTGCATTGCAGGCAGATTCTTTACCATCTGAACCGCCAGGGAGCATTTAGGAACATAATCGCTTAAGTGTATATAATTTTAATTAAATGTAAATAGCCACAAGGGGCCCATGGCTACTCTACTGGACAGTGCAGCTCTTGAGAAAGTGATGCTGAATGACTCGTAAGACAATTAGAAGTTTCTCCCAATCAGTGGTGGATAAATGAAAGGTGCCTGCAGAGGTCCAGCGGCAGCAACAGCCTCCGCCTCCTGGCTTCTCTGCCGATTTATCTATATCCTCACACGTGTCGTCTTCTGCTATTCCTCCTCAGGGGAAAGAAACAGTTTCCTTCCCCAAAGACGACCCTTCCTCTTTTGTTTTGGACTCCATTCCTTCCCATGGACCAGTCTGATTACTTCCTCTCTTGTTCATCATCAAGTTTCCCTTTGACGCTGGATCTTTCCCCCTCTGGCACATAAACATCTCTGTGCTTCTCTTAGATTCAAAACAAACCTTCCCTTGAACCTACTGTAACCCTCCTGCTGCCATCTGTCTTGCTCAGGCCCAACCTGGCCTCTTGAAACTGGAGTCTGCCTCGGTTGCTCCCTTTCTCTCGTTACCCAGCCTGCGTTGACTCACACTGCAGGCTCTACCCCACCCTTCCCCTGACATGGCTCTCCTGAAGGCCCCCACGTCCTCTCTGATGCCAGATCCAGTGGACGTGAGTCTCGCCTAAGCTGACTTTTGTCACTTCCGCTCTGTTGATCAATTCCTCCTTTCTGAAACCAGTCTCCCTATTTTCAGGACAGCACTCATCCCTGTGGGGCCCTAAATGGGAAACCTTAAAAAAGGGTTAGCTTTGCAGTCGGAAACTAAGATGGCGCCTGGCGGAAGAGATAGGGGCGTGGTCTATGTTACAGTTTTTGATTGACAGCACGTGATCACCATAGATTCCTGTTACCATGAAGGCACATGACGATTTGACCTTTAACCAGATTGGTGCAACTATGGCATATTACAATTTGACCTTTAACGTGATTGGTGCAACTATGGCACATGACGATTTGACCTTTAATGTGATTGGTGCAACTATAGGAAGTCCCTCGCAAAACCCCCCTGCTTGCCTATATAAACCAAGAGTTTGTGGCAATAACTCGGAACTGCTTAGATGGAACCCCTGTCGCCTCTGATCATCTCTTGCTCGCCAAGGGGCTGGGCTGGCGGACAGCAGGCTCACCTCTCCTCGGGACCCCTCGGCTTTGCTGAGGGAAGTTCCACTGCCTCTCTCTTTCTGCGGAGCGCCCCCCGCACATCTCCCTCTTTTTTAGGCCTCGACCCTTCATACTGCTTCGCGGGCTCCTCGGTGTTCTGATGGCTTTTGTCTCCAGCCATTTCCCCTGTCACTGCACATGCTCTTTTTAGGAGTCACGTCTACTTTCATGGTTTTATCTGACATTCACGTGCCAATGACCCTCAGAATTCTATTTCCAGCACCCATCTCTCCACTGTACCC
Source organism: Capricornis sumatraensis (assembly GCF_032405125.1). Taxonomy (NCBI): domain Eukaryota; kingdom Metazoa; phylum Chordata; class Mammalia; order Artiodactyla; family Bovidae; genus Capricornis; species Capricornis sumatraensis. The sequence continues at coordinate 61,093,886 of NC_091089.1, forward strand.
CAGCCTCCCATACGCAGTTGCTTACTGGACATCACAGGCATCTCAAATTCAACCAGCCTAAACCTTAATCCATGCTCATCGCCATTAAACGGGTTCCCTCCTAAGAATTTCATATGCTAGAGACTGGTCTGTAATGAACAATGAGACCACAGCCAGACAGAAACCGGTGTTTCCTCCACATCTGGCCCTGGAGGTTCTATCCTCACCCTTTCTCACATCTTTACACTTCTCTCAATCCTGACGGCCACTGTTGAGCCAAGGACTTCATGCTTTTCTGGCCTCAGCTCAGTTCAGTCGCTCAGTCGTGTCCAACTCTTTGCGACCCCATGAATCGCAGCATGCCAGGCCTCCCTGTCCATCAACAACTCCCGGAGTTCACTCAGACTTAGTGAATCTTAGCCATCTCATCCTCTGTCATCCCCTTCTCCTCCTGCCCCCAATCCCTCCCAGCATCAGTCTTTTCCAATGAGTCAACTCTTCACATGAGGTGGCCAAAGTACTGGAGCTTCAGCTTTAGCATCATTCCTTCCAAAGAACACCCAGGGCTGATCTTCTTCTGGTTGGATCTCCTTGTCGTCCAAGGGACTCTCAAGAGTCTTCTCCAACACCACAGTTCAAAAGCATCAATTCTTTGGCACTCAGCTTTCTTCACAGTCCAACTCTCACATCCATACATGACCACTGGAAAAACCATAACCTTGACTAGATGGACCTTTGTTGGCAAAGTAATGTCTCTGCTTTTCAATATGCTATGTAGGTTGGTCATAACTTTTCTTCCAAGGAGTAAGCGTCTTTTAATTTCATGGCTGCAGTCACCATCTGCAGTGATTTTGGAACTTCACTCTAAAAGTATCTTTACCTCATATCCACTTTACCCTCCTGCAATCCAGTCATCAGATTTCATTATTTGAGTCAACTTGCAAAATGGCATTTTCTGAGAGGGTATGGGCTCAGTCGCATCTGACTCTTTGCCACCCTTGGACTGTAGCCCACCAGGCTGCTCTCTCCATGGGATTTTCCAGGGAAGAATACCAGAGTGGGTTGCCACTTCCTCCTCCAGGGGATCTGCCCGATTCAGAAATCGAACCTGCATCTCCCATGTCTCCTGCATTGGCGGGCAGATTCTTTACCGCTGCGCCACTGGGGAAGCCTCCCTGTGAGGGTTTATTCCTCTTCCAATAACAAACATCACCAAAGCGTGAGTTTCCCAAATGAAAAGCTCCACTAGAAAACAATCCAGTTATGGGAAACAGTTATTTCAACATGATTGGACAGGAAAAAGACTCCATTCACTACTAAGACTGCATTGCTGCACCAGTCAATACTCTGGAATTTGGTATATTCATGCAATGGGATTTCACAGAAAAGTGAAGATGGATTACCCAAGCCTGCCTGGGTCCACAGGAATACACACAAACACCTAATAGTGAGCAAGGGAAAACTCATATAAGAATAAGGAAAACATTTCATTTATGTGAGGCTTAAAAACATGAAAAACACATCACTTAGGGGACACACATGCAAAGCAACGAAAGTGAGAGGGAGTATGATGAAACTATGAACACCAGGTTTAAATAGTGGCTTAATCTGGCTGGCACAGAGGTTTAAAATAGTGGCTTAATCTGGCTGGCACAGAGGTTTAAAATAGTGGCTTAGTCTGGTTGGCACAGAGGGGGCTGAAGTTAGGAAGAACAACCAAGGAGTGTTAACTGCACTGAAACGTCTGATAAAGGGCGTTGGATTCAGTGACACTTTCTGCATGCTTATATTTTTCAGACATATTAATACCAGTGAACAACTTGTTTACCAGTAATTCCCAAGGTAAGACATTTGACGCAAAGACCATCTCATGTTGTTCCAAGTTCCCCCTCTCCCTACCCCTTCCTCCCCCAAAGCCACCCTGTCGTCATGTTACAGACCAACAAGCCGCCAGAACAGAAAGCATGGCTAGACTCCAGCCAAAGGAAATCTTACCCTCGAGCAGCATTTGATAAAACAAACCACAGAACAACAGAAGACTCTGGAATCCCACAGAGCTGGCCTAAAGGTGCTGGCCTAAAGGAGGGGACTGTTGGAGCATTCCTTTTCAGAGGACGTTAGTGTGATGCCCCGCGCATAACGGCACTGTCTGACCTGTCTTTGAAACAGGAAAGAAACACGGGCACCTGTAGCCATTTCCTGAGAGGGCTCCAAAGTGCCCCCGGACAACGATCTGGCACCCCCTGCCCCGCCAGGTGGACACCTGATCGGAGCAGAGCCCCAGACAGAGACGGGAGGCGACAGGTGTGTCCCCCAAGCAGCCAGCAGGCAGAGTGCCCCTCGCACACAACGCCTCCCTTCCCTGCCAAAGCCCGGGGATCCATGCGCTGCCAACAGGGGGCTGGCAAGCACAGCCCCAAGGCCCCTCTATGAAAAGTTAATTTTACGAGGGCCCCTGCAAGCCAAAGCCCTTTGAGGCAGGCTCACGTGGCTCTCCAAATTGCTTTCACTGTGTAGGCCTCATGCCTTCGCACTAAGAAAATGAATACAGAAACCATCTGCAGTACCGCGCTTTTCCTAAGAACTGGGCAGTCAGTGTACCTGGCAGGTCTCCCAGCTGGCACGGGCACTCCCATCAGGAGAATAACGGGGCCTTGAGCTGGGTTCAGACGTCACAGGGCATCAGGGCACGTCCTGTCATTTCTTAGGTCTCACCAAGTAGTGTGTCATCTACACCTGCTTCCGGCTGAGGGTGTGCAAGTGTGTCAGCAGGATTAGAGGGTGATAACGAAAGGAAAGGACCCCTGTTCACAGGTAGCCTTTCTTTCCGACCCTCTGAGCACAGCTCATAAAGGAAACACAGCAACTGAGATTTTTCAGAAAACAGAAAGATCACAATTGAAGACTCTTCTAGCAGAAGCCTACGCTTGGCAAGAGAGCTTCCCAAGGTGGTGCAGGGGTAAGGAAACTGCCTGCCAATGTGAGGCAAGTTTGATTCCTGGGTTGGGAAGACCCCCGGGGGAGGAAATGGCAACTCACTCCAGGATTCTTGCCCGGAAAATTCCATGGACAGAGGAGCCTGGTGGGCTATATAGTCCATGGGGTTGCAGAGTTAGACACAGTTGAACAAATGAGCATGTACAAACACTTGGGCAAGGCAGAGGGTTGTCAAAAAGCATTTCTCTGCTTACTGAATGCAGAAAAAAGGGCATTATTTCTAATGGGTTTCTGTTGAAACCCTGAACTAAAGGTTTCAACACCGTGACTGAGGCTTAAATACCAAGTTCAGGTTGAAGTATCCACTGACTGAGGTTTATCACCACGGAGGAAACAGATGTCTAAACAGTCTTAGGAGCAGGATGAGGTCTGCCTGGTTTGCTAGCTGAAATCTATTCAATCTGTGCACTCCAGAGCCCTGCTTGGATGCGAGACTGCAGGGATTTTACAAGATTATTCCCGCTCTGGAGTCAGCACACACCCCTGCTAAGAGGCCGTGGGATTCAGAGTGGAGCGGCAAGCCTACAGGGCAGGCTAGAAGGATGGTTTCTTATCAACAATCCTCGCTCCCCTCTGCATGGGTTAAGAGCGAGTAGGAGCAATCCCAAGTGTCAAATAAGATCTTCATCTTTTGGCAGAAGTACCACTTTTCCACGTGGCCTAACCCTCTCTCTAGCCAGCAAGGCAATGGCAGCTTGGAAGGACGTGCTCCGCAGAGGACCCCAAGCCCCGACCGTCTCCGGGACAGCAGAAACCCGGGGCTGCCACAGAGGGCCCAGGTGCCTCCCCAGCTGCCCCATCCTCCCTGTGGGCTGCTCAGATGACAGGAGCGTCCTCAGCTGAAGCTGGTGCCACATCCCTTCTTCCCTGGAAGGTGGAAGCTTTCCAGGCAGCTGGCTTGCCAAAACAACGAGCATTCATGGGGCTTTATTAATGTGCCAGGCATTGGACTAGAAAGCTGAGTAAACTGAAACTTGGACAGCCTAAATATATCTGCCAAGTGCACACAGCTAAGAAAGAATGAAGCTGAGTCGGGACCCACAGTGTTCTGAAGCTAAGTTCGTGCCGTGCCATGGCACCACCTGACAGACGACTCTTACACAGGGCCAGCTTATCCTTTTCTCATTCTTTTCTTTAAGCACATCTGGGAGGTGACTGGCTGGAATGAAGATGTGAGAAATAGAGAGATGATCTTCCTAATCAGAGCAGGAATTAAGACCTACATACAAAAAGAATGCGAGATCGTGACGAGAAAACATATAAATGGCTAAATTGCACAGTATGGACTTGAAATTCTAACCGAGTTGAGAGAAGACAAATCTTAAGGAAGCTCCGTGATCCAGGGCTTGAAGTGGGGGATGGAGCGGGGAAGGGCAAAGACCTGCACTTCAGGGGCCAGGACTACAGGGGAACCAGGAGGCGTGTGTGTGTGTGTGTGTGTGTGTGTGTGTGTGTGTATGCACACGCATGAGGGTAACTACTCAGCCACACAGTGGCCGGCAAGGCACAAGGATTATTCATCACCATGTGAGCAGATTCAGAATGCAAGCCGTAAACTAGATTTTATGTCAGTGGGCGTTTTGTCCCCTTGAGAGTGGTACAGGAACTCATTCAAGTTACTTTGAGTTTTCATTCATTTGAAAAACACTCAATGTATTAAAATTTATAAATCCACATGCCTTAAGGAAGCTCAACATACAAATCTATATGAGCACATTTCTGCAATTATTTTTCAGGGGGACTTCTGATTACACTCAATTTTTATACTGCATGTGGACATTTTCAATGATCCATTCTTTTTAGAGCATGTGGGATCTAGTTCCCTGACCAGGGTTTGAACCTGGACCCCCTGCATTGGAAGCGTGGAGTCTTAGCCACTGGACCCCCAGGGAAGTCCCAGGGTTTTAGTTTTAAGATAGCACTATGATTGGGTTTTTAAAAAGCTGAAGGATAGCTGATTCTCAGCGTTCTTCGTTTCCGGTGTGCAGCAAAGTGAGTCAGCTATGCAGAGTATTAAGGACTCGGGCCCCATTGTGGTTTATTGCAGGAGACGGAGTACAAATCCCTGTGTCGTGCAGTAGGTCCTTATTTATATGTAGCAGTTTCCATCTGCTAATCCCAAACTCTTCAGTTTGCTCCCCCTCAGCCTCATTTTCCTTTGGTAACCTTAAGTGTGTTTTCTATGTTTGAACCTGTTTCTGTTTGGTAAATAAGTTCATTTGTATTCTATTTTAGATTCCACATGTAAGTGACCCCATATAGAACCTGTCTTTCCCTTTCTGCCTCATTTCACTTAGTAACAGAACCTCGAGGGCCGCCCGTGCTGCCGCAAATGGCATTATTTCATCCTCTTTATGGCTGAGTAATATTCCGTCGTCGGGATGTATGGACCACGTTTCCTGCGGCCAGTCCATCTCTCAGTGGGAACTTAGGTTGCTTCCATGTCTTGGCTATTGTAAATGGTGCTGCTATGACCGCTGGGGTGCAGATCTTTTGGAATTCGAGTTGTCTCCAAACATATGCCCAGGAGGGGGGCTGCTGCACCGTGCGGCAACTCTATGTGCAATCTTTTGAGGACCTTCCATGCCGTTTTGCACGGCGGCTGTGCCAGCCCACATTCGCACCAGAACTGCAGGAGGTTCTCTTTTCTCCACACTGTCTCCAAAACTGTTATTTGTAGCTTTTCAATGACGGCCGTCTGACCAGCGTGGGGTGTAGTGTTGATTTGCATTTCTTTAATGATCAGCAGGGTTAAGCCTCTGTCCATGAGCCTGTTGGCCATTTTCATGTCTTCTGGGTTATGTCTACTTAGGTCTTCTGCCCATTTTTTGATTGAATTGTTTGGGGTTTTTTTGTTACTGAGTTGCATGAGCTGTTTGCGTATTTTAGAAATTACCCCCTTGTCGGTTACATTGTTTGCAAATGTTTCCTCCCAGTCTGTAGGCTGCCTTTTCACTTTGTTTATGGTTTCTTTTCCTGAGTAAAAGCTTCCAAGGTTTGATTAGGTCCCATTTGTTTATTTTTGCTTTTATTGCTATTGCCTTGGGAGACTTCAGAAAATATTGCTATGATTTATGTCAGAGAATGTTTTACCTTTCTCTTCTAGGAGTTTTATGGTGTCATCTTACATGTAAGTCTTTAAGTCATTTTGAGTTTATTTTTGTGTATGGTGTGAAGATGTGTTTTAACTCAATCTGCATGTGGCTGGCTGCCCAGCTTTCCCAGCACCACTGGTTGAAGAGACTGTCTTTTCTCCTTCGTATATTCTTGCTTTGTCAAAGGTGCATCGACGCCACATTAAGGTGCGTGGCTCTACATCTGGGCTCTGCATTTTGTCCCACTGATCCATACGTTTTGTGCCGATATCACTTTGTTTTGGTTACTGTAGCTTTGCAGTACTGTCGGAGGTCTGGGAGGGTTACGGCTTCAGTTTTGTTCTCTTTCCTCAGAACCACTTTGACAATTCTCGGTCTTTTATGGTTCTACATAAAATTTCAGGATTATTTGTTCTAGCTCTGTGAAAAATGTCATGGGTACTTAGATAGAGATTGCATTAAATCTGTAGCCTGTTTGGAGAGCATGGGCTATTTTTCTATTTCTTCGAATCACCTTCAATTTCTTTTACTATGATTAAGTAGTAAAATTAATGTCTCTCATGTTCCTATACTTAAACAGAAGTCCAAACCTCTTACTCAATTATCATTAAAAATTTTTTTTGGCTGTAACATGTAGTAGGCAAGATCCTAATTCCCTGACCAGGGATTGAACCCATGTCCCCTGCATTGAAAGCGCAGGATCTCAACCCCTGGACCACCAGGGAAGTCCCTCAATCACCTATTTTAAGTTTATGCAAAAGGATGTTTTCTTTCATAGAGAACATTTTTATTAATTCTAAATATCACTAATATTTAAAATAACAGATGTATACAGATTGGTCTTTAATCATAAATATAAGTGCTTAATTTACTTTATCATTTTTCTTAACTCAGTTTTCACTTAAATTTAAAACACACTTAATCCACTAAAGAAACAATCAAGCTTTCCCAGATGACTGCCAAGTTGCCTTCCTAAACTAATTTTAGGGGATTTTTTCTGAGCTGGCTGCATTTGCACATTGACCAGATACAGAACAAAGACAACCAAGGGAACTTTTTCAGCACCCTGTTTTAAACTTGTTATATCCATACAATCCAGAAAGAAAATGGTCTCAGTCCCCATTCCTAAGACTTACGTAGCAATCGAACCCAAGTCTCTGGTATCTCCAGCATTGGCAGGCAGATTCTTTACCACTGTGTCTCCTGAGAAGCCCTAAGACTTAAGTACAGGTTACCAACTCCTCAATCCTGAGGAGTCTGAATACTGGGATTGTAGTTAACCTTGGAATGGGGCTGGAGATTATCCCATCTGCCTCCAGGCTCCACTGACCCCGGTGGTCCCAGCTCCAGCTGGTGATTCAGGTGTCCCGACTTCCATTCATTTGGTATTAAACGGGGTGTGGTTATCCCACCCCACGTGGGATGTTTACGTCTCAGGATTGACCTCAGGACAAATGTTAAGATGCGAGAAAGAAATACGTCCCCATCACAAGCCATTAAGCCCCTGACAACCTCCTCCCCAAGCCCTGGTGTGTCCCCCATGCTCAGTTGGTGGCACCTCCAGATGCCCAAGCCAGAAACCTGCTCTCCTCTGACTCCTTGCTTGCCTCACACTTAGCACATCCAGGCACAAATGCTGAACCACCACTGGTTCAGACTCTTCTCTATTCTACGGACCTATGACGGAGACCAGAGCCATCACCATGGCTTGAAGGGAAGACACCCAGAGCTTGAAATCCTAACCAGTCTGCCCTGTACATTTCCCTTGCTCCGCCGAGGTGAGCTCTGGAACACACCGTTCTGTGAAACCTGGAATAGTTTCCTCTTGTCTACAGGGCCATCCCTACAGGTTCATAAGGCTTTCCAAAGCTTTACCGCTGGCTTCGTTCCCTGGCGGATGCCCTCGCTCCTGGCCATACTCAGATACCACACTCATCACCCGTGTTCTGCTCTCTGGCCTGCCCAGTTCCTCCCAAATAGAGCTGCCTTCCCTGTCTGCTCAGATGCCAAAGTCATTCTCAACACCCTCTGCATGGGTCGGCCCTTTCCTGATCTCTTACGGAAAAGAACAGGTGATCACATGTGGTTCCACTGCACGTTGTACATCCCAATGTACTAAACCACAGTTAATTCTCTGTTTATTTCCTAAATAGGCTGTGAACGGAGGGCCAGGAACTGTTTCACTCTTCTTATCAACACAGTACTTGGCATGTTATTTATTTGCCTTGCCGCCTCGCTCTGTAAAGTATGAGGTTATTCTTGGCACAAAGTAGGTGCTAAATAAATGTCCTCCCTTGCTCCACACCAACAGTGCCTAAGAAGGCAGGACCCATGAGGCTGCTTCATTCACTGACACAGATTACTGCACACAGCAGGTGCTCAATATTTGAAGAAGAGAAGAACAAGAAAGGGGAAAGCAGACAAGTCAAGCTCCTTTAGAAGAAAAAGTATGCTTTCCAAAGGGACTGTTGTAGGACAGAAAAGGGTTTTGTTTTTTACTGGAAACCAACATAACATTGCAAACCAAGCATATTCCAATAAAAATTAAAGAAAGAAAAACAGAAAATGTTATTTAAAAAAAAAATCTACTACTATGGCCATAGTGAGGTCAAGAGAAATTCTGCTGGAGTCACAGCAGGAGGGCAACCGGGCCCTGCTATGTAACGAGGTCCAGAGCACACGAATGGGCGGCCTGGCTTCCTCGCAGCCCAGGCACCCAGTGCCCGCCTCCTGACCCAGGCTCAGTGGGGTACAAGCCCCCGAGGACCCTCCAGAACTGTGGAGTGCGGGCAGCCTTGCCAAACCAGGCTGTGTTTGGGCGTCTGTGCTGGGAGGTGCAGGATCAGGCGGGGGTGGGGGGGGGCGGAGAGGGATCAAAAGACGGCAGATACGGGGACACTTGCTTTAAAAGAAAGGCTGACCAACAAGGGACAGGCAAACACGGAAGGGGAGCCAGAGGAGGCCCTGCACAATGATGGTGAAAAGATGGATGGGCGGCCCCAGGCGTGGCTGACACAGACTCTGCGGTACGGAATGCCAGGTTAAGCGGATGCTATCTCAAACATCTGGAAGGCTGGATCCATTTCAAGTGTGTGTGTTGAGAACATAATGGACGAAGGAGCCGGCCCTCTCCCTGCTCCCCTGGGATGCCGACTTCCCAGAGAAGGCACGCACACCCTCGGCTCGGGGGGCAGTGCATCCTGGCTGGAGCCCACCCCCTGCGGCAGCCCTCAGAGACTTGGTGCCAAGTCCATCCCTTCAGTCCTGGCTCCTCTAAGGGCCCCATCACCTCCTGTCTCCCACCCCCACCAGAAGCTCGGTGCACGGGCGAGAGCCGAGGAAGACTGAGGCAATTCCAGGGTCAAACCAAGTGCATGAGGTTTCCCAGAAACTGATTCTTAATGCAACAATGAAGGAAGCTCACACGATGCCCATGGTGTGATGGACAGATTGCCAAATTTAATTTCAAAGTCCACTCGGATGGAAGCCTTTGTTTTTCATCCTAACACTGCCACTGACTAATTGGGTAACGTTGGGTAAGACGGTTCATCACTTATGCTAAGTGAGAATAAAGCTGTCTTCTCTGCTTCCCAGGGTAACAGGAGCCACTGATTCTCAACCTTGGCCGTGCAAATCCAGTAGTCCAGGCTTCTCCCCTGATCAGTTATATCAGGGTCTTTGGGAGCAAAACCCAAGCATCAGGGATTCTAAAAGCTTCACAGGGATTCTAGTGAACAGCTGAAGTCGAGAACCCACTGCACCATAGGAATTTAATACAATGACAGCAGAAATGATGCTCAGCATAATCACTAGATTATCTAGCCGTAATCACTAGATTGTGGCTACATGTGATGGGGCAGGGCGGGGGGGCGGGGGGTGGGAGGGGGGAGGAGTTGTTGAAAAAATTACTCTGCAATCTCCTTGGAAACAGGAACCAGATGTTTCTTTCGTGTTTCCCATCTTTCGCTGCACACTTTCGGCACTCAGTTACTCTTTGAAAGTCTAAGGGAATTTCGAAATGCATACAGATTTGGGTCTGAGATTCTTTGTTCAGGGAAACCAACTTTAAAGACAGCACGTGTGTTACCACAAGTCTAGATTACGGTCAAGGCCTCACCGGAAAGGATGCTCCTCAGCCCAAAGGTCAGCTGCCAAGAAAAGGAACAAGAGCCAGGAGAATAGGGATTTTATTTAAAATGGAAAGAAATGCGATTTTCCATCAGGGGGGTGACTGCCTATCTAGGCAAGAGCAGGTCACAGGACAAGATGTGGGGTGAAAAGAGGGGGCTAACACCCCTCAGGTACTTTTTAGACTTTTCCCAGTGGGTTGGAAGCAATGCCATCGCTGTGGGTGGCTCTCAGACCCACACTTTCCCCTGGAGAATCATGCCAGAGGGCTTTTCATTTTTAAGCCTGTAAGGCATCATGTTAACAGAGACATTTTTCAAGACCATACTTCTCTGCCTTGGGAATTACTAAGGTCAGACCTGAGCTGTGCTGACCTCGGGGTCTCCACGTCTCAAAAAGCTCCTATTTGATCTATTGCCCCCCACCCCCACTGAAAAGAACAAGGCACAGTGCCTGATCTAATCAAGACAGCACGTTGTGCAGGATTAATCAGACACCGGCTAAATGAACTGATGGATCATACCACTCACCTCAAACGAAGTCGTGTATCGGTAGACATAAGGTCCATGATGGATGAAGTCTATCTTTAAGAGTTCAGTGAAAATCTGAGAAATATAAGATAGACAGCCCGTCTGAACTAATGGTACTTGTGTATTGCAACCCCACTCCAGTATTGTTGCCTGGAGGATCTCCATGGACAGAGGAGCCTGGAGGGGTACAGTCCATTGGGTCCCAGAGAGTCAGACAGGACTGAAGTGACTTAGCACACACACACATAAGATTTATACTTTTTCCCATATCTAATTTTTATATCAGTTTTGTTATGAAAAGGAGAATTTACCTACTCTAGGGAAGAAGACTGGAGTGGGTAGCCATTCCCTTCACCAGGGGATCTTCCTGACCCAGGGATTGAACCCAGGTCTCCTGAGTTACAGGTGGATTCCTTACTGTCTGAGCCTCCAGGGAAGCCCTCCGTGTACATATAAAGATGCAAAATTTGGAAAAGCCAACTCTTATTCCATGAAGTCTAACTGTATGACCTTCAGAAATCTATATCCAAGATATCTTCCTAAGAAAAGTCTTCCTTTGGAACTAAATCTTGAGAGCAGTTAAAAGGTATCTGTCTCTACTTAGAATGAAAGAAAGTGCTCAGATTTATGATGTGCTTGTAAACTACCTGGATTTTTATAACTGATACTGTAACTACTAGATTTGAGACCAAGAAACTTTATATAACTATTTTATTCAATACTTTATGGAGAGGTTGATGGACAAATAGAATGAACATGTGCTACCTCAAGCCCTGGGTAAAATAGTTACTTGATTTCAGTGTTCTATGAAGATTGCTGAACATTCATAATTACATGGCTACCCACTCCAGGATTCTTGCTTGGAGAATCCCATGGACAGAGGAGTCTGGCAGGCTATGGTCCTTGGGGACAAAGAGTTGGACAAGACTCAAGTGACTTAGCATACAGATAATTACAAATTACAAGGATTTCATATTTTTAGCACTTAGAAATTCTCTAATAAATGTATTAAGAGAAAACAGAAAATCTTAAGAGAAAACTGAAAAATCTTAATATGTATTACTCCCCAAGTACCTGTTCATATTAAAAGCATAAATGATTTAAGTAATCACATTGGAAATCATGATACCATCATACATTATGCATTTACTATTTGTCTGGATCCTAAAATGAAACTTCAAAATATTTTACTTTTTCCTCAATGTCTAGTTAGATTATCAAACGAGCGATCATACTAAGTTTTTTCCAAATTCCAAGCCTGTTGTCCTAAAACTATATATTAATTCTTCCTTCTCATTTGTTTTTAGTACCTGCTTGATTATAAAGTCTCAGATGTTCTAGTTCTTTTTATGATTTATCCCATTGAACATTTGGGTGGATACGACACACACTTAAATGAGTTCGTCTTTATATTTATTATTATTTGATCAGACTGGCCACATCTCAAAATTCTCAATTGAAGTTTCCCATCATAATCTCACTGCTTTACTGCTCCAAACAGATTTTACATATGTTTTTAAACCCACAGATATAAAAATAAAACCTCTCCTTATTTTGATGAAAGGAAGCAGTCAAATTACTTCAGCTACACTCATACCTAAGTTCAGCTTTTTTTTGTTTTTGGTGACATGGCATGCGGGATCTTAGTTCCCCACCAGGGGTCAAACCCGCAGTCCCTGAAGTGGGTCTTAACCACTGGACCACTGCAGCAGTGTCCACAAACTGCTAGGGGTCTACACATCACTGATGAAGAGAGACCGGATCCTCTGAACACTAGTCAGTCGCAGGCGGGAAGCTGATGGCAGAGAGGCAGACCAGAAAGGGTGCGGACTCACTGTCCCATTTCTCGTTTCTACAGCTTCCGGCCTTCATCCGTGTAAGCCGAGCTGGGAGAGCAGGGAGGCGGGCGCAGAGGTACCCGTGGAGGAGGACGCACAGGGGCAGCAGACAGACGCGCACACAACCCCCTGCATCATGAGACCCCCACGCTGGTCCCCCTCGCAGCATGAGACCCCCCGCTGGGCCTCCCCGCAGCATGAAACCCCTGTGTCGGTCCCCCCGTAGCATCAGAGCCCGTGCCGGTCCCCCCATGCAGCATGAGACTCCTGTGCCCGGGCCTCCCTGCATCATGAGACCCCCCGCGCCGGGCCTCCCCACAGCATGAGAGCCCCGTGCCCGGCCTCCTCGCAGCATCAGACCCCGCACCGATCCCCTCACAGCATCAGACCCCCGCCCCCAGTCCCCCCACGCCGGTCGCCCTCGCAGCGTGAGAGCCCCCCGCCCGCCCCCGGGCCCCCCACGCCGGTCGCCCCCGCAGCGTGAGACCCCCTGCGCCGGGCCCCCTCACAGCGTGAGAGCCCCGCGCCTGGCCTCCTCGCAGCATCAGACCCCCGCCCCCAGTCCCCCCCGCAGCATGAGACCCCCGCCCGGCCTCCTCGCTGGCCTGCGCGTCTCCTGTCACCTCGGGCCTCTGTGCTGCTTTCCTTCTTTCTCCCAGGGACCTGGAGGGATTCCCTGGATGAGGAAAAGTCCACTTCTGCTCAGGCTTCCTGAGCATGTTCCGAGCTGAAGGGACCACCTGCAGGGCTCCGTGTATCTCCCCCGGCTGTGTAGGGAGAGCATCCAGAGAAAAAGCCGAGCCCCTTGTGGCTTTCAAACGCGTTTGTTTTCACCTGAGCCAGCACAAGTCCTCCCATTGTATTTGGCAGGATCTCAGCTTGGTTGCCAATGGAAAGGGTTTCCAGAGTAACGTTCCTGCGCTGGACAGGCCCGTCAGGGCAAGTGAACTTCGATGCATGGGGCCGGGACGGGGCGACCACTGTGGGCAGAGCAGGTATTTGAAGGCAGTGACGCGGTCCAGTGCAGTACTACCCAGAAGCTGGGAACGTGCAATAAGACGGTCAGAACGATCCAGAAGGCCAGGGCTATCCTGGAAAGGCTTCCGGGACTCTGGAACAACACAGCAAGGGCTGGGAATCCAGGGGCTGCTGGGAAACAGCCCAAAACAAAGCCCACGCACACTCAGGTCAAGCAGATTTAAGAGGGAAAGGTCTGGAGTCTACTCTTGGTCTGAAGGTGCAAAGATGGACAGTCCGTCAGGACGAGTCGAATCAGCCCCTCATTCCTGTTGGACTTGAACCTGGACTGGCACGTCTTCTGAGAGCCTGGCCACCTGTGTTGGAACCCTGGCGTCAGGGCTCCCACTGCCCACGATGGGCACTGCTGGGCCTCCCGCCCTTGAATACGGAGGGCTCAGATGCATGGATGCGTGTGAACGAGCGTGCTAGGTCGCTTCAGTCCTGTTCAATTCTGTGGTCCTATGGACGGTAGCCTGCCAGGCTCCTCTGTCCATGAGATTCTCCAGATGAGGGTACTGGAGTGGGTTGCCATGCCCTCCTCCAGGGGATCTTCCCGACCCAGGGATTGAACCCACATCTCTTATGTTCAGATACATCGATAAATAACCCTAAGTAACAAGCGCTACAATTTTAAGCAAATACTGCATGCCTCCCATTACCTAGGTTGTAACCAAACCCCAAACCGGTCTTCCAAAAAGATACGGGACCATTCCCATTTTACAGATGAGCAAAAAGAGGCTGAGAGGTGGGAAACCTGCTGGTCCTGCTGCCAGCTGGACTCAGATCTCCTGACTCCAAAGCCTATCTCCCTCCTGTCATCTGCGCGGCCCCAGCCCCCAGATGAGAGAAGGGGACAGCCTGTGTTGGGGGTGGGGAGAAACATGGCCACCGGCTCTTCATTCATTGCCTTAATATCAGACGCAGGAGCTTGACTCCACGTGGGGACCCTGCAGTGCCCAGATGCTATGGTTAGAGTCGGACAATGGACTCACGCTCACACTTCATCTACAGGAGACTCCAGCCTACAAGACAGTCGCACAACCCCTACACCGAGAAACCCGTCTGCAGGGGCCCTTCCACACCCCAGCCCTGCGCCTGAATGAGTCAGCGCCTGCCTTCTCTCAGCGCCGCTCCACCTTGTCAGCAGGTGCCCACCTTGCCACGAGGTCCGACGTCCCCTTGCTGTTCTCTTTCACTGCACTCCCCAAGGGTGGTTCCCACCATTACCTAAGTGCTCAGGAGAACCTTCAATGACGGGGCCACCTCAAGGCCACCCGTCTTAAGTCCTGCATGGATGAATCAACGGACACGGTCCTGCCCAAATCATCATTTGACCTCAGAGTGGCCATTCCACACAGATGCAGATGTCAATAATCCTGCTCAGAACTTTGTGGGACGTCACCTACTGAAGTGACCGGCACAGTCTGCAGTGCATTCTCTTAAGTGTCCTCATGAGCAGCAGCTCTTCCAGATTGCTTCAGGGTTTTGGTACAAGTCAAGAGCTCTGCGGGGCCAAATCTGACGGAAACACGACAGAGAAACCTGACACTGTTCGGGATTTCAAAGGCAGTGCAGACGGCAGGATGCGAAGGGCCCGCTGACTGCACTGATTACCGCGTCCACCACCGCTTAACTGCTGCCATTTGTGAGTGCCCGCGCTGAGTCCTGTGAAGCTCTGCCCACTCCCTCAGTCAGCTGGGAACCATCACTGTCTCCCACGACACAGAAGACTATGGTGCATGGGCAAGGCACACGTCCAAAACACGGAGCGCAGAGACGGCGGAGCCAGAACGCAAGCCCAGCTGCCTCCTGTCCCCACCAGCCGGGCGGCACCCTGCCTCTTGCTGAGCACAGTCTGCTCGAGGACAGGGGTCCTCCTGGGTCCTGACTCTGCGGGATTACACCCTCGGAATATACCCACCCACGTGGAACTTGAGCGGCCGTGGGCTTGACGCTCTCCCGAGTCTCACTCCGTGCCTGCTGGGGCTCAGAGCAGCACTCCCGAGCCGGGAGGGGGCACTTTTTGTTTACGAATCTCGGATTCAGCCTTCTCTCCACTCAGAAGGATAAAGACATTCACCAGCGACCACAGAGAGGGATAGAGTCTGCGTTACCGAAAGCGTGGCTGGTTTGTTTTTAAGGACACACATGAATTCAAAGGAATGCCTGGTTGTGCAATCAAAAGCACAGGCTGAGAGCAGAAGAGAGCCAGTCACGAGCGGCCCCTCACTCTGGGGGAGGCGGTCCAAGGCTGTCAGAATGAATCGTGTGGTTTTTATTAAACATGTTCCCCAGCGCATAAAGACCCAAACCACAAGGCCACTAGGAATAACTCGTTCCAAATGATGGAGGGGTGTGTGTGTGTGTGTGTATGTGTGTGTGTGATGAACTGAACGGAGTCACACAATCACCTTTCTGCATAAAAAAGAGGGTGGTCTGGCCACGGCGCAACCGAGGTCACAAGAAAGGCAATTTAAGCTGTGCAGCTGCCTGCTCGCTTCTCAGAGCTTCTGGTCGAGAAGTTCTTTGCAGCGCTAGCTGCCCTTATTCCTCACTGCCAGGCTGGCAGAGGACATTATTGATATTTCCTTTTCATTGGCCAGACCTTAACATCTCAGCCTCAAATTCCCGTTGGCCTGTGACAGAACCATTCCAAGGCCATGAGAGAACATTTGGGACCCAGCTGCAGAGACAAGAGCATCTCGAGCTGAAACGAGGGGACGCGCGAGGGTGGGAGCAGGAAGCAGGGGAGGAGGGATGCATGACTCCTGAAACACGCAGGCGATTTCAACTGCTTCCTCCGCTTTTGAAATTTGTGATTGTTGGCATGCCAACATCTAGCAAACATAACTTTCCAACCTCAGTATACTCTAGGGACTAAGAACAAAAAACAGAGTTAGGCTTCCTGCTGCTTAAACAGAAGGCACAGTTGAGCTTTTCAGTACTGTTAGAGGTGGTGGCCACGAAACAGCCTGAGCAAAGACCAAGAGGGCCTCGGCTTCCTCTTAGTACAAGCACAGAGCCACAGCTGTTGCAAGCCCGAGAGGCTTTTAGACACGGCAAAAAGAAAAAAAAAAAAAAAAGGAATGAGCCTCAGACAAGCTCAGAGTCAGACTTGCCACCAGCCCTTATTGGCCAGGTTGCTTCCCCAGGGTTTCATCTGGGTTCACCAGCCCTCAGTCATTCCTCCGGCTCTTATTAGTTAATTAATCACTGGGCTCTGATTGTGCTCAGCAGCTTAGTCATGTCTGACTCTTTGCAATCCCATGAACTTCAGCTGGCCAGGCTCCTCTGTCCATGGGATTTTCCAGGCAAGACGACTGGAGTGAGTTGCCATCTTCTTCTCCAGGGGATCTTCCCAACCCGGGGGTTGAACCCAGGTTTCCTGCATTGCAGGCGGATTCTTTACCAACTAAGTCAACAGAGAAGCCCAAGGCTTTATTACTTAACTTGTATTATTTGCTGACCTTAAGAAGGCAACGTGCTCATGGATGAAGGAGATGGTGTAAAAGCGAAGAACAAATCTGGCCCCACATTGGAGCTGCTTCTTCAACGTTGTATTCTGTCCCTTTTGCTACAACAATTGCTGCCTATTGTCTAAAACATAGAGCAAGGCCCATTCTCAAGGCTCCGACCTTTAAAGGTATAAATTTTTCCTTTCATAAGGAGATAAAACGTTGCAGACCAAGAACAGCGTGCCGTGTTGGAGATTTACTGGAACACCGTGAACTGACCTATGTGGACAGTTGATTAATTAACTAATAAGAGTGATTATTAATAAGTGTGATTGAGTGATGCAGGCTTCTTGGTGTCAGAAGCCTTTGTTCTTGCAACTGTCCACATAGGTCAGTTCCTTTAGTATAAAGGAAACGTGAACTCTAACCCAGGTTAAGATGGTTCTTTGGGACAATAGCCCACCATCTTCTGGGTCTGTTGACTTTTCAAAGAAAGTCTCTACTCCTTGTCCCAACAACTTGTGTTTTGATTTACTGGCCTGTTGTGTGGTGAGCAATACAAGTTTGAACTCAGCAGCAACAAGACCTCATGATAACTGATGGTTCTCCACCATGGCTCTGCACCAGCTGCAGGGTTTAACGTATCACACACAGCCCTGTCTCCAGGAGGCCAAGGCATCCAGGGTTTTTAACCCCACCCCCACCTCCGTCCCAGGTTGGACACTAATGTCATAAATGGAATCTGAGATGCCCTGCTTTAAGTAGAAGGTCAGACCCACACAAAAGCATCAAACCGTAGCCAGGTACTAATGTCTACAGGGAGCTTTGGAGACACGCAGCCTCCTCGTGTGCAAAGGAGACGGAGTAAGTTCTAGAAAGAGAGCCACCTTCTTACCATCTGAGGCAACATTCTTAAGTGCAGAACCAGCAGTGGGTGTGATTTAGGAATTTCTAAGGCGGTAAAGCGTCTGCCTACAACACGGGAGACCCGGGTTCGATCCCTGGGTCGGGAAGATCCCCTGGAGAAGGAAATGGCAACCCACTCCAGTGTTCTTGCCTGGAGAATCCCATGGATGGAGGAGCCTGGTGGGCTACAGTCCATGCAGTCGCAAAGAGTCAGACACGACTGAGCAACTTCACTTTCACTTCAAGGCAACATTCAGTGCTGACATTCTGGAGTTCTTAAATCAGTCATGATCACTTAGGTGAAGTTAATAAGAAAATTATAAGAGCTAAACATTTTGAGTGGAAGTACCAAAGCACAGAAGTGGATACTGCCTCGGACGAACGTGCAATGGACAAAGGAACAGAATGTTTACCTAATCCACTTTATGCAGTAAGTTCCTGAGAAAAAAAGCCTATTGAGAGAGTGAATAAAGTTCCATCTTCAAGTGGTTTAAGTGGTTTATTGAAAGAATCCCACAGTGTGTTCTGGGATAAGTTAGTCACTTTCAGTGCATCTGTTTAGAAAGTTCAAGCTTTTCACCATGTAAATGCCCCTAGGAAAAGCACTGTTTTCAGGGCCTGGCTGACTCATAGAAGGCTCAGACACGACTTCTGAGGACAGGATGGGGAGAAGAATGTCACAACTATGACAGAACAGCCACCGGTTACTGAGCTTCTACTGTGATCCTGGCACTCAAGCACCTTAACGTGGGAAATGAAAGGCATTTATTGCATCAGGCACTGTGCTAAGGATTTTACGCATATTTACTCCTTTAAATCTCACAGCAACAATGAGGTAGGTATTATTCTTATTTTACAGAGAGACAAACGAGAGTGCTGAGGACCTCATCCAAGGTCACTGCGGGAAGAGTGGTGGGGAAGGGTGGGCCCCCGGGCCACCTCACTCCAGAATGCATGCTCTCAGCCCTGCACTGTGCCACTGCCACGCAATCAGCTCACCACATCCTCAAAAGAGCCCTGCGAGATCAGTACTGCCAGTGTGCCCATTCTACAGACAGGAAAGTTAAGGCCTGGGGTCACTGAGGGCTGAGGTTTGCACTGGGTAGTCCTAAACCTGCCCTCTTCTGCCTCTCTCCAGGCTTCCCAACTTGGTCCTTGGTCTTAGAAATTCACGTACATCCATTCCCAGCTAGAAACCACTCTCATCACTTTTCTTCTGATTCCTCTCCCTTTCAGAGAAGCACAAAGCTGATTTCATCCTTCAGCAGTTCATGGGTGTGCTGGATGGAGACCCCCATTTCAGTCCATTCCTTTTCACGGTGATTCTAGACGTTTCCTGGAATGACCCATGCTG
Organism: Capricornis sumatraensis; assembly: GCF_032405125.1. Lineage (NCBI taxonomy): Eukaryota > Metazoa > Chordata > Mammalia > Artiodactyla > Bovidae > Capricornis > Capricornis sumatraensis. The sequence continues at coordinate 61,113,188 of NC_091089.1, forward strand.
CAAAACGCACCAGCCGGGCTCCGAGTACACTTGGCTGTGGCAAACCCCGACGTGAAATGTTATGAGTCGGGGGAGGGTGGTTAGAGCTTGTTTGCAGTAGTCCAGAGTTTTACAGAAGAAATATGATGCCAGTGACTAAGTCAGCTGTTCATTTTGATGAGGTGGCACTGCCTGAGCTGATGCTGTATTTTACAGCCCAGTCTTCTGTTTTCTGCCTTCAGCACTGTAGTGAGTAGAGCTGAGTTCCCCATAAGATATGTTCAAGGCTTCACACCTCTGGCACCTGGAGGAGTGAATTTATTTGGAAATAGGGTCTGTGCAGATACGTTCAAGTTAGGATGAGGTCATATTAGATTAGGGTGGGTGCTAATCCGATGGCTCGGCTTCCCAGGTGGCTCAGTGGTAAAGAACTTGCCTGCCAATGCAGATGTGGGTTTGATCCCTGCGTTGGGAAGACACCCTGAAGGAGGAAATGGCAACCCACTTCAGTATTCTTGCCTGAGAAATCTCATGGACAGAGGAGTCTGGTGGACTTCAGTCCATGGGGCCACAGTCAGTCAGACAGAACTTAGTGACTTAACATGAAGCAGATCGTGACAGCTGCGTCTGAGCCCTAATCTAACCCGAAACCAGGCAACCTTTCAGGAAGCGTGTCTTCGTTAAAGCCTGGTCTTCGCCCTGACTGCCAGCCCAGCATGCCCAAGTGCCCACTCACATCTCTCTCTGGACTCCAAGCCCTCCCTCCCCAGTGCCACACTGCCCAGGGGACTTCCCTCATGGTCCAGTGGTTAAGAATTCACATTTCCAGTTCAGGGGCATGGGTTCGATCCCTGGTCAGGGAAGTGAGATCCCACATGCTGCACAGTGTGTCAAAAACAAACAAAACTGCCCAAGTTGAACAGCTCATCTCCCCCAGACTCGTCTCAGCTGCCCCAGCCTCCTAGTTACAGACCTGCAACCCTGCCTCTGCTTCCACTCCAATCCTAACCCAGGAGCAAACCCTCTCAGTTCTACCTTCAGAATGCGCTCCAAATCCCACTCCTACTCACCTCTCCCATCGCTACCTCTGGGGGCTCTTTTCACCACCCACTCTCAACCACATTTCTTGCAACAGCCTCCTACAGGGTCTCCGAGGACTCCCTGGTCCCTCACAGTCTATTTTTAAGTCAGCAGCCAGATCCTCCCAAGACACAGATCAGTTCCTATTATTTCTGTTCAAAACATTCCTAATCTCACAGAGCCTGCGGCCCCTTGCAATGGCCTGCGTAGCCCTCCAAGCTCATCAGCTCCTACCTAGTCTCAAACAAGGACTCCGGGATCCTTCCCGCTGCCAGCTTAAGGCCGTTCCACCAAGGGTCTCGTCCTCCCTGAATGCCCTTCCCCCCAGATATCACATTACTGGTTCCTCTAATCTCTTTCTGGCGTTCGCTCAAATGCCATTTTCTGGACGAGATCGCCCCTGACCACGCTCTCCCCACCCCAGCCATCCCCGATCCTGTTCTAATCCGTTCTCTTACTTCCAGCTTCTGAACACGTTTCATGTGCTTATTGCTTATTCTCCCTTTTCCTTGAGAGAGGCCACCCCACAAACACGGGATTTTTGTGCATTTTGTTCATGAATACCTTCCCAGAATCTAGAATGCTCTCTGGTGTGGGGTCTGGGCTTCCTGACTGTGGGTTGACTGACTGAGGGGGGAGAAGGGCTGTCCTGGCCCCTTCAGTTCAGTTCAGCTCAGATGCTCAGTCGTGTCTGACTCTGTGCAACCCCATGAACCACAGCACATCAGGCCTCCCTGTCCATCACCAACTCCCAGAGTCCACCCAAACTCATGTCCATCGAGTTTGGGATGCCATCCAACCATCTCATCCTCTGTCGTCCCCTTCTCCTCCTGCCCCCAATCCCTCCCAGCAACAAAGTCTTTTCCAATAAGTCAACTCATCATCTGCAGTGATTTTTAAGCCCCCAAAAATAAAGTCAGCCACTGTTTCCCCATAGCTTATTTGCCATAGCTTCTGACAAAGAAGTCACCTGCTCTGTTAACTGAGCAGGTTACCAGTGCTGTGTCCTGGAGCAGACCCTGAGCTGAGAGTCCTTCCTAGTGAAACTGGGTTCTCAGGCACACACACAGCACACGTGCCCGGTGGGTCAGAGCAGCTTGGCAGGGGTGGGGGAGGTGCCGGCGGGTGGAGAGCGCGGGGAGACCAGGACAGCCCATAGCGCGGGCAGCAGGGCTCAGGCCCGAGGAAGACGCATGTGGGTCAAGTCCCTGGCCCTCCCCCTGCCCAGGCATAACAAGGCTCTGGGACAAAGGACAGGCTATATGTCTTCAGAGGGAAGAAAGAGGGGATGGGGGGGAAAAAAAACAACCAAAATTCCAGAAAGGAAGCCTCCTTCCTATTTTGCAAGAGCACCAGTGGAATTCGCTCCCCGTGTCTGCCAAGATCCGTGTGCAGGGGAAACAGGAGTCCTCCGGGTCCCCAGGGGCAACGTGCGGCAAGGCCGTGACAGCCAGTGAGACGCACGCCTCTGCCTCTCCGTCCCGCCGCACGGCACTCCCCGGAACAGGAGGGGGCGGCCTGCCCGCGAGTGCTGGCTGGAGGAGGACATGTAGTTATTCAGACGTATTATTTAAAAGACTTTTGGGGGAAAAAAAGTCGTTTAATCTTTCTTCATAAACAGCTCTTTTTATAGCACATGTCGGCTGAGATCACAGTCAGTGTGACGTGAAGCGTGTCTGGTCCTGACATCCTCATTCAGGCTGAAGAGACGGCAGTATGTGCCCATTCTGCATCACTGGGTAACGGGCCATCCCAACACGTGGGGGCTTCAAGCAACCGCCGTTTATCACCTGACACTTGGCTGCGTCAGGAGCTCAGGCAGGGCTCAGCTGGGCGGCTCTTCCGCTGCACGCAGCATCAGCGTCTGCAGTTCTCTCAGCCGGGGGCGGGGGGGGGGGGGGGGGTGGTGCTGTGCCACGGGCCAGTCTCACTCTCACGCTTGGTACTCCAGCCTGGACCACTCGAAGGCGGGGCTGGGCTGAGGCCTTTGACCAGAGCACCTACACGTGGCCTCTCCAGCCAGGCGGCTCACTAGGAAGTTATGTGACGGACGCAGGATCCAGGATCCAGTGTCCCAGTGACCAAGGCTGGGCCTGATGTCACCTTGCCTTGGAAGCCTCACAGTGTGGCTTCTGCTCTACACCACTGGGGAATACATCACTTCTCAGCTAAAAGAATTCTGAAGAATTTGAGGCTAAGTTTTGAACCCAACATACGGCTGTTTCTTAATTTACACAACATGGCCTTGATTTTCTACCCTTTCCCCGGGGACCCTGTGGCCTTGTGGTGCTCACAGTCCCTCCCTGCCCCATTCCTCATTAGCCAGGAGTTGTGAAGCACGTCCTGGATTTCCAGCAATGCCCACACGCTGGCAGCTGTCAACACAAACGTGCTGCCTATAACGGGCTCGCGGGTGCTAGGACCGAGGTCATGGACATCTGCTCTCTGCGAGTCCAGCATCCGTCCTCTTCCCTTTTGGAAGTCACACTTCCATTTCCCCGTGGGGAATGATCTGCTCCCCCCTTGCAGTTCATGCAACTGGGGTGAGCACAAGACCCAGCCACCCAGACTTCACGAAAGGCCACTGGAATAAGGACCTCCAAGCGGTAGCGGCTAGATCGGCTACTCCCACACCGTGCAGACTGCAGGCTACTGTGCCTTGTGTCAGAGCGTCGTGGTCCCACTGCTGCAACTCACCCCAAAGTGCCTCCTTCTTGGCTTCCTAAACTAAAGAACCTGGAGAAACGGTGAGGCGCCACAACAGCCTACAGTTGCCATCAGTCCCCACTAGGTGGCGCCCCTGCACCAGAGAGGCAGAAACCTGGGGTTTCCCGTAGAAGCAGCCGGTGCTGAGCTCAGTCACTCAGTGCAGTCTGACTCCTTGTGGCCCCACGGACTGCAGCCCGACAGGCTCCTCTGTCCACGGGATTCTCCAGGCAAGAATACCGGAGCCGACTGCCATTTCCCCCTCCCAGGGATCTTCCCCACCCAGGGATCAAACGTGTGTCTCCTGCATTGGCAGGCGGGTTTCCCACTTGAGCCACCTGGAGGCTCCAATGGAGACAGACGAGACCCTAAAAATGAAGTACTGGTGGTTTGCACAGGAATCTTAGAGTGAGGGGATGACAGCAACGTGTGGCAGCAAAAATCTGGGTCAGCTCACTACTTAAAAATATATTTATTTATTTGGCTGCACAGGGTCTGGGTCTTGGTTGCAGTGCATCAGTTTAGCTGCCTTATGGAAGAGGCCTCTTGACTTCCTTGGTGGCTCAGACGGTAAAGAATCCACCTGCAATGTGGGAGACGTGGGTTTGATCCCTGGGTTGGGAAGATTCCCTGGAGAAGGGAAAGGCAACCCACTCCAGTATTCTTGGGGTTCCCTGGTGGCTCAGACAGTAAAGAATCCACCTGCAATGCAGGAGGCCAGGATTGGATCCCAGGGTTGGAAAGATTCTCTGGAGAAGGGAATGGCAACCCACTGGCCTGGAGAATTCCATGGACAGAGGAGCCTGGGAGGCTACAGTCCAAGATGTCCAAAAGAGTCCGGCAAGACCGACTTTCAGGAGGCCTCTTAGTTCCCTGACCAGGGATCACACCCACATCCCCTGCACTACAAGGTGGCCCACTAGGCCACCAGGGAAGTCCCAGTCACCACTTACTCAGTACCTTCCTCTGTAGTCAGCCTTGGATTGCCAGTTTTTGTCCTTTGGATTCAAACAGGATTGAACATGGACATTCATAGACCTTAAAAATCTCTTCGTTGTTGTTGCCCTCTAGTTGCTAAGTGGTGTCCAACTCTTTGTAATCCCGACCCAGGAATCGAACCCATATCTCCTGCATTGGCAAGCAAATTCTTTACCACTGAGCCACCTGGGAAACCCAAAAATCTCTTTAAAGTCCAGTTAAAGAGAAGGAATAACCACACACTGAATTTTGTGCCACAGGATAGAGGAACAGCTGCTGCTAAGTCACTTCAGTCATGTCTGACTCTGTGCGATCCCATAGACGGCAGCCCACCAGGCTCCCCCGTCCCTGGGATTCTCCAGGCAAGAACACTGGAGTGGGTTGCCATTTCCTTCTCCAATGCATGAAAGTGAAAAGTGAAAGTGAAGTCGCTCAGACGTATCCGACTCTTCGAGCCCATGGACTGCAGCCTACCAGGCTCCTCCGTCCATGGGATTTTCCAGGCAAGAGCACCGGAGTGGGGTGCCATCGCCTTCTCTGAGAGAAACAGCAGACTCTCCAAAGACCGTGTTAGAAAAGTCAATCCAAGCGCCTCGCTGCGAGCCAAAGAGGCCCCCAAAGACTGCAGGGGCGCCTCAAGGTCACAAGAGACATAACTCGGGGCCAGGAGTCAGGGAAGGGCCCCGGTGGGCCGAGGTTCCAGGCTGTGCCTTCACGACGGGGAGTGATTTTAACCAAGAAGGGAACGGCATGAACCAAGGAAGAGGACCGTGAGGTCAAAGTCGGACGCCCACTCTCGAGGCGGGGCCATTTTATTTTTGAAACTGGCCTTAAGCATTCTGTGCTCGAATAACTTAATCAGTAACAGGATGATTGAAAACAGCTTCCTTCTTCCCTAAGCGCACCTCTAATTCATGCTTGGGGAGCTCACAGGGACAATGCCTTATAAACCCCAGTAAATGACAAATGACCCCCGGTGATGGATGTCAGCGGGTTCAAAGCGGTAAGGCACTCTGCAGCAAGTATTTATGTTGTTATGCAAGAATGACAACAAATTTTTTGTTGTTAAAAAGGCTAAAACTTCCTCAGCCCCCTGTCACTGGGCTAATGACCAATTAGCTGGAAATAACTGCAGCGTAACTTCCCACCCTCTGTCTCACATTTCTTCTCTGGATCCAATTTTCCCTCTGAGATCGTCGCTTGGAGGATCACCGCAGATCTTTTTTCCAAAGGTACATTAATTTTCCCTAGTTCAAGCGCAGGCGTATGCTCTTGTTCCATTATTTATTGCTTACAGCAATACTTCTTCCTCCCGCTATTGAGCTCCTGTCCCCATTGAGAATGAAACGCTTCTCTCCCTCGGCATCATCTGCACATTTCATTAAACTGGGTTTCCAGGCTCCTCTGGATCCACCACTGAGTTATTGAAGGACACTCAGCCAGCAAGAGCCCCCTGAGGCGGAACATGGAGAGCGCTGTCTGAATTGTTAAGGGGTTAAGCAGCCAGGAGGATGCGGGGCAGCCAACCTACCCAAAGACAAGCCGCTTCTTCCTGTGTTACACACACTCTTATGTAACTCAGAATTTTTTTTTAAGCAAAGAATACTTAAGCACAAATTTTATAGCAAAATGTTAATTTATTTTATGGTATCAACATTCCTTCCACTTGACATGGGGCCCAAACAGAAATGATAAATTTTTCAGTTGCACAAACACTAAAACTTGGGGTTATATCTTGACTTAAGCCATCGGAAAACATTAATCAAGCTGTGGATGAATATCTCTGACCTTAAGGGAGACACAGTCAATGTGGGAAATAAAACAGGCCAGGAAATGTGCCTATGAAATTGTAGGAGTTGTAGTCAATGCGCAACCAAGAAATGAAGGACTTCCTGGTACTTTGGGTTTCAACAGCCTGAAAATACTGTGATGTGAACCTAACACGGGAAGTAAAACCAGGAACTTTATAGGCTAAAGTTCAAACTGAAGTCAAAGAGAGTTGACCCATGAACAACAGGAGTTTGGACTGTGTGGGTCCACTTATACGCAAATGGTTTTCAATAATAAATATCAGTTCAGTTCAGTCGCTCAGTCGTGTCCAACTCTTTGTGACACCATGAATTGTGGCACGCCAGGCCTTCCTGTCCATCACCAACTCCCGGAGTTCACCCAGACTCATGTCCATCGAGTGGGTGATGCCATCCAGCCATTTCATATTGTTTCTCCTTTGGCTCCATCCCTTCATTCTTTCTGGAGTTACTTCTCCACTGATCTCCAGTAGCATATAAGGCACCTACCGACCTGGGGAGTTCCTCTTTCAGTATCCTATCATTTTGCCTTTTCATACCCTGGAGAAGGAAATGGCAACCCACTCCAGTATTCTTGCCCAGAGAATCCCATGGACGGAGGAGTCTGGTGGGCTACAGTCCACGGGGTCGCAAAGAGTCGGACACGACTGAGCAACTTCACTTTCACTTTTCACTATACTGTTCATGGGGTTCTCGAGGCAAGAATACTGAAGTGGTTTGCCATTCCCTTCTCCAGTGGACCACATTCTGTCAGACCTCTCCACCATGACCCACCCGTCTTGGTGGCCCCACACGGCATGGCTTAGTTTCACTGAGTTAGACAAGGCTGTGGTCCATGTGATTAGATTGCCTAGTTTTCTGTGACTATGGTTTCAGTGTGTCTGCCCTCTGATGCCCTCTCGCAACACATACCCTCTTATTATAGTAAGTTACAAAAACCATCGGCCACGGCTGGTTGAATCCCTAGATGCAGAGGAACCCTGGATCTGGAGGGCTGGCTATAAGCTGTAAGTGCGTCAGAAACACATGCACACACCCTGATGTTCAAGGATCAGCTGTACTGTCACAATGCACGACGGTAACAGGACTCTCAACAATTCCACTCAGTGAAAGGATGTGCCAGGGAGAACCTGCTGACCAGGGAAAGCAACAAGGCAACTCCTTCGCTTGGGCCTCAGCTCAGGTAGAAAAGAAAAGGCCTCCCCAAGAGTCTGTGACCACAGGTCTGTGTTCGCACAGTTACCTGCATGACCCGGGATCCCTCAAGCTGAACATTAGCTGAAGTGGTCCCCATACCAAGGTATTTCAGGGTATTGGAGCAGAAGTCAACCCAAGTCTCACCGGAGGAGCAAGACTTCACAAAAGCCAGGCCTTTTAGGATGCCTGTGCAGCCTTCCCCCCGTGGCTCAGCACTAAAGAATCCAAATGCTGTGCCGGAGCCACAGGAGACGTGGGTTGGATCCCTGGGTCAGGAAGATCCCCTGGAGGAGGGCATGGCAACCCACTGCAGTATTCTTGGGCCTCCCTGGCGGCTCAGACAGTAAAGAATCCGCCTGCAGTGCAGGGGACCCGGCTTCAATCCCTGGGTCAGAACATCCCCTGGAGAAGGGAACAGCTACCCACTCCAGTATTCTTGCCTGGAGAATCTCCATGGACAGAGGAGCCTGGTGGACCACAGTCCATAGGGTCGCAAAAGAGTCAGACACAACTTAGGGACTATGTACACAGGCATGCAGATAACGGCAGCTACATGTGAGTTCGCAACAAAAAATTACAAAACACTAAGGAAACAAAACTCCCTGAGCTGGAGTCAGAAAAGAAAAGAACCAAAGCCACATGAGAAATAAAAACACAGATTTAGAAAACCCAAAGATATCAATATGCCCCTTCAAATGATAAAACCAATTTAAGAGCGGGCTTAAGCGACAGGAGGGCTATGAGAATGAGAAGGTCCAACATGTGTCTAATGAGGAGTCCAAAGAAAGAACAGAAAGACAGTCAGCATTCGGAGAGGGAAGGATTTCCTAGAATTGGTGAAAGACAACGTGCTCAGACTGCGGAAGCACAACCCATTCTAATTAGCGAAGGGAGGAGGGAAGGAAGAAGAGAGGCAGGGAGCTAGACCCAAAGTAAACACATAGAAAGCAGAGGCAGCTTACAGGCAGACAGAAAAGACAGACTACTTCAAAGCAGTGACAACTTGAATCAGACTGTAACAGCCGGAGCTGGAGCCAGACGCCAGCGAAGGAACTCCAAAGTAGGGTGAGGGGATAACTATCAATCTGGAACCGCGGGTATAGCTATACTGCCACTCAAGAAACAAAGCTTTATAGGATTTTCAGCAAACCCAAAAGTATGAATAGCACACCACCAAAGAAAATGCCGATGGATGTATTTCATTACAGATAACAATTATCTCCAAAGGGAGGTCTGAGATGTAGTAAGGAAAAGCAAGCAAAGAGATGGATGAACGTGGTGAAATCTAAAAAAAATCAGCAACTAAATATCTAACATATTGATAAAAACTTATAGAAGGTATGGTCAAAGTAATACAATTCTTTATGATTCAGAAGGAGAAAAAGGTATTGTCTAACAAGAGACTTGAAAGTCAATGCACATATTAAAAATTTAAGAGTAACTCACTAAAGGATAAGTGCAATGTGCAACTTCCCAAAAAAGAGAGAGAGAATATGTTTAATTGAAAAACTCATAGGAAAACAGGAAAATAAAAAGGAAGGAGCATAGAAAAGAAAAAAAGCACAATTGACGAGGTAGGAACCATCCATCATAGCTTAAGTCCCAAAGGATCTTTTAAAAAGGATCAGATTATACTGTAAAAACTAAACTCTTAACCTGTGCTGCTTAGAAAAGATATATTTAAAATATGAAGAGATAGAAAAGGAAGGCAGAGTGAAAGATGATGGAAAAAAAAGCAAAATTAAAACCAGACAAAATAGATGCTAACCACTTAGGATAAGCAGATTCATTTTGGTCTTGGCAGTATATGGAAAGAATGAAAACATGCTGTAAATTTAATCAGAACATGTATATGTATGGTTGGGTCCCTTTGCTGTTCACCTCCAACTACCACAACATTGTTAATCTGTCATACAAAACAAAATAAAAAGTTAAAAAAAATTTTTTTAAATCAGAGACCTCAATCAGATTTCCATGAAAAGCACACAGCAATACATATCTTATTAAGTGGTCTCAGGCCTGGGTATTTGGAGATAGGATAACAAATTTTCTCTGAAGGAAAACAACTTGATCCCAGACCTTGAGAAAGTCCCACAGATGAAGATCCAAGCAACAAGAGTTCACAGTTAAAGATCACAGAACACAAAAGGAACCCAGAGTAGGGCTTATCACACTCTGAAAATAAGAGCACTTATTTCCAAGAAATAAGAGGCCTCTTTCAAATGTACAGTTAAACATCACCCTTATAAAGAAAGAAATAATATCCACCACAAACAGACCCTCACTAAATGAATTTCCAAAAGATGCACTTTATCATCCCACGCAAAAGACCAGAGGTACAAGGAGGAGCAGTGAGCAGCCATCCTGGGTGCAGGGGGCCACACCGAAGCGAACACGGGCAGCAAAGTCAACGGTGATGTCCAGCTCGTCCTGTCGGGGGCGAGCAAGGCAGGTTCCCTCGGGAAGTGCTGATCTTCAGGTTCCTTGAAAGGAAGTGAAGACACCGATTTTGTACCTAGTGTCTTAACTGTGCAGATAAATATCAATAATCCTTGGTGCGAAGTCTCCTAAGGATCAAATGTTTTTGTGCGTATTTCTCAGGGTAAAACTCTACAGTGCAGAATCTTTTGAAAAAAACTTTCAATAAATGCTGGAACTATTGATAATGTGTAATGCTCTCAAATGATCAAGAATGGAGGTATGTAAAGAGAGCAATCTGCTTATAAAGTCAAAGTTAAATCCCAGCAGTATATCTGGAACTTACACATGCAACTACAAGCCAACTGTGTCTTACATGAACAATATGGATTAGTCTTACCTGCTCATGTTTAGGACTGGTACTTTGGTGCTATGTTTTCTTTCACTGTTAATCTAACATCTTAATGTTCGATGACTGCATGTTTTTTTTTAATCCCTCAAAATTAAAATTAGCAGATGTTTCACTAAAACAAACCACAGAACTCATAGAAGGAGGAGGAAAAAAGATGATTTATCAGTTACTGAGAGAAGTGTGTTAATCTCAGTCAATCCAAAAGAAAGTGAAAAAGAAAAACAAGAACCAGCAGGACAAGAAAAAACAAAACAAAACACAAAATTAAGCTTTGGATATTAAATCAAAGAAGTAAAAGGAAGAGAAAATGAAAATAATACAAAGAAATCAAAGCAAAAAGATTTAAGCAAAGGTTTTAGAAAGAAAGTAGGAGAGACCAATGAGCAAACAAATCAAGAAGATAAACACTGGAAATGAAAAACTGCATAAACTTAGATGCAGCAGTGATTTTAAAATAATATAATAAAGCTCATGTCTGTAAATTTTAAAAATGACAACCTCACGGACACAGATAAATTCCTAGACAAATACAACTTAATAAAAGTGATTCAAGACAAAACAGAATACACGAATACTTCTACAACCATTCCATAAATTAACTCCAATTTAAAATGCTTCAGAAAATAAAAACAAGGTCCAGATGGTTCTCCAGGCAACTTCTACTGAACGTGCAAGGAACAGGTAATTCTAATCTACACAAACTCTTTCAGATAACAGGGAAAGATGCAACAATTTCCAGCTAACATTATAAGGTTAACATAACCTGGATAATGAAACCAAACAAGGACACTGAGAGAAAAGAAAATTGAAGGGAAATCTTACTCATGAGAATAATGAAAAAATATTAACCAACTAAATCCAGCAACGTACCACAAACACAAGGCATCATGAACAGGAAGGGTTTAAGCTAGGAATACAGAGATTTTAAGCAAAACGAGAAAGTTGATTATCTCACAACTGTGAATTATAGGAGGAAAAAATCTCAAAAAGATGAAGATGATGAAATTCGACATCAATGCATAATTTCAAAACACACTCTTAGCAAAGAAGAAACAGAATTACACTTCAACTGACAGAGAACACACACATTCCTTGCAAAGAACATACCTCATGGCGAAATGTCTAAAGCGTTCCTCTAAACATCTAAACACGGGTAAGGGATCAACTTCCAATTATACTGGCACTCTTGTGCTAGAGTAATTTTTTAAAAAACTATTAACTTACCGACTTTGATTGTTGTGCTGGGTTTTCATTGCTGCAGGCAGGCTTTCTCTAGTTGCAGCCATGGGGGCGCTATTTTTCATCGCGGTGTACCAGCTTCTCACTGTGGGGGCTCCTCTCCCGGAGCGCAGGCTCTGGGCACACAAGCGTCAGTAGCTGCTGCCCAGGGCCTCACCGGTTGTGGCTCGAGGGCCTGAGAGGGTGTGGAGTCTTAAGCTTGGGCACGCTGGCTTTAACTGCCCACAGCATGTGTAATCCACCAAACCAGGGACCGAACCCGCGTCCTCTGCAGAGGCAGGCGGATTCTCAGCCACCGTACCACCAGAGAGTCCAGAGCAATGGTTCCTGAAGAATAGTCCTAGACCAGCATCAACATCTCCAGAGTTCTTGTTAGAAAGAAACATTCTCTAGCCGCAGCCTAGACCTGCTGAATCTAACTCTTGACAGTGAAGCCCAGAAATATGTTTTAAGAAGTCCTCCAAGGAATTCTGATGCATGGTTAAGTTTGAGAACCACTATACTAGAGATTTTAAGTAAACTAATAAGGTAAAAAATATGAAAATTAATGATTATCACTGCTGTAGGATGCAAAAATATAAACCTCAAATATTAAGAAACAGAAAATGTGATTTGAAAAGGATTCCACTTATAATACTGAAAAATTTTAGAACACATATAATAAAAGGCCCATAAGCTTTTATGAAAAAAATTAGACATTTTTATTAAAATGTATTAAGGAACTTATAAAAGAGTAGATAAATATGCTATGTTCATGGGTATGAAGACTCTTGGGGAATAATTTTTAAATTTTTGAGTTTTACATTTAATTATTTCTGGTGAAACTTAAGCTGGTTCTAAAAAAGAAATTGAAAGGAAATGCAGATAGTCAAGAAGAGCCAAAGTATTTCTGAGAGACAAGGTAGGGATAATTTTCTACTAAATGTCAAGATACATAAATCTACAGTAATCAAAATAGTTCAGTATTGGTGAATACAATGACAGGTAAATGGAACAAAAATTGATACATGTACAATTCATGTACATGTCAAAACTCAGATACATGTACCTGTGGAAAACTGACTTATAACTGATGACATGGAAGGTTAGACGGAGTATTAAATAAGGGAGGCTTGCACAACTGAGTCTCCATTAGGAAAAAAACGAGTTGGATTCACTGCTTACACTGTGTGTGTGTACTAAGTCGCTTCCGTTGTTTCTGACTCTTTGCAACCCTATGGACTGTAGCCCGCCAGGCTTCTCTGCCCATGGGGTCCTTCAGGCAAGAATACTGGAGTGGGTTCCGTGTCCTCCTCCAGGGGACTTTCCTGACCCAGGGATGGAACCAGCATCTCTATGTGTCCTGTATAGGCAGGCGGGTTCTTTACCCCTAGCGCCACCTGGGAAGCCGATCTTACACGGTACACAAAATCAATTTCAGGTAAGTTTGAGAAGGAAAAGCTGTAAAACCTTAAGAGACAATACAGGTGGATATTAAAACTAAAAGTACGTATCAAAAGATAAATTCAGTTATATTAAAGTTACAAGTATCTTCTCTTCCACAGTTTCTGCAGCACACAAATGGACAAAGCAGTAATAATAAAAAATCCATGAAGAATCAATTAGTGAAGGAAAAAGCTACCTGGTAGCAAACTGGGTCAAGGGCACTTCACTGAGCAAACACAGAAGACCTAACAACTCATGGAGAGGTGACTGAGCTCATTAGGAATCAGAAGTGCCGATTAAACCACCCTAGGATAAAATCAGAAGCACTATTTCACACCCGCATGATAAGAACTTCAAAGTCAGACAAAGCCTCTGTGTGTGAATCAATGAGAATGCTCATCCACCGCTGCTGAAGAAAACAAGCGCTCTCTAGCCAAGCTCGACAGCCCTTCCCCAAGGCTCTGCAGGTCCATTCTCGGAGACAGCCTCGAGAAAAACTTACCATGTACACTGGAAGACACTCCCAAGACTGTCCATGGCATCAGAACTGTGAAAGCAAAAACCCTGGGACAAACCACCAGTATCAACAGTAGAGTCAACCGTGATGTTCTCATACAATGGGAGATGACGCTGCAGGCATAGTGAGCCAACTACACAGGGGAAACTGAGTCTGTAAAACACAGTGTGGAAGGCATGAAGTAAGTCACGGGGGAACGCTTACATTTAGGAGAAAGACTGTCCTGTTAAAGATTGATGAGTTCATGAACAGATGTTTGGGTGACACCTGATGATAATTTATCATCAATCACTTTCCTTTGTGTCCTCCCTGATGTCTCTCATTTGCTATTAAACTGCAATATACCTCTCAGAAAAGTCAGTTCCATTCAAACCAGCGACCAGCTATGGCTTTTGACTGCTGCTGCTGCTGCTAAGTCACTTCAGTTGTGTCTGACTTTGTGCGACCCCATAGATGGCAGCCCACCAGGCTCCCCCGTCCCTGGGATTCTCCAGGCAAGAACACTGGAGTGGGTTGGCACTTCCTTCTCCATGGCTTTTGACTGAGGTGTGTTAATTTAAAGCATCAGTTCAGTTGCTCAGTCATGTCCGACTCTTCACGACCCCATGAACCACAGCACGTCAGGCCTCCCTGTCCATCACCAACTCCCGGAGTTTACTCAAACTCATGTCCATTGAGTCGGTGATGCCATCCAACCATCTCATCCTCTGTCGTCTCCTTCTCCTCCCACCTTCAATCTTTCCTAGCATCAGGGTCTTTTCCAATAAGTCAGTTCTTTGCATCAAGTGGCCAAAGTATTGGAGTTTCAGCTTCAGCATCAGTCCTTCCAATGAAAATCCAGGACTGATTTTCTTTAGGATGGACTGGTTGGATGTTATAAAGTAACTGGAGTAACTTCTATTAAAGTAACTTGTATTAAAAATAGAAGATTTAGATTTTTAATTTTAATGGAGTCATTTATTTTCATGGGGTCATTAACAAAGCCCTCTTTAAGGAATGCATTCAAAGCCTGTGTGCACGTGTGTGCACAAATAATGCTGGTGTGCATTTCACATATCCAATCATTTCAAGTTGTCATCTGTTTATCTCTTCATCAGATCTCACCTTAAACATGTGATTCTCTCTAATTTAAAACTCACCCTTGAGGTAAAGAAAACAAAACACCAGAGGCCAACTGGAGCAAATTTTCTGTTGGTTTCAAAGCAATTTAACCAGAGCCTGAAAAGCATCCTGAGCCATAGCAGTCGCTCTGGAAGCTTAGAACATTCCCAAGAGGGGACACTCAGTATTCCCAGTGGGTGTTCCTTGGTCAAGTAACTTAAAGAACCACTTCTTTAATCCAGCTAAACAAGTTTCCAAACAGCAAGTCTTCTCAGAATCCTTAATATGCTAATACTTAGGCCACCTGATGCAAACAGCCGACTCACTGAAAAAAACTCTGATGCTGGGAAGGATTGAAGGCAGGAGGAGAAGGGGACAACAGAGGATGAGACGGGTGGATGGCATCACCAACTCAATGGACGTGGGTTTGGGTGGACTCTGGGAGTTGGTGATGGACAGGGAAGCCTGGTGTGCTACAGTCCATGGAGTCGCAAAAAATCGGAAACGATTTAGCGACCAAACTACAAATACACTGAAGGCCCAAGTGAGGGATACAAGGAATGCTTTGCAAACAGATTTGACCACAGACCCTTCCTCTCCCACTGTGAAACATCCCACGGGATTAGTCTTCTGTTGAACATAATTGAGACACTGATCTGGATCACCTAAGGAGTCTATTGCCTGCATGCATGAGTCTGCCGTTCTCCGGCTCTAGAAAGGACCCCTCCCGATCATCCTAGGGAGCCATGTCAGTCTGTCCTCAAACGAAGAACGTAATATTCCCAGATCACTGTTTCTCCCAGTCATGCTATTCCTTTCAGAACCGCCCCACCGGGAAAAGAACGATCTGATTATGTAATCAAATGACCATATGGTTAATGCTTTCAAGGACCATTTGCATTACAATGAGCTTACTAAATAAAAGTGAGTCTCTAATTGGTACAATGTGTGGGGAAGAGTTTGGACAGCTGCGTCCCTGGTGCCTCTTACTCCCCCCTGCATTGACTCCAAGCTGGGGGCAGGGTGGGTGGGAGAGACTTTCCACCCACTCCTCACTGCCAGTCACTAAGTCAGAATATCACTTACACACGGATTAAAGCCTAGAGAAGAGGCTTTTCCTGCTGCTTCTCCCACAAGGTATCAATGAAAAACCAGGTATTATTTCCAATTCTTGCTCTCAAGTCTGTTTTTTCTATAGATATAAAAAATAATGATAATCAACAGGAATATGTTATAGAGCACAGGTTACCATAGCCATTATCTTGTGAGAACTTTTCATGGAGTGTAACCTGTAAAAATCCTGAATCTCTACGCTGTGCACCGAAGATTAATACAAGGGGGTAAATCGACTATACTTTCGTAGGAAAAAAATGAAATTCTGTCAAAACACAACTTTTGTTTCCAGCGTCAGTCTGTTGGCTTAGAAATCCTTGGAACGTCACAGATTCACAAAGGACTTCTGAGAACCAGGATTTTACATCTGACTATTTGACACACGTGGTATATGGTTATGGAAAACACCACGCTGATGTTGGACCAAGTCCTCCAGCTTCTCAGCGAGCGACAAGCAAAGCAAGGGTTCACAGCTACTCACCTCCTTCTGGAGTCACCCCTCCGAAGCCCTCAGCATAACTACAGTGCTTCTTCCCAGTCCAAAGCCATCCCCTGCTCCTAGACCCCATCCCACTAAGGTCCCCCTACGCTGAGCCACGGAAAGAGCAGTTTAGGTTAAGATGTTAGAATCAAACACTCTGTCTCAAGACTGTGCAAAAACTAGACAAAATAATCTGGGCAAAGACATTCCCATCCCTTATTCAAAGGAAGCTGTAGACACCGTAATCCAAGACCTAAGTGGTTTTGAAATCTTTTCCACTGGGCTTTGCCCATCACCTAATTAAGGGCATCACAACACAGCAGGGAAGGGGGCTTCCCTGGTGGCTCAGTGGTAAATAACTTGCCTGTTAACACAGGGGTCACGGACTCCATCCCTGGTCCAGGAGGATCCCACGTGCTGCAGAGCAACTCGGCCCGTGCACCACAACCGCTGAAACCACTGCTCCTGGGTGAGGGCTTAGCACGTTCTCACCCCCGCCCCCTGCTGGGCTGGGAGCATCTCTTTGGGCAGGTGGTACTCCAGGGCAAGGTCCTTCTCAGGATGTCCCTGTGTACCCAGAAGCCCGTGCTCCACAGTAAGAAGCCCGAACACTGTAGAAAAAAGCCTCGCAGCAACCAAGACCCAGCACAGCCAAAAATAAATAAAACATTTTAAAGGACAGCAGTGTAAGAGAGGTAGAGAATATTTCTTTGGAGAACAAGTGGAGAACACTTTCCCTCCTCTTGCCTCAAACCAAGGAAGAGAGCTTCCAGGGAACAACTTAAGGTGCAACCTGTATTCACTGGAGTCTGTAAGGCACAGTACCTTGTGATGGAATCGCAACATAAAAGCCTAAAAGGCTACCAAGATGGACGATTGTTCTTAGAATTTACTGGGGCCAAGGAAGTGTGAGTTTCCTGAGAGAGAGCTCTGAACCGAGGGAAAGGCTCAGGACTGGGACATCCTGAGAAGGACCTTGGCCTGAAGGGCCACCTGCCCGAAGAGATGGTCGCAGCCCAGCAGGTGGGTGAGAACGTGCTAAGCCCGTCACGCAGGAGCAGCGGCCAGTGCTCAGAGGATGCTGACACGGGTGGGGGTGTAATGCAGGGAGAGAGCTTAGAGCATCTGAGCAAGACAGTGAGCTCGGGCTCTAGGGGACTGCATCCCTGGGAAATTAACACAGAACTGCAGGATACTGTGGCAGCGTATCCACCCTTAACTGGCTCTATGATCTAATGTGTTTAAGAACAGCTGCCCTAAAGACATAACCACCCCTTCTCAACGTCCTCAGCAGAGGTTTTTGATGGGTCTTGTGTAGCAATGATTTCAAAACTGCTTCCTGATGAGGTGCTGAACCGTCTGCTTTAACCATCAGCCAAACTGTGAAGGGAACCACCAGGCCCGCAAGAACACGGAGAACCCAAGACGACGGCCAGAGCCCCGCCGCGTTCCTCGAGAAAGTCGCTGAGCCCACGTTAACCCCCAAACGCACACTGGGGACCCCCAGTCTTCACAGACCAACCTGTGACACACTCTGATCGTCCTGTGGCCTACGGATAGGAACACGAGCTCTAAAGAAATTTGCTGAGTTGATTTTATCCAATAATAGAAATAGTGGCTAGAACAACAAGCCGATGCTGAGGCTAGACTCTTCAAAGAAAAAAAAGGGGGGAGAAAAATAACCCTGGTAACAGTTTCCCAAACTCTCTTCTTTAATCCCTATTTATTTGGTTTCATTTCTACCTAAAAATATCCACCATGTATTCAGTAACAAAAAACTACAGCCTTGAAATGTTTGCAATGAAGTCTATTAAGTCATCCCCCGATATAATTATTCCAGATTATTTTAATGATTCTGTAATTAATGATGTGAGAATAGTCACCCTCTAGTGAAGTCACTCAGTTGTGTCTGACTCTTTGTGACCCCATGGGCTGTAGACTGCCTGACTCCTCCATCCATGGGATTTTCCAGGCAAGAATACTGGAGTGGGTTGCCATTTCCTTCTCCAGGGGGATCTTCCTGGCCCAGGGATCGAACCCAGGTCTCTGGCATTGCAAGGCAGACGCTTGACCGTCTGAGCCACCAGGGAAGCCCCCACACTTCTACGTTGACTTGATTAACTTGGGGTACAATTCAGCAGGCTTCCCAGGTGGCCCAGCGGTAAAGAATCCACCTGATAAGCAGGAGACACAGGAGATGTGAGTTTGATCCCTGGGTCAGGAAGATCCTCTGGAGGAAGAAATGGCAATCCACTCCAGTATTCTTGCCTGGAGAATCCCATAGACAGAGAGGAGCCTGGCGGGCTACAGTCCATGGGGTCACAGAGAGTCAGATACAACTGAGCACGTATGCATGCATGGAAAAATATGATTCAAAACATGTACACGTGAGAATAATGAGAAATGTACACTCACACATATACATTAAGATGGGAAGGCTAATCATTAAAACATTGAAAATGCAACTTGTGGTTGACTTGTTTTCATACTTTTGTAGGTTTCTGTATTTTCCAAGTTTTCTACCACGAACACGTTCTTTTGCAATCAGATTTTGTCATGACCCAGCTTACTCTGTCAGCTTACTCCTAACAACTGAATTGGCAGCATATTCCCGTGTCTGTTCATTTCTTCTCTTTAGAAGGGTCTGGGCACTTTGCATAATTGAGTCCAGAGTCCAAAAAAAAAAAAGAATGCACTCATATTACAGACCTGTCCCTCCACCTGTGAATGACGGCCTCCAATTGATTAAAACATGCAACTTTCAACTGTGTACTTATGAAGAAAGAACAGAATTTCCAGTGTTCTGTTCCTTGGTGCACATTTCCCTTGTTTCCATGAAACAAACTGAAATTTGATTCTGAATAAAAAAGAAAACAAGGCATTTAAAACCTTAAGGAGTTCTTAGTAAGTAAAAATTTCTTTAGAGTGTGCATTCTGTGTGTGAGAGAGAGACAGACAGACAGGGACAGAGGGAGAGAAATAATGAATGAAAATTAAAGAATTTACTGGCTTATTCCCAAAGGTTGAGACACAATTTAGATTTTTGCACACACTGTTACCTCCAGACCATCTCAGAGCGTCTTCTGTCTATGTGAAAGTTGCTCAGTTGTGTCCAACTCTCTGCGACCCCATAGACTATACAGTCCGTGGGATCCTCCAGGCCAGAATACTGGAGAGGTTAGCCATCCCCTTCTCCAGGGCATCTTCCCAACCCAGGGATCGAACCCAGGTCTAAGCAAATGACTACATCAACACTAAACTGACAAATGCGAGTGGATAGAGCAAAGGAAAACAAAGGCCAAACGGGAGGGACACAGACAGGACCGTGAAACCCCACGGTGCCCCACGGCCGGTGAGTGTTTCTAAGCTTGGGCCGGAAGCAGCCTGTGACGCAGAACACACGATTACGGTTTAGTTACTAAAATACAAGAAACTTCTCTCGCTGCCCTTACCTTCCAGAGGAGAATGGCTGCCAGGAGACCAGTGTGGGGGCCCCCCCTTGACCCTGGTGGTCCTGCCTCTGGGCTCAGCCTCCTGATCCCCTACTAGGACTTCCTCAGCCAACACTGTAAGCCCAGAAAATCCCCCCCATGTGTTCGGCAGCCCAAGGGGCGGTCAACATTCCACACTGAAAAGCGAGACAAATCCACACCCAGCTCTCCTCATTCATCAAATCGAAAAAGTCCTTTATCAGTTCAAGGCTTTATGCAAAAGGGTGGCTCCCCCTACTAGAGCACTTTAAACCAGCTTACTGAGCAATCCCTGGCATACGTCACTGTCAAAGTTTAAGGCATTCAGCTCGACCGTTTGATTGATGCATTGTGAAAAGATCACAACAGGCCTACCTGACACCCATCATCTCATACAGCTTCACTAAAACTTTCTCCCTGGGATGAGAATGTACGACCCACTCTCTTAACCGCTGTCTGATGTGCCGCACAGCAGGGCTAACTTACAGTCACCACACTGTGCATGACATCGATAGCCCTCACTTGTCTTCAGACTCAAGTCTGTAACTCTTGACCACCTGTTTCCAATGCTTCCTCCCAACAGAGCGCTTGACTAACACGTGACAGGCGTGTGACATGCATGAGTTTATTTCGCCCCTGAGGAGTCACGTCACAGGTGGGGAAACTGGGCCTCTGAGGGGTCAAGGGCCCCGCTGCCCCCGTGACTGCCGAGCAGCAGATCTCATCTGGTCCACAGCTTGCCGAGTCTAAAGCACGTGGTCTTTCAAGCAGCTCCCAGCTCAGCTGCTGCGGGACTTTAAGGGGGCACACATCCTTCCACGTGGCCTGTGGGGAGGGGCCACGCAAGGTTGGGGGGGGCGCGGGGTGGGCAGCTCCAGTCCAGATGTGGGAGCTGCAAGAGTGACTGAGCGGAGGCCACTGTCCAGGAGCCCAGAGGCCCCAGCAGAACGAAGGAACCAGGAGAGGGCTGCTTGGAGGGGCACCTGGGAAGGGGGGAGGGGGCCTGCCTGGCTTTGCCCACCTGTTTTGGTGCCAGTGTGGGAGGGGGTGAGAGCCAGCGTTGCCCAGCCGGGAGGCCCCCTCAGTCCTCCCCTGCACAGTTAGCCCAGCTTCAGGGCCACAGAGGTGATGTGAAATATGGCGGGATCCAGGGGCTACTCAGCACGGCTTCTGCCCACAGAACAACAACAGAATCCCATGATTAAGGAGACCTGCTTTTTTTAAAAAGCACACATACAGAACAGTAGAGGCTGCTCCCCCTGACCCACCTCGGCCTGGATAACACGTTAACTGGGATGGGGAGGGACCAAGCCTAGCTGCCCACAGAGCAGAAGCCACTTCACTTCTGTTCCAACCCTCTCCCAAGTGTCCCCTGTGTCCCCAGGGGCCTGCATGCGAATGACATGCAACCTCTGTTCCCATCAGCTGTTATCACTCCCTGGGAAACCTCCTAACGTGATTGAGTTCAGGAAGCCTCAGACGCACAGAGGACAGACCTACGGCTGTCAAGGCGGAGGGCTGAGGGGAAGCTTGGAGCGGAGTTTGGGGCTACTAGATGTAAGCTATTATTAATCTATATGGAATGAATAAACAAGGTCCTAGTGTACAGCTCAGAGATCTATATTCAGTGTCCTATGATAAACCATAATGGAAAAAGACTAAAAAAAGAATGTTATATACACATAACTGAATCACTTTGCTGCAGAGCAGAAATTAATATTGTAAGTCAACTATACTTCAATTTAAAATTAATTACAAAATAAAAGTGGCTGAAATGGTCAGAACAAGCAAGCAAAAAAGGCCCCTAATCCTTTCAGTGTGAGAGACGATGGTTTCAGAGCACACATCAGCACAGGCTTACTCCAAGTGCACCTTGCTCTCAAGGGTTTATCCCAGCTGGCATCTGGAAGTTCACGCATTCTAACATCCCAGGGAAGCTCCCCAAACGTGCCAGGCCCACACCTCTCCCTGCAACCATTCTCTGCTTGATCTTATAGCCGCTTTCCCGCTTTTAGCTGCTGAGCATCTTTATTTTTAGTTCCTCCACTCTGAGTGCCTTGCAGTCTCACCTGAAAACATACACCCATTTTCCGCATCCAAACCACACCTGGGAAGGTGACTCAAACTGGCAACAGGGTGAACCACGGTGCGGGGGGCGGGGGTGGTCAAGCAACAGCAGGCAACGAATTAGAAGGAAACAGATTCTCTTTTGTGCACGAGGAGCAGCCACAGAACCTGAGAAAGAAACTCGAGTGTGGCTTGAAAAACTATAGCACGAAGGGGTCAAAGTGAATGTTCCAAGAGTTTATTAAGAACGGATTGTTTCCAGGTCATGGCCAGCTAATGAACCTGCATATTGGGTGGGATTTCTTAACCTCCCCTCAGACAGTGAGGGCATCTCACCTGCCTCCCTTTCAGCAAAGGCGTGACCGGAAGCAGTGGAGCCCAGAAGGAAAAAGCCCCGGGGGCCCCACGAGCTCCAGCGTGTTCCAGGGAAGATATTCAGGCAGCTTAGACGGCTTTCCTCTAGACAGTGAAGCGGACCTGGGGGAAGAGGGGCAGGCCCTGGGAGCTGCCGCCGGTCCCCGAAGGGAAGGACACAGCCTGCCTTGCTAGGAAACAAAGCCAGCCATTGCTAAGGGAAAAACCACCACTTTTTCAGGACAGGCTCTGCCAAGAGTGCCTGCCAAACGCTGGTTCTTCCCTTTAGATTGAGTCTATCAGGTTTGTTAAGTGATTGGGCTGACAGTCATCCACAGAACAAATCAAGATTTCTCTGTACAGCTGAATTTTTTTTCCTAAGAATCAAAGAATGTGTTTGCTGGGGTCAGTATACCCATAGGAAGGATCTTTTCTGAGATGGAAAGCAATTGACAGAACTGCGGAAGATTAATCCAGTCTCCAAGGAGGGCACTTTCAAACCAGGACGTCCAGGAAGAGGACGTCTTGGTAAGTGCACAATTTATAGGTTGTAACCTGGTGACATCACCTTGCACCTTCAGGACTAGTGACCATGGCGTGTAAGTTTCAGCTGTGGGGACACAAGGTGAAGAGGGGTGCCATCATTTATATAAAACACCTTTCCCAGGGGCTTCAGCCTTGGAATCAAAGACACAGGAAAATTCAGCTCTCTTCCATCACAGAGGGCTTTCGAGGCGGCGCTAGTGGAGAAGGGGATGACAGAGGATGAGATGGCTGGATGGCATCACTGACTCAACGGACATAAGTTTGAGTAAACTCCGGGAGATGGTGAGGGACAGGGAGGCCTGGCGCGCTGCAGTCCCTGGGGTCACAAAGAGTTGGACATGACTGAGTGAGTGAGCAACAGTGGTAAAGATCCCACCTGCCAATCCAGGAGACACAAGAGACGCAGGTCCAACCCCTGTATCAGGAAGATCCGCTGGAGTAGGAAATGGCCACCCACTCTGCTATTCTTGCCTGGAGAACTCCATGGACAGGGGAGCCTGGTGGGCTGTAGTCCACGGGGTCGCAAAGAGTTGGACTGACTGAGCACTTCCATCACAGATGGGATGTTAGGTACAAGGGTCCCCGCTGAATCTCTTTGCCTTTCGTCATCAGCCATGATTCCTCTCCCATAGGCAGAGGTCAAGACTGAGCCCAGAAGATACTGGGACAATTGGGCTCTTTCTACACCCTTGGTTTCTATGGTCAGTAAAGGTAACACAACACACTGACTCCCACCTGACTCTCTCTAAAATGTGAAATCCATGCTATAGCCCTCTGATAAAGCCTGAGTCTACAAGAATAATATTTTGTGACAATAAGGTAAAGAGGGAGAAAAGCTTCCACTGTCATCCCAACTGGACTCAGAACTGAGAATAACATTTCTCCAGCTGGGCAAAAGGAATTCCAGTTCTAGTGAAATCTGATGTCCACCCCACTGTGCTTTTATATAAAATTTTGCAAAGACAGCAGAATCAGACTGTTCTAACCATTTCACTTTCCAGAACCCCCTCTTGCCATGTTCCAAAAAAAAAATCACACAGATGCAGCATCAGCCTGGATGAAACGACCCCTCTGATGTCACATCCTCCCCTCCAGCTCTCACAAAGATTCATGCTCTTGTCCCAGCCACACAGAGCTGGCAAACATCCCTCCTGCTCCACAGGGGCCTGGGGAGACCAGACTACACCTCTGATAGACACCCTGAACTCAGCTGAAGGTCACTCCTTCAAGGATGGTACAAGATCTCAAAACTCTTCACACCCAATAAAGGGCAAAGTTAACCTGGTCATTTCTTTTAAGTCCACCTGCTTAATAAAACCAATGTATCTGAGGGCTCATCACCTTCACTAGGAAAGTGAAAGTGCTAATCAGTCATATCCGACTCTTTGCAACCCGACCAACTGAAGCCCTCCAGGCTCCTCTGTCCATGGGAGTCTTTAGGCAAGAATACTGGAGTGGGTTGCCATTCCCTTCTCCAGGGGATCTTCCTGACCTGGGAGTTGAACCTGGGTCTCCTACACTTCAGGTCGTTTCTTTATTGTCTGAGTCGCCAGGGAAGCCCATTTAAAGTAGAAAATCGTTTAACAAATCACACACACACTACTATATTCAGAATAGATAACTAGTTTTTTGGGCTCCAAAATCATTGCAGATGGTGACTGCAGCCATGAAATTAAAAGACGCTTACTCCTTGGAAGAAAAGTTATGACCAACCTAGATAGCATATTGAAAAGCAGAGACATTACTTTGCCAACAAAGGTCCGTCTAGTCAAGGCTATGGTTTTTCCAGTGGTCATGTATGGATGTGAGAGTTGGAATGTGAAGAAAGATGAGTGCCGAAGTATTGATGCTTTTGAACTGTGGTGTTGGAGAAGACTCTTGAGAGTCCCTTGGACTGGAAGGAGATCCAACCAGTCCATTCTGAAGGAGATCAACCCTGGGATTTCTTTGGAAGGAATGATGCTAAAGCTGAAGCTCCAGTACTTTGGCCACCTCATGCAAAGAGTTTACTCATTGGAAAAGACTCTGATGCTGGGAGGGATTGGGGGCAGGAGGAGAAGGGGACAAGAGAGGATGAGATGGCTGGATGGCATCAGACTCGATGGACATGAGTCTGAGTGAACTCTGGGAGTTGGTGATGGACAGGGAGGCCTGGCGTGCTGTGATTCATGGGGTCGCAAAGAGTCGGACACGACTGAGCGACTGAACTGAACTGAAGAACCTACTGAATTGCACGTGGAACTCTGTTCAGCACTCTGTAAAGACCTCTAAGGGAACAGAATCTAAAAAGAGTTGGCATGTGTATATATAACTGTACAGTGGAAACTGAAACACTGTAAATCAACCATACTCTAAAGACATTTTTTAATTAATGAAGTAATAAAAAGTCACATAGCTTAGAGGCCTCTATCTGGAGACTTTACAGCGTGCTAAGCACAGAACTTCACACGCTTCTCACTCATTCTAACAGCTTTCTCCTTGCAATAATTTTATGAGATTAGCACCATTAGTTCTACTTTGTAGACAAGGAAACTAAAGGTCAGAGACATTAAAAATAATTCCTCAAGGTCACCCAATAAGCCCCCAGATTCACTCTCAACATGAAGCTGCTCTGTGTTCCCAACAGAGCAAGAAATCCCAGGAGACAATAAAGAGAGGGGAAAAAACAAAACTGGTGAGTAGGTATAGCACTGCTTCCACTTATAATCTTTTATTGTAAGTCAAAATCAAATATTAATTACTATCCAATTTAACATTGAGCCCACTGAGGAGCAGGAAGTAGAAAGTCGTATCAGAAGCGGACTGCACTTGATGACCCCAGTGTTATTTTCAGGCTTCTGTGGTCGGCTCAGATGGTAAAGAATCCATGTACAGTGCACAAGACCCAGGTTCAATCCCTGGGTCGGGAAGATCCCCTGGAGAAGGAAATGGCAACCCACTCCAGTCCTCTTGCCTGGAGAATCCCACGGACTGAGGAGCCTGGCAGGCTACAGTCCACATGACCACAATGAGTCGGACACAACTGAGCGACTCCCCTTTCTTTTTTCTTGTGACCAATACTGATGAGCGTCATTCAACACAGAAATCCCAGGACAATGTCTGCAAACATGGGTCAGGAGCCTCAGTCCCCAAGCACAGCTCCCTGAGACTGGTCACCTTTTGGGAGCAACATCATGAAAATCAAGTGGATGAAGGCCAAGCCACTGAGCTGAAGGGCGACGGCCACGATGAGACAGGATTCAAAGCTGTGTTAACAACCTGGACGCAGTATCTCTCGGCCATTTTTCAGTAAAGGACCAGAGTGTACATTTTTTAAGGCTTTATGGACCATGCAGTCTGTTGCAACTACTTAATTGTGCCTCAGTAGCAGGAAACTCGCCGTGAACAACATGGAAGAAAATGGGGCGGGGGGTGGCGGTTGGGGGGTGGGGAGGTCATGTGCCAATCAAACGATCACGGAGCCGGAAGGCTCTGCGCACGCGCCTTCTGCCCACCCCGAGACAAAGGATTCCTCTGGGTCAAAACATCCCCCAAGAGGCTGGTGGAGCTTCAGAGAGGCAACAGGTCACAGTTCAGTTCAGTTCAGTCACTCGGTCGTGTCCCACTCTTTGCGACCCCATGAATCGCAGCACGCCAGGCCTCCCTGTCCATCACCAACTCCCAGAGTTCACTCAGACTCACGTCCATCAAGTCCGTGGTGCCATCCAGCCATCTCATCCTCTGTCGTCCCCTTCTCCTCCTGCCCCCAAATCCTTCCCAGCATCAAAATCTTCTCCAATGAGTCAACTCTTCACATGAGGTGGCCAGAGTACTGGAGTTTCAGCTTTAGCATCATTCCTTCCAAAGAAATCCCAGGGTTGATCTCCTTCAGAATGGACTGGTTGGATCGCCTTGCAGCCCAAGGGACTCTCAAGAGTCTTCTCCAACTGGTGGCCAAAACCTGTCCGTCTCCACATGAGAACCGTGTACCTGGCTCCTAAGGACTGCCACTCATCCATCAGACGTTAAAGCCCCATCTGAAATAAACACACCACTCAGAAAGCAAGAAGGACGACCACACTCACTTTTCTTATGAAGCCTGATAACAAGCCTGGGATGTTTTCACAAACCTGTAAGCATTCCAGTCTGGCCGTTTAGCTTTCATGTTGACTCTGCCTTGAAAGTGGCAGCCACTATTACAGAATGTGTGGGGGCGGTGGGAGGGCAGGGCAGGGACAGTGAGGTGCCCTAAAATATACTCTCTACTCTTTCCAAAAGACGGAGGACAGCTCCCAAGGAATGGAGTTTGCACACCGTAATTTTACAATTAGATTTTCAACATGCAGGTCCACTTCAAGTGAATCAGAAATAAGAGGGTTCAAGAGGGTGGAGTAGGTTTTGGGAGACGGGACACAACAGTGAACAGGAATTCTCATATCTAATGAAAAAACAGAGCCGGTTATTTTGTACTATTTTTAAACAGTAGAGAAAAAAATTGAAAACCCTACAAAGCAGTCGTGGTTGTGGCACATGTGACTGCAGAGAATTTGAAGGAGCATTTTAAGCTACACTGAATCTTAGGAGAGCAACTAACTCCTTGAACAGTAAGGCTTCTTAAATGTTCGCTAACTGCCAGTTTGCTATACAGGGAAGGAGGGTGGAGGTTAAGTTAATTTACCTTCCAGAGAGCCACTGCTTTAAATTGGTCTTCGCAAGAGAAGAATTTTTAAGGACCCCCGCTCTGAGGACATGAATTCCAGGGCATTAGTTTTTAGTTCCTGATGGTCAGGAACAGCATCTGGGCCTAATCATTCACACGTGTATCTAGAGGGCAACTGTTTGGTTAACTAATATATTTTAAGAGGTCAGCATTTTTTTCTTTAAGTGATGGAGTTGTAAACACAAGGCTTATTATTTGCCTTAAGAACAAAGATTCTTACATATCAAATACCAATTTCACAGGCTTCCTCCTCTACTACAGAAACTTCTCTGGTTAGTATTATTTTCTACTCAAGTAATGGTAACTTTTGGTTAGAGGGAAGGGAGACCCAAAAGTATCTACGTCTGGTTGCTGAAGCACCCAGAGGTCACCACTGTAATCTGCCAATAACTAAGCCCAGAGATCCTAAAAGGCAAGAAAGAAACTATTACAACTGGGAAAATGAACCTAAGGTCTCACGCAATATATCGGCTTCACAGATCGTTGTCTGGGATGATGGAAGGGCAGGCCCGAGTTCCAGAATATTCCTATTCTTTGTCCCCCGTAGCCTGAGAGCCCACCTTGGGCTTTCCATGTCCATGCTCCCATGATTTCTAGCAGTCCGGTATAGAAACACAGTTCCTTTCCAGATCTACCAGTCACATACCTGTGCTGCAGTAGAGAGCAGTTCAGATCTAGCCGAGCTACCCAGAAAAGCACCAATAGGACAAGACCTCAGCTGGGTCGTATGTGAACAGAAGGGCAAGAGTTGAAGCTTTGAGGCCAGTCTGTAGTGAGGGATGCTGGAGAGCCAGGGAACCCCAAGAAGGTGGCTGAACTGAGCAGCTCTGAAAGAGGGGATGGGAGAGGGGAGACTAGAGACCCCAAGACAAATGTCCCCTCCGCGTGCCTCCTATCTGATCGAGCAGGGCACTCACGACACAGCCAGCCACCGTCTACATTCCCAAAGCGCACCCAACTCTCAGAATCCTCCTTAACCAGGACTGCTTTCATTGATTCTTGGGATTACCTGAGTACCAAGATTGTTGACACCACCAATATTTAGGCTTAAGAACACAGTCTCTTGTAATTAGGAAGTTCTTTTTGGCTCTGCAGCCTACAGGATCCTAACTCCCTGACCCGGCGACAGACCTGTGCCCCTGCAGGGGAAGCACAGAGTCTTAACCACTAGCTCAGTCGTGTCTGACTCTTTGTGACCTCATGGACTGTAGCCCACCAGGCTCCTCTGTCCACGGAATTCTCCAGGCAACACTGGAGTGGGTTGCCATTACCTTCTGCAAGACCACCAGGAGTCCCACAATTAAAAAAAAAAGTCTGATGAAGAAATAATGGATACTTAAAGCCCCACACAACTTGGCTGTAAGGAGGGCACATTACAATGTCCTGCTCTCAGAGGCAGGATATCAGAAGAGAAGCCAGCCGTGGGCCATGAAGGCAGACGGCCCAGTTTTGAAACGTTGTTCAGTAGCTACGCTGTACGCAACTCCTCGAGACCGCATAGACTGTAGCCCGCCACGTTCCTCTGTCCATGGCATTTTGTAGGCAAGAATACTGGAGTGGGTTGCCATTGCCTTCTCCAGAGAACCTTCCCAGCCCTAAGGACTGAACCTCCATCTCCTGCACCGCAGGCGGATTCTTCACTGCTGAGCCAAGCGTATGAGCTGTGTGACCCCGGCCAGGGTCCCTAACTTCTGTGTCACGGTTTACTCATCTGTAAAATACAGACAGCAATGCTGCTTACCTCCTGCGGCTACTGTGGAATCCAGTGAATTAAGACACACAGAGCGCATACAGGGGTACCTGGCACATAGTAATAAGTACTCAATAAACATTACTGGATCTCATTGACCCTTTATTGTAAGTGAGTGTGTTCCATGAAATGGGGTGCTCAGGGCTATACAATCAGAAAGGCCCGACCAGTTTATATTTCCATCAGCACCACTACAGTTCTTATAGCCCCCTGAGCAATAATGTTTAAAGCTGGAAATGGAAAGCAACTCAGGCCTGTTCTTGTCACATGTTTCTGTGCACGCCTTCCGCACACATCTCAGAGCTGTCAGGGTCGAGAAATAATGACTGTAAGTACTCTGATCTCCTTGGAGAGAAATTACATGTAAATATTGAGGACTGTGTTACAGAAACTTTATGAAGAAATGGAGCCTCCCACACATTCCATAAATGCTTGTTGATACGCTGAATTAAAAGAACTGACATGATCTTTTTTTCTTTTTAAACAGGAGCCAATTCTGAATAGGAGGAGCCAGCACCGACACCATTCAATCCAACACAGACTGCTCGCGTGGCTTTGGACCGACCAAGTCAGTCATCAAAGGCCTGCTTTCGACTTTCTCCCGGGCACCAAAAAGTGGTGAGGTGAGCAGGCAGAAACTTACTCTCAGCAGTTCTGTCAAGAGTTCACAGAGACTTCCCTGGTGGTCCAGGGGTTAACAATCTGCCTGCCAGTGCAGGAAGCACGAGTTCGATCCCCGGTCCAGGAAGATTCCACCCGCAGCAGGGCAACCAAGCCCAGGTACCCCAGCTACTGAAGCCCGAGCACCGTAGAGTTGGTGCTGCACAGCAAGAGAAGCCCCTGCAGGGAGAGGCTCGGCAGGGAAGAGCAGACCCTGCTCTCCGCAACTGAGAGGGCCCGTGCGCAGCAGTGAAGACCCCGGCAGCCAAGAATAAAATTAAGAAAAGAAAACAAAGAGTTTACAAGTGATTTGGCCGCTCTTTTAGCAATTAGTATTCACTGCATGCCAAAATGAGAGGAAAAACATGACATGGAACAAAAACCCGTTGAGTCTCATCCAGAGCGTAGCCAGAAAGGTTAACCAGGCTCTGGATATGCCCGACCACATCATCAGGGTTTCTAAAGAGCCAGGGGCCCAGGAAACATGGCTGGGCTTGGCCACACTGTCCTGACGTGTACAGAGCAGAGAGCCTGTTCGGAGTGTGGAAAAGTAGAAACTTTCCCCACTGTCAGCAGGAAACTGTGCGATCAAACACACGGACCAGTGCTTCTTGGACCACAATCTGCTCATCCATGCAATGAGATGGGGCTTCCCCGGTGCCTCAGTGGTAAGAACCCTCCTGCCAATGCAGGAGACGCAGGCTTGATCCCGGAGTCAGAAGATCCCCTGGAGAAGGGCATGACAACCCACTTCAGTATTCTATCCTGAAATCCCATGGACAGAGGAGCCTGGTGGGCTGAAGTCCACGGGGTCGCAGAGAGTCGGACGTGACTGAGTGACTCAACAGCAGCAGCAAGATGGAGGTACAGACATAACAGGGCTCAGAGGTCCCTCTCAGTGTGTCTGTGACACAGAGTCCCTTTTCCCCTAGCACCTCCTTCAGAGCATTTTCCTCTTCTCTCTTTAGAAGTGTCCCTAAGCCAGATGACACGCAATGCCCGAGTTTACTGGATCCCATGCGTAAGTCTCCAGACGTCTACTTCAGTAGCCTCTCCAGGACTCAGGACTTCTCCACGGTTGTCCAGCTTTGCCCTGAACATGGGCATCCAGTTGCAAGAGCCACTGGGGGCTGAAATCCAGCCTGCACTCCGCTGTGTATCAGCCCAGAGGGATGGACGCCTTATCTCAATTCCAAAAGAAGCATCTTACCTCCTAGCTGCAGTCTTTCCTGGAGACATGAACCTTCTCACAAAAGCATAAAACTCAGTAGTAACTGACCACGGGCCTAACACATGTGGCAGCTCATCTCACCCTCAGAGTCATTTCACTGATGGCACAACTGGGCCTCTGAGGGTCAAGGAGAGGGCCCCACTGCCTTGTGACTGCCTAGGGGCCGATCTGCACTCCATCACAGCTCGCTGAGCCTAAAGCACCTGTCCTTTCAACCACCTCAGCTACTGCTGGGTTTTAATGAAGCAAACATGGCTCTATTCCTTTCTCACAAAAGCAAAAAGCGTGCAGCAGGGTCCTGTGCATTAGAGACCTCCGGTCCAGGTGTGGGAGCTCCAAGAGTAACTAAGCCAAGGCCACTGTCAAGGAGCTCAGAGAACAGAGTCCCCAGAGAAGGAAGGAGCTGCGAAAAGGCTGCTTTGAGGGATATATGGGAAAGGAGGGAGGGGGCTTGGCCAGATTTTTCCACTTGTTTTGGTGCCAGTTTGGGAGGGGGTGAGAGCCAGGATTACTTGGTTGGGGAGCCATCTCCCAGCCAGAGCCCCCTCTTCCTCCTCTGCACGGTTAGCCCAGTTTCAGGGGTCACGGAGGTAATGTGAAATATGGCCGAAATACGCAGAATGGCTTCTGTCCACAGGACCAACAAACATTCCATGGAATTAAGATGAGTAAAGAAATGCAAATGTCCTTGAAAGAGAAACAGACTTCTTACAGAGAGCCCAGGTCCTTACATTTTACAGTCTTGTGTATTAAGGAAAATAGTTTAATATTTCATTCTCAGCAACTGCACTCTGATTCCTAAACATCAACTTCAGTTGCTCTTTTCAGAATACTCCTCTTGTGATATTCTGGGTATGTTTATGCAGAGGACAAAGCCTTTTTGAGCCTGCAGTTAAGCATTTGGTGAATATAAACTATTTGAACCACACCATATAAATACTGCTCAAGCTCAACTTGGACATGTCTGTGTTCTTCACCGCGTCCGTTGTAGGGAGTTTATAAATGTCCACCTAAGTCAAAGACGTGGTTCTGTCTCTACAATAAATGAAAACCCAGCCCAATTTGTTTTGCAAAGATATAAAGTAATCCCCAAATTACTCCTGAGAGGCTCAAAAAATTAGATTCACGGAAGTAATCAGCTGAAACTATTCTCTCATTGGAATAACTCTGTCATTCCATGGTCAAAATGTCAACCAACCACAGATTTACAAATGCCCTTTTTTTGCCCTGACATCCCAGTACCTGGCAGACTCTGGGACTGAAGGGAAATGTATAAATAAATACATCTTTGTAAACTATTTCCTCCCATGACTACTTGATCATGTACTGGTAATTTTTTTTTTAATGTGTATTGTCCCCCCCTGACCGAAGCTATTTTCCCTGGAGATGTTCCAACAATATACTGCTAACATACTCCCATTGTGGAATTCAGCTGGAAAATTTTGCAACTTAAAAAAACATCTCAGCCATCTAACCGGTGTCTCTATGGACCTACAGACTGGAGACCAAAAAAAAAAAAAAAAACCACAAAGTAAATATTTTTGGTCTAGCTCAAAAGGAGTTGGGTGATGTGTGTGATTGAGCTTATTGTTGTTCAGTTGCTAAGTCGTATCCAACTCTTTGCGACCCCATGGACTGCAGCACACCAGGCTTCCCTGTCCATCACCAACTCCCAGAGTTTGCTCAAACTCATGTCCATTGTGACTGACCTTGTTTAAAATAATTTACTGAAGAAGTTAGGACTCTGCATTCACATCCATTTGGTTTGGAGGTTAAGGATATGAGGGTCAAATGTGCACAGGGTCTGACTCAGAGCAAGGGCTCAATAAATATTTGTTGAATGAATGAAAGCTTCGAGTGTCTTGCTCACTAGCTGTCTGCCTTGGCACAAGACACTGAAGTTCCTGGAGCTTTAGTCTCCACAGTGCAAGAAATGCATCCTCATTATTCACAATAATTATGTTTTACTATAGCTGTCACAACTGTAATTGCAACAAACATGAAATTCACAAATACTGAACCGTGGCTCCTAGAGGAGGTTGAGGTTCCTGCAAGCTTCTGGTGATAGCATGTTTATCAACTGACCAATACATAACCTTGTTTGTGTGTGTTTCTGTTCGAAGACATTTAATAAATATCAGTTTACTAACACTGATGTCACAACCAACAGCACTATAACTCACGCCTGAACGAGGTTTATCTAATGCACATATTGTCTCTGAAAGGCACATCCCAGCTTTTTTAAGCTTAGGGATACTAGATAGCACTTCTTCATGATGTTTAGGGGCATTTTAAACAGTAAAATCACCAAAAACAAACAAAAAAAACCCACAAAACTTAAAAATTTGAGCCTACACACATCACTATGAAAGGACTCTTGCTTAGAGTCTGGGTGGTGCGGGGAGGGGCACCGCATCACCTCGGCTGGAAACCCACATCAGGACACAAACTTTTCACTGTTCTGCAGGCGCCTAAACGACCACGGAAATCCCACACGTGTGATTTTAGGTGCAGATAAATGCTACTGAGCAGGCAAAGTTGCAAATATGTGGTTGCAAACCATGAGAGTCAACTCTGCTGCTGCTGCTAAGTCGCTTCAGTCGTGTCTGACTCTGTGCGACCCCATAGACGGCAGCCCACCAGGCTCCTCCGTCCCTGGGATTCTCCAGGCAAGAACACTGGAGTGGGTTGCCATTTCCTTCTCCAATGCATGAAAGTGCAAAGTGAAAGTGAAGTCGTTCAGTCGTGTCAGAGTCAACTCTCTTCGCTCCCTAAATACTGAGAGCTTCCTCAGTGCCAGCCACTACGGCAGAAGAGGGCCAGAATGGACAGGTTCCTCTCTCACTGTGTAACAGTCTAGTGGGTGGAGGTAATTAGTCCCCCAAATATGTAAGTTACAAAGCGTGATGACTGCGTGATGTAGAAAATCTGGGAACGTATTGGGTGGGGGTGGGGGGAGGGTCATAACGCAATAGCAGGCTAAAGAGGAGGGTAACAGTTGCGCTCAGCACCAGAGCACAGCTTGGGGTCGGCCAGGCGAGGGGGGAAGAGCTGGCAGGCAGAATGCAAGAGCCCAAAGGCAAGCTGCTGCTGCTAAGTCACTTCAGTCACGTCCGACTCTGTGCGACCCCACAGACGGCAGCCCACCAGGCTCCTCTGTCCCTGGAATTCTCCAGGCAAGAACACTGGAGTGGGTTGCCATTTCCTGTTGGGGTGTGATTAAATCAAGTCACATACGGTAAAAAGTACACAACAGAATAAGCTTAGAGAATGGCTCCAAGTTCAAGGTGCTTAAGTTTAGAAAATGAATGAATGACTTTAAAGATTTACTGAGCAGTTCCCATATGACTGGCACCACGCATGGTGTTAGGGACCCAAAAGAGGAGGATAAAACGTACTGACACGGAGCCCATGATTATGGGGGGATGGTGGTAAGACCCTCTATGGAAGAGGGAGAACACAACTAACAAGCCAGGTAACCACAGGAGAGAAAGTAATCTACAGGTATTTTTATCCCCTTCCAAGTAAGTTCTGGATAACTGTTGAGCTTATCAGATAAAGCAATCTAATATGAACATTCAAAAATTAAGGTGATACTATATTGCTTTAAGCACTAATTTATGTGGAAATGCTCATATCCTATAGATCCAATAGCAAACGCCTCAATCTTGTGGAAATATCTGGGTATCACTTCACTATGTAGACAACAGGAAAACACACGATTTTCTTCTGAAGGCGAAAATAAAAGCTAATCTCTGGATGTCAAGAAGCAGTACACTCAAGAGCAGCCTTGTTGCACGTACATTTCACACGTCTACCCTCTGGGCCAGCTTCTTCCTAGTTAAGTGTCTCTCACTGAAAAAGCACCTTGCTAACCAGGAGACAGGGCAAATGGGTCTCTGAACATCCATTTGCGGTGTGGCTATTACTGTCAGCTGAGGAACATGGCTTTAATTGAGCAGGAACACTGGGGGCTGAAGTTAATCCATCAAGTTCACTGACATGTGAAGGGTACGTAACATGTGAAACTGCAGTAAATAAAGCTGGTGGTAGCTCCCCAGCAGCGGGGAGCGAACGATGCGGACTGCCCCCTGAGAGATTGTCCTCTGGGGGCAGGGGCTAAGGGCCAGCGTTTCCTGATGACAATCTCTTTAGAGAGAAAAAGCATCAGCATTTTAAAGGCCTGCTGGGGAAGCTCCCTCTAGCTTTGCTGAAGCAGGGAGCACTCAGCAGCCGGAAAGGGGTCACTCAGGAGAAACCGGCAAGGTTTATAGAAAGTGCCCACATGCGGGCAGGGTTTGCTGGAATCATAAAAGCTACAACAGATCTGCAAGGCGCTCTTTCCTACCTCCTGGGTACATCGACTGCAGAAATTAGAAACTATCGGTCTGGTCCTCTGGGGTCCGGGAGGGAAGTTCTGTGATGGAGTTATTTGCAAAGACATGCACGGGGTTCAGGGAGACGGACCCGGACGCGAAGCGCGGAGCGGGTAACAGCAGAGGGAAGCTGTCACTGCCGCTGGCTTGAAGGCAAAGAGGAGAAGGCAGTGGCGGGAATCCAGAGAGATGGGGGCTGGAGCTGTAGGCGGGACCGTGGCCTTTCACGGACGCACTCAGCCAACAGCAGAGTCCACAGGAGCGGAAGGAGAGAGCGGGCAAGAAACAGGTCAACCTCTCTCTTCCCAGCCTCTGCCCTGCTGCCAGGGCAGTTATTGGCTAAACCCTATAGAAAGCCAGAAGGTGTGTGATTAAATAAGAGTCAGGCTCTGGAACACAGGACACAGCAGGATGGAAAAGGGTAGACAGCAGGGGCTGGGGGGACAGAGAATAAACCTGCCCCCAGCAACTGGGATGAAAAACAGCCCCACTCCCCAGCAGACTGGCCATTACCTACACAGTCACTTACATTTCTAAGACTGGATAAAAATTCAAGTCCGTCAGGCAGACCCGGATGGAACCCAGGCTTCAGGGCCACCTCCGGGGTGTGGGCCCACGGTCAAGCTTATTAACCACATCCAGCTTGCTTCCTTAGCTGAAAGATGTACCCACCCTGAGGGGTCACTGTAAAATGAGCCCACAGTGTGCGGCACGGAACGGGTGCTCAGCAACAGGGAGCCGTGATTGTCACCTTTACAGATGCTGCATCAGCCCGCATGCCCAGCTCGCTGCCGCAGAGTCAGCTAACTGGCTTCACAGGACACGTGTTTCCTCCTTGTGCTTGTGTGATGTGCATGGATGGCCCAGGCTGAGGCGTTGATGAGCTGATGCTTCTTGCTGTCCCATCTCCAACGTGCACTTGTTTTAGTTCCTACACCACGTCTGCGCTCCAGGCAACAGGACACGGCTAAGAGAAGGGTATGCCTTATTTTTTTTTAAAGGGAAGACCCTTAAGTGTTATGTTTTTGATCATGGTTACAATTCATTCCTGTTGATTTTTTCATCCCACAGTTAAAGAAATGAACAATTTGATTAAAAAAAAAAAAAACAACTTTTTCTTAGTCTATTTGAACTCTAAAGTTCAGTACTGGAGAAGGCGATGGCACCCCACTCCAGTACTCTTGCCTGGAAAATCCCATGGACGGAGGAGCCTGGTGGGCTGCAGGAGTCGGACACGACTGAGTGACTTCACTTTTACTTTTCACTTTCATGCATTGGAGAAGGCGATGGCACCCCACTCCAGTACTCTTGCCTGGAAAATCCCATGGACGGAGGAGCCTGGTGGGCTGCAGGAGTCGGACACGACTGAGTGACTTCACTTTTACTTTTCACTTTCATGCATTGGAGAAGGCGATGGCACCCCACTCCAGTACTCTTGCCTGGAAAATCCCATGGACGGAGGAGCCTGGTAGGCTGCAGGAGTCGGACACGACTGAGCGACTTCACTTTTACTTTTCACTTTCATGCATTGGAGAAGGCAATGGCAACCCACTCCAGTGTTCTTGCCTGGAGAATCCCAGGGACGAGGGAGCCTGGTGGGCTGCCATCTATGGGGTCGCACAGAGTCAGACATGACTGAAGCGACAGCAGCAGCAGCAGCAGCAGGGTTCAGTACCGTAGACTCCACAACACCATAGAC
The DNA here is from genome assembly GCF_032405125.1 of Capricornis sumatraensis. Taxonomy (NCBI): domain Eukaryota; kingdom Metazoa; phylum Chordata; class Mammalia; order Artiodactyla; family Bovidae; genus Capricornis; species Capricornis sumatraensis. Next base: position 61,150,494 of record NC_091089.1, read on the forward strand.
TCCAGAGTGGCTTAAACCACACACACTTATTTCTCAAAGTTCTGGAGACTGGAGAGTCCACAATCAAGGTGACAGCCGATTCGGTGTCTGGTGGAAGATCTTCCTGGTTCACGGACGGCTGTCTTCTTGGTGTAGCAAAGGGCTCTCTGGCCTCTTTTATAGAAGCTGGAATCCCATTCATGAGGGCACCACCCTCCTGACCTCATCACCTCCCAAAAGTCAAAACCTCCAAATACCATCACACTGCAGATTAGGCCTCAACATATGAATCTGCGGGAGATACAAATATTCCATCCACTGCAATTTTCAATAAGTTTATAAATGGTACTATTCTTTCGAGTGGAGCAAAAAATAAGCAAAATATCAACCCACGTCTGAGATGATGAAACATGGGCTTAGGATGGAAAGGCTGACTCTACGGGAAGATATATGAGGCTGGAGATGTTATCAGCCTCTTTCATAATTCAGACTTGCCTAAAATCACGCATGTGTGTTCACAGCTACGGGATGGCTTACAGTCTATATAATCCAACTATGTAACCACCGCCTTGGGGCCAGTACTTCAAAGCATGAGCCCATCTATTCCTTAGACAAACATGCTATTCACTACCAGACATCCCACCACCCTACATCAGTCTTCCCAAGCAAGGCTGTATCTCATCACTCCTTTGAACCAAGCATTTCAGAACCTTTCAAGATAAAATCTAACCCCAAGATGGACACTCAAAGCTTTGCCACAATTTGGCTTAGAGCAGAGCTCTGCAGAGAGTAGCTGAATGCCACCAGGGGAAAACTCTCACTTAAACATGACTGAGTTGGGGAAGGCAAGCAGCTGACAGGTCCTGAACACTAAGAAAGCAGTTCAAGCACCCAGCAATAAGGACTGGGAGGAAGAGAAGGCAGGTGACAACGTGGTTTCATTAGTAGTATTTCTGAAGACTAGCAGCTGCAGGAAGAGGCATGGAGGAGGAGGAGATAGGGCAAGAAGGGTGATTACACTGAACACTGTTCAGGGAGGGGTGAGGGGATACAGGCCTGAACATGAGTGCTGAAGGGGCACATTCCAAGGCTCTTATTAAGGGTTGGATTCGACAGAGGAAAGGACGGATGGACAGAAGGCAAGGAAGACCACCATTCACTCCAGGAAAGCAGGTTCAATGAGCCAGGGAAATCTTGGCCCCACTGGTAATAAGGAGAAGGTTGGCAGGATGGAGAGCTGCAGACACAATGAGGGGTTACCCCGGTGGCTCAGGGGTAAAGAAGCCTACTGGAAAGCCCAAAGCAGCAAGAGAGGACCAGAAGAAATAAGTTCTGATTGAGGAATGAATAAAGAATAGACTAGCAAAACTGGACACAGGATGCCACGGCTCCCCCACTGAACAAGCCACACGATGCTGAGGAAGTTGCTTGACAAGGCTAAGCCTTAATTTATCTCATCTGTAAAACGAGGAATATAAACAGTTGACCCCTGAACAACATGGGTTTGAAATACATGTGTCCACTTATATGTGGATATCTTTTCAGTAGTAAATACAGGTGGGGGTGCAGAAGGCCCCTACTGTAAGTTATCCTGGATTTTTGACTATGGAGGGCCAATGCCTCTAACCACACATTGTTCAAAGGTCAACTGAAGTTACTTGTAAGATTCCCCAGAGGGGTAAAGAAAATCATACTGCTTAGCACAGTGCTTGGGACACAGTTAGTGCTCAATACATATTACTTACAATTATTATTACAAGCGAAGTCCCTATTTCTGAACACAACCAAAATTTATGTTTCTAAGTGCCTATTTGGCACTGTCCAGAAAAACTTAATACAGTCTCTTCTGCCATTTCACAATATTTGCACTTCTAAGAAATCTTGTATAATCAACAACTGTATTATAAAAATAACTGCTCCCGGGGGGGGGGGGAAACGGACTTAGGATCTCAAGTTTCAGGAATACAATAGAAGTTATTTTCTATAGTTATTCCTGTAGAATAACTATATTCTATATATATAGAATATAGGAAAATAACTGCAGCTGTAAAACCTAAACATCCCTGAGCAAACACAGCACTTAATCACATCCAGGTTCTGCTCAAAAGGCCTTTCCTTTTCTATCTTCAAGATGATCATTTGTACTTTCTTAAACACCTCTTTATCACCAATGAATTCTCATAAAGCATCAAATGGGAACAGGAGGGTTAATAAAGCCTCCAAAGTTAAGATCAACCGCAACTTAGATCCTTGAAGACCACTGAAGGAAAGACGTCTCTGCCAAAGCCCAAACCAACTCAGCTGCCCAAGTCAAGTATCCCAACAACTGCTGTTGCCATCAGCAGCTCCAGTTCCTGGGAAGAAAGCTTTGTTCAGACAGTGATTGCTCGTGACACCAAGGGAGCTCTCTAATCTGCTGCACTGTATCTGGTTTAAAGCTGATCCTACAGAAGAAATTTCTGCTTTCTGTACTACCCATGGCACTAAATAAAATCTTAATTCTGCTCATTCTATGATTGGTAAGTTCAGTGACTACTTTGGGCTCTTTATGGGGGTGGGAGGAATCAAGCAATCTTAACTAAAACCTATAGCCACATCACCTGCCACCCACACAGACATGCTTGTGTGCACACGCACGCACACACCCACAGTTATGAAACTCATGAAGGTTTCTGTTCCTCACAGTACAGGGTTTGCTCTGCACAGACTCATGCTAAGTGGACAGCTCCCACAACCAAAGACGGACTTTACAAAGCTAAGGAAAATAACTTCCTCTGCCTTTTAATCTCCACTCTTTAGAATCCCACTGACTGTGAACATGTTTAAGCCCTTAAAGGCAAGCCCCACAGCATTCAGAAGATGGGCGGAGAAAGCCAAATTCATCCAGAGTGAAGAGACAGTTATCAAAGATGAAGATAAAAGGAGGTTTAGAACACTCTCAAAATGCAGTCTGGGAGATGAGCACTGTTGAAGCTAGAAGATGCTGCTGGGGAAGTATGTACACAGACCTGTTGATGGGATAGAAGATCCCAGAAGAGTCTAGAAGGACAGGAGGGGATCTCTGAAGGTGTTTCAATAGGAGCAAGTGCAAAGAAAATGCAGTGGTAATGGCCAGCAGCATTTAGTTAGGACAAAGAAGAAGTTAAAAATAAAAGCAAAAAAAAAAAAAGGGTATCCGCCCTCCCACTCCAGCCCAACACCAGGTCATCTCCTGCAACGGCAGCATCATAAACCGAAGCAGCAAGAGCAATCACCGCACAGCACATGTAGCTGTTTCCATCCGGCACACAGAGCCAGGACAGCCTCACAGGGGTCCCAGGCATGGGCCCTAAACAAGCTGCATTTGGCAGGACAGCAGCGGCCTATATTGGAGGGCCACAGCGAGAACTACTCCTGTGAAACTTGCTGTTTGGTTGCTAAGGCATATTCCACTCTTTGCAACCAACCTGGACTGTAGCCTGCCAGACTCCTCCGTCCATGGGATTTCCCAGGCAAAAATACTGGGGTGGGTTGCCATTTCCTCCTCCAGGGGATCTTCCCGACCCAGGGTTTGGACCCGTATCTTTTGCATCTCCCGCACTGCAGGTGAAATCGTTACTACTGAGCCACCTGGGAAACCCACCCCCACCCCTGTGAAACTTACCATGTCCATTATAGGGACGATTTTCATGTTATCTGTTCCTTTTATAGTGACCCCTGGATGAAACTTCTCTTTAGTCTAAATGTAAAGGACAGTTGTAGTTCCCAGCAATGCTCGGCTTTCACCATGCGGACTTGTATAAACCATCTTTTCTCACTGGCTGCTAGAGGGCTCAGAGCCCGGTGGCCCATCCACAGCAAATCAGTGTCCTCACGGTGCACATTCTTGCCCTCGGTGCTGGCTCCACTCCTTAAAACTTCCAGCCCTTGTTGTCCTTTTAATTTATGCTCCCTTCATATTGTATGTATTATAAACTGCCTTACACACCTGGGCCAGATCCAAGGATAAACTTAGGTGCACAAATAATACACCTGGCTCTGTTTCAGAGGGCGACCTTACTAGACAGTAACCATACATACTCACGTTCCATATCACAGATGCGTGTCCTGCAGGGAACGCAGACCAAACTCCGCACTAGGCACAGGGCATACAAAAAATACATAAAACAGGCTCCGCCCCGTTCCTCCTCTAGTCAGGAAAGACAACAAGCAACGAGTGGTTTAAAGTGTGAGAAAGAAACAAGGATCTGAACTGCAGAACCACAGGGACAGAGGGAGGTGCTTGTAAGCAGAGGGTTTGGGGAAGATCTCACAAAGGAGGGGACTCAGTTCCCAAGGACTGGGAGCTGGGATCAGTAGCTTGTATTTTTTTTTGTTTTTAAAGCAGGGGAAGGCCTTTAATCCAGGCAGAGGGAACAGAATGAGCAACAACTGGAGATAAGCATTTAAAGACACGGGGAGACTGAGCTGAACCGAGGAAGGAAAACATCCCAGTGTGGACAGATCAATCAGGATCTTACAGGCTAGGGTGAGGAGGAGAGATTCTGTCTTGCAGCTAATGAGAAAGCCCTGAAGGGTTTTAAACCTCGGTTGAGAGGGGAGGAGAGGGTGAGATGGATGGAGTCACATGGACACTTGCATTACCATGTGTAAAAGAGACAGCCAGCGGGAATTTGCTGTATGGCTCAGGAAACTCAAACAGGGGCTCTGTATCAACCTCGAGGGGTGGGACTGGGGGGCAGATGGGAGGGAGGTTCAAAAGGGAGGGGATATGTGTATACCTATGGCTGATTCATGCTGAGGTTTGACATAAAACAGCAAAATTCTGTAAAGCAACTATCCTTCAGTAAAAAATAAATTAATTAAAAAAAGAATCCTGGGTTGGACACCATCTGTTACAAGGTTCAGGATCTCACTTTCTGCTGCACGGGAACCAACTGTAAGAGACGGGATAGGAAGAAAAGAGATGCTGCCGTGGTCAGGCCAAAGCGGGTGCTGGCAGGGGAGTCAGAGCCCAGATGCCGTATACGCGATGCAAGGCTGGCACACAGGACACGCAGAAGAGGGTGCTCTACGGCTGCTTCTGCATCTCTCTCGAGAGCAACTCACGAGGCGTCAGCGCCACAAGCAAAGGCACCAGGCTGTGTGCTGGGAGTGAAGCGGGGTCAAAACTGTCTGTCTGGACGCGTGACCTTTGGAACGTAAAAGCAACCAGCAGAGATCTAGAGGGTGGGATGCGTGAACTGCCAAACTTCAAAACAACAACAACAAATACCCCTCCCAAGACACTCTCTCAGGGAAATACTAGACTATGAAAACAGTGTCAGTCAGTCGCTCTGTCTTGTCCAGCTCTTTGCAACCCCATGGGCTGTAGCCCTCCAAGGCTCCTCTGTCCATGGGATTCTCCAGGACCGAATACTGGAGTGGGTTGCCATTTCCTTCTCCAGGGGATCTTCCCCACCCTGGGATCAAACCCTGGTCTCCCGTGTTAGCAGGTGGATTCTTTAGCACCTTGAGCCACCAGGGCAGTCTATGCACTCTACCAGAAGAAGCAAAATCAGAAAAGAGGGAACATGGGCTCCAAACACCTGGGATCCAGCACCAGACAGGTCTCCCCGGCTCACAGACAGCGAGAGAAACCCTAGGCCGCAAAGGACTTAGAAACCAGTCGGGATCACGGCAGGCCTCGAGGTTCTGGGAGGAATTTCTTCAAGATGGTTGAAATGACAGGGCACCTAGTCAAGTCTGAATATATTGAGAGGAACTTTATACAAATGAGGGTAGCTTGGGCAGTGGATTCATCTTTCTGTTCTTCAAAAAAAAAAAAAAAGAAAAAGGTGAAAGATGGGGCAAGGAAGGCAGAACACAGTAGAAAAAAAGGACTTGCCTCGTTCCAGCAGGGCTAGGACACCAAAGCACCTCTGCAGTCACAGTGAAGACAGGGAAACTGATCAATCCAGAACTACCCTAGGATGAGCAAAGGGGGAGCAAGCGTGTGGACGGTGGTCGGCAGCCAAACTCCCTTCTCCCCGAGAAGGAAGTCGAGAGACAGGACCAAACGCTGAAAATAAATTACGCTATAATGTAAGTTATTTAGGGCCATGGACACAAAACGCAGAAGAATAAGGTTGAAAAATTGGAATAACTGCCATGGGACAGGAAGGGAAGGTCTGGGAGGGGTTGAGGGTCGGCTGTTTGTCTTACCAGCTGTGGTGTAATTTAAATGTTTGAAGCTAACGTGTATGTAAGACGTTAACTCCGCAGGGTAAATTATATCACTGATTTTAAATATGTAAAACATTGAAAGGGTACATAAACAGATGACATCAGAATATAAAGACAAAAGAACATGATGGCTTCCCTTCATTTCAGAAAATCTAAGTTGCTTTTTTGATTTTGCTATGAGTGAAGCAAATGTATTGAGTGTCAATGCATAGTTTTGCTGTCAGGAAGGCCTGTTCAAAAAAGGGTAACTAAGAGAAATAGAGAAGAAACTGGTTGTCGTGGGTGTGTGTGTGTGTGCGCGCTTCAGTGGGGAAGTACAACTGTTGTTTCCATGTAGGGCAGGCTTGCAGATGTTATTATACAACATGGGGAATACAGACAACATTTTGTAGTAATGAAATGAAAAGTAAGCTTTAAAAATTGTCCAAAAAAAAAAAAAGAAATTTTTAAAAGCCTGTTCATTTGGGTGTAAAAGGCCCTTAAATGTAAGTGAAATATAAATACAGATAAATACAAAAATGAAGTGTTAGCTTTCCTGTTGAAACTACATTTTCATCTGCTAAGAACATACCTCATTCATATGATGGTATCCTGAGGCTCAAACACATGGAACTACCTTTAAGGTAAAGTACTATTTTCACTTGCGAAAAGAGTCTTTTTACTGGGCCATGGCCTCACACAGAGCTCCTCCCTGTTACAAAGGGTGCAACAATGTGGCGTTCTGGGGGCCCTCGTGGCATTTCCATTCTAGAAACGCTCAGAGCCACACACACCTGTTCAAAAGCAAAATCACTCATTGGTGGCGACAGCAGTACCCCCTCACCCATAGGACTTAGTTCAAGAGAAAGAACTCCACAAAACCCAAATTTTATTTGGGGAAGGGGGAGACGTTTAAAAATGTTTTGGTGTGATGACATTTTGGCAGTACAAAGATATGTTACATTTCTTAGGGATGAATATTAAAATATATTGTGGTAAAATGGCATGTCTGGGGTTTGCTTTCACATACTTTAGAAATAGATAAAGCAAATAGTGCAAAGTCTTCATGATGGATGAGCATACGGAAATTGACTCCCCTACAGCATTATTTGAAATTTTCCTAATGAAAAAAACACATGGAAGGAAAATAGGGTCAGATTTTCATCTTCCAAAGAAGAGAAGTTTGTACATTTTTTCCTTAAGATTATGATGCAAGTAAATCACATTGAAAAGCAAAGGCTGCCGTGGAGATTTACTTCCATCCAAATTACAACCTCGCCCCAGTGAAAACTCCTTCAAAAGTATGCGGACAAGGCAAGCTAGGGTAAGTGAACAGAAAGAATCAAGCTTCAAGTTAACGAGGAGCCTCTTTGTGCTGTGCTTAGCTGCTCAGTCGTGTCTGCCTCCTTGTGACCCCATGGACTGTAGCCCACCAGGCTCCTCTGTCCACGGGATCCTCCAGGCAAGAATACTGGAGTGGGTTGCCATGCCCTCCTCCATGGGATCTTCCCAACCCAGGTCTCCCGCATTCCAGGCAGATTCTTTACCGTCTGAGCTACCAGGGAAGCCCGAGGAACCTGTTGATTTAGCCCAAAACTCAAGTGTGATAGCATTTTGTTAAACTAGACCACCTAAACATGGAAAAGAGTATTAAAAATCTGATAATTACCTGAGTAACTCATGAGAAGCCTCATCCTTTCATGAGCATGAATCTAGTTGAAACACACAAACCCCAAAAAAGCCCTTCGTCTACATTATGCATCTACGGCCTCGCTGCATCATCGCCCTTCCCCCCTTGGCCCGAAAGAGCCAAATACGGAGCCAGAACCAGGGCAGCAAGCTGACTGTCCTGGCAAGTCAGCGGCAGCGGGCCAGTAAGCACGCGCAGCTCTTTGCAAGGACCCTGGAGGAAACAAACTCAGAGACATCCACGTGCTGAAACACGCTTGCAATAGAATGCTTGTGTAACTGGAAGCCCAGGACGGTGGGTTAAAAGACGTGAAGGAGATTTTATGAGAAAGCTTTCTCATCTGACGTCACCCTCCCTTCCACCTTTATTACCATGTCTCCCCTGCTGCTATTCAGCCGCTCAGTCGTGTCTGACTCTCTGACCCCACGGATTGTAGCCCCACCAGGCTCCTCTGTCCATGGGATTCTCCAGGCAAGAATACTGGAGTGGGGTGCCACTTCCTTCTCCCCGAGTCAAACAACTTCTCCTCTCTAGAAGAGGGGAGGTTCATCACGGGAGCATGGCTCTTCCTTAAGAGAAGAAACGGGTCTTCAGCCTCATTCCCTATTCTGTGGGACAGCACAGCTGGAAAAACAAAAGCAAACAGGACGGGGCTGGGGAGAACTCAACACGGTGGCGGCCCCCGGGCTCAACCAGCACGCACTCGCAGCAGAGAGAAGGGCGCTTCCAACAGTACATGCTTGGCGAGTAAGAGATTTCTTTTCTCTTCAAATAAATAACTAGAGCTTCCCAGGTGGCGCCAGTGGTCAAGAATCCACCTGCCAACGCAGGTGATACCAAGAGATGCGAGTTCCATCCTTGGATCTGGAAGATCCCCTGGGAGAAGGAAACAGCAACCCACTCCAGGATTCTGGCCTGGGAAATGCCATGGACAGAGGAGCCTGGTGGGCTATAGTCCATGGGGTCGCAATGCGTCAGACACGACTGAACGCACACACATACACAGTTCAGTTCAGTCGCTCAGTGGTGTCCGACTCTTTGCGACCCCATGAATCGCAGCACGCCAGGCCTCCATGTTTATCTCCATCTCCCGGAGTTCACTCAGACTCACGTCCATCGAGTCCGTGATGCCATCCAGCCATCTCATCCTCAGTCGTCCCCTTCTCCTCCTGCCCCCAATCCCTCCCAGCATCAGAGTCTTTTCCAATGAGTCAACTCTTTGCATGAGGTGGCCAACGTACTGGAGTTTCAGCTTTAGCATCATTCCTTCCAAAGAAATCCCAGGGCTGATCTCCTTTAGAATGGACTGGTTGGATCTCCTTGCAGCCCAAGGGACTCTCAAGAGTCTTCTCCAACACCACAGTTCAAAAGCATCAATTCTTCAGCACTCAGCTTTCTTCACAGTCCAACTCTCACATCCATACATGACCACAGGAAAAACCATAGCCTTGACTAGATGGACCTTAGTCGGCAAAGTAATGTCTCTGCTTTTGAATATGCTATCTAGGTTGGTCATAACTTTTCTTCCAAGGAGTAAGCTTCTTTTAATTTCATGGCTGCAATCACCATCTGCAGTGATTTTGGAGCCCCCAAAAATAAAGTCTGACACTGTTTCTACTGTTTCCCCATCTATTTCCCATGAAGTGATGGGACCGGATGCCATGATCTTTGTTTTCTGAATGTTGAGCTTTAAGCGAACTTTTTCACTCTCCTCTTTCACTTTCTGCAAGAGGCTTTTTAGCTCCTTTTCACTTTCTGCCATAAGGGTGGTGTCATCTGCATATCTGAGGTGATTGATATTTCTCCTGGCAATCTTGATTCCAGCTTGTGTTTCTTCCAGTCCAGCATTTCTCATGATGTACTCTGCATAGAAGTTAAATAAGCAGGGTGACAATATACAGCCTTGACGTACTCCTTTTCCTATTTGGAACCAGTCTGTTGTTCCATGTCTAGTTCTAACTGTTGCTTCCTGACCTGCATACAGGTTTCTCCAGAGGCAGGTCAGGTGGTCTGGTATTCCCCTCTCTTTCAGAATTTTCCACAGTTTATTGTGATCCACACAGTCAAAGGATTTGGCATAGTCAATAAAGCAGAAATAGATGTTTTTCTGGAACTCTCTTGCTTTTTCCATGATCCAGTGGATGTTGGCAATTTGATCTCTAGTTCCTCTGCCTTTTCTAAAACCAGCTTGAACATCAGGGAGTTCATGGTTCACGTATTGCTGAAGCCTGGCTTGGAGAATTTTGAGCATTACTTTACTAGCATGTGAGATGAGTGCAATTGTGCAGTAGTTTGAGCATTCTTTGGCAGTGCCTTTCTTTGGAATTGGAATGAAAACTGACCTTTTCCAGTCCTGTGGCCACTGCTGAGTATTCCAAATTTGCTGGCATATTGAGTGAAGCACTTTCACAGCATCATCTGTCAGGATCTGAAACAGCTCCACTGGAATTCCATCACCTCCACTAGCTTTGTTAGTAGTGATGCTTTCTAAGGCCTAAGGCTTTCTAAGAAAAACTACCCAAGGCATTTTAGAATCGACAGCTCACAGATGGTTTTCCTGCTTCTCAGGCTGGTGGGAGATAAGAATCCAGACTGCCCCACAGTCTCTACACTTCACGATGGCCTTCCTTGTGTCAAGCAAATCCTCTGCGCTGTAAACGAAGCTGGCTTCTGTTTGCTCTGCTCTCTGTGGGGCAGGGAGTGATCGGTCACAGACCCCCCAGAGCTGGAAGGAACCGGATCAGAGCCCACCCTCCCACAGTGAGGACCACAGTCAGGGGGTTACGGGGACCCCTGGCCGCATGCCCCAGGGGGACAGTGCCAGGGCCACACACTAGAGGCTACATCCTGCAGGTTCCAGACCAAAACTCTATCTGCTGACTCTAGATTCTTCCTTGCTGGTTCGTCTAGGTAAAACGTGACATATTTGACATCTGCATCTTAAATGGACCCACTGAAACCCTCAGCCTCTGCTAACTGCTTTATAAAGAGCTCTCCAGTGAAGAGATGAGTTGTGATGTATCCATATAATGAAACATCACGCTGTAAAAATGAATCACCATCCCACGTCATGACAAGCGTTCTTTACCTATCGTTACTTGAAAAAAGCAATCGCAGAACCAGCCCATTTCTATGAGTAACTATGCATATGTTTGGTAGTAAAGGCACAGAAAAGATCAGGAAAACACACTCCAGTCCCTTGGTTGTTGTTATACCGAAGCGGCAAGATTATTCAGGATCCCCCGTTCCAAGTCACTCATGATGTAAAACATGTCAAGAGCAAGTATTGCCATCATATCAAAAAGGAAAAGTTAAAAAGATGATTATCTCTTTCTTGTGCCCTTTTGCGGTAACCATTCTTCCTTTACATGCGTCTCTGAAAAGGTGTTTTCCGCTCATCATCATGACGTCAATTTCCGCTGGGAGTCAAGCCCCTCAGGTGGAAAGTCCTAAGGAGCACGGATGAAACCTTCATCTCTTCAGGCACAAGGAGTCTAATATGGTCCCCACAGCACCCTGCTGCTGCTGCTGCTAAGTCGCTTCAGTCATGTCTGACTCTGTGCGACTCCATACACGGCAACCCACCAGGCTCCTCCATCCCTGGGATTTTCCAGGCAAGAGCACTGGAGTGGGTGCCATTGCCTTCTCCAATGCATGAAAGTGAAAAGTGAAAGTGAAGTCGCTCAGTCGTGTCCAACTCTTAGCGACCCCATGGACTGCAGCCCACCAGGCTCCTCTGTCCATGGGATTTTCCAGGCAAGAGCACCGGAGTGGGGTGCCACTGCCTTCTCCACCACAGCACCCCAGGCTGCTACAAACAAAGACTTCCGTCACATCGACGGTACCCACATGAGCACATAGCCAAGTGTGCAAGGAGGATCCAGAGTCAAGCTGTGTGGAAGCTAAGGGGTAAGTAAATATCCTCAGATGATGCAAGTCACTATTTTAAATGGCAGACAGCAGAAACTGCTGTTAAAGACAGCCAAGGCTCAAACAGGGGCTCTGAACCAACCTAGAGAGGTGGGATGGGGAGGGAGGTTCTAGAGGGAGGGGTCATATGTATACCTACGGCTGAGCCCTGCTGAGGGTTGACAGAAAACAACAAAATTCTGTAAAGCAATTATCCTTCAATTTAAAAAATACATAAAATTTTAAAAGCCAAGGAAAGATTCACTGGAGAGGCAGGATTCAGGGAACAGCTTTTGAACAGAGCTTGATGGCCAAGAGCTGTAAGGAGAGTGGTCTACACCGGAGCATCCTCATACACGTACGTACACACAGACAGACAGACACACACACACCCTCACTGTCCAGAAAGGGCTCCAGGTGTGCCGAGACCTCAATCTCCCCCTGCCCCAGGGCAGCAGGGTGGGGGCAGCAGCAGGGTAGCCAGACTGCCAGGGCCATCAGCCCAGAGCATCCAGCCTTGAGCATCCATGTCCCAGACCTCAAGATGCCCTTCACAGATGGCAACATTCGTGCGTGTGAACACCTGGAAATGTGTTTCCCAAACCCAGGGGCCTCTGGGAAAGGACCTGAAGACAGTGGGGACGGCAAGAGTGGCTCATAAATCATTAGGCTCCTTTCACACTTCCTCCTAAGGTTTTCAGTCTCCACCCCGATCGTATCCTTTCTAACAGAGTGCCACACTCATCACACTGTCAGACTCGGGACAGCGGTTAAGAACTCCGGTCATTTATGAACCACTTTACGTCTCGCCAGCCTCCAATTCAAAGAAATCCATTATTAGGAACCTCAAGAGCACATCTACCCAGGAAATGCAATTACCTTTCCTAAGTTATAATAACTTCTATTTCTATGATTTAACAGCCAGATTGCCATGCTACTCAAAAAAAGATGTGATTATATGTAACACTGCATTCCACGTGGACCTGTTTGGGGACTGCCTGGTTTAAGGCCATAAGGTAAATACAGGGCTTAGGTGATGACTACACAGTCACACCACAAAGCTTATAGTTTTGTTTTGCTAGAGTTAGTGCAAAGCTGTAGAAAGCCTGTGTCGGCTGGGGGTTGAGAAGCTCCTTCAGTCTTCAGTGGGGAGGCCTGAGGAGTTGAAGAGCAACACAAAAACGGAACAGGAAAAGGCCTGCCAGCACACAGACCCCCTATCACCCGACGTGGAAAAAAACAGTGCTTCTTACAAGGAAAGAAAAGCACAGCTTGCCACGGGAAGTGTTCGTTTCTAATACGCTGAGCTGTGCCTGCATCTCGGGAGAAGGTTCATACAGAGCCACAGAGCACTTTTTTTTTTAACAAAATGCAACAAAGGTCACTAAGTAGCTCCAGACACCATTGCAAGAGGGAATGAGAAATGATGGCATTCATGGGATTTAGGACTGATGAGCTTAAGAAACACCAAGCTTACAAGGAAGGGGCCACCCTTCTTGATCCACCCCAGCCACTTCATGGCTCCCCTGAATGCCCCTGGAAACCACCGACTCAGAGGAGACAGGCAATGGCAGGAGGGGAAAGCGGGACGCACAGAAGAGATGGGGGGCGCCAGGCACTGACAGCAGCTTTAGGGGCAAACGTCCCCGCTGAGGGGCACGGGCCTGCCGTGACCGCACAGGATGCGAGGATCGGGCCTAGAGGCCACAGAAGGGGGACGGGGGCCGCTTCTCCCCGGGCAGAGAGCCGGTGGCCCGCACCCTTTGGCTCTCTGTCGCCCCAGGCTTTCAACTTCGGCTGCATGATGGAATCATACGAAGAGCTTCAGAAATGTCTGGGGCCATATACGGACTCTAGAAAGATGGTATGGATGAACCGGTTCTATGGGCTCTAGAAAGACGGTACAGATGAACCGATTTGCAGGGCAGCAGTGGAGAGCAGGCACAGAGAGTGGACTTAGGACACAGGAGGGGCAGGGAGGCGCGGGGAGGGGTGGAGAGGGAAGGGGAGCGTGGGGGAACAAGACGGGACGAATGGAGACAGCGGCCTGGAAACAGGTACCCGCCGTGGAACAGAGGCCAGTAGGAGTCTGCTGAATGACTCAGGGAGCTCAGACCAGGCCCTGTGAGAACCCAGGGGGTGGGATGGGGTGGAGGGCCTCGAGGGAGGGGACACATGTATACCTGCGGCTGATCCGTGTGCAGCAGAAACCAACACGATATTGCAAAGCAATTATCCTTCAACTAAAAATAAATTAAAAAAAAAAAATCCCAGTGCCTGACACCCAGCTCTGGAGTTTGAAGGAACTGGTCTAGGGTGCTGTCTGGACAGCGGGATTGCTTTCTAAGCTCACCGGGTGATTTCCACGTGCAGTCTAGGCTGTTCAGCCACAGTAGGAAGCAAAGGACAGATGGTGAGAGGAAGGGGGCCCTGGAGCAGCATGCTGACCCTCAGGACGCACTTCTCAGTCTCACGTGTGTCAGAAACACCCCGTGATGGCTGTTTAGTCGCCAAGGCGTGTCCAACTCGAGTGCGACCCCAGGGACTGTACCCCGCCAGGCTCCTCCCAATCTCCATGGGATTTCCCAGGCAAGCATACTGCAGTGGGTTGCCACGCCCTCCTCCTCCAGGAGATCTTCCCACCCAGGGATCAAACTGGAGGCTCTGGCGTCTTTTGCCTTAGCAGGCAGGTTCTTTACCACTGAGCCGCCCAGAAAGTCCAGGAAACACCAAGGGACCAGTTAAAAGACAGATTTGGATTCAGTAGGCCTCGGGGTAGGGCCTCACCATTGTAATGATGATGTCTCGATGTGGAGAGTTAGAACGGTTCAGAGCCTCCAACATTTGGCTAGAGAAAGAGGGACCGCGAGAGGGGTCATCATTAACAGTGTTACAGTTTAGTCCTTTCCCTTCTTCGATGGCATCGCTGAAGGCGCTTTACCTTCACCGGATAACTCAGGACCACCATGGTGGAGGACAGTGATGCTCATGGAAGTCAGTGCGCATGAAAGGATCCCCTTCATTACCTCGCCCTGATATGTGCTGGGCTTTACCGGCAGGGGATGTGAAGGGCTGAACTGGGTCCTTCCAAACTCAGACCTTGGAGTCCTAACTCCAGTACCAGAGAACATGACTGTTTAGAGACCAGAGCTTTAGCTTTAAACAGGCCCCTGGGTTAAAACGAGACGTGAGAGCAGGCCATGATGCAGCGGGACCTGGTGTCCCTATAAGACGAAGACCAGGACAGACAAGATCAGAGGGAGCTGTGTGAACACACCGCAGAGCCATCTGCAAGCCAGGGAGAGGCCTCGGGAGGGATCAGCCCGGCCACCACACCCGTCCCAGCCCTCCCGCCTCCAGAGCTCGAGAGAACCTCTTGTTGAAGCCTCCCCGTCTATGGCAGTTTGCCTAGGCGTTCCTGGCAAACTAACACGGTCAGGGGAGAGGGGAAACGGGTGCTGGTTCACGTGTCTACTTTTGACGACGTGTCCGACTTACGCTGTCACCAGCAGGACTGACGTTCTTACCTCTAGCTTCCTCCTTCCCTGGTCTACGTCTCTCTTAAATCGTGTCTTACCTCTAGCTTCCTCCTTCCCTGGTCTACGTCTCTCTTAAATCGCGGCTGGCAGAAGGCAAGGTAACCGTAACTGTCAGGCCTTCCAGAAGTGTCCAGTGGAGTCAGACTGCCTGGTTTAGAACCCCAGCTCTGCCACAAACCTGCCCTGGGACTTGAGAGAGGATTCACAGGACAAGCTAGTTTCTGACAGTGAGCCTTTGGTGAGAAACGGGCTGTCATTTCTCTGATCTCTGGTTTTGTATCCCAAGTTCCCCCAGACCCACCTTCTGCTTCCTCTCCCCTCCTCTCAGCTGGATTCCAGGCAGATAGAAAAGGTCGCCTGATTAAGTGACCCCCGCGTAGATTTTATACACAGCTCCAAACATCTCTCTCCCTGTGTCCTCCCAGCTGATGGGCAAGGGTGATTTCCAGAAAACTGACAGAATAGTAATGTTGCTTTTTACAGGATTAAAATCTTTCAGCCAAACTTTTTCAGAGATAAAACCTCATGGATGTTACATTCTAGATTCCTCTGCCGCTGCTAAGTTGCTTCAGTCGTGTCCGACTCTGTGCGACCCCATAGACGGCAGCCCACCAGGTTCCCCCATCCCTGGGATTCTCCAGGCAAGAACACTGGAGTGGGCTGCCATTTCCTTCTCCAATGCATGAAAGTGAAAAGTGAAAGTGAAGTCACTCAGTCGGGTCCAACTCTTCACGACCCCATGGACTGCAGCCCACCAGGCTCCTCCATCCATGGGATTTTCCAGGCAAGAGTACTGGAGTGGGTCACCATCGCCTTCTCTGATAGATTCCTCTAAACTTTCAGAATCTTCCAGAAGTAAATTCCAGTGCATTTTTTTTTTTTTTGCAATGACCTTGCCTCCAATGGGCAGTCTTGTGGTCTTTCTGGCCTCCCAGGAAGCCAACCTCCTCTCTGCCTTGCAATTTTTCACCACAAAAGCTGTGAGCCATTTCACTAGAGGGAAATTCCAGAGTGAAGCATGGACATGTTACCGTGAGTGATGCCAAGTGGAAGCAGAGAGAAGGCACAGCTGGAGGGGAGTCGTGGCCTGGCCCCTGTGCCGCCTCCTAGACGGGCTCCAGCCTCGGGAGTAGCCTGGCCCCCGCGCCGCCTCCTAGACGGGCTCCAGCCTCGGGAGGAACAGGCTGAACACACGCAGGACACTGTGGAAACTGCATTCGTCCGTCTGTTGACCCTCACAAGCTTAGCCTGCCTTTCATTTAACCTCTGTTCAGCTGAGTCAGTTAAAGTGGCCAGTTACCAAGGTCACAGGCTCCCACGTGACTTTGACAGAAACTTTTTCAGTGACTAAAAAATATAACTTATTTAGCTACTTGGTGTATAGGAAAAAGCCAACGTCATGCAAACTAACCTTTCAAGTAAACACATAAAAATTCGTTTTGAGAAATTGTTGTTTAGTAGCCAAGTCGTGTCTGACCCTTTTCGCGACGCCATGAACTAGTGGTCCGCCAGGCTCCTCTGTCCATGGGATCCTCCAGGCAAGAACGCTGGAGTGGGCTGCCATGCCCTCCTCCAGGGGATCTTGCCGACCCAGGGATGGAACCCAGGTCTCCTGCACTGCAGGTGGATTCATCACCACTGAGCCATCTGGGAAGCCCTTATTGAGGAATAATTATATCAGATTAGATTCATCTCTTTTAAGTGCAGATTTAAGGAGTTCTGACAAATGTAGGCAGCTGTGTGACCACCAGCACAATCAGGACACAGACCGTTTTTATCACACTGGAAAGTGCCCTGAGCCCTCCACACCACTGTGTGCTGCGTCTGAGAAACACCTTTTTCTCACCTGGCTTCATCTCCACAGGATGCTCCCCTTATCGAGGGTTTGTGCGTGGGTCTCTCTTCTCTCCTCCGCCCACAGCACTTCTTACTTTCCTAACATGTCAGGCGGCGCGTGCCAACATTCCTTCCTTCCCTTTCTCCAAAACACCACGAGGCCTGCTCCCCTCTCCTCAGAATGTTCCCGTTCAGTAGTTCTTTCCTTCTTCCCCCACACTCAGTGTCCAAAGGCATCACTCTCTAGGTGTCTCTGTGATCTTTATGGAATCAAAGAGATGGCACTGTTAAAAGGCAGTTCAGAGTTTAAGTTCAACAGTTCAACTACCGATGCTGTGCACAGCGTAACTGAGCCCTGCTATGATACTTTTCAGCCGTAAAAGGAAAAGTGAGATGTTGCAACTGTGACTGAGGGCACTCATCAGTGAAGAGGACTATTCCCCCAGGCTCCTCTAGATATATGTCCCTCACCCGAATGTATACACTAGCATTTGATTTTTGAATGTGCAATTTTCCACTGTAGAAATTCAAAGCTCACAAGTTTATGGAGAGTTGGCTCTGAGTCAAAGCATGTGATGATGAATGTGCAAGCTGGGAATTAGCAAAGTATGGAATTAGGAGTGGTGGGCCATCGCCAAGGCAACCCTGGGATTACTCAGCTGGCAGAGGAAGGCCAGACTTGGGAACACGTAGACAAGCGGCAGTAAGTTAGCTTAACTACTTGCAGTAAAACCAGCTTCTGACAAGTCACATTCACTCGGAGAATCATTTAAGGGAAGCCTGGAAATGAAGTTCCAGCTCAACAACAACTATGATTGATTCCTCAAGATCAGGAAACCAAATCACAATCAAAACCATTCGGCCAGAGACCAGATACAGTAAAATATGGCCACACAAAAGTGCAGGCCCCAAAGATGAAGCTGACTCAACGTCCCCAACATGACCTCCTTGAGGACTCAGACCCGTGGACGAGGTCATAAGCGAATGGAGAAACCCCTCCCACCTTCACATTAAGATGGCTCTTCAGAAGCTGGCAGACTTTTCCTGGAGAAGGGCCAGATGGTAAATATCTGAGATTTGGGGCTAAGTAAGTTCTGTTGCCTAGTTTAACCCTTTCAAAAACATACGGGACTTCCCGAGTGGTCCACTGGTTAAGAATCCTCCGCCTGCCAATGCAGGGGACATGGTTCAAACCCTGGTCCAGGAAGACTCCACCTGCCGGGAAGACACTAAGCCGGTGCCCAGCAACTACTGAGCCCGCACGGCAACTGACGAGCCCGGCGTGTCCAGAGCCCGTGCTTGGCGACAAGAGACGCCACTGCGGGGGAAGCCGGCACGTCTCACCTGGAGAGGAGCCCCGCTCACCACAGCAGAGAAAGCCCTCGCAGCAGACGGATCCAGCTCAGCCAGAATTTCTTCTTTAAAAAATATTCTTAGATCATGGGCTGCATAAAGACCAATCCCTGCTTCATACGGAATTTCCAGAGCCAGATCGCAGTGCAGAGGGCCCTCCGGCTTCCCGCCAGTTCTCTGCAGCAGCAGCAGCCACTGGGCTAGCCGATGCCCCTGCCATTCCAAGAAGACTATGAATGAGGGCCTCACTCCAGCAGGGGCGAATGCCAGGGAAACTCCCAGGGTAGTGGGCAAGCGGTGTGAAGGCGGAGAACGGATAAGGCTAGAATGGGTGTGGTTCAAGTCTCTGAAGTCACAAAGGGCACGGAAAGATGACCTAGTTCACATTCTAACACCCCGAATGAGGAGGCAACATATCCACCCTTCCAAACTCTGGCGCCTGCTTTTGACTCACACGGATCACACCTTGAAGGCAGAAAGATGTCCTCTGCTTAGTGGCGGTGGTTCAGTGGCTAAGTCGTGTCTGACTCTCTTCAACCCCATGGATTGCAGCCTGCCAGGCTCCTCTGTCCATCGGATTCTCCAGGCAAGAATACTCAGGTGAGTTGCCATCTCCTTCTCCAGGGTATCTTCCCCACCCAGGGATCGAACCAGCGACTCCTGCGTTGCAGGTAGATTATTTACCATGAGCCACCAGAGAAGCCTGTCCTTTGCTTGAAATTAAATATGTAGACGTAATGTGGCTCTGTCCTCCACAGACTGAAAACAGACTGTCCAAAAGGCTTAGAAACATTCATGAACACAGACCTGGGCTGTATTATTAGGAGAGTCAGGGAAGCAGGAGGGGTTTGCCTTCTAGGGACACTCTGCTTACAGTCACTGTTGGGAAGCGTGGGGCAACCCTGCTGAGGTGAACTGGGTCCCTACGAGCTATCTGTTCCTAGGTGGTCAGTTCTGATGCTGCCTCGCAGGACATGGCCAGAGAATTCACTTTCTCTTCGTAACGCTTCACATTCCAGCAATTCTTAGAAGCAAGGGGCTTGCCACACGTGCTAGTTTCCCGCTAGCGGAAAAATAAACACGTAAGTCACCACTATCCCCAGCTTCTCGGGTCCCTGGCCTGGAACGGCGGGACTTCTCTTGCTGAAAGGATACAGCTGGGCCACAGGAAATTAAGCTTTTAGCTCCCCAAATGTGACATCGGTTGTGTGCCAAAGATAATCATCCTATAAACGTCCCCAAGGACATCTTCGGCTCGAAATCCCTTCACTGAAAAATAAATGGAATTAAAATCCATGCATTCCATGAGAGCAGAGATTTCGGGTTTTGTTTTTTTTTCCTGCCTTATTCACGTATATTTTTTTCAGAGTAAAAACAACTCCTGATTATATACCACATACATATTTGAAGCACGTAGTAAGCTCTGAGTAAGTGAACGAAATTGTTGGTGAAACTTTGAAACTGGTAAATGACTTTACAGAAAAGAACCTGGCTTGGCAGGAGAGAAGCTGCAGATGGTACGGCTGATTACCTTTTCATCCTCCAAATAATAAGCAATAAACAAACAAACAAGCAGAAAAAAATAAAAAGGCAAACAGACTGCACAGAGACCTTGGTTCTCCAGATAGTCAGCCATGGCCTGAATCCGCAGCTCCTTTAACGCACTGAAGTGGCGTGGGCCCCATCACGCAGGAGGATAGTTAAATGTGCACAAGCTGTATGGCTGACACTTAAACTGCCAACTGAAAGGCAAAGTACCACTTAAGGAGACGGGGTGCTCTAGAAGAGAGAGCACTTGCTTTTTCCGGGTGCAGCCGCCTCCCAGCTTCACTTAGAAAAGAGGGAGTGAAGTGAATATACAAAGTCAGGCGTCGACAACTCTGGGGACAGTGAATAGCACCTGGACCTGGTCCCAAAGGACACTGGTGACTGCAAGGCCTCTCGTGGTCAAGTTCACTGGTCCGTTGTTTCCTATCGTTTTGTCCTGATCCGTAGAGAATGAGTGAAAAGTGAGACAGAACCTTGCCTGGGCCAGCATCCTCCACGACGGCTCCTCCCCACCCCGGACACCTGCTCAAGCTACATAACAGGGTGTGGGAGGGAGGGAGATCCCCTTTAAAGCTGTGACCCAGCACCGCTTCCAAACCAGCGTCCACGGGGCTTCACGCCAGGTGGAACTGCGCACATCCTCTTCAGCTATTAGTTAAAGTAACAAGCTCATGGAGTGAGCTAGGCCTGCCCGAGTCAGCTCCCGTAACACGTCTGCAACTGAAGTGAAGCAGGTCAGGGTGGGAACTCATGCAAACAATGGCAGCATCTCAGAGGGGCAAGCAATCCGGTTTCTAGAAGGCAAAAAAAAAAAAAAGGCTAGAAAAGGAGACATACTCTGATAGCAACAGAGTTCTGGGAAGACCTAAAAGACAGATCACATTTCTTTGCTTACTGGTAACATTAACATTCGTCCACTCGTGCGCATGGAGACAATCCACGTGGACTGTCCAGGCGGAGGATGAGCCTCTGAGGCTACAGTTGCGGATGAGAGGACAGACGATTCAGGGGCTTCACAAGCTAATCATCCAGCGGGAGCAAGAGGCTCCCTCCAACACATCTGCGGTTCTGGCGGCTTGGCACGAAGCCACGCCCACCTGTCCCCTGCTCTGTTCTTCGACACTGGGACCGCCTCCTCCTTATGATAAGAATACGGATGGTCGTCAGAAAGATACAGTGCTCTTTCCAACAGTTACTCAGAGCCACCCTGGGAGTGGGTCCTGAGCTATGCTGGCCACAGGATGGGAGGCAGAAGGCAGAGACCAGAACTGGGCTGAGGACCTGACTGCTGGTCTCGGCCAATAAGTCCCTTCATGACCCTGGACAGACAGCAGCCTTCTACGCGCCTCTAAAACGGAGGTAGCTATGCCTCCCGCCTGCTTTTATAGTTACATGAATTGAGAACATCGTGTAGTCATTTAGGAGGGAGGAAGCAAAAGATACTCTTTTTGTAATTTTCCCAAGGCACTAGATTTCTGGGCTAGCCTACATTTGGAAAAGCATCTAAAAACAACTGACGTGTGACTGCTGTATAAACACCCTCAGGGTTCTTGGCTATGGTCTGAATTTGCTCTTTGAAAAATTTTGACTGTCAAGTTCAAAACTCAGCAGGTGTCCACAGAGCACTCAGGACGCAGGAGGAGGGGACACACAAGCAGCGGGCCTGAGGGGCGGCGTCCGTCGAGGGCTTCCTGCGTGCCCTGGCTCCTTCCGTCGCCCCTGTAACCCTGTCACTCCAGTTCTAACACAGTCCTCGTGCATTCCAAGGAGAAAAGTGAAACAGAGACCGAGGAAAGCTCAAGGTTATAGAACAAGCGGTAGAGCCTGAGTTCAAACCGGGGCACGGGTTTTTTATCCTATGCATGTTTGACACAAAGCCCTGTGTAGGATCAGGGACTTGGCAGAGAGGATATTCTCCAGCCTTGCCTCCAATGGAGCCTTAGCTACAGTCCTGGGCTCTCTGTCTGGTATTGCTGCTCTAATTAAGCGACCTCCTTGATCTCCAATTTCCAAGTAAACACATTTGCAGAAATACCACGTTAACTTCCACAATCTAACAGGATTTGGTGATGCTACTGCACTATCTTGAAGTGGGAGTTTCTGCATCCCAGTGTCATTATTTCCCACGGGAACGTGACCCTAATGAGACACCACTGACGGGACAGAGAGCTGAGGCCCCCACTGGAGGTCTGTGAACCACAAAGCTGAGGATCAGAGCTAATGCAACTTAAACACAAACGCTTCTGTTTAAAAAAAAATCACTTACAAACAACCAAGTCCATAAAGCCACTCCTAGCTGCTTCTAATCTCTTCCCCCATCACTGATAATCTAAACTACACAACTTTGAACTCAGTCATGTACACTGTATATTGGTTACAGTTACAGTCCTTGGTCAAAAAACCAATTCTGGAAAACTTGACCAGAGGCTGCTTACGTGTTTTCTAGGACTATTTTAAGCACATATTAGATGCTCAAATCCGTAATCGGCTCATGTATCCAAAGTGTTAACTAGCATGCTTATTGGATACAGACTCAAGTTCATGTCTTAATGTTTCCCACACTCAAATGTATTTTCTGGTTTTAAAAAAGCTTTTAACATGTCGTTTTGCTGATGAGACCCAATGGTTCAGCTGTAAAAATAATCCACCTGCCAATGCAGGAGACCCAGGTTTGAGCCCTGTTCCAGGAAGATCCCCTGGAGAAGGTAAAGGCAACCGACTCTGGTATTCTTGCCTGGGAAATCCTATGGACAGAGAGCCTGGAGGGCTATGGAGCGAAGAGTCAGACACGACTTAGCAATTAAATAACAAAAAGTAAACCCAAACATTTTGTTTAAAAATTACATGGTTTGGGAGCAGGAAAAAAACTAATAGCCACAAGAGGGAAAATACCATAACTTTATGTGCTTTTGGGTAGAATAAATTTAGAGCCGAGATAAGTCACACCAACCGTGAAATCTTAACTGCTGGTAAAAGATATGCTCTGCCGTATGTCAGATTATAACACCGAGCGAACGTGTCCTTTAAGCTGCCAAAGGCATTCATTCAGAATTTCATCAACTTCAGGGACTTGGCTCAAAGCACAATGGGGTAGAGTCTCTAGAGACAGAGAATGCGATTAAGATGAAAGAAATCCTACAAGGAAGGAAAGCTCTCCATGCATGAACCAATTCTGTGTATAATGATAATATAAAGTCAATTGTTTGAGACAGATCAAGGGCAATGGTAACTCAGAAAACCACTGTGGTCACGGCGGACGCTGGCATTACCAACTGCTTGCGTTCGTGTCTATTTAAATTTCTAGTCTTCCTTACTTAGATCTCAGATCTGGAAGTTCAGGCTCATCTGTAGACACCTCCAGGATGATGAAAGGGCCCAGGCTTTGAAGTCAGACAAACCTGGGCTCTCACGTGTGTTAACTTTGTGACTCTGGGCAAGTGGACTAAAGCCCAGAGCTTCAGTTCCCTCTGTAAAACAGACACCCGCACGCTACAGAGTGGCTTTGAACATTAGAGCTATATGTACATAAAGTGCAGAGGACTGTGCTGAACATACTGTAAATCCTCCAGCTGTCATTTAATATAAGGTTAAAGTGGAAAGATGCTGCTTAGGTGAAACCATGGAAAACAGCTGTACGCAGGTAGTGGCGGGGTCCAGGACAAATATTATTCCCACCCCATCATTCTCTTTCCCATATTATGATACTTAAGTCTCCATATACTTTCAGGAGTAATGGAAGATCAGATTCATAACTCACATCTACAATATCCGTTTACTTATTTAATATTAAACTCATCCTCCATGCCAATGATTTTTCAAAAGTCAGTGTTTAAAAAATAATCACTTTCTACAATTCAGGAGTGACTTCTGGGACTCATTCTCTTGCGCAAAAATCCTTTCACAAGAGACTTCTGTTAAAACTGAGATTCTATGCAGTCAGACACACTTTCCTCAGCTTAATTAAGGGTCATCCAACAGTTAATGAGTCCAGCTTCCCGGAAGGCTGGCTCTGTCTCTGGTTTTATGTCAGTGTGGTAGAAGGGCTAACTACCCGCTCAACTGTGGAGGCCTCTGAGCTCCTGAGGATCTATCCAAATGGGTCTGCACCGTGACACTCGTTGAGACACTGGTTTCCATGGCAGCCCTTCAAGCCTTAATGCACATCTCATTAACATGCAAGTTCTGGATCAGGAGAGCTGGGCAGGGCCCCAAGACAATATGAGCTCCCAGATGATGCCAATTTCCAGACCACACCAGGAGGAGCAAGGGTCTCCAGGGCCAAGACGACAGGATTCACAAACCAATCAGTACACAGCGTCCCTCCGTCCTCGGGGTTCAGGGACAGCAGCTTCCAGCTGACTGTCTCCAGGGAGTTACTGAACGATGGAGGTTGTGTGAAGTCAGTGAAGTACACTTAGAACTCTGAGAGGAAAACCAGAGAGACAATATTCACAGGGACCATTTTCTCCAGCTGAAAACATCCTCCCATCCCTCCAAGCTCTTTTCTCCTGGGAAGATATCCTTTTTGTTAGCTCTCACAGGTCGTTTGAGTAGCCGTTAATGAAAACACATCAAGACACTGCTCATGTCTCCTGTGAGAGTCTCAGTGTAGGAAAAAACATCCCACTGTTTTCCAAAGTTTGGGGGGTGGGGGAGGTGCTGTGGAAATGGCAGTAACAGCGTAACAAATGAAATCAGCTTAGAAGGCTAATCAGGCGCTCACGGTTTCTGAAAATTGGACATGCATTCTGTAACTGTCATTGACTTATGGGCAGCCTGACTTTCAAGGACCAAATAATGAGCAAACCATCTCAGGGACACATTCCATGTTAAATCAAGGTTTTATGTTGTGGTGATAGGGGGAAATGCACCCTAAGAAACAGTGTGGATGAAATCCAGGGCTGGAGCCAGGCAGAGTCCTGAAGCCGCCACCACCAGCTCAGGTCCCCGGCTGGGTAGACCTTGCTTACCTGTTAACTTCTCCAAGACTTTACCTGCCAACTGAACCACACTCCAGTCTTCCCTACTAATTCACATTTCTGTGTAGTGTTTACCGCCCACGGCTCAGAGAATCCCTTCCCAAGGATTCCCAGGACTGTTGCCTCCCTGAAGTGATCACTGTCATTCTGTCACCAGCAGATTTCTAAAGTGTGGTCTGTGATGTAGCTGGCGGTGCTTTTTCACCAGCCCTGAAACCACCCACACCTGGGCCTTAGAGCATGTGCAGCTTTTTGCAGCTGAGACCATGGGGAATCATCTGCTACCACATCATTAGGGCAACTTCCTTCTCTTTCAAACTCACTTTTGAGGATTACCCTGTTATCCTGTACTGCCCAGGATTGATTCTGGCACCTAGACAGTACAGGAATCGAGGAGATAGAATCTGCTGGGAGTGTGTCATCCCTGGACCTCGAACAGTATACCTTTAAAACGCAGGCAACTCACAAGTCTTTGTGGGTGCGTGCCTCCTTCTGGTGAAGGCACGGGGACACTGCCCGTGGTCCCCTATGGTGACAACGAACCGCTCCTCACATTCAGAGAGCTGCACGCGCAGGGAACACTGAGTTCCCTCAGAACCGCCTGGGGCAGTTTTCCGATCAGACGCCCTGGCTCTCATCACATTTGCTTTTAACAAGCACCCAGGCGATCTGCGGACCGAATTTTCAGGAAGATGGATCCTCTTCTGTGACTCAACCACCTTGAGGCTTTTGGTTTTTACGGAACAACCTTATCCACCGCCCGCCCAGAGGCCGTGACAAAGTTACACTCTGTCCCGGCAGAAGGTCGACAGAGAGCCGAGGACCAAGGATTTCCTTGTTGACTTTATGTTCAAAACAAAACGCAATCGGAGCCACTCATCTTGGCTATGCCTCGCTATGCCGCACCGCTTACCCCACAGTCCCATCCCCTTTCTTCATGAAACTGGCAACCTTTCCTCCAACCACCACGCCAGCATCCCGGGGAGCGGAAAACCACCGCCTTCGGGTTCTGAGAGCAGAAACTCCAGGTGCGGACACTCAGTTGCGCGTGGTTGCTCAGGCTCAGAAACCACACACACAAGAAAAAAATAAAGTTTGCACCAGAGAGGACAGAGCACCCCACCGGTGGCCGCGGTCCCCGAGCGCGTCTCCAGGCCCCTCCTGCGGGCGCCGCCTCCCCGACCAGCTCGGGCGCGCGCCAGCCTGGTCAGCCGAGCCCCGGGGCTTACCTGAAGCACGTAGTGAGCTCCCCCGAAGGCTTCAGACACGGATACTTGGTCGTGGCGATGTTGTTTTCCGAGCAGATTTCTCTGAAAAAGTTAGGGGAGCTTGGTTGGCCGCTCCGCGCGAGAGTGGCCGGCAATGCGCGCCGGTCATCCGCGTTCCGCGCGCCGAGGCGGCGCCGGTCCCCGAGCGCGGACGCGGGGAGGACCCCGAGGTCCGGGCCCGGCGAGGGTCCCACGCAGCGAACCGGCCCCCAGGAGAAAGAAGTACAGAAGCGGGACACTGACGGCGGCAGGAGGGCGGCGCGCGGTGTCACCGAGCCCCGAGCCCCGGATGCGGGAGCCCGGGGTGGGCGCGCGGAGGAGGCGCCTACCCCGGAGTCTACGAAGCTCTTTCCTTAACCCAGGATGGGTGAGCGCCCGGGGAAACCGACAGCGCGCGGGGCACCGGCGGGATGGGATGGGGAGAGGGTACCGCCTGCGCCCGGGAGCCGGGAGCGCACGCAGCAGGGACCCGCAGCGCGAACCTGTCGCCGTCGCCCGGCTCCTCGCGGTAGCTCCACGCGTGTCCTAGCGCCAGGAGCAGCAGCAGCGGACCCAGGCTCCTGCCCAGCCGGCCCCTCGCCGCCCCTGCCCGGCTCGGAGGCGGCGGCACCATCGGGGACGCTCGCGGCTTCTTGGCGGCGCTGGCCGCCTCTCCAGCCCTGCGCCCGGCTCCTCCGCGCGCGCCGCCGCCTGCCTGTCCCCGGCGGGGGGCGCCCGAGGCCGGGGGCCTCGGGGCCACCTGCGCGCCGCGCAGGGCTGCGGGGCTCGGGGCGGCTGGGGGGTCTGGCTCGGGGCTGGGGTGCAGGGGCGCCAGCCGGGCAGCGGGGCTGGGACGCGGGGCCCGCGGGGTCCGGGCGGTGTCGCTTCCGAGGCTCACGCCGGACAAACGGACGCGCTCCGCTCGGCTCTGGGCGGTGCCCTCCCCGCCGGCCCCTTCCTCCGCTGGGCGCCGCGCGCGGCGTGCGGAGCGCGGGCGGCCGCTGGCATTTTACCCCGGGGTCGCAGAGCCGGGGCGGGGGAGGAGGCGGGGGGCAGAGGGCTTAACACGCCTCCTTCCCGTGGTGGGCTGGCTTCCAAGGACGCGGGTCAGGCCCGTGTTTTCCTCCCGCCCATCGAGCGTCTACACTGCCCGCCGCCCCGCCCCCGCGCCCCATCTCCTTCGTAGAAGGGAGGACGCAGGAGGTGAAGGCGGCCCCAGCCTGAAACCAGAGAGTGTCTGTTTCCAGTCCCTTAGCCCTCCGGTCAAACAAGTAGCGAGCTCTGGTCAGCCCTTTCCGAGGACTGTGAAACAGATTACCCGCCCAAGTTCGATGCATAAAGCAGGGCACTCAAAGCCGGTGCTGTGGGACAACCTAGGGGGATGGGGTGTGGTGGGAGGGGGCTCAGGATGGGGGACACATGTACACCGTGGCTGGTTCATGTCGATGTATGGCAAAACCACCACAACACTGTAGAGTAATTAGCCTCCAATTAAATAAATTAATTAAAAAAAACCCTCTTGCTTTAATGCTGTTTCACACCATGCACACAGGCGAAAGCTGGAAACTCCTGGAGGATCAGGTGAGACACTGAAGGGGCCGGTTCATCACGGGCCTGCGGCCGGCTGGTTAACGCAAGGCTAAGAGGTCTCCTGAAACCCCGGGGCTGCGGGGCCTTTAATCAGTTCAGCTGGTGTTCCCACGTGTAACTCGTAGGCCTTTGCATCTTCACACTTGGTTGCCCATTCGGCGTTTCAGTGCCTGCCTGTTAAAGAGTAACTCCTGACATAAACGTGCCCCGCTGAGCGAGCCACAGTGGTCGCTGCCCAGAAACGAGGTTGTAATGTCCAGCCTCTAACAAACCCGTGGTTTCTGCAGCTTTCCCGTGGAGGAGAAAAGACAGCTTGATCACAGGTTACTAAGGTTCTCATGGGTTAGGTGCAGGCGTTTTGATTCAAAATATTCTGGGCCACTGAGAATCACCCTATGTGTCTGACATCTTTTAAAGCAGTGGTATCCTCATTGTCCTGTAGAATGTTTTTATATTTTCCAAAGGTTTTTCACATTTATGACTTTATTTGATCCCATATCCCTTGAAACTAGGAGTCCGACTTCAGCGAGGTGAGTTTCTTTTTTTTTTTTTTTCCTGTAAAACTTACACAGGCATGGCGGAGTACAAATCAGACTTGATTTGAATCAAACAAAAGAAGTGAATTTTCACACAGTCAGGAGACACTTCAGGAACTTTTAAAACCTGACGGTGACCATCAAAAGTCAGAAAGAAAGAAAGAAAGTGGATTCAAACCCAGGATGCCTGGCTCCCAAGGTCAGTGAATTTGGCAAGTGACCTTTCTGAAACTTAGTTTTCTCATCTGTAAAATGGGGAAAACTCCCTATAAGCGTTTAAGAGTAATGAAGAAGGTGATGCGTATGACTCATTTTCCCAGTGGCTGGTGTATATATTGAGTGCTCAGTAGACATTAACTTATCATTTTGAATGTAAATGATTATATTACACAGGATTTTCAGTTTTAACTTTTTAACTTTCTGCTTTTAGATACATAGGAGTTTATTTCACAACAGCTGTTTGGGTTCCTAAAGAGATACCCCTCTAAGCACGTGAAAAAGAAACACACCTTAGAGGCTGTAACTTTGCGTCACTTCAGAGGCCGTTCTTAGGAGGGTCTATTTTTATTCTCTTACCTGTCACTCCATTTTTACATCTGGCTGTCTTTTTTCTCCTCTTTACTCATTTTGCTTTTCTACTGTTGAAATTGTGGATGTTAGTTCTACAAGTCATCAGTTATCTCACTGAATAGTTAATAAGCCATATATGGGGACAGGGAGCTTTCCTGAGACAGAAATTCAAGCTGTAGATGATAAAAGCAAAATAAAATCTGTTGATTTGGGAGTCGAGGAGCTGACTTTGAGGCCTCTTTATTTTCAGCCCCACCACCGAGCCCAGATGAGAACGAGGTTTCTGAAGATGTGCTGGGGTCAGGTTTGCCTGGGGAGGAAACCCTGAGGCTGGGTGGCCAGAGGGCGTGTCTGGCAGAGTGGAGCTGGGGCAGAGACCTTCTGAAAACCTTTGCCTCGAGACCTGGTATTTAAACCCAATGGCAGCTACGGACCGCACGAGACATTTCTTGGGGAGCTGGGCTGGAAAGCGCAGCAGAGTGGAAAGCGATGTGGATGTCCTGGACGCATGCCGGTCCCCTGAGAAGGTAAACACGCCTGTTAAAGACAAAACCTGCGTTAGCTCAGGCTGCAGCCTGCATGGGAGACGTCAGGCTGCAGCTGAGTGTGGCAGGGACCTCCCGGCGCTTGGGCTTTTCTCTCCTGATACCCTAACTGATCTCCCCCACTGATGTGCCCCATTCCCTCACTGCTGAAACACGGGCTGAGAGGACGCACCTCCTGCCTCTGTCATGGGAGTGCTATAAAGATTAATGATGCAGACCTCTGTGCTCCTGGAGGGAGGCTTTGTACAATTGTTAACTTTTCAGCATACCGCTGTCCGTGATGGTTTCCATATAGACCTGTCAGCTTCCCTGAAACACAGCAGAGAGTGGATAGTTATACAAGTTACCGTGTCCTAGGGATGCGGGGCTATGCCAAGGGAAGTTCCACTCCCGGGTGGACCAGCTATTGTTAAGGGCTTCTGAGCGTTGTCCGGGGGAGAGGCTGACTGGCTGGAGAAATCAGGGGCCAGCATACACAAGCAACGTGAAGCAAGAAAGGAAAAAAAACTAGGCCACTGGGCAGAAAGTATCCTTTGAAATAAGAACCATGGCTTCTTCCACTCATTTTTAAACATTTTTAACTTTTATTTTTTCAGCTGAGGCAAGTGGACATATAATACATTAGTTTCAGGTGTACAGCACGATTCAATATGTTGTCTATAGCAAAATGATAACTGCAAAAAGTCTGGTTAACATCCATCACCACACAAAGTTACCATTTTTTTTTTTTCTTGTGATGAGAACTTTTAAGATCTTCTGTGTTTAATCTAGCTGTCAAATGGGCGTGGTAACCCACTCCAGTCTTCTTGCCTGGGAAACCCCATGGACAGAGGAGCTTGGCGGACTCCAGTCCACGGAGTTGCAAAAGAGTCGGACATAACTTACTAAGCAACAACAGATGGTGTGGAGCAGATCAGATAAAGCATCTGGGGCAAAGGGGAAGATCCGGGGAGCGAAATAAAATGAAGTGGAAGGGACGTTAGTTTGCAGGATTGTGTAATTTCTACGCTGTGTTTAAAGCAGGACTTCGGTGATGATCCAGTGGTTAATAATCCTCCTTGCGACGCCAGAGACATAATTTCCATTCCTGATTGGGGATCTGAGAGCCTGCAAGCCTCAACTAGAGAGAGCATGCCGCAGTCTACAGGGACCACAACCAAAAGAAGCCCATGGGCCAAAACTAAGACCCGATGTAACCAAAAGTAAACAAATACTAAAAAAAAAAAAAAAAGCAATTGACAAATCGGTTCTCTAGAGTCTCAAATTTCAATTCAGGATAATTACCTGATCAGTTACAAGATTCAAGGTAGCCATCATGGAAAAACCTAAAAATGGCCTAAACAAAGATTCACAGACTTTTCCTGTTGGTCTCCCTGGAACATAGCGATAGTCACCTAAAGGAATTTTCAAAGAAGCAGACCCAGCAAGCACTGGGTAGGGTGCATTCAGAACTGCGAGTGACACACGCAGAACTGTACCCCCAGAACAGACAGGTTGCCCGGACCCCTCCTTCCGTTTCCGTTTTGACTGACATACAGCCAGGTCTGCTTAGGGAATTCGGGTTACCCTCTGAAGAGTATTAAAGTGGCCCAGTCTCCGAGCCATTGTGAGGACATGCTCGAGGCAAGAAGCCTCAAACGTGTTTACACAGTCAAAGGGCTTTCAAGCCCTGGTTTTGGGGTGTGTACACCATCTTTGCACCTAGTCTGCCTTCGTTTTAACTTGTCCAAATTCTGAAAGTATTATTAAAGCCGTGGGTCTCTGGAATTTCCTCCCAAGACAGGAAGAAACATCTGATTCCTACATCCGTGAGAGAATTACACAATTTTTATCAAACTCTGAAATAAAGATAATGTTAAAAGATTGCTCTGCTAAGTCACTTCAGTCGTGTCCGACTCTGTGCAACCCCATAGACGGCAGCCCACCAGGCTCCCCCGTCCCTGGGATTCTCCAGGCAAGAACACTGGAGTGGGTTGCCATTTCCTTCTCCAATGCATGAAAGTGAAAAGTGAAAGTGAAGTCACTCAGTCATGTCTGACCCTCAGCAACCCCATGGACTGCAGCCTTCCAGGCTCCTCCGTTCATGGGATTTTCCAGGCAAGAGTACTGGAGTGGGGTGCCATTGCCTTCTCCTTTAAAAGATTGGGTAGCCTTATATGCCTATAGGTGGCTAAAAGAAAAACAGGCAAAATCTTTTTAAAGGGAGAGAAACTCCTTGTTACTTGGTCAAATGTCTCAAAAAGATCCAGAAACATTGTTTATGTGATTTGGATGTCATGTTCATGAAAGTTCTAATACATACTTACACACTCACTCTCCCTTTGAGTCTCGGTCTGGGGTTTCTTCCAAAGAAGTGTGTCTAGAAGATAGAAATTGGCCATCTCCTTGGCCAGTCACAGCTGCAGGATCACACCCGGGGTTTCTAGGAGGAGAAGGATGTTCTAGCTCCGTTCAACTCTGCAGCTCCTTGTGGGAAAAATGGGGAAGGCCGGACATGCGGCTAGGAGGGCCCCATCTCTTGTGGTCCCACGGGCATGAAGAAGGAGGAAGGGGCCAGCGTTAGAGGAGCAGCCAGAGCCCCTCACTACGAGGTCTCTGCTGGAGAACATGGCATTAGAATAGACCTGGGATTTGTGAACGGACTCCTTGGAGTATCAACCATCCCTACAGACTTCTCTGCTTTATTTTCATAGTGGTAACTCTCTTTATATTCTCCTTGTATCCCGTACCATTATAGGAGTAAGGGTACTTATTTAGTATTTATTAAGAACTGGAAGATAGCTCAGTAATATGATATCAATTCAATTTGACAGGTAATAACCATGTTGGCTTTAATAGCAGTTTTCTGATTTGAGCCAAGGTTATCTTTTATGTTGGAATAAATATAACTGCATTACCCACGCTAGCAAAACATGGTAGTTACTATAGTTAAAGATATTTTTTTCCTCCAGGTATGAGGTTGACTTTACCTCCCTCCTTTTAAAAAATGGACTTAGAGGAAATTCCCTGACAGTCCAGTGGTTAAGGCTTCCCAGATGGTTCAGTGGTTAAGAATCTGCCTATCAACCCAGGAGATGCAAGGGCCTCAGGTTCAACCCCTGGGTTGGGAAGATCCCCTGGATAAGAAAATGCCAACCCACTCCAGTATTCTTGCCTGGGAAATCTCATGGACAGAGGAGGCTGGCAGGCTACAGTCAGGGGATCACAAAGCATTAGACACGACTGACATGCACACCAGTGGTTAAGACTCTGCTTCCACTTCCGGGGCTCAGGTTCGATTCCTGGTCAGGGAACTAAGATCCTTCATGCCTTGCAACACCCTCCCCCACCCCCACCCCCCGCCCCCACCAAAAAAAAATACCCTTAGAGAAATAACACTGGAAGGAGAAAGGAATTGGACTTAAAAATCAGATTTACCTAGATCTGAAATCCAGCTCTGAAACCAACACCTTCATGATCCCGAACAGTTTTCTGGGATTCAGTTTATCCATAAATAATTAGAAACAGTCTCCAAGTCATAGGATCACTGAAAAGAGTAAATGAGATCTACAGCATGCCTGCTGCACCGGAGATAAGAAAGCAAACATTACTTTAATTATCTTTGAAAATTTGAGTGCAGCTATGATGGGTCATCCGCCCGGTCACATTTAACTTACTTTCCATAAAAGACACTTTGGGAAATGGATGGATGGCTAACAGGAGAGACATCCTTTCATAGCGCAGACTAAACTAAGCAGTAGGATCCAAACTGCTGTCACTACCGTTGGGCTTTAAGTAAACCTTAGGAGGTGAGTAAGGCCCTGGGTAAGTAAGCCCATTAACAGTTGCTAGAAATTAGAATGTACATACTTCCCCTTAGAAAATACTTGTGTTTCTGAATACTGCGCCTGTCTGATGTTTATATATTTTAAAGCAAATCATGGTGTAAATGTATACCAGGAACTGGCTAGTTAAAGCCCAGCTGTGGTCGGTACTAGAGTGATGTGAAGAGCCTCTCAGCTCTGTGCATCGGTGCGACCGCTTTGATTTCTGCTGAGCTTTTCTAAACTGGGTCAGGCTGGGAGCCTTTGCAACAGAGTAAAGGGCCCCTGCCTAAGAAGACGGCAGTCTTCTGGGTGGGCAGTTTTGTTTAAAGAAAATGAGGCGGTAAAAATATGGTGCCTAAAATCTTAGCATTCTAGTTAGAGGATGAGAAGGGGATGACAGAGGATGAGATGGCTGGATGGCTTCACTGACTCGATGGACATGAGTCTGAGTGAACTCTGGGAGTTGGTAGTGGACAGGGAGGCCTGGCGTGCTACAATTCATGGGGTCGTCAAGAGTCGGGCACGACTGAGTGACTGAACTGAACTCAACTAGTTAGAGGTTGTTAGATTCTAATAGAACATGGGATACATCTGTTAACCAAGATGGAGGTCTCTCCGTGATATAATACCAAGGAAGACACATTCCTGCACGCTTTTAATGGACAATGATAATTTTCCAATAATTTGGCACAAAGGGTAACAACAAATACTTACTGAGCACTTGGTACCTGCAGATATTTTTAAAAGCACTTTACAAGCATCATCCAGTGGTTAGGACTCCAGGCTTCCGTTGCAGGGGGCACAGGTTTGACCCCTGGTGGGAAACTAAGACCCTGCATGGGGCACAGCATGGCCAGAAAAAAAGAAATAAAAAAGTCTGCAAGTAATATCTCATCTAATCCTTATTGTGATGCTCCATCACTGATTCTGTTATCATCTGTTTTTTACGAGTGAGAAACTGAGATACTTTTTTTGTTAATATTTATCTATTTATCTGGCTGTGCTGGATCTTGGTTGTGGCATGTGGGGTCTTTAGCTGCAGCATGTGGGATCCAGTTCCCCAACTAGGGATCGAACCCAGGCCCCCAGCACTGGGGGCATGGCGTCTTAGCCACTGAATCCCCAGGGAAGTCCCTGAGAGAGAGATTTTCATTCGCTGGCCTAAAGGACCGAGTTATGAGCAATGAGCTGGGTTTGAATTGGGGCACTTTTAGCCCGAGGCTCCGTGCTCTTTACACTACTCCAAACTGCCCTTTGGAAAAGCAAGGATCTGGCCAGTTTTCTCCTAAGAGGCAGACTACATCTGGGATGTTTGCTCAGGGATGTCATTAAAGCCACAGAAGGCCCAGAGTCCTCCGTGATAATCGGTGACCCTGAGACTACTGTGGCTTGTGTTCTGGCACGATCCTTCCTCCACAGCGCTGTGCCAGCCAGCTGACCCCGGGCGTCCTCGCTGGAGAGTGCTGGCTGACCTCTCTCCTTGTGGCAATCTCAGGGCTTTATCCACTGGACCTACCCATCCCTGGGGAGCCAACAGTCCACTGATTCCCGTGGGGATGGGAATGCTGACCTGAGACGACTGAGATCCGGTTTCAAAACCCTCAGAGCTCTGGCTCGTTTGCAAACGGTCATTCCCATTCTAGCCCTGGACATGAGACAGATCTTTATCAAACCTAGAACTCTCAGGGCACTCGGCTATAAGGAAAACATGCAGGGGGCTGGGCGAAGCTTATTTTTGTAGTCACCACAGAGAAATACCTAGCCAAGATGTCTTGCAGACCTCTGAGTCCCGCATAGTCCCATGGGAACACCTTCCACCTGGAAACTGACTCTTTGAGATTCAGAAAGAATAGTGGAAGGTAAACAGTGGCAACCAAGGTTTGCTCATGAAAGTTGGAAGAGTTTTGGGTCTTTCAGCCTCTCTCCCTCTCCCACCCCTTACCCTCCCCCCCGCACCCCCCCCCGCCACCCCCCCCAGACACACACAGTCCTCAGAGGTTGTTGGCTTGTAGATATCTCAGATTAGCAGAGGCTTGCATTCTTCCACCCTAATCTTTACCAACAACGTGGAATCCTGAAGAATGTCAGATAAAACGAGCTGCTTTGGTTTCAGTTCATGGAACCCGCATACATCCCTCTGGGTCTGGGGTATAGCAGGGCAATTGTTTGTCTTCCTTTTGCCTGATGGGTGGTGTTCGGGCCTGAGTGGACGTTTAGGGTCGTTTCTTTGGTGTGATCGCTGATGACCACCCTGATAATTCATCAGGAAGGGAGTTGAGAGCTTTCAGAGCGTCTTTCAGCTCCAGCATTTACCTGCAGGATAATTATAATGAGCCTGAAAGTTATGTGTCTGCAGCCGGCCGTGTATCTGGCTCTCGAGTCCTCTCGTCCTGATACGAGACTCATGGGCCTGACCCCGCACACCGGTAACCCACCGGTAAAGCCCCTCGAGGCACGTTCGAAGCCGATTGCCTCCCTGGCTGCGTTCTTCTTCCTCGGCCGGTTGTCCCTGGTCTCCTGGGGGTCCTTTTCTCTCTGTCTCTGCTTTCTGCCTTCTACTTCAGTCTTCTCTTTCATCAATCATGTTACTGAAATTCCTCTCTTGGTCAGACTCCATCCTCTCACCCACCAACCTTCTCTTTCTGTCCCCCGCTTGATTCTCTCTGTTATTCTCCTTCTGCTCCTCTGCTCATCCGTGGGGTTTTTTTTTTTTTTAAGTTTTTTTTTTATGTGGACCATTCTAAAGTCTTTTTATTGAGTTCATTACAATATTGCTTCTATTCTACATTTTGGGTTTTTGGCCATGAGGTGTGTGGAATCTTAGTTCCCAACCAGAGATCAAACCCACACGCCCTACATTGGAAGGCAAATGTACCATCCGATGAACCACTGCTGCTGCTGCTGCTAAGTCGCTTCAGTCGTGTCCGACTCTAGGTGACCCCATAGATGGCAGCCCACCAGGCTCCCCCGTCCCTGGGATTCTCTAGGCAAGAACACTGGAGTGGGTTGCCATTTCCTTCTTCAATGCATGAAAGTAAAAAGTGAAAGTGAAGTCGCTCAGTCGTATCCGACTCTTAGCGACCCCATGGACTGGAGCCCACCAGGCTCCTCTATCCATGGGATTTTCCAGGCAAGAGTACTGGAGTGGGTTGCCATTGCCTTCTCCGATGAACCACTGAACCACCAGGGAAATCTCTCTGCTTCAAGTGCGTCCTCCCCCAAGTATACACGTTTAAAATATCTTCCCTCCGCAGTCCTATTTCTTCCACAAAGTCATTGTTTCTCAACTGGGGTGGGGGTGGGGGTCAGTTTTGTCAGCGAGCAAAAATCTGACGTTTTAGGGGACACTTTAGGCGTCTCAGCTCGGGGCCCGGGTGCTCTGGCATCTGGTGGGCAGACACCAGGATGCTGATCCAGCTCCTACAATGCACAGGGCAGCCCCTCCTCCCGCCACACAGCAAAGAATTGTCTGGCTCAAGATGTCAGCGCTGTCAAGGCTGGGAAACCCTGCTCTACACAGACCTGCACCCACCTCCCACTCTCATGCGCTTTATCTCCTGTCTCTAAGCCCAGGTGCTGCCCCCTCTCCTGCCCCCAGCCCGCCCCGAGTCCAGCTCCCACCCGCTCATCGCTTCTTCCCTGCGGCTGAGCCGTCCCCGTGGCTGCGTCTCCTTCACGCCTTAGATGTGGTCGGGCCTCGCCACTTAGATGCCCTGTCTCCACCTTGTGTTCCTATCTTAGTGTGGCAGTTGCCTTATCTCTGAGCTGTCCTGCGGTGACGAGAGGAACTGTAAAAACATTTTTCTTAGAAATCTGTTTATCTTCCCAGTTTTCCCAAACCCTGCAGCCCTGAAGGTTCTGGTTTTGAGTCTCTGGAACGTATCAGACGGCCTCTCTGACTCTCCCCCTCCTGCCTGCCTCCCTCAGCTCACCTGCTGTGGCTGCAGATGCTGTTCTGGGCCTTTCCTTCCCAAAGTGACTTGGGTTTATGTGGTGCTTACATTGGCGTGGCGTGGCCTGACTGTACCTGCTCTTCTGCTGTAAGGAGAAGAGTCGGTGCAATACCTTCTTGCATGAAAAAAAAAAATTATTTTTTTTTCTTTTCTGTATTTGCGTTTGACAGGGGCTTCCCTGGTGGCTCAGACAGTAAAGAATCTGCCTGCAATGCAGGAGACCCAGGTTCAATCCCTGGGTCAGGAAGATCCCCTAGAGAAGGAAATGGCAACCCACTCCAGTGGTCTTACCTGGCAAATCCCATGGACAGAGGAGCCTGGTGGGCTGCAGTCCAGGGGGGTCACAAAGGACACGACTTAGTGACTAACCCACCAAGGCAATACATACAATTACAACACCGGGTGTGTTAGCTACCAAAACAAGACAACCACTGTTCCCAGGGAGCTCCAGCTCCGCCCAGGAGGGGAGCGAGACGGCCGACCACAGCTCAGGTGGGTGCTGCACTCGGAGCCGAGGGGCAACCAGGGCAGAGAGAGGGAGCAGCTCGTAGGAGTTTCCCGTGGGTGTGATGAGAATTGATCCCAGCTTAGTGGCTTAAAACCACAGAAAGGTATTATCCTGTAGCCCTAGACATCAGAAGCCCCACACCAGTCTCACTGCACTGAAATCACAGTGTCGGCAGAGCTTCATTTCTTCTGCAGGTCCTGGGAGCATGATTGCTAGTGTTTCACTTTCTTCAAAGACTCCAGCATAGAGTGTGTTGATTAAACGCTTGCTGGAACC
Organism: Capricornis sumatraensis; assembly: GCF_032405125.1. Lineage (NCBI taxonomy): Eukaryota > Metazoa > Chordata > Mammalia > Artiodactyla > Bovidae > Capricornis > Capricornis sumatraensis. Next base: position 61,188,541 of record NC_091089.1, read on the forward strand.
AACACTGGATAAAGGAATGGAGGGCCTGGTGGGACTTCCCTGGTGGTCCACTGGTGAAGAATCTGCCTTCCAGTGGAGGGGGCGGAGGTTCAACCCCTGGTCAGGGAACTAAGATCCCACATGCCAGGGGGCAAAGAAGCTGGTGCCCCACAACTTGAGAAGGCTACACGACCCAGCAAAGACCCAAGACAGCCAGAAGAGACAGGACTGATAAGCCTCTCGGATAGAACGCAGCAAAGCCGGGACTGCGGAACCAGAGGCCGCTGATTTCCAGCTTGTTGCCAGCGATCCTGAAACCTAAGATCCCTCCTTCATGGACGAGCAATCCATGAAGCAGCTGGGGTCCAGCCTCGTGGACCCCAATGTATTAATAGTTCAGTGGAATCACCACAGAAAGGCAGGGAAGCCACCTAGCGCCCCCTCCCTACTCCCAGCACCAGAGCCCAAGGCTCTGGAGAAGACCACCATTAACCAGAAACTCAGACGTTTGACCCCAACGCACAAAACGCCTGTGACTCTTTCAGGAGCTCCCATAGCGTGGGGTGACAACACCATGCCTCTGTATTTATGTATTTCTCATTTATTGCAAAAACACCATCCACATTCAATCCTGTCTCAAAGGGAAGGGTCAGGAGGCAAGTGGTTTCAACTGCCTTCGCTTGATAGCCCCTTTCTGCAAAACTGGTTTCTTTCTCATCAGGCCAAACTGTTCTCCACACAATGAATGAACTGGAGCAGACTGAGCTGTGTCCTCGACTAGGAAGCTTTTTACCCTTCAGAAGGTATTAGGCCTCGTCTCTGGAAATCAGGACATTTTTGAAAAGTTGGGAAGGGGCCACAGCTCAACAATAGGTGGCCTCCACAACATGAGGCAGTCTGCAGCCTGTGGTAATGATTTTTGAGGCTGGCTTTATTTTTCTTCTGCCCTGAATTCCCTGAAATCTAAGGTCAAGGTTAAGAAAACAGAGCAGCAGTTTGGGGGACTGAAGGAAAGCAGTTAGACTGAGCATAAGCCTTCAAAATGCTCTCCTTCCTGGGCGAGCAGGGCTTTGGTATAGAAAACTTGGGTGTCAAGGAAGTTTGTTTGTTTTTTTTCCCTTGAGATTAAACTGAGACCAAAGCAATTCAAACCCCTTTCCCTGAGAAGGGTCACCTTATATTTTCCCACGAGATGGGCCTTTTCCCCTTGGCTGGAGCTGGGGGTGGGGTGGGGATGTCCCTGAAAGGGCCATAATCCTGTTTGTGTGATATCACTGTCTGTTGCCAGGCTGGGGTGCCTGTGCCAGACTAGGGATTATATGCACAGTCTTCACGACTCTGTGAAATTCATGTGCTCCTGGTGAGAACACGGGCCTCCGGGCGTCCCTCTAGAGGTGAAGCTTGCGCCCCGTCCTGTTTCAGTAACAGTCCTGACCACCTTTACTGGCTATTCCTTCTATCCCAAGCACTGTTCTAAGTGATTTTCTGAGGTGATGTCATCCAGTCCCCCAGCAAGCCTGCCAGGTAAACATGATTATCCCCATTTTACAGATGAGGAAAACTGAGGCGTGGACAGGCCAATCGTGCAACCAAGGTCCCTGGATAGTACGTCTTGGGGTGTGGAATCTGACACAGGCTGTCTGGTCTGGGGGACCACACACTTAGCCATGAGGGGCTGGCTCAGCTCTTATCTACAAAGGCTGTTTTGCACAGGGAGTCACTACCCAGGCCATCCTCCCTACAGAAAGCTCATTTGGGTCCGTCACTATTGGTTCACTGACTGGGCTGGTCTCCCCTCGTGGCCTGAGTCACCCGGCCAGAGAGCTTGGGCTTTGCCTGCAGGCAAGGCCTGTGGTTCCCTTAAAAAAGAGGAAGTGACTCTAAAGTTCACTCCATGCTGCCCAGCGATAAGTTCTTGCCATGTCTGATTAGTTGGCCAAGTGGGTGATTTATGGAAGCACGTTTCCAAGAGTGGTCCCCGAGTGAGCCAAAAGTTCTGCGGAGCTCTGGGGCCACAGATCGTGCGTAATTCCCGGCAGCCACCTGCAAATTCATGAGTCAACGGGGACCTTAGCGAGCAAATGGTTAGCACAATCAGAGAAACCTCAGGCACCCCGGGGAGGCAGGGATAGGAGCAAACTGACATGCAAACAAAGGACATTTTACTACATTATTTGCAGGAAAAGAACTCAGGTCCACTTAGGATTTGGCTAGAGCCTCGAGCCCAAGTTTTGGAACTGAAGACAAGGAAACTTGTAAATCTCTGAATATTTCACTTCGGCCTCATACATAATACGTTCCTAACAAATGCTTGTTGAATAAGAAAAGATTTATCATTGCATTCTTCACAAAGAATGAACTTCTCCTATTTCTTAAAGAATTCTGCCGTTCTGAAGGAAGGGATTTGAGTATCTTCATTTCACATGTCCCTATGGTGCCATTTGCAAAGTTTTATCATCAGCACCATAGTAGTGAGGAAGGTCAGGGCTCTGGGTTCAAAACCTGAGAGCTGGGGTCCAGCGTCCAGATCAGCCTGCCCACCCCGACCGCATTCGCTGCCCCCTCCGCTGGGCTGGAGGCTACCGGGTAGATCAGAAGCCTTGCGGGGCCCACCGTTATTTGACTTTCCGGTTCTTTTCTATCAGGCGGCGCTAGTGGTGAAGAACCCGCCTGCCCATGAGGGAGACGCAAGAGACAGAGGTTCAATCCCTCTGGAGGAGGGCATGGTAACCCACTCCAGTATTCTTGCCTGGAGAATCCCATGGACAGAGGAGCCTGGCGGGGTGCTATCCATGGGGTCACAAAGAGTCAGACACGACTGAGCGACCAACACCTCTTTTCCGTCAACCCAGCTTCTGAGGATTTCCAGCCGTTGCTGGCTTTCCTGAGCAGAAGCACAAACAGCAGAGGAAAGCCTGAATGTGGTGGAGCCCTAAGACAAAGGCCTCAGCAGAGCCCCAGAGAGAGAGCTAGGCTGGAGACGGAAAGCTGGCCCCCACCCCAGCAGGGCTGAGCGCGGTGGGCCGAGGGCTGGAGCCCAGGCCTCTGTTGGTGGGTGATGTGGGCTTCTAGACCCGTTAGATGATGGTTCTGGGCCTCCCCGGGTGGTGTCCAGGGGCTGAGACTCCTCGCTCCGAAGGCAGGGGGCCTGGGCTCCCTTCCTGGTCAGGGAACTGGACCCCACACGCTGCTAGTTTGAGTTCGCATGTCACAGCTGAAAGGTCCTGCATGCTGCCGCAAAGCCCTGGCACAGCGCAATGGATAAGCTGATTGAAGAAACTGAGAAATCAGATCCCAGTTCCCCCTGAAGTTCTCCTCTGCCTAGGCACTGCCCCACACTGTCACCACCTGGAGGCGGGGAAGGAAACAGAAGGAACGTTCCATCAGAACCCTTCCCGATGGACCCCGGGGGCTGGGAAGCAGAGGAGGAGAGGAGGGCAGGAGTTCTCGTTTAAAGAGATGTTGTGACTGTGGGAGGTGGCCTGGCCCCTGCCGGGAGGTCACTGTAACCACAGGGAGGTCACTGTCCCCGCAGGGAGGTCACTGTCCCCGCAGGGAGGTCACTGTCCCCGCAGGGAGGTCACTGTCCCCGCAGGGAGGTCACTGTCCCCGCAGGGAGGTCACTGTCCCCGCAGGGAGGTCTGCCAGAGGCGATGGTGAGCCGCTGGAGGGCTGGGGCAGGACGGGACCCTGCGGCCTTGCGTGAAGTCCTCCCTGTGCAGGCATGAGGGGGGCGGGGGCCTCACGTCTCAGGATGAAAGCAACAAACGTTTTACGAGTCTCAAAAAGGAACAACGACTTCCCCATCCTCCAGGGCCAACAAACCAGGGAAACTGAGTGGAAACGGCTTTCTCATTTCCCACCATGAAACATTAGCAAAAAGCCTTGTAAAAAAAAAAAAAAAAAATTTAAGGGCGAGGGGAGTTAGGAAGCCATGCTTCCCCATCCCTTCCGTTCCCCATCGGGGAACGCCATCCAAATGGTTTTCTGACACCTCATATAATTCAGTCGCGGGAAGCAGCTGTTTGGTTGTATTTTGTTTGGGTTTGTTTTGCTCTGGGGGGAAGTGTCCTTTAGGAGCAAGTCAGGGGAGTGGAGGTGGTCCTCGCAGCTAACACGGCTGCGGGGTGAGGTCACTGTGCTCTAAACTCAGAAGGCATGTTTTGGACACACTCGCAGCTGGCCAAGGTTGTTCCTACTTACTCATCTTCCTCTAGGCTTCCAAAATGTTTTCCTGGAATATGCTCCTGGGGGTGGGGGTGGGGGTAGTGTTATTTATAATCTCACATAATCCTCCTTCTCATACAAAAGCATCCAGTGGTGCTTTCCATGGGAAGAATAACAGCTCATGTGAGCTGGAAGGAATGCAAGGGAGGCACTTGGAACTCTTGACACCTCCAACCTGCGTCCAGTTGAGAAGAGTCTTGGCCTCCTGGGGCTGAGAAACCACCGCCCCTGACTCAGACTTGTCTGGGCCTTGAGCGGGGACATCACGGGCAGTCTGCCCAAGACGATGACAAGGATGAGGTTCTGACCAGATGTGCTCCCGTTTGTTCCACCTTGGATCCCTGACTTTACTGCTCCTGGGACTGAAGTGGACATTGAAAGCATTAGTTGCTCAGTCATGTCTGACTCTTTATGACACTATGGACTGTAGCCCACCGGGCTCCCCTGTCCGTGGGATTCTCCAGGCAAGAATACTGGACTGGGTTGCCATGCACTCCTCCAGGGAATCTTCTCAACTCAGGGATCAAACCTGGGTCTCCCACACTGCAGGCAGATTCTTAACCCTCTGAGCTACCCCTTGAATCAATGATATATTCTGGAATAGGCATCAACTGGAAACACAGCCACAGGATGTCTTCAAAAGAGGCAGAGGAGACAACTTAAGGATGTTATTTAAAAGAATCGGAATAAACCAAACTTAGGAAGAGGACAGGTTTTGGAAGCACCCCCTGGGTTCCTAGCCACACTGTACCTTATGAAGTGGGATCAGAGTCAAGTTACTTAACCTTTCTAGTCCTCAGCTTCCTTATCTTTAAAATAGAGACGATGGCAATGTTCATTACAAAGTGTAGTGTGAGGTTAAAAGTGAAAGTGTTAGTTGCTCAGTTGTATCCGACTCTGCGACCCCATGGACAGGGGCTCTCCAGGCTCCTCTGTCCTCGGGTTTCTTCAGGCAAGAATACTGGAGTGGGTGGCCATTCCCTTCTCCAGGAGATCTTCCCAACCCAGGGATCAAACCCGGGTCTCCTGCACTGCAGGCAGATTCTTCAATGTCTGAGCCACCAGGGAAGCCAGTACATGAAGGTCCTATGCAAGACGGACTACTGGGCCCAACAAACATACTGTGTACATGACCCTGTAAGTATGCACTTAATGACTGCAGAAATCATAAATAAACATTCTCATTTCATCTGACTCTCAGGATCAGAAGAAAGCACTCAGTTATCTGTCTCAGATTTCCCTCCTGTAAAACGACGTGCCTACGCCAAGGACAGGAGCAATGAGTAACATTTAGATAGTGCTTTAAATTCTACCGAGGGGCATATTACTGATGCAAAATGTCATTCTGCCATCCCTCATCAGTCCTAATGTAAAGAGAAACGATCTCAGCCTGTTTAAGTGTCTTGGTTGATGTTGCTCTGGGAGCGTTCCATCAATCATCCCACCAGTGGGTTTGTTTCACACGTTACAAGTTCCTCATACCGCTGTGGATACTCTATAAGCGCAGTTGGTTGAAGAAAGCATGTTGGTTACAGACAACGTCTGTGTGTAATTGATTTATTACACGACAACCAATAAATCAGTGAGCTCTGGGGTTTACATAAGTGCTTTCTGAAAGATCCTAGTGGCCAATGCTGACTTACCAAGAGTGACGAGGAGAGCAAATATGAAGGAGACCACGTGGCGCTGCTCTCCTTGGTGAGTCAAGTCATTGCCGGTTGGCCTCCAGCTGGAACACGCTGGGCAGACTTTTCTAATCAAGGCACCTTCTGGGAACTGGCTTCTGCTTTGTCTCCTCTGCAGCTGAGATGCACTCGGTTAGCCAAGCTGCGGACCATGTGTGGAATTAGAAAAATGTGTCCTTTCCAGCCATGTTGTCCTATATCACACACTACTGTTACTGGGTCATATCACTCGTGTTGAAATCCAGAGAAATCTGGGAAATTCCCAGAAAACAGTAGTTAACTCAGGAGGTGTCCTTGCTAAAGTTATGAGCGCTATACGTAGGCATGCTGTGCCTTGAGAATGCTCACATGGTACTCTTTAAAGTCTGGAATCTAAACAGAATATATGTTGGGATGTGATCAAAGGGGCAGTTCCCATTATTCTATTCACTAATGCCACCCCACAAGTGCAGAAAGATGTTTTCATTATGTATTCACTGTTTCCAGCTAAGCAATGGGAACAAATACTCACGTGGGGTATTTCAATTACTCAGGGTTTAACTTTCCATTCTCTGGTGGTATGGGTTGAATTGTATCCTCAAAAAAATTTGCTGAGGGGACTTCCCTGGCGGTCCAGGGGTTAAGACTCCGATATTCCACTGCAGGGGGCTCAAGTTCCATCTGTGGTCACAGAACTAAGATCCCACATGCCATGCGGTACATTAAAAAATATATATTGAAATTCTAACCCCAACACCTCAGATGTGACATTCCTTGAAAACAGGGTCATTGCAGATGTAATTAACTAAGATGTAGTCATACCAGAGTAACGGAGAAGGAAACGGCAGTCCACTTCAGCACTCTTGCCTGGAAAATCCCATGGACAGAGGAGCCTGGTAGGCTGCAGTCCATGGGGTCGCAGAGAGTCGGACACGACTGAGTGACCTCCCTTCACTTCCCTTCCCTTCATACCAGAGTAACATGGGCCCTTAATCCAGTATGACTGCTATCCTTGTAAGGAGGAGAAAAGTGAAATGAAATTGTTAGTGTCTCAGCGGTCTGACTCTTTGTGACCCCCACCCCCACCCCCAGTAGCCCACCAGGGTCCTCTGTCCAAGGAATTCTCCAGGCAAGAACACTGGAGTGGGTAGCCTTTCCCTCTTCCAGGGGATCTTCCCGACCCAGGGATCGAACGCGGGTCTCCCACACTGCAGGCAGATTCTTTACCCTCTGAGCCACCAGGGAAGCCATAAGGCATACAAGAAAACACGGCTGTGTAACACGTGACGGAGGCAGTAACCGTGGTGATTCATCCACAGGCCAAGGAATGCCAAGGAATGCTGGGAAACGCCAGAAGCCAGAGAGGCAAGGATCCTCTCCTTCCGGTTTCACAGGGAATGTGGCGCTGCCAACAATCTGATTTTGGACTTTCGGCCCCTAGAACTATAACACAATAAATTTCTGTCGTTTGAAGATACCTAGTTGGTAGTACTTTCTTCGGGCAGCCCTAGAAAGTGAAGACACCTGGTCTGTATGTCTCCTTTAACAACACTTTATGTCAGCTTGTAGTGTTTGATGTCAACCTTTTTGATATCAATGATATTTGATGTCAATCTTTATATACCACAAATCGATCCTTTTATATACTACAAATTGGATCTTCCCCACCCAGGGATCAAACTCGAGTTTCCTGTATTTCCCGCATCCCAGACAGGTTCTTTACCCACTGAGCCATCGGGAAAGCCCTATATAAAGGGATAGTTAGGTTAAACATTTGGAACTTAATCCTTAAGCATTTATATCGGCTAATACTTCAAGCCTCATCCACATGCTAGTATTGCCACACCCTAAGAAAGCTGAGCGGAGAAGGCAATGGCACCCCACTCCAGTACTCTTGCCTGGAAAATCCCATGGATGGAGGAGCCTGGTAGGCTGCAGTCCATGGGGTCGCTAAGAGTCGGATACGACTGAGCGACTTCACCTTCACTTTTCACTTTCATGCATTGGAGAAGGCAATGGCAACCCACTCCAGTGTTCTTGTGTAGAGAATCCCAGGGACAGGGGAGCCTGGTGGGCTGCTGTCTATGGGGTCGCACAGAGTCAGACATGACTGAAGCAACTTAGCAGCAAGAAAGCTGAGAGCCGAAGAACTGATGCTTTTGAACTGTGGTGTTGGAGAAGACTCTTGAGAATCCCTTGGACAGCAAGGAGATCCAACCAGTCCATCCTAAAGGAGACCAGTCCTGGGTGTTCATTGGAAGGACTGATGTTGAAGCTGAAACTCCAATACTCTGGCCACCTGATGTGAAGAGCTGACTCATTTGAAAAGACCCTGATGCTGGGAAAGATTGAGGGCAGAAGGAGAAGGGGACGACAGAGAATGAGATGGTTGGATGGCATTACCGACTTGATGGACATGGGTTTGGGTGAACTCCAGGAGTTGGTGATGGACAGGGAGGCCTGGTGTGCTGCAGTCCATGGGGTCACAAAGAGTCGGACACAACTGAGCGACTGAACTGACCTGAAGTAGTGGACATGGCTCCTCAGAACTCCTGTGATTTAAAGCCTCAATACGCCTCTTGGCCAGGTGCACAGTCACCAAATGAAATATATATCCTACCACCAGTCGTTAGAAGAAAATCACTAAACAGTATCAGCAGGAAAGCATATGTTAATATTAGTTCCAGGATAATAAATAAGCCAGGTATGAACTTCCAAGGAATTATTTTGAAAGTTGTTGGTGCACGTGAAGTTTGGCTCCTGCCATTAGCCTTGCTAGAAACAGCTGAGTTGTCTCAATCACTGTGTCAACCAGTGAAAGGTGTTTAAAACCAGAATTTGACCAGAATCAGGGATACACTCCTTTTGTGTCTGGTTTTCAAAGATGTGCATTATAACTAGTGCAGAAAACACCCTCTGAAGAGGATTGAGGGATGAAGATAAAAATAGTTTGAATAAGTGATTGGATAGAGAATTGGTATGTGCTGGAATATTTGACTGCTATCAACAGTTTGTTTGCAAAACATATTTAACAATACGGGAAATACTTAACATATTTTGGTGAAAAACGTCAGGATGAGAAATTCAGATACAGCTTAATACCAATTATGTAAATTCTGTGCATAGAAAAGTGTTAACAGAGACAATTGTGGGGTGGGATTTCAAGTGATTTTTATTCTTTTTACTACTTTCCAAATTCTCAACATAGGCAAAAATTACTTCTCTTATCCCAATGCAATTTAATGCTAAAAAATGCACCAAAACATTATATTCTGTGGATTATCATATTGTGGATGATGTTTTCTTTATTCTCATCTTTTGTACTTTTCATATATTCTCAAATATTTCTTATTAATTTCACAATAAAAAAACAAAAATTATACGTTTATTGATGATCTAGCCAGGGCGTCCACAAGGTGTCAGAGCTACTTTAAAATGACCCACGAAACTACTGAGCCACTGAGATGGTGTCATAGGGAGCTCCCAGAATACTTGTTGTGGATTAAATTATGGTTCCCAAGTTCCACACTATTTGTCATTGGACTTGGCAGTTCCTCCCACTGAGGACAGAGAACGTACTTCCACTCCACTCTCACCAGCCCAAGCCTTGTGACTCGCTTCGGCCAGTGGGATGCAGGCAGAAGTTATAGTCTCGAGCCAGTTTTGAGCCCCAATCCTAAGGGGCATCACGTGTCTGCTCCCTGTCTTGCTCATCTGTCATCAGTGTGAGAAGATCCTCCCCAAAGGAGCTGCTGCTCCTTCAGCCCAAGTGAAAAAACGCACGTGGAGCAAATCCAAGTCCGAAGCACAGCTAAGTTAAGCAAGACCCACCACCCCAAGAAGAACCACCCAGCTGGGCCAAACTTAAATCAGCAAGTCTATCAACCTGTAGACTCAAGTGAAAGTGTTAGTCACTGAGTATGTCCAACTCTTTACGACCCCATGGATTGTGGTCTGCCAGGCTCCTCTGTCCGTGGAATTCTCCAGACAAGAATACTGGAGTGGGTTGCCATGCCCTCCTCCGGGGGAATCTTCCTGACCCAGGGATTGAATTCAGGTCTCCTGCATTGCAGACAGACTCTTTATAATCTGAACCACTGCAGAAGCCCATAGAATCAAGAGTACGAAAGCAAACGCCTAGTGGATTTTGGAATGACGTATGCAGCAAAGACTAACCGATAAAACCTCATGGACAAAAATACCAGAAAGCTCCTGGATGAACATATGGTCTTCACTTGAATGAACAATGCCTCAGTATGAGGACTGACCAAGTGTCAACCCAGTACGTTAGAAGTCCCTTTCATTGTAGTTTAAAAACAGAAATGGCCCTGAATCTCGTTAAGGTAGATTCTGTGTGTATGTATATAGGTTTCTAATGTATGTCTATATGTACGTGTACATATATATAGTGAAATTACTGACGGCAACAATATACCAGCTCTGGGAGCTGGTGATGGACAGGGAGGCCTGGCGTGCTGCAGGGCATGGGGTCGCAAAGAGCTGGACACGACTAAGCGACTGCACTGATGATATACCACTGTGTTCATGTTCAGTTGTCTTCTCTAGTTTTTAGTTAAACCCATTAAATATACATTTTTCACTCTGACATATTCTGGTTTCCACTGAAGAATGGTAGTTGGAGTTATAATCCTCAATGTTTACTTACCAACTTTAAAAATCCTAAGACTCTTAATCACACTGCACTTGCCTTTGGTAGGCAGATTGGAATTATTCTTTTTGGAGCAAGTTTTCTCAACCTTGACACTATTTGCTTTTTTAAAAAAAAAGAGGTGGGGGTGGGATTTGAATCCACCTGCCAATGCAGGGGACATAGGTTCAGTCCCTGGTCCAGGAAGATCCACAGGTTATGGGCCAACTAAGCTGATCACCACGACTACAGAGCCCGAGCTCTGGGGGCCCCATGCCGCAACTACTGAGGCCTCCAAGCCCCCGGGGCCCCTGAGCTCCACAACCGGAGAAGCCAGCGCAGTGAGAAGCCCCCACAGTCAGAAGCCCCTGCTCACCACAAGTGCCTGAGTGTAGCCATGAGGACCCAGCACAGTCCAAAATAAGTAAGGAAATATTGTTTTTATAAAAAGGGTCAGGCCAAAACAAATTTTTTTTTCATTGAAGTATAGTTGATTTAGAATGCTGTGTTATCCTGCTGTATAGCAAAGCGATCCAGTCACGCGCGCACACACACACACACACACACTCTTTTCCATTGTGGCTAGTCCTAGGCTGGTGGATATAGCTCGCTGGGCTGCAGAGTAGCGCCCTGTTACTCAGCCGTTCTGTAGACAGCAGTTTGCATCTACCAACCCCAAACCCCAGTCCATCCGCCCTCTGTCTCCTCCCACTTGACAACTGCTCACCTGTTCTCTGTGTCTGCGGCACTGCTGGCTTTCTGAGCCAGATAATTCTTTGTTTCAGGGTGTCGTCCAGCGCATTGTGAGACGTTCAGCAGCATTCCTGGGGTCTACCCACTGAATGGCAGTAGAATGCACACTGTGCCCCTGCCGCCCTCTGTGTTGGGACAGCCAGAAACATCCCAGGGCTTCCTGAATGTCCCGAAGGGGTGGGAAAGTCACCCTTAATGAGAACCACTGTTTTAAAGAAGGGAGAAGGCGATGGCACCCCACTGCAGTACTCTTGCCTGGAAAATCCCATGGATGGAGGAGCCTGGTAGGCTGCGGTCCATGGGGTCCCTAAGAGTCGGATACGACTGAGCGACTTCACTTTCACTTTTCACTTTCATGCATTGGAGAAGGAAATGGCAACCCACTCCAGTTTTCTTGCCTGGAGAATCCCAGGGACAGGGGAGCCTGGTGAGCTGCCGTCTATGGGGTCGCACGGAGTCGGACACGACTGAAGCGACTTAGCAGCAGCAGCAGCAGTTTTAAAGAAAATTAGGATTCAGTTTGGCTAAGTCAAATGGCAGAAACCACTGGCCATTTTTAACTAAGTTAATAATAATTCACACAGTGATAAAAATAAAACAAGGTCTTAAAAACAATCCAAAGCTCTGGAACTTCTGATTCTTATGGTCATAAGTATGCTGTTACTGATGAGTGGGAGGAAAACCGAAGATGTGTTAATGGCCTGACAGGTAGATTTTCTGAAAGTGAAAGAAAGTGAAGTCACTCAGTCGAGTCCGACTCTTTGCGACCCCATGGACTATAGCCTACCAAACTCCTCCCTCCATAGGATTCTCCAGGCAAGAGTACTGGAGTGGGTTGCCATTTCCTTCTCCAGGGGATCTTCCCGACCCAGGGATTGAACCCAGGTTTCCCGCACTGGAGGCAGACGCTTTAAACCTCTGAGCCACCAGATTTTCTGAACCCTTCTCCAAAGTCAGGCTAAAATTTCCCCATCGCACACACTAGCAGGCAGCTTGATGGGACCAGCAATACCCCAGGCATTGTACTTTAGGCTATGGCACCATGACCAGCTTAACGCTTCATAAAAATGAACTGGGAATAGTGGAATTCTAACTATAAATGAGGAATTTCGAACACCACCTTATTCAAAGATTCCATTTCTATCAGACAAAAGATGAAGCAAAATTTAATTTCCTGGCAGTTTATATGCTTTAGCAGGAATGTGGGCAAGAGCCAGTTAAGTGCTGAACCTGACTCTGGGACATGTGGTTAAAATTAAGATCAAAACAGAGCTCGTATTCACAATTATACTCTTTTCAGGGGAACTCAGATGGGATTGAACTCTCCTTTAACACTGGGAACTTTTAACATTTAACATTGGGTACCAGATCTTCAAAATCTCCATGCAATTTCCCTTTGGGCTCATTCATTAAAACTGACTAAATCTCAGTTTCCTTGTCTGCAGAATGAGAAGGTTGGACTCAACAGGGTCTGTGACCCCTTTCTGCTACAACATTCTTTAAGCTTTGTAATGGTTCGTGTGTCACAACAAAGGAATTGGGCTGTATTGGGGAGTTTCTTATAATAAGACTTGACTCATGCTTCAAGAAATCTGTCCACAAAGATTTTTTTACACAAGGCAACAAACCATGCTGAGAACCAATGGAGTGAACCCTCCCGTTCTCCTTGGAGGCCGATCGAGAGCTTGGTTTCGATCAACAAGGGAGTAGGGAGAACGGGATTCATGGGTTTGTTACTGGAAACTCAACAGATTTAAGAAAATCATGCCACAAGAAGACTGGTCCTTTTACTTCACATAGTAGTCTCACTACGTCACTAAATAAAGTGAGAAAGAGACCCTGGGGAACTGTGATGAGTGATCAGGACCAAATTCTAAAACCACCAACCCATCAATCGAACATACTGGATGTGAAAATCTGGGATCAGGCTAAAGGAAGAATTCCCACAACATGGAAAAATACTGGGAAAAAAACCTGTTTCTACTCACAGACATTCCTTATTGGTTCTAAGATATGCTGGAAGGAGAGCCTCCTGGGAGAAAGGAAAAGAGAGAAAGGGAAAATTTAAAAACAGATGAAAAGAAAAATTCCTTCCTCTGTGACTGTTCACCAGCTAAGAGCAAGGGAGCCTCAGTGGAACCTTTAAAACATGGTTCTCTCGACAGAAGAGGACAAGATGCGCCCTGCAATCGGATGAGAAAAAGATCTACGTCATGGCCTCGGCCGGGCTCACCCCATCCTGAGTGTCAGCAGCTGGCTCTCTGCCGCAGCCCTCTACCCTCAAAGCAGCCCCTACACACAGTACCCCCACCCCAGCCAAGCCTCGTGCTCCCCACGGGAGATCCAGGCTCACTGTAAGCTCTTTGCTCAGAGACACGAAGCTCCGCTTGTTTGCTTTAAAATGAAGATGCAGTCAAGGAATGTCAATTCCTAATTGATTTTTTTTTAAAGTATCTTCCAGTTCTACCACAAGAGAATTAGAGTTTGTATCCAATTTGCGTTTGCAAAGATTTCAAAAGAGAGCAAAATGCAAATAGTCTGATCACGGGAAAATGACCCGAGGGAGGCATTGCAAATCCTTTCTAAGGCGTGCTCTGCAGTTCTACATTCTTGCTTCTTATGGGCACACCAGAAATATATTTTGTTGTTGTTGTTTAAATGAATGGAAAGATCCAGCATTTGGAAAGAAAGAATTGTTACTTGCCCTGTTTGTTCCAATAAACAATGAAACTGCTTGTTGCCCAATAAGAATAAAAACTGACAGTTTGTTAAAAAAAAAAAAAAAAACCAGAAAACATAAAATCCTGGACTGTGTTTAGGGTGCTGACTGATATTTCCAGACTTACTATGATCCTAAGGGAGAAGTTTGTTTAGGTTTCCACAGTATCAGTGAAAAAATACTTCTCTGGAAAAGCTGCTACACATTGGCCAAAAGTTTTTCCAGTTCCAACTCCAATTATTATCTATTGAAAGCTTTTGGGCTTACAGAACAGCAGTGGATGAGATGGAAGCTGACATCATGGTAAGCTCAGAGACTCACGCTGCATAATTCTGTAATTAGTGACGAGATTAGGCAAAACTGCAAGAATGTGCCGTGTGATTGCGATTTCAGTTCTCTTAACACTGGGTCTGGGACGTATTTTAAAGATTCACTTGGGTTAAAGAGACTTTTGCTATGTGTGTGCAGGCCAAATAAAGAAGGGGATTGAGCTGAGCAATTGTCTGAGCAACGCCAGCAAGGAGACTTTAGAAGGGACCTCTCTGTAAAAGATGCTGGGAGACACAAAAGCGCGGAGGGGAGACGTGAATAAGATACGAGGATGACGCTGAGGGCTCGTGGGAGACAGAGTTACAGACTGGGCCTCCGACCCCTGGAACCGCGGGGATGATGCCACAGCCACCCAGGGGAAGCCCTGAGTGAGTGCGACAGTAATATTACTGGGCTGGCCAAAAAGTTCATTCGGACTTATCTGTACGCTGGCACGGAAGCACCTGGGCAAACTTTTTGGCCAACCCCCTGTTAACCTTCCTTCTCTTGGCCTTCCAGCCAACTCCATTTATCTCTTTCAATCAGACACAACAGATGACAATCTGTGCAGGCCCAGAGTCAGATTTCAATTTCCAATTAATTTCTGTTACAATAAACTAACCTGCTAAACTGAATATCTGATTTTTCTGGCTATTGTGACTAACTGTAATTGGATACAGCATCATTTGTGCTGAAAAAATACTGTTCTTCAAATTGTACCAGAGTTTTCGCTGCTGTGTGTGACCTGAACAAGTAGCTAGGGTTTTACGTAACAGACAGAGATATTTGTTGTTTTGTTATAGAGAAACCCAACACCCACTGAACTTTTACAAGTAAATGACTGGATTTATTTGAACATGATAATGTTGCCATACATAATTCCTTCGGATAATCCTCTTCTTACCTGTAATGCCATCAACGAGGCATCAGGTTCTTGGTGTTTCGTGTGTTTGCTTTTCCCATGACCCGAGGCGGAAGTGCTCCTGAGGAGGAAGTTCTGCCTAAATAAAGCTGGCGGTGAGGCTGGAGGAATTTGGCACTCTTCACGATGACCTTAGGGGTGTCCTCCCTGGGGTTACTTTGCTCCTTCATGGCTTCTGTCCATTTACTCGTTTACTTACTCAGAACCATGCACGGGCAGCGTTAGAAAACAGTGACTGGTAAGACAGACAGTCCCTAAAGTGAAGTGAAGCCGCTCAGTCGTGCCCGACTCTTTGCAACCCCACGGATAGTAGCCTGCACCAAGCTCCTCTGTCCATGGGATTTTCAAGGCAAGAAGTACTGGAGTGGGTTGCCATTTCCTTCTCCAGGGAATCTTCCCGACCCAGGGATCGAACCCAGGTCTCTCACACTGTAGACAGACACTTCACCGTCTGAGCCACCAGGGAAGTCCAAAACCATAGAAGAGCTGGTGTTTGACCACGTGTATAATAGAGAGCTCTAGGAAGCAGTTTCACAGCACAGGGGGCTCGGCCCGGTGCTCTGTGACGACCTAGAGGGACCGGGGGGTAGTGGGAGGGAGGCCCCGGAGGGAGGGGATGTGTGTAGACTCGCAGCTGGTTCCCTTTGCTGTGCAGCAGAAACAAGCCCAACACTGTAAAGGAACCACAGTCAAATTTTAAAGAAAGCGAGTGTTTGTTGCAAGCTTCCAAGTCCGGCTGTGGAGTTGCCTCTTTTAACCCTCACAGCCTGATGAAGCACCCAGCTCCATCTTACAGAGGACACTGAGATGCCGAGGTCAACTGGCTTCTTCAAGGTCACACGGCTACAAGGAAGCCGGGCAGGGATTCGGGTCTGACTTCGACACCATGCCCTTACTCCTGTGGTCCCCACCTCTTTCTCATCACTCCTCACCACCTGACCTCCTGTTCTTGTTGGGGAGGGGGGCTCCCTCTACGCTCCACACCAAAGATTCTCTGCCTTTGCCTTTGACAGACCCCCAGACCCCAAATGCCGCCCGACCTTGCGTGTCTAACCTCAGCCCTTCTCCTCATGGCAGGCTCCCTAACCCATCTTACTCCATCAGCCTCTGGCAGTGGCACGTGCCGCCCTAGTCCCCTTCATCTAGCTGTCCATCTGATGTTCCAAACTTGATCATCAGTTCCAAATTAGATCATAAATTTCCCCCCAAAGACCTGCATTTTCTCTCATCCTAGCCATGGAACTTAGGCAGAGTTAGGTGATAAATTACAACTGTGTTTTCCATCACTAAATTGGTGCTATGGTCCCGAAGACATGAATAGATTCATAGAAAGAAAATGTAGGTGACCCATTTAAGAAACAGTAAACAGAATGTGCTCGCTTGGCTGAATCCCTTCCCCTTCAATTAGTCACTGTCTTTGCCGGGACGCTGCCTCCCTCTGCTAGCGGCAGCCCTTGCATGACTGGTTCTTCAGCGAGCGCACAGGTTTGGCTTCCATGACAGAGGCTGACCAGGCTTGTATCTCTACCTGAGGCCTTTGGGACAAGGCCAAAGCTGGAGGCCACTGAAGCACCCACTTAGGCTGCCGCAGAAAGACGCTTGTCTTCCACCCTGAAAACTCACAGACCTCCGTGCCAACCTTCTTCCCTAACACTTACCGTCTCGAGAGGCTGTTTGTCACAGACGTGTATTTCTGCACCGCCTCCCTCAGCAGCTTGGAGCGAGCACTCTGAATAACCGGTGACTCGCCCTGGATTCACTGAGATTAGTGCCAGGATGTCTGGGATGGAAGCTGCCCAGCTTCCCAAGGTGCTGCTCCCCACCAGCTCCTCAGCACGGCCCAGGGCATCCGGGGAGTCTTCTCACTTTGGGGTGTTCTGGCTGAACCCTCGGTTTCCACGCCCCCGCCTAGCCCTTTGCGTCGCTTCTGGAGTATCAGATGCTGGGTGTTGGTGGTCCTGACATCACAGCTCACTGGAGAAGTCTTGAGACAGAGAAAACTTCTACGAGATTTCACTCATTCGCAGCCCATCTCTTTATTACTCGCCGTGTCTTAACTTCAGCTTGGAGAGCTGGCATTTCTTTTCTTCCTGGGGAAGGGGGGGTGGGGTGAGTTAGAGAGCAAGCTGCTCCTCCGGGGGGAGTTAGAGTGGTGGCCTGTGGCTTAGGGCAGTTTCCAGAGCGTCCTCCTTAGGTGGCCTCTGGGAGCTGTTGCCATTGGGAGACCAAATGGGAGCTAAAGGCTTCCAAGGCCGACCCATGGCACAGGCAGACTGTTTGGGGGCTGATGTCAAATCCGTACCCCCATGCCTCACGTAATCCTTCCCCCTCTCACATGCTAAGTCGCTTCATGACCGACTCTTTGTGACCCCATGGACTGTAGCTCAGGCTCCTCTGTCCTTGGGATTCTCCAGGCAAGAATCCTGGAGTGGGTTGCCATCCTCCAGGGGATCTTCCGGACCCAGGGATCAAACCCGCGTCCCTTACGTCTCCTGCGTTGGCAGGCGGGTTCTTTACTACTAGCTCCCCCTGGGAAGCCCCCACCCTCACACAAGCAGATGGTAAAGAATACCTCCACATCCCTAGAAAGCCCCTCACAGCGCCTTTTCTTTCCTCATCTGCTCCCCCTTCCCTGAGACCCTCTGCCAGATAATGTAGTATTTCTGTCCACTCACAGGGGGAGGATTCCATGTGGTCACAGAGGAGAGGGGCTGGAATTCTCTTTTCATGATTTACTTTCTTTTAGATGACTGTTCCCTATTTCCTCACTCTGGTTTTTCATAATTTGGCTTCTTGAACAGCCTTAAACCACTTCCTACCCACATATTTCCTCATTTGGAAAATACTAATGAAGGCTATGTAACTCTTTGCCTTATTATCAGCTCTTTTTGTTCATCTCGGGTTCGATCCGGAGGCTTTTCCTTGAATTTCTGCAGCTGGTGGTCATTCTTTTCTGAGCAGAACAGAGTTTGTAATAAGTCTCTGAGGCCCCTTCCCTTCCTGCTCTCTTTAAAGCTGTTGCCTCTAAGGAGTCCTCGGAAATCATATGTAACAGTCAAGTGGTCAGACAGGACACTAGGGCACACTCTTAGTCATCATGAGGATAAAAATCCGTTGAAGAATTAATGGAGGCCACCACCAACCCTGGGCGCCTTGCCAAGAAAGCTACAGTCTTCCAGGGAAACCAGGTAAGTGCAAGTACCCAGTGGACCATTGAGGAGGGACAGTCTCAACTATGAAGTTAGAAGAAAAATTAGACTTACTATAAGTGAGATGTCAGTTTCCTCAAGAATGTCCCGAGTTGAGTCAATCAGTGTACTCACCATTCTTGGTAAATGGGAACTGTTTGCAGGATGAGGTTGGTGACACATAGGTTACTTAAGGCTGAATAATCTGATTTAAAAAAAACAAATGCTTCCAGGAAGTTCCCTGGTGGTCTGGAGGCTAAGACTCTGAACTCTCGATTGCCGGGGGCCTGAGTTGAAACCTTGGTGGGGGAGCTGGTTCCCATATGCTGCAACTAAGACTTGGTGCTGTCAATGAAGAAACTTGAAATAAAAAAATAAAAATGCTTCCAGCACAGAAGTGTGTGCTAATATTCTATACTCTATGTATAAAATGTGTGATATTTACCTGAAAATTCACATGCGCACGGCTGTATTGAGAGGTAAGGTAGTCCAAGAACCACATGCACTGAGCTTTCTGTAGGATGCCTTCTTGGTTGCCGTTTTGTTGACACTGAGCAGGAAACTTTACATGTGAGCTGCTTGGACATGGGGGGTCTGCAGCTTTCTGCCCCACCATGCAGACACCCTTCGCTGTCACCCTCTGTGGGACATATCGGTGAGTCCCAGGACTGCTCACCGTGGGGCAGGAGGACAAAGAGCCCCGGGTCCCCTCTCTAGGTGTGCTAAGTCACTTCAGTCATGTCCAACTCTTTGGAACCGTGTGGACGACAGCCCACTGGGCTCCTCTGTCCATGGGGCTTCTCCAGGCAAGAACACTGGAATGGCTTGCCATGCTCTCCCCCAGGATCTTCCCAACTCAGGGATCGAAACTTTTCCTAATCCCATCTTAATCCTTTTTTTTTTTTCTCCAAACAATCCATCAGATACAGATGGGTAGAAGGGCAAGAAAGAGTTGAACCCGTTTCCTTCTTGTGGTTAAAAGCGTTCGCTCTCCTCCCACCGCTCTGCGTGTGCGTCCAGCTACTCGCCTCTGGCTGCGCTGCACAGGAGCGTGGGGGTTGAGAGGCTCTCCTGCGGCTCCTTTGCCATCACTGTGTCCGTGGCATCCCTGACATCCACAAATCTAAGTCTTTTCGACCTTTTCTCTCGTATGTCAGTTCATTAAAAAAAAATAAAATAGTCGGGAGAGCTGTAGAGAATTAAAGTTTCCACCTTATTATGTTTCAATGGCTTCTCCTCTTTGAAGTCCAAATGCACTTATAAGTGGGCATTTATCCCCTATTAAGCTTCATCTAGTAAAAGGAAATTCACCATCACACAAGCAGAGCATACCATTTTAAAAAATACCTCTGACTATAAGAAAATTTTTCCTTGATATGAATCTTGTCATTTATACCCCTTGGACCAAGTGTTAGAACTTATTATCTTTTCCACATAAGGGTTCTTGGAATAAAGACAATTATCTTGCCTCCAAACTGTTGTTTGGAGAAAAGAAATAAGCCTGTTTATCCAGGTCGCCTGTGCCCATTTTCCTCACATACGTACAGATTTCTAGCCCCATCATCATCCTGGCCAAGGTCTTCCGGTGTCTCTGAAGGTGTCATGCAAACAGGTGGATATGCTAAGATCGCCATCTCCTGGTTGCTTCCATTTCACAGATGAGAAAACTGAGGCCACTCTTTAGAGGACTCAGTTCCAGTTCAGTCGCTCATTCGTGTCAGACTCTTTGTGGCCCCATGGACTGCCTCACACCAGGCCTCCCTGTCCATCGCCAACTCCTGGAATTTACTCAAACCCATGTCCATTGAGTCGGTGATGCCATTCAGCCATCTTATCCTCTGTCGTCCCCTTCTCCTCTCGCCTTCAATCTTTCCCAACATTAGGGTCTTTTCAAATGAGTCAGCTCTTCACATCAGGTAGCCAAAGTATTGGAGCTTCAGCATCAGTCCTTCCAATGAATATTCAGGACTGATAAGCCTCACTAGAGGACTCAGCCAAGGTCACAAACAAGACCTTGAGCTTGAATCTCTACTTTCTATAATAGAGAAAAGACGCCCCAGTGATTTAATCCTGACCTATATTTCCTGATATAACGTGCACATCTGCCCAGAGACCCGTTTAACACTGAAGTAGGACAGCCTGGGATCCTGCTGGTTTCCAGGTCCAGCAAAATGGTAGCAAAGGGGCTGAGCCTAAAAGACTTCCTGGAAATGTCAGCTGGTTAGTCAACCTGAGGCAATAATCTTCAAGTCCCCTGCTTGAACCCCATTTTTGTGGGAACCGGTGCCTGGTGTGTTTGTTAGTCATCTGTGAGGCAACTTGTCTGTGACTCAGCTCCCTCCAGAATGGCCTGATCAGATACCTGCTATTGCCATCAGAAGGGCTTCCCAGCTGGCGGTAGTGGTAAAGAATCTTGGAGTATTACTCAGCCGTTAAAAAGAATTCATTTGAATCAGTTCTGATGAGATGGATGAAACTGGAGCCGATTATACAGAGTGAAGTAAGCCAGAAAGAAAAACACCAATACAGTATACTAACACATATATATGGAATTTAGAAAGATGGCAATGACGACCCTGTATGCAAGACAGGAAAAAAGACACAGCTGTGTATAACGGACTTTTGGACTCAGAGGGAGAGGGAGAGGGTGGGATGATTTTGGAGAATGGCATTCTATCATGTATACTATCATGTAAGAATTGAATCGCCAATCTATGTCTGACGCAGGATACAGCATGCTTGGGGCTGGTGCATGGGGACGACCCACAGAGATGTTATGGGGAGGGAGGTGGGAGGGGGGTTCATGTTTGGGAACACATGTAAGAATTAAAGATTTTAAAATTTAAAAAATAATAATAATAAAAAAAAAGTTAAAAAAAAAAAAAAACAGAATCTGCCTACCAACGCAGGAGACGCAAGAGACGAGGGTTTGATCCATGGGTCAGGAAGATCCCCTGGAATAGGAAATGGCAACCGGCTCCAGTATTCTTGCCTGGAAAATTCCATGGTCAGAGGAGCCCAGCCGGGTACAGTCCACAGGGACACGGAGAGTCGGACACAACTGAGTGACGAAACAGCAGCAGCATTGCCATAAGAAGGCAACAGAGGCTGGGATTATAAAGATGCTCACATTCATTTAAATCTTCACCTATGACCCATTCAAATGTTTCATTGTAAGCTCTCAGAGATGTGATAAGGAGACCATTCTTTCTGGAGTATACAAACACATAAAATTTCTAGAAAGGGATTCTAAACGTTAGAATTCCAAATTATCTCAATGGTTCCAAACTGGTCGAAGCAAAATAACTATGAATTCACTTTAAGAAATGCATTCTACCTGGCACTTTTAAGTGACCCAGAAAGTCAGGTAACCTGTGTGTTTCAACTCCAGGAAGACTGGAGTTAGGGCAACAGAGCAACTGCAGTGGCTGGAAATCTGATAGATGAGTGACTCCGAGTCTAGGAGACCCAGCTCGAGAGAGGGCTGTGCGTGATTCGGGAGGTAACTGCTATCACAGATGGGGCTTCCCAGGCAGCGCAGCGGTAAAGAATCTGCCTGCCAACACCGGAGACACAAGAGATGCACGTTCGATCCCCGAGTCGGGATGATCTCCTGGAGAAGGAAATGCCAACCCACTGCAGTATTCTTGCCTGGGAAATCCCATGGACAGAGGAGTCTGGTGGGCTATAGTCCATGGGGTCACAGAGTCAGACACGGCGGAGCCACGGAGCACTGTCTCAGGTGCCCAAGGAGGTTGGTTTATTAACAAAGGAAATGAAAACAGGATATGAAAGAGCTATCTTCACTCCCGTGGAAACTGCAGCAGTATTCACAATGGTCAAGGCACGGGAACAATCTAAGGGCCCACCAACACAGAGGATGGACCGAGAAAAGGTAGCATGCACACCAGTTGCTAACGAAGGGAAACTGTCTCTCCAGCTCTACCCAGAGGAGCCACACGGACTCCCTATCATTAAAGTAGCATCTGGGGCTCAACTATTCTCCAGAAAGGAGCCCATCCTTTGCTGTTGCAAATAACCCATTACACGTACTTATCTTCCACACGTCTTCTTCAGGTGCAATAGGGTGCCAATTCAATCCAGGGACGTATTAAAATTTCTATCAATTGTTTGTTTATATCAGGGGTTAACAGGCTTTTCTGTAAAAGGTCAAATGGTAAATATTTTAGGCCTTGGGGCCATATGATCTTTCTTGCCATGACTCAACTTGGACAGTATAGTGCAAAACAGCCATGGACGATTCCTAAATGCAGGATGTGTGTGTGTGTGTGTGTGTGTGTGTGTGCAGGCTGTTTTTTGTGGGATGACAGCACAATTATTCTTTTTTTTTTTAACAATTACTCTCAATACAAAAATTTTTACTTCAGTTATTGATGACATTGTTCCTTGAGGCCTTTTATTGCGGTCTAAGACAATTTCTTCTGTCTTAAATCTTTGCACAAGTTCTATGTAACAACGCAGCTTTATTACACTCTTAAGAAAACTCGCAGTGGCTCTGCATCTGTTTGACAAATGCAGAGGCTCATTCTTTACTTCCTTACTAATCACAGACCGTCCTGCCAGCTCTCTGCTGCAGTATGCCATCATCTACTGTATTTTGAAAACCAACACATTCTTTAATATACCCGATTTAAATACGTTACACTCGTCAACCTACTCAAGCCCACTGACGTTCAACAAATTACATTATATGCCTTTGTTGCCTCTTTTCTTCTTAGCCTAATTTTGATTTTCTTAAAGTGTGTTCTGTGACACCTTGCTTATAAGCTGGCCCCCCAAAAAGGAATTCTACAGAAAAATCAGTTTGGGAAACATTACAGGCTACATGCCCTGAAGATTTATACTACACTCAGGATATTAAATGTTTGAGAAATAATGTAGCAAAGAAACCTGTTTAAATCAGTTTAATCCAATGTTTCCCAAATGTATTTGGCTGCAGAAAATTTCTTTTTTTCCCCTGCAACATCTATTGGAACATGTTTTGGAAAATCTAGTCTCATGCTGTAACTTACTGTCCTCATTAGGGGTCATGAAAAGGCTAAAAAGAATATTGCCTTAAGCAAAGAATAAAGAAAAGCCCAAATTATTTTATGAAATCTACCAAACAGTCAAGGTACTAATGATCCCTGATAGAGATAACAGAGTCAATTAAATAAACTCTCCTTTATTGTATACAATTTGTTTGTATTTAATGTAATGCCTCATCTTTAAACCATTACCAGGGCTGGCTAGGATAACAGTCACTTCCTCTGTAAAGCTAAGCAGTCTTATATTTGAATCCAAGTCTATAAAAAGGGAATGTGACATTTCTTCCTTTTGCCTGCTTTAGAAAGGTCTAACATCGATCAATGTAATTGGGCTTCCGGAATGAGAAGAGAGGAGTCTGTATCTTCTGAGAGAGAGGAAACAAAAGTCAGTTGCTTGGTTTGGGTCTTCAACTTCTCTTTTCTTTCCCTAGATTTACTGAAATATAATTGACATATAACATCGTATAACTTGGCTTAAAGCCCAACATTCAGAAAACGAAGATCATGGCATCTGGTCCCATCACTTCATGGCAAATAGATGGAGAAACAGTGGAAACAGTGGCTGACTTTATTTTGGGGGGCTCCAAAATCACTGCAGATGGTGACTGCAGCCATGAAATTAAAAGATGCTTACTCCTTGGAGGGAAAGTTATGACCAACCTAGACAGCATATTCAAAAGCACAGACATTACTTTGCCAACAAAGGTCCGTCTAGTCAAGGCTATGGTTTTTCCAGTGGTCATGAATGGATGTGAGAGTTGGACTGTGAAGAAAGCTGATGGCCAAAGAATTAATGCTTTTGAACTGTGGTGTTGGAGAAGACTCTTGAGAGTCCCTTGGACTGCAAGGAGATCCAACCAGTCCATTCTAAAGGAGATCAGCCCTGGGTGTTCTTTGGAAGGAATGATGCTGAAGCTGAAACTCCAGTACTTTGGCCACCTCATGCGAAGAGTTGACTCACTGGAAAAGACCCTGATGCTGGGAGGGATTGGGGGCAGGAGGAGAAGGGGATGACAGAGGATGAGATGGTTGGATGGCATCACCGACTTGATGGACATGAGTTTGAGTAAATTCCGGGAGTTGGTAATGGACAGGGAGGCCTGGCATGCTGTGATTCATGGGGTCGCAATGAGTCGGACACGACTGAGCGACTGAACTGAACTGAACTAAACTTCAAGGTGTGCAATGTGGTGATTTGATGCACATTTCTGTTGTGAAATGGTTATCACAATAAGATTAACATAACCATCACCTCACGTAATTGCCATCATGTTGCATGGTGGTAAGAATATTTAAAATCTGTTATCTTAGCAATTTCAAGAATACAATTTAATGTTCATTGAATTCAGTTCCGTTCCATTGCTCAGTCATGTCTGACTCTTTGCAACCCCATGGACTGCAGCACGCCAGACTTCCCTGCCCATCACCAACCCAGAGCTTGCTCAAACTCATGTCTATCGAGTCGGTGACGTCATCCAACCATCTCACCCTCTGTTCATTATTTACTGTTAATTCTAGTCACCATGCTGCACATTGGGTTCTCAGCATGTCTTCCAGATTTATAACTGGAGGTTTGTACCCTTTGACCAACATCTCCGGTTCCCCAATCTGTGTGTCTGTGATGCTCTCAGAGGTGGGTAAAGCACCAAAATGGTCAGGCTACAGAAAGAGGGACATTCAGTCAAAACAGCAAAGTGAATCAAGAACACATTAAAAGACCTATACCAGGCAAATTTCTTGAGTCAAAAAGTAGAATAATGGTGACCAGGGTCAACAGAGAGGGAGAGATAGGAGTTGTTTTTCCATGGGTACAGAGCTTGCATTTGGGATGAGGAAAAAGTACAGGAAATGGATAGTCGTGGTGGTTTTACGGCACTGTGAATGTACTTAACGCCACTGAATTGTAGAATTAATGACAGAATTAATTGTTAGCTTATATTTTACCACAATAAAAAGTCACCCCCAAATATTATGAAAGTAGCAGAAGAGAGAGGGACTACCACTCATTGCACGCTGCAACAAGGGGGTTTTTCTGATTCTGATGTTGTTCTATAGTTACATACACTGTAACCACCTGCAGAAACTGGGTGAAAGGAATTTGGGACCACTCTGTACTATCTTTGCAACTTCCCATGACCCTGTAATTATTTCAAAATGAAAAGTTAAAACAAGAAGATTGAAAGAGTGCGCCACCGCGACCAGGAAGTGTTTAACTGGAAACACAAAGAGGGTGATGTTTGGACGTCTGTTACTATTTCACACCTGTTGCTGAAACAGAGAAATCACGTGACCTTTGCGGCTGCTACTAAAATGCCCTGGTTAACTCTAATGGACTTGCCTCTAATAGAGTTTTTTATTCACATCACCAAAAAGATCCATTTAGACAACAATGAGGCTCAACCATAAAGAATCGCCTGAAATGCAGGAGACGCAGGAGACCCAGTTTCGATCCCTGGAGATTCCCCTGGAGAAGGAAATGGCTATCCGCTCCAGTACTCTTGCTGGGAAAATCACACGGACAGAGGAGCCTCGTGGGGTACGGTTCATGGGGTCACAGAGAGTCGGACAGGACTGAATCGACTGAGCGCACACACACTCAGACAACAGTGAGGCCTCACACTCAAATGTTGCGTTTTTTAAATAAAATCAGCAATAATGTCGGTATCATCATTACTTGGTGTCATTCTGGAGGTTTTGATCATTTCATGGTTCACGGTTATAACCCTGAAAATATGTATGCAGAGTGAGAGGCTACTCTTGACTGGGCCATCATCTGTTGAGGTTTGGAAATGTCTTAACTTCTTGGCCTTCTTTTCTCTGATGTAACACTAGAGGATTAATTGGACTCCATTGTTACTTTCAATGTTACTTTTCTGCTTCTTAGTATTGGACACTTGCCTTTACAATTTTTTTCTTTGGAGACCGAAATATACTGTGAGCTGCTCTGAGGGCAACAGGGACAGGGCCTGCAATCCTGCTCCGTTCTGCCCCTCCCTCCACCTGTCTCCCACTCGTCACCTCTGCATGAAACGAGCCCTGAAGACACAGTCAGGAAACCAGAAGAGGCCCCTCTCCGGGCTAACACGCTAGGGCTTTTTGAAACACGCCAGGTGAGCCGATTTGTGGAACAGAGCGCAGCATGACAAAGAAGCAAAAGAATGAAGCCTGATCCCTGGAGGAGAACTTGATTCTCGAGCTGGTTCGGTTCTGGCGTCATGACCCTGAGCAAGGGCCCTCGCCTCCCTCAGCATTGGTCCCTTATCTGTGATGTGAGCACGCTCGCTTTACACTCTGCCTTGGTGTTTACTGCACCCAGGGTGCGCGAGGCACAGCGCGGAAGACGGAAGAAGATGCGAGGAGCCACAGGAACTGCGAGCACGCTTTCTCTCCCTTGACTGGCACAGCAGCAAGGCCGCAGGCATGGGGCACTCTCTAACAGCTGACACGGCAGCGACCACAAAGCAGCTCAGCTCTGCGCAGCTCGAGTGTAAGAGCTTTCCCGGCGGCGCTTCATGCAGGGCATCGCATAGGCGCAGTGTTTAAATGATCGCCGCTGTTAGATGACCATGTATTCACAAAACGCAGGGCGACACCAAGCAGCTGTGGGGCGAGAGCACCTGGCCGCCACCACCTCGGCTCTATACATTCAACAGAAATTGTGTTACTATGGGCTTATTACTTACTGGGTCCCTGTGACCAGGGAAGACTGACATCTGAATGGGTTTCCTTAAGCTCTTGGGGGCACAGGCAAAGATAACTCATACACGAGGTCTCAACGCAGTGAGCATGTAGATTCCCCAAGAGGAACCTCTCTTTGGGGGAATAGACAGACAGATGCCCAGATAGGCAGATAGACAGATGACCTGCCCCGACCTTTCCATTTAAAACAGAACTTCACCCATGACACCTGGGAATGGTAGGCATTCCCCAAGTGACTCTAATGAGCAGCCAAGATGGCAAGCCATTGTCCTAGCAGAACGAAAAGATACATCAGGTGTAATTTCACTCAAAATCAGTCTACAAGGCCCCACCATGATCTCTTCATCATCTCAGTGAATGATCCTTAACACTTGCCCCTAAATGTTTTCAGGCCAAGCTTGTCTCTGTCTTGTTTCACGGCACAGAACGCTGAGCTCTTAACCAAATACCTGCCTGCACACCTGAGCAGATGCAAAGCTCTTTCTTGAGGGTTGTTTCAACCCAATCTAGGGCTTCCCAGGTGGCAGTAGCGTCTTATGTCTCCCTGCCAAGGCGGGAGACGTAAGAGATGCGAGTTCGATCCCTGGGTCGGGAAGATCCCCTGGAAGAGAGCACGGCAACCCACTCCAGTATTCTTGCCTGGAGAATCCCATGGACAGAGGAACCTCGTGGGCTACAGTCCACAGGATCGCAAAGAGTCAGACACAACTACAGTTACTTCGCACAGCACACAGGAAGATGCCCACGATCAGCTGAGAGTTGTATTCTTCTTATTCCTTTCAAAGGGGCCATGCCGTGGCAATGGTTTGTGTGAACATTGTTGTGACAATTAAAAGCAAATCCTTCCCCTTTAAGTGATTAGCTTTTATTCTTTCCCCTCGAAGGATGTTCCATAGACTACCTTTGAAGGTAGTATGTGTAGGTGTATTTGCCTGGTAACTGATGAGCTAATGTAGTCAAGTGCGTTCGGCTTCCTGTCAGCCTTTACTGGATCACGAGCTAGGAAGACCCATTTCTATGGTGGGGGGCTGGTTCTGGCCTGTCTGCAGCCTGTGGGTGTTTAAGGAGGAAAACAGCTCTTAGTGAAGGGCTATAAATCATTCAGGCCTTTTAAGATAATGCACAGTTTGGGGAGCAACCCTCCATCTCTTTTGGCCTTTTTTTATCCTTCTTATCTCACTGTTCCAGTCTCATGGAGGCTAAGACTCAGAAAACAGTGCTGGAGTCCAGGGTAAGTTGCATAACTCCATAAAAAGAATGGAACCCAGAGGAATTTCAGGGCAGTGAAGCTATTCTGTTTGATACTATAATGGCAGGTACACGTCATAATATATTTGTCAAGACCCATAGCGTGTACACAGAATGTACAACACCAAGAGTGAATGCTAAATAAAACCAACAATGGGACTTTGGTTGAATGAATGATATTGATGAGTCAGTGAAGTCCATTGGTTCTAATAAACGTTGCTCTCCAGGAGGGGATGTTGACGTGGCGAGGTTGGGTGTGGTGGGGGGCAGGGGATTATGGGAAGAACTCTGTGTACTTTTTTGCTCAGTTTTGCTGTGAACCCAAAATTGCTCTAAAAAAATAAAGTCTATTTGAAAAATGAGGAGAGTTTGAAACTCTGCTTTAAAATATATGTTTTTAATCCCAGAAACTGGAAAGTAGCAAAACAAAATCCTGGGTAATTATCTAGTCTTTACAAAATGCTCTCTTTTATCTGCTATTTTACTGATTCTCTGCCCTCCATTCTTTGCTCTCTTCACACTTTGCCCTGTCTTCTCTCTCCTGACAGCTTACAAATATCCTTATCTAAGCCAGACTGATCTCCTAAGCTCTAGGCTCTTCTATCCAAAGGTCTCCAAGAAATCGCTATTTCAATGTCCTTGAGGCACTTCAACATCAACTTGTCCCAAATGGGAAGCCCTGAGTCCCCTCCCCAATTTCTCTTTCTATATTCCGACTTTTCTGTATAAGAAGTATAACCTTCTCGAGCTCTAGTTGTCCTTCTAAAGCCTCATACTAAAATAACAAGCTCTCACTTCTGATCAAACGTGGTGGACTGAATCTTGTGGGCATCTGTGTTCCTGCTAAAACCCCAACAGAACTCCATTACAATGGATGGACTTAAAAAGAAGCATAACCTCACAAAAGCAAAGAGACTGTGAAGAGAAGACTACACAATCTCAGAAGGTGGGAAAGCCCAGGGAACTGTGCTAGAACTAAATAGGAACTGACTTGGGAAACCAAAGACCATTAGGACCTAATCTGGCAGAGGGGAAAACCTAGAAACAAGCTGATTAATACAGATGAACCTGGAAGAGGTCAGGAAGAAGAGGCTCCAGGCACCTCAAAGAAGCAGTCAAATAAAACTGCAGACATGGGAGGCCTCACAAACTCAGCCTTCTGGCTCATGTTTACTTTCTCGAAGAGCGTATGGAGGATGTATTCTACCCAAATAAAAGAGTAAGCCAAGACCCAAGATGACATGGGCTTTAGCACAAGAGGGAGGCAAAGGGTGTCCTGGCTTGTAAACGACGGACCACCCGAGGACCACAGCTATGCTCGCAACATTTCAGTTCTTTTAATCCTTAACATGGAGGGTTAGAAAAGTTAAATAACTTGTTCAAGATCACACAGCTAGTCTAGTGAGTTTTTGAGTTGGAAATCAAACCCAGGTATAAACGCTGCTAAGACAAGATGGAACATTTCTGTAATTATAGAATTCTAAGCCAATGAATGACTAATGCAGAGAAGAACAGTTTCAAGACATAAGCGTACAATAAGAAGTAAGTGAGACAATCACTCGAAGCATTAATTAACCCAGTGTCTGGCAAAAGGGAACCTAAATATTTTGTAACTAGTACTTCTAACTAAAAATGTAATCCATTATATTATCATTATTGCCTCTATCAAATGTTTCAGGAGAAACAAGAGGGATTTTTTGGAGGCTGGAGAAAAAGAGAACGTTCCAAGTTGAAGAGACAATATTAACCAAAGAGACGACGGGGAGGACTCACCGTTTCAGGCCTTTGTTGAGGAGTCCCGTCACTACCCAGTTACAGTTCAATGCTTGCCAAGTTTGCCTTGCACATCTGGGATCAGAAGGGAATCTGTTCATTCTCCGTTTCTCTACAATGTGTAAGTCCTATTCCCAAAGCAAATTAGATCATCAGAAAGCAACAACTTTCCTGTCGACTTGATTATCTCCACTTCTCACTGATTAACTCTCATAGAATTAAAATTAATGTTATGTCCTTGGACTTCGCAGCAGAGGAGTCCAGCATTGATTTGAAAAACGTTTTCTTATCTTTTGTAAAATCACACTCACTGTAGATACTGAGGACCATGTTGCTCATCCCTAAAGAGTCTGAAAAAGACTTCTTCCCTAGATAAGTGTGTGACTGGTTGTTATCAAGCAACAGT
Source organism: Capricornis sumatraensis (assembly GCF_032405125.1). Lineage (NCBI taxonomy): Eukaryota > Metazoa > Chordata > Mammalia > Artiodactyla > Bovidae > Capricornis > Capricornis sumatraensis. The sequence goes on from NC_091089.1 coordinate 61,219,124, forward strand.
GACTGCATGACCCATGCCAGGAGGTTCAATAGCAGTAATCGAATTCACACCAAATACTTCAGCACAGCTCTCCTTTTCCTATTAAAAAAAAAATAATAAGTCTTCTCTCATATGTTAAAAATATCGCATACTATCTTAGGATAGGTGAGTTTTAAACAAACTTGGATATATTGTTGAATACTGGTATAGCACAAGTGTCCAGAAGGTAAGAAAAGGATGCTACCAGACTGAGAGCATGAGGCATCTATGGTATCCTGAAGGAGGCGATTGCTGGGCGCACGACAGGCGCCGGGATATAGTGCACAGCGTGGAGGAGACAGTCGACGTTTTGTAAGAACTGTGCATGGAGAGTAACCTTTAAAATTATATTAAAGAAAAAAGGAGTAAAATCTACATTCCAGTTTATTGCAGGTCCAGTGTCCTTGCCACCCACCTCCTGGCCCTTACATCATTTGTTTTACATCTTTGCTATAGTAGCAGCCCACTTCATGTACCAATTTTTGTGTTTCATTGGCCACTCAGATAGCTAACCCTAACTTCAAGTGGCCAGAGAAGTGAAATCTCCGCATGTCCCCAGAAAGATTGGTAAATAGCCTGAGTGACTCTCTCCAGATCCATCTAGTAGAGATATGTGTGTATATCCTCTCCTCTCAACACACATATATTCAGTTCAGTTCAGTCACTCAGTTGTGTCCAACTCTTTGCGACCCCATGAATCGCAGTACGCCAGGCCTCCCTGTCCATCACCAACTCCCGGAATTCACTCAAACTCATGTCCATCGAGTCAGTGATGCTGTCTCATTCTCTGTCATCCCCTTTTCCTCTTGCCCCCAATCCCTCCCAGCATCAGGGTCTTTTCCAATGAGTCAACTCTTCGCATGAGGTGGCCAAAGTACTGGAGTTTCAGCTATAGCATCATTCCTTCCAGAGAACACCCAGGGCTGATCTCCTTCAGAATGGACTGGTTGGATCTCCTTGCAGTCCAAGGGACTCTCAAGAGTCTTCTCCAACACCACAGTTCAAAAGCATCAATTCTTCAGCACTCAGCTTTCTTCACAGTCCAACTCTCACATCCATACATGACTACTGGAAAAATCATAGCCTTGACCAAATGGACCTTTGTTGGCAAAGTAATGTCTCTGCTTTTCAATATGCTATCTAGGTTGGTCATAACTTTCCTTCCAAGGAGTAAGCATCTTTTAATTTCATGGCTGCAATCACCATCTTCAGTGATTTTGGAGCCCAGAAAAATAAAGTCTGACACTGTTTCCACTGTTTCCCCATCTATTTGAGTTTTGCCAAGAGAATGCACTGGTCATAGCAAACACCCTCTTCCAACAACACAAGAGAAAACTCTACACATGGACATCACCAGATGGTCAACACTGAAATCAGATTGATTATATTCTTTGCAGCCAAAGATGGAGAAGCTCTATACAGTCAGCAAAAACAAGACTGGGAGCTGACTGTGGCTCAGATCATGAACTCCTTATTGCCAAATTCAGACTGAAATTGAAGAAAGTAGGGAAAACCACTAGACCATTCAGGTATGACCTAAATAAAATCCCTTATGATTATACAGTGGAAGTGAGAAATAGATTTAAGGGACTAGATCTGATAGATAGAGTGCCTGATGAACTATGGAATGAGGTTCGTGACATTGTACAGGAGACAGGGATCAAGACCATCCCCATGGAAAAGAAATGCGAAAAAGCAAAATGGCTGTCTGGGGAGGCCTTACAAATAGCTGTGAAAAGAAGAAAAGTGAAAAGCAAAGGAGAAAAGGAAAGATATAAGCATCTGAATGCAGAGTTCCAAAGAATAGCAAGAAGAGATAAGAAAGCCTTCTTCAGCAATCAATGCAAAGAAATAGAGGAAAACAACAGGATGGGAAAGACTAGAGATCTCTTCAAGAAAATTAGACATACCAAGGGAACATTTCATGCAAAGATGGGCTCGATAAAGGACAGAAATGGTATGGACCTCACAGAAGCAGAAGATATTAAGAAGAGGTGGCAAGAATACACAGAAGAACTGTACAAAAAAGATCTTCATGACCCAGATAATCATGATGGTGTGATCACTCACCTAGAGCCAGACATCCTGGAATGTGAAGTCAAGTGGGCCTTAGAAAGCATCACTATGAACAAAGCTAGTGGAGATGATGGAATTCCAGTTGAGCTATTTCAAATCCTGGAAGATGATGCTGTGAAAGTGCTGCACTCAATATGCCAGCAAATTTGGAAAACTCAGCAGTGGCCACAGAACTGGAAAAGGTCAATTTTCATTCCAATCCCAAAGAAAGGCAATGCCAAAGAATGCTCAACTACTGCTAAGTCACTTCAGTTGTGTCCGACTCTGTGCAACCCCATAGACGGCAGCCCACCAGGCTCCCCAATCCCTGGAATTCTCCAGGCAAGAATACTGGAGTGGAGTGGGTTGCCATTTCCTTCTCCAATGCATGAAAGTGAAAGGTCAAAGTGAAGTCGCTCAGTCATGTCCGACTCTTCGCGATCCCATGGACTGCAGCCTACCAGCCTCCTTCATCCATGGGATTTTCCAGGCAAGAGTACTGGAGTGGGGTGCCATTCAAACTACCACACAATTGCACTCATCTCACACGCTAGTGAAGTAATGCTCAAAATTCTCCAAGCCAGGCTTCAGCAATACATGAACCGTGAACTTCCAGATGTTCAAGCTGGTTTTAGAAAAGGCAGAGGAACTAGAGATCAAATTGCCAACATCCACTGGATCATGGAAAAAGCAAGAGAGTTCCAGAAGAACATCTGCTTTATTGACTATGCCAAAGCCTTTGACTGTGTGGATCACAATAAACTGTGGAAAATTCTGAAAGAAATGGGAATACCAGACCACTTGACCTGCCTCTTGAGAAACCTATATGCAGGTAAGGAAGCAACAGTTAGAACTGGACATGGAACCACAGACTGGTTCCAAATAGGAAAAGGAGTACGTCAAGGCTGTATATTGTCACCCTGCTTATTTAACTTATATGCAGAGTACATCATGAGAAACACTGGGTTAGAAGAAGTACAAGCTGGAATCAAGATTGCTGGGAGAAATATCAATCACCTCATATATTCAGATGACACCACCCTTATGGCAGAAAGTGAAGAGGAACTAAAAAGCCTCTTGATGAAAGTGAAAGAGGAGAGTGAAAAAGTTGGCTTAAAGTTCAACACATATATTATTATTTATATATAGATGTGAGAGTTGGACTATAAAGAAAGCTGAGTGCCAAAGAATTGATGCTTTTGAACTGTGGTGTTGGAGAAAACTCTTGAGAGAGTCCCTTGGACTGCAAGGATATCAAACCAGTCAATCCTAAAGGAAATCAGTCCTGAATATTCATTGGAAGGGCTGATGCTGAAGCTCCAATACTTTGGTCACATGATGCAAAGAACTGACTCACTGGAAAAGACCTTGATGCTGGGAAAGATTGAAGGCGGGAGGAGAAGGGGACAACCAAGGATGAGATGGTTGGATGGCATCGCCGACTAGATGGACAAGAGTTTGAGCAAGTTCCAGGAGTTGGTGATGGACAGGAAAGCCTGGCATGCTGCAGTCCATGGGATCAGAAAGAGTCAGACAGGACTGAGTGACTGAACTGACTGAATAGTCTCTAGGTACCTGCTCCTGTGGTAAATTAAGGAGACCAAAATTTAATACCCAGTTTCAAGTGGATGTCATTGGCACCGTTAACATAGCACAGAGAAAACAGCTAAAATGGAAAGAAACATTCATAAACAGATACAGGAACAGGGCAACTGAATGTGTGGATATTTTATTTGCCAAATGTCACAGGAGTGTATTTCCTTCTGTGTATATGTGTCCCTCCTTTTTTGACCAAGTGACTCTTTTCTAAGCCCCAGAAGACCAGCATTGGCGACCTCAGTTGCCTTAAGACTTGGAAGTAGCTAGTAGGAAGCACAATACGGTCCAAGTTTCCCAGTGGTTGTCTAGTTACTCAATAAATACTTGATTGACTGAGTAATCCCATGGCCTAGACAAATAGTGTGGCCTTGGAAAGGAACAACAATAAGCCAGATGACCAAAAAAAAAGTTTCCACTCCAAATCCATTTGACCACAGGCTCACAAACTCAGTTACAAGGCTGGAAGTGCTTTTCCCAGGTTAAAGCCGGATCTGATAGCTGGGTGCTATTTATAAACTTTGGGAAGATTTTTTTTTTTCTAAGATAAAATGTTTAAACATGCTTTTGGTCAGTTTGTTGTCCAAGCTCTTTGATCCACTAATTTCTCTCTTCCTTTGATTTTTCTCAAACCTTCAAAAGAGAAAGTCCACGTTTCATCTGGTGAGCAGCAAATTGTTTGCTCGTGGTGGAGGGACCTCCTGGGCAGGGAAGCCTGGTGTTTTCCTTAGCCCGAGGCCTAGTGTTCCTCAGAACAAAGCCATGGCGAAAGCATGTGCTCTGGCAGAAGACAAAGGTTTCCTAGTCACGGCAGAGCCTTAGGATTTTGACGGAGAGAGGATGTTTCCAGGAAACATCTTCTTTCAGTCTTTCCCGGCTCTCCATGGTGAAACCTTCTGCTGAGTCAGGGCTCCAGCGGGCAGGGACTCGTCAGGGCAAGGCAGGGGCCTCTCCCTGCTGAGCTGAAGTGGTTTTAGCTGTGTCCGTCTCTTCTCGATTAATATTGAGAAAAGAAGTGCAGGAATTCCCTGGCAGTCCAGTGGTTAGCACTCCACGCTCTCACTGTCAAATGCCCTGGGAAGGACTTCGGGGAGGAGGCCTAAACCCCCACAAGCTGCGCTGGGTGCGGCCCCCAAAATGAAAAACAAGTGGGTGCGTTGGTCGGGGGTCCGGAGGTCCTGCGGGCTCCGCTGAGTGGGTAATCCGCAAGCGTTTCTCTAGGAAGGCAGGGGTCAAGCCAGAAGAGAGTCAATGGGAGGCAAGTACGGGGTGTGGGAATAGCCCAGGAATACAGGTGGGGTCTCCTCGGGACAGTCGGACAGGCAGACGCTCAAGCAGACCCCACAAGCCTTGCTCCGAACAAGCCCAGCTGAGTGGGATCCACCCTGGGAGCAGTTCAGGGATGGAGGCCCTTGCCAACGTTTCCTCCGTGAGGCCGAGCGCGCAGTGCGGGACTTAGCAGGGAGGGGCTTACCAGCGACTGTCGGGCTCCCTGGGAAGCCCGGTCAGGGGTGGGGGGCAGTATTTCTCTTATCTGAACGGGGCACGGATATTTTGGGGCCCTGGTGTGAGAATGAAGTTGAGGAAACGGCACTGTGCCGTTTGGTCCAAGGTTCCTAAGTGACTTGGGAAACAGCAGTCTAGGGAGGCCTTGAGGAGAGAGGAGCCGGCAGTTCCTGGGAGCCACGTTTCTCAACAGGTGGTCCCTGTGTTCCTGGAGGCACCTGGGATGACTTTAGGTGACGCGGAGGAGGACAGTGACCAGAGGCGTCTGGGCGGCTGGGGAAGGGCCGGAGGGAGGACGGGACGCCGAAGGAGCGAGGCGCCATGACGGCTTTTCTGGCGCCCTGGCTTTGAGGAGGCCCCCCTCCGATCCCTGGAGCCCACCGCATCTGTCCCTCTGGCCAAGACTCGGGGTCAGCCTAGGGCCACGCCAAGGCTTTCTAGAACAAAGCAAGGCGACATGGGCAGGGAAAGAGTAGGGCCCCACAGTCAGCGTGTCAGGAGCACCCAGCCTTCCTTCTCTGTCCCTCACCCCGCTGCCCGGATTCCTGCAGGGACCCTGGACCCCGGTTCTCTGGGATGACTAAGGAGGGAAGGTGGCCATCGGTTTCTCTTCAGCCCCCGCCAAGGTGGTGAGCTCTGTGATCCAAGGGTGACTGTGAGCCACAGGTGAGGCAGAATGTTCTAGAGTAAAAAAGTAGGGCAAGACTGAAAGTGTCAATGCTGTAAAAGACAAAGAAATAGTCTAGGTTAGACAATAAATTCTAGGTTACAACAAGTAAATTCAGTGCCTGGCCTCAGGCCGGACCCTATACTTGACATATGGGTGAGGGTTACAGCGGTGTGGGTGGGAAGACAGGAATGCTAGATGGGAAATTATTAGGTCAACAGACAAAACTGCAACAGGGACAGTAGATGAGATAAAAGTACTGCTTCTGGGGAAGTTTATGAAATTAATCACTGAGCTGTGGCCTCATGAGAGACTCTTCCTGCCCTTAGGAAAGACAGAGAAAGCACAGATAACACAGGCCATGAGGGAAAGGGCTAACCACGGGTGAGTCAGGGCAGAGTGGACCATATTAGCTGTTACCAGGAGGAAGATGATAATTTATCACTCAAACCAGAACACTTTTGAGAATGAAAGGGAACCCAATTCATAATCACTAAGCCAGGTCAACGGGTAAGAACCCGGACAATCCTGGACAAACCAGAACCCACATCATTGGTGACCTTGACTAGGAGAGTTCTGGTGACCTGTTGGGTGCAAAGGCCTGACTGATGGGGCTCAGGGGGGAATGGGATAAGGGAAAATGAAAACGGGGCACACATCAAGAGGGGGTTTTATTTTTTTTTAAAAAAAGAGTAGTCAGTAGGAGTGGAAAGTGGGGCCATAGTCACCACATCTTAGAGAAAGAAAACAAAACAGCTTTTAATATCTTCCCATCTCTATATATCAACATGGATGGATAACAAAAATACGCTGTTACTCAAAAACACAAAGGAATTTGGCATATAGTAAAAGTGGTATTTTAAATCACTGGGGGAAAAGTACATTACTGAATGAATGACATTGGGACAATTAAGCAGCTGGAAAGAATGAAGGTGAGAACACTTCATTCACAAATAGTGAATCATTACCACCGCTTGGTAACAGAGTACACTAGGTTCATGTTTATATTTATACCTTTTGTTATGCTTCTCCCAGGATCTCTGAAGTTAATCAAGAACTTTTAGCTCAAAGACTGTCATCACTGGCCCACTAGATGTCACCCTCACCTAAATGAATAGTGCTCTAAATACAAGCTTCACCTACAAAATTGACACTGAAGAGACCCCAGGTGTCCTTTCCAAGAGCAAATTAGGAATCAGTATTGTATACACATGTATTGATACATCCGGGGGAGGAGACAGGGAGGGGCAGGCTTTCAGAAGTCTGGCCGGAAGGGAGGCTCCAAACAATGAAAGAAGGCTGTGGATTGGAATCTGAGATTACCACTCAGTTTGTGGCTAAATGTACCTGAATGACATGAAGGAGCAAGACAGGCAAAGATCAAGATGGTATGAGGAGGTGGTATCAGCAAATGCAACACCACTTGGTATCAGCAAATGGTATCTTGCTGACAGGCAAAGCGAGACAGGCAAAGATCCAGGGGAAGATGGTACAAGGGGGTGGTATCAGCAAGTGGTATCTCTGGCCAGAGGCAGACAGAGTGCCAGGGCCAGTGGTGAGGACTTGGGGCATGGAGGGTTTGGTAAGTATATCAATTTCACTCTAGATTAGAATTCATAGTAATCCTAATCTATGCCCCAACTAGTAATGCTGAAGCGGCTGAAGTTGAATGGTTCTATGAAAACTACAAGACCTTCTACAACTAACACCCAAAAGAGATGTCCTTTTCATTATAGGGGACTGGAATGCAAAAGTAGGAAGTCAAGAAACACCTGGAGTAACAGGCAAATTTGGCCTTGGTGCACAGAATGAAGCAGGGAAAAGGCTAATAGAGTTCTGTCAAGAAAACGCACTGGTCGTAGCAAACACCCTCTTCCAACAACACAAGAGAAGACGCTACACATGGACATCACCAGATGGTCAACACCGAAATCAGATTGATTATATTCTTTGCAGCCAAAGATGGAGAAGCTCTATACAGTCAGCAAAAACAAGACTGGGAGCTGACTGTGGCTCAGATCATGAACTGCTTATTGTCACGTTCAGACTTAAATTGAAGAGAGTAGGGAAACCACTAGACCATTCAGTTATGACCTAAATCAAATCCCTTATGATTATACAGTGAAAGTAACAAACAGATTCAAGGGATTACATCTGATAGACAGAGTGCCTGAAGAATCATGCATGGAAGTCTGTGACATTGTACAGAAGGCAGTGATCAAGACCATCCCCAAGAAAAAGAAATACAAAAAGGCAAAATGGCTGTCTGAGGAGGCCTTACCAAGCTGAGAAAAGAAGAGAAGCTAAAGGCAAAGGAGAAAAGAAAGATATAGCCATTTGAATGCAGAGTTCCAAAGAATAGCAAGGAGAGATAAGAAAGCCTTCCTCAGTGATCAATGGAAAGAAATAGAGGAAAATAATAGAATGGGAAAGACTAGAGATCTCTTCAAGAAAATTAGACATACCAAGGAAACATTTCATGCAATGATGGGCACAATTAAGGACAGAAATGGTATGTATCTAACAGAAGCAGAAGATATTAAGAAGAGGTGGCAACAATAAACAGAAGAACCATACAAAAAAGATCTTCATGACCCAGATAATCACGATGGTGTGATCACTCGCCTAGAGCCAGACATCCTGGAATGCAAATTCAAGTGGGCCTTAGGAAACATCACTATGAACAAAGCTAATGGAGGTGGTGGAATTCCAGTTGAGTTCTTTCAGATCCTAGAAGATGATGCTGTGAAAGTGCTGCACTCAATATGCCCCCCAGCAAATTTGGAAAACTCAGCAGTGGCCACAGGACTGGAAAAGGTCAATTTTCATTCCAATCCCAAAGAAAGGCAATGCCAAAGAATGTTCAAACTACCACAAAATTGCACTCATCTCACATACTAGTAAAGTAATGCTCAAAATTGTCCAAGTCAGGCCTCAACAGGATGTGAACCATGAACTTCTAGATGTTCAAGCTGATTTAGAAAAGGAGAGGAACCAGAGATCAAATTGCCAACATCGACTGGATCATCGAAAAAGCAAGAGAGTTCCAGAAAAACATCTATTTCTGCTTTATTGACTATACCAAAGCCAAAGCCTTTGATTATGTGGATCAAAACTAACTGGAAAATTCTTCAAGAGGTGGGAATACCAGACCACCTGACCTGCCTCCTGAGATATCTGTATGAAGGTCAAGGAGCAATAGTTAGAAGTGGACATGGAACAATAGACTGGTTCCAAATCAGGAAAGGAGTACATCAAGGCTGTGTATTGTCACCCTGCTTATTTAACTTATATGCAGAGTACATCATGCAAAATGCTGGGCTAGATGAAGCACAAACTGGAATCAAGACTGCTGGGAAAAATGACAATAACCTCAGATATGCAGATGACACCGCCCTTATGGCAGAAAGCAAAGAACTGAAGAGCCTCTTGATGAAAGTGAAAGAGGAGAGTGAAAAAGTTGGCTTAAAGCTTAACATTCACAAAACTAAGATCATGGCATCCAGTCCCATCACTTCATGGCAAATAGATGGGGAAGCTGGAAATAGTGTCAGACTTTATTTTTTTAGGCTCCAAAATCACTGCACATGGTGACTACAGCCATGAGATTAAAAGATGCTTGCTCCTTGGAAGAAAAGCTATGACCAACATAGACAACATATTAAAAAGTAGAGACATTACTTTGCCAACAAGGTCTATCTAGTCAAAGTCATGGTTTTTCCAGTGGTCATATATGGATGTAAGAGTTGGACTATAAAGAAAGCTGATGGCTGAAGAATTGATGTTTTTGAACTGTGGTGTTGGAGAAGACTCTTGAGAGTTCCTTGGATTTCAAGGAGATCCAACCAGTCCATCCTAAAGGAAATCAGTCCTGAATATTCATTAGAAAGACTGATGCTAAAGCTGAAACTCTAATACTTTGGCCACTTGAGGAAAAGAACTGACTTGTTTGAAAAGACCCTGATGCTGGGAAAGATTCAAGGTGAGAGGAGAAGGGGATGACAGAGGATGAGATGGTTGGATGGCATCACCAACTCAACGGACATGAGTTTGAGCAAGCTCCGGGAGTTGGTGATGGACAGAGAGGCCTGGCGTGCTGCAGTCCATGGACATGAGTTGAACATGTCAGACATGACTGAGTGACTGAGCTGAACTGAGATGAGATTGGAGAAGCCATTGGAAGAGTCTGTGATTTCTGACTTTTCATGGAAGAGTCCTCAGAATCTACCTGAATGTAATTCTCAGGAAGCACCCAACATAGCCAACTGGAGAAAATGTCTATAAAATAAGTGACCTACATTCTTAAAAATGTCAATGTCCTGAACAACAAAGAGAGGTTGGGAAAACATTCCAGAATAAGAGACTCAGTGACAACAAAACACACGCTGTGATCCTGGTCTGCACGCTCTGAGACATTATTGGGGCGATGGACAATGCTAGAAGATGGATTAGAAACTGGATAACATCGTGGCATTAGTAGTCAATTTCCTGAAGCTGGCTACTCTGTTGTGGCTATGGTTGGGAATATCTTACTTTCAGAGTAAACACAATGGAGTATAAAAAGAATTCCTTTCAATCAGTTCTGATGAAATGGATGAAACTGGAGCCGATTATACAGAGTGAAGTAAGCCAGAAAGAAAAACACCAATACAGTATACTAACACATATATATGGAATTTAGAAAGATGGCAATGACGACCCTGAATGCAAGACAGGAAAAAAGACACAGCTGTGTATAACGGACTTTTGGACTCAGAGGGAGAGGGAGAGGGTGGGATGATTTTGGAGAATGGCATTCTATCATGTATACTATCATGTAAGAATTGAATCGCCAGTCTATGTCTGACGCAGGATACAGCATGCTTGGGGTTGGTGCATGGGGATGACCCACTGAGATGTTATGGGGAGGGAGGTGGGAGGGGGGTTCATGTTTGGGAACACATGTAAGAATTAAAGATTTTAAAATTTAAAAAAAAATTAAAAAAAAAAAAGTAAAGGAATAAGGCTTAGGGGTTATAAATACTGTTAGAGAGTGGAAGAGAGCCCCTCAGAATTGAGTCTGTATGTAAATATGCAATAATTTTGACCCCTGAATCACCCCCCAGAGGGAGTTAGGGTTCTCAGCCAAGAGGCTGAAGTTCTAAAACCATGATCCTGAAAACCATCATATTAATGACACAACATTGTTATATTTCTGTTAATTTTTCACCTCCTGCCCAAAGCAGTTTCTGTGGTTTATGTATCTCAAGAGAACCTTCAAAAGAAGCCACCACTCCACTCTTGGGAGGACTTAGCTATCTGCTTTTCATCTGAGTAGATGACAGCCACCCTTTGATGAAGTGATAAAAGCTTTGCTCAAGAAGATAAAAGTCTCAAATTTCTCTGAAACTGACATCCCGAAGAGCACTGGCTTTCGCCCAAGAAAATCATCCCTAACGTGTAATCTCTGGGCTTTCAAAAGCTAACCCAAAAATGTGACAACGAATTAATGAGTTAAAATTTTAAAGGAAGACTCTGGGGATAAACATTTGGATTTGCTGATGTTGGAAAATCAAATCCAGAAGCAAGCTACCATGGTTTCCTAGAGGACTTCCAAAGAATATACAACTCTTCATTTTGAAAGACTTAGGTATCAGCTGGCTTCTCACCCAAGTGGATGCCAGCCACCCTGTGATGAGCTGGTTTTTTAAAAAAGGCCATGGAAGCTCATTACCCTTGCCCCAAAGAGCTTTCCCACTGGTCCTCTGGTAGTGCCTGAGAATCTCACCTTAGCCGTTTTTTTTGTTTTTTTCCTTTGGGTTAAGGCAATGGCACTCCACTCCAGTACTCTTGCCTGGAAAATCCCATGGATAGAGGAGCCTGGAAGGCTGCAGTCCATGGGGTCGCTGAGGGTCGGACATGGCTGAGCGACTTCACTTTGACTTTTCACTTTCATGCATTGGAGAAGGAAATGGCAACCCACTCCAGTGTTCTTGCCTGGAGAATCCCAGGGACGGGAGAGCCTGGTGGGCTGCTGTCTATGGGGTCACACAGAGTCGGACACGACTGAAGTGACTTAGCAGCAGCAAGGCATTTAAGGTCACAATTAAAACGTAGATGTGCTCTGCAAGGGTTTGATTTCTCCCTAGGATCAGCCATTAACACCTCTTCTCACGGAGTTATCAAGGAAGTGAGACATCTATCAGGATGTCGGGGAAATGCTGAGACTTAGGAAAATAAGGCCAGAACAAGGAAGTCTGGATGGTGGAAAAGGCACCGAGGACACCTTAGGGCTTTCCTAGGGAGGACAAATCCAAGTGGATCAGCACCGTCTGCCGGCATGAGGGTTCACAGGAGACACCGCTGGCTGGGGTCTGGCCCCTCCAGTCTACTTCACTCTCTTCTCGTCTTCCCTCCATAGTCTCTCCTTTCCTTTCTCTCGAAGTTACTTCTGCAAATATCGCAGGCACTAGATGCTGGATGCACCGTCCTAGGCTCTGAGCACACCTTCAACATATTTTGCTGCTGTTGTTTGGTCGCTCAGTCGTGTCCGACTCTTTTCACAGCCCCACGGACTGCAGGCCATCAGGCTCCTCTGTCCATGGGATTCTCCAGGCAAGAATACTGCCGTGAGTTACCATTTCCTTCTCCAGGGGATCTTCCCAACCCAGGGATCAGACCCTTGTCTCCTGCATTGGCAGGCAGATTCTTTACCACTGAGGCAGCGGGGAAGCCCTGAACACATTTTAGTGCCATTTAATTTCCCAAAGCAGGATGCTGTCCTTCGTGTACGGCACAGATTTAACCCCATCTTGTTCACTAGGACTCTCAATATGGAGCCAAGAGCGCACGGCAGGAAAAGCGTTCACCCCTAAGATGCACACACCAGTGGCTGCACTGACTTGTGACACCCCAGGGCCCTGGGCCTTGAAAACACAGCGCATGTGACTCTTGCCACATGGGCACTTGCGTACAGGCAATGATTATCTACTCCGTTTCATTCACCCTGTCATAGTCCATTGTCTTTTTTTTTTAATCTAGAGAGCCCATTGTTTGTTCTGTCGATTTGATTATGGGATTTAAGAATCTCCATGTTTTCTAAATACTTGGTGTGCCATTAGTGTGCTAGGTCAGAGACTGACTGTTACAGCCCTCTCTGTAGCCTATTTAAAAAAAAAAAAAAAAGACAGTGCCCCTGCCCCCTCCTTCCCTGTTGGTGAGAATGTGAAGAATGTAAATTGGTGCAGCTACCGTAGAACAGGATGGAGGTGCCTCAAAAAACTGAAAAGAGAGTTACTGTATGATCCAGAAACCCCACTCCTGGGTATATATCTGGAGAAAGCTCTAATTGAAAAAGATGCACGCACCTCCATATTCACAGCAACACTGTTTACAATAGCCAAGACATGGAAGCAACCTAAATGTTCATCGACAGGTGAATGGATAAAGCAGACACGGTACACATGCAATGGAATACTATTCAGCCACTCAAAAGAAGGAAACACGGCCATGTGCAGTAATACAGACAGACCTTGAGATTACCATACTAAGTGAAAAAAGCCAGGCAGAGAAGACAAAGACCACGTGATATCACGTACATGTGGCATCTAAAATATGGCGCAAATGAACTTACCTACAAAACAGAAACAGACTCACGGAGAACAGGCATGTGGTTGCCAGCTGGAAAGGGGTGTGGGAGTTGGGAGCTTGGGGTTAGCAGATAAAAATTATTATATGTACGATGGATAAACAACAAGACTACTGTATAGCTCAGGAGTATAGTCAATATCCCGTAATAAACCATAATGGAAAAGAATATTAAAAAAAAATTCCCTGTAGGTGTGTTTAACTCAGAAAGTGCAACTTGCTTCAGTTCAGTTCAGTTCAGTCACTCAGTGGTGTCCAACTCTTTGCAACCCCATGAATCACAGCACGCCAGGCCTCCCTGTCCATCACCAACTCCCGGAGTTCACTCAAACTCACATCCATCGAGTCGGTGATGCCATGCAGCCATCTCATCCTCTGTCGTCCCCTTGTCCTCCTGCCCCCAATCCCTCCCAGCATCAGAGTCTTTTCCAGTGAGTCAACTCTTTGCATAAGGTGGTCACAGGACTGGAGTTTCAGCTTTAGCATCAGTCCTTCCAAAGAACACTCAGGACTGATCTCTTTTAGAATGGACTGGTTGCATCTCCTTGCTGTCCAAGGGACTCTCAAGAGTTTTCTCCAACACCACAGTTCAAAAGCATCAATTCTCCAGCACTCAGCTTTCTTCACAGTCCAACTCTCACATCCATACACGACCACTGGAAAAATCATAGCCTTGACTAGATGGACCTTTGATGGCAAAGTAATGTCTCGGCTTTTGAATATGCTGTCTAGGTTGGTCATAACTTTCCTTCCAAGGAGTAAGCATCTTTTAATTTCATGGCTGCAATCACCATCTGCAGTGATTTTGGAGTCCCCAAAAATAAAGTCAGCCACTGTTTCCACTGTTTCTCCATCTATTTGCCATGGAGTGATGGAACTGGATGCCATGATCTTAGTTTTCTAAATGCTGAGCTTTAAGCCAAATTTTTCACACTCCTCTTCCACTTTCATCAAGAGGCTCTTTAGTTCTTCTTCACTTTCTGCCATAAGAGTGGTGTCATCTGCATATCTGAGGTTATTGATATTTCTCCTGGCAATAAGATACAAGATGATTAATATAATTAATATAATTGCATGTTATATATGAAAGTAAGTAGTTGAGATCATAAATTCTAAGAGCTTTCATCACAAGGAAATTTTTTCTTCTTTTGTATCTACTAATATATGAGGAGAAGAATGTTCACTAGGTTTATTGTAATCACTTCATGAAGTATGTAAGTCAAATGATTGTGCTGAACCCCTTAAACTTCTACAGTGCTGTGTGTCAATTATATTTCAGTAGAACTGGAAGAGATGATATATAATTAAAAAGAAGTAAAGAAAAATACATTTTTTTAATTGAAGGGACTTATATGGCATCACTGACTCGATGGACGTGAGTCTGAGTGAACTTCAGGAGTCGGTGATGGACAGGGAGGCCTGGTGTGCTGCGATTCATGGGGTTGCAAAGAGTCAGACAAGACTGAGCGACTGAACTGAACTGATATGGCATCTGGTCCCATCACTTCATGGAAAATAGATGGAGAAACAGTGGAAACAGTGGCTGACTTTATTTTTGGGGGCTCCAAAATCACTGCAGATGGTGATTGCAGCCATGAAATTAAAAGACGCTTACTCCTTGGAAAGAAAGCTGTTACCAACCTAGACAGCATATTCAAAAGCCGAGACATTATTTTGCCAACAAAAGTCCGTCTAGTCAAGGCTATGGTTTTTCCTGTGGTCATGTATGGATGTGAGAGTTGGACTGTGAAGAAAGCTGAGCGCCAAAGAATCGATGCTTTTGAACTGTGGTGTTGGAGAAGACTCTTGAGAGTGCCTTGGACTGCAAGGAGATGCAACCAGTCCATTCTAAAAGAGATCAGTCCTGGGATTTCTTTGGAAGGACTGATGCTAAAGCTGAAACTCCAGTACTTTGGCCACCTCATGCAAAGAGTTGACTCATTGGAAAAGACTCTGATGCTGGGAGGGATTGGGGGCAGGAGGACAAGGGGACGACAGAGGATGAGATGGCTGGATGGCATCACTGACTCGATGGACATGAGTTTGAGTGAACTCCGGGAGGTGGTGATGGACAGGGAGGTCTGGCGTGCTGCGATTCATGGGGTTGCAAAGAGTCGGACACAAGTGGCTGAAGTGAACTGATATGGTAAAGAATCTCTCTGCAATAAGGGAGACCAGGGTTCGCTCCCTGGGTTGGGAAGATCCCCTGGAGAAGGGAAAGGCTACCCACTGCAGTATTTTCCCCTGGGAAATCCCATGGACAGAGGAGCCTGGGGGCTGCAGTCCACAGACGGCAACGGACACAACTGAGTGACTAACACTTTCACTTTCATATAAGAAACAAATTGATTTTGCCACAAACATTAGAGCACCATTCTAAATAGTGTTAAGTAATCAAAAATCTTCCTAAAATTCAAATTCCAATGTCAACAGGCATTGTTCAGCATTTCTTTCACCTTTCAACTAGAGTGTTATGCATACTGAACCTGCATATTACTTGCTATTCTGCTTCACTACTACAGTATTCAGTATCACTTATACGTGTATTAATCATATAAAGTACATAAAATTTTGCATCATTTTAATGCACTGTATGCATTTATTTAGAATATAATTTTTCCTGGAATGGGTCCTTCTCTTTGTGCTAAAGAAATAGTCTTGGATCTAGAAATTCAAAATGAATAGTAGGAAGGTTGCATTAAGTATGATTATTGTGCATAAGAACACATTTATCAAGGCCAGACTAAATCTTGTAATAAAATGTATTGATGCAATACCTTAAGTAACTATTATTTTATAAATGTCTTTAACATGTAGCCCTTTCTCTTTTTGGCAATATTAAATTCAGATGACGATTCCTTCCTGCTTTAGTAATCAGCAATACCTGTTCATACTTTGATAAGTTCAGGAAGAATTTCTGGTTTAGAAAAATAAGCTTTGGCGCAATACCTGCACATGGCTAGATAGACAGACCCCGCAGGTGGAAGTGATTAGGAAACTGGAACACAGAAAATGGGCAAAGTGCTGTTTTTTCTGCTGCCCTGAAATATCATAAAAATAAAGTAGTTGGTATAGAGGCAATAAGAAGATCACTGTGGGAATTCCCTGGCGACCCCGTGGTTAGGACTCTACACTTTCACTGCCAAGGGCGCAGGTTCAATCCCTAGTCACGGAACTAAGATCCCACAAGCCATATGGCAGCCAAAATAAAATGATAAAATATCACTGTAACAGTAGAAACTGTTGCATATGTATCTGCATACCCCCGAGGTGCTTGACAGCCATTCTCTGGCTAATTGAGGGCACTTGATCTTCTTTGTTAGAATATCAAGTCAAATACAAGTAAAGAAACTCAAGGATTACAGAGAAATGATTTGAAGGCAGAAAACCCCCTTCCGGTCTTTTAAAGCATCATGTAGTCACCTGCCTACACTAACTGCACCAGCGGGCAGCCTATGTCTGCGCCACTGGTGGGGCATGCAGGCGCACCTGGCCTAGGGGAGGCCCACTTCCATCTGCAGTGAACCGCTCTCACTTGTAGGGGTCCCAGGTGGCGCAGTGGTGAAGAATCCGCGTGCCAATTCAGGAGACACGGGCTTTGATCCCCTATCTCAGGGTCAGGAAGATTCCCCTGGAGGAGGACATGGCAGCTCACTCCAGTATTCTTGCCAGGAAAATCCCGTGGACAGAGGAGCGTGGCGGGCTACAGTCCACGGAGTCCCAAAGAGTCGGACACGACTCAGCACACAGGCGCGTGTATAATATGTGTCTGTAAAGCTGTATATAATCTTTACATACTTCCACATTTTCCGAGTTTTCTACTACAAGCATGTTATTTTTATCAGAAAGTATCCTTCTTATAAAGAAATCGGAGGAAGAGGTGTGGGAAAGCAGTTTTTCTCTAAGGATCTGAAGCCACAGTGACGACTGAACGCATCATGTGTTTTCATCACTCACAGGGTGATAAAGGACCAAATGGGCAGACCCTGAAGCACCAGAGGTTTCAGTTAGAGAGGGAGATGGCATCCTGGAAGGGGGAGATGGGTGCCTGGTCTGATGAAGGCCTTCCTCCCTTCTAATGGAGACAGCTTGTCCTCCAAACTTCAGCCATTGCATCTTACTCTGACTGCAGCAAAGATGAAAAACCACTGGCCCATCTTTTTATCTACCCTTTAAAATGGACTGACAGTTCTGTTTGAGAGGGCATGGCATGGTTCTTCCAGAAGTGTAAGCGCTCTTGCCATTTTACAGACTCTAAGGTGAAGGGTGCTCCTGGGTAGATAGATCAGACAATATGATGAGATCAGAAACTTGTGTTCCTGAAAAGTTTGCTGTGGAATTGTGCCTTTCCTGCAAAATCAGCTTAAAAAATAGTGTTTAGTCTGAAGGTGGCATCACCGACTCAATGAACATGAGTTTGAGCAAACTCTGGGAGACGGTGAAGACAGGGAAGCCTGGTGTGCTGCAATCCGTGAGGTCGCAAAGAGTCAGACACAACAGAGGGGCTGAACAACAAGTCTGCAGAGTAATTCTGTGTTAAATACTATTGATAAGGCGCTCCCAGGGAAGTCCGATGGAAGCCAATTTTCAACTGAGTTCACTCTTAAAGGGCTGGAAACCCTGAAAGGATCCCACTTCAAAGCATGGCTTCCTGTGTGAGTTTTCACTCCTTCCTTGGATGGCTTCCTAAGGATTCCAGGCAGCTACAGAGCAGAGCATGGGGCCTTTTGTGCGTGTGTGAAAGGGCAGATCTGTTCTGGAGTATACTCTCGTTGCTTGAGCCTAACAATAGACAACCTTGCCTTGGGCTGTTCCGGTAACTCCATAAGACCAAGCTTGGAATCTCCGGAGCTCAACACTGCTAGCATTTGTTCCCGTGAGAAAGAGAACTTGAGTGGAGGAGGGTCAGCCAGGTTCCCTCAAACCTTAAAAAGAAACAGCTGTTGCATTCCAGGTGCTGAATTCAGCAGAGAGAAGCCAACTCCTCACCAGGTCCAGCTCTACCGGTGACTTTATGCTAGATTGAAAATTACCCGTAAGGTATTGCATACGTACGTGCTAAGTTGCTTCAGTCATGTCTGACTCTGTTTGACCCCTGGAGCCCGCCAGGTTCCTCTGTCCATGGGATTCTGCAGACAAGAATACTGGAGTGGGTTGCCATGCCCTCCTCCAGGGGATCTTCCCAGCCCAGAAATCAAAGCCACGTCTCTTGCGTCTCCTGCGTTGGCAGGTGGGTAGTTTACCACTAGAGCCACCTGGGAAGCCCCATAAGCTATTGAGGGACACGTAAAAATCACTACAGCCAACATTATCTTAATAATTCCTTTCCTTTTGGATTTGATGGAAAATATTCATTGTTGACCTAGACTGAGTCCAAGTGACTACTGTAAACTCCATCAAAAAACCCTTAAAAAGGAACGAAAGGACACTGTGACCACTGCTGGGGATCATACCCTTTGGACGAACACTGGCAGGGCCAGAGAACCACTGGGCTAAACAGCACTGGGGCAGCCCCTGACCAGTGGCTTTCATCCTGGCTGTATGCACTTGCTTTTATAGAGAAACAGCTTTAATGCACGCATGCCTCGTCTGTTTTAATTTCCGTATAGATGAAAAGCTGCCAGCTACTGACTGGAAGAAGCGCTAGACTGAAAGGCAAGGCCGCTCTCTCTGTCCCAGCGAGCTTGACGAGTCACAGCTCCACCAGGTCTCACCTTTTCTACCTGCAAAATGAGAGTAACATTATCTACCCCCTCTGACTTGCCTGTTTTTTTTTTTAAGCTGCATAATACTTTAACCAGTTTATTTTATTTAGTGAACAGTTACATCAGGCTTACTGTTGCTGCTGCTTACTCACTAAGTTGTGTTTGACTCTTGTGACCCCATGAACTGTAGCTGGCCAGGCTCCTCTGTCCATGGGATTCTCCAGGCAAGAATACTGGAGTGGGCTGCCATTTCCTTCTCGAGGGGATCTTCCCGACCCAGGGATTGAACGTGTGTCTCCTGGATTGGCAGGCAGACTCCTTACCACTGAGCCACCAGGGAAGCCCCACGCAGGACTTCCTACTTCTGTCTTTTCCTGCCTTCATTCTCAAACCCAAACTAGGGCTTAACCCACTGGCTCTCTTGTTCGGAGACCTTCAGACTCTGACAGATGTGATAGCGTTGGCTCTCCTGTGTCTCCAGCTGATTGACCACAGATCTTGAGACTTCCTACCCAAAACAATTCATTCAGTGAAGCGTCTTTAATGAAAGGGGAAGAATCAAGCACTCATCATGAATCTTCTATAAGAACTGGACCCTTGGGAAACTAAATACTAGATGTGAAGTTACTCTTCTTAGATGTGTTACAGATAACCCATCAGCATAGATGATAAAAACAGAATCGCACCGTTTGGGCCCTAGGCTTCCTGTGCCTGCGCTTTCCTGGGGCCCAGTGGCGCTCCTGTCCTCGGAATCTGGGAGACAGCCACGTCCTTATCTCCTGTTCTTTTCTTTCGTCAGGAGCCAGCTTGAATGGATTCTATGAGACCAAAGGAAATGAGAATTTTGCACACATTCTTTTGATTTGCCTTTGTTTATGGTGCTTGAATCCTGAATTAAAACACACACAAACTTTTTAACTTGAATAAAGTCAAATCTAGGTTTCATTTCCTTTATAAGCTTTGCCTTTAGTTTTAGTCTTCAAATAGCCATTTGCACCTCAAGATTATACAAATATCCATTCATATCTTTTGTTGCTTCATTTTTGTTTCTTTTTCCTTTCTTCATTACCTTCCCTGCATTTCCCTTTGGTTCTTATGTGGTTTTATTTTTTTCCACTAAAATTTCAAATCAGTCTGGATTGTTTTTTCTTTTTTAACACGTATAAAATGTGTGGTACAAGACAGGGGTCAATCTTTATTTTTTTCCAGGGCTAAAGGAAAAGAAGCACACAGATATTTGAGAAAAGCCCTGGAGGGCTGTTTCATATCTACACTAGTCCCAGTTCCTCCATAACTGAGCGTTTGGTTTCAAAAGCCTTGAATCGATCACAGTTCTTCTGAAGCTGGTCCTTTGCTCTTGGCTTGTTCTGTCTTGATGAATTCCTGGGCATGGAAAAAAGAGTGATCGAGAGTTTGTTCTTAAATACTGGTACCGTGGGAGTGGAGCCTATAGTCTTTATACTCCTAATCTATCCATCGCTCTGTGTAAATGTCTCCCAGTCTCTCATGCCTGAAATAAATTCAGCGTGATCAGTGTCTACCCCTCGTTATTATTATGTTCCTGGCATATAGCACAATAGAGTCTCCTTCTCTAGAGAACAACAAATCCAAGGACATCGTGTTCCATTTTTATGACGAGATGCGTATTTCCCAACAAGAGGCAGAGCCCTCATGTCAAAGGATTGCGTGGATGGTACTTATAAAACATTCCAGCTGGTTAAGCGCAGGGCACTGACTGACTAAAGCTGGCTCAGACTCTGAGTTGGCTCTGGACCCACAACATATTCATCTGATTGTGAACTGGATTAACTTTCGCTCCTCTGAAGCTCTTGCCTCTCACCGTTTTGTTCTGAAGGAGGAAAACGTGTTAGCCATCACGTTGGCCCGCAGTTCAATCTGCTGAACATGGGTGTGCGTGCCCATGGAAAGTAGCCCCGTTCTCATAGGCATGTTTTCAACAGTCGGGTGTGCAAAAAAATGGGGCTGTGTCTATGCCCCTTTGCCTCTTAACCTACAGGTCTGGCTCCCATGGTCTCAACTTTCTGTGAATATGTTTGTTTCAGAATGTTGTTTAGCTCTTACTCCATCTCTGTGCGAGCAGTGTCTGCCTCCTTCCACTGTTTCTTGAACTGACCACAATATAGAATGAAAATTCATTTCACATTTCCCTTTAGCCTGCGTGGACAATTACTAAAGAGTACCCCTTTTACCATAAGAAAGCGAAGAATTGATGCTTTTGAACTGTGGTGTTGGAGAAGACTCTTGAGAGTCCCTTGGACAGCAAAGAGATCCAACCAGTCCATCCTAAAGGAAATCAGTCCTGAATATTGATTGGAAGGACTGATGCTGAAGCTGAAGCTCCAATACTTTGGCCATCTCATGGGAAGAACTGACTCACTGGAAAAGACCCTGATGCTGGGAAAGACTGAAGGTGGGACAGGAAGGGGATGACAGAGGTTTGATGGCATTGCCAACTCAACGGACATGAGTTTGAGCAAGCTCCAGGAGTTGAGGATGGACAGGGAGGCCTGGCGTGCTGCAGTCCATGGGGTTGCAAAAGTCAGCACGACTGACCGACTGAACTGAACTATCTTTTTAAAATTTGAAATGTAGATACAAAAAACACTTTTGGATTCTTGATTGAAAGATAAATCAGGGAATTCCCTGGAGGTCCGGTGGTTAGGACTCTGCCTTCTCACTGCAAAGGGCCCAGGTTCCATCCCTTGTTGGGGAACTAAGATCCTGCAAACTGTGTGGGTGCAGCCAAAAAAAAGAAGAAGAAGAGATACAACTGACTGTTTAAACTGATACGACCCAAACTGATAGCAGGCATACCTGTTCTTTTTTCTAAAATTGTATTTATAATTATTGTTTTGCTCTGAAAGCTGGGGATCACGGTGGGGTCCTAGATAAAGAGAGTAAATGATTTTTATCCTATTCCTTCTCTTTGCATTGAAGGCGAGGGTGATCCTCCTCTTGCCACTCTCCCCCATCAGTCCCCAGCCCCCTGAGCTACTGGCAGCGCCCACCTTTCCTCTCATTCACCACCAACTGCCCGTCTTTTCTCCTGTAGCATCAGGTTGCCCGTCACAGCCAGCTCTCGTTTACACTTTGCAGCCTCCCCCCACTAGATGGCGCTCAGTCCGCCCCACTCAATTCCTCCCTCTTCCTTACAGGGTTCAGACTCAAATCGGGCGCTGCAGAGACTACAGTCTTCCAGATAGGGAGCCCCTCGCCGATTGTCTAATCTAATCGGTGCTGTCAACCCCTTCCTTCCGTGCACTCATTCCAGCAAATCACCAGGCAAGACCCAAGTACTCACAGCCAAGATGGTGACTCTACTCGCAATGCTGGGCCTGTAGTTGTGTAAATACGCTGAACTAACCCTATGACTGGAGTTCCCTGGTGGCTCAGATGGTAAAGCGTCTGCCTGCAATGCAGGAGACCCAGGTTTGATCCCTGGGTCGGGAAGATCCTCTGCAGAAGGAAATGGCAACCCACTCCAATACTCTCGCCGGCTAGATCCCTCAAAGATGGAATCTATACACAACCAAGCAAAGCACCAGCATGCCTGCACGCATGCTAAGTCACTTCAGTCGTGTCCGACTCGTCGTGACGCTATGGACTATAGCCCGCCAGGCAGTACTCTGTCCAGAGGATTCTCCAGGCAAGAATCTAGAGTGGATTGCTTTGTCCTCCCCTAGGGATCCAGGGATTGAACCCAAGTCTTACATCTCCTGGACTGGCAGGTGGGTTCTTTACCGCGAGTGCCACCTGGGAAGCCCTCTACACTGGTAGAACAGATGTTAAAAATGGTGATGATGGGGGAACCTCCCTGTAGTCCAGTGGTTAGGACTCTGAGCTTCCAATGCAGGGTGTAAGGGTTCAATCCCTTGTCCGGGAACTAAGATCCTGCATGGCCTGCTGCCAAAAGATTTGAAAAAAGGAACTGGGAATAAAGGGAGATTGGTCTGACTGTGACGTATAAAATGGATTGAGAGGGGAGACTGCAAAAACACGCAGACCGTGTGGGAATGTGTACGACCCCAACATGGGATAAGGAGGTGTACTGGAATTAGGAATAGACAGATCGGTTTAAGACCTAATGGGAGATTAACAGGATTTGGTAGCGACTCCACAAACAGAGAGAAGCAGAAAGTGATTCGATGGCATTTCCCAGGTATGGAGGTAAGGCCATGTGGAGAAGCAGTTAGGAACTCAGTCTTCAAATCCAAACAAACCAAAGTTTAAAGCCCGCATCTACTGATTACCAGCTGTATGACCCTGGTAAAGAGGCTTCATCTTTCCAAGCCCAGATTTTTCTTTTATAAAATGGCAGAGTTATGAGAAATAAGTGAGATGTAAGGCACTTTTAATGGTGCTGGCAAGAAAATACACATTCAAGGAAAGTTAACCATCATCCTTTTCCCTCTGTTCCATCTCTCCATCAGAGGTTTTCTGAAAGGAAGATGGTACTCTATTTTCCCACAGAAAACTGACCATTCGTTCCCCAAATGGTTTAAGCCAAAAAGAATATAACAGTTTGTTTCAGTGTTTACCACGGTCACAGCGGCTCATCACGAAACTTTGCTGACAGATAAATCAGGCACCCAGCTGACATATAATAATCACCATTGACAAGAAGGAAACCAGGTTCATGTCACAGCATGATTTGTTTGCCCTTAGTGAGAAACTCTCCCTGCCAAATTGCTTTCTTTTTTGGAAACCACAAATGGAAACCTTAAATTCACCCCCTCCTATTCAGTGAAAAACAAAACAAGTTCAATACTAAAGCAGTTGTTTGGGGTTGAAGTTGATCAACTTTGTTATTGTTATCAACAATCCTGGCATATGTGTATTGTATCATATTATATTTTCAAGAGTATAAGTCGATATCTGCATTGGCATCCTTTTAAAAGTCCTTAACTTGCATACCACTGACCAAAGTCCAAACGTTTCTTTCTGTATTAATACCAATACCACCTCTGATCACACACAGTCACTATTCTTGATGTGAGAAACACAGTTCAGTCTTTTCCTGAAATTTCACCTCCTGGTTTTGATTAACTGAAAAGAGTCAAGACCACGTTTTGATAAATGGCAGGAGGCAGATTGTGCTGAGACATTCCCTTCTGGCCCAGGAACGGCCTCGATCTGAGAACATAAGATAAGAAACAGGAAATGAAAAACGAAAATAAAAATCCCCCCCAACTGTAGAGCATATTAATAGTAAATAACCTTCTGGAGATTGTTTCTCTTTAAACATCCGAAAATAGGCTTTTGGTGGCTTCCTGGCTAGATGAGCATAGCTTTTTATGAGAGACAGGACCAGGATCCACATAAATTTAGAACAAAGCTAGATAAGTCACATTTTCTCAGTGAGCATTCTCTTTCTCTCTTCCTTTCATTTGTTATTTCCCTTCAGTTAATAGAGACTCTATCTCCACAGAAAAGAATTTTGTCAAGTACATTTAAAAATTTTATTTGCATATTTATTCACTCAACAAACATTTATTTTAAAATGCCTATTATAGTTGAAATGACTGGAACACATTTCACTTTTTCTCTCTTTCTGTCCTCCTTATGAGATGACTAAGGAATATATAGAGGAAAAGGCCACAGAAGTGTGACTATCCATGGAATTTCCTGGTGATCCAGTGGTTAGGATTCTGGGTTTCCCCTGCGGGAGATACTGGTCAATCCCTGGGCCGGGAACTAAGATCCTGTGAGCCACGCAGCTTTCCAAGGAGAGGGTCAGGGGAAGAGTGACTATCCATTAGCAACTACTTGAGAAAACGGAAGAAAGTGAGTCCAGAGAGATGAGATCCCCTGAGAATCCCCACATTCACTCTAAGTGCAGCGACTTTTCCTCCTGGTTGCCCTGGGTGATTCTAGTTTATGCTATGTGCATGCTCAGTCACTTCAGTTGTGTCCGACTCTTTGCGACCTCATGGACCATAGCCCGCCAGGCTCCTCTGTCCATGGGATTTCCCAGGCAAGAATATTGGAGTGGGTTGCCACGCCCTCCTGCAGGGGATCTTCCCCACCCAGGGATGGAAACCACACCTCCTGTGTCTGCTACATTTCAGGTGGATTCTTTACCGCTGAGCTGCTGGGGAAGCCCAGTTTATGCTCATATTCCTGGAATAATTATTGATAGGGGTCCCAATCAATCACCAGACATGTCCCAGTTTGGAGATTAAATTATATGGTTTCCATATGTAATGTCATTTGGGAAAATCCAAGATTTCTGTTCAGAGTAAATACTTATTCCTTACTCCTCACGTCTCTCACAGGTAAGAGTATTTCCATACTACACCCCAGACAGAAAGTATGGGAGAATACTTCTGGCTTCCCTCTTCTCCCTCTGGTATTCTGGGAGTACCACACCACTTTATTTGTCTCCTGAGAAATCTGTATGCAAGTCAAGAAGCAACAATTAGAACCAGACATAGAATAACAGACTGGTTTAAACTTGGGAAAGGAGTATGACAAGGCTGTATATTGCCACCTTGCTTATTTTCCCTACATGCAGAGTTCAGTTCAGTTCAGTCGCTCAGTCGTGTCTGACTCTTTGCGACCCCATGAATCGCAGCACGCCAGGCATCCCTGTTCATCACCATCTCCCGGAGTTCACTCAGACTCATGTCCATAGAGTGCATGATGCCATCCAGCCATCTCATCCTCTGTCCTCCCCTTGTCCTCCTACCTTCAATCCCTCCCAGCATCAGAGTTTTTTCCAATGAGTCAACTCTTCGCATGAGGTGGCCAAAGTACTGGAGCTTCAGCTTTAGCATCATTCCTTCCAAAGAAATCCCAGGGTTGATCTCCTTCAGAATGGACTGGTTGGATCTCCTTGCAGTCCAAGGGACTCTCAAGAGTCTTCTCCAACACCACACTTCAAAAGCATCAATTCTTCGGTGCTCAGCCTTCTTCACAGTCCAACTCTCACATCCATACATGACCACAGGAAAAACCATACCCTTGACTAGACGGACCTTAGTTGGCAAAGTAATGTCTCTGCTTTTGAATATACTATCTAGGTTGGTCATAACTTTCCTTCCAAGGAGTAAGCATCTTTTAATTTCATGGCTGCAGTCACCATCTGCAGTGATTTTGGAGCCCCCCAAAAATGAAGTCTGACACTGTTTCCACTGTTTCCCCATCTATTTCCCATGAAGTGATGGGACTGGATGCCATGATCTTTGTTTTCTGAATGTTGAGCTTTAAGCCAACTTTTTCGCTCTCCTCTTTCCTTTCATCAAGAGGCTTTTTAGCTCCTCTTCACTTTCTGCCATAAGGGTGGTGTCATCTGCATATCTGAGGTGATTGACATTTCTCCCAGCAATCTTGATTCCAGCTTGTGTTTCTTTCAGCCCAGCATTTCTCATGATGTACTCTGCATAGAAGTTAAATAAGCAGGGTGACAATATACAGCCTTGACGTACTCCTTTTCCTATTTGGAACCAGTCTGTTGTTCCATGTCCAGTTCTAACTGTTGCTTCCTGACCTGCATACAGGTTTCTCAAGAGGCAGGTCAGGTGGTCTGGTATTCCCATCTCTTTCAGAATTTTCCACAGTTTATTGTGATCCACACAGTCAAAGGCTTTGGCATAGTCAATAAAGCAGAAGTAGATGTTTTTCTGGAACTCTCTTGCTTTTTCCATGATCCAGCGGATGTTGGCAATTTGATCTCTGGTTCCTCTGCCTTTTCTAAAACCAGCTTGAACACCAGGGAGTTCACGGTTCACGTATTGCTGAAGCCTGGCTTGGAGAATTTTGAGCATTACTTTACTAGCATGTGAGATGAGTGCAATTGTGCGGTAGTTTGAGCATTCTTTGGCAGTGCCTTTCTTTGGAATTGGAATGAAAACTGACCTTTTCCAGTCCTGTGGCCACTGCTGAGTTTTCCAAATTTGCTGGCATATTGAGTGCAGCACTTTCACAGCATCATCTTCCAGGATTTGAAATAGCTCAGCTGGAATTCCATCACCTCCACTAGCTTTGTTCATAGTGATGCTTTCTAAGGCCCACTTGACTTCACTTTCCAAGATGTCTGGCTCTAGATTAGTGATCACATCATCATGATTATCTGGGTCATGAAGATCTTTTTTGTACAGTTCTTCTGTGTATTCTTGCCACCTCTTCTTAATATCTTCTGGTTCTGTTAGATCCATACCATTTCTGTCCTTTATCGAGCCCATCTTTGCATGAAATGTTCCCTTGGTATCTCTAACTTTCTTGAAGAGATCTCTAGTCTTTCCCATTCTGTTGTTTTCCTCTATTTCTTTGCATTGATTGCTGAAGAAGGCTTTCTTCTCTCTTCTTGCTATTCTTTGGAACTCTACATTCAGATGCTTATATCTTTCCTTTTCACCTCTCTTCTTTTCACAGCTATTTGTAAGGCCTCCCCAGACAGCCATTTTGCTTTTTTGCATTTCTTTTCCATGGGGATGGTCTTGATCCCTGTTTCCTGTACAATGTCACGAACCTCATTCCATAGTTCATCAGGCACTCTATCAGATCTAGGCCCTTAAATCTATTTCTCACTTCCACTGTATAATCATAAGGGATTTGATTTAGGTCATACCTGAATGGGACATCATGCAAAATGCCAGCCTGGATGAACCACAAGATGGAATCAAGATTTCCAGGAGAAATATCAACAACCTCAGATAGGCAGGTGATACCATTCGAATGCCAGGAACTAAAGAGCCTCTCGATGCAGGTGAAAGAGGAGAGTGAAAAAGTTGGCTTGAAACTCAGCATTAAAAAAATTAAGATAATGGCCTCCAATCCCTCATTTCATGGCAAATAGATAGGAAAAAAGTGGAAATGTGACCGATTTTATTTTCTTGGGCTCTGAAATCACTATGGATGGTGACTGTAGCTATGAAATTAAAAGACACTTGCTCTTTGGTAGGAAAGTTATGACAAACCTCAGTTCAGATCAGTCACTCAGTCACGTCCAACTCTTTGCAGCTCCATGGACTGCAGCACGCCAAGCTTCTGTGTTCACCAACTCCCGGAGCTTACTCAAACTCATGTCCATTGAGTTGGTGATGCCATTCAACCATCTCATCCTCTGTCGTCCTCTTCTTCTCTTGCCTTCAATCTTTCCCAGAATCAGGGTCTTTTCCAATGAGTCAGTCATCAGGTGGCCAAAGTATTGGAGCTTCAGCTTCAGCATCAGTCCTTCCAGTGAATATTCAGGATTGATCTCCTTTAAGATTGACTGGTTGGATCTCCTTGCAGTCCAAGGGACTCTCAAGAGTCTTCTCCAACACCACACTTCAAAAGCATCAATTCTTCAGCGCTCAGCTTTCTTTATGGTCCAACTCTCACATCCACACATGACTACTGGAAAAACCATACTTTGACTAGATGGACCTTTGTTAGCAAAGTAATGTCTCTGCTTTTTAATATACAGTCTAGGTTGGTCATAGCTTTTCTTCTAAGGAGCAAGTGTCTTTTAATTTCATGGCTGCAGTCACCATCTGCAGTGATTTTGGAGCCCAAGAAAATAAAGTCTGTCACTGTTTCCACTGTTTCCCCATCTATTTGCCATGAAGTGACGGACCCGATGCCATGATCTTAGTTTTTTGAATGTTGAGTTTTTTATGACAAACCTACAGTGTATTAAAAAGCAGAAACACCACTTTGCTGACAAAGGCCCATATAATCAAAGCTATCATTTTTCCAGCAGTCATGTACAGATGTGACAACTGGACCATAAAGAATGCTGAGCACCAAAGAACTGATGCTTTCAAACTGTGCTGCTGGAGAAGACTCTTGAGAGTCCCTTGGACTGCAAGAAGATCCAACCAGTCAATCCTAAAGGTAATCAACCCTGAACATTCATTGCTGAAGCTTAAATTCCAATACTTTAGCCACCTGATGTGAAGAACTGACTCACTGGAAAAGACCCTGATGCTGGGAAAGATTGAAGGCAGGAGGAGAAGGGGACCACAGAGGATGAGATGGTTGGATGGCATCACGGACTCAATGGCATGAATTTGAGCAAACTGCAGGAGATGGTGAAGGACAGAGGAGCCTGGTGTGCTCCGTCTATGAGGCTGCAAAGAGTCAGACAGGACTTAGAGACTGAACAACCACTTCTGGCTTCTCTCTGCTCTCTTGAGTTCTCCTCCAAATGGGAGATGGCTGAGCTAACTGCTGAGGCTAAGAGAAGGGGCTGGGTGTGCTCGGCCCTGCTTTGGGCAGCAGGGGTTCCTGGCAGATCTCACTGCTCACACAGAGGGCACACTCATCTGCTGGTCACTATGTGGAGCCTGTGGCCACCCTTCTGTTTCAGTGCCAGCTTGAATAAATTTGATTAATTTGCCCGGGGAATGATGCCAGTTAAGCCAAGCGCCCTCAGATCCACATTCTTCAATCAACTTAATCAGTAAAATATTGACATTTTAATCTTCATTTTTTGTTTTTGTCTCCTATGTCTTATTTGTTATTTGGCTCCAAATTTGGGTAGGGAGGTTTATTGAACTCCAAAACTAATGTCTTCGTACTTGAGCTAAGAACACTGAGGCACGGGCACAAGGGATGACCTTGTGGATTGAAATAAAATATGGAGATTGACGCTTCTGTTCTGAAAAGGGTGGGAAGCTCAAATTGTAGCCTTGGGGTGGGGGTTGGGGACTGTATCCTGTCTTAAACTACAGAAGCACAGCTTCACATAATATTCCAAGGAGATTAAAGCAAGGATTAATTCACCAAAATAAGTTTTTGAGCCCCAGAAGGACTGAATGGAAACAAGCAGAGCATCAGCATACAGATCTTTCAGACATTCTTCTGAGCAAGTACGGTAAGATTTACTCTCCACTGTGTGGTGAAATGTACAGGCATGCTCTGCCTGTTCAGAGGAGACCTGGATTTCCTGTGTTAGTTAGAAGGGGTGTAAACTGTTCTCACTAGGGGATGTGTCGAAAGCCACTTCTCTGATCACATTATCAGCAATAAAGCTCTCATTCTGTTCCCCGTTTGCATGCCTCAGTTGGTTTCAAGCTCAGAAGGGGAATAAAAGGATATTATTATCTGTTTCCCTCTCTCCATTACCAACAACTCCAGTGTCCAACAGATATGCCAGGAGTCTATCATTTGTAGAGTTAAAAAATATTAACTGTAGGTTGAAAACTCTCTCCCACCACACAGAGTTTGCAGCCATCCTCTGAGAGCCTTACTAATTATGAAAGAACAGGTGAGGGTCGGTGGATAGGTAAGGAAAGCACGAAACATGGAAGAACAGGGGACAAACCAAGCAGATAAAGTACCCTTAGAGGAAGAGAGACAACGAAGGAAAGAGACAAATTTCTTTAAAAGTCATTAGGACTTCCCTGGTGGTGCAGTGGGTAGGAATCCAGCTGCCAGTGCAGGGGACGCAGGTTTGATCCCTGGTCCAGAAAGATCCCACACACCATGGGGCAACTGAGTCCACAGCCCACAGCTACTGAGCCCTTGAGCTGCAACTACTGAAGCCTGGGTGCTTCAAACCCATGCTCCACAGCAAAGGCGCCGTGTTAGTGAGAAGCCCCACCTTGCAAGGACAGAGTGGCCCGAACGCAGCAGTGAAGACCCAGGGCAGCAAGAGCAAGCAACACGTTATTTTTAAAAAATCATTGAAGTGCACAAAAACAAAACAGAAGGTGTTGCATTCATGATTAAGAACAGAAAGCAATAGAAAAAGAACTTTTGAAATCAAAAGAAAACAAATTAAAGCTATTGTAACAAAACCCAAAAATTCAATAGAAGTTTTGGGAGAGAGGCTGAGAAAATGTACCAGAAAAAAAGGAATGTGAAGCTAAAGAAGTAGAAAATAGGAGAGAAAAGAAGAAAAGTTTAGATCGGTCTGGAAGGTCCAACATCTTAATCATAAGACATCCAGAAAGAGAGAAAAGAAATAAACATAGACGAGGAAAAGACAGAGAACTAATTCAAGGGAATTCCCCAGAACTGAAGGATGTGAGTTTACAGATTCAACAAACCTCCTGAGGGACCTGGCCAGTGAATTTATTTAAAAATTCCAAGGAGAGATCACTGTGAAATTCCAGAACACTGAGTACAAAAATGGGATTCTGAGACCATTCAGAGAGGGGAAAACACACACACACATCTCACAGAAAGACAGGTTTCACAAAACAACTCAATAAGCTAACAGAAAATGAAGAAATTCCCTTGAAATTATGAAAGAGAATGATTTCCAACTAAGAATTTTATA
Source organism: Capricornis sumatraensis (assembly GCF_032405125.1). NCBI lineage: Eukaryota > Metazoa > Chordata > Mammalia > Artiodactyla > Bovidae > Capricornis > Capricornis sumatraensis. The sequence continues at coordinate 61,250,529 of NC_091089.1, forward strand.
TCCTGTTCACATGTCAATCAAGTAGGAAGCTAGACTAAAGACCTTTTCATATATGCAAGGTCCCATCTTCTTTACCTCCCACTTATTTCTCTGGAAGCTGTGGGAGTGTGAATTTCATCAGAACGAGTGAGGCGATCAAGAAAGATGACATGGAATCCAGGAAGTGGGACGAACCAGAGAGGAAGAGGAAGAATAACGGGAAAGGGAGATCCTGGGATAACAGCTTTACAGCCGGTCGTGAGAGCAGTCTCAGCTGCAGGAGCTCAGTGAAGGGCTCCAGAAGGGCTGTCTTCAAAACAAAAACAGAAAGAAACTGAGATGCACTTGAAAGTACGGAAAGGAGATGTATTCTGCTGGCGGAGAGTTTGGAGATAGATTAATGATACAAAGAAAACTAACCGAATGAAAAAAAAAAAAAAAAGCAGTGATCATCTCCAAGGAAAATAAAAAGCTGTACGAAAGTATATTACATGACTCACCTGTGCATATAAACGTTGATTTAACCAAAACTTATCACATGCTTATAGTGGTGAGAATAGAGGTGTAAAGAAAAGAAATACCGAGGAAACAGTTTAAGAGAAACAAATATTAATCTTCTAAATAAGGAAGTCACTAGACAATATCCAAAAATATTAAATATGAATTAGTAATATAAGAATAAATAAATTCATTAAACTATGAGGAGAAATACTAAGGAATTGCTAAAATAGGTAAAAATGATCTTATCTATAGACTGGAAAATCAATATTGAAAAGAGTTAGGCAAGGGGTATAGTGGTTTTCAGTTTTAGTGATCTGACTATTTCACTTCTAAACTGTGCTCATATATCAGTTTGTTTTTCAGTATAAACTAAATCAACAGCTTGTTTTCTCAGACTAAAGTATAACTTGCCTGTACAAGAGATTTGGTTTTCATCCACTTTTTCAAGTATTCCCTCAACACTTCTCTCTGTAAAACTGATCAAAACTGCTTAATAAGAAGTGAAAACAAAGAAAACAAAAATGGGCAACATTCATTCATTTATGGAATTCAAATATCTACGAAGAGTTTACTATAGTTGCAGTTGCCCGGTGTACAATCCATGAATAAAACTGAGGAAGGCCTTGTCTTAGCACAGCTTACTATTCTTTACAGGACAATACCAGCTGATAACTGGAAACAGAAATAAAATTAGAGGAAAATCACGATTTTGCAGCTTCCCTGTATTGATTCAGGCAGAGATCATCAATGGACAGTAAAAACATGTGTAAGATTATTGGAGAACTTGTGATCCACATAGACTCAAAGGAAATTATGAAATTATGAAAGAGAATGATTTCCAACTAAGAATTTTATATCCTGTTCACATGTCAATCAAGTAGGAAGCTAGACTAAAGACCTTTTCACTGCTCACTCTTCACAAAGGGAAAATACATTCTTGCCTTGAAGCGATTTGGTAAATATCACCTGAGGAAAGTGACCAAACTAAATGTCAGTGTGATAGGCCCCCGATGAGACGAGGAGGAAGCATGCAATATCACCAATGCGCATCCTCGGCAAGAGTATTTAGCTCAGATTTAATCATAAGAAAACAATCAGTCAGTTTCAGCATAAGAGGACATTCTCCAAAACCAGTTGGCCTAGATGCTTCAAAATGTCAACATCATGAAAAAAAAAAGAAATGAGAGGCCTGTTCTTGATTAGAAGAGACTCCGGAGGATGAAGACAGCAGTACAGCCATGAGCCTAGGCTGAATCCTGGATCAGAAAATAGAATCGCTGTGGAGAGACATTCGGGGACAATGGGGGAAATCTTAATATGGATTGTATATTAGATAATGCTAAAGAACTAATGTTAGTTTTCTTAGGAACAACATTCATGTAATGTTTATGTAGGAGGCTGCGTTACTCGCAGGAAGCACAGGCTGAACAGTTTGGGGGTAAAGTGTTATGATGCCAGCAACTCATTTTCAAATGTTACAGCTGAAATAAAAAAGTGTGGCAAAGACTCCACCTGTCAGTGCAGGAGACACAGGAGGCGTGGATTTGATCCCTGGGTCAGGAAGATCCCCTGGAGAAAGAAATGGCATCCCATTCCAGTGTTCTTGCCTGGAGAATCCCATGGACAGAGGAGCCTGGCGGGCTACAGTCCATGGGGTCGCAAAGAGTCAGACACAACTAAACACAGAAGAGCTAATGTGCGTGTGTCAGGGGGTGGGGGGTGGGGTGTCAGTGAAGGTGGGTGGAGCAAGACAGCAAACGTTCAGTTCAGTTCAGTTCAGTCGCTCAGTCGTGTCCGACTCTTTGCGACCCCATGCTGAATTTGTGTTCAACTTTTCAGTAGGTTTAAATTTTTTCCAAATAATAGTTGGGTGAAAAGAAAAAAATAAAGCACCAACCATGGCAGGCTTAATGAAAGTACCCTGAATATGAGAAAGTTGGAAAGGGCAGAGGACCAGGGTCATCTGAATGCCAAATGCTCTCTGTTTTTTGAAAGCAGTGATTGCTACATTGTTTTCCATTTCTAAAAATTTCCTAAATTCCAGCACAACAATTAATTCTACAAGAGTTCCAAAAATGCCTGACTGTTTCAGTATTCAAGGCAAATTTTTTCTTTGTACCAAAAAAAAAACCAACAACCCACCACACACACACACACACACACACACAGACACACACACACACACACAGACACACACAGACACACAGATACACACACAGAGACACAGACACACAGAGACACAGACACACAGACACAGACACAGACATACACACAGACACACACACACAGACACACACACGCGCGCGCGCTCCCTGCGCGCACTGAAGGAGAACAGGAGCTTCTGATGGTCGAGAGAGAGTGACAACCCTGCTCCAAGAAGTGAACAGGCCCCCGGCTCCCGGTTTCCCCGCGGTAAACTCAGACCGTGGCTCCCCCCATCAGGGCTGCCCCAGGAAGGAACTGCGCGCCCTGGCCTGCAAGCAGAGGAAAACACGATCTCCTCGTCTAAAAGCTCTTCCTTTAGAGCTCAGAACTCACCAGCGGATGAACCTGCTCAGAATCCACGCGGTCTGCGTGTGCACGACTCAGAGAAAGAAGGCTCCCATCCCATAGACATGATTTCAGGATTACAGGACAAGTTTTCTGAGGACTGTCTGAGAGAATCGGCCACTCTGCCAGGAACTGAACAACTAGGGGGCGATTTCATGACGGCTCTTCAGAGGTCCAAAGAAAATGGCGACCGGATGGGCCCCGCCACCGCGAGAGGCGGGCAAGGAGGAAGCGGCCACCAGGAGGCCACCTCTTCTGGGACCGTGGCTCAGAGGGTCTGCGCATGCCCAGAACCTGATGCCCCCTCAAGGCGATTCAAGGCTTGGTCACAGTGAGTTTAAAAGAACATTTATTTATCTAGTTAGCCAATTGGAGCTTTGAACATTTTAGTTGATACAGAAAATTCCTAAGTTTTGTTTAATTTAACCACTCAATACTTTATTTTTCTATTTCCTTTTCTTTGTGTTTTTTTAAACCCACCCACCAGAGAAAGGGGATGCCAAGATCTTCTTTCTGTAGAGAATGCAAACGTTCCCTCATCACGACTGTCTCTGCCACAAGTGACATGGCAGAAGTTCATCCTGAAGTAGTGAGTCAACCACAGTGGATCCACATTCAACTTGGGAGGGAAACACGGGGTGGGGCTGAGATAAAAGGGGACCTGGGACCCTTTACTTCAGTGGACAGAGGTCTTCTCAAGGAGCAGAAAGCAAAGGAGTGATAAGGGACAAAAAACAGCTGCAGGCTTGGGCAGTCAGGGCAATTATAAACAATAAGATGCTAAAAAGCTTCTCCGGAGGCGCCAGTGGTAGAGAACCCGCTGACAGTGCAGTAGACTTAAGAGACACGGGTTCGATTCCTGAGTCGGGAAGATCCTTCGGAGGAGGGCATGGCAGTCCACTCCAGTGTTCTTGCCTGGAGAATTCTATGAACAGAGGAGCCTGGCGGGCTACAGTCCATGGGGTCGTGGAGGGTCGTGCACGACTGAAGCGACTTAGCATGCACCCACGTGAGATACACAAGGACCCCAAAGTAACTCCCACTTCTGAGGTGCTCAGAGAGGAAGCAGGGCCCCAAGCCTCATCCCTGCACGCAGCGTCCCCAAGGGGCGGGCAGCCCACCTCGGCCACCCTTCTGCCAGAGCCCCTATCTGCCTCCACGCTCACCCCTTTAAGGAACCCGCCCGACCCCCTCAGAGAGCAAGCAGTGCCTGCTGCTTCTGGCTTTCACTCCCCTGTGCCACGAGCCCCAGCAAAGCCTTGCTTGAATTTCTCTTCTGGCCTCTTACCAGCTCCTATTGATCGAAGAGTCCAGGGACCCGGGTCAGCAGCAGAGCCATCAAGGGAACCTTGTTCTAAGGCCCATCGACTTGGCCTGGCTGCCACTGATTAACTGCAGCTTCAGCAAGTCTCCTCACCCCTCTGGTCCTCAGTGTCCTACCTGTCAAATGGTCCAGCGGACAGCAGACTTTAGCCAGCCCTCAGCCTGTTTTTGTAAAGTTTTATTGAAACACGGCCATGCCCTTTCATTTACATACTGGCTACCTTCTCAGTATGACAGGGTAGCTGTAATGAAGATTTTGTGGTCCACAAAGCCTCAGATATCTGTCTCTAGCCCTTTGCTGGCAGTTAATAACTCTTGAACTAAGACAATTTCTTGGGTCCTGTTTCCTATGCTGCTGCTTTAAAAAATAATAATTGAAGTACAGGGGCTTCCTTAGTGGCTCAGATGGTAAAGAATCTGCCTGCAATGCAGGAGACCCAGGTTTGATCCCTGGGTCAGGAAGATTCCCCTGGAGTAAGGGAATGGCTACCCACTCCAGTATTCTTGCCTGGAGAATTCCATGGACAGAGGAGCCTGACAGGCTACAGTCCATGGGGCTGCAAAGAGTCAGACACGACTGGGCAACTAACACTGCTACTTACTATGCTACTATTACTACACTTGATGTATACTGTATGTTACAGGGTTATGGCATAGTGATTCACAGTTGCTAAACGTTACACTCCATTTGCTATTTCAAAACCTGAAAGATGATGCTGTGAAAGTGCTGCACTCAATATGCCAGCAAATTTGGAAAACTCAGCAGTGGCCACAGGACTGGAAAAGGTCAGTTTTCATTCCAGTCCCAAAGAAAGGCAATGCTCAAACTACCGCACAATTGCACTCATCTCAGACGCTAGTAAAGTAATGCTCAAAATTCTCCAAGCCAGGCTTCAGCAATACATGAACCATGAACTTCCAGATGTTCAAACTGGTTTTAGAAAAAGTAGAGGAACTAGAGATCAAATTGCCAACATCCACTGGATCATCAAAAAAGCAAGAGAGTTCCACAAAAACATCTATTTCTGCTTTATTGACTATGCCAAAGCCTTTGACTGTGTGGATCACAGTAAACTGTGGAAAATTCTGAAAGAGATGGGAATAGCAGACCACCTGACCTGCCCCTTGAGAACCTATATACAGGTCAGGAAGCAACAGTTAGAATTGGACATGGAACAACAGACTGGTTCCAAATAGGAAAATGAGTATGTCAAGGCTGTATTTTGTCACCCTGATTATTTAACATCTATGCAGAGTACATCATGAGAGATGCTGGGCTGGAAGAAGCACAAGCTGGAATCAAGATTGCTGGGAGAAATATCAATAACCTCAGATGTGCAGATGATACCACCCTTATGGCAGAAAGTGAAGAGGAACTAAAAAGCCTCTTGATGAAAGTGAGAGAGGAGAGTGAAAAAGTTGGCTTAAAGCTCAACATTCAGAAAACTAAGATGATGGCATCTAGTCCCATCACTTCATGGGAAATAGATGAGGAAACAATGGAAAGAGTGTCTGACTTTATTTTGGGGCTCCAAAATCATTGCAGATGGTGATTTCAGCCATGAAATTAAAAGACATTTACGCCTTGGAAGCAAAGTTATGACCAACCTGCTGCTGCTGCTAAATCGCTTCAGTTGCGTCCGACTCTGTGCGGCCCCATAGATGGCAGCCCACCAGGCTCCACCATCCCTGGGATTCTCTAGGCAAGAACACTGGAGTGGGTTGCCATTTCCTTCTCCAATGTATGAAAGTTAAAAGTGAAAGTGAAAGTGAAGTCGTGTCCGACTCTTAGCTACCCCGTGGACTACAGCCCACCAGGCTCCTCCATTCATGGGATTTTCCAGGCAAGAGTACTGGAGTGGGATGCCATTGCCTTCTCTGATGACCAATCTAGATAGCATATTGAAAAGCAGAGACATTACTTTGCCAACAAAGGTCCGTCTAGTCAAAGCTATGGTTTTTCCAGTAGTAGTCCAGTATGGATGTGAGAGTTGGACTGTGAAGAAGGCTGAGCGCCGAAGAATCGATGCTTTTGAACTGTGGTGTTGGAGAAAACTCTTGAGAGTCCCTTGGACAGCAAGGAGATGCAACCAGTCCATCCAAAAGGAGATCAGTCCTGGGTGTCCATTGCAAGGACTGATGTTGAAGCTGAAACTCCAATACTTTGGCCACCTCATGCGAAGAGCTGACTCATTGGAAGAGTCTGATGCTGGGAGGGATTGGGGGCAGGAGGAGAAGGGGACGACAGAGGATGAGATGGCTGGATGGCATCACTGACTCGATGGACATGAATCTGAGTGAACTCTGGGAGTTGGTGGTGGACAGGGAGGCCTGGTGTGCTGTGATTCATGGGGTGGCAAAGAGTCGGACACGACTAAGCGACTGAACTGAACTGAACACTCCATTTAGTTACTGACCAACTAAATGAAAGACCCTGATTCTGGGAAAGATTGAGGGCAGGAGGAGAAGGGGCAACAGAGGATGAAATGGTTGGATGGCCTCACCAACTCAGTGGACCTGAATTTGAGCAAACTCCCATAGACAGTTGAAGGACCGGGAAGTCTGGCGTGCCGCAGTTCATGGGGTTGCGAAGAGTCAGACACGGCTTAGGGACTAAACAACCATTTCATTATTATAAAATATTGAACATATTCCCTGTGCTGTAGAATATATGCTGTAGCTAATTTTATACATATTAATAACAGTTTGTACCTCTCAATCCCCTCCCCCGCTTGCCCCTCCCCCTCCCCTGTTCCCACTGGTAACTACTAGAATAGTTTGTTCTCTGTCTCTGAGTCTGCTTCTTGATGAGAAGAATCACTTGGGGGACTTAAAGTGCAGATCACAGGCCCTGACTCTGGAAATTCTGACCTAGTAGATCTGATCCTGGGTCCAGCCCGCTCTATTTTTAATCAGCCTTCTGTTACCTTCAGGCAAAGGCATGCTAAAAGTGTCCTTCAACCTCCCAGTGTGTTTTTGAATGCGTTTTCCCCTGTGGCTGTATGTTTCTAATCAAGTGATTCTTGATAAGCACGGCTGATTGGCCAGGGTGGGAGGGTGAAGGTGGAAATCAGGATGACACTGAAAACAGGCCTGGGAAAGAGGGGCAATCTCTTGTGAGTAAACAGCCTCCACACGTAACTCACCAGGTATGAGACGTACATGGAGCCGATCGAGAGCGGACGCCCTCTCTGGGCTGGAGCGAGCTGCATTCCTCTGAAACTGTGCTCTCTATAAGCGACCTCAGGAAAGCAAGGGCGCACAGGGCGTCCTAACACGGGTTACAGGTGAGAAAGAAACCGTGATGGAGACAGCGTGATCAAAAGATTGAGGCTGATTTTGTCCGGGGGAGAATTTTCCATGGAATGATCCCACCCTCAAAGCGATCGGACTTTCTCAGGACAAAGTGGGATAAAACGCGTTCATGGCACGAGGGAAGAAGTTTAGAGGCTCCCTGGAGCTCCTCCAGGATTTTCGCCGCCACTAACCTGTTTGCTATTTGCCTTGGATTCATCTGTTTTTTTCTTGTTTGCCCACACCCGACTTCGTCATTTATGCCAGCCTATCTCTTGTGACAGTCAGTGTTCCAGAAAGCCTTCCTAAGTCACCTCCTCCTCCCAACCCCTGCAGATTCCCTTTTCAGCAAAACGAAACTCACGGGCCGGTTCAGCCTTCCCCGGGAGGTTTTATACCACGTGTGTCTGGGGGCCGAGCCCCCAGAGGTTGAGGAAGGCAAGGATTCTTACACACTCTGGCACAGACATTCCTTTGGGGTGTGAGGAAGCCACGGAGGCCACGAGGAAGCCAGTCTGAAAAACCCCTGGGCCGTGCATTTGCGTGGCCCTTTTATCATCCGGGCTTCCCTGGCGGCTCAGATGGTAAAGCAGATTCTCCTACAGTGCAGGAGACCCAGGTTCAGTCCTTGGGTTGGGACGATCCCCTGAAGGAGGGCATGGCAACCCACTCCAGTGTTCTTGCCTGGAGAATCCCACGGACAGAGGAGCCTGGGAGGCTATAGTCCATGGAGTCGCAGAGTCGAACAGGACTGAGCGACTAACGCTTGAGCGCGGTTATCAGCGCAGAGGTGGTTCTTTCTGTTGGGCTCACAGCGCCATCTCCTGGCCTCCAGCTAACAATGGCCTCGCCTCTGGAACTGCAGAGATTCCCCAGAGCAACGTATCGTCAGCTAGTGCCGCCTGTAAAAGATCCCCGAGAGCAAATCTTTCCTGAGCAGACCTCCCCACCTGAGGCTGACGTTTGGGTCTCGACACCAACGGGAGCCGCTGAGCTGAGGGTCTTCATCCTTACGCCACCTGATCCGCCTCCCTTCAGTTCATTAATGACTCTCCACCTGCTTCAGAATACAAGGGCTCCCCCAAAATCACTTTAAAATACTCATTTTGGTCTCTGGCACACACAGGTAGCTTTGAAGCACTGTCTAGTCATCTTTTGGGTACACTACACATAACAACAATCTAAATACACAAAAATTGATTTCTAGCAGGGAATTGCAAACCTGGGCAACCAAATTCTGCCAAGACATTTGTTCTGAGACCAAAGAAACAGACAGACTGGAAAAGGCAAAGTGAGTAGCAGGGAAATAGAAAGGAAAATGAGTAATGCTACTCACAGAAATGCAGTTCCCATTTTTTGGAAGCATATTTTGGTTGATGCTTCTTTAAGATTGGGAATAAGTAATGGTCTAGAGAAAAAATAAAATGAAGACAAGGGGAACCAGGCCATAAAGCAACCATTTTATTTCATAAAAAGGAGAGTAAAAGTTAGCTTGAGCTGTTTGGGGGCTCTGTGTCCTGTTTTCCAAGTCAACGATACATTTTAAGAATAGATAAATGAGTACAATTCTTGTATTATAAATAGGTTTTTTTTTTTATTGTTCAGTCACTCAGTCATGTTCGACTCTGCAACCTCATGGACCAGAGCATGCCGGGCTTCCCTGTCCTTCACTGTCTCCCAGAGTTTGCTCAAACGCAAGTCCATCGAGCCCATGCTACCCAACTGCCTCATCCTGTGTTGTGCCCTTTTCCTCCCGCCTCCAGCCTTTCCCAGCATTAGGGTCTCCTCCAATGACTCAGCTCTTTGTCTCAGGTGGCCAAAGTACTGGAGCTTCAGCTTCAGCATCAGTCCTTCCAATAAATATTCAGGGTTGATTTCCTTTGGATTGACTGGTTTGATCTCCTTGCTGTCCAAGGGACTTTCAAGAGTCTTCTCCAGAACCAAAATTTGAAAGCATCAGTTCTTCAGCGCTCAGCTTGCTTTAGAGTCTAACTCTCACATCCACACATGACTACTGGAAAAACCATAGTTTTGACTCTACAGACCTTTGTCAGCAAAGTGATGTCTCTGCTTTTTAATACACTGTCTAGGTAACCCTCCCCAATCAATTACTCCCAACACACACACACACACACACACACACACACACTTGCATTTAGAATCAGAAAAGGACTGAGAATTAATTGGATATGTTAAGTAGTGTGAACCAGCTAGCAAAACAGTGGTCTGGTTTCTCCTGAGGTTTTAATTCTGCAGTAGATAGAGCCTTGCTTTGGAGAAGAGGGTAACTGGCCACACTGGTGTGCCCGTCTCTTAATCCATGACCTTCACCCCAAAGCATTCTTGTTAGAAATGCAGACTGTGAAGCAGACATAGGCTGTATGAGCTTGTGTATAACAGGGGTGATAACAGAACCCACTCCAGTATGCTGTTAAAAAGCTAGATAATAGAAGGGACTTCCCTGGTGGCCCAGTGGTTAAGGTGCGTGCTTCCACTGCAAGGGGCACAGGTTCGATCCCTGGTCAAGGAACTAAGATCCTGCATAGCGTGGCCACATTAATAAAATGGAAAAAACATCATTAAAAAATAACTAAACAAAAGCTAGGTTATATAGGTAATAAATGTCGAACACTGCGTGGCATGTGGTGAGTGAACGTCACATAAAGCTCACTCTGCAGACCAGAGATTCCATTTCTTGTCTTGGTGGCCAGTTTGACGTTTCATCACTCTGGTGTCTGGACTGTTTGCTCTCATACATGAGATGGCCCCTCGCCAACCCAGGTTGAGCTTTACCTTCACAGCAACAACCGGCTCCTTCTCTACTTTTCTCGGAGCACTCAGACACGGTGACAAGGATCTGAGAGGGAAAGTGGGCTTGTAAGGGAGTCTGCACTTAAGAGCCTCCGTCCTGGAAGACATCACAGAGCTGCCAGTTAACCCATCTTGGACTCAGGGACCCCACAGGGTTCTTACCCAGTGAGATAACAACGTCCACCAGGTGGCGCTACTGGTAAAGAAACCCGCCTGCCAACGCAGGAGACTCAAGAGACCTGGGTTCCATCCCTGGGTCGGGGAGATGCTCTGGAGGAGGGCATGGCAACCCACTCCAGTCTTCTTGCCTAAAGGATCCCAAGGACAGAGGAGCCTGGCAGGCTGCAGTCCATGGGTCACACAGAGTCGGACACGACTGAAGTGACTTAACAAGCACACTAAGTTTAAATCATTTTCAGGTGGGTGTTCTGAGGCTTACTATCAATCACTCTGATACAAAAGCATTTTGCAAACGCCCCTGCAAGAGCCAGGTAACACTGTTTCTTCTTCATCTTGATTTCCGCCGATCACTCAGGATGAACTACTTCTAGGCATCCTGCTAAATTTAAATCAGAGACCTAGGTCTTCTAGACAGGCAGGCCTTCCCCCTGCCAAAGGCATCCGTGTGCGTCAGCCTCGAGAGACAACAGGGTGTGAAAAAACAATGTCTTAACTAGCTATCTCAACACACCTCAGACCTGCACACATCCCCAGATGAAAGATCAAAGTAGCCTTTTCACAAAAGCCAAAGAGAATTGTGTTTAGTGCTACCAAGGACCCTGGCTGTTGGCAGTATTCAGAAATAAATGATCTTTAAAGAGATGAAAATTCCAGGAGAAATTGCATCCTCACTTACGTGTCTGTAGGTGGCGATGTAACTCCAGGTGACAGTATTTGTGAAAGTACATTTGTATCCTGCGTTTGTTTCGGAGAAGGTGATGGCACCCCGCTCCAGTACTCTTGCCTGGAAAATCCCATGGACGGAGGAGCCTGGTGGGCTGCAGTCCATGGGGTCGCTGAGGGTCGGACACGACTGAGCGACTTCACTTTCACGCATCAGAGAAGGAAATGGCAACCCACTCCAGTGTTCTTGCCTGGAGAATCCAAGGGACGGGGGAGCCTGGTGGGCTGCCATCTATGGGGTCGCACAGAGTCAGACACGACTGAAGCGACTTAGCAGCAGCAGCAGCATTTGTTTGCTCCAGTATGATTTTGTTCCTGGAGAGTTTCTGTGGCCGTAATGGTGAGAATTCCTGGAAGGGCAGCGGGCACCCAAGAGGGTGATCTGCCCCTCTCCCTCCCTCAACCTGGTAACAGTCACCCCACCTGCCTCCTCACACCAGAATTAAGTAAATTCTAGCAGCTGGTCTGCGCTTCCCTAGTGGTTTAGTGATAAAGACTCTGCCTACCAATGCAGAAGACCCAGGAGATGAGGGATCATTCCCTGGGTTGGGAAGATCACCTGGGGTAGAAAATAGCAACTCACTCTAGTATTCTTCCCTGAAATTTCTTATGGGGAGAGGAGCCTGGTGGGCTACAGTCCGTGGCCTCCCAAAGAGTCCGATGCTACTGAGCACAGTTACAAGCCCTCTGTCTACCACTAGGTACCCACCCATTTCTTTTTTCCTTCTTAGTCAACAATGTTTTGTTGTTTTAGAATTTAGGCTCTGAGTTAAGTGAGTGCTTTTTCGTCCCATTGTAATTCAATCTAATTATCATTTAAATCTAAAGTAAATTTGCAAAGCAAAAAACCCAATCCTCCCAGCTAAAATCACTTATGCCAACAGACTACTTGGGAAGAACAGCAGAGATAACAGGAAGAAACAACAACAAAAACAAGCGATAAAAACAAGCTAGCTCCTTGGTGCACAGCTGATTTCTGCAAACAGCCTCCTACTAGGCGAAAAGAATATCTGGCTTCCCAACTGAGACACTTCGAGTGGAATTTTGGTTCACCTCCAAAATGTTGTATCTTGTGACTTCAAAGGGGCATTAGGAAACTTTTGGGGGGTAGTGGAAATATTTGCCATCTTGATTCTGGGGGTGTCTCTATGACTGTATTCATTTGTCAGAATCCACAGAACTGTACAAGCTGGAATCAAGATTGCCGGGAGAAATATCAATAACCTCAGATATGCAGATGGCACCACCCTTATGGCAGAAAGCAAAGAACTGAAGAGCCTCTTGATGAAAGTGAAAGAGGAGAGTGAAAAAGTTGGCTTAAAGCTTAACATTCAGAAAACTAAGATCATGGCAGCCGGTCCCATCACTTCATGGGAAATAGATGGGGAAACAGTGACTTTATTTTTTTGGGCTCCAAAATCACTGCAGATAGTGACTGCAGCTATGAAATTAAGAGACGCTTGCTCCTTGGAAGAAAAGTTATGACCAACCTAGACAGCATATTCAAAAGCAGAGGTGTGTTACTTTGACAACAAAGGTCTGTCTTGTCAAGGCTATGGTTTTTCCAGTAGTCATGTATGGATGTGAGAGTTGGAGTATAAAGAAAGCTGGGGGCCAAAGAATTGATGCGTTTGAACTGTGGTGTTGGAGAAGACTCTTGAGAGTCCCTTGGACTGCAAGGAGATCCAACCAGTCCATCCTAAAGGAGATCAGTCCTGAATGTTCATTGGAAGGTCTGATGCTGAAGCTGAAACTCCAACACTTTGGCCACCTGATGCGAAGAACTGACTCATCTGAAAAGACCCTGATGCTGGGAAAGATTGAAGGCAGGAGAAAAAGGGATGACAGAGGATGAGATGGCTGGATGGCATCACCGATTCAATGGACATGAGTTTGAGTAAATTCCGGGAGTTGGTGATGGACAGAGAAGCCTGGCGTGCGCAGTTCACAGGGTCGCAGAGAGTCGGACACGACTGAGCGACTGAACTGAACACAAAAGGGACAAACTTTATTGAATGTAAGTTATTGAGTGTAAATTTCAAACGTGATTTTTAAAAAAAAGAAAATTTAGTGCTTATAATTTAACAGACCCGAACCCAGTCAATTAGAGTGAAGTCATCTTGCTCTTTTATAAAAAGAGATTTTTAAAAAGTGCCTTTTCACCTCTATTCTGTTCTGTCTCCCAATTTCTTTCTGGAAATAACATTTCAGATGTTACAGATGTGAGTTCACTATGAAGTACTTGTGAAATGAACATTTATTCTTTCTTTTAAAAATCTAACTTGGGTCCGAAATAAGGGGATAAGGGGGGTCATGAAATGAATCTCGTTGCACAGACAACTGTCTGAAAACAGGACCTCCCCCGACAGTCATCCATTGGTCTGGCATACCTCTGAACAAAGTCTTTCGCATCGTTGAGCTTTCAAACAATAGGAAAACCGCCTATGTTTTCTATTTCCAGTCCTCGGCTGTAGAGTCTCCGGCTGCCTCTAGCCGTCCTCCTTGTGCCTGCCTCACGGGCGCTGGTGCTGCCTGGGGCACAGTGGCGAGAACCATCCAGTGATCCTGCCGCCCACGGCTTCCGAGGCAGTGGTCCCTCGTGCAGACTCCCGACAAGTCCCCATCTTGGAATCTCCTACGTGACTGTCAGCTCCCTGTGGGTGGCATCCGTTGCGTTCTCTTCTGTCTTTAGCACGTGGCCCAGGGGAGCCCAGAAGGCTTTCAGTAACTGGGGTTACAAAGCCATGAATAAATACACAGGATTTGTAAGACCCCTTGCGGCTCTAAGGGCTTCCCTGGCGGCTCAGGTAGTAAAGCATCCGCCTGCAATGGGGGAGACCTGGGTTTGATCCCTGGGTTGGGAAGATCTCCTGGAGCAGGGAATGGCAACCCACTCCAGTATTCTGGCCTGGAGAATTCTGTGGACAGAGGAGGCTGGAGTGCAGTCCATGGGGTCAAAAAGAGTCAGACACGACTGAGTGACTAACACAGACACTGCAGCTCTGAAGATCGAAGGACAAGGTAGTGGACTTTAAGCCAGGCACACGGTCCCCATAGAGGGCTACCCTGCAGGGTCTTCCAGAGACCCTCGCGACACAGGCACTCCGCTCCACCGTCACTCACGGGGCTTCCTTTCTCCAGCCTCAGATTTAGATTGTGATCCTGATAGAAGCACTCTCAGGGAGTATAAACCGTTAGGCTGGTTATAATCATGTCCTCATTTCTCTGCATGAAAGCTCCAGGGCTTTTTTTTTTTTTTAAGGGAAGGTGAAAACTAGTATTGTCTAAGGTCATGGATGGAATGAGGTGAAGACTGAATTGGTTTCCAGGGAGGTAGAAGTGCAGATCCTCCTGATTTCACAAGTGTGCCCAGGGCCTGCCTTGCCCAACACACCCATCTTGAGTTTAGGGACTCCAGGTCAATGTCACTGTCTCCGTAACTCACAGACTTCCACGTATGTGTGAGCAGCTTTGCTTCAGCATGTTCAGTGGATCCATCTACAGTGCATGAGTCCATGACTTTAAAAATGTATTCGCCTGTTAGCCACCCGTCAATTAAGATATAGAATGTTTCGGTCACTCCAAAACATTTTTCATGTGTCTCTTTGAAGTTAATCCCAGACCCAGGGCCCCAGGTGACCCTTGATCTGTTTACTATCCATATAGATTTGTTTCTTCGTTTATAATGTCACATAAATGGACAAGCTTATTTCACACGGCATGATTTCATTCCTTTTTATTGATGGGTAATATTTCAGCATCGCTTTTGATTAAGAAAAATATGTTCTTTTATTTACAGTTTAAGTAACCAATTTTATTTATTCTGCTTGATTTTAAATATAGCATTACTTTTTTAATAAAAGGATACTTGTTCATTTATCTATTCAAAAAAATACAAAGAAGAGAGTTCTCTGGTGGCCTCATGGTTAGGGTTCTGGGCTGTCACAACTGTGGCCAAGGTTCCATCCCTGGTTTGGGAAATGAGACCCTCCAACGGGGCCAAAAAACGAGAACAAAAAGCAAAGATGATAAAAGTAACCGGCAATTCAAATGTTTAGAGATAGGCACTGTGAATGTTCTAGCATTCATTCTTGCAGGCATCTTCCTCTATGATACACATACAAATATTTTTTAATGAATGGAGTTACACAGTATTTATTGCCTTACAATCTTCTGTTTTCACTCAACAATTTATGGATTGTCAAATACAGATCTATAATATTCTGTCAAGTATGGATCTATAAGATTCATACATACCCTATGTTCAACCCATATGTATAATCAGCTGTTTATTCTGGAACAGGGATCATTTTCAAATTTTCCTTTTAATCTATGAATACTCCCCTATATACATCTTTTGGCTTTTGTGTGAGTTGATCCTTCATAAACCCCCAGTGATGGGATTCCTAGGTCAAACAAGATTAACATGCTGCATGTTGAAACCTATTGCCAAAGCATCTTCTCTTCTTTCCCATTTTCATTCATTCATTTCTGGCTGTGCCGGGTCTTCCTGTTTGCTGTGCGGGCTCTTTCATCTCCGGCTGCCGAGCGCGGGGATGACGCCGTGTGCAGGCTTCTCCTGCTGTGGCCTCTCCTCAGCAGAGCACAGGCTCTGGGGGGCGCTGGCTTCAGTAGCTGGGCACGTGGGCTCCGTCTTTGTGGTTCTGAAGAGGAAAAGTTCGAATTTTGCATAACCTCCTGCTCCTTCTGCCTCTGTAACCCAGCTTGCTCCTTTCAAAGTCTGGATCACATAGGTCTCAGAAAGTGGGGACTCACAATACGAGGAACTGGAGCTTATCTTGCTCGCCCTTGTCCTGCTCTTTGCAATCGCCCAGCCCCTGCAGACCCTCAAACCCGCTTAGTCATGCCTGTCCATGTATAAAAACCCTGTAGCCACTTTGTTCCAGGCTCAGAGCTTGGAGTGTTGACTCCTCTGGGCCCGCCGGCGTAATAAACCTGAGTCCTCCAACTCTCCAAGTGTGGGGCTTGGCTTCTCAAGGTCTGGTTTCTGCAACAGTTCCTGGGCCCCAGAACGCAGGCTCCATAGCTGTGGCCCTCGGGCTTGGTTGTTCCGCGGCGCACGGGATCTTCCTGGTCCAGGGATCAAACCTGTGTTTCCCGCACTGGCAGGCTGAGTTCTTTACCACTGAGCCACCAGGGAAGACCCCAGAGCATTTTTATGAAAGGTTATACCCCTTCCACTTCCAGAACAGTGCTTGCTTGTTCATTTTTCATCTGCCTTTCCTGGGCTTGGGCAATATTATAAATTTTGCCAATAAGGAAGAATTAAAAACAAACAAGCAAAGCTTCCTATAATGTTTGAGTGGGGGTCCCATCTAATTTTGTGTCTTTTTTAATAATCTTCTAATTATTTCTACGAGATGACTTGAAGGCTAGATATCTGTTTTGCAGCTCTGGATTTGCACCCTGAAGTGGGCACCGATCTATTCCAGAAGGTGTTTCCCAGAAGACACATCTTCTCCTCTTGGCCCACTGACTCTGTTGGGCCGCTAGAGGGCAGAGATGCAGCAGAAACATAAACTGGGACCTTCCAGAGAGGGATGGGAGACACAGTCATTAGACAAGCCTAACCCAGGCTCCCGCTATTCGCCATGAGTGATGGGACCCATGCCATGATCTTAGTTTTCTGAGTGTTGAGTTTTAAGCCAGCTTTTTCACTGTCCTCTTTCACTTTCATCAAGAGGCTCTTTAGTTCTTTGCTTTCTGCCATGGGAGACTTTATTTTGGAGGGCTTCAAAATCACTGCAGATGGTAACTGCAGCCATGAAATTAAAAGACGTTTGCTCCTTGAAAGAAAAGCTATGACCAACTCAGATAGCATATTAAAAAACAGAGACATTACTTTGCCAACAAAGGTCCGTCTAGTCAAGGCTATGGTTTTTCCAGGAGACATGTATGGATGTAAGAGTTAGACTACAAAGAAAGCTGAGCACCAAAGAATTGATGCTTTTGAACTGCGGTGTTGGAGAAGACTCTTGAGAGTCCCTTGGACTGCAAAGAAATCCAACCAGTCCATCCTAAAGGAGATCAGTCCTGAATATTCATTGGAAGGACTGATGCTGAAGCTGAAACTCTAGTACCTTGGCCACCTCATGTGAAGAGCTGACTCACTGGTAAAGACTCTGATGCTGGGAGGGATTGGGGGCAGGAGGAGAAGGGGACGACAGAAGATGAGATGGCTGGATGGCATCACCAACTCGATGGATATGAGTTTGAGTAAACTCCAGGAGTTGGCGATGGACAGGGAGGCCTGGCATGCTGCAGTCCATGGGGTCGCAAAGAGTCAGACATGACTGAGGGACTGAACTGAAGTGAACTGAAGATTAAGTATATTACATCTAACATATAACCCTTACATCAAATTTAGACTAAAATCTTAGTTCCTCCAGATTTTCTACCTAAGAAACAGAAATTCAGTATAAAAGAAAATGTTAGGATAAGCGAATGTAGACTTGGGGCTTTTAAACCAGTGGCTGGGTCCTTAATTCCTATGTTCCTCAGAAGACTGAGGCTATTTTATAGATATGATGAGCTCCATTCATTGAAAGGGCTGAAAAGTAATAAAAAAAAAACTTGGCAGCCACTTGCAAACTAGGCACCCCTATCTTATTTTCTAAATATAGTGACTTCTCTATTATGAGGCATTAGAGATCCTTGAAAATATGACTGATTCCTGCCAGAGACAAAGCACAGGTGAGTCTGGAATATCTTCTAGTGCCAAAAGCAGTGAGATCAAAGATCAAAGATCTTTGGGGCCATGAGAAAGGACACAGAAAAGGTTTCCACTGGCTGATTTGAGACATTTAGAACATCAGAAGGAAGAATGGCAGTAATGGGGAGTCCATCCTAAAGGAAATCAATGCTGAATATTCATTAGAAGGACTGATGATGAAGCTCAAGCTCCAATACTTAGACCAGCTGATGCAAAGAGCTGACTCACTGAAAAAGACCCTGATGCTGGGAAAGATTGAAGGCAGGAGGAGAAGGGGGTGACAGAGGATGAGATGGATGGATGGCATCACTGACTTATGGACTTGAGTTTGAGCAGGCTCCAGGAGACAGTGAAGAACAGGGGAGGCTGGCGTGCTGCAGTCCATGGAGCTGTGGAGTCAGAGACACGACTGATCAACTAAACAAAAACAATGGCAGTAAGGGATACTCACAGTTCAAATGTTTTTTTAAAACTCAATGAACAATTCAGTAAGTAGATGGAAAGTAGCGGGAGTTAGATTTCTCACTGCTGGAATGGGAGGTTACAGATAGACAAGGCGAGGAGGCCGGAATGATCCGTGTGGTAATGGATTAGAGTTGGGGACATCAGCACTAACTTATGTTCAGTGTAATGTAGACACAGACGGTTAGAAATAGAAATGTCTATACATATGTGTATAGGCACAGATCAGTGTGCATATGTGTGTGCTAAGGTGGTTCAATCGTGTCCAGCTCTTTGTGACCCCATGGAATGCAGCCCACCAGGCTTCTCTGTCCATGGGATTCTCCTGGCAAGAATACTGGAGTGGGTTGCCTTGCTCTCCTCCAGGGGAACCTCCCGACCCAGGGATTGAACCCTCATCTTCTGTGGCTCCTTCCTTGCAGGCAGATTCTTTAGAAGCCCCCAGGTTAGTGCACACACATGTGTTTCCTTGCTCTGTCAGCTTAGAGGGCCTAGAAGGGATGACACCCCACTAGCAGCAAGCATACTTAGCTCCCAAATCTTGGTTTCTAATTTCATTCTCCAGTTTAAGGGAACAAGGCTCCTTGGAGAAATGGCTGGCTCTAGGACTCAGGCAGAAAATACACCAGATGAACCAAGAGCATCTTACTGTGTCAGAAAGTAAGGTAAGGTGAAGTCACTCAGTCGTGTCCGACTCTTTGTGACCCCATGGACTGTAACCTCCTAGGCTTCTCCATCCATGGGATTCTCCAGGCAAGAATACTGGAGTGGATTGCCATTTCCTTCTCCAAGGGGATCTTCCCGACCCAGGGATCGAACCTGGGTCTCCCGCATTGGAGGCAGATGCTTTAACCTCTGAGCCACCAGTAAGAAGGAGTCCAAAACAAAATTGTAAAAATCTGCCTAAAAAAATCCTAAGGATGGGAGTGTATCAAAAGTCACAAGAAGCATCTGAAAGAGGTCCTGGTGACCAGTGGTAGCAACAAAGAAAACAAAGCAGTACTGGATTATAACCCAAAGTATTAAATGAATATCCATGACTCCATATGGATACAATAAACAAATGATTAAGAACTGTTAAATGATCACCTGAGACATATTAAAACTTTTAGGTTTATGGAACTAAAATTGATTTGAAGGGGGCACCACCAAACTGGAAGTGGTTAGGAGGCCTTTTCTAGAGAAAAGGCAGAAACAGAGAAAGGAAAATACTGATTGGCTATAACTTAAAACCTGGTTGGCTGTTGATGATTGGTCATCCTTATCAATTTCATAATTGTCAAGCATTGACAGGCTTAGGTTTTCGTTTGCTGACATAGGCTACCGTGGCTTTGGGAGCCACCTAGGTTTAATGGGCTCCTGCTGAATTAATTTAACACCACATCAATAAATAGCAGAGAAAGAGAAATCTAAACAGAAGAATTTCAAATAATTTCAGTAGATACTCTACCTTCAAGGGAGGCAACACCCCTTTTGCTGACAGTATGTATCTTTGCTATGATGTGGTAATTTGTTGTAATAATATCGATAGCATTGTTATTATTATGAAAAAGCCCTTATTATCTGAAGATATATACTGAAGTACTTAGAGATGAAGCAACTTAATTTATGATTTACCAGGAAAAATAATATTTGAGTATATGTATGTACTTTTCTATACATGGGGAAATATGGACAGAGATAAAGAAAATTACCAGAAGATTAACAATTGGTGAATTTGGTGATGGATACGTTCATTGCATTGTCTTTCTACCCTTCTAGAAATTATAATTTCCAATTTAAAAGTTTGGGAAAATAATTCCCAAAACATGAAGTATTTTAAAGGTAGGCACATATAATAAATGAATGCTTTTAAAACAAAAATACAATTATAATTACTTGAAAACAGAATTTCTGAATCAAGCAGTAATTACAGAATCTATAAAAATGGTGGGTCAGTGGTACCCACATAGGCTGTGTGGTCTGCGGACAGGCTCAGGTTTGAAGCTGCATGAGGAACGTGCTTTGTTACTGTGAGGTTATCTTAGGGACGGTTCTTTGAAGACGACATCAAGGCCCCAAATTTGAGGCCTTTCAGGAGGGTGAAGGCCAAGCCACATTCCCTCTCGTTGACCTAGAGCCTGAGGCACTGTTTACACACAAAGATCTCTGCCACCACACCCTTCTACCCTGGAGCTATTCTCCTGACCTGGAAAATTCCCTCAGTTAAGTCATTCCCCACAAGGTAAGGAAAGTGAAAGTGAAGTTGCTCAGTCGCGTTCTACTCTTTGCGACCCCATGGACTGTAGCCTACCAGGCTTCTCTGTCCATGGAATTTTCCAGGCAAGAATACTGGAGTGGGTTGCCATTTCCTTCTCCAGGACATCCCGACCCAGGGATTGAACCCGGGTCTCCCTCATTGTAGGCAGACGCTTCACCATCTGAGCCACCAGGGAAGTCCTTTCAAACAGCCCTTACGTGGAGTCTCCTAATCCTTTTTCTTCACTGCAGCTTGGTTTACAGAATTATCAGCTTGAAAGATCAGAGGGAAGGAGGCTGGGCAGGTCAGGTCGAGAGGAGGCAGAAAACAGCAAGCCAGAGCCCGCAGGCTCCTGGGAGGGGTCCGCTTCCGCTGCAGACCGGAAGGGATGGGCCGCAGAGATCCTCGGGTCCGCCATGCTGGACCCGAGATAGAACACGTCACCCAGCAGGAGGGGGAACCCTGAGGCAAGGGAACCAGGAAGAAAAAGAAGCCAGAAGGCGCCCCCGGACTCCACCTCCCTGACTCCATCCCAAAGCCACTGGACAAGAAACGAAACTGTGTGACGGGGCTGGCGGAGGGAGATCCCAGGTCAGTTTGTTGCCTGAAAAAATAGTCATAACCTGAGTGGGAATTTTTAGGACTTTGAACCCGGGAAGCAGCGTCTCAGGTAGTCCTGAGAGAACTGCTCTGGGGAGGCGGGGGAAGAAGTCAGGTTATACAGAAGTGTGTGACAAAGGGGCTTCCCTGGTGGCTCAGACAGGAAAGACTCTGCCTGCAGTGTGGGAGACCCAGGATTGATACCTGGGTCGGGAAGATCTCCTGAAGGAGGTCCTGGCAACACACTCCAATATTCTTGCCTGGAGAATTCCTTGGATAGAGAAGCCTGGTGGGCTACAGTCCATGGGTTCATAAAGAGTCGGACATGACTGAGCAACTAACACTTGGCTTGCAACAAAGGAGGCAGATAACCTGAACATTAAAGATTATTGTTAATTAAGGAAAACCAGGTGTCTCAAGGAATTTAGTGCTCTATGTATGGCAAGTGTTGGGCTCACTGAACTCACTTCTTTCGTGTGCATCTCAGTGATCTGGGCTTCGCTGGTGGCTCAAGCGGTAAAGGACTGCCTGCAATGCAGGAGACCTGGGTTCAGTCAGTCCTTCAGTTGGGAAGATCCCCTGGGGAAGGGAATGGCAACGCACGCCAGTGTTCTTGCCTGGAGAATTCCATGGACGGAGGAGCCTGGCAGGCTGCAGTCCAAGTGGTCACAACGAGTCAGACAGGACTGAGTGACTACCACAGCTATCTGGGGCCAGCCTCCCACAGTTCCCCATCCCCCTGCCCATAGGGAGTAGCAGCAGCCACATCGCGGGCATTATTCTTCCTTTTGGGGCCCTCTGGGCTCAGAGAGTCACATCTGGAGGGGCAGGACGTCCCTGTTTACCGATATGGCAAGATAGTCAACTTCACAAGTGCTTGGGGAGGCCGAATGCCCTTCTTCCTTCTTTTTTCTGCTCCCTTACCTGATCAGCTCTGAGGCCGAGGACCTCACCTCCCAGCGCTGGTTAGGTTCACCTCAAGCCTCAGCTCACTCTGCACCTACCTCCAGACCCAACTAGGTCACCAGGAGGCAAGGGAGTCCGGGGCAAAGTGTCAGAAAAGGCGCAGGACACTCTAAGATCCATTCTACCAAGGCCCAAGCAAACTGTCTTCCAGTAGAAAGTACACCTCAAATGTCCACCTCGGCCAGCAAAGTGGCCACGCCAGGGAGGCAGAGGGATGAGGTTTGGAAGAGGTGAAGGGAGGCTTCAGTTCTAGCTTAAGCAGTTTAAGTGTGAAGCGGGATGGTATATTACAGATATCCATCGTGCCAATATCTATATTTTTGGTTTGCCTAAAACATTATTAATTTTTTTTAAATAGATTGTTACAGCCACCGTAGAAAGCAGTATGGAGGTTCTCAAAAAGAAAAAGGAAACAAAAATGAAAAGTAGAAGTAACATATGACCCAGCAATTCCACTCCTGGGCACCTATCCAAGACACCAAACACACTGATACCAAAAGATACATGCACCCCAGCACTCACAGCAGCATTGTTTACAGTTGCCAAGATATAGAAGCAATCTAGGTGTCCACCAGCAGATGAATGGGGAAAAGAAGACGTGGTGTATGTGGATATCGGGATACTGCTTCGTGTGCTCAGTCGTGTCCGACTCTTTGCAACCCCATGGACTGTTTAGCCCGCCAGGCTCCTCTGTCCACGGGATTCTTTAGGCAAGAATACTGGGGCGGGGGGCTGGGGGGGGGGAGGGGTTGCCATTTCCTCCTCCAGGAGATCTTCCTGACCCAGGGACTGAACCCAGGTCTCCTACATTGGCAGGCAGATTCTTAACCATTACCAACACCTGGGAAGCCCCAGTGAAATCTTACTCAGTGATAAAAGAGAATGAAATGTTGCCATTCGTAACAGCATAGATGGACTTGAAAGGCATTATGCTAAACAGAAATGTCCGGCAGAGAAAGACAAATACTTATATCACATATATGGAATATAGAAAATATAACTGGTGAATACAGCAGAAAAGAAGCAGGCCAAAATAGGGGTGGGAGCGTGAGAGATACCAAGAGTGTAAGGTAGGGATGTCTTGTACACCACAGGGAGGAGAGCCATCATTTATAAAATCTATGCTTGCATGCGCGAGTCGCTGCGGTCATGTCCAACTCTTTGCGACCCCATGGACTGTAGCCTTCCAGGCTCCCCTGTCCATGGGATTCTCCAGGCAAGGAAACTGGAGTGGGTTGCCATACCCTCCTCCATAACCTTTAAAATTATATAAGAATAATATTTTAAAAATATTTTTAAAATAAGGATCTTTAAAGATTGTGTTTTAAATAGATCTCATACTTGACTTCAGAGAAGGCAATGGCAACTGGTTAGACTTGGAGTCTGAAATCCATGTCGATTGCCAAGTAACTCTGTGCCAAGCACTACACCCTCTGTGCTTCAGTATTTCCAGCTATAAAAGAGGCAGGGGCTTCCCTGGTGGCTCAGTGGTAAAGAATCGACCTGCCAACGAATAAGACTTGGGTTTGATCCCTGGGCCGGGAAGACCGCACGTGCTATGGAGCAACTAAGCCCGTGAACCACAACTATTGAGTCATGCTCTAGAGCCCGGGAACTGCAGCCACTGAGAGCGTGAGCCTCAGCTCCTGCAGGCCTCCCTAGAGCCTGTGCTCGGCAACAAGAGGACCCAGCACAGCGAGAAGCCTGCCGCAGTGAGAAGCCCACGCGCCGCAGCGAGAAGCCCGCGCACCGCAATTCCAGAGTGGCCTCACTCGCTGCCACTGGAGAAGAGCCCGTGCAGCAACGAAGACCCAGCACAGCCAAAAATAAAGAAACTAATAAAAATTATTTTAAAAGTAAAGGCAGGGGGCTACCTATGTTTCTTGCCTCTCAGGGGGTTCATGCAAGAAAGTCCTGTGAAAACCCAAGCAGCATATAAAAGCAAGCCATCACAGGGGTATTTGGGGTGGGAACTACCATGATGTTAAACTCACAATTGCTGGAATTTTAGGGCTTATTAGCACATGTACATGGTAGGCATAAATGACAGAGAAGCGGGGGCATTGTTCCAGCTCCATAAACTGGGTTAGCAGGCTCCCCTGTCACCCTAAGGCTTGTGTAATTCTTCCTGTTCCCCACTCTCCAGGAGTCCCTCTGCAAAATAGCGGCATTAGAGGCCATGAAGTAACTCTCCTTTCTCACTCGTGTGTGTGTGTGTGTGTGGTGGGGAAGACGGTCACATGATTTTCTAAGCATGTGATTCAAAAGCAAAACATTTTAAAGTTTTCTTTATGTTTCCCTAAAGCAGTTCAGCTTCAGCATTGTGTGTGTTTCAACCATGGCTATAAATTCGCACTGATTTCGCTTTTACGTGCCCTGTGACTTCTAGCCAGATTAATGTCACTTTAAAACAGCCACTTTGGGAAGCTGTACTTCCTGCCTATGAGCTTTACTTTGCTTAAGACACGTCAAAAACTCTTCTGGGGTTGCTTTGAGAATTGATTTACAAGCCACACAAGGAGATCCATCCTACAAGTCTAAACTGAGCTTTAAAGCTAGTGTTACTCAGGTGGACCACCCACAGTACTCAAAGAATAAACTTTAACTTGCTTCTGGAAAGCAAAGCTCCAAACAAAGAAAAAAGATTTGACACCCCTGAGGACATTTAGAGAATATACCTTGGGTTCTGAAAAGTTTCCAGAACTTTCTCAGCAGTGATACCATTGAGTGAACCCTGAGGACAACCCTGAAGATGACCACTCTGATCTGGGCATAAGGGTTTTAGTCTTTCTTTTGAAATTGAGTTTTACACTCGATAATCTTTAAAATATATCTTGAAGCAAAATCTCATGAGAGCATTGGTGTTTTTTATGGTTCGTGGATTGAGCCAGTGACAAAATGATTCTAGAATCTGTTTGGGGGCAGGTAAATTCTGATATGTTTTAATGGTACATTTTTAAGCTAAGAAAGGAATTCTGACTTGGACTTTTGATGAACATATCGTGATGGTTTGTGGACCTGCTCTCTCACTGAGGGATGGGTGACTAATTTGTTTTTTTTTTCTTTTTCTTAGAATCACTTCTTGTCATTTTCCACCATCCACTCTAGATTCCTGTGGACACTTCTGAGTGGCTGAAATGCCATAGCACAAGTTAAAAATCATTCTTTCACTAACCAAATTTTAACTGGGAAAATGATTGTTACCATGACTGAAATACTGCTCAACCACAGTCCTATTTACTCCTAGAAAGAACATTAAGTATTTCTTTTGAATTCTTATTACAGCCAAATTATTAATTATTTTCTAGGGCTTATTAGTAGACACCCTAAAAATTTTCTATTTACTTTTAAAACAGTTTGGCTGTATTTAAATGGCATTTCTATGGAAAAGCAAATAAAGTGAAGATAAGTTGAATAGAAATAACTGGCAATGTTTTCAACCTACTGGATAGCACAGGGGGCTCTACTCAGTATTCTGTAATGACCTGTAAAGGAAAAGTATCTGAAAAACTGGCTACATGTACATGTAGAACTGAATCACTTTATTGTACACCTGAAACTATTGCAATTTTGTAAATCAACTATACTCCAACATAAAATAAAAAATTAAAAATGTTTTCAGAGGAATGAGACAATGATATTTTCAAATTGCCTACCCTAAGGTGAAATTTTAAACAGTTAAAAAAAAAAGCAACAATAACAGACTGAGCAACCAGAAACTCTTTGTAGTTATACCTCTCACAAAAAGGCTAAGTGTACATTAAGATGAGATTTCACTATATCAAATGCGAACTCTATTCAGATCCGACCATCTAACCTCAGCCTGCCGACTGGCGGCAGCAATGCAAGGCTGGGTGATCGAGTCTGACCTCGGTGGCGGCAGGGGAAAGATTTCATCCAGCGCAAAGCCTGGCTCTGAAGATCAGCCTGGTGAAGAGCATCATAAAACTTTACTGCTCCTTTTGGAGACTGGCTAAGCCAACCAGATAATAAAAGACTGGTTTATAAGCCTCGTGCCTGTTGGCACCTTAGCAATTTGGAGTTAAGTAGCTTGGATCAGCTCCAAGATGCTTTATTGGTCTGAGGTAGTCTTAGTGGGCCGATCAAAAATGATGAGGGGCAGGTGGGAGGGCTCTTGTCCCACACCCTGACCACCTGGGATCGTCGGCTCTCAGCTCTGGCTACAGTGCTCAGCGTCACCAGGCTACATTTCGAAGTCACGTTTGTTCCCTGCGCCCTCCAGAAGTTCTCTTTGCAGCTCCACAGAACTAGACTTTATTCTAGATTTAGCGAAAAAGCAATAGATGGACAGCACAGAGTTTGTTTTCCTTCTGGTTAAAGGATGGACAGGGAAACCTGGCGTGTTGCAGTCCATGAGATCGCAGAGTTGGACACGACTGAGCGACTGAGCTGAACTGAAAGCCAGACTGCAGTGTTTGGTTCAGTTCTTACAGAGAGGCGGGAATTCAGGCTGTCATGCCCTTGAAGGATCCTCTCCTCCCTCCCTCTCTCTCTTCTTCCTTCCTTTTTCCTTCCTTCCTTTGTCACTGGGGCACCAGGTTTGGCTCTGAAGACTCATTGTGAGGAATTCCCTGGCAGTCCAGTGGTTAGGGCTAGACGCTTTCACTGCCACGGGCCCTGGTTCAGTCCCTGCTGGGGGAACGAATATCCCACAGCCAAAAAGAGAAAAGCTCTTCGTGCTAAGGTTCCAAGCTGAGTTTCTGTCTGCTTCCTAAGAGGTGGCTCCCTCTTTTTTCTGCAACCTTGGCAGTTGAGCCTCCATCTTTCTTTCTGTCCTGGACGATGGACACATGATCAGCCTCTGGAATTCCCTAGCTTTGCCGGTGCCAGTGCCCATTCTGGATGCAGAAGTCCTGCTCCTGACACCTGAACGTGGCCCTGCAGTCCAGGTGACGGGCTGGGCCCCTGGCGCACGCTCCAGACGTGGCCCGCCTGCCCTCTCAGCCTTCTGAGTCCCGACTCCTTCGGGCGTCACTCAGCTGTGATACCCCCGGTGTGGAACCAGAGCGGCACTTGAGAACTGGACAGGGGACAGACAGTGCTCTGTGTGACTGAAGGCCCTGGGCACGTTCAACCTGGAGCAGGAATGACCAAGTGGAGAGGAGATAGTGATCTTCCAAAATCTGAACACTGGGACTTCCCTGGTGGCTAGAATATCCATTGGCAGTGGATAAGAATCCACCTGCCAGTGCAGCAGACACAGGTGTGATCCCTGGCCCAGGAATATCCCACATCTGGGGCAACTAAGCCCGAGCACGACAACTACTGAGCCCGCACTCTAGAGCCACACAGGCCGCAGCTAGTGAAGCCTAGCACCCTAAAGCCCGTGCTCAGCAACAAAAGACGCCACTGCAGTGAGATGCCTGTGCACCAGGAGGAAGAGGAGCTCTCCTGTGCAGTAACAAAGACCCAGAACCACCGAAAATAAATAAATACCTGAACGCTGTCCCCCGTGAGTTGTGGCCCACAGAACAGAGAGGAGCCTTCTCACTGGTCCCCTCCTCTGGCCGGCCAGCCAGCTCCCCCAAAGCTGTCCCACGATGTTCTGTGACCTGCTTTCTCCCAGATTGAAAACTTTCCTGCTCCCAGGGAGACTCAGGGCCCTTCAAGATTTGGGTCCGGTTTCCTATCTCGCTTCTTCATTCTTTCCAGCCCAGTGGGGCTACAAAACCAGTGATGCGTGATTCCCCAGGCACGCCCACCAGCCCTCCTGCCTCTACCCCTGGCTCACTCCTCTCCAGTTACGGTTTCATGGCTGGTTACTGGTTTCATGGCTGGTTACTGCTATGGGTTGAATTGTGTCCCCTTCAGGAAATATACAGGCTTCCCAGGTGGTTCAGTGGTAAAGAATCCACCTGCCAATCCAGGAGACCCGGGTTTGATCCCTGGGTTGGGAAGATGCCCTGGAGAAGGAAATGGCACCCCACTCCAATATTCCTGCCTGGAGAATCCCACAGAGGAGCCTGGAGGGCTACAGTCCATGGGGTCACAAAAGAGTCAGACACACCTGAGTGACTAAGCAACAGCGACATACACTGGAGCCCTAACCCCGGTGCCTCAGAGTGTGGCCTTATTTGGAAATAGGGTCTTGACAGAAGTAACCAAGTGAAAATGAAATCTTTAGAGAGGATTCTAACCCAATATGACTGTGTCCTTATAAAGAGGGGAAATTTGGACAGAAAAAAGGACACTCACACAGGGGAACACCACGTGAAGATGAAGGCCAGAGGTGGAGTGATGCTTCTAGAAGCTGGCTGTTACCGGTAAACCACCAGAGGTTTACTGGCAGAGGCACGGAACAGTTTTTCCCTCACTAGCCTTCCAAAGAAGCCAACCCTGTGGCCATTCGATCTTGGACTTCTTGCTTCCAGAACTGTGAGACAATAAATTTCTGTTATTTCAAGCCACCCAGTTTCTGGTGCTTTCTTATGCCAGCCCTAGCAAACGAATAGAGCACAGCCCCAGCTGTAAGCTCCTAGCAGATTCTCCTCCTTTATAATGTGCCACCATCATTATCCCATATGTAGCCTGAGACAGCTGTGAAAATAAAAACAAATATTGACTGGGACTTCCTGGGTGGCCCAGTGGCTGAGACTCTGTGCTCCCAACGCAGGGGTTCTGGGTTCAATCCCTGGCCAGGGAACTAGAACCCCACCACCACAAACAAAGATCCTACTGCCTACCATAATGAAGACCTAGCTCAGCCAAACAAATAAGCAAAATAAATAAACTATTAAAGAAATATTGATTGAGCACAGGAGGTGCTGGGATAATGGATATGAAAGTATTTGCCTAAGTATAACATTACAGAGCATGAGATATTATGAGATCTTTACCGCAACTGAGCCAAAGCAAAGAGGTGGATGGAAGATGCGGATGGATTAAGAGTTAGGTGCAAATTCTAGTGTATTCTTTACAGGATAAGAATTTTCACAGTGCTACTTGGGATAGTAATAGCCAGGAGCTACTGAGCAGATAAGACGCTTTATGTCTATAGCCTTTAACATACAGCTTCCCAAGGAGTAGGGACTACTGTTATCCCAACTTTGGAGGCAAAGGGAATTAAGATTAAGGAACCATGTGAGGTCGCAGGGCAGTGTCACGGCTGAGCCACAGTTTGAAGCCTTGCCTCTGAGGATACCCTGCTAACTGCTACCGCACCTGCTTGGCTGTGAGGAGAGTCAAGTGGCCTGGTCACCATCTGTCCTTGTCCCTCAGTTGCTGTGTGTCCCACAGCTTTGCTTCTCTCGCAGCTAAGCAGCTGGAGGTGAGAGCAGGCAACAGTAGCTAACATTGAGAATTTTTAAAGGAATCAGTGCACGTACTCATCAGCTCCTATTACTCATTCAGTCTCTGCAACTTCACAGGGTAAGGGGAGAGAACCCCTCTTCCTAGAAGGAGAGGCTTTTCTTAGGTTAAATGCCTCAAAGTATATTCTCTGGTGCAGAAGTATATCCTCTGGGGCTTTGAGGATGAAGACAGGCATGCAGGCACTTCTGGACTCTGGCAGAGAAGGGCAAGAACAACAGACCAACCACCATTCTAGGAGCCGAGCAAGGAGACCACCACCCCACCTACGGTTTCACCGAGCGAGGACCCCAGCCAGTTCTGGGGGACTGACCACAACCTCCTGATCATCCTGCAGGCCTCAGACAGAAGTTGAGGCTGAAGCAGGATGAGGGGAGCAAAGCCGAGGCCTCGCACAATTTCCACATGTGTTTTCCTGTCTCAGAGGACTGACTTTGAATTTCAATGAGGACAGGCGTGTTGGCTTTCTTTCCACTTTTTTCCCACTGAACACCAATTCTTGGTGGTTCTGACTCTTTCTAGAGCTCTCAGGTGGGCAACCTGGGCATCCCTCGCCCCTGCGGCATCGTGCCAAGGCTCTGATGTGTTGCCATTGCGGCTGCCCGGGTGTGGGAGGGCAGCCAGCCAAGGCTGATGCTCCTCTCGAACAGGACAACATGCGAGGCAGCAGCGTTGAGTGCAAGGAGGCCCCGCTGTCCAGCCCTGCCCAGCCCCGCCTGCTTCACTAGACCAAGCTTTGGCTTGAGGAGTCGGGACGCCAATCTCCCTTTGTCCATCTCTAGCAACTTCGAGAAAGTGGCTCGATAGAACGGATGTTCCCAACGGCCTTGGACACAAATGAGCCACCTGGCTCTGCCATTCGCAGCTTCTGACTGTAGGCAAGTTGCCTAACTCCTCTGAGTGACTTTCTTTGTGTGAAAGAGGATTTTATGTCTTTCTTGCCAGGTGGTCGCACTGACTGGCGAGATTATATGTCCGCTGAGACACTTCGGAGGAGATCACTATGCTGCTGCTGTCGTGTAGTCGCTAAGTCGTGTCTGACTCTTTTCCAACCCCAGAGATGGTAGCCTGCCAGGCTCCTCTGTCCATGGGAATTTTCTAGGCAAGAATACTGAAGTGGGTTCCCATTTCCTTCTCTAGGGACCTTCCTGAACCAGGGATTGAACCCATGTCTGCTGCATAGACAGGCATCTCCTGCACTGGCAAACAGATTCTTATCACTGAGCCACCTGGAGATCAATAAGTGATCACAATGATTATTCAATAATTGGAGAGACCGTGTCAGCTCACTGCAATCATATTTCACTCTATCCAGTCAAGAACTATCAATATTTTCTCTGTTCCAGCCACAGGGCTAAGCCTGGAGGCTCTTAAAGACATGCACAGGGGTTCTTCCTGCAGGAAATTTCAGTCTCTAGCAGAGAATCTATACCTTGTGTTTACTGGGCTATAAATCAAGATAGAAAGAGGTGGCTGTCTGTTCTAAGAAGATAAAGTTGGTTGGTAAACAGCACTTTCAGGTCTGGCTCATGCAGAGACAACGTCAGAAAGAGCCCATAATTAGTGACCCAGAGCCCAGGACCTGAGCTGGTTATCTCTGGGGTGCCGGCAGACATCTGGCCTAAGTAGTAAAGACGAACTCAGACCTCTGGTCCCGGGGGCACGTTCAGGCTGAGCTGGACCCATGTAATTAGCGCTGGGACCAGGCCTCTCTGGCTATAACCACAGCGGTTACTAGAGATTCTGTTTATGTCTCCCCAGCTGGGGGACTGTCCCTCCTGCTCCCTCCCAAAATACTATTAAAAGCCTCCTCCTATCATTGCAAATAGTGACAGCCTTTATTTTCTTGAGCTCCAAAACCATTGCAGATGGTGACTGCAGCCATGAAATTAAAACATGCTTACTCCTTGGAAGAAAAGCTGTGACAAACCTAGATAGCACATTAAAAAGCAGAGACATCACTTTGCCAACAAAGGTCTGTATAGTCAAAGTTATGATTTTTCCAGGAGTCATGTATGGATGTGAGAGCTGAACCATAAAGAAAGCTGAGCGCTGAAGAATTGATGGTTTTGAACTATGATGTTGGAGAAGTCTCTTGAGAGTCCCTTGGACAGCAGGGAGAGCAAACCAGTCAATCCTAAAGGAAATCAACCCTGAATATTCATTAGAAGGGCTGATGCTGAAGCTCCAATACTTTGGCTACTGATGCGAAGAGCCGCCTCATTGGAAAAGACCCTGATGCTGGGAAAGATTGAAGGCTGGAAGAGAATGGGGTGACAGAGGATAAGAGGGTTGGGTGACATCACCGATTCAATGGACATGAGTTTGAGCAAGCTCCGGGAGATAGTAAAGGACAAGGAAACCTGGTGTGCTGCAGTCCGTGGAGTTGCAAAGAGTCGGATACGACTGAGTGACTGAACAAGAAGACTACCTCTCATTGCAAAAGGAGGCACCACCCAGTTGAGCACCCTCTTCTCAGTTCCAAAAGGAGAGGAATCCTTTTGGCATTCCTTTTCAGAAAGTTGCAGACCCCCTGGAAGAGAGGGGAAAACTCTGAGATGGAGGTCTGGTTCTGTCCACAGTGGCTGAATGGATGCTCTTGGTGGAAAGTCCCAGCCTGCTGGAAGCAATGTGCGTAAAACCAGCAGCCATTCTGCACATTCCAAAGCCTCCTCCACCTGCAGAGACCCCTCACACAAGCCATCTCCATCACAATAAACCATGGCCCTCGGATGCTGGGCACAGTTATCTCCTGTATTCACCTTCAGTTGTATGCAAAGTGTTCTTCCAGAGGGCTGACCCTCTGGTAAACAAAGTTTGCATCACAGATAGGATTACTCCCTCAGCCTGAGTTTTTCATAAGCAGCCCTGCAAAGGTGTGTGTATCCAGCCTGGACTTACCGACTTTATGACACATATCTGTTCAAAGGCCAAAGCAAGAGTTAAAAATGAATATGTCGGTAAGTGGAAGACATTCCAAACTGAAGGCTTGATTGCCAAGAAGTTCTAGAGAAAACACTCCATTTACAAACCATAGAAGTGAGATAAGGTGGATTAAAGAGCTTGGTCAGGGGTTACTAATAAAGGGATTATGTGGCTGCAGAGTTGATGAATAAGAGGAACTTGGGAAACTATTAGTAAACAAAGTTCTGATGACCTAACACTGTGGCTAGAAAAGAAAAGGGGAATTTGGGGTAGGTGTGCAGGCTGAAATATAGAATTAAACACCACTCAGAGATTCCAGAAAGACAGAAAATAGCCTGAAATGGTTCAATTACACAGAAGTTCCCCGGCTGAAAGTTATAAGGGGTGGATAGCGAGTTGTTACTTGTGACATTAGAAAAGCCTACACGGGGAGAGTCCAAGCTTAGCACACATCAGCTCTCCTGAGTATACACCGAGAGGCCAAAACAGAGTTCTCTCAGCCCTCACAGTGCAGATATTCACAACCAGCTCCCTTCCTTCTCACTTCTGGGGTCCCAATTTCTTATGCCAATAGCCCCCTACCAAGTTACCCCGCTGTTGAGTAATTAATCCAGAATCGGGCAAAAGTCCTTAGAGGGCTAGTTTTGTCTACATGCACAGGCTTAGCTCCTCCAGAGCTTACAGCCTCCTCAGAGTGGGTTATCACACAAATGACGCCATGATGTGGGGCTTCCCTGGTGGCTCAGTGGTAAAAAAACTCGCCTGCCAATGCAAGCAAGAACCTCGGGTTCGATCCCTGGGTCAGAAAGATCTCTTGGAGAAGGAAATGGCAACCCACTCCAGTATTCTTGCTTGGGAAATCCCATGGCAGAGGAGCCTGGCAGGCTACAGTCCATGGGGTCACAAAAGAGTCAGACATGACTTATGACTAAAAAACAAAAATGCTATGATATTGTTCTATCATACTCATAGCATAAAGGAAAGATGATGCGATTCAGTGAAGTGGCTTTAGGTCAAAGTAGGGCTTTGCAGAGTGTTTCTAGAAGCTTACACCCTGT
This sequence comes from Capricornis sumatraensis, assembly GCF_032405125.1. NCBI lineage: Eukaryota > Metazoa > Chordata > Mammalia > Artiodactyla > Bovidae > Capricornis > Capricornis sumatraensis. The sequence goes on from NC_091089.1 coordinate 61,284,202, forward strand.
CACTGCCATGTAGCAGGTTAATGTGCTTTCCGGCCAGACCACTTCTGCCTGTTTTTCCCTCCCACCCCTCTGCACTTATCTTTCTTCCCCCTGACTTAACTTCATCTTTAGATAAGACTGATCACAGTTCAGTGCCACAGGGAAAAAAAAAAAAAAAACGGTAGGTGAAATAGCGTCAACAAAGGGAAGGTGTGTGCATGCTCCGTTTACAAGGGCAGTTTCGACCACAGTTTCTAATGATACCTGATTTGATGAAGTCATGTTTCCCTTGCAAGGCAGTGATCATGAGCTTTCTCAGGAAGGTGACAAGTGGCAGAGTATGTTGGTTACTCAATTCAGTTTGTGTGTGTTAAGTCGCTCAGTCGTGTCCGACTCTTTGCGACCCTGTGGACTATAGCCCGCCAGGCTCCTCTGTCCATGGGATTCTCCAGGCAAGAATACTAGAGTGGGTTGCCATTGCCTTCTTGAGGGGATCTTCCCAACCCAGGGATCGAACCCTGGTCTCGTGCATTGCAGGTAGACGCTTTATCCTCTGAGCCACCAGGGAAGCCATCAGTTCAGTTTAGTGTATATTATATAGGCTCAGATGGTAAAGAATCCGCCTGCAATGCAGGAGATTCAGGTTTAATCCCTGGGTGGTTAAGATCTCCGGAGAAGGAATGGCAACCCCCTCCAGTATTCTTGCTTGGAGAATCCCATGGACTGGACAGAGGAGCCTGGTGGGCTACAGTCCATGGGGTCATAAAGAGTTGGTCTAGTGACTAATGGACATAGTAGTGTTTTCCAGGTTCAGTCCTTACCCACGACCACTGCGCTCCAGTCCGTTTGTGGATGCTGGTTGCAGTGGTGTTTGACTTTGTTTGAAAGCAGAGATGAGTCGAAACTCAGTAACCTTGAAGGTGGACGGACACATGGTGACTGCCAGCCTGAACGTTTCCAATCACCCTCCTGCAGTAATCAGGAAACAGTAAACGAAAGTGTTATGAGCAGGCTCGTGACAAACAGAAGTGGAGCAAATAGTGACAAAGGTCGAACAGGGAAACTTTATCTGACAGCCATGTCTTGAGACTCTGTACTTGCAGCAAGTGTAAAGAGCAATTATTTCCTGGTGTGGCTGCCGAACACCCAGATAATATGCAGATATCCATGGAAATCTCCACAGCAAGATGGGAAACGTCATGCTCTTAGTACCTAAGTGCCAAGACTTAATGAAGCGTAGATGTAGAAATGGTGATGTCACACATAACTTGGCGTGGCTGTGGGGAGCGCCAGGATTCTGAATCCAGAGCTCTGAAGTTGGCCAGCATTGAACACTATAGACAAGGGGAAAAGTCATTTGTTTTCTGCGTTGGTAAGTGAAACGCAATGGTGTATGGTTGCTGGGGTAGCTGTGGGGAGAGGTGGGTGTCTTTTGGAGCCCAAACATCTGTGACTCCAGAGCTGTGGCTTAAGGGAGAAAAAAAACACATTTATATGGCACAGTATTTTTATGTACTAAATTCTCTGTCCTCAGCGATAGATCACATGGATAAGCCAAAGCAGAGACGAAATGCATTTTTTTTTTTGTTTACGGCCACCTCCAAGTGTTCCCCTGAGCACCTAGGGGTGCCTTAGGAGCTCAGTGAGCCGCTAGGGCCCTGCCATCTCCTCCCTGTCTTCTGGCCTCCTGTCTCCTCCAGCAGTCTCTCTCTGGACCCTTTGTGGGTGAGCCCCAGACTCAGCTCTTGAAAGGCTATCCATACTGAGTTACTGGAGACCGGTTTGCTTGGTCCTGGCCTTTACCATAAACTGTTTGAAAAATTTTCTTTAGCCCTGCTCTCCAGGCCCCGCCCCACTATGGTGTTTACCTCCGGTCAACAACTCTGTTTGCACAAGTGAAGGCTTCTGTCCCTATCACACACAGTTTAAAGTACAATCCAAAGCATTTGCCACATACGTTATGAAAAGAAAGGCATACCTTTCACATTCTTTTTCTGAATTGTGTTGTAAATGTATAAGAAAATATAAATTTTTGCAAAAAATATAAATTCTTGCAAATTGATTAAATAAAAGCAAAGCTCAGGAGAAAAATATAGCAAGGACATAACCAGGTTTAGGAGGAAAAAATACAAAATTTGTAAATGCACGTATCATAAAAGATGGTTTCATGAAAAATACAGAGAATGTGAAGCAAAATAAATGGGCAATATTTTTTTTTCTTTACAAATTGACAAGTATTAAAATAAAAGGCAATATGCAATGTGGTCAAAGACTGTAAAAGCATATATTTCTTCACTGCTGGTGGGAACGTAAATCTTATTACCTTTCAGGATGGACAGGGAGGCCTGGAGTGTTGCAGTCCATGAGGTCGCAGAGTCGGACACAACTGAGCCACTGATACGATCACCTTTCCAGGGGGCAGTTTATGTCAAACTGTTTTCCTCTGGAAAGAAAGAGGAAGAAGTAACTGCATGGATGACCACAATGAGGTAAAAGAAAGTACCAGTAGAAAACAGTGGAAAATATGTTTATACTTGATGGGGTGGGGCCTGCTTAGAATAGAGCCAGTGCTAAAGTCTGTAAAGGGAGCGACGGTCAGCTCCAAGTGCCAAAAAGATGGAGACTCTGCATGCAAAGCTGTATCATAACGCGAAGCACAAACGTCAAGTTGGATAAAATAATTTCTACAGTGTGCATGAGTGACAAACGCTTGGTGAAACTGCAGGGGTGGCAGCTTGCGGACCTTAGTCCCTCAACCAAGGATCCAGCCCAGGCCCTCGGCAGTGAGAGCGCAGAGTCCCAACCACTGGACCACCAGGGAATTCCCAGTAGGCTGGTTAATAATGGCGTGTACTGTTATTTATGCCACGTGCCTCGTGGGAGAGCTACATGAAAAGCTGTTAAGATGTATCACTGTGTGAAAAGACTGTGGAATAGGAAATGCCTTATGATTTATTCTAAATATATATGTGTATATAGGCTCATGCAATCATATAAACAAGTCTGGAAAGTTACACATTAAAAATAATTATCTCTGGTTGAATGAAATAACAGAGGATTTTGCTTCTCAATTCTAATATTTCTAGGCTTTTGAAATTTTTTAAATATGCAGATTACTTATATAAGACAAAATATACTTATATTTAACAGAAAAAAAGAAGATAAAGGGATTATGTCTTTCTCCCATTCTTTCCACTGTTTTTTATTTTTAATCAAAAAATGGTAAATTATGAATACAGCAAATGGTTTTACCCAGATTTCATTTAAAAAAACAGAAATACTGTAACTAAAGATTACCAAAGAGAAGAGAAAATTAATAACACCGTCACCTGCTGGGATTGTATGTGAATGACAGGTTTTTATTTGTATGTTATTCAACTTTTATTATATATTTTCATTAAAAAAATGCATTTTCAAGTAAAAGAGCATATTGAAACAAAAAGAAATTTACTACTATAGAAATAGGTGGGAAAAGTTCCAGTTTTACTGAGCTGCTTTGTGATGTGGAAGTGGGTGAGAAAATGATTATGTAAACCAAGAGAAGGTTGAAGACTTTTGCTGCCTTGAAAACTGTCTTTGTTATAACCTGGAGACTGTTTCTTTCAAAACTTCCTTGACTATGCAGATGAGAAATCTGATCCCTAGAGAGAGTAAACGAGAGCCAGGCCTTACTTAGTATTATTTCCCCTGAAGTTCAGAAACAGGAGGTGACCTGCCCAGGATCATACAGAGTTGAGACAGAGACAGGACTAGAACCCTAGGCTCCCAATTTTAAACTTCTCTTCACTGTTTTATGACTTGACTTTAATCCTGAATTCTATTCTCTTCACAATTCAGTGCCCTTAGGTATTACCACTCGCTCACTACTTTCTTGTTTCTTCCTAAAATCTAATGAGGTAAATACATGTTAGCAACTAATTCTAAAATGTGTAAAGAATATAAGCTTTGTTTTCCTTAAAGTGTCTTTGCGACCTTCTTTTTGATGTTTCTGCACCATTGAAACAATCGAGACTTGGTCGTTTGACTTAAATGACTACGCTCTTTCTTGCTGTTTCTTTCACTGCTGGTGTTAGCATTAAAATAGCGTTCAAGACAAATAAATAGGTAACATCCAGCCGGGAGAGCCCAAGAGTCAGCCTGATGACACTGGGCCTTCACAATAAAAATTTTGGCCTTTACCATTAGTTCTTTTTTTTTTTTTCTTTACTTTTTTTAAAACAAAATTTAATTGGAGGACAAATGCTTTATAGTGTTGTGTTGATGCCATACATCAACCTGAGTCAGCCGTAGATACACATATGTCTCCTCCCTCCTCAACTTACTGTCTTTTTTAAAAAAGGTTTTTTTAAATTAAATTGAAGTATAGTTGGTTAACAATATTGTGTTGGTTTCAGGTGTAGGACAAAGTGATTCAATTTTATATGTATGTGTGTGTATATATATATATATTCTTTTTCAGATTCTTTTCCAGTATACATTCCATTATAATCTGTAAATATTCCATTCCATTATACTATATATTGTATATATTATGTTCTTTTCCATTATTACAAGATACTGGCTATAGTTCCCTGTGCTATGGACTAGGTTCTTGTTGTTTACCTATTTTATGTATAGTATGTGTATCTGTTAATCCCAAACTTCTAATTTATCCTCCCCTGCTATCCCCACTGGTGACCATAAATTTGTTTTCTATGTCTGTGAGTCTGTTTCTGTTTTGTAAATAAGTTCATTTATATCAGTTTTTTAGATTCCACATATAACTGATATCATATGTTTGTCTGACTTACTTCACTTAGTATAATAATTTCTAGATCTATCCATGTTACTGCAAATTTCATTATTTTCTTCTTTTTATGGCTGAGCGGTATTCCGTTGTATATATACACACGCACGTATGTGTGTATATCACATTTTCTTTATCCATTCATCAACTGATGTTTAGATTACTTCTGTGTCTTGACTACTGTAAACAGTGCTGCTATGAACATTGGGGTTGAATGCATCTTTTTGAATCAGAGATTTCCTCTCTTCCAGATATATGCCGAGGAGTGGGATTGCTGGATTATATGGTAACTCTTTTTTTATTTTTTAAAGGAACCTCCATACTGTTCTCTGTAGTTCCCCATTAATTCTTAAAAAAAAAAAAGAATTCCTGGTGGCTCAGGGGTTAAGAACCTGCCTTCCAATGCAGGGAACATGAATTTGGGGTTCGATCCCTGGTCGGGAAACTAAAATCCCACAGGCCGTGCAGGGGCAGCTACGCCTGCGAGCGATAATGAAGACCTGTGCGTGCTGAGTCACTCAGCTGAGCCTGACTCTTTGCGACCCCATGGACTGTAGTCTGTCAGGCTCCTCTGTCCATGGGACTTCTCAGGCAAGAATACTGGAGTGGGTTGCCATTTCCTCCTCCAGGGGATCTTCCCAACCCAGATATCCAAGGACATCTCCTGAGTTGGGAGGTGGATTCTTTACCACTGAGCCACCTGGGAAGCCTTAACAAAGACCCAGCGCTGCCAGAGGAAAAGAAAAAGATGGGCACGAATTTCCAAACTTCTTAACATCTCAGTGGGACAGGAAACAGCTCTGAAAACAACCAGGCCCTTTGCACATATTTACACAGACATTTAGACATGAGTGTTTCCAGGCATTACATTAATAGGACCTTCAGTCTCCCACAATGAGAGTCCAGATTGTGTTCCAAAATTCTGTCCTCCATAAAGAAACCTGGAAAACAAGGAGAAAAAGCCTAGAAAACTTTCAAACTAAAGAAGACAGAGGAGGCCACAGGAAAGCTTCCTATCCCAATAACTTCACTGTTCTCTGAGATAAATCCTTTTAGGGCAAACTTCTAAAAGGATAAGATTCCATTAGAAACTATGACAGCCTGTGAGAATTCCCTGTGGTTCAGTGGCTGGGACTCCCAAGTTTCTACTGCAGTGGGCCCAGGTTCATCGTTTTTGGCCAAAAATAATAAAATAAAAGAAAAAAATTTTAAAAGAGAAAGTCTGACAGCCTATTTATTACAAAGTCTACCTGAAAGGGCACTTTTCCAGAATAGCTCCGATTGAAGACTGAATAAACCACAAGCAACAAATAAACCAGAACATAAGTACAATGTGCTCGTGTATGACTCTGTGCGACCCCGTGAACCATAGCCCGCCGAGGCGCCTCGCTCCTTGGGATTCTCCAGGCAAGAATACTGGAGTGGGTTGCCATGCCCTCCTCCAGGGGCTCTTCCCCACCCAGGGGTCAAACCGACGTCTCTTATGCCTCCTGCATTGTGGGTAGATTCCTTATCACTGAGCCACCAAGGAAACCCATAAGTACAACAGATCCTCTTATAAAGTTATTTTAGGGTTTATGAGCGCTCACTCACACGAGAGTCAGTCATACATGACTCTGTGACCCCATGGACCGCAGCCCACCAGGTTCCTCTGTCCTTGGGATTCTCCAGGCAAGAATACTAGAGTGGGTTGAGACTTCATGCGTGTACATATCTCGTCATTTGAGTAATCAAAGGAGAAGTTACATTATGATGATATATTTGATGTTTGTAATAATTTCAAACCACGTGAACTTAACCTTCCTCAGTGGAATTCATAAGATGCTGATGTGAACCCCCAAGGACTTTCACCTGGCCTGAATTTGAAGCTGAAAGACTCTTGGTTTGAATCCCAGCTCTGTCCCGCTTTACTAGCTGCGTGCCTAAGGTCAGTTGTCAAATCTTGTAAAATTGAAACAACATTTATTTTATATGGTGGCAATAGCAATTAACTAATACACTATATGAGACTGACACACATTTACCCTTAATCCACTTACATTCTTCTAGTTATCTAGGAGCCTGTGAGTATTAAAAAAAAAAACAAAAAACCAGGAGACTGATTTGCTGAGTAACATTACAGAACTGGAAACCTGTGACTTAAAAACAAAAACAGACCTCAGCTAAAAATAGCATCCCAGAAAGAGTCCCCTCCCACTGTAAAGTGACATCAGAAACCACAGCCACACAGACTCTTCTCAATATATGGGAACTGATGGAGGGCATGGGTTACTCTAGAAGTCTCAAGGACTGTCTTAAGCAAGCCCTCCCTTTTCAGTCCCAACTGGCCACAGTTTTGTGCTCTAGTCCCCAAAGTTCTTATCAGGAAGTAGAAAGTCCTTCCGTCTCATCAGAAACACTTAGCATATTTATATATACGAGTTATGACATTGCAGTGGAGAAATCATAGAGACAGCATATCTAATTTTCCTGATTTGTTCTAAAGTAAAATCACCATTTTTGCTGGGGGAAGGGGGTTACTTTCTCTTCCTCTTTTACGTAGATGGATATCCAAGGAACCAAGAATAGATGATTTCCCCCTTTTTACGTAGGAGATCTTACTCAAGTAAGAAACCATTCGATTACACAAATATTCCTAGTCCTTCCAGATGTCACTTTTCTCTTTATATTATTTTAAAATATATTGTTATATACTGTGTCTGGTTAGAAATATATTGATTTCCTTAAAATTGTACTAAGCTGTTGAAAGAGCAGGACAATTTGTATATTTCCCCTTCTCATGTAAAAGATATTCCTTAACTCTGAAATTGGACATCATTACCCTTCATAATTATTTCTATATTCCTTGACTGTTGTGCCTCTGTGTATACGTGTGTGTGTGTGTATGTGTGTGTTGGAGTTTGTCAATAGAATGGATTTGGGCATTGTAACCAGATTGTCTTGTAAGGCCATGGGCTTTGTCCAGAATCTAATTAGAGCCCTTTAATACTGTGTGGTCCTTTCAGTTATAAGATTATGTTCAGGGGCTCTAATGTGCAGATGGCGATTGTGGTTAACAACACTGTGTTATATTTTGAAAAGCTGCAGAGAGAATAGATTTGGAAACGTTCTCAGTGTATGTGAGGGGATGGACGGTGTCAGCTACACTGTGGGGAAGTCACTTTGGTACATTTGTAAGTGTATCAGATCAGAACATTTCTGTGCCTTAAACTTACCCTATATTATATTTCGACTCTATCTCAATAAATCTGAGGAGAGGTGGGAAGAGAATTGTGTGCTCCTGAGGTTGGAAGTTTAAGAAGAGAATCCTGGGAAGATAGGAAACACATTTCTTAAAGATCCAAAGAGATACAAAATCAGTTAAGAGACCAACAAGACGGGTTATAGACTGGCAGGGACTGAAATAATGTTATCATAGCCACGGGAGCTGAAGGTCCAAGTCCCTGTGCTAGACTATAAATGAGACTCAGCATGTTCCTTCAGAGAGTCTGCTGAGAATCCAGTGAATATTCCAATACCCCAGATTACATGGGAAGACAACTCCCCTCCTTTTTTTTTGGCCCCAGGCAGCTCTTTATTCATGGTCAGCAGTGGCCTGGGCGCAGGGGATTGCACTCGGGGACCCCAGCCAGGCACGCTGAGCCTCGCCGCCTCCATGGCCAGAGTTTGGGCCTGGCCGCCCAACCCCCAGGTTGGGGCTCCTGGCAGGCTCAGCGACAGCTCTGTCCTCCAGGGTCTTGCAGCACCTGGGAAACCCTTGGCTGGCCAGGGCTGAGCTCCATGCAGCCCCTGGGCCCAGGACCCTCATATCCGGCCCCACAGAACACAAAGCGCCTCCATCATCCAGACCGTTGGAGGTGGGTTAGAGTTGGCACTGGAGTACACAAAACCAGAAGAATCCCACCAGCTCGGTGTCTTCCCCTTACCCCAGCAGGGATAAGCTGCTGGGACCTCATCCATCCTGACCTCCACCCGCAGCCAGGCAGAGACAGGACAATGCAGGGAAGGGAGCAGAGGGGCTGCTCCAGACCTCTGGGCATCAGATGTTCACAGTCAAGGTTAATTTACAAAGGGCAAGGGACCACGGGGTGGGGTCAGGGCTAGGCTCCAGGGTCGCATCTCTGAAGGTGGATGGGCCAGACCAGGAGACTGAACAGAGCCAGGGTGGTGGCCACGCCCACACCACCTGTCAGGCCCACCATCACCCAGTGGTCCAAAGCCACACAGGCTTTGCAGCAGAGCTCCAGGGAGCAGGGTTTTGGGTAGCTCGAAAGAATAGTTTCTTTTTTTTTTAAATACTATCTTTCAACCTGGAGAAGAATTTGAATTAGGTTTAGAAATGTTTAAGACAATCAGATCTTTAGGATTAACATTTGGGGAGGAGATGGTACATATTTAATATTCTGTGTACTCTAGTGTTTAAGAAATTATGATGTGGAAATAATTTGACCTATATGTTATTCTATGTAGTTAATATCTAAGAAAATTAGGCACAAGTTTAAATGGGAGTTACTAGGCCAATCCCTCCCCACTGAACTTCTGATTCTACAAAGCTCCTTTCCCCATCTCTGCCCTCCTCCTCAAGTACAAAAGTTATAAAGAATTATAAACAGTCATAATAACTTGTTTAAGATCTAGTCTAAGGGGAGCCCCTCGCATTCCCACTACAAGACAATACAATAGTGGTTATTTTAAAGGTGTGTACATTGACGACTAGAAGTCAACAAAAAGCCAGCTCGGAGCATCTCTCGCTGCCTCCCACAAACACCTAGTTAAAGAGGACAGCTCCTTCACAGAGATAACTAACATTATCTAACATTATCTAGAGATAACTAACATTAAACATCCCATTGGTTTACTTATTTTACAAAAGCTCTTAAAGCATTTAAAATTTGTCTACCATGTCTGTTAGGCCTGAGAGCAAAGTATGCTTTGTCTTTCAAAAATACGAAAAACAAAAAACACAAACAAACAACTCCCAATCTGCTTTTTACCAATAAGCCCAAACAAGTCAAACAAGAAAAGGATGAGGAAACTTCCCTGGTGGTCCTGTGGCTAAGATTCCGAGCTCCCAGTGCAGGGGGCTTGGCTTCCATCCCTGGTCAGGGAGTTAGAGCCTGCACGCCACAGCTAAGAACTGTTGCAGCCTAATCAAATGAACATTAAAAAAAAAAAAAAAGGATGGAAAATTTTTACACATCCCAGCAGGTGTCAGAGGTTTTTTCTTCTCTTTTCTAACCACTAAGTACATGGAAATCAATGCACTTTCTTGTTTCCAGTTTCCCTGTAAATGGCTGACCTCAGCCTATTGTGGGCACAGAGTGAGTGAGTGAAGTTGCTCAGTCGAGTCTGACTCTTTGAGACCCTGTGGACTGTAGCCTACCAAGCTTCTCCAGGCAAGAATACTGGAGTGGGTTACCATTCCCTTCTCCAAGGGATCTTCCCTGGAGTGGGTTACCATTCCCTTCTCCAGGGGATCTTCCCAACCCAGGGATGGAACCTGAGTCTCCCGCATTGGAGGCGGATGCTTAACCTCTGAGCCACGAGGGAAGCCCTCTAAATGCTTTCAGATTACATGGAGCCAGCAGGGAAACCCTCTAAATGCCCTCAGATTACATAGTTTAAAAAAAGTTAACAGTGAGTGAGGATCACAGTGTCTCTTGGCCTTTAAGGAGCATATGAATCCCCTGGAGAAGGTCTTAAAAGGCAGATTCTGACGTAGTAGGTCTGGAATGGGGCCAAGAGTCTGCATTTCAGGTTCTCAGGAGATGCGGGTGGTTTTGGTCCCCTGATCTCATGTAGACGCGTGGGGATGGTAGCCGTAAGCTACATTTCTAGTTAGAACCGGAAAGTTTTACTCTGGAGGCAAAAAACGTTTAAGGCAGACTCTACCAAGAAAGATGTTTGTTCTGTATGTGAAGTGAAGTCGCTCAGTCGTGTCCGACTCTTTGCGACCCCATGGACTGTAGCCTACCAGGCTTCTCTGTCCATAGGATTTTCCAGGCAAGGATACTGGAGTGGGTTGCCATGTAGCCTTTTCCTTTCTTAGGAAACAGTAGGGGAGGGGTACATTTTTCACAAGTCATACTGATGGGGCTTCCCAGGTGGCGCTAGTGGTAAAGAACGCTCTTGCCAGTGCAGGAGACATAAGAGACCCGGGTTCAATCCCTGTGTTGGGAAGATCCCCTGGAGAAGGGCATGGCAACCCACCCCAGCATTCTTGCCTGGAGAATCCCATGGACAGAGGAGCCTGGTGGCCTAGGCTCCACGGGGTCGCAAAGAGTCGGAAGCGACTGGCAAGTGACTCACACACCCACGCTGATACTGACGGTCCCTCTTACATCTGCAGTTTCCCCTCTTCTTGGGTCTCTGTCATTCAGGGTGTTCGTGATGATGGCCCTGGAAACTGCCCAGATCTCTTGAAATCTGGGAATCATGAAAAAAAGAAAATGGTTCTACAACTGAGATGGGAGCCAGCACATTTTGATGGCGCGGCTGTTTGTTTAAATCAACCCCTCTGGCAATAAACCTGGAGGGCAGAGGGGCTGGATTTTGAGGCTGAGATGAAAGCAGACACTGGGAGGAGAAACAATGACTGAAGCCACTTCCCTGCTGGCGGGGGAGGCGGGGGCAGGCGCCCAGCACTGGCCAGACAGCCCATCCCTGAGGGTAGGTTAAGACCCAGCCGTCACAGAAGGCCACCTCGAAGCCCAGCTCCCAGGAGGAAAATGATAGCCAAAGGAGAAAACAAGGGCGGGGGACTGTGAATAGACAAAATGTACCCTCCCTTTCATCAGGAGCTAGGATCAGCTGGGCAGATCACAGAGCCCTTGCTTAGGGCTCTGCAGGACTCCGATTAGAGAGAGACAGGGCACATGTGTGTGTGGAGAGTGGTGGGAAGCAGAGCCCCCACCGCTGCAGGTTCTTACAACAACTGAACCAAAACAGCTCAAGAGAAGACGACTCTGGACGGAGCCCTCCTGGGCCAGTGCTATGTTCTGTCTCGAAACCAATATTGTTATTACCGCACAGCGCTTCCTCTCTTTGTTTTACTGTCTGAGCCAACACTGGGCCCGGCTGCCCAGACATTCATTTTCCTGCTTAGGACACTTAGTTCCAGAAGAATAACACAGTCAGTAACTAGAGGCTTGGCAAGAGATGATACCATCCTGCGTGAAAAAAAAACCAACAAAAACTACAGTGCATGCCTGCCAGATAGAACCCACACTAGGAAACAGAAAGTAGAAATCTGGGGTTGCTAGAGACCCACCCCTGGAGGGAAGGAAGACTTCGGAGGGGCCCGCTGCCGTCCCTAGGCAGGAATGAATTTAAAAATTCCAGCCCCTGTGAAATCAGAAGAGAGGAGGGAAGAAGCTGAAGCCCAGAAAAGCAGGAACTCTGCGGACAGCTGACTCATAAAGGTAGGCTTTTAGGTTAGGCTGCCCTCGGGCAAAATTATCTCTCCGATCAGTTCCACTGTTTTCCAATTATCCTGCTGCCTGATAGCCTAAAAACAGAGATTAACGTGGAGCGTTATCTATTTAAAATGCAGCCCTCCCTGGGAATGGTAATAAGCCATCAGGCACTGACAGGTTGTTGTGAACTGGTTTCATTCAGGGAGTGGGAATTAGAATGGAGAAAATGGAGACAGAGTGTAATCAGTCAAGCCTCTCTTTTATGCACACGAGGAAATCCGTGGTCGAGAGAGGAAGCCTCAGGTTCAAGAGCACAGAAGGTCAACGGCAGAGTGAGGTTACAGCTACTGCTCTTGGTCTGCGGGATCGCACAGCTCCTATTCCCTGGCACAACGAAGGCTTGCTTTATTTTTAATAGTCACACGTGCATGCGTGCTAAGTCACTTCAGTTGCGTCCGACTCTTTGCGACACCATGGACTGTAGCCCGCCAGGCTCTCCTGTCCATGGGATTCTCCAGGCAAGGTTGCCATACCCTTCTCCAGGAGATCTTCCCGATTGAGGGATCGAACCTGCGTCTGCTCCATTGGCAGGTGGGTTCTATACTGCTGAGCCACATAGGAGGCCCTTAGATAGTCATAAAGGTTGAGCATCTCCTCTGGGCCAGGGCAGGAAGAACTGAAGACACAGCAGGTGTGGCCTTCACTGCATGGAGCTTATAGTCTAGTTTGGGAGACTGATAAATAAAAAAACCGCCACCTGGGAAATCAGGCCAACTGCAGCTGTAAAGGAGGACAACAAGGAATGTAATGAAGAGGGAAGACTGTTTCATATTAGGTGGCAGAGAAGGTCTCGGGGGCACTCAAGGAGGGCTCTGCAGGGTACGAGAGATCAGCCTCCAGAGTGCAGGGCAAGTACAAACAAGGGCTAAATCAATCCTCGAGCAAAGAAAAAACTGCACGTCATCTGGAAACAGAGAGGGCCCAGTTGCCTGAGTGCTGGGCTTCAAAGATCTGAGTTCACACCATGAGCCCACTACCTACCAACTCTGCCTACACTGCTCGGGCCCAGAATTGAGGTTGTAAGATACAGTGGTTACACCTGTTGTCTTCATCTTGATGGCCACTAAGATGAGGACTGACCAGCCTCACAGTTCACTTGCCTTCTACTTTGGGCACTTCACCACTACATTCTATGGCTACATTTTCCATTCCTAAGGAATATAACGTTGTCTTTTACACTCACTTCTTGGCTCTAATATTTTAATATTGTCTCCCCTGTGGTTTCCTTTCAAAATCCTTACAAGTCTTCCAATCATATATCAGATCTTTAGTTCACTGTTCTGTTATTTGGTTGGACTGAAAAGCATACTGATTCGTCTGCACTCGGATTTTAATAACATTTTGGCTCTGTATTTTCATTTCTGGTGCCACTAACAAATGCCAGCCTCTGTGAATTTCTTAAACTGCCACTTGAAGATTAAAAAACAAGGATACCATCTGGTGAATCCTGAAAAAGTTTAAATAAATATTTCTTTCACTGTTGTATCATTTCTTTGTGAGTCCAATTAGCATGGCTCCTACCCACCCCCATTCAGTATTTCTTTATTTATACTTTGAGTGGATATATAACGTACAGTCAAAAAAAGTGTGATATATTTTCTCAAATTGAACACACTCACACAAAGAGCATCAGATTAAGAAATGGAAGATTATAAACTCCTCAGGAATTCTTCCATGACTTTTTAAAAAAGCAAGTTCTTTTCACGCTATTTATTTGGCCGTTGCAGATCTTCAGTTGCAGCCCACGGGACCTAGTTCCTGTGCTGTGTGCTTAGTCACTCAGTCGTGTCCGACTCTTTGTGACTCACGGACCATAGCCCACCAGGCTCCTCTGTCCATGGGGATTCTCGAGGCAACAGTGCTGGAGGATGTTGCCATGTCCTTCTCCAGGGGATCTTCCCCACCTAGGGGCTGAACCCAAATCTCCTGCACTGCAGGCAGATTCTTTACCAGCTGAGCTCTGGTTCCCTTCCCAGGGGTCAAACCCAGTTCCCCTGCATTGGGAGAGGGGAGTCTTAACCACTGGACCACCGGGCAAGTCCCCCTTCCATGAAGTCACTAAGTCCTCCCGTGTGATCACTATCACAACTTCTATTAGCCCAGACAAGCTGTGCCTCCTTTGGAGTTTTCACAGATGAGAACATCCACTGCACAGTGTTGTGCCTGCGTGCTTCACTCCGTATTGTCATACCGATCCAGGATTCATCGCCTGGACGGGTTTACATCATTTGTCCTGAGTACTGTATAGGATTCCATGGTGGGAACAGACTGCAATGTACTTATCCTTTCTACAATTATCTTTGCATAATCTTTGAGCAGTTAATACAAATCCACATCCCTCAAACCCCTTTCCACCAACCACTCATTCATTCTCCTTCTAGGAAACACACAGTTACTGATTTTTTTTGTGAGATCACTGTTGTTTTGCTTTGTTTTGTTTTTTTGGAACTGCCATGTCATATCAGTGTTACAATTACAGCTTCATAACCACATTCTAATTGATGAACTGCTGTCCTAACAATACTAATCAATCATATATGTCCATTACAGTTTACACAATATATTTTTTAAATCTACTGTCTCACTGATTTAATTGTCTCCAAAACTTACAAAGTAGGCACAGGGTTGTTGTTGCTGTTTAGTCGTGTCTGACGCCTTGTGACCCCATGGACTGATCCCAGGTTCCTCCGCCCATGGGGTTTCCCAGGCAAGAATACAGGAGTAGGTAGCCATGTCCTTCTCCAGGGCACAGGGATTTAGGACTGGCATTTAACAGATGGACTATCTGGAACCCAGGAAAGTCCTCTGCCTAAGAAGACGTTAGGTTTTAAGTGGCAGAGTGGATTTCTGACTCTCAAACCTGGAACTCTTTCTACACTCAGGAGCCAAAGCCGATGCCTGAGCGACGATGGGAAAACCGACAGAATCTGCGCGGGGGCTCCTGGGGCTCCCAGGCCCCCCGCGGGACCCGCTCCGGCAGGGTCAGGCGCTGAGCCCGGGGCTCCCTCCGCGTCCCCTCCAAGAGTCCTGGAGGCCTGCAAAGGAGCCCGCGAGACTCTTGGTTTCCGATCCCACGCTCCTTTCCCGCCAGAATTTTATTTAGTCACAGAAATTTGGATATTTGCTCTTGCATGTTTCCCAAGAGACAGATTAAAAAAAAGTCACCTGCCCACGAACTGACCGCCTCCCCCACCTTCCGCCCTCATTCACCAGCCCGCTCTGTGTTTGTTGAGGTCTGAAGCTCAGAAAGTGATTCATTTCCTCTTTTTCTTTTAGTTTCCTTTCTCTGCCTGTTACCATTTTCCTTTCTCTGAAGAGCTCAGCAGAACGGTCCTGTTTCTAACCGCCTGATGCTGGGTGGGGTTTTGGCCTGTTATCCTTAGCCAGCAGCAGCTGTGTTTCCAGGCGGGCGTCTGTGTTTGGGGTGAGGCACGTGCCCACGTGAACCGGGACCTTCAGGGTGGAGAAGCCGGCACTTTCCTGCCCTGCCCGTCTCTTTCTGGGAATGCTGGTGGGGGGAGACGGATGGAGAAGACTCAGTTTTCCTGAGTCTTTCGGATGTGACATCCACTGAGGTAGCTGTTTGCCTGTATTATTCAATTCTGTGGGCTTCCCAGGTGGCTCAGTGGTAAAGAATCCACGGAGCAGTGCAAGAGCCTTGCGTTTCATCCCTGGGTCGGGAAGATCCCCTGAAGAAGGAAATGGCAACCCACTCCAGTATTCTTGCCTGGGAAATTCCATGGTTGGAGGAGCCTGGTGGGCTACAGTCCATGGGATGGAAAAAGAATCAATCATGACTTAGTGACTAAACAACAATTCAACTTTATACTAAAAAAAAAAATAAAAAGCCCTGTAGGGTACCTAGCAGTATTATTCTCTCTTCCCCAAATAAGAAACCTCAGCTTAGAGAAGTGAAGGAGCTTGTTTAAATATACATTTAAGTAAATAGTGAAGGTGGTAGACAAAAAAAGAAAAAAGGCCTAAGAGAATTTTATACAAAATGCCTCCATTAACCCAACTGTGTCTATATAGTGTAATTCTTTGAGACTTAGATCATTACTTCAGAACTTTTACTATTGTTGAAGAAGATAAAGCTAATTATTCTAGCATTTCAATGACCACCCTAAATTTGACAGATTTAAAACTATCCCCTGGGGGTTTTGATCAAGATGAGGATGAAGACGGGCTCTGGGTAAAGCAAGCAGCTAGTCTGGGGGAAAGGTCGCAATGAGGGGTGGGGGTCATGCCCCGGATGTGTGCGCGGTTCTGTTGGAGGGGATCCGTAGGACAATCAGTGACCTGTTATACCAGTGAGCCGAAAAATGTGGGGTACAGACCTGTTTGCATGGACAGTGGAGAGATATCGACAAATTCTTCAGCAAAGAAATGAATGAATGTCAAGGAACTGGCGTTTTACAGGCAGACTGAAAGCAAGAGGCAGCTCCACTGGGAGACTTTTACGATACAGTTAGACTGAAATCACATGCTCTGTTGGCAACCCAAAGGTCACCTGGAAGAAAGATGGGCTAGGACTGATGACAGCTTGAATAGGGGGGATAAAGGACAGGCGAGAAATCAACTGCGGATGGTGGTTTGGAGCACTCTAGTTTGGGAGGATGGAATAATTAGCACTTGGGCTTCAGCAAAGGTGAGCTTGAAAGGTTGGATATGTGACTTCCAGGGGAGCCATAAAACTTTCTCTCAAGGTTTTTCCTCCAGTCTTTCCTGGGCCTTGCATCATACCTAGCAGATGGCAGGGTTTAGGGGAAGAAGTATGCTGGAATCAGATACATCCCTCCGCACACTCAAAAACAAGAGGGTACTGCCCTGATGGTCCAGTGGTTAAGAATCCTTCCAACGCATGGGATGTGGGTTCGATCCTGGTCAGGGAAGTAACATTCCACGTGCCGCAGGGCAAAAGAACCCTCGGGCCTCAAGTAGAGAGAATCAAGCTTGCCACAAGAAGAGCCTGAGAGCCAAAACTAAGACTCGATGCAGCCAAATAAATAAAGTGAATGTTTCTGACAGAAGAATCTATACTTATTAGAAAAGAGAGAGGGATCTGACGAAAGGCCGTGGGGCTTCTGCCACTGCCGCTGCACACCTTGGATCAGACCTTGTTCTGAATTCAGCCTTTGTTCTTCAGAAGCTGAGGTCTCCTGACGTTGCTGACAGTGTCATTGTGCACTATCTGCCCCTGGCATGTAGGAGCTTAGTTAGTTCCCCAACCAGGGATCGAACCCGTGTCCCTTGCATTGTATTCTTAACCAGTGGACCAGGAGGGAAGTCTCTTAAAACTCCTTATAGAGTTATCTACCTTGTTTCCACTGAATTGAAATACCACTTTCAACATATAGTTTATTCTCACCTGTTTTGAGGCCTGTATCATTAACTCTTTGCTCTGTTCAACCATTTCTCTTTATGATAAATGGAAGGGCTAGTTCTTAATTTGTTGCGTTCCTCATGGGAATCTCCCTGGTACTTTAACTGGAATTGTATCACATTCATGGAAACATTGGGCAGACTTCTCAGCTAGGAGTAATTCTTCCTTCACGTCCTTCAGGACACAAGCAGGATTCTTCATCTGGGTTTTGTACATGCCTTGGGGAGTGCATTTATAATAATTTCTTTGCATTATACATGGGTGCTATTTTTGGAAACATATTTCCTCTGTAGTGAGTGTTGGGCTATTGGAAGGCATTGCAATTTTAGAACACTGATGTCCTATCTCACCTGAGAGCTCTAATAACATTTCTGGTGGCCCTTCTTTCCCCCTTTTGGTCCTGCCAAGAACGTCAGGGTGGTGGGGGCTCCTGGTTTCACTCTGGCCGCGTCTCCATCTCCTTCTCCCTCCCTCCACCCCCGCCCCCCACCCTGCACGTGCGCAAGCACGAGCGCACACTCGCGCGCGGGCGCACACACACACGCACACACACACACTCCCATCTGTCCTCTTGCCCACGTGGACCGCTCTGGGTGGCATCTCCTCCTGGGCACTGTTCCCCCAAACACCCCTCTCCTATCTGGGAATAAGAACAAATGGGCAGGGGCTTCCCTGGCAGTCTAGTGGTGAAGAATCCACCTGCCCATGCAGGGGGCCTGGGTTCTCTCCCTGGTGGGGAAATATCCCACGTGCCCTGGGGCAACCAAGCCTATGCCCTGCAGCTACTGATCCGGCGCTCTGGAGGCCGAGCTTCACGCACGGCAAGGAAGTGTAGCCCCGCTTACTGCAACTAGAGGACGCCCGCCCTGCAGCAGTGGAGATCCGGTGCAGCCCAAACAAACAGGTAAATCTTGAAGGAAAAAAAAAAAAAGAACAAATGCACAAATGCTCACTCGATTTTTTTCCTTTGGCTCTGGCAGGTGGTTTTTCAGATTTTATTTGACTCTAGGGGCAACTGGAGACCCCCAAAAGCCTTTAGAGCAGAGCAGGAATTCTATCTTTGAACAATAAAAATCTGAACACTCTGGTGGCAGTGTGGGCAATGGATAGAAAGGTTTCTAAGAAGAGACGAGCAAAAATTAGCATCAAAAACAGTCAGACTGGCTGCAGTGTGAACAGATGAAAGAGGACCGGGTTGTGGAGGGGAGGCTGGGGAGAAGCCCTGCGGCCCTGGCGAGGGGCTGGCCCGGAAGCAGAGATAACAGAGCATCCCGCGTTCAGGCGGACTTCCTGCAGATTGGCTGCGAAGGTGCAACAGGGGGCGGGCTGGAGGGTGGGGTCTCCTGGGGGGCGTCTTGGGGTGGGGATGGTGCTCCGTGTGGACATTCCAAACCTGGAGGTTGAGTGGGTGTTCTAAGAGTTCACTTAAAAAAAAAATCATTTGTTATTCTCCTTTATTTATTTTTAAACCGTATTTATTTATTTTTGGCCAAGCTGCCTGGCATGTGGGGTCCTAATCCCCCACCAGGGATTGAACCCAGGCCCCTTACAGTGGAAACCCGGGGCTGAGCCCCGGGACCACCAGGGAAGTCCCAAGACCTCACTTCTAAACCGTACAAATTTCAAGTGTGAGAACGTGCTGGTGGATGTGGGGAAGCTTCACAGTGAAGTTTGCACTGTGGGTGGTGTGAAGGGAAATCTCAGAGAATGGTCTGCGGGAATGCTGGAGACCGAGCTGGGGGACAGGAGGGAGTCAGGGGGCTTGCATGGCCTCTTCCAAGAAACGGAGCCGCGCAGGGAACCTGGGAAGGCTGAGAGAAAGACCGGCACCCGCAGGACGTTTGGGGCAGCACTAATTCCCAAGGGTGCTCCCTCCAGCGTCCCCCTCTGCGCTTCCAAACTTTTCAATATGGAGGTTTTATCATTTGGGGGGGTTTTTTTTTGGCCATTCTGTGGGGCTTGCAGGGCCTTAGTTCCCCGACCAGGTATCAAACCCACGCCCCCTGCAGTGGAAATGCAGAGTCCTAACCACTGGACTGCCAGGTTTGTTGTTAAAGATAAACATTTCTATAGAAAAAAAATGAGAGAGCGGCAGAATTTAAAAGCCTAGTATGTGTGATCTCTTCTAATTATGGTCTAACTTTTAAAAAAATTATTACTATCAAACAGTGACTGTGATGAATGAGGTGTAGAGTAAGAAGGTTTGGCTTGCAGAGGCTACTTGCTTGCTTCTTAGTGCTGGGAATTTAGGCAACCACCTTCCCTTCCTTCACCTTTGGTGTCCTCAACTGCTCTGCCCCAGGGGTCCAGGGACTGGTGGACCGTGGAGAACAAGCCTGTAAGGTCTGAGCTCAGGTGGAGTTTGACTGCAAAGGGGGAAGTGAAAGTGAAAGTCGCTCCGTCGTGTCCGACTCTTTGCAACCCCATGGACTATACAGTCCATGGAACTCTCCAGGCCAGAATACTGGAGTGGGTAGCCTTTCCCTTCTCCAGGGGATCTTCCCAGCTCAGGGATCGATCCCAGGTCTCCGGCATTGCGGGCGGATTCTATACCAGCTGAGCCACCAGGGAAGCAAAACCGGGAAGTAGACGATGAACAAGCCAGTCAAGTAGACACAACTGATTTCCTGCTAGCTGGTCCCCTGGAGGATAGGGATGTGCGATTTTAGACAGGACGATGAGGAGTGCTTCCTGAGAATAAAGCCTCTGTTCTGAGACTTGAATAGCCAGAAGGCTCTAGACGAGGACAGATAGGGAGAAAGCATTCTAGGCTCGGTAAAGGGCACGGGCAAAGGCTCAGAAGCAGGAAGCAAACTGGGAGAGCTTGAGGAGGAAGGCCAGGAGAGCCCCACTCAGGGGAATCCAAGGCTGGCAGCTCTGTAAGTGCCACTGATCGTGGGTGCTTTAGGTTAGGCACAAATGAGGGCAATTGAGAGCTCAGCCTCCCTCCATTTCCAAGTCTCTGTGGTGTGAAAATGTATTCCCTACTAAAGGAAGCAACTGCTGATTAGCCACACAGCTGGATAACAATTCCGCTTGCACCAGTAATGCTCAGAGCTTCCGGATGCTCAGTACACCTTCTAGTTCCCTATTGCCCTCCTGTTATCAATTGTGTCTCTGTTCTTAAAAATTTTGACCACACCCTGTGGCATGTGGGACCTTAGATCCCAATCAGAGATCAAACCCTGCCGCCTGCATTAGAAGGCAGAGTCTCAGCTCCTGGACGTCCGGGAAGTCCGGCCAACGTCTTTGTTTTGCCTCTTCTGGATCCTAATCGCCGTGCATTTCAGCTCTGCCTCCGCCCCATTCACAAGGTATGAGCTCTGGGTCAGTTGTCCATGTATTATTGTTTTTAATCCTTTTTTGCTAAACCTACTGATTCTGGATATCCAGGTTTCTTTTGCCTTCTGATGGCAATTAAGAGGTCTGTTTTTTTCCCTTTCCCTACCTAGATTGTTTAAACTGTGAACTGTAACACTCAAACAGAAAAGTATACAAGACACAAATACTTTTTACTTAGCTGTTACTATTCGGTAAAAATATTTTCATGTGTCACATAATTGCACAATAAGTTATAATCCATTTTCAGTTACTCACTGCTAATTCATATTTATTTTATTTTCACTAGAGTGTAAGCTGTTTGATGTCAAGCATCATTGCTCAGGGCTTCCCTGGTGGCTCAGTGGTGAAGAATCCACCTGCCAATGCAGGAGACCCGGGCTTGATCCCTGGAGTCGGGAAGACCCTCTGGAGAAGGAAATGACAACCCACACCAGTATTCTTGTCTGGGAAATCCCATGAACAGAGGAGCCTGGCAAGCTACAATCCAAGGGGTTGCAAAAGAGTTGGACACTTAGCGACTAAACAAGAACAACAGCAAATCATTTCTCAAGTGCCTTTTCATCCTCTCCATCAGTGTACAAACATTATCTGAGAGGTTTGCTAAAACGTGTATTTCCAGGCTAGGGTCCTAGAGACTGTGATTCACTAGCCTGAAGTCAGGCAGGTCTGCATTTTAAACAAGGTCGTCAGTTGATTCTGTGGTTGTATTTGCACAGATTACACTCAGACAATTACTGCTTTTTAACTCTTACACAAGACTGAATTACCTTCCTACTAGCTACTCAGTGACAACCGAAAGATCATTTTGTTTATCATAAGATATTATGGGTTCTAATGAACTTAGACAGCATTTAGTAGTAGCTTCTTCAATGAAATGCTCCAAGCTAGTTGGATTTATTTAGTTGTTGAAAATCAGTAATTCAGTTAAAGAATACACAGGTCATCCTGACTTATTTCCGTCATTCTCCTGAGACTTGGACTGTCCCACTGCCATTTCTTACAGGTTAAAAAAAGCACAAACGAGCTTGATGATCATTATCTGTGATCATGGGGGGGGGGTGCATCAGAAAAGAATTAATAAACAAAGGAGAATAAAATGAAGAAATGGGAAATTAAAAAAAGCATTTACTTTTGGCATTTTATAATGTGCTTATAAGTTGCACTAATAGGGATCATATTAACTTTCCAATTCCATCAAAGCCTTCCTTGAAATGGTGTTTGGCTTTGTGAGTGAGGAGCCCAGAGGTGGGGGGTGGATGGGGGGTGGGCTGTCACACCACCATTTTCAACTAAGACTGCATGCTCTGGTACACGTGCTTTCTGTAGCTGACAGATGTTTTAAACTTATTCCCTCCGAAGTCTTTTTATTTATCTATACTGCTTTTGACCTTTATTTCAAGCTGCTTCAAATTCATCGTCACGATTACTAAGCTCCTTTCGGTTTGTCAATGTGCAAATTGGATGAAAAAAATGCATATGCAGAATTTTTTTTAAAGGCAGTTGATAAAAGGAGGTGTCAGGGCTTAAGCTGTGTCTCTCAAACAGACATGCTGAAGTCCTCATCCCCCGTTTCCCCCTCCCCCTCCAACCTCTGAATGTGGCTTCCTTTGGAAATAGGGACTTTGCCGATGTAAAATGAAGTCCTACTAGATTTAGGGTGAGCTGTAATCCAGTGATTGGTGTTTGTATAAATAGAGGGGAATTTGGACACAGAGACACAGGTGAGAAGTTCGTGTAAAGAGAGAAGCAGAGATGGGGGTGATACGCCTGCAGGTAAGTATCTCCGAGGACGCTTGCAATCAGTTAGAAGAGGTGAGGAAGGAGAGCTCCCATAGAGGCTTCAGAGAGCTTCGCTCTGCTGACACCAAATTGGACTTCAGACTTCCAGCCTCCAGAACTGCAGGGAAATACATTTCGATTGTTTTAAGCAGCTCAGTTGGGGGTGCACCGCTATGGCAGCTCTAGGAAACGAACATAGAACATAGGTGAAAATGCCAATTGCATTTATGCTGACAAATTCCAAGCCTTGCTCTAATAGCCCTCAGTCCTATCCTAGTCAGGATATGTGGGAATTTCAGTAAAGACAGGGTGGAAAGAAGGGACTGTCTTTACTGACATTACCATCTTGTATAAGAATTACCATAATGTCTATCTTGATTGGCGGCTTCCCTGGTGGCTCAGACAGTAAAGAATCTGCCTGCAATGCAGGAAACCTGGGTTCGATCCTTGGGTGGGGAAGATCCCCTGGAGAAGGGAATGATAGCCCACTCCAGTTTTCTTGCCTGGAGAATCCCATGGACAGAGGAGCCTAGAGGGGGCTACAGTCCATGGGGTCGTCTGAGTGACTAAGCACCCATCTTGACCAGTCACACTGTCTCCGGTGTTACCTGGATTAATAGAGTCACGCTGCAGCCAGAGTGAACTTTCTAGAATTTGATCACATATCTCATGTGCTTAAAACATTCCGTGGTGCCCCCATTGTCCCTGCAAAGATGTGCAAACTCCTCAGGTGGCTTCTCCCCCCACCCCCACCCCCTCCACTGCTCTCAGTCTCTGCATGGAGCATATTTCTTCCCTTTGGTCTCCTTGCTTGGCCAACTCCTATTTGTGTCTTGGTCTCTATGGAGATGCCCTTTCTGCTTAATTGCACCGCCCCCCAGGAGGCCCACAGTCTGCCATAATTTCCCTGGCCTGTCCCTGATGCACCTCTTTGGCACCTGCCCATGTATTTTCCTGCATCATCCTCCAGACTTGCTGATGATATCCAAATACCTGGAGGATCTGCATGACCAGAGTTTAAGATGCAGAATCTCCACAGTCAGGTATGCATTTGAACAAGATAGGTGATTCATATGCACACTGAATTTGTGTGGCACTTGTCTCTCTCAGAGGTAGGTTCCATGGGGGTAGGAGGCACTGTCTCCCCAGAAGGAGCACAGTGTCTGCCTTAAAATAGAGATGGAAATCAATCTCTATTAATTAAGAGGAAAGGCGTCAATTATGCGGGAAAGGCATCTCCGATGATCATCAGGCTGATTTTTTGCTAACAAACATGCTATACAGGGGGAAAAAAGTCCCCTTTTATCAGAATAAACAGGCTCAAGCCTACAATCCATTTTGTCCCAGGCTTCCTTTAAATTCCCCCTCATTCATCTCTCATATCTTCGTTGCCCGTCTAGTCTTATTTTCTGCATGACACAGATGAATGACTATTAGTAATCATGTTCGCTATTTTTGGGTGTTGTTTTTTTTTTAGAAAAAAAATTAACGCTCTAAGTGGCAACACAGTCACGGCCAGGTTTGCACTGTCATTTTGGAAACTTGTCCATGAAAACTAAAACAGGGTAATAGTCTTAAAAATTGTCTTTACCAGTCCTTTTTAAGAAAACATAATAGGGGATTCTAATGCTTCATGATAAATTATTATTTTGTCATTCTCTGGGTCAAAATAGTTAAGAAAGCCCTTTCACACTCAGCTTCTGCTTCTCTTAATAGAACGTTAAATCTGAAAAAGTTTATGGACCATTAATTCCCTGATGGCTCAGATGGTAAGGCAGCTGCCTGCAATCCCAGAGACCTGAGTTCAATCCCTAGGTCTGGAAGATCCCCTGGAGAAAGGAATGGCAACCCACTCCAGTACTCTTCCCTGGAAAATTCTATGGATGGAGGAGCCTGGTAGGCTACTGTCCATGGGATCGCAAAGAGTCAGACACGACTGAGCAACTTCACTGGTTCAAAAACAAAATCTTAACAAGTCCTCCATAAATGGCTGACTTGACTCATCTCTGAATCCCACCTCCCCCTCTTCCCTTTTCCTTCCCGGGAGTTAAATTTGCAATTCCCTAAAAGCCACAATTTGCCTAAAGTTTGTATCTAGCATGGGTCACGTGGTCAACGATCTTTTATGATGATAATCTCAGAGGTCAAGAGGACACACTCTTTGCAGGTAAACAAGGTATGATTTGTTTTTCTTTTGTGGAAATGTACAGATTGCATTTCAGGGTGCTTAGTTTGATGCGAAGTTTACTCATTTATCCAAGCGGGAAGCTAATGGTATTCCTGAAGTAGTAAGTCAATCAAAATGAGCCTTGAGAGTGGTTTTGGGACATGCGTTCAAGACTTTCCAGGCAGAATCTCTGCTGGGCTTGCTGGGTTTCCTGTATCCTGTGGTGCAAACTCTTGAATTTTGTCCACTCTTAGCCCTGTGTGTTTACCACAGGCAAAACTAAGCTGCTGAAAATCGAGTAAGTTTTGTTCCATGCTTCCACAGCATTGTCTATATTTCAGCAGGACCCAGTGACAAATAAATACCTGCCGGTTTTTGTTGATTGAGTGACTCAAGGTAAATAAACAAGCTCACATGCCTACTGGGGCCAGATAATGTAAATGAGAAAAACAAACAGCAAGGGGGTGTGCCCAACGTGAGAACTCCCGCCTGCGGGCGTCTCTCTGAGGGCTGTCACTGCACCCTCTCCTAGCCCGCTCCTGCACTTTCGCACAAAGAATCCTGGGTTGTCAAGAGTTAATGATTTCCCAAAGGCTGCCAGAAATCTGAGCTTTTAATGCAATCTCTCAATTTTTAAATGCTGGTAACTAATCTGAATTTTCACAAGACCAGTACTGTGAACCAAACCGAAAACTTCTAGGGAGTCACGCAGCTTTAAGCAACCAATTTGCAACCTCTGCATTATATAGATAATAAAAGATATATATATATATATATATATATATATAGAAGGGCTTCCCCGGTGGCTCAGCCGTAAAGAATCTGCCTGCAATGCAGGAGCTACAGGAGATACAGGTTGGATCCCTGGGGCAGGAAGGGCCCCTGGAGGAGGGCATGGCAACCCACTCCAGTTTTCTTGCCTGGAGAATTCCATGGACTGGACAGAGGATCTTGGTGGGCTACAGTCCATGGGGTCGCAGAGTCGGACACGACTGAAGCGACTTGCACGCACGCACATACATAAAGAACACTTATTTTCTAAGAAACTGTGATTCCTGGGAAGGCCGCAGATGCGGGTAAGACGTCCTGCTAGGGATGGTGCTGCCTGGGTTCAGACCCCCTCCTCTGCTCGCGGCCTGTGTGAGCTCAGCTCACTTCATCTTTATAAACCTTCAGTTTTCGCACCCGGAAAGTAACCACAATGGTGAGAATGTCCGCTTGGTCGGGTTGTTCCGAGGACAGGATGAGAAAGTGTCTTCGGAAGCCCTCAGAGCCAAATTCTCAGGATCTGTTCTCTAGTACGAGTGACTGCTTCTCTTTATAATAATGGAATTATTCCCGGGCCAGCCAAACATCGGGCAAATACGTATTCCCAAATGCCTCATCCCCCCCCCCACGCCCGGGGGGAGCTTTTGAAAGCTGTCTACATGATGACCTACTATTTTTTGGTGTTGTTTTATTAAAGCGTCTGGAAGGAGGTATGAGACCGACCCGGAGGGAATACACTCTGCTTTTAAAACCACTGTCCTCACCCGGCGGCAGAGAACAGCCACTTCCCTTCACCCGCTTTCCTTCCCCCCACCCCCTCAACGCATCTTCCAAACCCAAACAGGGTTTCCTCTCTTGCTCCAGGCTTTTAGTTGGCAGTGAGCTTCCCAACCAGTTTCAGTTTCCTTTAAGCTTCCGGCAGCTTCTCTACTGTAATTAAGTGTTCTCATTTTTCCCTGAAAACGTCCCGTACTCCTCGAGTTTGAATACTGTCCTTTCCCGAACCCTTCAGGGGTTTGTTTACGAGACTCTCCGACTGCCCGTTTATGACAGGGATGACGCTCCAGGCCTCCCCATCTCCAGCCGTTCGCGAGGACAACCCTTCCCGGCTCGCAGCTCAGAGACCCAGCCACGCCTGCAGCCAAGTCCTCGGTCCAGGAAGTAGTTGCGGGGCCGGGTCAGGCCTCCCTCCCGCGCGGAGCCCGGCTCGCCCCACGCCGCCTGGGTCCCCGCCCTGGCGGCGCCGGGCCCGGGCCGGGGGCGGGGCCGGGGGCGGGGCGGGGCATGGGCGTGGCATGGGCGGGGCCCGCTGTGGGTTTCGCTACGTCACCGGGAAGTCCCGATACGACCCGAGCGCGCGCTGCAGAGATCGCAGAGCTGCGAGGTTCTTGCAGGCGCCGGTTCAGTTTTTTCCTGCTCTGTGCGGACCGTCGTCTCCGGCCCGTTCTCCCCGCTCGCAGCCCGCGTCCTGCAGACCCGAGGTGCTCGGGTTGCATCGCTGAGTTGCCCCGGTCTGCCGACGGCCGTCTGCAGAGATGCCTGGAAGGAGGGCTCGTAGGAGCGCCCAGCCGAGCCCCACGCGGGTCCCGGCAGGTAGGGAGAGCTGGGGCCCGCGGAGATCCTGGCCGGGAAGGGGGTCTGGGTCGCGGTCTCGGTCTGGGCAGGGGCAGCCCGTCGCCCCGGGGCCTAAGAGCCCGGCGGGACCCGCGCCCTGGCACGTGCTTTAGGGGCGCCTCCGGGACGCTATTCGCGGATTTAACCCGGGGCGGTGGGGATGGCGACGGAAGGGGTGAGCCTTGCGATGGGGATGCTGCTGCGTTTGAGCGGCGGCCGAAAGCCTCCTCTCCTTCGCCTGCCTTCCGTCCGCGCTCGCCCTCCCCGGGGCCACGCGGAGAAAGTCATTGTCACGGCCCGGGGGCGCCGCTGGCGCTCAGCGCTTCCGGAGACAGGCCCTTTTGCTCCGGGGTCCAGCACCTTTTGAGGACTCTTCTGTGTGTCTGACCGCTGTCCCCAGCCCCAGCACCAACAATAACGCTTGATGCCATCACAGTTCTGCAAAGGACGGATGGAGGGCTAAGGAAGCCCCGAAAGGACCAACGACGTCAGAAGCCTGGAAGGCCTGGCTTCTTCGTTAAAAGCATAACATTTTAACAGTCGGTATTAGTCACAGAAATGCCATAGAGAAAAACAGGAGATGGTCCAGTGTTGTTTAATCCATCCCTTCCTCCGCCCTTCCCCATCCATGTAGCCCCATTAAGTAACTTCAGGTCAGCTCTCCTCCTCCCCGCTTTTATAAATCTTATCAAATAAGGCAGACATCTGCTACGGAGCAGTAGCAAAGAAGTAAGACCGTGGGCTGGAAATCCGTGTGGGTCACACTGCTGTTGCATCAGACGGTATTGGGCCCCTTTTACACTTAATTTTATGGAGCCCCTGGGGCGTGCAAAGGAAGTGGTGCATAGCCGGTGTGGCCGTGGCTAAGTTGGCACAAGGCTGCTCTCTGGCTCCTGCTTCGGAGGGAAGAAGCTTTGTCCATCTTTTGTGATGTCCAAGAGTTCTGGCTGTGTTGCAAGAATTGCATAAACTTCACCATCCAACTTGGCCCCCCTTAATAAGGGACAGCGAAAAGGTCCCTCTTAAACTTGATTAGATGGTAAGACAAAAAATTGAGATGTAAGTGAGGTATAACACTGTCTTAGTTTTAGGTGAACAGCATAATGATTTGATATATGTATCAATTGTGACATTATTACTGTAATAACTTTAGTTAACATCCATCACCACACATAGCTATGTTTTTAATTGATACATTTATAGATGTAATAAAAAGATTAAGGAAACAACTAGGTGCCGTTTTCTTTTTTTTTGATGAAAGGGATAATTTTTTGTTACAATTCAGGTCTTTCAAAACGATAGGCTGAATGATAATTGTTTTTTTAGCATTGTGTTAGTATTTCTAACTAAATACCCAGCTCTTGTAAAAAGAGAATTTGGTTATTTTGAGCCTAAATAGGGAATTTGCAGGGACTGTTTACAAAGTAAATCAGTTTTTAATTTGTAGTCATAATGGTTTTTAGTGATCATGAGCATGATATTGAAATGTACCAAAAAGAAGCTGAATTGCTTTTTGAACTACCCAAGAAAATCGTAATTATGGTCAGTATTGGTTTGGTGTTGATTTCACTTACTTTAAAAGTTTACTTAGAAATTAGATTATAAATATTACTTTCACCTTATATTGTTTATTACAGTATCTTAATCTTAAACAATAGTAAACATGTGAACTAAACATTATTTGTTTTTTGCTTCACTCATTTCCATAGAGGCAGTGGATTGGTACAGAGTGGGAAGAATGTTAAGTTATTTTAGAAAATATGGACTTAATTTTAGAATAAGCTTTTATGAGTCTTTCATGAGAAAACTTGAAAGAGTTGTTTAAATAATTGTATGAGGGCACAATCTGAACTATGAATTATTGCCATTTACAAAATGAGTTGTACTTGAAAATAACATAAAAGAATTTAACTTGTCTTTCCCTAGCCAATCTTAAGTGAGGAAGAAAAGGATGAGATCACCTGAGGCTGTGAAACTCACTCACTCTTTGTGGTGTATGACATAAATGTCTATATTTGAAAGTAAGATAACATTACTTCATCCAGGATGCTCAAAAAAAAAAATCACAAGTTAAATGTCTTTATTTTTGTTTAATTATTTCTGTTGTTTATGAGTCACTATATGTTAGTGTATGTTGTGTGTGTGTAAGTTGCTTTTCTTTCTTTACATTCAGAAAACAAGTGTATATGAAGTTAAGATAATGCTTTATGGCATAAATACTCAACTTGTCCTTGGAATGGGCATATTAACTCCTGCTGGTTGCAGTTTGCAATATCAGTGTAACTTTGATATTTTGCTTTCCTTTTCAGATCCTGAAGTTGAGTGTGCCATTCAGTTGAGGAGAATTGGAGACAAACTGAATTTCCGGCAGAAACTTGTGAATCTGATATCCAAACTCCTCCGCTCAGGAACTTGACTTAAGAAGCTTTCGAATGAGGAGACTCCTTTCAAAGGAAGATTTCCCATTAGGTGCAAATTTCATCAATTAGAGGAGAGACTGCCTTGTAATGGAGAAGAATGTGAAGGAACTCTCAGTTGCTTTTGAATGCTCTTGGAAATGAAGATGGATATATGAATTTTTGTCGGAGGTTTGCCAGAAGTTGTTGTTTGGGATTCGAGAACATTAAAAATCCACTTTTTATTTTAAAACAAGAATGGAGGAGCTTTGAACATCGGGAATCAATTCTTTATACATTTTAGTTTTGTTTAGAGACTTGTTCTAGTATTTTTGCTGAAGGTTGCTGCCCAGTGTAAGAGGAGCTGACAAATGATTATGGACTATGGTCAGGGGCTGAGAAACAGAATACACTCCATGTTTGTTTCTACTTTGGGGGACAATGACGGAACAGTGTGTGATCTTTGGTTTATGTATATTATTTTGTTAAGAGTAAAACTTTTATTTTGAGAACACTGAATGTGATAGTGAATGTTAATTTCATAGGTCACTACAAAATATAAACTAATTTGAAAGTTTCTTTTGAGTTAAGATGTATTGTTTTTGTTCAGAAGACCTTTTACTAAGTGTGTTCCAATGAGCCTTAACCTGGAAAGTGATATACTTTGAAAAAATTTGAAGTGTTACTTGGTGCCAGTGAAATTCTTGCAGTAAAGAAAAAGAAGCATGGGGATTTTGCATAACTCAGAATAATTTTAAAAGCGATAGATTTTTTAACTGCTGTAATTAAAACTTGGTAAGATGAATATTCTAATATAACTGTTGATAAGAAAATGAATATTTTTAAAGAAGTTTCTAAAATCTGTAAAATGTCCTTTCTTATACTCAGTGTATATTGTATAAGAGTGATCTTTTAAGAGATTAAGCATGTTTTCATAATTGAGATACATACATGTATTTTTCAAAAGGAACAGATTGCTCATCCAGAATGAAAATCCCATTTACATACATATGCATAACTTCATCTGCTATATAGATATTATCTATCTATATATATATAGTGTTAGAGTAATAGGTATATTCTGAGACGGGCTTCATGAATTATGTTGTTTTCAATTATTAAAAGGCCAGGCTATCAACAAAACTCCACAAATATATAAAAAAGAAATAATACTGTCATGATTGAATTTCAGCAGGAATAATCTTATTTATTTTACTTATTTATCACTAAACTATTTTTTGCTTCATTTGATAATAAAGTTGCATTTTGGAATTTTGAGGCAAGGGTTTCATAACTACTTGAACTCTTACTAGAAGAATGTTTTAATATAGGCTATAGTCACTTTAGATGAAAAATTACCTCAGCATGTTTTTTTCTTCAGTATTACTTAAAGCTGTTAGTTTATTTAGTTGCAAAGACTTTTTTTGGGGAGGGGGGCAGCATCTGCCTAGAGGAGAATGTTTTGACTTGGATATTTATGGTCTATAACTATATTTATACATATATACAATTAAAATTTGATACTGTAGCTGTAACCTATTAAATAATTTAAAAATTACCTATTAAATAGCCTGTTAAAAATTACTTTTCTGTGTGTTTATTTTTCATCATGTAAGCTACTGAGTGTTCATTGTGAAACCAAAATATTTTAAGTAACCTCCATCAGCAGTTACCTTTTGACCAAACCACCTCTTCCAGTACTGGGGTGGGAGTGGGCACCCGTGGGGCATGAGTTCTGCTCTCTAGAGACATACTCGTTAATTGGGAAAGGAAGCAGTGGAAAATAGGAAATGAACGCCAGGCATAGGTCTCGGGTGCTGCCGTGTGCCGCAGATGGAGGCCTGGAGGCGGCGGAGGCTCGAGGTCTGACTTGGAGGTTTGGTGAGGCGGGGTCCCTGGCTGCTCCTGGTCTGCCTGCCGAGGGGCTCAGGTGCTGTTTTTGCTGCTTCCCGCCACCCAGCCCCGTGCAGCAGGTATTGCATCATCTGCAGCTAGTCATGTGCTGAAGGAGGTGTGACCCAAGTGGCCTTCCTGTTTGAGTGGGAGAGCTCAAAAGATCCTCCTCATTTCTTGCCTTTTGTCTCAGAGCCGCCTCTCTGACCCACCCCTGCCCACTTGAGTCTGCTGAGGTCCTGCGATGTGAATCGCCTCCCTCAGATGGGGAGAGAGGAAGGGCTGTGGGGGAAGGTGGCTGGTGGAGCTGATGGCTACAGAACTGGGGTGGTGGGGGGCCTGGCTCCATAAAAGGCAGGGCCCGTGTTTGATGGTATGAGCATTATTCCCTGAGAACTCCCATTCTTTAAAAACTTTATTTTAGAGTATAGCCAATTAATGTGACAGTTTCAAGTGCACAGCAGAGAGACTCAGTCATATGTATAAGTGTATCCTTTCTCCCCCAAACTCCCCTCCCACCCAGGCTGCCACATGACACTGAGCAGAGTTCCCTGTGCTCCACAGCAGGCCCTTTCTGGTGACCCATTTTAAATACAGCAGTGTGTGCGTGTGGATCTCAAATTCCTTAACTATCCCTTCCCTCTGGTAACCATACCATGATGTTCACATAATTGTATCTATTGACCAACAAATAGCTACTATGAATTAAAAAAATACTTTTTGATTTGCACTTAGATTTAAAAGAAAACCTCAGTAGTCTATATTTGGAAAGTGTCTATGTACCTGTCATCTATCCTGTATCTGTGAATGAGACGAGTTCTTCAGTCTAAAGATTCTGGGCCCTGTGATTATGGGTTTCAATCCCTTGCAATAACTGCCCACATATGTACCCCACACTGGGCAGGAACAGCATAAATGGTGAGAATTCTGTCAAACTCCTCACACCTTTGTCAGAGGGGAAGATGCCCCAGAAGATAGACCTTGAAAAGAGAATAGTGACCTAGAGTGAGGCTGCACAAAGGGTACCGCACTTTGGAATGCTGGAGCCGGACGCTTCGAGGCAAGAATCTGAGTCTGCTGAGCTGTGTAACTGAGGCAGCCTGTCTGAGGCAGCCTTGCTCCTCTGAAGTCAGAGACCCTGATTGTCAAGGTCCCTTGTGGTGTGAAACAGAACATGGGGTGACAAAGACGCCTAAAGAAGGCCTTGCTCACACTTCCTACTCGCCCCCTTATTTCAGACAGGATTCAGAGAGAACTGAAGGGTTTCTGAGAAGAAGTAAAAGCGTGGATGTAAAACGCCAAACCATCCCAAAGCAAAACGAAAAGAGCCGACTACCAGGCAGACTCTTCTCCCCAGCATTGATGGTAAGCCCTGGAGGAAGTCGTGCAGGGACTTCTCGGACGCGTAAATGATTTCTGGGAAATGAGAGTGGCCCGGGCATCCTGGCTTCCCTGACGGTGACCTCACTCCGTCAGGCCTGCTTCTTATATGAGGCTGGAAATAGCTGAGGGTCACCTGACAGGACACACCTGGCCGTGGAGTCACCTGAGTCTTCTTATGTAATAGGTCATGGTTCAAGAGCAAAACGGTTGTCAGTGCAATGCAGGCGCTAGCAGGAGCTTCTCTTTTGAGGACTTTCAGAAACTGCTTACTTCCCTGGTGGCTGGGATTCTGCCTTCCAGCGTGGGGATCGGGGAGGTGGGGTGTATGGGCTGGATCTCTGACTGGGGGTGCCGGTGAGGGGCTGGGATTCCAAATGCGCTGCAGCTAAGAGGTCAAGGCATGGAACACAAGCAGTTCTGTTCATGGGTTCAATAAAGGCTTTAAAAAATTGTCCACATCCCCCCAAAAAAATCTTAAAAAAGAAATTGCTGTAACAAACTCATAGTGTGATGGTCACACCTACCTACTGTCTTCTTCCAAACTGGCCACTTTTTAGAAAACCAGAATGTCGGAAAAGTAATGAGAGTTGTCGATGGAGATTTGGAATTCCTTTTCTTTTCTTTGGGATTCCTTTTCTTAGAAGTCTGGGTCTCACACTGCCTCCTAGTCTTGTCTACTCTGAGACTGCACATCACACAGAGCCTGGGCTGGGGTTTGGGTTGAAATAGAATAAACAAGCAAAAAAACAAAAAACAAAGAAACAACACCTTGATACTTCTAGTGTTTTAGAAAAAAGGCTTTTCTCCTTTTTGTCACACTCTCTCACTAATGGTCTCTGATGGAGCTTCTGAGATTTGTTTGTTTCCAACTTCTCATCTTTACTCAGCTATTTTCAAAACCAGAAAGTTCCTTTGCCCACAAGTGGCACTGGCTTCTGACATTGGAGTCAGTCAGTTGTTTCACCACTTACCCTTTGGGGAACTCTGGATAAATGACTTCACCTCTGTTTTCCTCTAAAATGGTGTAAAATGCACCCATCTCAAACCATCTTGAAAATCAGATGAGGTGAGAAAGTGCCTGACTTCTGGCTCACTCACGCTCTAAGTGTCCTTAACTGCACTGTCAAAACGGAGGGTTAGATATTAGCTTCTTTACCAAGCTATGGAAGGTCTTGTGCAATTAAGGTTATTAGACTAAAATAAAACCTTTTGAAGGAAGGCAGAAGGGCAGTGTGGAACTGGAGAGGAAGTGGCCGTTTTTCCCTTAATGAGGGCACCTGCTTTTAATTTGTGACCTGTTAGTGATGGCAGAACATTTATTGCCACCTCCTTTGTGTTAGGTTTCACAAATACTATTGAATCGCCTGAAGCCCCTTGAACATTTTCATATAAAAATTCACGTCTTGATTTATACAGTATTATCTCAAGAAACAGGAAGAAGAACTGGTCTGGTTAGCTTGGACTAGATTTGGATAAGGCTGTTTTCAGTGGCAGTGGGTGGTGGGGTGGGGTGGGGGGTGGGGGGTGGGGGTGGGGGTGGGAGGTGGTGGTTGGGGGAGGGTAGTTGTTTCATCAGGACAGAAGGGAAGACCTGCCTTTAGGGAACTTGAGTGGCATCCACCCCAGGGTTTCCATAGGGCTCCTCTGAGTCTGTCCTCCTGTAGACAAAACTTCAAGATCCATACCATTAACATTTTGATTTATTTATTTTTTACTTATTATTTTTTTTTACTGCATGGCACTGGGAATCTTTGTGGCATCATGCAGGCTCTTTCAACACTCTCCTTGGCACATGGGATCCTAGTTCTCCAATGAGGGAGCCAACCTGTGTCCCCTACATTGTGAGGCGGATTCTTAACCACTGGACCCTCAGGGAAGTTCCAAGTTAAATAACCATTTACCGATCACCCATGAGGAGCTCAGCATTTTAGAAACGATGGTTTTACTATTTCACTTAGTGCTTATAATTTGGAACGCATGATCATCTTTCTTATTTTATAGGGAAGGGAATAGTCTCTGGGAGCCAGCCATCTCCCCAGAGTCAACTGGCCGAAGAGCGGAAGACAGGATTCGAACCCATGCCTCTGTTACCTCAAAGCCTCTCCTGCCCCCAGAACAGGGCCGCTTCCCACAGCGCGGCAGGGGAGAGTCCTCATTCCGGAGCAAAGCTAAGGGTTCCCCAGCCAGGGATTCTATCCCCGGGTTTTCCTGAGGGTTGCAGGTTGATTACTAACCCAGCTGATGAAGGAGACATCCCGGTAAGCGTAGCAGCCGCTGGGATTCCTCTCGCGCAGCCAGGCAGCCGAGACTCTCACCTCCAGCGATGGACTCGCAGCCTCCGGAGGCTGGAAGCTGGCTCAGGTTAACCCGAAAACCCGGGGGCCCGCGGGGAGGCCGAGGCCCACCGCACCCCGGGGAGGGGTTGTGGGTCAAGTGCTCAAGGAATTCTGAAAGGCCCGCTCCCCGCCGGCTTGCCTGCTCCCAGCCAGAGCCCAAACAGCACCTCCTGAGACGGGCCTGCAGGGCTGTTCGCAATGGGAAAGAAAGGGATTCGAAGAACGCCGGCAAAAAGCAGTTTGGCTGCCCTATTTCAGAAAGCCAGGCAGGAATTAGGAAAGAAGAAGAGATCGGTGCCACCATAAAACAAACAAAGAAACAAACCCCGAACAATAGAGAAGGTAGGAACGACCGAGCCCGCGTCCTGGGTGATTCACTTGGACTTGTGCCGGGTGAGAGGCAGGGAGCGCTGGGTGGCTGTGTGGGTTATGACACTCTGGTTTTACCAAGGTCACTGTTTAGGGATTCCCAGATCCTCTGTCTTCAGGAAACACACGTGTATCAGTTCATCAGAGAGCAGAGCAGAGGAGGAAAAACGGCCCATTTTGGTGGGGGGTGGGGTGGGGGGAGGATATTTGCAATACAATACAGCGCCTGTAACAAAAGTGAGAAAACGTCTCCTTTTTTCTCTCTGAAGTTTTTACGGGTGTCACATCAAAAAGGGCAGATTTCTGAGAATTGGCAAATCAAGGGTAAAATTTTTGTTTAACTTTCAAAATGTGGTTCTAGAAGAATATGAGGAAGTCAGGCTAATGCTTCACAGATGACTCCTTGAGGCCCTGGGAAAGTACCAACCAGGATGATAAATCTGGGCTTTTCTTCCAGATTTTAATGAACATAAGGAGGAAGAAAGGTGATAATGTGCTCTAGGTGTGGCTTACTTGTAAACCACACTTTTCTAAGAATAAGCTGGTGAATATTGCTATATTTTGAGAAACATACTCTACTCTAATTTTCAACCCATTACAGTTACATTGAAATTCTCTCCATGATAAATATTCCCGAAGGGACACAGCTACTGGCCCCCTTTATCCCTACGTTTTACTATTCCATCCCTGAAGACTACGGAATGTTTCTTGGTCCCAGTTTGCCTGGTTCTCCCTGCTTTTAAAACTGAAAATCTCATGTCCTGGGAGCGGCCTCAGTTCGAGGTAAACCCAGGGCAAGTTGGTCACCCTTCTGTGGTTGTAATATGCTTGCAAGGGTACTTTTAGCTCACTTAACACTGAGGACCTCCACCTAAATAAACCATACCCCACTACTTTTTTCCACTTTTGGCTCGTTTGTGAGAAAGGGGTAGTCATAACTCCCAGCCCCTTGGAATCACAAAGTTCATAAGGGGATGAACTGTGACTTGTGAAGGAGATTGTGAATGCAAAGCTCTCAGCCTGGCAGTTACTAAGCTCCCAATAAATGGCTCCTTAAAAAAAAAAACAAAAACAAAACACCTCTGGGGGATGGGAAAGAGTTTATGAAAGCTGAATGTTATCATGGATTTATTGAGATTTTTTAAGTACCTGCTGAGTGAAGAGATGGAGAAAACGTCCTCCCTGAGTTATGGACTTCACAGTTGAGCTGAGGACACAGATGAGCAAAACCAGATGAAACATCTAGAAATGGCCCAGAATTAATAGTTATAAGCTGTGTGAACTTGTTCACTAGAGAAAAGAAAAATGTTGGGTAGGGTCAGTTTGTGTGGTGCTCCCCCTGGCCCCAAATTGTATCCAAGCCTTTATTTGAGTTCTAGTCACAGCAGTAAAATCAGAAAAACAAAAACAAAAAGAGTTATGAAGGAAGAAAATTGTCATTTATTTGCAGATAATATGACTGTCACTAGAGAAGATGCCAGACAATCTAAATGTAAACTGTTACAATGAACAAGACTAAAGAAGTTGCCTGGATAAAACATCATAGCACATAGGTCTATTTTGTATGTCAGAAATGCATTTTTAACACAATTGAAAAATAGGGGTAATTTATACGGCAAAAGAAATAGTAAAGAGAAAAAAAAGTCCAGAAAGAGTGCAGGATTGTGATGGATGAAGTTTTTAAACTTTTGAGGGACTTCCCTGGCAGCGCAGGGACTGGGACTTCACCATCCAACGTGGGGGATGTGGCTTTCATCCCTGTTTGGGGGGCTAAGATCCTACGTGCCTCTCAGCCACAAAACCAAGCACAGACCAGAAACAATATTGTAACAAATTCAATGGAGACTTTAAAAATGGTCCACGTTAAAAAAAATAAATCTTGAAAATATACTAAACACTTTTGAAAACCATTCAAGAAAATGAAATGAAATGATGAATTGAATTTTCATTCCTTTGCAAAGTTTTTATAGTTCCATCCAGTGCAATTTTAGTCACAATGTACATGGAAGGGAAAAGCCCCCCAAATAGGCAGATGAATATCCCAAATGAATTGTTGTTTGGAATAAAAAGTGAGTCCTTGAACTACCAAAAAGCAAGACATGATAACTTGATAGTAATTATGTCGGTATATTGTTGGTAGGTACAGACCCATTGATAGGGTCAGGTATTTTTTATTTCAGATAAAGAAGTATGTTGGTGAGCAGGTGAGTTATTTCACAGTCAAAACCCCCAGAGACTCAGAAATCTTAACAGGAGGTCTATCAAGTTCTCACTGGGATTCTTCCTGGGTTGGTTTCCTAAGACTCACTCAGTTTCTGTCATTGTAAAATCTGCCTGCCCACTCCACTCTTTCAGAGATGCTGTTTCTTAAAGGTCACTAGCAATTGCCACATCCCACGGCCTCTCTTTATGTTGCATCACGTCCAAGCTCTGAGCCTCACCTCCTCCTTCAAACTCATGTAAAGTCTTCTCAACCCTTAGCAAGTTCCTCTTTCCTCTTGGTTTTTAAATGTCACTTTCCCAAGGTTCTGCTTTCATCATGTTCTCTAAGAGTGGTGACCTCAGGTGCCCCCTTGAAGCCAACTGATTTTCAGTTTTCATCTCCATCTGGCTTCTTCCCCTGGGCACCAGCCTGACTCTGTCCCCTAGCCAGATTTCCTGACTTTCTAGGATTCGTTTACAGTTTTTATTAATTTTGTTCTCAAAGCTCTGTTATCCTTCAAGGCCAATGTCAAAAGCCATTTCCTCAAGAAGTATTTTCAGATTCCCCAATCAGAAATGACAGTCTATCTTTTATATGCCCATAGCACATTTTTCTTATCATGATGCAACACTGATTTCACATTTATGTTAATTTTATATCTGCTTCTCCAAGTTGATTATAAGCTCCTACAGGTGGGACACAGATCTCATTTATTTTTCAATCCCGTGTGTCACTTAGCAAAGTGGCATTTATTCACTTGGTCATTCATTCATTTACTCATTCATCCATAAGATAATTTTGATCATACGTGCTAACCACTACATTTGACACTACAGATAAAAGACAAAATAACCACGAACACATGTCTCTTTGGTGGGAAGACCAAGGCAAAAACAGAAAACTACAATTAATCCTTTATGTACTGGGCCAAGAGGTGAGCACAAAGTGTTGAGGGAGCTCTGAGACTTACAAAGTGTGTGTGTGTGAGTGTGTGTTAGTGTGTGTGTGCTCATGTGAGTGTGTGTGTGTGAGTGTATGTGTGTGAGTGTGTGCTCATGTGAGTGCGTGTGTGCGTGTGTGTGTGCACATGTGTATGAGTGTGTGAGTGTGTGTGTATGTGTGAGTGTGTGTGCATGTGAGTGTGTGTGAGTGTGTGCATGCATGTGTGAGAGTGTGTGAGTGTGGGTGAGTGTGTGTGTGTGAGTGAGTGTGTGTGTGGCAGGAGGTATTGAAGTCTTCTCGGAGTAGATGTTGCCTGAGATGAGTGTATAAGTTATACATGTCTGTGTAACAAATGACCCTCAAATTTGGAAATGTTGAACTGTGCACTTCTATTATCTCAGGGTCTCTGTAGCTAGGAGTCTAGGTGTGGATTAGCTGAATCTTCTGTCTCAGAGTCTCTCACAAGGCTGCAATCAAGGTGTTGCCCAGGGCCACGATCTCACCTGAAGGCTCAAGTGGAGAAGGGTTTACTTCCAAGCTCTATCATGTGGTTGTTGGAAGGACTCAATTCTTTGATGATTGTCGGGCTGAGAACCTCAGTTTCTATCTGGTGGTTGGCTAGAGCTACCCTCGGCTTCTCCCCGCATGAGTCTTTCCAGCTTATGTTATCAGAGCAAGTGCTGGAGAAGAGTAAGAAAGAGAGAGAAAGCGAATAGGAGAGAGGGGGAGAGAGAGAGAGGAACAAGTTGGAAGTCACCGTCTAAAGCCTAATCATGGCAGAGACATCCCATCATTTTTACTATATTCCATTTGTTAGAAACAAGTCACTAGGTCCACCCCACACTCAAGGGGAAAGGATTAGTAGGGCATAAAGACCCAAGAATTGGTGATTCTTTGAAATCTATTTTTAAAGACTGTCCATCACTGCAATAAATCTTAAAGAATACATGAAATAGTTCACTTCTCTAAGAGCAAACAGGGCTTCCCTGGGGGCTCAGATGGTGAAGAATCTGCCTGCAATGAGGGATACCTAGCTTTGATTCCTGGTTCAGGAAGATCTCCTGGAGAAGGGAATGACAACCCACTCCAGTATTCTTGCTTGGAGAATCCCATGGACGGAGGAGCCTGGTAGACTATAGTCCACAGGGTTGCCAAGAGTTGGACACGACGAACCCTTTCAGGAGCAAACAAGAATAAGTGCATGATGAGCTAGAGCCTGGGGGCCCCACGGGTGTGTGACTTGAGATACTTCTGGAGTGCCTTTCAAGACCTGCCTACAGGCTTCTGGTGGATTTTGCCTTTGCACAGTGTGTGATGGCTTGGCTGCTTCTGTGGCTTTTCTCCACCCCTCCTTCTGCCATTATGCCAGCAGAAAGAATCGGCACAAAAGAAGACACTTCATAGCTTCCAAGGGGCTGCAGTCAGAGAGGGGGAGTCCGAGCAACCACCCCGCCCAGGCAGGTGGGAAGATAGGAGGTGATGAGGTTGGGGCATCTAAAGTCAACCAGAAAAATGAGCCAGCTTCTGAGGCCTGTCAATTCCCCCCCTGAAAATGGGTCACATTTGTTGGGTGACTCAGCAGGGCAATCATCCGGAAGTAGCTTTTTCTTGTTTATTTTTATTTTTTTAACGGGCTCAGTGAAGGGAAAAAGCAAACAGGTACGTTAACAGAATTGACAACGATTTAAACTTCTTATGTCATATATGGAAATGGCTTTCATTGTTTAACCAGCTACCCACACACACAAAGCCTAATGACCCGCACTCGTCTGCTTTGCTGTGCACACTGCTTTTGTAGAAGCCAGGGGTCTCTTTGCCATCAAATAGGTAACTCAAAACTGGACAGAGGCTCAGATAAGACCCTGTCCCCTAGCTGATCGTTCCGACACCCAGAAACACACACGGGATCCCCCTTTGTCATTTATCTCACTGCAGACAGGAAAGCTGGGTGTGGGGTGCTGTGTGTCTGCTCAGGCCGGGGCCCCGTGGGACTTCAAACTGCCCTTCTGGCAGCTGGGATGACTCAGAGTGGCTCTCCAGCCAGCACTGCGGGGCCCGGCAGGGTGGGGCTGTGTGTAGCTGAGCTCCAGAGTCCTCCCCAGTTGCTTTATTTTAAGCCACAGGGTCTTACAGTAAGTAACAGGTTCATAGGAACTGCATGGCTGGCTAGGGAGTGGGAGGGATTAAATACTGTCTCTTGGTCCCCATTTTAATAATAGCTTACCCTTTCCCATTGCTTCCTGTGTGCCAGCTCCTGCATTAAGCACCTTGTAAGTATGATTTCACTTAATCCTTCCAACAACTTTCAGGGCTAAGAGTGATTAGCCCCACTTTTTTTTTTTTGGAAGGTTTGGAAGTCTGCCCAGTTGGAAGACTAGACGCAAAGGGAGAGACAGAACCCAGATCCTTCTGACTCCAAAGCCCATGTCCCTGGTCTTCAGGGTGGATCTGCCTCTTCCCGTGGGGAATTAATTCCATGAGCACTGTGAGAAGGCAGATGCTTTGCTGAGCACTTCAGAGAACATAAACGCTGGGACACGTGGTCCCTGTTGTGTGGGAGCCACTGGACTCTGGAAGAGCCTCTCAGGGACATGGGGAAACGTTCATTTTAGTCTCCCTTCTGTCCGTCACCGGAGGGGTGACCCTGGCTGATTTATTTAGTCCAGGATTCCTTTTTTTGTTCAGCTCTAAGATGGAGATAACAGCACTATTGTGAATCTGGACAGGAAAAGGCAGAGGAGGGTGTGTTGAAAAGTAACAGGTGCTTGGAAAAGTGCGGCTTCGTTCATCTCTCACGAGGTACCTGTTTTTTTTTGGAGAAGGAAATGGCAACCGACTCCAGTGTTCTTGCCTGGAAAATCTCATGGACAGAGGAGCCTGGCGGGCTACAGTCCATGCGGTCGCAAGGAGTCGAGCACGACTGAGCGAGCAAACAGCCTGGTTTTTAGCTGGGCAGGTCCTGAAGCAAGGTGTGCTCAGGCAAACGCGAGTGTCTTGACACCCCCAAGGCACCTCCCGTCTCCTCCACCTCACGTTCTGTCTCTCCACTCGCAATTCCGTCAGCTGGGCCGTCTGATTATGACCCTTCTCTGTGCTCCCACAGTCAGGACCGCCGTCATTCCTCATCTGGATCATCGCCACGGCCTTCTGATGGGTCCCTGGCGTCTGCCCTCACTTGTCTCTCTAGACTCAGCTTGACTGCCACCTTGTCGGGGAAGTCTGTGAGTATCCTTTTAAAACTTGCACCGTCATTCGCTAGACCCTAATCCTGCTTTATCCCTCTTCACCACTTTATATAGACGTGGTGATTTGCTGAGTGTGATGCCCACTTTAGAATGGGGGGCCCCTGAGGGGAAGGGGCCACGGCCCTCCTGTGTCTGCTGTATAACAGGACCCAGGGCCCCGCAGGTGGCAGCCACTACCTCCATTCACCCCGTCAGTGCACTGTCAACGTAGTCTGCTTTTTTTTAAAATTGAAGTAAATTTGAGACATAATATTATATGTTACAGGTGTTCAATATAGTGATTTACAATTTTTAAAGGTTATCACTTAGAGTTATAAAATATTGGCTATAATGCAGGAGACTTGGGTTTGATCCCTGTGTTGGGAAGATCCCCTGGAGAAGGGAAAGGCTCCCCACTCCAGTATTCTGGCCTGGAGAATTCCATGGACTGTATAGTCCATGGGGTTGCAAACAGTCAGATATGACTGAGCGGCTTTCACTTTCACAGATTAAATATTTTGAGAGGAAGATAATAATGTAACTGAAAAATATCTTCATCTAATACATTACATTATTCTATATTAGTGTTTACTCTTATCTACTGAATGCACTTTGCTTTCACTTGAAAGCACTGATTATACTCCCTGCGTGGGACAATATATCCTGGTAGTTTCTTTTACTTGTTTGCACTTCTTGATCTCTTAGCCCTGTGATTACCCTTCCCTCTCTCCACTGGTAACCACCAGTTTGTTCTCTGTATCTGCGAGTCTCTTTCTTTCTTGTTGTAGTATTGGTCTGCTGTCCTTAAATTACATTTAAAAATTCATGTATTTCTTTATAACTGTGCTGAGTGTTCGCTGCTGCTCAGGCTTGTTCCTCTAGCTGCGCTGAGTGGTGGCCACTCTCTAGTTGAGCTGCATGGCCTTCTCATTGCAGTGGCTTCTCTTGCTGTGGAGCATAAGCTGTAGGGTGTGTGGGCTTCAGTAGCTGTGGCCCCCGGGATCTAGAGCCCAGGCTCAGGAGTTGTGGTGCACGCGCATCGTTGCCACGAGGCATGCGGGATCTTCCTGGACCAAGAATCAAACCCATGACCCCTGCATTGGCAGGCAGATTCTTTACCACTGAGCCACGAAGGAAGCCCATTAAATCACATTTTTAATCTTAAAAAGATTCAGGATGTGCAGAAAGGCAGAAAAAGGGGGAGGAATTTACCCATAATGGCAGTCACAGAAATAATCACGGCGAATACCTCTAAAACAATT
The DNA here is from genome assembly GCF_032405125.1 of Capricornis sumatraensis. Classification (NCBI taxonomy): domain Eukaryota; kingdom Metazoa; phylum Chordata; class Mammalia; order Artiodactyla; family Bovidae; genus Capricornis; species Capricornis sumatraensis. The sequence goes on from NC_091089.1 coordinate 61,327,503, forward strand.
TTAATGTTTCAATATAATTTTGTGAGTATTTTAATTACAAAGTCTTTATTATAGCCCATTTCATCCCATTGGTTCTGAATTTTGGCTCTTTTTTAAAAACTGAAGTATAGTTGGTTTACAATATTGAATTTTGATGCTTGACTTGAAACATTTGAACACTGGAGTGAGCCATATCTGGGGTCTATGTTTAGCATTGTCAGCCAAGTATTTGAAGAATGTTAGCTCTAAGAAGCACATGATACATCGTGGGCTGCTGCTTGTGTGTCTAATGGCCTGACAACACCCTCTACTTTATGACACATTAATTGATGTATTAATAGACCACTTCAGCACCTGCCCTGTGCGGTGCCTCTAGGTCCCTGTGTCTGAACCTTGCGCTGCTATGGTGTCGTCTTTCTCGTACATTTGCGTTGTGCAATCTATAGCAACAGTCGGGCCATCCTGCTGAAGGCGTGGTTGTGGTGAAGGATGGCGGCTTGACTCATCCCTGGTTGGTGACTTTTATGATAAAGCCCATGACCATCAAAGAGCGAGTGAGTTTTCAAGTGGGGGAGAACCGTAGGCTCAGAGACAGGACGGCCAGGCTCTTGTCCGAGTGTTGCAATGAACTTACTGGAAGAACTTGCAAAGTCACTTATTCTCCTGATGCCAGTTCCCACATGGAGAAGATGCGTCAGGGTGGGGGGAAGAATGGAGGATGGTAATTCCTTAACTCCCATCAAAGATGCATGATCTTGGCTAATTGTCTTATGAGTTTCTATCTATTCCATACATCAGATGAAGCAATAAACCAGACCACACACCCTCCTTCCCAACCCACCAAACCATCAAAATCCATCTCAGCAACATTTACCATCTTCTGCTCAGATTCCCTGGAAATGGCCCAGCTGCGGAGAACAATGCCTCGTGTCACTTCATGTATGTTTGTGCAGACCTTTGACCGTTTCTGAGTCTGAGGAAGATTCTCTGGCCTTTTTCAGAGCTTTCCATCTTCAAAGAAAGGGTGAAAAGAATTGAGGATTCTACCCAGGCTAAATAATGCTCTCAGTTGGGGCCAAAATACCGATAATCTGTCGCTTGCTGACACTTTCAAATACAAAATGTCTCTCAAAGCCTTGTTGAATGTTCTCGTCTTAAAGCCTGACCACTTGCATATCACTTCAATTTTTTAATGCTTTAAACTTGCTACACAGTTATCTTGTTCAACTTGGTGTGAAACAGAAGGGAAAAAGCCATTCTGGACTGCCTCATTTTTAATTCTATGTTAATGTAGCATTTTTAAACCTTGCTCTTTCTCCCCAGTTTGGCTCAGATTTGAACACCCTCGATGACATGTACCTTTGGAATGCCACCAAACAGGGCCGTGCTTCCTTTGCCAGAGAACCCTGGTGCCTGGTGACCTGTGAACTTGGTATTGTCTCCAAGGAGTGTTTCATTTTACTTGACAGCAGGCAGCTTCTCTGTCAAGTGCAGTGTGCCCCCATCTTCCTATAGGATTCCTTGCCGAGAATTCCCACAGGAAGACAAGTTGCCTTTGCCTGTAAATGTTTCCTTAGATATTGCCACTTTCTTTCACTGTTTTTTCCCCCTACCAGATATAAATGTTGCTGTTCAACTGCTCAGTCATGTCTGACTCTGCGACCCCATGGACTGCAGTAAGCCAGGCCTCTCTGTCCATCACCAACTCCCGGCTTGCTCAAACTTATGTCCATCAAGTCGGTGATGCCATCCAACCATCTCATCCTCTGTTATCCCCTTCTCCTCCCACCTTCAATTTTTCCCAGCATCAGGGTCTTTTCAAATGAGTCAGTTCTTCCCATCAGGTGTCCAAAGTATTGGAGCTTCAGCTTCAGCATCAGTCCTTCCAATGAATATTCAGGACTGATCTCCTTTAGGATGGACTGGTTGGATCTCCTTGCAGTCCAAGGGATTCTCAAGAGCCTTCTCCAGCACCATGGTTCTAAGGCATCATTTCTTGGGCCTGCCAGGCTCCTCTGTCCATGGAATTTTCCAGGCAAGAATACTTGAGTGGGTTGCCATTCCCTTCTCCAGGGGATGTTCCTGACCCAGGGACTGAACCTGGGTCTCCTGCATTGCAGGCAGATTCTTTACTATCTGAGCCACCAGGGAAGCCATGGATATAAATAAAGACGACATTTTTCCAGCTCTTTGTTTGGGCAGCGTGGAAGGCTGATGCTTTCATATACTGACTGAGCATTTGCTGGAATGCTTCATGAACTTCCTTCTGCTGAACAAACAGAAGCTAAGCTCCATTGCCTTTGGGCAGAACCAGAGAAATAAGAAAAAAATCTTGGTTATTTTTTGTTTGTTTGTTTTAAAAGCCAATAGCTAGGGGTAAGATAAAGAAGATCTGGAGGAATGGATGGGCAAGCAGAGCCAGTTCTCCCACCGTTGAAGATGAGTTAACGTTGCCCAGGACAGAAGAGACCTGAAGAGGGGAGAGTTCCGTGGGGCTGGGACCGGGGCACAGATGTGGGCAGTCGTGGGGCCAGCGGCAGCGCCGCTGTCTGTTTCCAGCCCCAGGAAGCTGTGGGGGGTCCCCTGTGCGGCCTCCAGGCTCCTGGCTCTCTTCATGAGCATCTCCATCTCCTATGTACCTTCTGTGTCCTCTCATTCAGGGAGATGGTCCACAAGCATCAATTGCCTGTATCCCAAGTCTGTGCTCAGCATCTTCCTACAGCTCACTGTGAGAAACCCCCCATTCCACAGTGGAGGACATTTAAGCTGTCAGGAATGTGCCTTTCTAGTTCCTTCCGCTTTTCCCTTAAAATCCTAATTTACTGCCTCCAAACAGAAGAATATTGGGTGTTGGCAGGCCCTCTGCTTCCAGAGTCACACTTCAACAGACCTAGTAGAGATCGTAAAGCTGTCAGAAGGTGGGGCTTGATCAATTTCCCAAATAGTCTCAGATTAGCTAATTCCAAAGTGTTAATTCTGTGATCCTTTCAGGCACACGTAAAGCTCAGAACCATTTGCTGCACTTAGAGAATTATTTAGTATGAATTATTCATATGGCTTAGTGTTAATGTTTTAATTCATTGTAGAACCTAATGGGTGTGGTCAATTTCACCCAATCAGTTTGGGAGGATACAACTTCAGAATCATTTCACTTTGTTTGCACATTTTTCATCACAAGAAGCTAGTATATTAATACCTGATTCCATGAGACAAACTCAGTAAGGGAGGGATGTGTATTGCTGAGTGTATAAATAACCCACTGTTATAAATAATTCGAAAATCTGAATTAGCAAAATGAAAATTTCATTTGTTGGTCTCATAGAGTCTAATGCTGATGTTCCTGGTTGAGGTCCTTAGCCTTCTTTTGGGCTTCCCAGGTGGCGCCAGTGGTAAAGAACCCACCTACCAATGCTGGAGACGTGAGACTTTCCATCCTGGTGGGCTGCGGTCCATAGGGTTGTTCAGAGCTGGAAATGATTGAAGAGACAGCCGCACACCCTAGTCGTCTTTCTTCCAAGGACAGATTGAGGGACCCAGGATCTTTCCATCTTGAGGGTTCGTCATCTTTTGGCTTCAGGGTCATTGTTATGAGCTGAACTGCGTCTCCCTCCTCAAATGCCTGTTTTGAGACCTTAACCTCCAGTACCTCAAAATGTGACACTGTATTTGGAGCTAAGTCAGTATTAGTTGCTTAAATGTGTCTGACTCTTTTCGACCCCATGGAGTGTAGCCCACCAGGCTCCTCTATCCATGGGATTCTCCAGGGGATCTTCTTGATCTAGGGGTCGAACTTGGGTCTCCTGCATTGCAGGCAGATTCTTTACCATCTGAGCCACCAGGGAACTAGGGTCTTAAAAAAGGTGATGGAGTTAAAAGGAGATTGTTAGTGTGAGTTCTAATCCAATCTGACCGGTGACTGCATTTGGAGAGGGAATCTCATGGAAACATTAAGAGACACTAGGGATGACTCTCACAGACAAAAGACCACGAGAGGATACAGCAAGGAGCCACACAAACCAAGGTGAGGGGCCTCGGGAGAAACCAACACTGCTGATTCGGTGGTAGCGATGGGTATATAAAGTCTGGTTTCGACCCATCACGTTCTAGCTGTGAGACACTAGGCAAATTACCTCACCTCCCTGTGGTTCGGTCTTCCTGTTTGTAAACAGAGGTCATAGCAGAACTCAGCTCCCAGGGTTGTGGTGTGGATGAAAGGAGATAATACATGGGATGAACTTAACACAGTGTCTGGTCTACAGTAGATGTTACGTAAGTGTTTGCTATTACTGTTATTCATGGCAATGGCACCCCACTCCAGTACTCTTGCCTGGAAAATCCCATGGGCGGAGGAGCCTGGTGGGCTGCAGTCCATGGGGTCGCTAAGAGTCGGACACGACTGAGCGACTTCACTGTCACTTTGCACTTTCATGCACTGGAGAAGGCAATGGCAACCCACTCCAGTGTTCTTGCCTGGAGAATCCCAGGGATGGGGGAGCCTGGTGGGCTGCTGTCTATGGGGTTGCACAGAGTTGAACACGACTGAAGTGACTTAGCAGTAGCTGCAGCAAAGTATTATCACTGTCTATGGACATAAAGCTGCTAACGTTTTTCTGTGTTGGCATCACATTTTTCAGGAAGAGTGGAAGCTATCATATTGATTTAACAAATGATGATAATCTTCCTAGATCTGATAGGCAGCATTTCATTTCTTTTCTGCCTTTTTCTAGTTCACGATTCCAAGTGGAGCAGATGTGAAAGATATAATATAGGATATTGGTTGGAAAAAAACGTGAATTCCTGGGTCAGTGGACTTGTGTTCAAATCCCACTTCAACCATTAGACCAGCCGTGGTTAGGAAAATGCATATAAGAATGCTACTCTTTTCATTCATTGTATTGGCAAGATTTTAAGCCATTAATGATTTAATACACACTTGTTTCTTTCTTTTTTTTTTTTTCCTGGCCTTCCATCAGTTCTTTCTGTTCTATGGCAGCAAAACCACATACATTTTGCATCCAGCCCTATTTGAATCCAGGTCTATTCCTGGACTGCTGAGTTAAATGTGCCAGTAAATTCCCTTATTAATTTAAATTAAAAAAAAAAAATAGAGGAGAATTGCACAAGAGCCTGAAAAGAGAAAATGAGCACTTGCCTTGGAGAATCACAAGTCCAGGCATGCTTCCTAACATATGCCTCAGAATCTGCCTACTTCAGGAAAGATCCACACTTCACATTCATTGTCCCAGTCACCACCCTGGACATCTTGCCCTGTTCTCCAGACCTGCCCCACGGGCCATGTGGGGCAGCGTGTCGCAATCTCATTCTGAGAAAAGGACCATGTGATTGGTGAGAGAGATCAAGCTTAATCTCAGAGTAGTTAAAGAAGCCTGGAGGTCTGAGTGGGCAGAACATGTAGGCCAAGACTTGCAAGTATGTGTGGGTGTGTCCGTGACTCCAATTCTGGAGCTGAGTGGGAATAAAACTAATTTCTGGAGGCAGGTGAGGGAGACTGGGGGGAGGGCAGGACGCAGCTGTTAACAATGGGACTTCAGGTCGAGGGGTCACAGAGTCAGATGGTTTAGCAAGCGAGCCCGCATCCTCCCTTCTCTGACTTTTCAGAAAGAATTCTTGCCAGGTCTGGCAGGACGCATGCAGAGACTAAGCGTGCCTGTCCTTGCCCACTTTCTAGCCCCCCTTCATGCTCCAGGCAGGGTGCTCTTCCTTTTCCCTGCTCTGACGGCACTTCAGAACACTGGCCTTCTCAACCAAGGCCTCACATGAGAAGTGATGGGGCAGTGGTCCCCGACAGCAGAGATCTCGTCTTCAAGCAAACGGTCTTGAATCTAATGGCACAGAGGCCGCAGCTGGGAGGCCTGGATACCACGGTTGCTATGTGAACTTGGGCAGACTAGGCTTGAATGTCAAAGTCTCTGTGTTCTCCTTTGAAAAATAGGCATTGTAAAATCGACTGAACTGGTCGGAGTCGAGGCAAAGTTTTTAGTTCCAGAGGTGGAAGCAAATTCTTCTTCTTCCAAGTGAGCACAAGCCAGTTAGTTGCCTGGGGTATAAGAAAGCTAAGACCAAAGGCTGCCTCCAGCTTTCTGAATGCAGGAGGGGAGCAAGCTGCGAGCGAGGGGTCATTTCTTCCACTGCAGACAGTGTTGCGCAAGAACCCTGGGGAAGAGGAGGCATCGTCTCCCCAGCTTGCCAGTATCTGAAAAAACTGGCTTCTGAACTGCATGGTGACACTTCTGGCACCAAATGTGTGGGTGTTCCCCTGCTCCCACCCCCTCTTCCACCTCTAAACAAACCTCCTAGTTCTTCAGATTCACTTCAGTTCTGACACCACCTACCTGGGCAAGACTGCCGTCACTCCTATACCTTCTGACTGAGTGGCGGTAAGTCGGGGATTCCCTTGACCCCCTTCTCAGGTTCAGGCATTGCTAGAATGGCTCACAGAACTCAGGAAAACGCTTTCCTTATATTTATCAGTTTCCTGTAAAGGATTCAACTCATAGTCAGATAAAATATTCACAAGTCAAATGTAATATTACAGCAGAGAACAACATCAAGGCTGAGTAGTTTTATCCTGGAATGCAAAAATCGTCCAACATGGAAAAAAAATCTATAAATAAAAACTCATACAAGTTAAAAGAAAAACCCTACATATTAATGGGTATTCAAAAGGCAGGTGATAATTTATTAATAGTATCCACTGAAAAATAAGAGCTACTTAAGTACAGTATGATTTACCAAAATGCAAAAACAAGCGTTATACCAAGAGCCATAGTGCAGAAGAAGTCATTTGAATTAAAATCAGAAATATGACAAGAATATGTACTATGTCAAATTACTTTTACTTCTACATTGTTTTGGAGGGTCTAGCTAATGCAATAAAAATTAAATAATCTGTATAACGAAGAGAAAAAATATTAGAGTTAAAACCCAATTTCAGTAAATTATTTGGACCTTTTCGTGGTTTACCCTTTACCTTTATTTATGCACTGAATACTGTTATAACCTAGTGTAAATGTGTTTTGTGTATTATGTCAACAGATTTAATAGTTTTTTTTTCCTTTAAAACTGAGAATTTTGTATCCCCCACTAAAAACGATTTCCCCATTCAAAACTATACAAAATAGTTTTATATTTTTTATATTTAAGCTTAGAGTTCATCTGGAATCTTTTTTGGCTTAAGGATCAGTGTTGGGATCCAGATTTATCTTCAAAATGGTTGCCCAACAGTATTTTTTTGGCTACACTTTGTGGCTTTCAGGCTCTTGACTCTATCCCAGGGATTGGGCCCACATGCTTGGCAGTGGAAGTGCTGAGTCCTAACCCCTGGACTGCAGGGGGTTCCCCAACAACACTCCCCTCACCCTGTTTAAAAAATTATTTAATTGGAGGCTAATTACGTACAATATTGTGGGTTTTGCCATACATTGAGATGAATCAGCCACGGGTGTACCCCATCCCTCGGGGTCATCCCAGCACACCAGCCCTGAGCACCCTGTTTTATGTATCGAACCTGGACTGGCGATCTGTTTCACATATGGTAATATACATGTTTCAATGCTATGCTCTCAAATCATCCCACCCTCGCCTTCTCCCACAGAGCCCAAAAGTCTGTTCCTTACCTCTGTGTCTCTCTTTTGCTGTCTTGTATATAGGGTCATTGTTACCATCCTTCTGAATTCCATATACATGCGTTAGTATACTTCACTGGTGTTTTTCTTTCTGACTTGCTTCACTCTGTGTAATAGGCTCCAGTTTCAGCCACCTCATTAGAACTGATTCAAATGTGTCCTTTTTAATAGCTGAGTAATATTCCATTGTGTGCATGTACCCCAGCTTTCTTATCCGTTTGTCTGCTGATGGTCTTATTCATCTGCCGCTGGACATCTGGGTTGCTTCCATGTCCTAGCTATTGCAAACAGTGCTGCGATGAACATGGGGTTACACCCTTCACCACTTTTTAAACGATTCTCTTTCTGCCCTGCATCTGAAATGCCAGCCTGACTGTGAAGTGTACTGTGGATGCGATTTGGTCTGTTCCCCTACTACCGTTTCTTCCTTTGGCAGTTCCGAGGAATTGTAATGCTTGTGTCTGGATTTTACGTTTTTGCTATTTGAAAGAACCGTTTTCTAGAGAGAATCTTCAGTCTTTTCAAATAGGGAGAGGAAGGTGCGAGCAGAGAGGTTGCTGATGCTGCAGGAGAAGGGTGGGGTTGAGACGGATGAAAGCTGAGGAGGCCGAGACAGACGGGGTTTCCTGAGCCGGAATGAGGAGCTGCTCTCGACCGGGAGGGAGCACACCCTGACGCTCGGAGCAGACGGCGGAGCAAGGGCCGCAGGCTCGCGTTTCTAACGAGTCAGGGAGGCGCCAGCTGGGCGCTGTTTCAGAAGTGAACGGCCGGGCTGCGAAGCAGTGTGTGTGGTATGAAGGGCTTTGTTCCAGCACGGACCGTCTAATCCCCCGTGTGCTGATTTGCTTAACAGTCCCTTTCTAGTTCCAGGTCTCTTTACAAACAAAACAGGGACTCACAGTATGAACAGCAGAGCAAGCTGGACGCTGCCTCTCCTCCTCCCTAGGAGCTTCCCAGGTGGCTGGGTGGTAAAGACCCCGCCTACCAATGCAGGAAACTCGGGCTGGATCCCCGGGTCGGAAGCTCCCCTGGAGGAGGAAGTGGCCACCCACTCCAGTGTTCTTGCCTGGAGAATCCCACGGACAGAGGAGCCTGGTGGGCTACAGTCCTTGGGGTCACAGAGAGTCGAACCGACAGAGCACAGGCCGGCTGGCTGGCCCCTCCTCCCCAGACTCAGAGGGAGTAAAACGGTGCATTGTTCCGGTCCAACAGTGAGTTGAGGGTTGGAATTTTCTGCCACGTCGGTCAGGGGCCAGTGGTCACTCATCGCAGAGAAGCGGCCAGGGGCCACTGCTCCACCTGAAGCGTTGCCTCTGAAGAACACCAGGGCCTGCCTCACCTAATTAGGGAGAAGCAGCAGGTCCACCAGGTCATGTCAGCAGGGCCAGAAGTCTCCAGGGGTGAGTGGATGTCCTGTTACTCCAGACTGCCCGGGGACAGGCGGCCACAGAGCACTTCTTGTTCCAGGGCTAGCCGGCTATCTTGGCAGGAGAACACACCTATCTGTTAAAAATAACCAGCCCAGAATCAAACACAATGATGCTTGTTGTTTAGTTTGTGAGTCCAGCTCTTTGTGACCCCATCGACTGTGGCCTACCAGGCTCCGTCTGCTGTCTGTGGCCTACCAGGCTCCGTCTGCTGTCTGTGGGATTTGCCAGGCAAGAACACTGGAGTGGGTTGCCATTGCCTTCTCCAGGGGACCCTCCTGACTCAGGGATCAAATCGGAGCCTCCCGCATTGGCAGGCGGGTTCTTGCCACTGGGCCCCCGGGGAGGTCCTTCAAACACCTGAATCCAAAATCCCTTCTGCTGTTTTTTTCACTCGAGTGGCATTGGCCTGGTTTATACTCAAAGATTTTAATAAATTCACTAGATCGATCTCTGCTATGAAAGGAAGAGACTCTGTTTACAGAATGGCATTTGCCTTTCGGGGTGCTGACCCCAGGGGTGGTTCCTCTGGGGACCCTGTCAGTGCCATTAGGCTAATGGCATTCAGCCGCGGTCTCCATATATCAGGAGGGGTGCAAACGCTTTCCAAGGGGCACGCAAACCCAGAGAGGTTTCCGGAATGAACGCCCTGGGTCTCAACTTCAATATGTATATCTTCCGAACGTTTAATCTGCTTGAGAGTTTGCCTCAGGTCATCTTTTATAACCCACTGGCACACGTTCATCATGAATCTCAGTGAGGCTTCTGCCCCCACCCCACCCCGGCCCACCGGGTGTGAACGACCCCTAGAAGAAAGAGGGGGACGGTTGGACATGTGGGTGGGGGCTGAGGAAGCCAGTGACTCGCGACGGGCTGATGGGGTTTTGGAAATCAGGGAGCTTCCAGTCAGAGGCCAGAAACTGTCTGTGAGCTTTCAGTTGGACACCTAGCCAGGTGGTTTGTTTTTAGTGATCGACAGCTAATAAAGTAACTTATTTTTAGTGCTGTATCTTCAAAAGAGTTTCATCAGTGAAACTGAGAAGTGTTTAGATGATTGAGCAACATTTTATATCCACATTCCTCTGGTTTCTACCCATTTACGTGCAGAAAGTTTTCACAATTGTTTTTAAAAAGTGAAAAGAGAAATAAACTTGACATGAAACTAATCTCAGCCTATTATCCACAAATATGTTTAATAATTGAAGAAAAACCCCAAACCATTAAACAGAATAGACCCGTTCCTCTCTTAAGAGCTTCGCTCCCAGTATACTTTATTGCATTTTGCTCCATACATCCAAATCTGCATCCACATATATGTGTATGCATTTTTGGGGGCTGGTGTGGGGTCTTAGTTCCCTGACCAGGGATTGAACCCACGCTCCCTGCGGTGGAAGGGGGGGCAGAGCTCTAACCACTGGCGACCAGGGAATTCCATATTTTGCTTATATTTTTCCCTTAATGTTTTACTTTATATTGTTATTTAATGACTTAAAATATGTAATGTTTAGGTATTTTGATCAACTGAAAATGATTGTAAAGATAATTCCATCTAGAGAAAAATGCCTTTTTTTTAAACAAAGGTTTATGGTCAAAGGAAATAATTTTTCAATTTCAACTTATAAACCTGTTTTTGTTATGGAACTATAAGGAAGATCAATAAAAGACTCTCGGGCATGAAACTATTACATTAGGTTAGAATTCTGAGGGGAAAGGCAAAGTGAAGAGCCAGGGCTCAGATGGCCCCCTCCACGCTGGGTTTGAGAGGCTGGTGGGCACATGAATTCTTCGAGGGCACTTCCCGGAAGACAATTCAGTTCAGTTCAGTCGTGTCGACTCTTTGCGACCCTGTGGACTGCAGCACTTGAGGCTTCCCTGTCCGTCACCAACCCGAAGACAACAGGTGTCACTAAACACTATTCCTCAGGCTACCGTTAATTGGCCTCCATCACTTAGCAGAGGACAAAATGCACTTTCATTTTTCTTTTTCAGGAGAGACAAGGCCACGGGCTGCTTGAGGGTGGGAGTGGGGTGGGGAGTTAGGTCAGCCCAGCAGCTGGAGGTGATGTCCGCTCCACGCCGCCCCCAAGGGTTTAATCTAAGCACATTAACCAAAATTTATTTCTCATTCACGGGGAACTCAGGAACTCGCTTGACTCAGCAGAGAGGGGTGGGAGTGTGTGCGCTTATACGCGTGTGTGATTCGCTTCACATAGTCATTCAGGGCTACGCTGGACACAGGCTCCGATTCTCAACAGTGACATCCAAGTCTACCTCAGGCGTTAGCATCCTCTCTGCAGACGGGGAGGAGAAGGGATTGCAGGGGCCAAGCCTGGGAGAGGAGGGACGCCACGCAGCCCGCCGGGGACCGCTCCCAGCAGCAAGGCCAGGCGTGCGGGGAGCTGCGGGGGGCAGTTCTCCTGGGGGTCCCCGGTTGGCTTCTCAGCTGGCTGCATCTGCTGTCGGGGTTTGAAGAAAGCTGAGAAGGTTGAAAATAGCCACTGGAGCCCGAGGCGAACAGCTGAGCAGGAAAACACGCGCCTCGCGGTCAAGTCCCATCTGTGGGGTGGAGACGCGACCTCCGGCCACAGCAACGAGGTAGTAGGGGGGTGGGGGGCGGTTTCGTTGGATCTGGGCTGGGACTTTCAGGGGTCAGCGTGGCAGAAGGACAAGGGAACCAGGGAGTTGAGGAGCTTGGTACAAGAGGAGGTGGGGAGCCACCGCATATTTTGCGGGTCAGGAAGGCAGTGGGCGTGGCTGATCAGCAGCAAAGGGCTCAGGCGTCTAAAGGTCTTGATGAAACTGAAAAGGATGTACTGGGTGGAAGGGAGTCAGTCTGGGAGTTAGAGCTGCCGTCCCAGAAGAGTGTGTGCTGTGGACCGGATGCTTGTGTCCTCCGCTCCCCGTAATTCATGCCTTGAAACCCCATCGCCAATGTGATGGCGTCAGCCGGTGGGTCTTGGGAGGTGATTAGGCTATGAGCGGGGAGCCCCCATGAGTGGGATTAGTGCCCTTAGGAGAGTCCTGAGGAACTGGCAGAGGGTTCCTCCGTTCTCTCCCCCCTCCCCTTTCCCTCCCTCCTCCTCTCCTGCTCTGATACAATGAGAAAACAGCCATCTACAGCCTTGAAGAGGGTCCTCATCAGAGCCCCACCGTGCTGCCACCCTGATCTCTGACTTCCAGCCTCCAAAACTGTGAGAAATACATCTTTGCTGTTTATAAGATGTTCCCTTATGGCTGCCAGAAAGAACCAAGTCAATGTTTCAAATTAGGATTCTGGGTTTTGAAAACCCTGGGTAGAGTGAGGGCTTCCCTGGTAGCTCAGCTGGTAAAGAATCCGCCTGCAATGCAGGAGACCCTAGAAGCGGGTACACATCACCCAGCTGGGTGCTGGGTCCCAGGGCACTTCTGTTGTCTTGGCCATTAGAAACTTAAATGATTTGAAGGAGAAGCAGTTAAAAATAATTACTAAGTAGATTTTGTTTCTAAAATATTAAATTCAGTGATGGGTATTTGTATAACAGAGAAAAAGACGTTAAAATACATCACTTTTTTCCCCAGGGAATTATGTTTCCAACTCTTTTCTGTATGTATATGTTTTGTATAAATAAAAAGTGAAGGCACCTATCACATAGGAGCTGTGGTCTCAGTTTAGCACAATGTTAAGTTAAACTCTGTCTTGAGGATGGGTGGAAATGAACTCTAGCCTGCTTCCACTTCATGAGGTTACCTTGTACCTGTTATAAACACCATGGCCTAAAGTGAATGACTGGCAAATAAAAATAAGGGCAGCAGTTTTCAGGTATGATGCCTTCTGTTATATTATTAGACAATATCATCAGTATCCTGATGTTACTTTGTTAACAAAGATCCGCCTAGTCAAAGCTCTGGTTTTTCCAGTAGTCATGTATGGATGTGAGAGTTGGACTATAAAGAAAGCTGAGCACTGAAGAATTGATGCGTTTGCACTGTGGTGTTGGAGAAGACTCTTGAGAGTCCCTTGGACTGCAAAGAGATCCAACCAGTCCATTCTAAAGGAGATCAATCCTGAATTCACTGGAAGGACTGATGCTGAAGCTGAAACTCCAATACTTTGGCCACCTGATGGGAAGAACTGACTCATTTGAAAAGACCCTGATGCTGGGAAAGATTGAATACAAGAGGAGAAGGAGATGCCAGAGGATGAGATGGTTGGATGGCATCACCGACTCAATGGACATGAGTTTGAGTAACTTTGGGAGCTGGTGATGGACAGGGAGGCCTGTCCCTCCCTGCTGCAGTCCACAGGGTTGCAAAGAGTCCAACACGACTGAGAGACTGAACTGAACTGATATAGAAATGAGGGCTTTAGAGGGCCTAATTAGAAATTCTAGCAATGATTTTAACTCTAAAGATTAAGAAATAAAATACAATTTAGCCCAAGATAGTAAAATTTCTTTTTTCCTATAAAACCTTACTAGGTGTTAGCGAGAGACTTGTCCAGGTAGGATCCTGTGCAGATTGAAACAACTAATGTGATTATCTTGGCTTAAGTAGTCAAGGAAGCTACATATTAGGTAATGTCTATATTGCTCAGGCATGAGCATTGGGGAATTCCAGAAAGAGACTGTGCTAGAAGATTCTGTCTACATGTTTTCCTATGCTCTTCTTGCTGTATTTAAGCTCAGCTTTAAAATCAGATGCAAAAAATATTTTTGTATTGACTTCAAATCTTTCATCATTTAGAACAGAAAGAAGTTGACTGCTGAATGTTTAATGCAAACACCGTGGGGCAAGTTGCTTTAGGTCCTTCTTCCTTCTTTCTGTGTAATTGCCAGTCCTCAGTGGGAAGTTGGAGATGATCTAATCACGACCTACCACCCAGATCTGCAGTGCAGCTCTCTCCTTGCATGAACCTGAGTGGGGTGAGAAATCAGAGGTTAGGGTGTGACTTAGAACGCTTCCTCTTCTTTTAGGGACAAAAACATCTTTAAGGAACATAGTAGAGCCCAAGAACTTGGAAGGTTAAAGGTCCGTAAAATCAATGTCAAAAAATCAAAAATTCACAAAATCCTCATTTCTTGGGAAACAAAAAAATTTTTTCCTTCCAGCCTAGGCCCCAAACTTAGGTTATTAAAAAAAACAGTCTCTACAACTTTTTTTTTGTCTTTGTAGTAAGCACTGCTGTAAATTCAATTGCTGGAATATGTAATGTCTGAAATTTTCACTCTCTTTACATGAAAAGACAAAGTCTAGACTTTCAATTTATAATTTAATCACATGGCTTTGCTCTTTTAATCTTAGAATAAAGAGAGCTGTCCTCTGTTTTCTATAGTATTATTCATTTGTTAACTGAAGCCAAGAAGCATTGAGAGTTAGAAGTCAGCATGATAGAGTACATAAGGAAACATGAAGCCCATTCTGTAACTGCAAAGGGGGCAGAGCATGAGAGTGTGTTCCTGAAGAAAGCTCTGTTCCTAAAAGATGGATAGGTGATGGATTTCCCCAACAGCCTGCAGCTTTTTTTTTAAAATCAAGGAGCTCTCTTTGGTTTTTCAAAAAAAAGCTTAAAAAAAAAAATGAAGAGCAACAACAGTAGTGTGCCTCACTATTCCCAGAGCAGAAGTTGTTCAGTGCTTAGATGAAATTTCAGTTATTAAACTTATATGCAGAGTACATCATGAGAAATGCTGGACTGGAAGAAACACAAGCTGGAATCAAGATTGCCAGGAGAAATAGCAATCACCTCAGATATGCAGATGACACCACCCTTATGGCAGAAAGTGAAGAGGAGCTAAAAAGCCTCTTGATGAAAGTAAAAGAGGAGAGCGAAAAAGTTGGCTTAAAGCTCAACATTCAGAAAACGAAGATCATGGCATCCGGTCCCATCACTTCATGGGAAATAGATGGAGAAACAGTGGAAACAGTGTCAGACTTTATTTTTTGGGGCTCCAAAATCACTGCAGATGGTGACTGCAGCCATGAAATTAAAAGACACTTACTCCTTGGAAGAAAAGTTATGAGCAACCTAGATAGCATATTGAAAAGCAGAGACATTACTTTGCTGACTAAGGTCCGTCTAGTCAAGGCTATGGTTTTTCCTGTGGTCATGTATGGATGTGAGAGTTGGACTGTGAAGAAGGCTGAGCGCCGAAGAATTGATGCTTTTGAACTGTGGTGTTGGAGAAGACTCTTGAGAGTCCCTTGGACTGCAAGGAGATCCAACCAGTCCATTCTGAAGGAGATCAACCCTGGGATTTCTTTGGAAGGAATGATGCTAAAGCTGAAGCTCCAGTACTTTGGCTACCTCATGTGAAGAGTTGACTCATTGGAAAAGACTCTGATGCTAGGAGGGATTGGGGGCAGGAGGAGAAGGGGACGACTGAGGATGAGATGTCTGGATGGCATCACTGACTTGATGGACGTGAGTCTGAGTGAACTCTGGGAGTTGGTGATGGACAGGGAGGCCTGGCGTGCTGCGATTCATGGGGTCGCAAAGAGTCAGACATGACTGAGCGACTGAACTGAACTGAACTGAAAAAAAAAAAGAAATGGAAAAAACCCCCGTTTTTAAAAGGATAACTTGGAGTACTGGTATTTGGCCTCAGACCACAGTACACATGTTTAGACATTGTGGACTTCCGGAAGATAGGTGATTCCAAAAAATACTTTTATCATTGATCAGTTTCCTGGGTTGAATGATGCTCCCTGCATATTCATATCCATTGGAGCCTCAGAATAGACCTCCTTTGGAAACATGGTCTTTGCAGATGTAATGAGTTAGGTTAAATTGGGATCATACTGGATTAGATTGGGTCCTAAATTCAATGACTGGTATCTTCATAAAAATGTCATATTGGGAATTCCCTGGTGCTCTCATGATTAGGACTCAGGCCCCTAAGATCCCACAAGCCTCAGTGGTATGGCCAAAGAAATGGTCGTATCAAGACCCAGAGATGTAATGAAGAACTCCACGAGAGGGCAGAGGCAGATGCTGGCGTGATGAGTCTACAAACCAAGAACATAGGCCACTGCCAGAGGCTAAGAAGAAGCAAGGCAGGGGTCTTCCTTAGAGCTTTCAGATAAAGTGTGGCTCTGTTGACGCTTTAATTTCAGACTTCTGACCTTCAGAACTGTGAGAGGATAGTTTTCTGATTTTTTTTAAGCCACCAAGTTTATGCAGATGACAGTACCCTTATGGCAGAAAGTGAAGAAGAACTAAAGAGCCTCTTGATGAAAGTGAAACAGGAAAGTGAAAAAGTTGGCTTAATGCTCAACATTCAGAAAACGAAGATCATGGCATCTGGTCCCATCACTTCATGGGAAATAGATGGGGAAACAGTGGAAACAGTGTCAGACTTTATTTTTTGGGGCTCCAAAATCACTGCAGATGGTGATTGCAGCCATGAAATTAAAAGACATTTACTCCTTGGCAGGAAAGTTATGACCAACCTAGATAGCATATTCAAAAGCAGAGACATTACTTTGCCAACAAAGGTCCCTCTAGTCAAGGCTATGGTTGTTCCAGTGGTCATGTATGGATGTGAGAGTTGGACCATAAAGAAAGCAGAGCACCGAAGAATTGATGCTTTTGAACTGTGGTGTTGGAGAAGTCTCGAGAGGCCCTTGCACTGCAAGGAGAGCCAACCAGTCCATCCTAAAGGAGATCAGTCCTGAGTGTTCATTGAAAGGACTGATGTTGAAGCTGAAACTCCAATACTTTGGCCACCTGATGCAAAGACCTGACTCATTTGAAAAGACCCTGATGCTGGGAACGATTGAGGGTGGGAGAAGAAGGGGACGACAGAGGATGAGATGGTTGAATGGCATCATCAACTCAATGGACATGAGTTTGCGTAAACTCCGGGAGTTGGTGATGGACAGGGAGGCCTGGCGTGCTGCAGTCCATGGGGGCACAAAGAACCAGACGTGACTGAGCGACTGAACTGAGTTAAACTGAAGTTTATGGTACTTTGCTATGGCCCTAGGAAACCAACATACTTATGCCGAGTAAAATATGGAGGCGATGGCGGCATTTTTCTAAATGTTATAATGACCAGCCTGTAGTACAGCCTGGACCAACTCAAGATGCTTCCTGCCTGAGGAGTGAAGTTCACAGGTTCTTAGGTTCAGGGTTTACCAGAAGGTAGCTACTAGTTGTTGTTGGTCAGTTGCCTGACTCTTTGTGACCCCATGGACTGCAGCATGCCAGGCTTCCCTGTCTTTCACTATTCCCCAGAGTTTGCTCAAATGTCCACTGAGTGGATGATGCTATCCAACCATCTCATCCTCGGTCACCCTCTTCTCCTGCTCTCAATCTTTCCCAGCATCAGGGTCTTTTCCAGTGAGTTGACTCTTCAGATCAGGTGGCCAGACTATTGTAGCTAATAGACTTCCCTTCAAATAGAGAAATGATGTTCTACTTTAAATACAGTCATGTTTGCCAAGCTTCATGTTATCTTTATTTTCAGTAAATTAAAGTCTAACATCATACATTGCAGCCCCTGAAAATATTACCTTTCATAATTTGATTTTGCATGTTCTTTCATCTCCAAGGTCAGCCTTATATAGATACATGGTGTCTAATTTTAATTTCAGCTAACGGTTTCAAATGTTGTGCTTCGTTCTCCTATGAACGCAGTCCAAACTATTCTGTTGCTTCTTTACCAAACCTTATGAGGCTATGAAGGAGCTTCTCTGTTAGCTCAGCTGGTAAAGAATCCGCCTGCAATGCAGGAGACCCTGGTTTGGTCCCTGAATCAGAAAGATCCCCTGGAGGAGGGCACGGCAACCCACTCCAGTACTCTTGCCTGGAGAATCCGCAAGGGATGATCTTTCGCAGTAGAAACGTAAGCAGAAGTGTTGGTCATCATTTTGCTAATAGTTCTCTCCTGCTTTCGTTAGACTCCATTTCTTCTTTTCCCTCGTGTACTTTTTTGTTTTAGGGACTTTCTTCTGAGTGTTCATGTGAGAAGGGAGTTATTTGACCCCGTTTACACAGAGAATAAGGGACTTGCTCTAAATATATTTTTCCTATCAGTGTGTAGGTCTTCGAGCTGGATTTTGTGCCAGCTCTTTCTCTTATTCTCAGCCCAAATCTCTTCCTTTGGGACTCTTTAATTTCCTTTTATATTCCATGTTCATAATAAGTATGTGCCCTGAAATGACCAACCAACATTCTCTTTGAAAATGGGTCTCAACATAGTGAAATAAGACAGAATGGCAAAATAGGGTTCTTTCCTTACACTGATTTACAGCCGAGATGGAAGCTAAAGACCATTGGCTAGGTCTGGCCGTGAATCTACATATCCAGAGAAGCATAGATGTTTGCCTTTTGGTGATACTCACCCTGAAGCCCAGTGAAATTTAGTCTAAGACCTGGTTCAATGTTTTGATTTTTCTGTCCTGTGCTCCAATCTTGTAAGCACGGAGCTATGAGGCTTTTCTGAGAAAGCATTTGAGAGGTGAGGGAATAACATAACTATGTCCCATGGTTAGACGATCTGAAACTTCACCTGTGAAGTGAATGCCTATGCTTGACATGTTCTGGGAAATACAGACAACTTTCATGGACAGAAATTAAGCATAACATTTTAAACTTACCAGCCAGCTAATGCAGGAAATGTGTTAGATTTATGTAGTCAGGATTTTAGAAATTGAGAGATCTGGGATCTCATGTATGCATCTTTTTAATGGTAGCTCCAACTGGTAGCTGTTAAATATGGTCAATCCAGAGAAAATAAGAGGAAAGAGAATTACTACAAGGGGGATGGTGCCTTTAAATATAGCAGAACTTACTAGGATTGTCTTGAGAGGCGGATGGCCTCCTAGGTCACTAATTCTGTGGACTCTGTGAAAGAGAATAGAGATGAGTGGTCAAAATAAAGGCGTGGAGAAGAAGGTAAGCAAACAGCAGGGGTTGCAGAATGCCCCTCTGGGCCGTAGACCACCCAACAGTTTATCATCCTGGCCATCATTTTTTCTATAAAGTATGTTAAGTAAACGAATAATTTTTAGAAAATGAGTGATGTGTATAGATGTGGATGGACCCAGAGTCTGTCTTATGGAGTAAAGTAACCCAGAAAGAGAAAAACACATGTCATATATTAATGCATATATATGGAATCTAAAAATGGTACAGATGAACACAATTCCAGGGCAGGAATAGAGGTGTGGATGTTGAGACTGGACATGTGACCGCAGTAGGGAAGGGGCTGGCGGAGCGAACTGAGAGATTAGGATCGACACTTATGCACTACCTCGCATACAGTCGACGGCCAGTGGGAAGGCGCTGCGTGAGACAGGGAGCTCAGCTCGGTGCTCTAGGAAGGACCCTCCTCCAGGGGACCTTCCCAACCCGGGGAGCGAACCCAGGTCTCCCACACTGCAGGCGGGTTCTTTAAAAGCTGAGCCACCAGGGAAGCACCTAGGATGATCTATAAAGTATTAATAAGTTCCATCTGTTGGAGAAATTTTCCTGCTTCCCTGGTAGCTCAGAGGTTAAAGCGTCTGCCTCCAGTGTGGGAGACCCGGGTTCGATCCCTGGGTCGGGAAGATCCCCTGGAGAAGGAAATGGCAATCCACTCCAGTATTCTTGCCTGGAAAATCCCATGGACAGAGAAGCCCTAGTACGTTACAGTCCACGGGGTCACAAAGAGTCGGACACGACTGAGCGACTTCACCTTCACCTCACTTCTATAGAGAACCAATTATTTTCTTAAACTGGGGATGGTATTGTGTTTTAAGGATGGTTCTTAGACGCTGAATCTCTCTTTATATCAAGTTAAACTTTAGTTTGCAATTGTGATGGAAAGAAAAACTCCTGTAAAATATTGCACGTCGCACCCAGTAACGCACATTTTGCAGCCCAACCAGTCGATGACGCATGGAGACGGGCACCTGAGTCCATCGCCTGACAATGACGAGCTTTGTGTTTGCCCAACTCACAACTCATCTGACTAAAAACAATACTTAACCTCAATGTTTTTCTGTCATTTCAGGATCCCACTGTACCGCAACGTGTCACACTTAAGAGGGGAATTGAAACGAGGGGAATTTTTACTGTTAATAAGTGTAAGAAATACTGTTTGCTTCATGGCACGATTTCTACGCCTTCTAACTATGCGAACTCTACGCAGTTTGTGCATCTTGTGTTTCTCTGGCCTAGCTTTTTGGGCAGCCTCCACTGCAACTCTCAGGACACAGTCAGTGTTTGATAAGGAGACAGACACCCGGATATTGGCTCCTGGGTCCCAAGGTGTCCACCAGTGACTGCAGAACTTTGGGAAAGCCGTTCTTCGCTTCTGTCTTTGTAGGGTTGAGCTATGCAGCTAACAAAGCTCTGTAGCTTTTAGATGTCGTATGTTGCATTTTGGCAGTGTGTTAAGTCTGTAAGAAGAAACATCAAAATAGAAATAATTGAAACTTAAGCCTGAAAAATTTGAGTAAAATAGTATCTCAGGGGAGAAGTAAAAAATCCAAAGCTATTCATAAAGGCAGGCTTTCATATAGCTTGTGTAGCTAGCATTTGTATCTATGTGTGTGTGTCTTTGTGTATTTTACTTGTTTTTCATGTATATATTTTAATTTAATTTTGTTTAGACTGGGGTATAGTTGCTTTATAATGTGTTAGTTTCACGTGTACAGCAAAGTGGTTCAGTTATACACGTACATATATCATTATTTTTCAGATTCTCTTCTCATGTAGATTATTATAGAACATTGAGCAGAGTTGCCAGTGCTAGCCAATAGATTCTTATTAATGATTTTATATATAGTAGTGTATATACGGTAGTGTATATACGGTAGTGTATATATGGTAGTGTATATACGGTAGTGTATATATAGTAGTGTATATACGGTAGTGTATATATGGTAGTGTATATATGGTAGTGTATATATAGTAGTGTATATATAGAAGGGTAGTATGTTAATCCCAAACTCCTACTTTAGCTCTTCCCCAATCGTTCCTCTTTGATGGCTGTATTTGTTTGCAAAGTCTGTGAGTCTGTTTCTGCTTTGTAGACAAGTTTGTTTGCATCATCTTTTTAGCTTCCACAGGTAAGTGACGTCCTGGGATGTTTTTCTTTCTCTCTGTGATTTACTTCACCCAATATGATGATCTCTAGGCCCACCTCTGTGTGTGGGTCTGTGTACCTTTAGGGGGTAGATGGGGGGATGTTTGCTAAGATTGTCAGAACAAAGAGCACAGACGAGGTGACTTAACGGAAATTAGTTTTCTGGAGGCAGCAGTCTGGAGTCACGGTTGCGCCGAGGCTGGCTTCTCCCCAGGCTTCCCTCCTTGGCTTGCAGACGGCCGTCTTCCCCCAGGTCGTCACACGGTCTTTATCCTGGGTGTGCTGTGTCTAACTCTCCTCTTCTTAACGGGTATCAGTCAAGTTGGATTAAGACCCACTTTAATGACCTCATGTTAGCTTAATTACCTCTTTAAATGCCCATCTCCAAGTGCCATCATATTCTGAAGCTCTGGGATTAGTACTTTAACCTGTAAATTTTGGGGGCATACAATTCAGTGCATCCCAGTGGGTATATAGCTTTAACAGCTTTATTGAGGTGTAATTTGTGTGCTCTAAATTTTACCCACTGTAAGTCCAATGAGTCTTAGTAAATAGCCCTGTGACCGCCACCATGATTCTGTTTTAGAGCTGCCTGATCTTGTTCTGCATCTCAAAGAGCTCAAGGATGTAATGGGAACTTTGAATGGCAGCCCAACTGTTACATTCTAAATTCCTGAGTAAAATTTATGTTCTAATAAAGGGTTAAAACCCAAGCAAGAGGCAGGAAATGTGTGGGAAATCTCTGCACCTTCCCTTCAATTTTGCCATGAATCTAAAACTGCTCTTAAAAAAAAAAAAGTCTCGATAAAAGCAAAGCAAAACAAACACAATTGCTTCTTGGCCTGAAATTTTTCATAATCAGTTAGAATCTGAACCGCTGGGCCGTCCACCATGGTTTTTCACGTAAGGGTGAAGGCACAGTCCCAAACAGTGGAGGGTTTCATCTAACGGCTGAGAGCCAGTTTGATACAACAGTAAGAGCACTGGCCTGGAGCCGAGAGGCCCAGGTTTGCTCTGGGTCCCATACTTTTCCCCATGTCCGCTCAACAAAAAGCTCTGATCACCATATGTGGTTGATACAAGCATCAAAGGAGATTACGTAGGTCAAACTCCTTGCAAATTTTAAATTGCAAGGGGAGTGTGAAATGTTCTCACATTTTCAAGAGAAATAAAATGGAGTCCCTGATAAAACAGGATTAAAAGACTCTTTTGAACTGTTAACAATTTACTCAGTTACTTGGAAACAAGTATCTTGCTAGAACCTCAAACTGTATTATTTAAAAAAATAATTTTGTTGACGTATAGTTGATTTACAGTGTCGTATTAATGTCTGCTGTGTAGCAAAGTGATTCAGCTATATACATATATACACACACACACATTCCTTTTCATATTCTTTTCCATTATAGTTTAGCACAGGATATTGAATATAGTCCTCTGGGCCACACAGTAGGACCTCGCTGTCTATGCACGATCTATATACCAGTTTATATCTGCTAACGCCAAACTCCCAGTCCAAGCTTTCCTCTGTCCTCCGTAGCAGCCACGACGCTGTTCTCTGTGTGTGTGGGTCTGTTTCTATTTTGTAGAGAAGTTCACCTGGGTCATATTTTACATTCCACATATAAGTGATATATGGTATTGGTCTTTCTGTCTGACTTATTTCACTTGCTATGATAATCTCTGGGTCCATCTGTGTAGCTGCAAATGACACTCTTTCATTCTTTTTTATGGATGAGTAGTCTGTCCATCTTGGTCATCTGATGCAAACGGCTGGGCCATTGGAAAAGTCTCTGATGTTGGGAGAGATTGAGGGCAGAAGGAGAAGAGGGCGTCAAAGGATGAGACGGCTGGATGGCATCAGCAATGCAATGGATGTGAACTTGGGCAAACTTCGAGAGATGGTGAGGGACAGGGAGGCCTGGCGTGCTGCAGTCCGTGGGGTCGCAGAGTCAGACACGCCTGGGTGACTGGAAACCAGCACAGCGCGCGTGTGTGTACCGCCCCTCCCGGGGTGTCCACCCGTCAGTGGACAGCTGTCTGGGGACTGCACACCAGCACAGCGCGTGTGCGTACCGCCCCTCCCGGGGTGTCCACCCGTCAGTGGACAGCTAGGTTGTCTCCATGGCTTGGGTCACTGTGCGCATAGAGGTGCCTGTATCGTTTTGAATCACGCTTTTGTCCAGATGTATGCTTAGGAGAGGGTTTGCTAGATCATATGGCAACTCCATTTTTAGTTTCTTGAGGAACCTCCATAGGCTTTTCCACGGTGACTGCACCAATTTACAGTCCCACTAACAGTGTAAGCGACTTAGCAACAGCAGCAGCAGCAACAGTGTAAGGAGGTAGAACCTTAAACTTGAAATTGGTTTGAGTGAGTGAAAGTCACTCAGTTGTGTCTGACTCTTTGCGACCCCATGGACTATACGGTCCACAAATTCTCCAGGCCAGAATATGGGAGTGGGTAGCCATTCCCTTCTCCAGGGGATCTTCCTGACCCAGGAATTGAACCAGAGTCACCTACATTACAGGCAGATTCTTTACCAGCTGAGCTATCAGGGGAGCCCCTGGTTTGGTTTACAATTGGCTTGGTTTAAATTGGTTTGCAATCTTAATTATTCATGTGCCAAACCACCTAAAGAAATTGGCTCAAAAGCACAGAGAGATCAAGGTATATGTTGACTCTTAACAAATCAGGTCCATGGACAGAACTCATATTTCATAATACTTTTAAGTATATCTCTTATTAGATTGCATTTACTTACACTGGGAAAGCTGTTTTCAGTTTGAAGTTTCCTTTGCTTTTGCTCCCAAGATTGTCTCCTGAAAGAGACCTGTATTGTTTAAGAATAGAGTGTGAAAAAGGGAAAGCCATTTTACTCTCCCATGTATCTCAATTCAGATGAGGCTGACTTCAGTCAAAATACTTTGATGCTAAAATCATACTTGGGTCTTAATGGAAATATATGTAGTGAAGCAGATTTATAGCGAATCGATTTCTCATTAAATGGCTTCCTCAGCACCCATCATTTTCACAGAGATTTTTGGTGCTTGGAGCAATTCACAGGAGTAGAAGCTAGGCTCCTCTGCAGACTGGAAGAGGACTTGCAGCAGAGGGCGTGAGTGCAGGAAGCGTGTGGGGATAGGTGGGGTGGTTCTTAGGCAGATGTTTGAGGAAAGGCTGTTAATCCCACACAGCTGTCAGTGCTCACGGACCTTTTTTTAGCTTTTGTGAAAGAGTTCACTGAGGGGTTGAGTATGCCAACTGTGAACCAATGACATTTGCAACTCGAAGTACGAGGAAGTACTGGTCAATTATGTTTAGAACTGAGGACCATCAATTCTTAGATTGAATCACTCAAAGTCTAAAAAACTGGTGTATTCTGAAGACCGTGAAATCTTATATACATGACGAAACGTCTTTCTTTCTAAATGAATTTGCTTTTTCAAATGGAAACCATTAGCAGAGCATTGAACCATAGGTGGAAAGAAATCAGATAACAGAAAGTTCTGTTTGTTTCCCCAGGATGTTAATTTTAAGTACTCTTTTTACAAACAGGTCTGTCTTAATGAGCTTGCTTTTCCTTTATTAAAGCTGAAGTCTAGCCTGGTAATGGGGCACAGTGTCTTAACACACATACTGCCTTCTGGAAAGCCATTGAAAACAGCTGGAGCCAAGGGTCCCCAGATACCAAGGCCACGGCTAAATGATAAAAGGCAAGGAGAGGATCCAGCTGCCGTGTCTGCATTAGATGGGTGCCTCAAGGGGAGAGCAAAACGTTCTTTCTTCGGAATCCGAAGAGTATATGTTGCTCTGTAGATAAAGGTGGGAAAGAGATGCTGGGATTATTTTAGTTATTAAGAGTTATGTGTGATTATGCTCATTAAAAACAAACATGGGTGGAACCTCAGAAATCAGAAGTGGTACCAAGGCAGTGTATGCCTTTTGAGCATTTAAGGTAAGTCCAAAATCTGCTTCTCAAACTCCTAGCAAGTTACGAGGTTGGTGAAATTGACCTAAGCTTAGTCTTCTGTTTCTAATCAGAAACTCTGCCCTTAATTCTTACTCATTTTAAAACAGGAGTGAATAAAAACCTGGCATTCTTTCCGAGCCCAAGTTTCCCACGTAGTGGTTTCTTTTCATTAAAATTGTCTCTAACAGTCCCCTCCAGATACTTCTCCGATTAGTGAGATGTGGTATATTATAAAGGCACCTACTGCTTACCGAGATTTAGACAAGTATGTTAAACAATCAGTTTTACCCCCGAACAGTGGCACAGGAGAGCTGGATTCATGGATGGTCACTCTGAGCCGTGTTCCTTGTGAGCAGTGGCCGTGAACTTGGGAAGTTACATGCTTATTTTCTCGGCACGGTTGCGTGTTCCTGAACTATAAAAAGCTGCTGGTGTCCTCCAGGTTTCAGATGGTGCCCACGAGTCCATCCTCGTTCTTAGGGTGTCAGCCCTTCCCCTGGTGGGTGGAAGATGGTTCCTCTTTGGTAGAAGCGTGGGTCGGTCGTTCCCTTATCCCTGTGCAGCTGCTGCCTGTGGAAGACTCTGAGGACATCTCTGTAGGTGGGATTAGCCAGTGCAGGCCGAGGGGCATCTCCTAGGGAGTGGTCCCCAAGGAACACTTGCAGGGAAGAGGGGAAAGGCAGGAAAACCTCAGCCTACTGGCGACCTTCAGAAGAAGCAGGGAGATAAACTACAGATCAGTCTTAAATACATTAAGGGCCAAGTTTCCTAAGTCAAATTGGTGCTCAGTTATCATGTCCAAAACTCTCGTCCTGAGGAGGGAGACAGATTTCTAAATATGACTCACCAACATCAATGTGTGCTTGCATTTTTGCTCAGCAAATGTTTGTTATTGTCAAATGCAGTCCTAGGATCCTGTTAATTATTAGAGCGAGTGAAAGTCGCTCCGTTGAGTCCGAGTCTTAGCAACCCTTTGGACTATACAGTCCATGGAATTCTCCAGGCGAGAATACTGGAGTGGGCAGCCATTCTAGGGAAGTTGAGCCACCAGGGAATTATTAGAAGATCATGAATAAGACATGATCTCTGTCAAGATGGGACACAAATTAATAAAGGTCTTAATCTCAAAGGAGTATTTGAATGATTTTATAAAAGCATTCTTTAGGAAATGTCATTATAAATACAAAGTATACACATGAATTGTAAATCTTTTAGTGGCTTCATCATGAAACATTAAACATGAAGAGATATATATATTATATAACAGTTAATATTCATTTGCTAAACTATAATACTATGATATCAACTGTATATTAAAATAAGCTCATCTCTATCAGTGAAAATATGCATTTTTTCCACTTTGATAATACTTGACAAAGACAACTAATAATTTTTAATATAATTTTTTATTTTGTATTGGGGTAGAGCTGATTAACAATGTTGTGAGAGTTTCAGGTGGACAGCAAAGAGATTCAGCTGTGCATATACAGGTCTCCATTCTCCCCCAAACCCCCCTCCCATCCGGGCGGCCATGTGACAGGGAGCAGAGTTCCTGGCGCTACAGTAGGTCCTTGTCGGTTATCCATTTTACTTTAAAATATTTGTTTATTTTTGGCTGCAGCGGGTCTTAGCTGTGGCCCAAGGGCTCCTGTCTAGCTGCGGCTCAGTAGTTGTGGCAAGAGGACTTTGTTGCCCTGTGGCATGTGAAGTCTTAGCTCCCTGACCAGGGATCAAATTCACATCCCCTGCACTGGAAGGTGGATTCTTATCCCCTGGGCCCCCAGGGAAGTCCCTAGTTATCCATTTTAAATCTAGCAGTGTGTACATGTTGATCCCAGGCTCCCTAAATACCTCTTCTCTCCATCCTTCCCTCCCAGCAACCATAAGCTCATTCTCCAAGTCTGTGAGTCTGTTAAGACAACTAACCTTTAAAAGCCTTACTAGGACCCTGGATTTAGTTGGATTTATACAGATGAGCACTTGATTAAATTTGAAGGTAGTTGCGTAATTAGCTTTCACTCTGTGTTCATCACTTTAGACTGTGATGAGTACCATATCTGCATCTCCTTTGTAAATATTTTCTTGTTCTCATAAAAGAGAAATGGAAAAGAGTTACTTAACCTTATGCTTCCCAGGTGATGCTAGTGGTAAAGAACCTGCCTGCCGATGCAGGAGACGTAAGAGACGTGGGTTCAATTTCTGGGTCTGGAAGATCCCCTGGAGGAGGGCATGGCAACCTACTCTGGTATTTTGTGCTGAGAATGCCATGGACAGAGGAACCTGGCGGGTCCATAGGGTTGCAGAGAGTTGGACGTGATTGAAGAGGCGTAGCACGCATGCACGCATTCTTGTGCTAAGAACAAGCAAGTTCATGAACACAAATTCGGTAGCACCGACAACGAGAGACTTCAACTTCTGAGCACGTGAGTCCTGACTGCTCACGTGGGGCCGAGCCACCAAGGAGGCACCAGCGTGGATGAGGAATCCCCACCCTAAAACTCCGGGCGGCTCTTTTATCACAAGATCAGATGTAGACACTGAGCTGCAGAGAAGTGAAAGCCATCATTAACACGTTGGATTAAGGACAAGCCCAGAGAAATGACTAGAATTCTTGAGTCTTTGTTGTTGTTGTTAAAAAAGACATTTTATTTTAGACTTATATTTTGTATTAGGGTATAGCAGATTTACAATGTTGTGACAGTTTCAGGTGAACAGGGAAGGGACTCAGCCATGCATATACAGGTGTCCATCTCCCCCAAACCCCCCTCCCACCCAGGTAACACTGAGCAGAGCTCCCGGCGCTACAGTAGGTGCTTGTTTGTGATCCATTTAAAGTAGAGCCGTGTGTGCATGTCCATCCCGAAGTCCCTGACTCTCCCTTCCCCCTGGCAACTGTAAGTTCTTTTTCTGAGTCTGTGAGTCTCTCTTGTTAGTAGGTCATTTTTATCATTTCTTTTTAGATTCCACATATAAGGGGTGTCATACGATATTTCTCCTCTGTCTGACTTACTCCACTCAGAATTCTTGAGTCTTAACAAGCTGTTCTGATCCTTGGGTTTGGTTTTCCTCTAAATTAAGTCATGGAGCATAATTTTGTCCAGAAGAGAAATTCTGTTCTTTAAAGCTTAACCTCCACTCCCAAAATCTACTCAAGGCTACATCCAAGTACCATGTGTTCAAGAGAAGGCACCTTTAAAATGCTCCCCCAGTACTAAGTGTGCTGGATTTAAGGTGTAACGGGATAACTGCTGTAGAAATGAAGCACGCAGGATGTAGACGTAGATTTCAATTTTTGTCAACTTATATTCAAGCTAAAAAACTGTTACCCTGTTCTTAATTGTAATTTAGAATAGATCATAAAAGGCTGTCCCAAACCTCCAACTTTAATCAGGTCACTTATCAGAGTGAAAATTTTTTAAACAACAAAAAAAAAAAATCTACACAATTCTGCTGGAAGAGACCTCCCTCAAGATACACATTTGTTCATCTTCCCCCCACCCCCCCACCCCGCCCCGGTCACTGTTAAGGCCAACATTTTCAAGTTTCCAGAATATTTTACGACTGGTAATTTTGGAGCTTTCTCAAGTAGGTCAGAAGAAAAAAATCCTTTAATGACGGTCTTCATGTCCTGCTTTGATGGCAGGAGGCATAGAGGCCAAGCCAAGAATAACCACTTTTGTGCTACGAGCCACACTTCATTTAGTGTTTCGAGAAACTGCACGCGTAATTCAGACTCAAGGTGTTCAGTCTTACAATTAGTCACAGAGTAGCAGAAGCCTTTGCACTTTCTGCTATCTAAAAACTGCATTCGGCTCTTAACCACTTCTATTCTGATGGCGCCGATTTTGTCTGTATTGAAGTGACTTTCACATTTCTTGACTGCTGAGAGCTGCATAAATTCCTTGGTGTCCATTGGCCAGAGACGCTATGCCATGGAATGGGAGACAGCCCTATTTCCAGAAGAATATGGGACATATGGACGATAGCGTCTTTTGTGTGTGGCTCCTGGGAGGCGTGAGTCGGATGTTGAAACATTGGTATCCCTGGGACATTTTCTTTTTAAATTAAAAGACAAATTTTTCACCTGAAGTTTGGTTGATTTACAATTGTGTTAGTTTCAGCTGCATATCAAGATGATTTAATTATATATATATGGGTTTTTTTCCCCCTTATATATTATATATATATATATATATGGGTTATTTCCTATTTTAGGTTATTTCCCATTATAGGTTATTATAAGACATTGAATATAGTTCTCTGCTCTATACAGTAGCTTGCTGTTTTCACATTTTATATATAGTAGCATGTATTTGTTAATCCCAAACTCCTAATTTATGCCTCCTCACCCCCTTTCCTCTTTGGCAACCATAAGTTTGTTTCTATGTCTGTGACTCTATTTTTGTTTTGTAAATAAGTTCATATGTATCCTTTTTTTAGATTCTACAGGTAGGTGACATCAAATGATATTTGTCTTTGTCTGAATTCTCTTAGTATGGTGATCTCTAAGTTCATCCATCTTGCTACAAATGACATTATTTCACTCATTTTTATGGCTGAGTAATATTCTATCACACACACACACATACACACACATAGACCACATCTTTTTTATTCATCTGTTGATGGATATTTTGGTTGCTTTTATATCTTGGCTATTGTAAATAGTGCTGCTAATATATGGATCTTTTAGAAGTAGAGTTTTTATCTTTCCTGGGTATATCCCTAGGAGTGGGATTGCTTAATCATATGGCAACTCTATTTTTAGTGTTTTAAGAAACCCTCTAGGACATTTAAATGGTTTAGGGGAATAACAGGGAAGAATCATTTATTCCAAATATGTCACACAATCAAGTTATGTTTATCTGTTCAAATATTTTATTTCAAAAATATTGAAATAGTTCAAACATATAGAAAAAGGATATATTTGTTCATTTAATAAATGTCTTTTGCGAGTCTAGTACATGTCAACGACTGATCTCCAGCTGAGGATACATCAGAAAACCCTACAGACAAGACCCCTGCCTTTATGGGAATATATTCTAGCAGACGAGAGAGGCAATAAAAAATTACTGCAGAGACAGCCTTGACTAGCTGACAGGGAACAAGAGGAACTGAATTCAGACAGTCCCTTTGTGGTGGTGAGCAAGAAAGCAGGATGTGTGTGTGTTGCCGCTGGTGGGGGTGGGGCGGGTGTCGTCAGGGAGGCTCAGGAAGTTTCCTGGGGTCCATGTTCTCTGGGAAGTAGAAGCAAGGTCAGCAGAAAGTGAGGATGCGGAGGGGCTGTTGGAGATTTGAGGAAAGAAGCTGAAGGTGTGAAAAGTTTATCTATTTAGTACAAGAGTACTATGTAACAGATGCTTATAAACTGCCGATCAGATACTATTTTGCCATAGTTTGTTCAGATTTCCTTTAAAATAGTTACAGAGATAGTCAAAGGAACTCTCCACTAATCCTTGTATCCTTTCCACCCTTCCAAAGATGACCATTCTCTTGAAGCTGGTCTGTGTGATACCCAAGCAAGTTGTTCAGATGATTACTGTTTAAGCTGGATCTGAAGTTGCTTGTTTCTCTGAGAAACTGAAATGAACAGGGTTTCCCTGTTCAGGGAAAACCCTCCCCCCTCCCTTGATTGTTTTGTTTTGTTTTTTTGTAAAATATACAAAACAGGAGGGCTGCCCAGGTAGCTCGACTGGTAAAGACTCCGCTGCAGCGCAGGAGACCCCGGTTCAGTTTGTGGGTTGGGAAGTTCCCCTCGAGAAGGGAAAGGCTACCCTCTCCAGGGTTCCTGGCCTTCCCTGGTGGCTCAGACTGTAAAGAATCCACCTGCGTTGCGGGAGACCTGGGTTTGATCCCTGGGGTGGGAAGATCTCCTGGAGGAGGGTATGGCAACCCGCTCCAGTATTCTTGCCTGGAGAATCCCCATGGACTGGGGAGCCTGGTGGGCTACAGTCCATGGGGTCGCAAAGAGTCAGACATGACTGAGCGGCTCAGCACAGCGCATACTGAACAGTCTTCATCATTTTAACCTATGTAAGTGTGTAATTCAGTGACATTATACCTACACACAAGGTTGTGTAACCATCACCACTATCCATTTCTAAAACTTGTTTGTCCTCAACATAAACTCAGTACTCATCAGACAACAACTCCCTTTTCTCCCCTCCCCTCCCATCAACCTGGGACAACCCAATTCTGCTTTCGGGCTCCATGAATTTGCCTCTGCGAGGGACCGCACATAAATGGAGTCAGACAGTATTTATACTTCTGTGTCTGGTTTATTTCACTTAGCATAATGGTTTCAAGGTCCATCCATGGTGTGAAGTGTAGTCGCTCAGTCGTGTCTGACTCTTTGCGACCCCATGGGCTGTAGCCTACCAGGCTCCTCCGTCCATGGGGTTTTATAGGCCATAGTACTGGAGTGGGCTGCCATTTCCTTCTCCAGGGGATCTTCCCGAACCAGGGATCGAACCCGGGTCTCCCGCATTGTAGACAGACGCTTTACTGTTTGAGCCCCCAGGGAAGTCCTTGGTGTAGCATATACCTAAATTTCCTTTTTATGGCTGCTGATATTTTTGGCAGGCCTTTAGCATCATATAACCTAATTGCAACAGTCAGAGCGTAGGTGCCGGGGCACAAGGAAAAAACCCTGGTGATGTTTTCTATTTTCCTCTTCACGGCCCCATGTCTGTCTCCCGTAGTTGCCAGCAAAAATCAATCTTCGTAAATACTTCTTGAGCTCTTTCATGAGCGTCACCTATAAGCTACAGTGAGTTGATACGGTAAGGCAGGACCCTGTTCCCAGCTGTGTATCAAGACCCTGGAAGCCTGCCAGGCTCCTGGCCCTGAGACCATGCTTGCCACGAATTCTCTGGGACATGGGCTGAGTGGGCAGGTGCAGAGGAAGATGGCAACTGGATATCAAGAGCAGCTGCTGCTCGCTGACCGGAAACGGCCAGCACAAGCGGAGGGTCGAGCAGAAATGTTTTGGTAACGGTTTCTTCAGCTTCCCTCCTTGAAAAGAAACAATCTTTATAATGACAGAGCCTTCAAAAAGAGAGAACCCAGATTACAGTAATTGTATGTAGGATTTTAGAACAGTGCATTCTGCGACCTGATGGATGGATGACTTTTGAAGTCTGAAAGACTTGGATCCAGTAATACTACAGTTTAAAATCACTGGGTCATTTTATCTCCAAACTTTTGTGTTTTAGAAAGAATTCTGCCTCACTTTCTGGGTACGCTTCCTCAGAAGAACTAATGCTTAACAAATATTTTCTAAAAGTCTTAGAAGGAGACATTCTCTTTGAAATGAGAAAACGGTTAATTAAAATATTCATTTTTAGGACTTCCCTGGTGGTCAAGTGGCTAAGACTCTGAGCTCCCTGGTTCCACCCTGATCAGGGGACGAGATCCCACTTTCTGCAGCTAGGAGTTCATCTGCCGCAGCCACCAGCACAGCCAAAAAAAAAGAAAAAGAAAAAGATTCATTTCACCCTTCTTGTTAAATGTAAAGTGACCGGGCTTTCTGTATTAGAGCCTGGCTATTTTTCGCAGGTGATTCTTATGACTAATAACAGTAAGCAACTTGTTTTCTTTAAAGCTTAGTATATGCCAGTGCCCGGGAAGGTATTTTACACACATCCTTAGTGCTTGTAACTGTTCTATGAAGTAGGCAATATTTTCATTATCATTATACTTGAGGAAATTGAGGCTTAGCATAGTTGTAACACAAATAGCAAGACCATGATTCAAGGCAGGCATTATCCAAGGCTGGTTACGTCATTCTTGATCACTACACTGCGTTAGGTTATCAGAGGAAGTTCAGGAAGGGCAACGGGAACAGTTCGGTCAAACACCTCGTTTTACAAATCAGTGCTCTGAGGCTTTGCCCTGTGCCCACTGGGCAGGTTAATGGCAGAGTCAGAGCTAGGACTGGAGCCTCCCAAGGCCAGAAGACCCTCGTGCCTTCCTACAAGATAGTGAGTATTTTCTTATAACCTACTGTATATCCAAAGGCTGCATACCAAAACTCTTCTGAATACTAAGACCTAAAACAATAAGTTGAAGAAGGACAAGCTGGCAGATGAGGTATCATGACTTTTCTAAAAAGAGATAAATGATTTGCTGTTTCAAGGCGTTTACTAATGTTGTAACTACATTGTCAGAACTTCTTTAAAAAAAATTCTTTTTTAATGTATTTTGTATGAAGGTGTAGCTGATGTACACTGTTGTTTCAGGTGCGCGCCACAGTAATTCATAGTTTTTAAAGGCTGTATTCCATTTATAATGATAAAATATTGGGTTTTTCACTGCATTGTACAATATATCCTGTAGATTATTTATTTTTAGAAGCATTTCTTTCTTCACTGCATCCTATTTGCCTTCTCTTCTCCCTTCTTTTCCCCTCCTCGAGTTCCTCAGGCTGCCCTTAAACAGCAAAATATCCCTGGGTCAGGAAGATCCCCTGGAGAAGGGCATGGCAGTCCTCTCCAGTATTCTTGCTTGGAGAATTCCACGGACAGAGGAGCCTGGTGGGCTATAGTCCATGGGATTACAAAGAGTTGGACATGACTGAGTGCCTAACACTCTCACTTCTTTCATCCCACTCCAGAGGCAATGCCTGTTTTGGACAATGCTGTCATCTGGTTAAAAGAAAGTTCCTTGGACCTAGTAGAGAGAAATCAAAGCAGAATTTCAAAGACAGAAATACCCCATCCCCTCAACTGGCAATAGTAATCCTAGGTTCTGTGCTGGCTGTGAGAAATTGGAGCAATTATTTGTGTTTCAGCACCAAGATGAGTCCCTAGGTAGCCTTTGTTATTTTTTTCTATATTTAATGTTAATGTCCAATATATTTTTTTTGTAAATTTCACTGATGTAGTGGCTCTGGGTTTGATACCTGGGTTGGGAAGATCCCCTGGAGAAGGGAATGGCTACCCACTACAGTATTCTTGCCTGGAGAATTCCATGGACAAAGGAATCTGGGGGCGTTACAATCCATAGGGTCGCAAAGAAGTAAACATGAGTGAGTCACTAACACTTTCACTTTCACAGTTTCTTTACAGTGTGTGTTAATTTATTCTGTAGAGCAGAGTGAGACAGTTACACACACACACACACACATATGGGGGACACACATATGCGGGCTCAGAGATGGACACAACTGAGAGACTAGCACTTTCACTTTTACGCTCACAGCTTATTTACAATGTGTTAATTTCTTCTGTACAGCAGAGTGAGTCAGTTGTGTGTATATATATCTTTCTTTCCATCCTCTTTTCCATCTTGGTTTGTCACAGGATACTGACTACAACCCCCTGTGCTATACAGTGGGACCTTGTTATTTATCAAGAATTCTTATTCAAAATGGACCTCTAAGACTATCTAAGCTTTGCTCCTGGTCGACACCGATGAAACTGCTCAATGTCCCATTGCTTAGTGTATGCTTTTCCCTGTTTGGGAAGATAGTGACTGTGCAGCTGTGAAGAATTGACATGGGACATTAGCAACCTCAGTTCCATCACTCAGCCATCTCCCCATTACTCAAGGGCCATCAGTGATAATGTCCAGTGCATTTTAATCCTCAGTATCCAGTTGGCTCCTCAAGCAGTTTAGCGGCTGCTGTATTTCAGGGTGTGGAGGGCGGGGGGGATGGGAAAGGAGGACAGTAGGCGCCTCCTGAGAACTGATGGAGTTGATGTTCACACTGCTGCTCAAGACACTTCTGTTAAGATTTGCAGAGGCCTGGTTTTGCAGAGAAGGCACACACGAGCCCAGGGTCAAATGCTGGGGTGGCTGAATGTTGGAAAGGAATAGCAGCTGGTCTGCCCAGCCAGGCTCTTTCCCTCTGAGGAAAGCCTGCCTGGAGGTCCTGTGGTTCTGTGAGCCCATCAGTGGGGTTCCCACAGCCCCGGTGGGTGGGAGGCACAGAGCGCCACAAAACACACACACCTGGACACGGCAGCAGTGGCGGTTTCGTCTGCAAAACAGGAAAGCCTTATATAGCAAAGCCTCGATTAACAGGAAGCCGAGAATCCAGAGCCCTCAGTAACCAGCGACTCTCGTAACCAACTGCTCAGGCGTCTCAGATACTCGTACTTCATGTTCCTGCTGTTAAAAAAGAAAAAAAAAAAAACAACACCCTAACCTCAGAGCTCAGTGTGCACCCACTTTCGGAAAGTACAAGAGATCTTTTGATACACCTCGCTATATGGCACTTATCCCCTGGCTTCCCTTGACCATTTTTATTACTGATATATCTTGGCCTTAATCACGCTCTCTGCTTAGCCTACAGCATTTGTATACTATGCAGTTTTACAAATGGCTTCACAATTCCTTCTGAAACAAAACGAGGAAAGTAATAATTCGAAATACATCCCCCCCCACCCCCGCTAATGTAGCCTCCTTAAAAAGTCCACACACCAGAAAATGGTTTGTTCACTTCTGCCTGCTAACGACCTCCATCTCTGTAAACTGCAATAACTTCGTGTAACCTGGTGTAACACTGCCCGCCGCGCCACATCTGAAACC
The DNA here is from genome assembly GCF_032405125.1 of Capricornis sumatraensis. NCBI lineage: Eukaryota > Metazoa > Chordata > Mammalia > Artiodactyla > Bovidae > Capricornis > Capricornis sumatraensis. The sequence goes on from NC_091089.1 coordinate 61,363,115, forward strand.
TGGGTCTGTATGTGCAAAAGTATTTCCTCTTTGTTCTCTACCTCGGCCCCATCCCACCTTTCGTTGGAAGACTGTTTGAAAGCTCTCTCTCTCTCTCTTTTTTTAACTGCCATATTTCTTAAATGCAACTTCTTGAAAATGAATCTTCTAAATATTTTGGAGTCCACCCTATTTCTTTATTTTTTTCTGGTTCTAGTTCTGTTCAGTCCTGTGTTTCTCTAGCAGCAATGCGACACATTCTTTAAAATTTCGATTTGCATAATTTTAAGTTGTCCAATTCAGTGGCTTTTAGTATATTTAGAGCTGTGCACCATCACTGCTATCTAATTCCAGAACATTTCATCACCCCAAAAAACAATCTTGCACCCTGTAGCGATTATTCCTCAATGTTCTCCTCCCCAAGCTCCTGGCAACCAATGATCGATGTTCTCTCTCTCTCTAGATCGCTGTATTCTGGGTATTTCATATGGATGTAATCATACAGTGTACGAGCTTTCTTGACTGGCTTCTTTCACTTAGCATCATGTTTTCAGGGCTTACCATATGCATATATAGATATATACCCATATGTGTCGGTACTTTGTTCCTTTTTATGGGAAAATAATATTCCCTATGTGGATGGCCCCATGTGTTTCTCCCTTCACCAGTTGATGGATACTTGGGAATAGTCTCTTCATTACTAAATCCCCTTGCCTCCTTGATTTCTTCACACCCATGTGTAATTTATACCATGTCCAGGACTGCTTTCTTTCTTGGCCACTCTGCACTGCTTGTGGGGTCTTAGCTCCCCAACCAGGGGTTGAACCTGTGCTCCCTGAATAGAAGCACAGAGTCCTAAGCACTGAATCACTCGCGAAGTCCCAGCAACGCTTTCTTAAGCAGTTCTGATCACAACATCCTGTATTGAAAAACCCGCGAAGACTCCTCAGTGGTTGACCTACAGAAAGGAGTCCTCATCCATCCTCCTATGTTTGGCCCCTTGTCTTTATTGCCTTACACAGATGTCCTGCGTGGACAGATTCTCGTGCCACGCACCTTCCCACTTTGGGTCTCTGCTCCAATCAGTGTAACCCCCTCCCTGTAAGAAGGCTGAATTCCCTCCAGCCCTCCCTGTGAAGCCTTCCCCAAGGCTCTCTGGGAAAACAGACCATGCTTCAGCACTGTCTACATTTTCCTTCATTAACACAGCCGTGATCAGATACGATAACTTTACCCCTTGACCGTCACTCCTGCGTACAGTGTGATCACTTTGAGGAAAACGCATGTTTCTTATTCTGTACCTCACTCAAAGGAGATACATGATCAGTGATTATTTATTTCACCTGTGCACCTTTGTTGGCCAGCAAGGAGATCAAGCCAGTCCATCCTAAAGGAAATCAACCCTGAATATTCACTGGAAGGACTGATGCTGAAGCTGAAACTCCAATACTTTGGCCACTTGATGAGAAGAGCCCTGAAAAACACCCTGATGCTGGGAAAGATTGAGGGCAGGAGGAGAAGGGGACGACAGAGGATGAGAAGGTTGGATGGTGTCAGTGGCTCAATGGACATGAGTTGAAGCAAACTCAGGGAGACAGTGAAGGCTGGCTTGCTGCAGTGCATGGGGTCTCAAAGAATTGGACATGAAAGAGATAGGAACACCAGACCACCTGACCTGCCTCCTGAGAAATCTGTATGCAGGTCAGGAAGCAACAGTTAGAACTGGACATGGAACAACAGACTGGTTCCAAATAGGAAAAGGAGTATGTCAAGGCTGTATATTGTCACCCTGCTTATTTAACTTCTATGCAGAGTACATCATGAGAAACGCTGGGCTGGAAGAAGCACAAGCTGGAATCAAGATTGCCGGGAGAAATATCAATAACCTCAGATATGCAGATGACACCACCCTTATGGCAGAAAGTGAAGAAGAACTAAAGAGCCTCTTGATGAAAGTGAAACAGGAAAGTGAAAAAGTTGACTTAAAGCTCAACATTCAGAAAACGAAGATCATGACATCCAGTCCCATCACTTCATGGGAAATAGATGGGGAAACAGTGGAAACAGTGTCAGACTTCATTTTTGGGGGGCTCCAAAATCACTGCAGATGGTGACTGCAGCCATGAAATTAAAAGACGCTTACTCCTTGGAAGGAAAGTTATGACCGACGTAGACAGCATATTCAAAAGCAGAGACATTACTTTGCTAACAAAGGTCCGTCTAGTGAAGGCTGTGGTGTTTCCAGTGGTCATGTATGGATGTGAGAGTTGGAATAAGTATAAAGAAAGCTGAGCGCTGAAGAATTGATGCTTTTGAATGGTGGTGTTGGAGAAGACTCTTGAGAGTCCCTTGGACTGCAAGGAGATCCAACCAGTCCATCCTGAAGGAGATCAGTCCTGGGTGTTCATTGGAAGGACTGATGCTGAAGCTGAAACTCCAATACTTTGGCCTCCTGATGTGAAGAACTGACTCATTGGAAAAAACCCTGATGCTGGGAAAGATAGAAGGCAGTGGGAGAAGGGTTCGACAGAGGACAAGATGGTTGGATGACATCACCGACTCGATGGACATGAGTTTGGGTAGGCTTCAGGAGTTGGTGATGGTCAGGGAGGCCTGGCGTGCTGTAGTCCATGGGGTCACAAAGAGTTGGACACGACTGAGTGACTGGACTAAACTGAACTAGCGCCTGAACAACAACAACAACAGCAACCTTTGTTTACCCTTTACTAGGAAACTTTGATCGGAGAAGGCGATGGCAGCCCACTCCAGCGCTCTTGCCTGGAGAATCCCATGGACAGAGGAGCCTGGTGGGCCGCAGTCCATGGGGTCTCTAAAAGTCAGACATGACTGAGCAACTTCACTTTCACTTTTCACTTTCATGCATTCAGAAGGAAATGGCAACCCACTCCAGTGTTCTTGCCTGGAGAATCCCAGGGACGGGGAAGCCTAATGGGCTGCCATCTATGGGGTCACACAGAGTCGGACACGACTGAAGCGACTTATCAGCAGGAGCAGCAGCAGGAAACCTTGATGGAGTTACAGAGCCCAGCGCTCAGAGTTTCCACGGGGAAGATGAACTCAGCTACTTTGTGACTCGGCTCTTCAGTCCCCCGAGGAAAGAGAGCAGAGGGGATTATTTCAGGCCGTGGCTACTGAAACAGTGCTGGAAGGGACTTCCTCCCTGATAACAGGTTTTGTCAACAGAGTCTTCTTTTGATGTCCTGCAGTCCCGGGATCTGGCAGCTAAGGTTGTCCTCCCTTGAATTCAATTGCCAAGTTAGAGAGAGGGCGCTTGGCTGATCCGCCGTCAGAGGTGGCACTGCCAGAAAGACAGACTCTACGCTTCCTTCTGCTGCCGCTGTCCAAGGAAGGGAGGGCCCAAATGGAAGGGGAGAAACTCTGGACTTGAGCATTCCACACCTGCGGGGACATGGCCCGCAATAGAGCATAGTTTTGTGTAAGTTGTGTGTGCAGGAAGGGAGATCTCTTTCTTCTCTCTATAAAAGCATGTTTATAGATGCGCTCCGTCTGCAAGTCTGAGGGGCACAGGGGAAGGGAGCAAAGCCAGCCCCCTCCCCACCCCCAGCTGTCTGCTGGGGGCTGCAGGCAAAGACCCGGCACAGTGCCTGGGAGCTTTCGATTGTCTTCTGTCCTCTGAAGCAACCATCCCACACCTGTGGGCAGAGAGAGGGTGCCGCCACCAGCTCAGGACCTCTGGGCATATCAGAACCCAGGAGAACAGAAGAGGACCTTGCGTGGTCAGCATCAGCCTCAGGGCAGGGTCTGCAGGGCCCAGGGCAAAATCAAGTGGGGACAGCTTGTTCAAAGAGTAGGGAGAATTTCAAGACAGAAGCCTTAAATCCAGCATGGAGCCCTTCTGAGAGGGGCATGAAGCCAGCCCCGGGCAGGGTTAGATACCAGATACTCATTTTTCCTCAGAATCATGTAGAAAAACAAGAACATTTTTCCTATTACAGAATATGAACAGCAAACAGAATTGCCTCAACATTTTTTTTTTACTATAGTGTAGCTTATATTAATATAACAGTTGTATATCTATGTGACAGACACAGTTCTAAGTGCTTTACAAATACTGACGCATGCTTTTCTTCTTGAAACTCTGTGAGGTAGGTACTATAAAAGCCATTTTATAGGTGAGGAAATGGAGGTATAGGAATTCAAGTGAATTTCTGGTTGAGTCTGCTTCTAACCACTATACTTGCTGCCTCTCCGATCAAAACAGGAACCCACTAATTTTATTATAAGGCTCTGCATCAACATATTCTGAACAATGAGTTTTAAAGTGTATTTTTTTTTTTTTTTGGTCGTTGTTCCTGAAAGAGAGGGGCTTTAATTAGCTGCAGGCGTCTGTAGAGAACTCTGTGCATCTTTCGGATTTCTGCCGCCCTACTATCTCTGTTGGTTCCTGCCTAAAAATGCTCTTCAAGCCTCTTAGTCACAATGACTCAAAAACACATCTGCTGCTGCTGCTGCTGAGTCGCTTCAATCGTGTCCGACTCTGTGCGACCCCAGAGACGGCAGCCCACCAGGCTCCCCCGTCCCTGGGATTCTCCAGGCAAGAACACTGGAGTGGGTTGCCATTTCCTTCTCCAATGCATGAAAGTGAAAAGCGAAAGTGAAGTCGCTCAGTCGTGTCCCACTCTTCGAGACCCCATGGACTGCAGCCCACCAGGCTCCTCCGCCCATGGGATTTTCCAGGCAAGAGTACTGGAGTGGGTCACCATTGCCTTCTCCAAGACACATCTGAGAAACAAACAAATACACAAAAAGGCATCCCTAAATGGACAACAGATCGACAAGCTTGACTACTCCCATCTCTGTTCAAATAATCAGGTAACCCTTGTGCAAAGCAGGTAAGGTCCTTAACAAACAAAAACAAACAGCATTTAGTGTGCTTTCAAGAATGCCTCTCTGCTCATTAGTCTGGAAAACAACCAGCATTTTAAAAAAATTTATATTGGAGTATAGTTGATTTACAATACTGTGTTAAGTTTCGGGTGTACAGCAAAGAAATTCAGTTATACAGATTCTTTTGCCATATAGATAATTGCACAGTACTGACTAGAGTTCACTGTGCTATATAGTAAGTCCTTTATGTTACTCCACAACTAGCATTTTGAATGTGAAGAAAAGGTTAAGCTGGGTTTTGTACTATAAAAGAGTAAGTATAGAATAAATTTTAGAAAGCATTTTATTCAAAGTGCTCAAATACAAAGTTATGGTTTGTCGGTAAGAGACCTGAATTCTACGGAAGCATCCTCTATTCATTACTGTTTACTTCTCACAAGATGTTGGCTCAATGCCTTGTTTCTGAATTTTATTTACTCTGTTTGTGCTTTAATTTCCTGAAATGGAATTAGGAGTGGGAACTAGAGCCTCACTGATAATAAGACAGCATTGTTTTTTTTCCCCGTTGAATCGTAACTGATCCACACCAAATGATATATTGAAGAATATTAAAGAAAAACATCTCACAGTATACAGATATATTTAAAAATGTGTTTCCCCGCCAAGAGTAGCTACTTCAGTGCCTTTAAAGCTCACTTGAAAGATACTGAAAGCAGGGAGGAACTTCCCTGGTGGCCTAGGGGTTAAGAATCTGCCTCGCAGGGCAGGAGGCACGGGTTCGATCCAATGTCAGGGAAATAAGATCCCTGGTGCCCGGAGCAGCGAAGCCTGTGTGTCGCAGCTGGGGAGTCCATGCACCAGGGAAGGCCCGCACACCACAGTGAAGACCCCGTGCAGCCAGATACATGGGTGAAGGGCCGGAAACACTGAGAGCAGGCAGAGACGCCCAGAGCCTGCAGCTGGGGAGTCCATGCACCAGGGAAGGCCTGCACACCGCAGCGAAGACCCCGTGCAGCCAGATGCATAGGTGAAGGGCCGGAGACTCTGAGAGCAGGCAGAGACGCCCAGAGCCTCGCGTACATGCTCCTCACCCGTGAACTCGGGTTTCTGGCCTGCACCGTGCTGCCTGTGTGCAAAGCAAAACACTGCCATTTGGAACATGCCAGAGATTTCCCTAGGAGTCTATCATCTTCAGCTGTTTTGTGGTAAGTGGTTTCCAACTGTATTGACTCATCTTCCAACCCTCCCATCTCTTCCTCTATCTTTCTAGTGTGTGAGGGCATTACTTATACAACACTCTCATCAGAACAGCATTTTGCAAAACACCATTTTCTAGTAGCACACTTAAAGAGACAGAAATCCACCTATGCACTGATCCATTGAAACCTCTAATGGGGGAGGGGCAGGCAGTTGGGTATCAGAGAACTAGGTGAGGGAGATTCAGAGGTATAAACTTTGAGTTACGTAATAAATGAGTCATGGGTGCGAGACCAGCAGTGTGGGGAACAGAGTGAACACTGATGCAATGTCTTTGTATGGTGATGGACGGCAACGAGGCTTGCCATGGTGACCATCCTGTAATGTCTAGAAATATTCAATCACCACGCTGCGCACCAGGAACTGACACAGCCCTTAAGGCCAATTATACTTCAAAAGCAAACAAACCTATAGAGAAAGAGATCGGGTTTGTGGTTACGAGAGGCAGGGGTTGGGGGAGGGAGGAATTGGATGAAGACAGTCAGAAGGTACAAATTTCCAGTAATAATTAATGCTACGGATGTAATATACCACATGATTAATATAATCAGCTCTACTGAGTGTTATATATGAAAGTCGTTAAGAGAGTGAATCCTAAGAGTTCTTATCACAAGCGAAAAAATTTTTCTTTTTTCTTTTCTTTTGTATCTATACGAGACAGATGTTCAATCAACTTATGGCGATAATCATTTCATGATGTATGTAAGTCAAATTGTTGTTGTAAAATATAGCACCTAAAATTGGTACAGTGTTGTATGTCAATTATGTCTCAAAAACACTGGAAGAAAAATGTTAAATATCAAATAAAACAAAACAATTTCTGATTGGAATAACCCATCCTGGGTTCTTGTGTCCTCATGCAAGTTTCATTCGAGGAGGCCAAAGGCTGCTTCACTTTGAACATATTCGGTTTTTCCCTTGAATTGACAGACTTGTCACAGGAAAGTCAACTGACCCTTGGAGACAATACTTCTTTCTTCATCTTTTAATTGGAAAAGTTAGAAAGGAAACAACAGAATATGACATAGGCAACATTAGCCTCACAAGAAAATATCAAGCTTATCATTTCTTTTGAAAAATAAATAATACCGATTAAGCTGTAGTCCCCTTGACCTCCTTCCTGATTCAATTTCCCTTAATTTCTCCCTGAAAGTCACCACCATGAGGATTTCATCATGGTATCTGTCAGCCCATTCTTAGCTGTTGCTGCTAAGTCACTTCAGTCGTGTCCGACTCTGTGCAACCGCATGGACTGCAGCCTACCAGGCTCCTGTGTCCACGGGATTTTCCAGGCAAGAGTACAGGAGTGGGTTGCCATTGCCTTCTCTGCTTACGTCAGCTATAAGCATATATTCTTCATAAATAACATATACTATTGCTTGTATGATACAAACATAGCATTATGTCTTGCCAAGACAGGACTGAGCTACCTTAATCTTCAGAGATAAGAGAGGATAACATTTCCTTGAATTATGACCTCTGTTTTGAGGACAGTTCCATGGAATATTTAAAATAGGTAAACAAGGACCTACTGTGTAGCACAGGGAAAGAGACTTACTGTCTTGTAATAACCTATAATGGAAAAGAATCTGAAAAAGAATAAAAATAAAACCAAATTATTTTGCTGTACACTTGAAATTAATACAACATTGTAGATGAAATATACTTCAATTAAAAATCTAAGGCTAGGAGATCTAAACCAAAAACACACAGACAAAAGAACACCCAACTGTTCCCTGGAGCAAAGTTTAACTTCTGGACTATTCAGAGTAGTAAATCTCTATTACAGACATGGAGTCTGGAGGTGAACTCTTTTGCCATGATAATTTTACAAGTTTCTGCTAGAAAAGAAAACCAGGTTGGGATTATCTGTTACTGAAGGATCTGTGAAGTTGAGGGAAGCTTGCTTGCTTTGGGATATTTCTGATGTTAGGTTTTTTTTTGTCAAGTTGATTTTTTTTCTGCGGCTATCAAAACTTTCAAGTGGTCACATAGTGAATACATAAATACTTTCTATATTTTAAATCCTCGGATACAAGATGTTATTGTAGTCATAGTTACATATATCCAGCTGTAGGTTTTTCAAGCTAATGTCACACAAGTCTTAACAGGATTAAAATGCAAAGTAGTCATATAAATTCATTTTTTTCTATATGGAAAAATTTAATGATTGGCAGAAATAGGCACCGGAATTAAAAGTTCCTCAAAGGGATATAATTCTATACTTCAGTCTTAAAGAAGACTCTAATAATACTATATGAAGATAGCTGAATACCTCAACAGTTTTGAATATTACGTTACCCCGCGTGGTTGACTGAATCACAGTCGGTGTGTTAATAAATCTAGTAGTGTAGCGCCACCTTGTGACCGAAATGCTCAACTACATTATGTTGGACTTCCGTGAGGAAGACCTTTATTTAAAAGGCTTGCTCATGCAGCTGCTGGGGTCACCGGTAACTGGACCGACAGTGTCCACCAGTAGTGGGGTAAGCCATCCCTGCCTTCCCAAGGCTGTCCGGGGACATTAGATTCTTTTGGTTTAAAGACGGTTGAAAACCAGGACAGTCAGATAAACCGGGACCAACTGGTCCCCTACTTACTAAGTACGAAGCGCTGCTTGGGCACTCAGGGTGCAGCAGCGGGTGAGACCGAGTCGCCGTCTGTGAGTGTGTGTTACGGCTGGGGGCAAGCGGACAAAGAGGCGGCATACCCGCGGAACGCACCAGGTCGCTGCAAGCTGCGCAGGTAAGCCGTTAGGCGACTGCGCTGAACCGAACGGAACCGAGGGTCACTCGGCGGCTCTTGGCGCTTGAGCGCTTGACGGTGCAGGAGGTGACCCTGGAACCGGGAGCTGAATGACGCGGGGGCGACGCGCCCCTGGAGACGGAAGGGAGAGCGCGCTGGGCAGGGAGCAGCGAGAGCCAGGTCCCTGGGGCGGGGACACGGGCGGCGTGCGTAGGGGACCGCAAGGAACCAACGCGACACGCGTTCAGTGGGTGTGTGAGTTTTCCAGGGCTTCCTCACAAATCGCCACAAACTAAGTAGCTTAAAAGAACAGGAATTTACCGCCTCGCAGTCTGGGGGCCAGAGGTCGAAGATCAAGCTGGCAGCAGGCTGCACGTCCTCTGAAGACCCCAGGGAGGGTCCTTGCGGGCCCCTTTCCGGCTTCCGGGGGTCGCGGGAAACCCTGGAGCTCCGGGCTCCAGCCCAGGGCCGACGGCTCGGACTCCCCACCCGGTGTGCCGCCTGCGTCTCAGCCTTCCCTGGCTCTTCCCTCTGCTTTAAGCGGGGAAGCCGGCCTCTCTTCTCCAGCAACCCCCGTCCCCTGCCCTGGCAAGACTGAAACAGGCCTCTGTTAACGCGTCCAGGATGCCTATCCCCCACTCATTTGGGTGGACAGACTTGCGAATTTCGACACGTGTAGAGTCACAAAACCACTTCCACTGCCAAGACCCAGAGCAACCCATCAGCCCCCCAAATCCTGTCATGCAACCCCCTTTGTACATGTAGCCTTTTAAAGTAAATCATTTGTTTTTCTTTATTCTGAGGCACTTGATCCATTTAATGATGAGTGCACCTTGAGCATTTATTTTTCGCCTTAGAGAGATGGATCGGTGGCCCTCTGTAATACCAGTGTAAGAAATCCTATTACTCTGGGCCCACCACATCTCCATCAGCGCCTTGTAATTGCCACAGATGCTTTCTGCATCCAGCAGGGTTTAGTTTGCTCTTTGATTTCACTCCTTGGTTTTATGCACAGGAGCTCAGCTCTCTTTATGTTTCTTCCACTCCTGCTCATAAAATAGTTATGGGTCTCCCCGCCCTTTGTACTGCTCTTTAAATGTGTTCAAGAGACTCTTAAAACACTGTGTCCAGAGTGAGACGCAGTGGACATGATACACCCTGGACCTAGCTGGGACACACTGTCTTCCTCCCCAGATTCTGTCTAAGACCGCAGTGGCATTTTTTCTTTTCTCAGCAGTAATCCACTATTTACTTCCAATGAGTATCTGGTCAATGATACAATTAAAAAAAAAGAAATTAACACAGGGCTGCTTGCTAGTTCTTTCAGTCCTTATGCTGCATACCTGGCATGGGGACTTTTGCATCCAAGTAAAAATTTTATGTTTGATCTTTTTAATGTTTTCAGTGTAAAATTTGGCCAGAGTTCCAGCTTGTGGGTCTGCATTGTGTATGCGCTCCTCTTCCTCAGTTTTCCATGAAGGATGGAAGGGAGCCAGGCATTTCTTGCTCCCTGCCTTGTCCCACCTCTCTTTAATCCCAACGCCCTTCCTCTCTTATTTGGTCCTGTCTCTTCACAGGCGTAAGATGCGGCAGCTGGTGTCACCCAAAAATGGAATGAGAAAGGAGGCGAAGAGGCTAGTGAAAAAAAAAAAAAAAACTCCTTGGTGTATAATTGGGCTATTACCTTATTATGATATATTAGGCGAAATTTCAGAGTAGCATGGTCTGATCTAAAGAATAAAAGAAGCAATCTATTAGCAACAGATCAGTATATAATGAGGTCCATGTAAAAATGGAGAGGAACAGATTGGATTAAACAATAGGGATCTCTTACTCTATTGATACTATGTATCAAATAGGTAGCTAATGGGAACCTGCTGTTCAGCACAGGGAACTCTGCTCTGTGGTGACCCAAATGGAAGGAAATCCAGAAAAGAGGGCAGAGATATAAACATGGGCTTCCCTGGTGGTTGAGACCATAAAGAATCTGCCCGCAGTGTGGGAGACCTGGGTTCGAACCCTGGGTTGGGAGGATCCCCTGGAAGAGGGAAAGGCTACCCACTCCAGCATTCTTGCCTGGAGAATGCCATGGACAGGGGAGCCTGGTAGGCTACAGTCCATGGGGTTGCAAAGAGTCGAACAGGACTGAGCGACTACACACGGCACACACACACACACACACACACACACACACACACACACACACACACAGCTGACGCGTTTGGCTGTGCAGCAGAAACTAGCACAACATTGCCAAGCGACCACCCTCCAATAAAAATTAACAACAACCTTTATTTTCCAAAAAAAAAGTTACACGAATTCTGCTTGTCTCCCTTACATGTGTGTTTTAGTAAGAATGCAGAGAACATTTTATAGGACTTATTTTTAGGGTATTCTGTAAGCTTCTGAATGCAGAGTTCCAAAGACTAGCAAGGAGAGATAAGAAAGCCTTCCTCAGCGATCAATGCAAAGAAATAGAGGAAAACAACAGAATGGGCAAGACGAGAGAGCTCTTCAAGAAAATTAGAGACACCAAGGGAACAGTTCACGCAAAGATGGGCTCGATAAAGGACAGAAATGGTATGGATCTAACAGAAGCAGAAGATATTAAGAAGAGGTGTATTAAGAATACACAGAAGAAGTGTATAAAATAGATCTTCATGACCCAGATAATCACGATGGTGTGATCACTCACCTAGAGGCAGACATCCTGGAATGTGAAGTCAAGTGGGCCTTAGAAAGCATCACTATGAACAAAGCTAGTGGAGGTGATGGAATTCCAGCTGAGCTATTTCAAATCCTGGAAGATGATGCTGTGAAAGGGCTGCACTCAATATGCCAGCAAATTTGGAAAACTCAGCAGTGGCCACAGGACTGGAAAAGGTCAGTTTTCATTCCAGTCCCAAAGAAAGGCAATGCCAAAGAATGTTCAAACTACTGCACAATTGCACTCATCTCACATGCTAGTAAAGTAATGCTCAAAATTCTCCAAGCCAGGCTTCAGTAATACATGCACTGTGAACTTCCAGATGTTCAAGCTGGTTTTAGAAAGGGCAGAGGAACCAGAGATCAAATTGCCAACATCCACTGGATCATGGAAAAAGCAAGAGAGTTCCACAAAAACATCTACTTCTGCTTTATTGAGTATGCCAAAGCCTTTGACTGTGTGGATCACAATAAACTGTGGAAAATTCTGAAAGAGATGGGAATACCAGACCACCTGACCTGCCTCTGGAGAAACCTGTATGCAGGTCAGGAAGCAACAGTTAGAACTGGACATGGAACAACAGACTGGTTCCAAATAGGAAAAGGAGTATGTCAAGGCTGTATATTGTCACCTTGCTTATTTAACTTATATGCAGAGTACATCATGAGAAACGCTGGACTGGAAGAAACACAAGCTGGAATCAAGATTGCCGGGAGAAATATCAATAACCTCAGATATGCAGATGACACCACCCTTCTGGCAGAAAGTGAAGAGGAACTAAAAAGCCTCTTGATGAAAGTGAAAGAGGAGACTGAAAAAGTTGGCTAAAAGCTCAACATTCAGAAAACGAAGAACATGGCATCTGGTCCCATCACTTCATGGGAAATAGATGGGGAAACAGTGGAAACAGTGTCAGACTTTATTTTTGGGGGCTCCAAAATCACTGCAGATGGTGACTGCAGCCATAAAATTAAAAGATGCTTACTCCTTGGAAGAAAAGTTATGACCAACCTAGATAGCATATTCAAAAGCAGAGACATTACTTTGCCACCAAAGTCTGTCTAGTCAAGGCTATGGTTTTTCCTGTGGTAATATATGGATGTGAGAGTTGGACTGTGAAGAAAGCTGAGCGCCGAAGAATTGACGCTTTTGAAGTGTGGTGTTGGAGAAGACGCTTGAGAGTCCCTTGGACTGCAAGGAGATCCAACCAGTCCATTCTGAAGGAGATCAGTCCTGGGTGTTCTTTGGAAGGAATGATGCTAAAGCTGAAATTCCAATACTTTGGCCACCTCATGAGAAGAGTTGACTCATTGGAGAAGACTCTGATGCTGGGAGGGATTGGGGGCAGGAGGAGAAGGGGACGACAGAGGATGAGATGGCTGGATGGCATCACGGACTCAATGGACATGAGTCTGAGTGAACTCCAGGAGTTGGTGATGGACAGGGAGGCCTGGCATGGTGCGATTCATGGGGTCGCAAAGAGTCGGACACGACTGAGCGACTGAACTGAAGTGATTCCTATCTATCATCAATTTAATTTTGTTGTAAAACACAACATGAGATCGATCCTCTTGACAAGTTAAAAAATCCACAACACAGTACTGTTAACCACAGGCATAACATTGTACTGCAGAACTTACTCGTCTTGCATAACTGAAGGTATACGGTCCCTTTGATTTAAACATTTTTGATAACCGTGTGTGGTTAGAACCGTTGCTTTCATACCAAACGTATTATTTACTCTAGTTTCAGAACCAGGTATGTTTATTAAACACCAAAGGCATTTTATTTACTATGAAATTATTCTGAATATATAAAATAAGAAAATAAGATACAGACACATGTGCTACTACCCAGATCTTACAAATAACATTTTTGTTACATTTGCCTCAGATCTTGGAAACAGAAAACAAAACATTTCACAGGTTGAGTCAAAGCTCTCTCTGTGTCCCTGTGGGTCCCCTTCAGGTTCACTCACCCGCCCCTGCTGCAGTAACTAGCTGTCATTATTACCGTAATGATTCGTATAGCCCTGTTCATTCATCCTGGCTGCCGTATCACATTTCCCTTATGAATATTCCAAATTTAAATGTTTCCCTCTTGGCGATTACTTAGATGATTTTGGAAAAAAATTTGATACTAAGAAGCTGCTGCTGTCAACACATATATATGTCCTTTAGGTCCTAGGTGGTCCGGTATCTGCTCTCCAAAGAGCTTGTGAAAATCTCTGGTGTCACCAGCAGCTCATTTACCTGCGTACGCTACGCCTTTGCACACTCTCGGCGCTGTCAGTCTTTAAATTTTGGTCGATGTTATGAATGCAAAGCCAGAGATCAATGCTGTTTTCCACCTGTTCACTGTCTTTTTTCTTTTTCTTTTTTTTTTAGAAACAACTTTATATTGAAGTGTAATTGATTTGTGATTGTTAATTTCATGTGTACAGCAAATTGATTAAGTTATACTGTATGTATTTATTTTCTATCAGATTCTTTTTCATTATAGGTTTTATTACAAGATATTTAATATAGTTCCCTGTGCCATACAGAAGGTCCTTATTGCTCTTCTCTTTTATATAGAGAACTTTTCACTTTCTTAATATCAGTTTTATTGAGATAAAACTTACATACTATACAAATAACTCTTTAAAAAGCATACACTTTAGTAGTTTTACTTATTTTCACTTTTCAATAGTGTCTTTTTTCATACAGAGTTTTCAGGGATTGATATAAACTCATTGAGCTTCACCACCGCCCCCCCCCCCCCCCTTACTGTTTATGCCTTTTGTATCTTAATGCAAGATTTCCTTCCTGAACACAATTTGTTACATTTCTAGAAAGTCAGTTATTCTCCTACATTTTCTTCTGGATTTTAAAATATTTTGCTTTTCACATTTAGGTTTTTAGTTCCCCTAGAATAGACTTTTATGTATGTTATGAACTAAGGGATTTACACTTAAAAAAAAAATTACAGGTAAACAATTGATCTGAATTTTAAATTTTTTTTAATTTAAAATTATTGTAATTTAAAACAAAAAATTACAGATAAACAACTGATCTAAAAGTGTTTGGATAGTTCATTCTTTCCCAGTGATTTGCAATGTTAGTTCAGTGATATTTTGTGTTTCTATATATTTACTTTATAAAATGTTTTAACTACCTTTTTGTCTTTACTGTGTCCAAATCTCAAAGTCTTGATTATTAGACTTTATAATGGAATTTCTTAGATCAAGGACATCCCCTATCTTTCTAGTAAAAATGTTTGATTTCTTGGCTCTTTGCTCTTCCAAATAAAGTTTAATGCTGGCTTGCCAAGTTCCATACAAAGCTTTAACAAAATTTATAATGAAATTTATTGAGCTCCTAGATTAATCTAGAGAGAATTGCCACGCTTATTACAGTGGGTCTTCCTAACCATGGTCCATCTATTTGGCAGCTCCGTTAGTTTCTGTCCCTGCTTCCAACTTGAGATGGACTTGCAGTTAAGGCCATTTGCCTTTTAGTTCTTTCTCTTTTCCTTTCTTCGTTTCTTTTTTTAATTAGCCACTTGTTTTATTTGCATAAAATACAGTTCTACCTTTTCTTATTTTTACTACATTATTACAGAAATGCCAGTTTAAGTACTTGAGTCCATTGGTCTTTTGTGATTTTCCTTGGGGCTTAAAATCTAAGAAAAGTTATAATTTCACTATGGTATGATAAACACAATATTTTGAATAATTTTCCAAAGAATGTTCAAATTTAAATCTTGATCATTGTTACATTTCTAGAAAGTCAGTTATAATAACCTGAAGGTAATTTCCTGGGAGAGCCATTTAAAAATAGCATTAAACTGGGTAAAAATATTTCACAAAGATAAGTGCTTTACATATTGTACAATGAAAGCTAGACATGGATACAAGTGATAATCTTTTGCGCCTTAGTTTTAAAGCACCCTAGAACCAAGACAATTGATAACAGCCAGGGAATTAAGACAAGATTAACATATTCATTCTTAAATTCCATTATAGAGTGAGAAAAGAGCCGTTTGAGAGTTTTGGCTTTATTTTGTTTCACCGAGTGAAATTTACTTGGTGGATTATAGGATTCTATAAGAGTTCTGATGACCACATTGTTGTTGTTATTGTTCAGTTGCTAAGTTGCGTCTGACTCTTTTCGACCCCATGGACTGCGGCACGCCAGGGTTTCCTGTCCTTCACTATCTCCCTGAATTTGCTCAAACTCCTGTCCATCGAGTGAGTGATGCCATCCAACCATCTCATCCCCTGTCGTCCCCTTCTCCTCCCTTCAGTCTTTCCTAGCATCACCGTCTTTTCCAATGAGTCGGCTCTTTGCATCAGGTGGCCAAAGTATTGGAGCTTCAGCTTCAGCATCAGTCCTTCCAATGAATAATCAGGGTTGATTTAATTTAGGAGGGACTGGTTTGATCTCCGTGATGGCCAACAGGCTCTCAAGAGTCTTCTCCAACACCATGGTTCGAAAGCATCAGTTCTTCGGCACTCAGCCTTCTTTATGGTCCAACTCTCACATCCGTACATGACTACAGGAAAAACCATAACTTTGACTATATGGACCTTTCTCGGTAAAGTAATGTCTCTGTTTTCTGATATGCTGTCTAGGTTGGTCATAGCTATTCTTCCAAGGAGCAAGCGTCTTTTAATTTTGTGGCTGCAGTCACCATCTGCAGTGATTTTGGAGCCCAAGAAAATGAAATATGACACTGTTTGCACACTTTCCCCATCTGTTTGCCATGAAGTGATGGGACTGGATGCTATGATCTTGGTTGTTTACTGAGGGTCTCGTGCAGGCCAGTCTCAGCGGCGGTGTGAAAGCTCACACAGGCCTGCCCAGACAGACCACGTGACCTCGGCTTCTCTTTTCCAACAGAGCTATACTTAAGCGCAACTGACATTGACCTAATATGAGTGTCTAGTGGGATTAACCTTCCAAATGTGTGTTTGCAATTATTAACTGGAACTGTCATCATAAATCAGTCTCTGATTTGCGGTTTATTCCTGGGAAATATTTTAAGCTGAGTAGATTTTTAGAGACAAGGAGACGTAGGTTCTGATCCCCGGGATGGGAAGATCCCTGGGGGAGGAAATGCCAACCCACTCCAGGATTCTTGCCTAGAGAATCTCATGGGCAGAGGAGCCTGGCAGGCTACAGTCCATGGGGTCACACAGAGTCAGACACAGCTGAGCACACTCACAGCCCTCCAGTACGCCTCAGGAGGATAACTTCTGGAAGAAGGCGTCCCTTCACTCATTTCTCCTCTACCCAGGAGCTCTACGCTGAATGGAGCTACAAAGCGGGGAGAGACCCTCTCTGGGCACGTCTCATACTGCGTGTCCCAAACAAGCCACGTGGGGTTCAGGGGCTGGCAAGGCATGTGACAGAGAGGAGTTGAGGCTGGAAGGGATTCTTAGGTGGAGAGAAACCTGAAGGACAAGGTTAGATGCAGAAACTCAGGACCTGACACTTGAACAGAGAGGCCAGAGCATGATGTCCAAGTGCTAGAGGGAAAGCTGGTCTTCATCTCAGTTCACTGGGCTAGTGAAAGGAGCTGAAAGCCTGTGCCCTTAAAGACAAGGGTGTTTTTTCTTTCCAATTATTTTTTGAGATTAACGGCTTTTTTTTTTCCCCCCCGAAGGAAAAAAGCAAATCCTTTTTGAAAACTCCCTCAATCAATGCTCTCAGCCTTGTAGCAGGTGTTAGCGGTGGCCTGCGCGACCTTTCGCTGCGGCTCGGACTCTTGCTGTGGCGACAGGCTCGGGGGGCGCAGGCTCCGGCGTAGCTGCTCCACGGGACGTGGGAGCTTAGGTCTTGACCAGGGATGGAACCTGTGTCCCCTGCATTGCAAAGTGGAGTTTGAACCACTGGACCACAGGGAAGTCCCAGAAAGAGGCAAATTCTTGTCTTGGGCTTAGAACAGTATCTCATACATAGGCTTGGCAAATGTTGATTTAATGAATTTATCAAAGTTCATAAAGATTCCCATTTCCATTATGTAACATGCAAGTTAAAACTGTCATGCACTCAGATTTTGCTTGGTTTTATTGTTCCTGAAAGAATAATGAATAATAAGAGGATAACCCTGCTTCTGTTTTAAAAGCCAGCGTCAGTAAAGATGTTTTAATATTTTGAAGGCATAGTCTCTTCCTCCCATCTTCATGAGCAAAAGGCATTTTGATTCTCTGCTGGTGACAATGAAACTTACGAAAGTGCCTCCTCATCTTTATGAGGACTAATTCCAACCTTCAAAACAGTTTTTAATCTTTTAACTTACAAAGTCACAACTATTTGGATGCTCTTCCTTTTATTTTAAACAGCTGCAAGCACACTTATACTTGGTCATGATTGTCAACGCATCACATAAAGAAATTCCTAATCATACGTTTAAAGTGAAACTGAAGTCTCTCAGTCGTGTCCGACTCTTTGTGACCCCATGGACTGTAGCCTACCAGGCTCCTCTGTCCATGGGATTTCCAGGCAAGAGTACTGGAGTGGGGTGCCATTTCCTTCTCCAGTGGTATTTCTAACCCAGGGATCGAACTCGGGTCTTCTGCATTGCAGGCAGACACTTTACCATATCATTTTCTGCAGAAATGATTTTAAATACATTTCTTCTAAAAGGAGAGTGGAAAAGGCTCTTTTATTTTTTTTTCCAGAATGAAGTCATACTTGTACAGTTTGACATAGCACACGCCACAACACACTTGAAGATAAACTCCTTGCATTTGGACATAGAAGACTCACATTTTATAAAAATCGTATTCTGGGCTTCCACTCTGCTTTTGTTACGATGACTCATCTTGTCCTTTATTCTGGGAAGTCTTAATGAAAATGTCTGAGTAAAGAAGAAGTGAAAGGTACATGCCCTTTACGATCCAGAACAGTGAAAGAGCTTTTTATAGCCGATGTTCCTTGCATATTTATAAGTGTGAAATCCAAATACAGCAACTTTCCTTTTTGTCTGTGATAAAAGTCACTCTGACTGCTGAAAGCAGGGAGAAAGTCTAATTTTCTTGGGTGCTGACATTTTCTTCTCTTCTCTTTTTCTCCCTGTCAGCTTCTTCTGGTGGAAATTTTGGCATAGTACAATAAAAAATAGAAAGACTCAAGAGGGAGCCGTGACCTTAAGTGTGCTGGCTGAGGTTGCCCTGATATAATACAAAGAAGTGCACTCTTGGTTAATGGTGAGCTAGTTAGTACTAAAATGTCAAAACCTGCGGCCTTTCTTCTTGGGCATTATGAGCGTTAGTGGTGAGGGTCAGTCTAGAGCCCTTTCGGACATAATTACTTCCGTCATCCACAGTGCTGAATGATCCCCCTTGTTCTTGGTAAAGTTTTTACATTTTCTAGGACTCTTTGACCTATCCAGGTTTTCAGTTTTCAGCAAACAATTCCTCAGTAGTCAGAAAACCCAATTCCTCAAATTTAGCAGAGAAGAGATTAAGTGAAGAAAAATTCCGCAGCTGGTATAAGGTAGGGAGCTCAGCCGGCTGCTCTGTGATGACTAGAGGTGTGGATGGGCAGGGGTGGGAGAGGGGCTCAGGAGGGCGGGGTTATGTGTACTCTCAGCTGATTCACGCTGCTGTGCAGTAGAAACCAACACTGTGAGCAATTATCCTCCAATCAACAATACACTTGAAAGAAAGATGAAAAGAATGCCACAGCTAATCGTGGGAGAACGGGACTCACTCCAGTCTCATTTGAAAATAAGGCAGCTCCATATTCTGGTATAGTTTATGTCTGATAAACTGTGCCCATTAAAAACGCATACTCCAATTATTTTTGAAGACTTTATATGCCCCTGTGGACCACCACCAAGATCAAGACCACTTTCATCACGTACAATTGTTCCCGTGTTCTAATCCGGCCCCCTCTCCCCTTGCGCCTAGTCCTAAGCAATAACTCATCTGCTTTCTGTCCCTATACATTGCTGCTGCTGCTGCTAAGTCGCTTCAGTCCTGTCCGACTCTGTGCGACCCCACAGACGGCAGCCCACCAGGCTCCTCCGTCCCTGGGATTCTCCAGGCAAGTACACTGGAGTGGGTTGCCATTTCCTTCTCCAGTGCATGAAAGTGAAAAGTGAAAGCTAAGTCGCTCAGTAGTGTCCCACTGTTCGCGACCCCATGGACTGTGGCCCACCAGGCTCCCCTGTCCATGGGGTTTTCCAGGCAAGAGTACTGGAGCGGGGTGCCATTGCTCTATAGATTAGACTTGTCTTTTTTAGAGTTTAATAAAATGGAGTCATGCTGTATGCCAGTCACCTTGTTTGCCTTCCTTTTCTTTGCCACTTGCAGGTCACTCTCATCACTGAAGTTGGGGACCGGGAGAGATGCGGGCTTCGGCTTCTCCGTTCACATCCCATCAGGGCTTCCCGGTGGCTTAGCATATGCCTGCCATGAGGAGCCACAGGTTCGATCTCTGGAGGCAGGTTCGAGCCCTGGGTCAGCGAGATCCCCTGGAGGAGGGCATGGCAACCCACCCCAGTGTTCTTGCCTGGAGAACCCCATGGACAGAGGAGCCTGGTGGGCTACAGTCCAAAGGGTTGCAAAGAGTCGGACACGACGGAAGAGACTGAGTGTGCGTGCGCGCATGCACACGCACACATCCCGCCTCTTCCTGCAGGCCCCAGTTTCTCCTTGCTCTTTTCCACTTACATCCATCTTTCCTTTCTGAGGGCCAGCCCCACTCACTCCAGGCCCTGGCACTAGAAGTAAATGCCTTCCATGGACTGTTTAACCAGTTCCCACAATTCCATGAGGTCCAATTGCTATGATAAATCCTTTCTTACATAGATCACTCCTACTGGCTCCGTTTCTCTGATTAAACTTTGATTGACATGCCAGGTATGGTAGTGTTTCAACTTTCAGCCATTTGTAATGAATCTTCTTACCAAGCAAATTGTTTTTCTATCAAGTATCAGGTGGAGTTAAAAAAAAAAAACATGGTCACACTTTAAACAGATATTGCTCAGATATTAGTGCAGGAGTGATTTCTGGCCCTGCTGTGAGGGCCCGTAAAGAGACCTCCTGAGTTTCCTTGCTTCTTTTCCTTCATTGCTGGGGGCCAGTGTGAGGAATCCTGCCCGTGGCAAAGGTCATGCGGAAGGAAGCATGATAAAGCGCAGGGTGTGATCAGGCTTCAGCGGTTCCCCCTGGAATTTCCTGAGCATCCACCCCAAAAAACCAGAGTCTGCCTGCTTTACTGTGTTATGCTTTCCACCTACTCTTCTAACATTAACAGGGGGCTGTCCCCCAACCACCTTTTTCTGGAAAAATTTAATTTAGAGCTTTTAGATAATAAATCTCCTGGGCATAATAAGAGTGTTTCAATCCAAAAACCCCTCTGATGGCTTTCTAGCCTGCCTGCTGGACTTTTACAGCTGCGCATGTGATTGCTTGCGGCTTCCCAACCGCAAGAGGCACAGGAAGCTGAAAACATCCTAGAAATGTAGGGGCTTCTGAGGAGTCAAAATCATTAGAATAGGACTGATTAAAGGTTTCATTTGTTGAGCCAATACTTGCTGCCAAATTTTCATATCTTTTATTTGTAGATATAGTTGGTATATAGAAAAAAACAGATAGTAGCCCTGGCATTAGCAACATTAGATCTTTGAGTTAAGTATTGTCTTTGTTATAAGCCACTGCAGCTTTGTTCTACAGGAATGTAACTTTATTTAGTACTTTGAGGGTGATGCAGAGTAAAGAAACACTTCTAGGGAAAAGGAGTTTTCTGGTTGATAGACAATTATCCAGGAAGAGAGCCATAAAAATGTTAACAGGCCTCTTGGCCAGAAGATAATGTAAACCACCTGAGACCTTTTGTATACGGGAGGGTATGCAAAAAGAAAGCCTGGTCTCAATGAGGGTCAGGACTGCTGCCCCTGCATAACTCTGCATATTCCATTATTTCTTTATGTACAACTTGGGGTATATAAGCTGATTTTGAAAATAAAGTCTTGAGTCTTGCACCGATGCTGGGCTCCCCCATGTCATTCTTTTCTCTCCTTTTCCAGCTGAATTCCCATCTGGAGCATGGAGGCTCGCCAAGTCTACTTACTTGCCCTGGCTTCTAAGATCCACGCAAGAGGGAGCCCAAGGTGGGGCACCCTCCGCTATTCAAGTGGACGCCGGCGGCCTAACGTAGATGGTGCAAACCTCTTGTCTCAAGGTTTTATTAGTTTTCCACGTAAACCAAGTTATTCAGCCTCTTTTTCTCCACCAATATTCCCTACTACACTATCCGTTTCTAATCTGTCTCTGTATCTGTAGTTAAAGAAGTTTTTTCCTAGGATGCCGACTCCATCCCCGCTTTGAATTCCCTGGATCCACCGGGGCTGGACCCCGGCACTTCATTGTTCTTTTCTTGTCTTCCTATTCCCCACCCCCTGCCTTTGCCCTAGGTTTACATTTTAATTACCTAATTAAAACATTTATTGAGTGCCTATGGTACGAGTAGGGTTCCGTGGTGGCTCAGATGGTAAAGAATTTGCCTGCAAAACAGGAGACCCTGGGCTCGATCCCTGGGTCGAGAAGGGAAGGGTAACCCACTCCAGTCTTCTTGCCTGGAGAATCCCATGGACAGAGGAGCCTGGAGGGCTAGAGTCCACGGCGTTGCAGAGAGTCAGACACGACTGAGCGACTGACACTTTACTGTGTGAGTACTGTATCGTGCCAGCATATCAGACGTTGCGCTAGAAGATACCCGCAGGGTGGGAACAGAATATGGTCTGATGTTGGTCCCTTTGGAGACCTGTGTGAAACCAAGGAGGATACGCAGGTCTGGAATTACAGTTTCCTTCAGATCTATGGAGGAAAAAGTATCTATAAAGAAATCTATAGTATGCTCTTGATGTCCGGTAAAAAAACAGGAGAAGTTATTTCTTGGCAATGGAGCGAGTTACCTGCTCACTGAGTCTTCCAGTACCTCATCTCCTATGGGGCTGTAGTTTCTACGGCCCAGGCAAAGCCCCAGAGCTTCGCACGAGAAACCCGATTTATCCCGGAACTTCTAGTCTAGCTAAACCACGTATTTATTTTTCTCTGACATTTCAAAGAATGCCTTCAGAGTTTCTTCTCATTACCACCAGGGAGTAAACCTATTAGAATAAATTTCTCATAATGCTAATTCATAGGAGATCTTGATTGATGTTACGCTAGATAACCAGCTTTAATTCTAAACTGTAAGAGAAAAAGTAGGTCTTTAGTTTCGATGGGTCAAATGACTCGGTTGCCAGCACCAGATTCGTGACCGTCTCCAATGCCGACCTTCCTTGGCTGAGTGACCTTAAGGGTTTTTTTTTTTTTTTTTTTCCCCTGCCCTGTGGAGCTTGTGGGATCTTAGCTTCCTCACCAGGGACTGAGCCCCGGCCCCCGACAGTGGAGTGTGGCGTCCCAGCCACTGGGCCAAGAGAAGTCCCAAGAGCTTCCTCTCTGTCCTGGCGCTGCTCGTTTTCTCATTGTGCCCGCGTCTTTCAAATTTCTGTATTTCTTGTGCTTTGTAAATGTTAAAATCAACCTATTTTCTTAGAAAACATACTTGACCATTCAAAAGGAACAAAGCCCCACTCTAAACATAGTTTTTTACATTAGCAAATTCCTTTCCAGTCACTTTCACAGGAGTACCTGTTTCACAGATAGATTAAATAATAAATCGCACACTATTTAGCTGAAGAAACAAGTAGGGACAAGTTACTATGACTGCCCAGTAGATGGCGCCAGATCCCACGTTACCAACCGGCCCCTTCGGAAACTGCCGGGATTTCATAAATCTGCTGCTGCTGCTGCTGCTGCTGCTAAATCGCTTCAGTCGTGTCCGACTCTCTGCGACCCCCTAGACGGCAGCCCACCGGGCCCACCCCCAATCCCTGGGACTCTCCAGGCAAGAATACTGGAGTGGGTTCCCATTTCCTTCTCCAATGCATGAAAGTGAAAAATCAAAATGAAGTCGCTCAGTCGTGTCCGACTCTAGCAACCCCATTGACTGCAGCCCACCACGCGCCTCTGTCCATGGGATTTTCCAGGCAAGAGTACTGGAGTGGGGTGCCATTGCCTTCTCCGTTCATAAATCTGGCAGCATCTTATTTCTTTGAGGAGGAGCAAAATGTCTACACATTTTTTTGTTCAACTGTCATATAGCCCAAAGCTTTATGCTTTAGAATTCCACACACTTAAGGGATGGTTATTTTTGAGGGCATTTTTTAAAGGTTTTAATACTTGCGGAAAGTCTATAAATAAAAGTACTCTTTAGAGGTACTTAAGCGTTCAAGGAAAAATGTACACACTCTAGAGCTCTGAAATACTTTTGAGTGATAACAGTACAACATCGGTTGTGACCTGTGTATGGATGAGAATGATTTTTTTTAAATTGAGGTATTGTTGATTTACTGTGTTAGTTTCAAGTGTACAGCAAAGAGATTGATTCAGTTACACATACATATATATATATTTTCAGTTTATTTTTCCTTATAAGTTATTATAAAACATTGAGCATAATTCTCTGTGAGGCTGCTTTTTTTAGGTGTTTAAAAAAAGTTTTCATCTTTTCACACTGTTCCCACGAGCTCTAAATCTGCTGCTCGCTGCGGGCTATGCTTCTGGGCCTTGCGCAGATGGAGTGACAAGACAGTAACTTGCTTCCGAGGTGGTGGTTTCTTTTTGTAGCAGTAACTCCAAGTGGGGAGTAATGTAAATGTCATGCTTAGGTGATTTGAACAGAACTGTTCTAGTAACTAACCCGAATTAACAGTTTAGCACATCAGTGTGCACAATGCAATTGTATCAACACTTTCCAGTTCTTTACACAATTGAACAGTGCTTGGGGGTTTTGTATGAATATTTTCGGAAAGTGCTGTTTTGAGCATCTTTAAAAATGTGTGACTTTATATTGTGAGCATCACTCTGTGCTTTGTACATTAAGGATATATTAATATTTACATTGGGAGAAGTTAAAATAACAAAAGTAATAAATTATTCTGCCTTCATATGTGGCCATTTGACTGACATTTGACTCTTGTAAGAGCTGTTGGAATGTTTGCATTACAAGTAGCTGTTCTTTACTTCTCTTTAGCTAAGTGGTCATGTTGTTGCCCTGTGTACTTAGTATCCCATAGGTGAGCCGCCTCCACGGGGTTTGTAGTTGGTTATTTGTTTCTTAGTATATATTCTTATCTAAATCATATGGAAATTCACTTTGATATATAGCTGAACTTTCCAGCAAAGTAAACTTATTTTTTAACCAAATATGTAAACATAAAAAGCTATGGTATTCAAAACCTTCTTAGGTATTTCCTACTTTCAAAATAACTAAATATTTATAATATCTTCCTTTGATGAGATGCTCCACTTTATAATATTAGTCATCATCTTCTTATTTGCTGCTTGCTTCTAAATTAACATTCCTACAGAGTGCCTGTGACTTACGGTTTTGTGTGTTTTATCATCTAGGTAATCTAACTACAAAAGTTATTTAATAATCAGTATGGCGTAGATACGGATATCAGAATGCATGCTATAATCAGTATTGCGTAGATACGGATATCAGAATGCATGCTGGCTGAAAACACCTGCCTAACTGTGCCATGGTCTACTAGCTGAATATCAGCATCTTACTTCACTTCCTGTGAATAGTCTGACTCACCAAATGGCACTCTGAATATTAGTCTGAGTCCCGGATACTTTGGTTTTGTCAGAAGAACTTGCTGCGGGGATAATGTAAGTATTCTGGTTCCCACTGAGAGGAGGCATTTCCTCTTTGTTATGGATGAATGAAGTGGCATTTAGTCTACTGGAGTCGTGAGAGTTTAGCGACTGGCCTGGAAGCCTGAGGGTCAGCTCCATTACAGCAGACTCTCCAAGCTGTGAGGCCCTTCCAGAGAAACCAGCTTACCCCGTCCTGCTACACCTGACATCTGTCTCTCTCTCCTCTTTCTTTGGCCGAGGTATGTGGGATCTTAATTCCCGCCCCCTGTGCCGGAAGAGCGGAGTCTAATCCAGGAGCACCAGGAAGTCCTGTCACACCTCTCTCTTGCTTTGCTACTGTCGTCAGCAGAGATTGACGAAACCTAAAGGATGCCTTGTGGGAAATCCTCAACACTGACCACAGAAAGAAGTGTGGGAAATCCTCAACACTGACCACAGAAAGAAGTCAAGTGGGTTCTTTAGGATGAGATTCATTTCAAAATAGCTTAACAGAGGCTTTTAACTCAGAATAGCAGGGTTGCTGGGTTCCCTGGTGTCTCAGAAGGTGAAGAATCTGCCTGCAATGCAGGAGACCCCGGTTTGATCCCTGGGTCAGGAAGGTCCCCTGGGGAAGGGCATGGCAACCCCCTCCAGTATTCTTGCCTGGAGAATCCCACGGACAGAGCAGTCTGGCGGGCTACAGTCCACGGGGTTGCAAGGAGTCGGACACGACTGAGCGACTAACACACACGCATTCAGGGTTGCTGATACCATTAACTCTGCAATTTGTGAATTTAAATCCTAGATTCCCCACTTTTTAGACCCAAGAACTTGCTGTTAAATGGGGTTTATAAAATTCCTAATATGTAGTGTTTTAGGAGGGATAAATGCACACAAAATTCTTAGTACAGTCCCTAGCACAGAGACACAGCTCAGTGAAAACTGGTATCATAACTACTTTGGTTAGGGCATTAGCCCAGAGTGAATGCTGACGACTCCCTGTCATGGCGGGTTTACATCTTATATGCTCTCCTCACGACTTCCTCTCTCCATTCCCAGCCCCCTTTCCTGATAACCTGCCTCTTCCTTCGCAGGGGAAGTACTAGGTGTTATCCCTCTCAGCACCCTACCACCTTTAAGTTGACCTTCTACATCCCTTCCTTGAAAACGTTGTTTCTTGAAGCACAGTCCCCGACCAGGATCACCTGGAGCCTTGCTAAACATGTAAATTCTGGGGCCTCACCACAGACCTGCTTCCCTGGTGGCTCAGTGGTAAAGAACCTGCCTTCTGAGGCAGCAGATGTGAGTTTGATCTGTGGGTCGGGAAGATCCCCTGGAGGAGGAAATGGCAACCCATTCCGGGTATTCCTGCCTGGAGAATCCCATGGACAGAGGAGCCTAGCAGGCTATAGTTCCTGGGGTCGCAGAGAGCTGGACACAACTTATCCACTCAGCACCCAAGTACTGCAGGCCTACTGGGTCAGATTCCCTGAGCAGGGCCCAATCCACTATGATTTACTTGGTCCTCCTGCTGAATGCTGGTTTGATGATCAAGACTGTGAACCTTGAGCCTCTCTCATTCCAAACCCCCTTGACCCAAGCGTTCTCTCCCTGAAGGTTCTAGAGAAATGAAGTCATTTCCCAGGATGTTTACTGTGAGTCTAGGGGACTTTAAAGAGTGGCCCGTGGCTGACATGGCTTGACTCACCTCTGCACAGTAGAAAGAGAAGCCTGGGGAGAGAGACCACAGAATCCACAGGGAAGGCCCTGGGGCAGCTGGTGATATTTTCTGCTTTTTATCTCTTCTTTAGTTGATGCTTGCATGGCTTTTAAAAATCGATTTGTAATGGACAACACACCGTAAGCTACTTAATGTGTACAGTGTGATGATCTGACACGCATTGTTTATGGACTCCAAAGAGTGAACATCGATGGGGATCTTCAGAGTGAACCCAGGTGGAAGAAAGCAGTTCTGGACGAGGGCCCTCGAATGTGCCAGCTCCCCTGTGGCTGTGTTGTATTTGTTTTACGAGAAGAATCCATTCTTATTGGATGGGGTCACAAAGAGTCGGATATGACTGAGCAACCAACACACACACACACAAACACTCACTCACACACACACACGCACACACACACACACAAGAACCCGTTCTGAGTAGGCCTATTTCTACACCTTTAATGTGCCAATATTTAATTGCGATATTCCCTGAAGGGCTGCGGGAAAGTTTCTGCCAGTAACACACACCGGGGGTGGCTCTCTCACCTGTCATTTTGGTCCACTTTCCTCTGTGATGGAGTATAGGAAGCTAAAATCCACTTTATGCTCCCTGGCAATTAGGGTGTGTGTACAGGACCAGCGATCAAGCCTGGTCCTTGCGGGGTAAGCCGGAGTCTAGGGACCTCGAGGAAAGCCTTTGCTTTTGGAGACAGATGACTCCCTTTTCTGATCTGGTTCCTCACCTTCTCCTGGGGAAATGGCATTGCTTGGCGGAGCCTTCTAAGCAGCTTGAAACCATCAGGAAGAAGTCACTATCTTTGAACTGCTGAAAAGAAGCTAACAAGTGTCTGCCTCCTGATATCAGTATGAGAAACAAAATCATCACGTGCTTAGACTGTTACCAGTTGGGTTTTCTGTCACTTGCAGCCCAGTATGCTGCTTCCTTATTCTCCGTTAATTTACAATGTTGTTTTAATCTCTGCTGCACAGCAAAGTGACTCCGTTATACATACATATATACATATGTTCTTTTCCGTTATAAAAGCCCCTTCCTTATTCAGTGTCTCAATAGAACTAGGCTAAAAGAAAATTTTCATTAATAATTTAGAGTGGAGATAGCAATAAGACAAAGAGAGCAATCAAGGAGAAAGAGAAATGTCCCTTGGAGACTGGATTCAGGAAGTTAAGGAATAAATTATCAGCAGGTTTCTATCTGGGGTGGAGCCCCATCTGCTTCTGTTTGCACTTCCTTTTTTTTCCTAAGATATTTTATGTGGACCATTTTTAAAGTCTTGAATTTGTTACAATACTGCTTCTGTTTGCTTTGGTTTTTTGGCCGAGAGGTCTGCGGGGTCTTAGCTGCCTGACCAGGAATCGAATCCTCCCCCTCTGCCTCAGAAGGGGCCACCAGTGAGTCCCATGCTGCTTCTACGGACAGTAATTTTATACAAATGTGATCTTCTGTACAGGTTCAAAGAAGGGACCCCAAATGGGGGTTAGAATATATTTGCTCTGCGTGCACTGCTTCTCAATGGGGTTGCACTTGAGATTTTAGACATGTTTCTTCATTTGGAGAAACGATTGTACACATTGTGGGATATTTATCATAACAAGCGTCTGCTCATTAAATGCCTGTAGCGCCCATCTGTTATTTTGACAAAAATGTATTCTCGTATTTCTGCTGCCACCTGGGAAGGTGGCCATGTGTTTGGTTGAGAAATACCTCCTTACAGCCTCTGACGCTGTGCCCTGCACACCCCCCCGTATGTGGTTAAATGGCTCATATTCAGCGACATGCTGGTAAACTAGCTGTCAAAAAAAAGCCGTAAGTTGTATCCTTTGCCAATTTCTGTGCTGTAAATATTCCAGACACAGCAATTTTCATGTCATCTGAGGTTTAACCACTGGCTTGTAAAGTTTCTGAGTATTTAATAATTGGCTCTTGAGAGATGGGAGGGGTAGCGGGGCGGGGAGGGAGGGGGGCGGTGGGTGGAAGTGTCTCTGTTCACAGAGATGGAAGTGTCTCTGTTCACAGATTTAGCTATACATTCATTTCAGGCACTTGGCCTTTGTCCTTGTGAGGATTCTCATAATATGTGCATGTTATTTAGGTTAAACACGGAGGGTTGCATTTATCTGATACTTCCCACGATGCTAAGGGGCCTCCCAGGTGGCTCAGTGGTAAAAAATCCACCTGTAGATGCGGGAGACGTGGGTTCAGTCCCTGGGTCGAGAAGATCCCCTGCAGGAGGAAATGGCAACCCGCTCCACTACTCTTCCCAGGGGGCACGCCCTTCCCATCCCCAAGTCTGCAGTTCAGTTCGGTTCAGTCGCTCAGTCGTGTCTGACTCTTTGCGACCCCATGAATCGCAGCACGCCAGGCCTCCCTGTCCATCACCAACTCCCGGAGTTCACTCAGACTCATGTCCATCGAGTCCGTGATGCCATCCAGCCATCTCATCCTCGGTCGTCCCCTTCTCCTCCTGCCCCCAATCCCTCCCAGCATCAGAGTCTTTTCCAATGAGTCAACTCTTCTCATGAGGTGGCCAAAGTACTGGAGTTTCAGCTTTAGCATCATTCCTTCCAAAGAAATCCCAGGGCTGATCTCCTTCAGAATGGACTGGGTGGATCTCCTTGCAGTCCAAGGGACTCTCAAGAGTCTTCTCCAACACCACAGTTCAAAAGCATCAATTTTTTGGTGCTCAGCCTTCTTCACAGTCCAACTCTCACATCCATACATGACTACAGGAAAAACCATAGCCTTGACTAGATGGACCTTTGTTGGCAAAGTAATGTCTCTGCTTTTGAATATGCTATCTAGGTTGGTCATAACTTTTCTTCCAAGGAGTAAGCATCTTTTAATTTCATGGCTGCAGTCACCATCTGCAGTGATTTTGGAGCCCCCAAAATAAAGTCTGACATTGTTTCTACTCTTTCCCCATCTATTTCCCATGAAGTGATGGGACCGGATGCCATGATCTTTGTTTTCTGAATGTTGAGCTTTAAGCCAACTTTTTCACTCTCCTCTCTCACTTTCATCAAGAGGCTTTTTAGTTCCTCTTCACTTTCTGCCAGAAGGGTGGTGTCATCTGCATATCTGAGGTGATTGCTATTTCTCCTGGCAATCTTGATTCCAGCTTGTGTTTCTTCCAGCCCAGCGTTTCTCATGATGTACTCTGCATAGAAGTTAAATAAGCAGGATGACAATATACAGCCTTGACGTACTCCTTTTCCTATTTGAAACCAGTCTATTGTTCCATGTCCAGTTCTAACTGTTGCTTCTTGACCTGCATACAGGTTTCTCAAGAGGCAGGTCCGGTGGTCTGGTATTCCCCTCTCTTTCAGAATTTTCCACAGTTTATTGTGATCCACACAGTTGGTAAACCTAAGTCTCTGGCTGGAAAGAGAAGGAGAAGTGCCTCTTGGCGAGCTGCCTTCCCCGGCGATGCCGGTCATCTTCTCTTGGCCAGGAGAGAGGCAACACTTCTCTCAATGCCTAAAGGGCTGCATCTGAGAGCGTTTTCGAGCTTGGGGCCCCTCTGTGAAACTCTCTAGAGAGGGAGTGGAAGTCTTCCATTTTATGAGACTAGCTTGTTGCTGCTCTAACTGTCCTTGATTTCAACTAGAAGTACCCAGCTATCTGACTTTCTCTGCTCTCCCTGCATCTCACACTCACTACATCAATACTTTCATGACTATATACAAAGTTTTCAATTTTAGACCTCAGGTCATACAGTGATTTAGACAGAAGCCTAGACACCATCTGTAGGATGTTTTCTTGCCTGGTGCAGCCTGACAGTAATTTTATGGGATTATATGCAGCTATGGTATCAGAGCCAGGACTAGAACTCAAGCGTCCCAATTTCCAGGTGTCAATTAACTAGACTAATGTCATACAGCGAGTAAATAGCAGACCCTGGACTCAAACCTCAACTGGCTTACTCACTATCTACACTTGGTTTTTTTTTTTTTTAGAGAAAGGGAGGTAGTTTCTGCCAAGTTTCTTTAATCTTTTAGGTAGTTCCAATGATTCTGAGGAAATCTACTAGGCTCGATGTGACCTTGGAAAAACCATAGCATTGACTATATGGACTTCGTTGGCAAAGTAACGTCTTTGCTTTTTAATACGCTGTCTAGGTTTGTCATAGCTTTCCTTCCAAGGAGGAGGAGTCTTTTAATTTCATGGCTGCAGTCAGTGTCCACCATGATTTTGGAGACCAAGAAAATAAAATATATCCTTATTTTAAAGTTGAGCAAATTGACACCCAGAGAGATCCAGAGAGGTTCAATAATGTGCCCATGGGGTAGAGGTGCCTCAGGCAGAGCTTGTCTGCAAAGTTGGAGGACTTTCTCTTCTGGACCACTGGTCAGGGGTACTATTAATATGTTCTAAACTCAGCCAGGAACCATCGACACCATCATAAACATTAATATTAGAGCCACAGTAGAATATCAGGAAGGGGGTGCTGGGAAATCTGTTCCCATCTCCAGGGAGGAGCTCCCCAAGCCACTGGTTCCATGGAAGTGGTATTATTCAAGCTGGGATGGTGCTGGGAGAGACAGTGGCAGGGGGCAAGGGTTCCCAAACTTCAGCAGGATGACAGCTGCCTGGGTGCCTCTTCAAACATGATTCTTGGGCTGTCCATGCAGGGATTCAGCTTCAGAAGGACGATGGAGGGACTGTGCGTCCATATGTTTCATTAGCATTTACAACATGAATATGAAGAGAAGGAGAGAAATGAAACAAGAATGAAGGGATTGAGGGCCAAGGATTGAAAAGGCATGCTTTGCTTG
Source organism: Capricornis sumatraensis (assembly GCF_032405125.1). Classification (NCBI taxonomy): domain Eukaryota; kingdom Metazoa; phylum Chordata; class Mammalia; order Artiodactyla; family Bovidae; genus Capricornis; species Capricornis sumatraensis. The sequence continues at coordinate 61,394,873 of NC_091089.1, forward strand.
CCTTTGTGTTCTGAGTTTGATGATTGTTGTTGCAGGGTGCTGTGGTTAGGCTGGGTTAGAAATATCTCTTTGGAGCCCTTCTTGAACTGGAGGCTGAAAAATCCAAGACTGTTTTTAAACATAACATAGAGGAAAGGGAAGTAGCCCAAATTCAGCTATTGATTTAGATCAGAGGTGGGCAGAACACAGCCAACGTGAGATAGGTCTGGGACCTGGGGCCCTTCGCTGCAAAGCTGACACCTGGACACACCTCTCCTTCAGCTACAGGGTACAAAGCAACTACACGGAACTAAACATAACTATGTGTGTGTGCAGCTGGAGAAGCTCTGCTCCAGAAAGTGCAGAGAAATCTCCTGCCATTTCTGAAGAGCCGGGAGCGAGAAATTGGGTGTTGGGGATGAGAGCAGGGACTGCACATGTCCCACGCACTCAGCGTCACGCAGGGGTGGGCAAGCCACCTGAGCCACCCTCTGGCCCAACCCCTGGGCACCCCTACTCCCACCCCGTGGCGGGAACAATGTGCTCCCCCACTTCTAGGAGCAAGCAAGGGAGCCCGATACTTGATTCACGCCCGCCGGCCGCTGGCCCAGGAGCCCCAGAAAGCCTCGACTGAATTTCTTGTCTGGCCTCTAGTCAGTTTCTGTTGATCAGGGAAGGCCAAGAATCATGGTCGGGATCAAAGGACCAAATCCAGCCCACTGCCTTTTTCTGTAAATTAAATGTTATAAGAGCACAGTCTTACGCATTCGTTCACCTACAGTCGAGGGTGCTTCTGCGGGGCTTCCCAGGTGGTTTGGTAATAAAGAATCTGCCTGCCAGTGCAGGAGAGGCAGGAGACGAGGGTTTGATCTCTGTGTCAGGAGCGCCCCCTGGAGAAGAGGATGGCAACCCACTCCAGTGTTCTTGCTTGGGAAATCCCATGGATAGAGGAACGTGGCGGGCTACAGTCCGTGGGGTCGGACGTGATTGAGTGTGCATGCTGGGTGCTACAGGATAGCATAGAGAGTTGCCACAAGAGACCATGTGGCTCACAAAGCTTAAATATTTAGGGTTTGATTTTTTCCAAAAAAAAAAAAAAACAAAACCCAGTGCATCAACTCCTTTAAAAAAAATATTTAAAGGTGATTTACAATATAGCATTAGTTTCAGGCATACAGCTTCAGATTGTTTTCTGTTCCAGGTTATTTCAAGATACTGAATATAGTTCTTTGTGCTACACAGTAAGACCTTGTTGTCTAGCTACTTTATATACAGTAGTGTGTATCTGTTAAACTCCTAATTTATCTGTCCCCTGCCTCTTTCCTCTTTGGTACATACTTTTTTCCTATGTCTGTGAGTCTGTTTCTGTTTTGTAAGTGAGTAAGTGATATCGTATAATATTTGTCTTTGTCTATTACTTAGACCCATCCATAGTGCTTCCCAGGTGGCTCAGCGGTAAAGAATCTGCCTGCCAATGAAGGAGACACAGGAGATATGGGTTTAATCCCTGGGTTGGGAAGATCCCCTGAAGGAAAAAATGGCAACCCACTCCAGTATTCTTGCCTGGAGAACCTCCTGGACAGAAGAACCTGGCGGGCTACAGTCCACGGGGTCGCACAGAGTCAGACACGGCTGAGTGACTGGAACGTGCAGATCCATCCATGTTGGTGCAATGGCATCGTTTCATTCTTCGTATGGCTGAGTAATATTCCATGGCACACACGGACCACATCTTCTTTATTCCTGCACCTGTAGATGGACGCTTAGGCTGCTTCCATGTCTCAGCTGTTGTGAACAGTGCTGCTGTGAACCCTGAGGGGCATGCACCTTTTTGACTTAGAGGTTTCGCCTTTTCCAGATATACGCCCAGGAATGGGGTTGCAGGATCGTATGTTTTTTAAAGAATCTCTAGACTGTTTTCTATAGTGGCTGCACCAATTTACATTCCCACCAAAGGTGAAGAAGGTCACCCCCCTGTTTTTTTAGAGAATGCATTTAGAATATAGGTCCTAAGTAAACTATTAACATATTCTTAGGGCTTGGGTCAGGAAGATCCCCCGGAGAAGGGAATGGCGACACACTCTAGTATTCTTGCCTGGAGAACTCCACGGACAGAGGAGCCTGGCGGGCTACAGTCCATGGGGTGGCAAAGAGTCAGACACGACTGAGTGGCTAACACACACACAGGGCTTGACTATGTGCAGAAACATACTCGGATCTCACTGTCGCCCCAGCCCACATGCCAGAGTAACCTGTGTGGGCAAAGCCAGGTAACGACACATATGGCAGAGGCAGCGTCTCTGAGGAATATCTTATCCTGTTATTGCACTGATTTTTGAAGGGATTTAAATGCATCCCACTCTCCTTTCTCTAAAAAGGTCAGACATTTAAACAAATTTCAACCTTTTGGTTTGTGTTTTTCGACCTTCTTCTTTTCTGAAGGTCAGCTACTTTGTTGAGAACAAGGGAAAATGGGGGAAATGGAGACAGTCTCAGCGTTCTTTATGTCCGCTCTAATTTTATAGCCTCTGTCTTGCTGAAAGCCATGAGTCTGCCCTCTTTTTCCCAAAGCCACTGACAGACTATTCAAACTCTTGCTTAGAGATTGAGAGAAGCTTTCATGGTTCAGCTGCTGACTCATCCAAAATCCTAAAGCATGCCTGCTGAGCCCTGGCTCTGGAGATGCAGAGATGTATAAAATTCATTTTCTGCTCGCAGCCTACAAGTCGTGAGAGACACAGAGCAATTACCCGGAAGACAGCCTCAGATGTGCTGAAATAAAGCAACTATGGGAGCCCAGGGAAGGTCCAACCGAGGCTGCTTGACAGAACAGAACAGAACATCTGCTTTGTATCTTATGTGATGCTTGTCTTTACAACACACAAATTTAGATGCCAAGATGTCCATTCAGTAAAAAAAGCATTACCCTCGTATCTGAAACTAAGCAGCGTCAAATAGAAGAATCATGTTTAACTTCATCATCTCCCACCGGTCTTTGCCTACTTGCTGTACCAGGTGAAGTCCATTGAGATTGGGTTCAGGGCACAATGTGGAGCCTCTGGGTGCTCAGGAGAAGACTGGGGTTCAGACAGCGCAGGGGACCCTGGATGTCCGGCGTCTGGGCTGACATACGAGCGAGGTCTCTCCAGGAAGAGTACCTTCGATCGTGTCGTTAGAAGTGGGTCTAGGCTACTGAGCTGGCACCTCTTTCCAGGCAGACTTGTTTTCATGGGTAAGGAGTAAAACAAGCTCTAAAGCAAGGCGTCTCCAACATCCCTGCAAATTAGGATTATCAGCTGAGTTTTCTTTTTTGGCCCCGCACCATGCAGATTTGAGACCTTCGATCCCTGAGCAGGGAACAAACCCAGGCCCCCGCATTGGGAGGTGGAGTCTTAACCACCTGGCCACCAGAGGGAGGGCCCCTGCTGAGCTGTTTAGACTCCTGCTGCCCAGGGCCCTCTCCAGAGTGACCACATCATAATATCTGAGGGGAGGACCCCGAAAATGTAGTTTTGAACTCCTCAGAGGAGCCCAGAGTGCAGCCACGTTTGAAATCAGTGCATCTCGATAACCCAAAGAGCTTGTTAAATTTAGTCTGCTGAGTTCCCCGCCTCAGGGTCTGATTCAGTGGGTCTGGGCAGCTGGAGGATTTGCATTTCTAAAACGTTCCCAGCTGATGCTGACGTGGGGTGGTGGGGTCAGCACATTGTAATCCACTGCTGTAAAGAGAGCAATAAAGGGGGCGGTCGTTTGAGGAGCAGAGTTTCTGCCTTTTGAGGAGTGAGGCGCAGAGACCGGGCTGGAGAGTTTGTGCAGTGGGCCCGTGAGAGACACGTCCCTGGGACGGTAGGCACCCACCTTGTCCTCAGCTGGCGAGGAAAAGTACTTTACGGGGTGTATTTTTCTCTTTCTCTCTTTCAACCTCTTTCTCTTTCAAACTCTCTCTTTCAACTTTCTTTCAGACTCCTTTCTGTTTCAGACTCCTCTTTCTCAGACTCTCTTTCTCTGAGATTCTTTCTCAAGCTCTCTCTAAAATGCTTTAAATCTTTCTCTCTCCTTCTCTCTTCCTTTCTCTTCCTAGATAAGGACTTTGTTAAAATACTAAAGAGCATTTAAAGGAATCTGGCACACTCAAAATGGCTTTAATTTTACAGAAAACTTGAAATTTGAAAAATAAAGTAGCTTTTTGCACAAAAGCAATCTTGAATGATAGACATTTCTGATGGAACAGCTTTGTTGCTCTACAGGAAAAACTTGTAGTTATGTAGCCCAAAGAATTATGCCATAAGAAACAATAGTTGAAAAGTAATACAGAATATGAATAATTCAATATATTTGACTTCTTTGTCTTGATGTCAGCAAAGAGGACCACACCTAGACAATTACCTTCATTATTTATGAAACAGTCTCTTACGGCCCAAAACTAATTTCTTCTTCAGCCCACCTTCTACTTTAAAATGGATGCTCATTATATTTTATTTTAAATTCCTTTTAGAAGCTGTATTCTCAATTGAGTGAATAATCTGGATACACTGCTTTCTCCTTTATTTAAATATTCTCTCAGAAAACCATTTCATCTTTTCATGTGATTTTGCCCACGTAGAGAACTCAAGAATATTTTAAAACTCCTGGCTGTAGAGGTCATGCTTTTATGACGAAGGGCTTTTACAGGATGCAGAATCTGTAGGAAGTAACCTGTTTCAAGAAGGAGGAAGCAAGAGGGGGCAGAAAAAGCACCTGCTTTGGAGCTGACCAGCTCTGCGGTTGTGGCCTGTTAACAAGCCAGTTTCCCAATGTGAGACTTACTGTGTCTCCAACAAGGTTGTTGTGGGTGTTCAATGGGAAAATACAGAAGTGTCTGCTAGTGAATGCTTTTTCAGTCCATACATACCCGTTCCTCCATTCCTTGCAGGGTCTATTTCATTTGGCAAATGTTTACTTAGATCCTTCCTGTGGCATGTTTCAGGAATGTAGAGATGGATAAGTGTTCCTTGTTCAGGAAGACTTCATAGTCTAAAATGAAAGTGTTAAGTCACTCAGTCGGGCCTGACTCTTTGCAGCTGCATGGACTGTAGCCCCCGAGGCTCCTCTTTCCGTGGGATTCTCCAGACCAGAATAGTGGCATGGGTTGTCCTTCCCTTCTCCAGGGGATCTTCCCAGCCCAGGATCAAGCCGGGGTCTCCTGCATCGCAGGCGGACTCTTTACCATCTGAGCCACCAGGGAAGCCCTTCACAGTCCAAGGAGACAGACACGCGGACAGTTACAGGATGACGTGGCTGGTGCCGCATTGGAGGGTGTCTGTGGGGTCCACGTGCTCTCTTCGGGGCCTCCCTCCGGGCAGGAGGCGCAGGCAATCGGGGGCCCTCCTGGGGTACTTCCCTCTTCTCAGGAGTCACAGCTTGGTGCTGTCTGACATCTGAAGATTGTTCCTGTTTTTGTCTAAATTCTCACCTGTAGTGTGGGGTGATTCAGGATTGTCTTCCTCATGGCCAACGTGGATGTCCAGAAGAAGCATTGTACAATAAATCCTGAAAATTCCTCGAACTATGAACATTCTTCTCTGTAATATTCTCCAAGATATACAAATCTGGGGGATTTTAGAAATAACTGCCAAGAGTATATAAGGCTTGCATAGGTTACTCCATCTGCTTAAAGTGACTAAGTGATTTACTTTCAGGCGGCTCTAGTTTCCTGGACTTAGAATGCAGGATTCACAGCCTCCTTCTTAGGGCCCAGGTGTTACAAATTTAATCCTAATAACATCTCTGTAGAACATTACACTCTTGTAATTATTTAATTAAATATCCCCTCAATACTATTTTCCTGATAGATTTTAATCTTCATAAAGTCAAGCACCTACATCGTTTTAAATGGTGCCTGCACTATGTCAAAGCCTTTGACTGTGTGGATCACAACAAACTGGAAAATTCTGTAAGAGATGGGAATACCAGACCACCTGACCTGCCTCTTGGGAAATCTGTATGCAGGTCAGGAAGCAACAGTTAGAACTGGACATGGAACAGCAGACTGGTTCCAAATTGTGAAAGGAGTACGTCAAGGCTATGTACTGTCACCTTGATGATTTAACTTATATGCAGAGTACATTATGCGAAATACTGGACTGGATGAAGCACAAGCTGGAATCAAGATTTCCAGGAGAAATATCAATAATCTCAGATATGCAGATGGCACCACCCTTATGGCAGAAAGGGAAGAGGAACTAAAGAGCCTCTTGATGAAAGTGAAAGAGGAAAGTGAAAAAGTTGGCTTAAAACTCAACATTCAGAAAACTAAGATCATGGCATCCGGTCTCATCACTTTATGGCAAGTAGATGGGGAAACAGTGGAAACAGCGGCAGACTTTATTTTGGGGGGGCTCAAAAATCACTGCAGATGGTGATTGCAGCCATGAAATTAAAAGACGCTTGCTTCTTGGAAGAAAAGTTATGACCAACCTAGACAGCATATTAAAAAGCACAGACATTACTTTGCCAACAAAGGGCCGTCTAGTCAAAGCTATGGTTTTTCCAGTAGTCATGTATGGATGTGAGAGTTGGACTATCAGGAAAGCTGAGCGCTGAAGAAGTGATGCTTCTGAACTGTGGTGTTAGAGAAGAGTCTTGAGCGTCCCTTGGACTGCAAGGAGATCCAACCAGTCCATCCTAAAGGAAATCAGTCCTGGGTGTTCATTGGAAGGACAGATGCTGAAGCTGAAACTCCAATACTTTGACCACCTGATGTGAAGAACTGACTCATTTGAAAAGACCCTGATGCTGGGAAAGATTGAAGGCGGGAGAAGAAGGGGACAACAGAGGATGAGGTGGCTGGTGGCATCACTGACTCAATGGGCATGAGTTTGAGCATCCTCCTGGAGTTGGTGATAGACAGGGAGGCCTGGAGTGCTGCAGTCCACGGGGTCGCAAAGAGCTGGACACGACTGAGCGACTGAACTGAACTGCCACCTTTAACTCACTCTTTTCATACAATGAATGCTGAGAGGAGAAGCTTAAAAATGCTTTTCTTTACGAGACTCTACAACACTCTTACACTGAAAAATTCGTTGTAATATTAGTGAAGCCAGAGTCAGTGGTGGAAAAATTTCAAAGGATTCAGCAACCATTTACTGAGCACTTAGTGTTAGTCACTCAGTTGTGTTTAACCCCATGGACTGTGGCCTGCTGGGCTCCTCTGTCCATGGGATTTTCCAGGCAAGAAGACTGGAGTGGGTAGCCATTCCCTTCTCCGGGGGATCTTCCCGACCCAGGGATTGAACCCAGGTCTCCTGTACTGCAGGTGGATTCTTTACTGTCTGAGCCCCCAGGGAAGCCAAAAAAGTCAAAGTGTGAGTCGCCCAGTCGTGTCCAGCTCTTTGTGACCACTTGACTGTGTTCTCCAGGTTATTCTCCGCCCTCGATGCATTGAATGCCAAGGACAACCATAGTGAGCCACAAAGATCAGCCAGGGCAGAGCGTGTGTGCAAATAGTGAACACAATTTATATGACACACCTGCGTAAAACCCACATTTCAGATGGTGAAAAGTGGTAACTGACAGTGATAAGCCATAGAGGAGAAAAAGAAGGCAAGGGCACGGGGATGGGAAGGAGTGGGGGTGGTGGGCAGCTTACAGTTTAAATCCGGTGGTCAGAGAAAGTAGGTCTTCTTGAGAGAGCGAACTGGAAGCAAAAATTTGAGGGAGGTGAAGAGATTAACCAGGCCAATACAAGAGCAGAGTGTTCCAGACAGAAGGTTCGAGCTGGGCTTGTCGAATGTGTCTGGAGTGTTAAGGGAAGAGCTGAGAAGCCAGTGTGGCTGGAGAGGGAATACGAGAAAGTGGAAAGAAATGAAATCGGGTCAGGGAACAAGGCAGAGATCACACAGACCGAGCCTTGTAGACTGAAAAAATAAATTAACTTCCTCTGAGATAGTTCTCAACATTAAGTAAAGAAACACTGTCCTCTAATTGTAATTTTCTGAGCCAAATAATTATAGTTTCACTATTATAAGTCAATAGACCTCAGAATTATTAAAACAGATCTTTGAATAATACAGGGAGCATCACTGACCTTCTTAGTAAATCGATATACTCAGAAACCTAAATTTATGAGGACAAATTTCATAATATACATGGATTTAAAATAACCTTTATGAAAACAGTCATTCAAACACTTAATGTTTTCCTAATTAAAGGCTAACCTAGTTTTGCAGCATCAAAAGCATGTGATGTGCATCACCAGCTTCTTTTCTTAAAAATTAAGTAATATTTAACATGCACTTTATTTTATTCTTTAAAAACTGGAGTGCAGTTGCCTTAGAATGCTGTGTTTCTGCTGCTTTTCTTGTTGTCCAGTTGCTTGGTCGTGTCCGACTCTTTGCGACCCCGTGGACTGCAGCCCGCCAGGCCTCCCTGTCCATCACCAACTCCCGGAGTTCACTCAAGCTCATGTCCATCTAGTGGGTGATGCCATCCAGCCACCTCATCCTCTGTTGTCCCCTTCTCCTCCCGCCCTCAATCTTTCCCAGCATCAGGGTCTTTTCCAATGAGTCAGCTCTTCACATCAGGTGGTCAAAGTATTGGAGCTTTAGCATCAGTCCTTCCAATGAATATTTAGGACTGATTTCCTTTAGGATGGATGGGTTGGATCTCCTTGTAGTCCAAGGGACTCTCAAGAGTCTTCTCCAGCTCCACAGTTCAAAAGCATCAGTTTTTCAGCACTCAGTTTTCTTTATGGATCACTCTCACATCCATACTTGACTACTGGAAAAACCATCGCTTTGATGATACAGACCTTTGGCAAAGTAATATCTCTGCTTTTTTTTTTTTTCTAATATCTCTGCTTTTTTTCGTTGTTGTTGCTGTTGGAGAAGACTTTTTATGTTTACTTAATTTAAAGAAAAAATTTAATTGGCGGCTACTTACTTTACAATATTGTGGTGGTTTTTGCCATACATTCACATGAATCAGCCATGGGTGTACATGTGTTCCCCATACTGACCCTCCCTGCTGCCTAGGTTTGTCATAGCTTTTCTTCCAAGGAGCAAGTGTTTCTGCTGTACAGCACTCAGCTCGATATAGACATGTATCCCCTTGAGCTTCCCTCTCCCCCTCCCCCATCCCACTCTGCAAGGTCACCACAGTGCACTGAGCTGAGTTCCCTGTCTATACCAGCAGGTTCCCACTAGTTGGTTATTTTACACATGGTAGTGTATATAAGCGGAGAAGGCGATGGCACCCCACTCCAGTACTCTTGTCTGGAAAATCCCATGGACGGAGGAGTCTGGTAGGCTGCAGACCATGGGGTCGCATGGAGTCAGACACGACTGAAGTGACTTAGCAGCAGCAGCAGTGTATATAAGTTTTAAATTAATATTTTATAATGGCTGAGTTAAAGATTTTAGGGCTTAAAGTAACTTTTTAAAACATTCTCTGATATAAAATCAAATATCAAGGATATAGAAAGAGCAAAAGAAATTCCAAGGAGGTAAAAAAACAACCAGAAATGACCACACTCAACATAAATAAGACTAACTAAATAATTTCAAACTGAAAGTACATAGAATAGGCAACCCCCCTCTTTTTAAAAAGATAAATATTCGAGCTTCCAGCAATGTGATAATCTGAGCTTATGTGAGTGGGTTATCTTAAAAATACTTACATAGATGAGTTCAAAAGACCATGATCACCAGTACTCAAAACAAAAGTGGAGATAAAAATGATAAGAGTAAAGAGGAATTAAGCAAGCCCACAGTGGTTGGGGGCTGGGTTTCTAATGGTCATATAGTGACTCGGGGGCACGTGAGCTGAAGTTAGGACTGAATGTCCTGCGTTAATTCTGAGCCACATCCCACTGCCCGGGTTTAAGGAACTGGGAACATTCCACGCACTGTTCCTGAGCGAAGCCGGGAAGCGGCTCCTTGTCCAGAGTTTGGGACGGAGGAAAAGTCATCCATGAGGATGCTGGTTTCCTCTCAGATGTAAACATGAAGCTTTTCTCATAATTCTAGGTACAGGAGACACTCATAGCATAGATCAGTCAACAGCTGAAGACAAACGTGAATAAAAACCAATAAATTAAAGGCGGAAAACAATGACATAAACATGAGTGTTGACTCCCTAAGAATTGGAAATATTGGAACAATTTGAAATTGACCAAAAACAGACTTCAGATAATAAACAGATTTCAAATGAAGCAAAAGGTGATGAAAAAAGAACATGAGAAATTAGAAAACGAAGTCCTAGAAATGAATACTTCAATCACTGAAATGAAACAGATACTTGACAGATGAGCTAACAGCCATCAGATGCAGATAAAGGCAGTATAGTGTTGAGGCTGTATTGGCAGAAACAGTCCAAACAGCGTCAGGAGAGACAGTGATGGAGTGTGTGAGCAAGTGTGGGATGCAGAGGGTAGAATGTTTATAGCCGGCGGGGATCGACTTTGCGGCCAGCCTGGGGGAGCATCAGTTGTATTTGTTTCCTAGGTCTGCCTGTTCACCATTGCATCACCATGACGCTGTGACTTTGTAATAAATCTTGCTGTCTGGTCTGTAGAAACTCCAGCTTTGTTCTTTAAATTTGGCCAGGTTCTTTGCCTCTCCATACAAATTAAAAATCAGCTTACCTATTTTCACAACATATCTGCTGGATAACCATAATTATATATACTATATAAATAGATTTGGGAGGATTGACATCTTTATGATTTGAGTCTTCCCATTCCTCGATTATTTATTCATTCTATGGTATCTTTTAGCAATTTTTAAAAGTTTTCTTTGTATCAATAGCTTGAAGTGAAGCGAAGAGAAGTCGCTTAGTTGTGTCCGACTCTTTGCGACCCCGTGGACTGTCGCCCACCAGGCTCCTCAGTCCATGGGATTTTCCAGGCATGAATACTGGAATGGGGTGCCATTTCCTTCTCCAGGGGATCTTCCCGACCCAGGGATAGAACTCAGGTCTCCCACATTGTAGGCAGACGCTTTACCATCCAAGCTACTGGGGAAGCCCTTATTCCTATGTATTTGATATTTTTTAGAGAATTGTATATGGTATTGATTTTAATTTTACTCTCCAATAGCTTTTTAATTCTTAATGTGAGTACATACACCATATTGAGTTTATAACCAGTGACTTTGGTAAATTCTCTTTTTAATTTTGATAATTTGGTTCCTAGGTGTGCAATCATGCCATCTGTGAATGACAGGATTGCTTTTTTCTCTTTCCATTATACTATTTACGTATTTGTTTTTTGCCTATTGAATTGGCTAGGATCTTCTCTATAATATAATTAGAAGTGGCTGTGGTGAACATCCAGGTATTTTATTCTCATCTCAGGAAGAAAACTTTCAATAATTTTCCACTACCTGTGATATTAGCAATAGCCTTTTTTTATAAATAAGTTTTATTAGAAGGATAATCCCTAGTATTGTAAAGTAAAATAAAGTAAAAATAAAAATTAAAAAAAAAAGGATGATCCCTTCTAGATTTCATTTGCTGAGAATGATTTTTTTAAATCATGAAAGGATGTTGATAAAATGCATTTTCTGCATACAATATCTCTTGTTTATTCTATCAGTTTGGTAGAAATAAAGCTATTAAAGACAATATTGGGGCAATTGAGGAAATTCGAACATGGACTGTGTATTAGAACACAGATTTCTTCATTTTGGTAATAGAATTATGTTTATGCATAAGAATAGCCTTTAGGACATATATGCTAAAGTTTCTAAAATATACTTTTAAGTTCTGCAAAAAATAGTATCTATCTCTCTACTAAGAACATAAAACTATACACATTTGTACCTATCTATATACGAATATGGTAAAATGCTAATAGTTGGTGAATTCAGGTAGAGGGTATATGAGATATTATTTTATTATAGGTTTGGAATTTTTCAAATAAAATTTTAGGACAAATAAGGAGGAGTCAAATATTATAATAAATCTGATATTGAACTTTTACCTTTCTCAAAGGCTGTCCTTTTCCATTTCAATGTAATATTTACAAAACCATTTATATATTAAGCCCAGAGGAAATCTCGATAAATGTCAAAAGTGAATTCAAATAGACGTCATTCTCTTTCCGTATGAAATGAACTGTAAGAATTGATCTCAAATGGTTAACTAAAATGAATCAATTTTGGATTAAAGTTTAGATGAATACTCATTCAAAAATTAAATAATTTGAAATTCACATTATATTTAGATATGAAAATCATATAAAATTACACAAGTTCTGGACAAACCAGAAAAATCATAAAAAATTCACATTTTAAATGTTTCAGTTTATTGTTAAGAAAGAAAAAACAATGAACTAAAGAAAATGTCCTGGGAAAGTAACCACGAATAGCCCGTTTGCTTTTGTCATTTTCATTGCTGTTTTCCTAGTCATTTCCATGCTGCAATTTCTTTAGTATTTCCTCTAAGAATGAGCACATTGTGTTTCAAATTTCTGCTTTACAAACAATGAGGAGCAAGAATACTGGTTAAAAATTAGTTAGAAATAAAAGGCCAAAGTAGAGATAAAAATGTTCTGACACTGTGTGTGAAGTTTGGTGTTGAAAGATATATATGCATATAGTAGCACCTGCCCTTTGGCACACCCAAACTCTCAATAACGGAAAGGAAAAGAAGCATGAAGATCATCAGGTTCGATCAAATGTTTAATAAAACAGTCTTGATGATTAGTTTTTCATCAGATTGTTTTCTGATAGGTTGAGGCAGAAGAAATAGTGGGCTACCAAAACAAAAACAGATTAAAAAAAAATCGTGGTATATGTGTAATTTTGTTCTATATTTTCCAAGTCTTTTAAAAAATGTGTTATCATATTTTCATAATTATAAAAAATTAAAAAAACACTAACACACAAAACAGATGAGTCCTCAGGGAGGAGACACCAACCAACCCAAACTACATAAACTGTATTCTTGATTAGAAAGTGAGCTGGGGCATGGGGTTAGTGGAAGCAAGCACCCCAGGTCAGGGGAGCAAATGTCAAGCCACAGTGCTGTGCATTCCTGCCAGAGAAGAGCCTCTCCTGCAGGGAATCAATTATAAGCCCTACGGTGTGTGTTTATACACAGTGCTATGAAATGCAGAGAGCAAATGGTCAAGGAGGGGCCTTGAGTTAGAATGAATTTGCAAATGAAAATGTACAAGCGGTAGTGACTCAGAAAAGAGGACGGTCTGAGAGGAAAGCAACCTAAGGAAAGAAGAAAGATTAGATGTGTCTTCAAGAGGGGCTATAATTGTCACTTTGAGAGCTTTAATGAAGCATCACCGACCTGCACAAGTTGCATATATTGAGATAATACAGTTTGGTTTAGGTTCTAACACATTCCTTTACCCTTGAAACCATCACCGCAATGCCTTTGTGCTCCTTTGTAATCTCTTTTCTGTTGTTCCCCCCACTCCCCTCCAACTCTGCTGGGGTCCAGCCCCAGTGGATCCAGGGAATTCGAAGGGTGGACGGCATTGGCGTGGAAAGACTTGTTTATTGATTGATATAAGATTAGATTAAGAAACTATAGTGTAGTAAGAAGATTAAGTGGAGGAAGAGGGCTGAATAGCTTGGTTTATGCGGAAGACCAATAAAATTCCAGACAAGGAATTTGCACCATCTACGTTGGGCCACCGGCTCCCGCTTGAATATCTAAGAGTGCCTCGCCTTAAGCTCCCTTTCACGCGGGTCTTAACAGCCAGGGCGAGTAAGTAGACTTGGCGGTCCTCTGCGCCCCAGATGGAAATTCAGCCTGAAATTAAAGTAAAGAGCAGAGAGGGAAAGGGAGAGAAAATGAGAGAGAGAGAAAGACACGGGGGGAGCCAGATTCCCCAGAAACCAGGCCGAGAGACTAGTTCGAGAAACTGGTCCGAGAAGCTGGTCCCATCCTTTATTGTTCAGAAGGCCTTTTATACTTTTGATAAAACATGGAGATCAATGGGTAACACAAAATTATGTAGCGTTCGCAGCCCAGATTCTTTCTATACATCATTTTGTATACAAAAGGTCTCAGGTGATTTACATTATCTTCTGGCCAAGAGGCTTGTTAACACTTTTTGGCTCTCTTCCTTAATGAATGTTAATTTTGTTTCTCCTGAAGTGTTTTTCTTTAATCTGCATCTCCTTAAAGCATTAAAGTTACATCTCTATAGAACAAAGGCACAGTGGGTTATAACAAAGAAGGTACTTAACTCAAAGATCTAATGTTGCTAATACAAGGCCTACTACTTGTTTTTCTATATACCAACTATATCTACAAATAAAGGATATGAAAATTTAGCAGCAAGCATTGACTCAACAAATGAAACTTTTAATCAGTCCTATTCTAAAGATTTTGACTCCTCGGAAGCTCCTACATTCCTAGGATATTTTAAGCTTCCTGTGCCTCCTGCGGTCAGGAGGCCTCAAACAATCACATGCGCAGCTGTACGAGTCCTGCAGGCAGGCTAGAAAGCCATCAGAGGGGTTTTTGGATTGAAACACTCTTTCAAATGCAGAAGACTAAAGCCCTGAATTGACTTTTTCCAGAGAATGTCAGAAGAGTGGAAAAGCAGAGCACAAAAACCGGCAGATTTTTGTTGGGGTACATGCTTAGGAATTTCCAGAGGGGTCCCTGAAGTCTGAGCACGCCTTGCGTATGTCAGCTTCCTTCCTCATGATCTTGTCACGGGCGGGATTCCTCACACTGGCTCCCGGCACAACTCTATTCAATCACTAGTTACTTGCTTTTTCTCTGTAGATTAGTTTTCATTTTCTAGAATTTCATACAAATGGAATCACACCCATTGCCTGATTTTTTAATTTGATGTAACGACATGAGATTAAGCCACGCGACTGCTTGCAACAGCAGGTCGTTTCTTTTCAGTGCTGCGTAATGTTCCATTCTCGGGATGGTTACCTGTTCACCAGCTGATGGACATTTGGGCTATTTCCAATTTTGGCGTGTTAGAAATAATACTGCTAGGAACACTGGGGAATACAATTACTTCTTCCTCCTCCTCTCCCCCCTGCTCCCTCCCTCCTCTGTAAATACAGGGGTGCTGTGGAATGGCTGGGTCACATGGTAGGGACGTACTTAACTTTTAAAGAAGCCATCAGACTGCACTCCAGTGGCTTCCCGTGTTTGCATTCCGGCCATCAGAGAAGGAGATTTCCGGTGGCTCTACATGGCCACCAACACTTGGTAGGGTCAGTGCAGTCATTCCAGTAGATGGGAAAGGATACCACACTATCGTTCTAACTTGTATTTCCACGAATGCAGAAAGCCTGGTCCTATGCCTGCTTATCAGCCCCCAGCAACAGGAGAGGACAGAACACCTGAGAGCTATGGCACAGGAGAATTCATACCCCCTTGCAGACCTTAGCGATCGTGAGAAACTCAGGCGAGGGGAGAGGTCCTGGGAAAAGCCCCCACCGTGGTGCTGGTCCGCCTGTGGCCGTCAGGGGTTCTGTGCGCCCCTGCTGCTCCACGCTGGGACTGTGTGACCCGTCAAGAACTCCAGCTGAGTACTTCCTACCAGCTTGAATGCCTTCCAGTACACGTCCCACATACACACATGCTCATGTCCTGCATTTCATTGGACATACCTGCCTTTCTTTGGATTTGGGTGAGTGAATTGTCCCACCATCAGCTTTTTGATGAGGTTTTAACAGTTGTGATCTTGCCAAATTATCTTTTTTTTTTTAGGAAAAGGTGCATTCTTCCCATCTTTTTACGTCCTGATCAGAAGCTAGAAGGCCATAAATATCATCTGAATGAACTTGCATGTGAAACGAGGTGAGGATGGGAGATGTTTTAAAATGGTCAGCCAGTTTGGTCACTCACTCATGTCCAATTCTGTGCTGCACGCCAGGCCTCCCTGTCCATCACCAACTCCCGGAGTTCACCCAAACTCATGTCCATCAAATCAGTGATGCCATCCAACCATGCCATCCTCTGTCATCCCCTTCTCCTCCTGCCTTCAATCTTTCCCAGCATCAGGGTCTTTTCAAGGAGTCAGTTCTTCGCATGAGGTGGCCAAAGTGTTGGAGTTTCAGCCTCAGTATCAGTCCTTCCAATGAACATTCAGGACTGATTTCCTTTAGAACTGATTGGTTTGATCTCCTTGCAGTCTAAGGAACTCTCAAGAGTCTTCTCCAACACCACAGTTCAAAAGCATCAATTCTTTGACACTCAGCTTTCTTTATAGTCCAACTCTCACGTCCAAAAGCTATGGAAAAACCATAGCTTTGACTAGACGGACCTTTGTTGGCAAAGTAATGTCTCTGCTTTTTAATATGCTGTCTAGGTTTGTCATAGCTTTTCTTCCAAGAAGCAATCGTCTTTTAATTTCATGGCTGCTTTCACCGTCTGCAGTGATTTGGAGCCCCCCAAAATAAAGTCTGTTACTGTTTCCACTGTTTCCACATCTATTTGCCATGAAGTGATGGGACCGGATACCATATCTTTGTTTTCTGAATGTTGAGTTTTAACCCAACTTTTTCACTCTCCTCTTTCACCTTCATGAAGAGGCTCTTTAGTCCCTCTTCTCTTTCTGCCATAAGGGTGGTGTCATCTGCATATCTGAGGTTATTGATATTTCTCCCGGCAATCTTGATTCCAGCTTATGCTTCATCCAGTCCAGTATTTCTCATGATGTACTCTGCATAGAAGTTAAATAAGCAGGGTGACAATATATAGCCTTGACATACTCCTTTCCCAATTTGGAACCAGTCTGTTGTTCCATGTCCAGTTCTAACTGTTGCTTCTTGACCTGCATATAGATTTCTCAAGAGGCAGGTGAGGTGGTCTGGTATTCCCATCTCTTGAAGAATTTTCCGCAGTTTGTTGTGATCCACACAGTCAAAGGCTTTGGTGTAGTCAATAAAGCAGAAATAGATGTTTTCCTGGAACTCTCTTGTTTTCTTGATGATCCAACAGGTGTTGGCAATTTGATCTCTGTTTCCTCTTATTTCAATACAAATTTTACTTCCCAAAGTTACAAATACATTAGAAAAAAAGCATCACTTAAGTGGGAGTCAAAATGCTTCAAACATCCAAACATTAGAATTTTTATAAAAGGCCTCTTTTTCAAATAATAATCACTGATTTTATAAAATTCTATGGCAATAATTGAGGCAGGTATATTTCTCAGTGGCAGTATCTGGTGATGGCATAATCCACCCACATGAAAATGACTCTCAGGGATGTTAAATTAATGCAATCGATTAGTCTGATAAAGTGCTGCTTTCTTGCTAGTGATGCGAAGACTTAAACACTATTACAATATTGCCTTGTAATTATTTGCGCATGGTAATTTTCTTAATTGTTTTCTTCTGTTTTTTATTGAAGTACAGTTGATTTACAATGTTTCAGGTATGCAGCAAAGTGAGTCAGGTATATACGTATGTATGCACACACACACACACACGCACACACACAGTTTTCAGATTCTGCGCCGTTATGGGTTACTATAAGATGTTGAATGCAGTCCCCTGTGCTTTAAGTAGGTCCTCGTTTATTTATTTTATGTGGTATGTGTTGGTTAATCCCGAATTCCTAATTTATACTTCTACCACCTCCTTTCCCTTTTGGTGAACATACATTTGTTTTCTGTTTGTGACTCTATTTCTGTTTTTTAAGTAAGTCCATTTGTATGATTCTTTCTACATTGCTCATGTAAATGGTAGCATGTGATGCTTGTCTTTCTCCGCCTGCCTTTTCCCTTTGTATGATAATCTCCGGGTCCGTCCGTGTTGCTGCAAATGACGTCATTTCATCCTGTTTAAAGGTGTGTAATCCCTCTTCTTTATCCAGTCGTCTGCTGATGGACATTTAGGCTGCTTCCATGTCTCAGCTATTGTAAATGGTGCTGCTGTGAACACTGGGGTTCGTGTGTCTTTTCAAATTAGAGTTTTCGTCTTCTGGATGTGTGCCCAGGAGTGGGGTTGCTGGATCGCATGGTAACTTTACTTTCAGTTTTTAAGGAACCTTCCTGCTGTTCCCCACAGGGCTGCACCAGAATACGTTCCCACCGACAGTGGGGATTTCTTCTTCTCCACACCCTCTCCAGCATTTGTTATTTGTAGAATTTTTAATGATGGTTGTTTCAGCTCATGTGAGGTGATTGATTATCTCATTGTAGTTTGGATCTGCATTTCTCTAATAATTAACAACGTTAAGCATTTTTCATGGGCCTGTTGGCCACCTGTATGACTTCTCTGGAGAAATTTTTATTCATATCTTCTGCACATCTTTTGATTGGTTTCAATTTGGTTCAAATTGACTGTATAAACCATTTGTATATTTTGGAAATCCCTTGCTGGTGGCGTCTTTTGCAAATATTTTTCCCCCATTCTAAAGGCTGTCTTTTCATTTTGTTTATGGTTTCCTTTGCTATCCAAAAGCTTATAAGTATGCTTAGGTTTTATTTATTTTTGTTTCCATTACTCTAGGAGATGGATCCAAAAAATATTGCTGTGATTTATGTCAAAAAGTGTTCTGCCTATTTCCCCCTGGGAGTTTTACAGTATCTGGTCTTACATTAAATGGTCTTTAATCCACCTTGAGTTTATTTTTGTATCTGATGTTAGACTATATTCTAATTTCATTCTTTTACGTGTAGCTGTCCAGCTTCCTCAGCACCATTTAGTGAAGAGACTGTTTTTGCCTCATTGTATATTCTTACCTCCTTTGTTGTAGGTTAATTGAGCATGAGTGCAGGGGTCTTCTGGTTTTTAGAGACAAGCTTTAGATACAGTTTAATACAGAACAGCTTTTGTTGTTCAGTCATTCAGTCATGTCCGACTGTTTGTGACGCTGTGGACTGCAGCACGGCAGGCTTCCCGGTCCGTCACTGTCTCCTGGAGTTTGCTCAGACTCATGTCCATTGAGTGGATGATGTCATCCAACCATCTTATCCTCGGTTGCCCTCTTCTCCTCCTGCCCTTAATCTTTCCCAGCATCAGGGTTGATATTATGAGTAAGTGTGGGTCACAGGGCTCATAAGAAATATATAAATGGAAATACTACTTAAACTCTAAAACCCTGTACAAATGTAAGAGTTCAGGATGATGACGACTGCCTAAAATGTAGTGGCTTTTTAGTTAGAAAGTTAATAACTTCTTAGTAAAATACGAGGAAAGCTGACTGAAATCTGTTTCAGATTCCGAGTAAAACACCATCACGGGAAGATTTCTTAGAACTTCCATTGACAGTTGCATAACACATAGAGAAATTTTAGGAACGATGTCTTCCTTCTGAGAAGACAACTTTCCTTCGTTGAACTGTGCATGCCTCTGTGTTAGGTTTCAGCACAGTTTCTTATCGTTGGCAGGTTTGGGGCCCAGCATGTAAACAGTTTATTTTGGCAGAAGGAATTACCGTCGACGGAATACGGGTAGGGTTAACACGGTGTGTCTTTGTGAAGGAGGTAAAGGTCACTGTTGAAGCTATGAACTGAATATAGTCTGCCAGCCACTGGAGTTAATTCCTCTGTCTCCTCGGAACCGGCACCTGCTGTTAGGTTCAAGGCACCAGGAGGGCTGCATGTTGCAACTGACTGTACGCGAGCCCATGTCGACTGCTGCACTAGGCTTACAGAAAATCTTAGCAAATCCAATGTAGGTTTGGGACTCAGCCTCAGTATTTCAGGTGGCTAAAATCATTGAATTAGCCACATGTGAGTATAATGGTTGCTATCATTAGTAATGTTTATGAGACAGCTTTTATACAGTTGCACAATTTTAGGGAAGGTCATTCATAGCCTTCCCCCCAAAATAAGAAGGAAGGATCCAGGACAAAGCACCCCATTTGGCTTGCCCTCAGCTGTACCCTGGGCTTCCCTAGTAGCTCAGACGGTAAGACACCCCCCTGCAGTGCAGGAGACCTGGGTTTGATACCTGGGTCAGGAAGATCCCCTGGAGAAGGAAATGGCAACCCACTCCAGCATTCTTTAAAAAAACAATTTTTTTAAAATTGAAGGATAATTGCTTTCCAGAATTTTATGGTTTTCTGTCATATATCAACAAGAATCAGCCATAGGTACACCCATGTTCTTGCCTGGAGAATTCCACGGTCAGAGGAGCCTGGGGGGCTTCAGTCCATGGGGTCACAGAGTCAGACGTGGCTGAGCGACCAACACTTTCACTTGGCTTCTCCAGCTGTACCTGGTTAAAACTGTCACTGAGTTCAACGCTGAAAGGGAAATAACACATGGAGCCTGAGAGGGGCTTGGGGGACATTTGTGAGAGACACATTCCTTATTTGACTCAAAATATATTCCTGAGTATCTTCTTCATGGCGCAGCGGATCGTAGAATCCTTTCCTCCTGTGACTGCTAAGGCCACCCCACTCCTTCTGTTCAGAGCCCCCTTCTCCTTTCCTTGCTGACCCCCTGGGCTGTGCATCATGGTGCCCCTCCCTCCAAATTTGTTAACAGAGTTGGTTATGTGCAGTAGACTCTTCCTAAAGTCTACTCCAGCCCTCAAAGCATAGCTTTTGACTTAGAGGTAGGAAAGGACCCGAAACTTGTATCTGTGAGAACTCCATTTAAGGGGTTTCACTTGCAGATGGACAGCAGACTCCGAGCCCTGCCAGTGTCATTGCAGAAGCTAGCTTCACTCGTCTCTGGAGCCAGATGCTCTTCTGGATTTCCTAGTTACCAGAACTTTCCTCTTGACTATGTTTTTTAAGCTCGCTTTTTTGAAGAGGTAATTTACTTGTTTTCGGTTGTGCTGGGTCTTTGTTGCTGCGCTGGTCTCTTCTCTGCTGTGGAGTGCAGGCTTCTCAGGCTGTGGCTTCTCTTGGTCCGGAGCAGGGCTTGAGGGCGCAGGCTCCAGTAGTTGAGGCACACAGGCTTAGTTGCCCCAAGGCAAGGAAATCTTCCTGGACCAGGGATCGAACCTGTGTCCCCTGCATTAGCGGGCAGATTCTTATCCACTGTCCCACCAGTGATGTGCTCCCCTTGATTCTTAATCTGGTTCCTCTTGGGTTTCTGTCTCTTGCAACAAATAGACAGCTGGTAAGTAAATGTATGATGAGTCAGACTCTGTTCTAGATAGATCCTGGAGAAACAGTGGTGACCAGGACCCAGAGCTTGTACTGATGGACCTTCCATTCATAGGTGTGGTGTGCGTGTGTGTAAGATGTCCTAGACATTGCTAGGGAGAATGACAGGAAAACATGGTCTACTGATAAAACTCTTCCTTGTTCTAATTCTTCCCTGATTTACTTGGGCTGCTAAATCTGAATCCATGAGGTGTTTGCAAGACATACATACATTTCTGATGCTTGGTTGATTCAGGCAAGGTTTTTTGTAAGTTTGATCATGAACCTCTGTTGGGGAATTCTCATTCTCTGAGTCAATAGAGAGAAATCTGCATCTGTGGAATAACTTAGGACTGCGTGACCAGGAATCTGTGGTCAGGAAATACAGTGAGGTGATAGAAGATACAATCACCAAATGTAAAATCAGGATGGAAGTGGTAAATGGCTATAAAGCAGAAACACCTCTTCTGTTTTTCTGTGCTCTTACTACTCAGAGCATCCCCTGTACTCCAAATAAATGTGTATGGACTTCCCTACATCAAGCAATTCTGGTGCACCAGCTGGGGACCCTACAATTTAACTCAGTTTTGACAGTATCTGCCTGGAAATAGCACCAGATCCCAGAGGTAAGGGTTGAATGCCACAGTCTGCCCACTCTCCTCCCCCAACTCCAGATGCCAGTCTTAAATCCATGTTGTCACCTGTGCTTCTGAAAACCACTATAGACTGAAGGTTCCCACATCCCCCTCCTCTGGTTTGATTAACGTGCTGGAGTGGCTCACAGGACTCAGGAAACTCCCTAGAGAACCAGGTTATTAAAAAGAATACAACTCAGGAGCAGGCTGATGCATAAGGCAAGGGATAGGGAGAAGGGCCTGGTGGTTCCAGGTCGCTGGTCTCCTCACATCTCTAACTGGCCACCAACCTGGAAGCTCTCTGAACTCTGTCCTTGTGAATTTTCATGGAAATTTCATGCGCCAGCCATGGTTGATTAAGTCACTGGTCAGCAGTGGTTAATTGAACCTCCCCAGAGGGAGGAAGTGGGTTGGGAGACGGAAGGGCTGCAAGTCCAAACCTCTCCTCACAAGGTGGATTCCTTCGGCAAATAGCCTCCATTGTTAGGGGTTTTCTGGAAGTTATTAATATTTTTTTTTTTTACAAACTCAGGTGTGTTCAAAAGGGGATTATTATGAATAATGAAAGATACCTGTCAGGAAATGTTGAAGGTTTTAAGCTCTGTGGCAGAAACGAGATTGAAGACCAAATATACGCATTTCTCCTTATAAACAAAAATATTTCAATGGTAAATTGGATTCTGATGGAAAACATTAATGGGATTTATGAGAAAAGAATAAAAATATTAGAAAGTTGAAAGAAAAGAGGACAGAGAGAAAAATCATGTTTGGCGAGTTCAATCTAAATTATAATCAGAATCCCAAAAGAAAAATTAGAGCGGATAGTCTTAGAAATAATAGAGATTGACCTGGAACACGCGGTGCTGCTGCTGCTGCTGAGTCGCTTCAGTTGTGTCCGACTCTGTGTGACCCCATAGACGGCAGCCCACCATGCTCCCCCAGCCCTGGGACTCTCCAGGCAAGAACGCTGGAGTGGGCTGCCATTTCCTTCTCCAATGCACGAAAGTGAAAAGTGGAAGCGAAGTCACTTCAGTCGTGTCCGACTCTATGTGACCCCATGGACTGCAGCCCACCAGGCTCCCCCATCCCTGGGATTCTCCAGGCAGGAACACTGGAGTGGGGTGCCATTTCCTTCTCCAATGCACAAAAGTGAAAAGTGAAAGTGAAGTCACTCAATCGTATCCAACCCTTAGTGACCCCATAGATGGCAGCCCACCAGGCTACCCCGGCCTTGGGATTCTCCAGGCAAGAACACTGGAGTGGGTTGACATTTCCTTCTCCAATGCATGAAAGTGAAAAGTGAAAGTGAAGTCACTCAATCGTGTCCTACTCTTAGTGACCCCATGGACTGCAGCCCACCAGGCTCCTCCGCCCATGGGATTTGCCAGGCAAGAGTGCTGGAGTGGGGTGCCATTGCCTTCTCCGGAAACACATGCTAATCTACTAATAAAAATGCTCACCACGTGTCCAGCAAAATTGAGATGTCTGAACCAAAACTGTGAACCGTGTTTCTTAAAGTGTGTCCCACAGGACGATACTTTCATCTGACGCTTGGTGACCTGAAACTAATAGACCACCAGATATTTCTTCAGCAAAGATGAGCTTGTTGAGAATTGGAATTCAGGGTCTGTAACCAAGGCAAGGCCCACACAGGAAGGGAAGGGGACCCCATCCCTCTTTCCTAGAGAAAAAAAGGAAATGAGGAGGGATGTGGGAAACAGAGAGTCCATGACTTTTCATGGGCTGAATCCTCGCTGGAAAGAAAAGGCATCTCCTTGCTCTTGTTGGGCTTGGCCAATGCTGTCGGGCGTGAGGGCTTCCCCTGCTGGTCTCCCAACTCTGTTTAACTGAGATTTCCGTTCATTAACTTTTCTATGTGCTCATTTGGAAAATGGTTTCATGGCCTGAAAAGTGTGGGAGATTTTACACAATATAATGGCTTCTGAAAGACTCACATTGTATATTTGCTAATTAAATGAAGTAATCAGAAAAAACAAGTAGAAGGCCAATTTATTTGAACCCAGGATGTCTCTAGTTTATGACCACTTTTGGGTGAGGATAATACTTTCAACATGTGTTCTAATTATGTTGCACAGAACTTATTTTAGTGAAACAATGCCTCAGACATTTCCTGGTTACACCGGTAACTTTCCACATATCTATCTCTACCATCTCTCTCATCACCGTCTTGATTTCTATCTCCCATCTATGTCTTCTTTGGAAGCATTCAGGAAGGGTTTTTTTTTTTTTCTTTTTGAACAGCATGAATTCAAACATGTTTATTGACAAAAAGTTGAATAAAGTGAAAGTTATTAATAAATATGCAAAGACTTAGAATGTGTGCCCCTACATACTTGTTCTGAAAAGTTTATGCTGTGTTGTGCTTCGGATTCACAAGGATTTAATTGTCGAGCTTATTCAAGAAAGAGGAAAGTTCATAAATGCAGCGACAGTAAGACCTGAAACAAACTCAGAGTCGGGTCTAAACTATCCTTGCAATTATAGCTATAAAATAATGCAAAAATTAGAAAGTAACTACTACTTGTTAAACGATAGTTTCAGTCAGTTCAGTTCAGTTCAGTCGCTCAGTCGTGTCTGACTCTTTAGCGACCCCATGAATCACAGCACGCCAGGCCTCCCTGTCCATCATCAACTCCTGGAGTTCACTCAGACTCACATCCATCGAGTCAGTGATCCCATGCAGCCATCTCATCCTCTGTCATCCCCTTCTCCTCCTGCCCCCAACCCCTCCCAGCATCAGAGTCTTTTCCAATGAGTCACCTCTTTGCATGAGGTGGCCAAAGTATTGGAGTTTCAGCTTTAGCATCAGTCCTTTCAAGGAACACCCAGGACTGATCTCCTTTAGGATGGACTGGATGGATCTCCTTGCAGTCCAAGGGAGTCTCAAGAGTCTTCTCCAACACCACAGTTCAAAAGCATCAATTCTTCGGTGCTCAGCTTTCTTCACGGTCCAACTCTCACATCCATACATGACTACTGGAAAAACCATAGCCTTGACTAGATCGACCTTTGTTGGCAAAGTAATGTCTCTGCTTTTGAATATGCTATCTAGGTTGGTCATAACCCTCCTTCCAAGGAGTAAGCATCTTTTAATTTCGTGGCTGCAGTCACCATCTGCAGTGATTTTGGAGCCCCCCAAAATAAAGTCTGACACTGTTTCCACTGTTTCTCCATCTATTTGCCATGAAGTGATGGGACTGGATGCCATGATCTTTGTTTTCTGAATGTTGAGCTTTAAGCCAACTTTTTCAGTCTCCTCTTTCACTTTCATCAAGAGGCTTTTTAGTTCCTCTTCACTTTCTGCCAGAAGGGTGGTGTCATCTGCATATCTGAGGTGATTGATATTTCTCTTGGCAATCTTGATTCCAGCTTGTGTTTCTTCCAGTCCAGCATTTCTTATGATGTACTCTGCATAGAAGTTAAATAAATAGGGTGACAA
The DNA here is from genome assembly GCF_032405125.1 of Capricornis sumatraensis. NCBI lineage: Eukaryota > Metazoa > Chordata > Mammalia > Artiodactyla > Bovidae > Capricornis > Capricornis sumatraensis. The sequence continues at coordinate 61,419,971 of NC_091089.1, forward strand.
TATACAGCCTTGACGTACTCCTTTTCCTATTTGGAACCAGTCTGTTGTTCCATATCCAGTTCTAACTGTTGCTTCCTGACCTGCATACAGATTTCTCAAGAGGCAGATTAAGTGGTCTGGTATTCCCATCTCTCTCATAACTTTCCACAGTTTATTGTGATCCACACAGTCAACGGCTTTGGCATAGTCAAGAAAGCAGAAGTAGATGTTTTTCTGGAACTCTCTTGCTTTTTCCATGATCCAGTGGATGTTGGCAATTTGATCTCTGGTTCCTCTGCCTTTTCTAAAACCAGCTTGAACATCAGGAAGTTCATGGTTCATGTATTGCTGAAGCCTGGCTTGGAGAATTTTGAGCATTACTTTACTAGCATGTGAGATGAGTGCAATTGTGCGGTAGTTTGAGCATTCTTTGGCATTGCCTTTCTTTGGGATTGGAATGAAAACTGACCTTTCCCAGTGCTGTGGCCACTGCTGAGTTTTCCAAATTTGCTGGCATATTGAGTGCAGCACTTTCACAGCATCATCTTTCAGGATTTGAAATAGCTCAACTGGAATTCCATCACCTCCACTAGCTTTGTTCATAGTGATGCTTTCTAAGTAAGGCCCACTTGACTTCACATTCCAGGACGTCTGGCTCTAGATGAGTGATCACACCATTGTGGTTATCCGGGTCATGAAGATCTTCTTTGTACAGTTCTTCTGTGTATTCTTGCCACCTCTTCTCAATATCTTCTGCTTCTGTTAGGTCCATACCATTTCTGTCCTTTATCGAGCCCATCTTTGCGTGAAATGTTCCCTTGGTATCTCTGATTTTCTTGAAGAGATCTCTAGTCTTTCCCATTCTGTTCTTTTCCTCTATTTCTTTGCACTGATTGCTGAAGAAGGCTTTCTTATCTCTTCTTGCTATTCTTTGGAACTCTGCATTCAGATGCTTATATCTTTCCTTTTCTCCTTTGCTTTTTGCTTCTCTTCTTTTCACAGCTATTTGTAAGGCCTCCCCAGACAGCCATTTTGCTTTTTTGCATTTCTTTTCTATGGGGATGGTCTTGATCCTTTCTCCTGTACAATGTCATGAACCTCATTCCATAGTTCACCAGGCACTCTATCAGATCTAGGCCCTTAAATCTATTTCTCACTTCCACTGTATAATCATAAGGGATTTTATTTAGGTCATACCTGAATGGTCTAGCGTTTTTTTCCTACTTTCTTCAATTTAAGTCTGAATTTGGTAATAAGGAGTTCATGATCTGAGCCACAGTCAGCTCCTGGTCTTGTTTTTGTTGACTGTATAGAGCTTCTCCATCTTTGGCTGCAAAGAATATAATCAGTCTGATTTCAGTGTTGACCATCTGGTGATGTCCATGTGTAGAGTTTTCTCTTGTGTTGTTGGAAGAGGGTGTTTGCTATGACCAGTGCATTTTCTGGGCAAAACTCTATTAGTCTTTGCCTTGCTTCATTCTTATTCCAAGGCCAAATTTGCCTGTTACTCCAGGTGTTTCTTAACTTCTTATTTTTGCATTCCAGTCCCCTATAACAAAAAGGACATCCTTTTAGGTGTTAGTTCTAAAAGGTCTTGTAGGTCTTCATAAAACCGTTCAACTTCAGCTTCTTCAGTGTTACTGGTTGGGGCATAGACTTGGATTACCGTGATATTGAATGGTTTGCCTTGGAGATGGACAGAGATCCTTCTGTCATTTTTGAGATTGCATCCAAGTACTGCATTTCAGACTCTTTTGTTGACCATGATGGCTACTCCACTTCTTCTGAGGGTATGAACGTATAAGTTATACCAAATATTTCAAAAATTGACTATTGATATTTCACTATTTTATTGACTGAATTCATGGTGGAATTTTGAGGAACATATACTTGCAAATGAAATTGTCTTTCTAGAATGTTTTTCTTCCACTTTTTATGACAGTGATACATGTCTATTGAGGAAAATTATAAAAATCATAAAATCGTAAAGATGTGCCAACGAAATTGCAGCAACGGACGGTACAGAGCTAGGTTAGGCACTGTGGTATGCCAAGGAATATTTTTCACATGAGTGAGTGACTACATCAGAGAATAGGTTCTGGCTGAATCACGGTTTCAGTGAACTCCTCATGGATTGGATTTACGATATTTCAATGAAAATGAACATTTAGCATTTCTTCCAAAAGTTATCCTCTCATAAGCAGTCTCCACGAAGTCACTTTGATATAAATAGGCCTCCTCATAAAGTATATCAGTAACTGACGAATAAGGGAATGAATATTTCACAGCTCAGGGGATTTTATGTATAGTAGTTTCATAATAGAGTGAAGTTAGAATGGATAGTGGGAAACTAGACCGCTTTTTCTCCTCCGTTTTTAAGAACTGAACGGCTCTTAAAGCATCTCAAGGCATTTGTCATTTAGCATGCTGTGTAAATGAAGCTTGGCAAGAGCAGTAATTGAAAAGCTTTATAGAGTCAGTGCTGGCTCCCAGAGGAGGCTGGACAGGCTTCCAGGCACCAGACAGAGGCCCAGGAAACAGAGGAGAAGCAGGAAGCAGCTGGGAACCTGCAGCAATCGAGGGCAGTGGCAGGGGTTCTCAGGAGGGTTCACTCCCAGGGACCCAGGCATGGCAAGTCTTACCACTCCAAGTCTTATCACACAGACGTTCGCGTCTGCAGAGAAACCTGTGGCTATTGCTTAAGGACAGAGTGGAGACAGGAGGGTGTCAATCAAATATAAATTCCTTTTAAGAATTCAGTGAGAAATTTAGATCAGGAAGAATGGGAACAAGCTTGATGGAAGCCACAAGATGGAGTGTGTTAGTAATGACATGTGTGCTGTGTGCTCAGTCCTGTCCGACTCTTTGTGACCCCCTGGACTGTAGCCCACCAGGCTCCTCTGTCCATGGAATTCTCCAGGCAAGAATACTGGAGGGGGTTGCCTTGCCATGCCTCCTCCAGGGCATCTTCCCAACCCAGGGATCAAACCCAGGTCTCCTGCATTGCAGGCGGATTCTTTACCATCTGAGCCACCAGGGAAGCCCAGTAGTGAAATGAGAGGATGTAGTATCTGAACTTTCCAGGTTGCCAGAGATGTTGGTGGGGTCACTTAATTGAAAAAAAAAAAAGAGAGTTCTGAGGTTGAGGTCTCCATACTAGGTGGTCAGTTAAAGCATCATTGAAGCTGAGACTTGCTACCAGTCATCGAAGGAGGCAGGGGGGTTTTCGGCTGTGAGATGAGGCATGAAGCCTGTGCATGAAAAAAGAATGCATTTATCCTGACTTCTAAGAGCCCGACACACATGGGTGACCTGGAAGGTTTGTTAAAATACAGATTATTGGGCTTTGCCCCAAGTTTTAGATTCTAAAGACTGGGAATTTGCATTTCAAACAAATTCTCAAGTTATATTGATAATGTCTGTCTGAGACCCACAACTTAACACCAGCTACAAAGCAGATGCCATATTCTGCATGAGACTGAGAGGAAAAAGCAAGGATATCAATTGTGAAGTACAAAGAAAGAGAGTGAAACGCAAACACATTGAGCCCCAGTAGGACACTGAATTGCCATTGGCACGTCTTGGAAAAAATGGTGCAGATTTCCAAGGAATTTATGTAGACGCTCTTCTTCATGAAGGCGGAGCCTAAGCCCCCCATGCTTCAGTGTAGGACGCATAGCGACTGCCTTCGAGAGGGCGCAGTGTGGAAAGAGACTGGCTTAGTCTGTTTGGACTGCGCTAATAGAGCTGTAATAGAGCGCCACACACTGGGTGCGGATAGATAACAGACGCTTATTTCTCGCAGTCCTGGAGAGTGGGAAATCCAAGCAAAATTGTGGGCCAGCAGGTTTGGTGTCTGGAGAGGGCTTTCTGGCTGTCTTTTCCCTGCAATCTGTAAAAACATATGTGTGTATATATGTGTTTATATGTGTGTGTGAGCATTTATTATATATATAATGCAAATGTATATGTTTATATGAAAGTGAACGAGGAGAGTGAAAAAGTTGGCTTAAAGCTCAACATTCAGAAAATGAAGTTCGTGGCATCTGGTCCCATCACTTCATGGGAAATAGATGGAGAAACAGTGGAAACAGTGTTAGACTGGGCTCCAAAATTACTGCAGATGGTGATTGGAGCCATGAAATTAAAAGACACTTACTCCTTGGGAGAAAAGTTATGACCAACCTAGATAGCATATTCGAAAGCAGAGACATTACTTTGCTGACTAAGGTCTAGTCAAGGCTATGGTTTTTCCAGTAGTCATGTATGGATGTGAGAGTTGGACTGTGAAGAAAACTGAGTGCCGAAGAATTGATGCTTTTGAACTGTGGTGTTGGAGAAGACTCTTGAGAGTCCCTTGGACTGCAAGGAGATCCAACCAGTCCATTCTGAAGGAGATCAACCCTGGGATTTCTTTGGAAGGAATGATGCTAAAGCTGAAACTCCAGTACTTTGGCCACCTCATGCAGAGAGTTGACTCATTGGAAAAGACTCTGATGCTGGGAGGGATTGGGGGCAGGAGGAGAAGGGGACGACAGAGGATGAGATGGCTGGATGGCATCACTGACTCGATGGATGCGAGTCTGAGTGAACTCCGGGAGATGGAGATGGACAGGGAGGCCTGGTGTGCTGCAATTCATGGGGTCGCAAAGAGTCGGACACGACTGAGCGACTGAAATGAACTGAACTGAACTGATATATGGTTTATATATTATATATGTGTGTGTGAGCATTGTATATGTTTATATATGTTTTAAATATTATATAATATGTTTATATGTTTTATATATTATATGTATGTGTGTGTATATATATATATATACACCTCAGCTGAGTAGAGTTGAGAGGCCAGGAGGAGGCGTTTTCACACCCAGTGAGGACAGCGGAACGGCAGCACCACGGTGACGAAAGAGCCCTCTTCCTGCCTGGGAAGGATTCGGCTAGTGAGAAGCCGTGGACTCTGCTTACTATAGTCCTCCCAGCTTCCTTTTCCTCCCTGTGAAAGCGGCCTTCTTCCCTGTGAGGTCACGTGTGCATACACGTGGTTGCAGACCTGGAGTAACAATTCTCTACTGATCCTGTATGGACACGTCCTTGTTAGAAAGGTGTCTGTAGTGTTTGCTTCAGGTCTGTAGGTCTTACGGTGGAACCGGTGAGGGATCTCTCCAAGGCTTCTCTTGTAAAGACACTAATCCCATTCATGGAAGGGCCTTCCCAGTGTCTCAGTGGAGAAGAATCTGCCTGCAATGCAGGAAAGGCAGGAAGGAGGTGTGGGTTCAGCCCTGGGTGGGGAGGATCCCACACACCACATTCCACATGCGGAGAAGGAAATGGAAACCCAGTCCAGTATGCTTGCTGGAGAATCCTATGGACAGGGGAGCCTGGCGGCCTACAGTCCATGGGGTTGCAGAGAGTCAGACACGACTGAGTGACTTTCACCTTCTTTGCAAGACACAGTTACTCTGTAAGTCAGTCAGTAAACAGATATTTGATTTGCCTGTTTTTCAAATTTTCCACTTAATAAATACAACTGATAAATATTTATGTTTTGATCCATTTCAAATTACAAACTTCAAATGAAACAACTTTTGTAAGACCAGTTGCTGTTTTTTCGTTATCTAAAAGATAGCACTTCTTTCAACACTGCTACTAATGGTTCCTTAAATTACTATTTGATTTCTGCCTTCCTACCTTTCCAAAGATTCTTCAGAGGATTTTTTTTTTTTTTTTACCATACCTCTATTATCTTTTCACTAATGAAAATACTTTTTGGTGAAATATTTCAACAATGCAAAATCCTCTTTAACTGCCCTTGGAGGATGGTAGGGAACCAACTAAATCAGTAAAGTGTAAGAAGCCTTCTTTTCACGGCTTTCATTTGGAGCTTTTTGATTGCTGTTTAAACTCTGTCCTAATGATCAGGCTATTTAGATTTTCATCTCTTCATGATTCAGTCTTGGAAGGTTGTAGGATTTTAAGAAATTTGTTCATGTCTTCCAGCTTGTCCTTGTTGGCATGAACGTGTTGATAATATTCTCTTATAAACCTTTGTATTTCTCTGACGTGTATTGTTATTTCTCCTTTCATTTCTGATTTTATTTGTAAGTGTTTGCTTTTTTCTTAGTAATGTAGCTGAAGGTTTGTCAATTTTGTTTATTTATTTTAAAGAACCAGCTCTTAGTTTTACTCATCTTTTCTGGCCTCTCTCTCTTTTACTTCTATTCTGAGTTATTTATTTTAAAGAGCCAGCTCTTGGTTTTACTCATCTTTTCTGGCCTCTCTCATCTACTTCTATTCTGAGTCTTATTCTCTCCTTTCTTGTACTGACTTTAGATGTTGCTTCTTCTTTCTTTAGTTCTTTTGTGTGTAAGGTTAGGTTGTTCGAGGTTTTTCTTGTTTCTTGAGGTGAGCCTACACACTTACAAACTTCCTTCTTCCAGTGCCGCTTTTGTTGCAGTCCCTAGACTTTGATATGCTTTTATTTGTGTTTAGGTCATTTTTTCCTATTGCTCTTTACCTGTATTATTTTTAATTGAAGTATACTTGATTTACAGTGTTGTACCAATCTCTGTGGTATAACAAAGTGACTCAGTTATACACATACTATGCATTCTTTTTTACAAATATTCTTTTCCATTATGGTTTATCCCAGGAGATTGGACATATTATATCCAATCCAATAGTTCCCTGTGCTATGGTAGGACCTTGCAGCTTATCCATTCCGAATGTAACAGTCTGCATCTAACAACCCCAAACCCCCAGTCTATGTCTCTCCCTCTTCCCCTGCCCCTTGGCAACCCCAGGCTGATCTCTGTGACTCACAGAGATTTCTGTTTTGAAGATAGGTTACTTTGTGCCATAATTTGCCTTTTTTTCCGACTTGCTTCACTTGGTGTGATGACCTCTAGTTGCATCTGTGTTACTGCACCTGGCGTTATTCCGTCCTTTTTCACGGCTGGGTAGTAATTCCTGGTATGTACGCACCACATCTGTATCCGTCCATCTGTCCGCAGACGTTTAGGTCGTCTCCATGTGTCAGCTGCCATGAATAGTGCTTCTATGAACATAGAGATGCATGTATCTTTTTGGATTATAGTTTTGTCACTAATGAAAGTAGCTTCACTTTTTCTACACTCTCCCCTTAACCTTTAACCTTAAAAACCTATCCTGATAAAAAAGAGTTTCAATTTTCTGATTCTGTCTATTTCTCTCCTCAGTTTTCTGTGCTTCTGCACTTTGTTTCTGGTGGTGGAGGTTTTTTCAACTTCTCTTATGGGACAAGCCTAGTGTTGATGAACTTCAGCTTTTGTTTTTCCGGGAAAGTTTTCACTTCTTCCTGTCTGGATGACAACTTTGCTGAATAGAGTATTCTCAGACGGTAGTGTTTCTGTTTCAGTACTTTGAGAATGTCATTTCACTCCTTCTTGGACTGTCGAGTTTCAGCTGAGAAACCCGCTGATGGCCTAATGGGGCTTCTTCTGCAGGTCGCCGTTGTTTGTTTCTGGGTTGCCTTTAAAATTCTTTGTCATATGACTTTCAACATGTTTAATATAATGTATCTTGGAGAAGGCTTTTTTTGCACTGAGGTGTAGGTGTTTGTTTAGCTTTTAACTCCTTTCCTAAGTTTGGGAATTTCTCAGTGGTGATTTTTAAAATGGAAGTGTAGCCGATCTAAATGCTGTGTCTGTTTCTCTGTAAATAAGCTCTCTGCTCTCTTCTCCTGCTGGGATACCCTTGACTCTGATGCTGGTCTTCCTGTAAGAGCTGGATAGCTCTCATAAGATTGCCTCATTTAAACGTCTTGCTTCTCTGTCTGCTATTTGTGCCATTTCTAGTTTTCTGTCTTCAGCCTCACAAATTCTTTCTTCTGCATGGTCTGCTTCATTTCCAAGGTTTTCAAAAGCATTCTGCATTTTCCTTATTGAGTTCTTCAGCTCCAGAATTTGCTTGCTTCTTTGGTAGAATTTCCTCTCCCCCACCGCCTTTTTTTTTTTTTTTAAGAATTTCAGTCTCTTTGGTAAAGTATTCTTTCTGCTTATTGATTTACTCCTAGCTCATTAAATATTTTTTCTGAGTTTTCTTGTAGGTTTTTGAATTTCTTCAGCTTAGGTTTGGTTTCTGTGGGATTGTCATCTCCTCTTTGTGGCAGAGCGTTGCTGTGCTTCTGGTGGGTTGTTCTGCTGGTGCATCTGAAGTAGCAACACCTTTCTACTTGCTTAAAATGATTCAGTAGGTAAGGAATGAAACACCCTTCGTTTGTTTCCTAGTAAGTGGCGTTATAGGCTTTTGGTCTCTCTTAACCTGAGCTGTCAGTGCAGGAGACAGGGTTCAATCCCCGGGCTGGGAAGATCCCCTGGAGAAGGAAATGGCAACCCACTCCAGCACCGCCTGGAAAATCCCGTGGACAGAGGAGTCTGGTGGGCTATAGTTCACGGAGTCTCAAAGAGTCCGGCAGACTGAGCGACTAAACAGCAACCTGAGCTGCCTCTGCTTACATTTGAGAGTGAGCACCTTCCTCCCTCCGCTGCCTCTGTCAGAAGCCTCTCCCAAGTCCCGCTGGCCCTTCTTGGGCTTCGCTGGTGCCTCGCTGGTGTGGCCTCCTGGGGCGGCCTCCTGGGGCACCTGGATCGTGGGCTCGTCTCTCACACCCGGGATCCCGTGAGCTGCAGGCTGTGCTTCTTGCAGGTGGAGGGCAGTCGTGCCCAGGTGTCTCTGCCGTGACCCTCGTTGTGAGGTTCGTGGGCTCTGCCACTGCAGGCTGGGTTGAGGGACGAGGGGCTAGAGTCACGGGCACCTCAGCATCTGGAGGGACGGAGTCCCAGGCCCCACTGCCTCCGCAGCCCAGTTAACAAGGGGTACCGCTGCGCCAGGAGGACGGCTCCCCTGCCGCTCGGAGGGTCTCTGGGCTGGGGGCTGCCCTGGCTGGAAGGCTGGACTCGGCAGGCAGGGCCCCTGTCGCCCCCTGGACTCCGCCGCCTCTCTCTGCTCAGTCCGCCTAACTTCAGGCGGGTGACGTTCTCCAGCATCCTGCTGCCCTGGGCAGAGCCGCCTTTATTGAGCTGTGGACGCTTTACTAGTTGTAGACCGAATGGGACAAAGGGAGCAATTCCTTCCGCCATGCCGCTGACATCACTCCAGGAAGCTTTAGTGTCAATGAAAGTTGACCCTTTTGAAATGAGTTGTCCTTTTGTAGATTTAATGGCTTTAAAGAAAACTCTAAAAGAGGATTGAGAAGATTTATCTTTCCAGACTAGAAAAATCCCAAATACTTATTTTTTTTTTTTGGTTTTGGTATTTTGCTGTTTTAATTTTCAATTATCTTGCAAACACTCATTCTTTGTGATATGAGAGAATAAAGCAAATTTTGGAATTTATTTTTGGCTATGCATTTCCCTAATAATTTATCAGTAGTAGGTAGTATATCTAGTCTGTCCAGCACTGATTGTCTCAAAAGAGAATGTAGAGTTCTGTCTTTAGTGGCATCTCAATCCAATTGAAAGAGGAGGATGAGATTATTACCACTAAAATATTATGGGACAATGTCGGTATTAGTTTGTGTGCTAGGATGAGAAAAGCAGATATGCTGTGGATAAGAAAGGGGAGAGACATGGAGCTAAAGCATCCACGGTGTCCTTCATGACGTTGGTGGGATCTGTGCATATTGGGCTTCCCTGGTGGCTCAGCTGGTAAAGCATCCACCTGCAGTGCGGGAGACCTGGGTTTGATCCCTGGGTTGGGAAGATTCCCCTGCAGAAGGGAAAGGCGACCCCCTCCAGTATTCTGGCCTGGAGAATTCCATGGACTGGATAGTTCATGGGGTCATACAGAGTCGGACACGACTGAGCGAGCTTCACTTTCACTTGATGCATATTAGGGCTTCCCTGGCAGCTCAGATGGTAAAGAATCCGTGTGCAATGCAGACCTGGGTTCGATCCCTGGGTCGGGAAGATCCCCTGCAGAAGGGAATGGCAACCCTCTCCAGTATTCTTGCCTGGAGAATCCCATGGACAGAGGAGTCTGACAGGCTACAGTGCATGGGGGTGGCAAAGAGTGCATGTCGATGAATTTGCTATGAATGGACAGAGAAAGGTGAACACATGGTGGGGCAACCCAATGACAGCAGTGTATACTGTCTCTTGGTGTATAAATCGGGACCCCACATACCAAGGAGTAGGACACTGGAGACTGAAACCAAGCCTGAATCTGTATCATAGGCTTGCAGTGAGCACAGAGCGACAGCTAAATACATACCGTATCATCAGCTGAATCTTTGAAATAATGCACTGTGAGGGGGTCTGTTGGATTTGAGCCCCAGAAGTTAGACCTTGTGTTGTATGTGATGGGAAGACAGCTTGTCCCCACACTCACTGGCAGTTAACACGTTAGTCATACCGTAGGTTAGAAACGTGGGAGTAATTGGGGTTGCAGCTTGATTTTGAATATGTAATCAAAGTTTTATCTTTTCCTACTTTGGAGTAACTTACTATTTTTCCTCTTTTCTATCTTCTCTCTGCCAGTTTTCCAAATAACACCAATATCCGTTCTCAGCTGCACGCCTGTTGAAGGTTCCTGGTGATTCTCCAAATCTTCCCTAGACACACTTCCTAGGCTAAAATACTTTCAGCATAACCTCACTATTGCTCAACAATATACGAAAAGCTCTTTATTGCCTTTAAGGTACATTTCAATCTTCCTGTTTCTAAAGTGTATGGTGTCTGTTGCTTATTTTCTACCAGTTTCCCATATCTCCCTGTAGAGCCTTTCTTCCAATCATTATGTGTATTCTCCATGTCCCTGGCTCATAAGAAAGTTTATTCTAGACTAAGTTAATTTATTCATCCTAATATCCCAGCCTAGAATGCTGTTCTTCTTTCCTTCTAGTTAGACTTATCTCATCATTTATTAATTTTTTTCAGCTGGTGCTGCTTTAGTAAAAAAAGAGCAGAACAAAACAAACTGCTTTCAGAAAGCCTATATCCCATTTCCCTAGCTCCATGATATAATCCATTGGCAAATTTAAGAAAGGTTACGGAATGAGCTGCTTTTCCATGTCTTAGTATCAATCATACACATAAAGGAATAAATAGTGAGTGGGTGGAGAGAGCCGGGTTCATCACAGGACCTTAATATCTGTTGATTTACGCCTGAGCAGAGGACAGACCGCAAGTGAGTCGGCCCCACAGAGCTGAGGTGGGGGGACTTGCAGCCACTGTTGGGCACTGCAGCTAAGACTCTATAACGACTGCTCCGTTTACCTGCATGGACCGGAGAGTCCCGTTTCATATTGACTGGATCCTGCAAGAGTAGTGCTGTAACCGTCTTGAGTCTCTCCCTCTAGTCATGTTCCCACTGAGTCCACCACCTCTTTTACCTGCTTCCCCCTCTGATGTCTGGACCAGCTTACTGTCGTCTTCATTTGATGTCACCTTTCCCTGATTCCTTTCATTGGTTTAAACTTGATGACTTAAAAAAAAAGTTACTTGTAACTGAAGGATAACTGTTTTATAATGTACTGTTGGTTTCTGCCATACATCAGCACGAATCGGCCATCGGTATACATCTGTCCCTGGGATTCCCAGGTGGTGCTAGTGGTAAAGAATCCGCCTGCCAGGCAGAAGACCCAGGTTCGATCCCAGGCTGGGAAGCTTCCCCTGGAGGAGGGCATGGCATCCCATTCTGGTACTCTTGCCTGGAGAATTTCATGGGCAGAGGAGCCTGGCAGGCTGCAGTCCATCGCATTGCAAAAGACCCAGACATACATATGTCCCCTCCGTCTTGAACCTCCCTCACACCTCCCACCCCTTTCCATCACTCTAGGTTGTTACGGAGCTGTGGTCTGAGTTCTCTGTAAACTCGATAACTTTTATATTATCTAGGATAATCTTCTATCTTTGTTTTTTCTTGATATTGAAGATCAGTTTAGCCCAGGTAGTATTCAATGAAATGTTTCCAAGGGATTAGAAAAATTTGTTTGCAATTTTCTTTCCTTGGTGTTTTAACTCAGTTTCCTTGTTTTGGGAAAGCAAATACTGTAATAACCTAGCGTGGAGGAAATGCCAGCCTGTGATTCAGAGTCTCTGACTGACCCGAGAGCTCTGAGTCACCCTGACAAGGGTGGCGCGCCTGCCACTGATGCATTTCCCGGCCGCCCTCCCAACTTTCTCGGTCAAGGTTCCCCTAACCCAGCGCCCTGTAAAGGTCATCCGAGGTGCGGACCAACCTCAAAATCTCCTTTCTGCATAGGAAACAAAGACTCTCAACTTCAGTGCTTAGCTTATGCACAGCTTCTTGATACTTAAAAATTTAATTATGTTTGTTTTCAAAAGTCATTGGCTCACACTTTTGGAAGTATCTAACTCACTAAAGCAGGGCTTCCCTGAAGGCTCAGTGGAAAGGCATCTGCCTGCAGTGCGGGAGATGCAGGAGACGAGGGTCCATCCCTGGGATGGGAAGATCCCCTGGAGAAGGATACAGCACCCCACTCCAGTATTCTTGCCCAGAAACCTCCCATGGACAGAGGAGCCTGGTGCTCCTCTTTACAGTCCAAAGGGTCGCAAAGAGTCGGGCACGACTGAGCACAGCTCCCTAACGCTCTAGTCAGTGAGTGTTTCTAAGAGTGCAGAAAGGCTGCTCACCACTCATCTCTTGGCATCTCCGTGGAGAATAGTAAAAACGGCCCGCCGCTGAGACATGCGCGGTGTAACCATCCCACGGGCTGTGAAGCTCTGACTCCTAGCTAACAAGCTCTCTTGTCCTTTGGTGAATATCTTCACTCAGCAGGGCAGCTCTGGAGCATCTAATATCTGAGGGAAAACCCAAATATTTTAACATTATATTTTCTAATTATTCAAAAACCACATACGTATTTTAGGAAAGAAAGAAATGATTAAGAAACGTGCATTCCCAGTTCCCAGAGTCACCTTTGTTCTCCTTGACTCTCTGGCTCAGTCTGACTTTTGGCGACCGAGTGCCTCGAAGGAGCACGGGGATGCTGAGATGAGTGGGCAACAGTGGCCCAAATGCTCCTCATTTACCTGCATCAGGGAGAAGGAGACGGCAGCCCACTCCAGCCTTCCTGCCTGGAGGACCCCATGGACAGAGGAGGCTGGTGGGCTGGAGTCCACGGGGTCACAGAGAGCTGGACACGACTGAGTGACTAACACGCCCACATTAAGACCGCTGTAATGGGCAGACTCATCTTGGTCTAGTTTTCACACGTAGGCCACCCTCTCCAACCTTGTAAGACTTTCCTGGTCTAACTAACAAACACAAACCTCCCTCCTCCCAAAGCAAACCAAATTTCAACAATGATAGTTTCAGCAAAAATAAAATTGTGTGGCATATTCGTATATAGGTATTCCTTGACTTAAGGATGAGTTGTAAACCCACTATTAAAATTTCGTTAAGTCAAAATGCATTTAATACACTTGACCTACCGATCATCATAGTTTAGCCTTGCCCACCTTAAACAAGCTCAGAACACTCCCTTAAACTTGTAGTTGGACAAAATCTAGTACAAAGCGCATTTTATAATAAGGTGTTGAAGAGCTCATGTAATTTATTGAATGCTGCAGTGAAAGGGAAAACAGAATGGGGTTATGGGTTCAGAAAGGTGGTCTGCGTGTCAGTTGTTCGCACTTGACCGGGACCCGTGGCTGCCTGTCGCTGCCCAGCATCACAAGACGGCACTGGACAGCCGATCAGGAAAACATCAGAATTCACATTCAGAAGTAGGGTTTCTACTTAATGTGCGTCCTTCCTGCACCATTTGCAAAGTTGAAAAATCTTTGAAGTCAGGGACAATCCAGTGAAACATTTCACAGCCATTGATAACCTCATTTCCCAAGACGATGACGTTAAGATGCTACAGCATCTTCTTCAGTGGCTCGGCGGTAAAGAATCCTCCTGCCAAAGCAAGAGGGACAAGAGCAGGAGTAGGAAATGGCAACCCACTCCAGCCTTCTTGCCTGAGAACTTCATGGAGAGAGGAGCCTGGCGGACTACAGTCCATGGGGTTGCAAAGAGTCGGACACAACTGAGCATGCCCACACACACAGGTAGAAAAAGCACTATCTCAATTTTGTAAATTTATATGTTAAATCCTACCCTTTCCTCGTGCATGTCCAGAAAAAAAATTATGAAAGCAAAGATATTTGATGTTGACAGGGGTTAATTCTGTGTGGTGGGATTAACTACAGGGTCTTTTTTATTTTTTAAATGCATTTTCTTTTCTAAAATAGGTATGTGCTTTTGAATAATTAGAAAAAAATGCTAAAATATATTTTCCTCAGATAATAGATGCTCCAGAGTTGCCCTGCTGAGTGAAGATATCTCTAAAGGATAAGAGAGCTTATTAACTAAGTGAACTTATTAGCTAAGTTCACAGCCATGGGGCATAGCTGCCATCAAAAACTGAGCTTTCAGGACTGGTGGTTCAGTGGCTTAGACTCTGTGCTTCTCTTGCAGGGGCACAGGTTCGATCCCTGGTCAGGGAACTAGGTCCCACTTGCTGCAACTAAAAGATCTTGCATGTTGCAAGCAAGACCTGGTGCAGCCAAATAAATAATAAATACATATTAAAAGAACTGAGCTGTCAGAGGTCCCCATATGAATCCCTCAATCAGTTTGAAAGCCACTATATTATGTGCAGAACTTTATTAAACTTTTAACTTGAGAGGGCCAAGTCCTGAGTTCATGAAGATGTTCAAAAGGGAGTTGGGAGAAAAAAGAAACCCTAGGAGCTCCATAGTTTCATTCCAGGATTGCCTGGTTTGTTGAAAAATTGGCATAAAACATAATTATCCAACTGGGGGCTGCTCCCAGACAAGAGAACATTTTCTTTCCATGACAGCAATACTCAATTCTACGCAATCTTCATACACACACTTGGTGCCTTAGATAAAGATAGTGTCTTAATTCATAGGAGTCTGCTGTGTCCTGGTTGAAGCTCAGAGCTTCACTTATTGCTCAGTTTCAAAAATGATCCTTAATGAAATTTTTTCAGTAGCATTATCTCCACTGTTTCATCAGTGGCTCTTGTTTTTCTAAATTATTTTAATGTTATTCTTTAATAGTTGTTGTCAAGCTTTTTGGGGAGTTAAGAGAAATATAAGCAACAAATATGCAAGTATATGCTCAGTATTACTTGTTTTATTTCTTGTATACAGTATGTATTTTTAAATAATGATAACCTAGTCCATAATAAGGAAATAAATATAAAATACAGTATTTTAATTTTTCCAACTTGACTTTGGGTATTCAACTTTTGCATGAAAATGTTATCACCGTTTTCCTTTCTTTTGATCCTTTAATTCACTGCTGCTTTGTAATTTAAGGCATACATAAATTAGTTTCTCCAGCTAGCCAAGAACATTTTGCACATTAATTTGCATTTTTATCAGTCAAATAAAAGCAGAAATTAAATTAATGCAAAATTCTGCTAATGAGTTCTTGATTTATAAAAATGAGACATGCTATAAGAAACATGAGTCATTCATTTAGAGTTTAGAGAAGGCAAAACTTTAAAGAAAAATTTAAAGCTTTTATATTATTGAAATATATTATTGAATGTTTTTATGCACTCTGTTTCCTGAAATTTGTGACATCCTGATGTATAATTAAAACAGTTGTTAATTAGACATATCTTTAGTCATCTCAGGCTACTGAAACAAAATACCATAGCCTGGGTGGTTGAAACAATAAACGCTGATTTCTCACAGTTTGAGAGACTGTGAGAACGTGAAAAGTCCACGATGAAGGTGCTGGCAGAGTCAGGTCCTGGTAAAGGTGCTCTCCAGGACTTGCAGATGGTGGCCTTCCTGGTGTGTCCTAACCTGGAGGATGGTGGGGGCCTGGAAAGTGGGGAGAGAGAGACAGGGCTGTGGTCTCTTTTTTTTTCTTCAGTTCAGTTCAGTTCAGTCGCTCAGTCGTGTCCGACTCTTTGCGACCCCATGAATCACAGCACACCAGGCCTCCCTGTCCATCACCAACTCCCAGAGTTCACTCAGACTCACGTCCATCGAGTCGGTGATGCCATCCAGCCATCTCATCCTCTGTCGTCCCCTTCTCCTCCTGCCCCCAATCCCTCCCAGCATCAGAATCTTTTCCAATGAGTCAGCTCTTTGCATGAGGTGGCCAAAGTACTGGAGCTTCAGCTTTAGCATCATTCCTTCCAAAGAAATCCCAGGGTTGATCTCCTTCAGAATGGACTGGTTGGATCTCCTTGCAGTCCAAGGGACTCTCAAGAGTCTTCTCCAACACCACAGTTCAAATACATCAATGCTTCGGCGCTCAGCCTTCTTCACAGTCCAGCTCTCACATACATACATGACCACAGGAAAAACCATATCCTTGACTAGACGGACCTTTGTTGGCAAAGTAATGTCTCTGCTTTTGAATAACAGGGACACTAATCCCATCATGGGGGCGCCATTCTCATGCCTCAGCTTAACCTAATTACCTCCCACCCTCTCCCTCCCCCGGCGTGCTGTCATACGGAGGGCATGCTGAGGGCTTCAACACAAGACGTTTGGGCGGACTCAGACGTTCGGTCCATCCCAAGGCACCTATGCTCTAGAGTCGGGCCGCTCATCTTTTCTGAGAAGTGTGTCTCCATCTCACATATCTAAGGGAAAGAGTCACTGAGTTAGGCTGATGACAGTGATGAGAGATGTTTATTTGACATAGTGTGGGCAAAACCCTTCTTCTTTCAGAAATACCCTTGAAGAGAGAAGGGTCGATAGATTTTAAGCTGTAATTGATCATAATGAGCTTCAAGATCAAGGTGACAGCTAGAAATCTCCTTGACCCTATTTCTGAGCAACTGAATTAACCATTGAGCGGCTTGCTATTGCCCAATTGAAAGACCCTCTCCATATGGATAAGAAATGGTCGTATTTAATCCTCTATGAATTTATTCTGTTCTTCATAGCCCAAAGCATCTTAAACTGTCTGTCTATATCTCTATCTTAAACTGTCTATCTATATCTCTTTCTTCTAATAAATTAATTTTTTTTAAACCCAAAATCCTAACATATGTAATATTTCAGACTTTTATCAATCCAAAAGTGAATCAGGGACAGATTTCTGCATGAATAAGTTTGTTCTTCCCCATTATTTAAATGGTTGGGTAATATTCCATTTACCTTAATCTGTATAATCAATCCCCTAACTTTGAATATGTCACATTATTATTATATTTTTAACTAATATAAACAGCATATAAAACATAAATTCAGGTTGCTAGCTCTTTGCATGCATACATGCTTATTTACTTTGCATCTGTTTCAAGAAGTAGAAATGCTAAGACATATAATTATGACCTTAGAGCAATGATTCTTGATTTACTGTATTCACTGTTTGCACTTTACGTCCTTTTTATTTCTTGGACCACTGAATTTTGATCTCTGAGTTTACTTCACTGCATCATTTCTAAGACTTAATAATTATGTCCTCATTTTTATCTTACTTGAACTCACTGCAGCATTTGGAATTGAATTGCTGACTGCCGGAAGCCAGTGTGAGGAATCCCGCCCGTGACAAGGTCATGAGGAAGGAAGCTGACATACGCAAGGCGTGCTCAGACTTCAGGGACCCCTCTGGAAATTCCTAAGCATGTACCCCAGCAAAAATCTGCCGGCTTTTGTGCTCTGCTTTTCCGCTTTTCTGATATTCTCTGGAAAAAAGTCAATTCAGGGTTTTAGTCTTCTGCATTTGAAAGGGATGTTTCAGTTAAACCCCTCTGATAGCTCTCTAGCCTGCCTAACAGGTTCCCCAGACCTCTTACAGCTTGTGAATTGCTTACAGCCCCTCAACCTTGAGAGGCACAAAGCTTACAGCTTGTGAATTGCTTACAGCCCCCAACCGCGAGAGACATCTTAAAGATACAGAGCCTTTTCTAAAGAGTTAAAAATTATATTGGTAGAGGGTTTTCACTGTTGACTCAAGGATTGCTGCCAGACCTCCATATTCTTTATCTTTTAGGCACCTGAAAAGATGTTAATGTAAGCAGGATGTAGAAAAAGATACATAGTAGTTTTGATGTTAGCAACACTAGACTTTTGAGTTAATTGCTTCTCTTTTGCTGTAAATCACTGTACTCCCTCTACTTGTTATAAGTTGCTGTATCCTTGCTGTGTAAGAATGTAACTTTATTTAGTGCTTCCTGAGAGTGGCACCAGACCTTGGGAAGATCAACACAAATAAGTCTTGTGGTTGACAAACCCTTATCAGAAAAAAGGCTGTAAAATGTTAATTGGCCCTTTTGGCTAGAAGATGATGTAAATTACCTAAGACTTGTGTATACAATTAGGTATGCAGAGAAAAAAGCCTGGTTTTGATAAGAGTCTGGACTGCTAACGCCGCATAACTTTGTGTTACCCATTGATCTCCATGTTTTATCAAAAGTATAAAAGGCCTTCTGAACAATAAAGGACGGGACCAGATTCTCGGACCAGATTCTCAGACCAGTTTCTCGGACTAGTCTCGGCCTGGTTTCTTGGGAATCTGGCTCCCCCCGTGTCTCTCTCTCTCTCTTTTTCTCTCCCTTTTCTTCCCTCTGCTCTTTACTTTAATTTCAGGCTGAATTTCCATCTGGGGCGCGGAGGCTCGCCAGGTCTACTTATTTGCCCTGGTTATTAAGATCCGCGCGAAAGGGAGCTTAAGGCGAGGCACCCTTAGATATTCAAGCGGGCACCGGTGGCCCAACGTAGATGGTGCAAATTCCTTGTCTGGAATTTTATTGGTCTTCCGCGTAAACCAAGCTATTCAGCCCTCTTTCTCCACTTAATCTTCCTACTGCACTATAGTTTCTTAATCTAATCTTATATTAATAAATAAACAAGTCTTTCCACGCCAACGCCGTCCACCCTTCGAATTCCCTGGATCCACCGGGGCTGGACCCCGGCAGCTGACAGCTATTTTTCTATTTTTAAATGTTTTTTCCCTTTTTATTTAACTGCAGTCACCATCCTGTCACTACATTCCAAGACTATTTTATAACTGAAAGTTGGCAACTTTTCCCTCCAACTCCCTTTGCCTCTGACAGCCACCTGCTTGTATCTATGAGTTCATTTTTGCTTTTGTCTTGATTTTTAGATTCCACATGTAAATGAGGTTATGAAGTATTTGTCTTTTTCTGTCTGACATTTCATTTAGCACTCAAAGGTCATTCATGCTGTCATCAGCAAGGTTTCACTCTTTTTCTATGGCTGAATCATCTCTGTGTATATGCACGTATACCTCCCATCTTCATTCTCTCATGTATCTGTAGGTACCCGGGTTGCTTCCGTATCTTGGCGACTGTGACTAATGCTGCAGCGAACATGGGGTTGCATGAATCTTTTAGTGTCTTGTTTTCTCTGGAGAAATATCCAGAGATGGAATTACTGGATCATATTGTAGCTCTGTTTTTGGTGAAACTCCACAGTTTTCCACAGTGGCTGCTGCAGAGACTTCTTTCACTCTGGGCCCCCATCAAACCTCGTAGCCTAAGTATTATTTGGTAAAAGGGCCAGAGCAGCACACCCACATGTGGGGTTAGTTCCTCCAACCCACAGCAGAGCTGAGTCGCTTTCCAGGGCTTATAATTTCTGCCCCCACCGGCAGTTTATGAGAACCCCCATTCCTCACATCCTTACCCACGCTTATTAACTGCATTTTAAGAAGCATTTTATTTTACACTGGAGTGCAGGCGATGAATGATGCCGTGATAGTTTCCAGTGGACCGCACAGGGACTCGTCCACACATATGCGTGTATTCATTCGCCCCGAGACTCTCTCCCACCCAGGCTGCCGCAAGACAGTGAGCAGAGTTCCCGGTGCTCTACAGGAGGATCTTATTGGTCTTCCATTTTAAACGTGACAGTGTGTACGTATCCTGATCCCAAACTCCCTACCTACCCCTTCACTCCCCAGCAGCCATCAATTCCATCTTTTAATCTGTGCGTCTGTTTCTGTTTCATAAATAAACTCATTTGTATCTCTTCTTTTTAGGTTCTGCATATGCCACAGGTTTTAGTGTTTACCAGTTTGTTGGGTGCAAAATAAATTTTCACTATGGTGTTTAATAAACTGAAATAAAATAAACCCAACTCACCTGAAGGCTTATGAGGTACTCTGCATTACTTTGTTTCATGTTATTAACTCATACGTGCCATGCTAAGTCACTTCAGTCCTGTCTAATTCTTTGCAACTCTATGGACTGTATCTCTCCAGGTCCTCTGTCTGTGGAATTTTCCAGGCGAGAATACTGGAGTGGGTTGCCATGCCCTTCTCCAGGGGATCTTCCCAACCCAGGGATCGAACCCAGGTCCCCTGCTTTGCAGGCGGATTCTTTATCACATGGTGTTAATGCATTTTACTGGTTACTAATGAAGTTTAGCATCTTTTATGTATTTATAATTTTTGTTTCCTCTCTTTTGAGACATTTGTTTGTATCGCCCATTTTCCTATTGGATTATTTATCTTCTTAAAAGCTTTTTTGATGCCATTTATATATTTTGAGTACAATCCTCATTTGCTTGCTCTCTTTTGGCTAGAAAGAAGAAAACGGTGAACTTATGGTGAGGAAGATTCTCCTATCAAGGGGTCCTCTGGGTATTGCTCTGGCTGCTGTCTCACCCTGTCTGTTCACCGCTTGCCTCTTTGCAGACACTAGTGAGCTTTCCCCAGGACTCTCTCCTCTCACTGGTGCCCCACTGGCTCCTGGAGGTGCGGGGTGAGGAACTGGGGGGCGGGGGTGAGAGAGCAGGTGGCAGACGCATACCGCAGCTCCTAGAACCTTCTGTTTCTCTCTGCCCAGTCACTGTTTCCAACACGGCCTTGAAGCTGTGTTCCCTCCTTTGAGTTATGCTGGTCCTAACACCAGTCTGCTGTTCATTTTGTTAGGTTTGAAGCGGGCAAGGGGCTGGGTTCCGGCTTCGTTCTGCCGTTTTACCTTGGGAGTCTCTGGGGCAACTTTTAAAGGCTGCCGTTGATGTTCATTTTATATTTTATTGATGTTTATTAGGCTAGAGTTGCTGCGATATGATATTAGTTTCTGCTGCAGCAAAGCGAACTAGGTACACACATACATATATCCCCTCTGCTTTGGATTTCATTCCCACTTGGGCCACACAGGGCGCTGTGTAGAGCCCCCATGCTGTGCGGTAGGCGCTCGCTAGCTATCTAGCAGTGTGTGCACGTCGATCCCACGGCCCCGGTCCATCCCACCCTCCCCTTTCGCCCTTTGGCGCCTGAAGCTTGTTCTTTACATCTGTGACCCCCTTTCTGCTTTGCAAATAAGCCCATCCGCGCCATTTTTCTAGGTTCTACGTGTAAGTGGCATTAATGGTTTGTCTTTCTCTTTCTGAGTTATTTCAGTCTGTGTAGCAATCTGTAGGTCTATGTACATCTCTGCAAATGGCACTGTTTCGCTCCCTTTTACAGCTGAGTAAGATTCCATTGTGTGTGTGGACCACTTCCTCTTCATCCATTCCGCTGTCAATGGACATCTAGGTTGCTTCCACGTCCTAGCGATTGTGAATAGTGCTGCCGTGAACGCTGAGGTGCATGCACCCTTTCGAATTCCACTTTTCTCAGGATATATACCTGAGTGGCACTGCTGGGTCACATGGCAGCTCTATTTCCAGCTTTTAAAGGAGCCTCTATACCGTTCTCTAAACCTCTATGTAGTGGCTGCAGCAATTTACGTTTCCACCAACAGTGTAGGAGGGGTCCGCTTTCTCCATGCCCTCTCCAGCATTCGTCATTTGTAGATGTTTTGATAATGGCCATTATGAGCAGTGTGAGATGAGGCCTAACTGTGGCTTTTGTCTAATAACTGGTGATGGTGCGCATTCATTCACACGTCTGTTGGCTATCTGACCACTACTTAGTTATTTCTTTTGCTTTCTGTAAACCTCTTTGCCCTTTCACTTTCTATTCTTTGGATCGTTCTAAGATTTCATCATTGGCTTTCATGCTACTACCCACATTTTACAATGTAGAGAGCACCACATTTTCATCCTTGGCCTTGCCCGTTTTTTCTCTCTTCATGCTATACTTTGGGATGGACAGGTGTGGGGCTCCTGTGGCCTTTCGGCCTTCAAATCTCCTCCTTGCTTGGGGACGTCCCCATGCCATGAGTGATGAGGGACACCTGGGTAAAGAGGATATCCCTTCATTACACACTGATGGACAGGACATAGGTGAACAACAGACTCTTAGCAAACTTGGTGTTTAATTCTGGTCTATGACTAAGTGGTATAAAGGTGGAGGAATGGTGACAAGTTTTGGAGTCCTTGCTAGAAGCAAAGTCCCTTTCTTATTAAGGTAACTGAATGTTTTTTTTGCTTACACTCAAGAACTCTTCCTGGAATAACACACGCTCTTGTGAATGATCTTTTCTATGTGTGCGTGTGTGGTCAGTCATGTCCAACTGTTTGCAGCTCCGTGGACTGCAGCCCACCAGACTCCTCTGTCCACAGGATAATTTTGGCAAGAATACTGGAGTGGGTTGCCATTTCCTCCTCCAGGGGATCTTCCTGACTCAGGGATCTAACCCACACTTCCTGCATCGGCAGGCAGATTCTTTAGCCCTGAGCCACCTGGGAAGTCCTGAGCTTATCTATACCAGTGACTTAAACTACTGTGTGTACGTCGAGGACTTTTAACTCATAGCTCCATAAATCTCTGCCGAGCTGCATTCCAGATCAGAGCACCCACCTGCATGCTGAATATTTCTATCTAAACGCCTATGGACACCACAGTTTGATTTAAAAATGAATTGTTTATCTTCTCTTCCAAATCTCTGCTTTTCTATTCTCAGTCTCAGAAAGACAATGGAAACTAAGTATAATATAGAACAGTAAATGAACTACCGTTGGAAAATTAGGGCTATGAAAAAATAAAGCGGGGACAGGGTGATTGAAAATGTTGGGGGAGGGGACAGTTATTAATACCATTTATAAAGAGCAGTGAATATAGACCGCCCTGAGGAGCTAACATGTTACTAGAGGCCTGGAGGAGGGAAGAGAGCTAGGCAACCAGGTATTAGAGGAAGGCCCATCCCAGGCAAGGAGAACGGCCAGTGTCAAACCCCAAGGGGTGTTTGGAGCGTGTTAGGAATAGCAAGCAGGCTTGTGCAGAGTGAGTGCCAGGGGCAGTATTAGGAGATGGCGTCAGAACTGAGGGACAGCAGCGTGGTACTGAAGAAAGAAAGGAACGAGATCTGACTTGAAGTTTAAGTGAGTTCTCTTTGGCTCTCATCCAGATGGAATTCTTCTGGAAATGGCCTTTGGCTCTTCCTTCTCCCTTAACTCACTCTTTCCAAACGACCACGCTACCCATCGCAGTTCCATCTTCACGACTCTGCTCAGCCGTCCTCTGCACATCACTGCCTGTCTTGTTTACACCCTGGTTCCTCCGTCCTAGCTCAGAGCAACTGACGAACAGTGCAAGGTATTCTTTCTGTTGTTTTAGCCAGGCCTTTTGATGAACACATTTTATGATTTGTTTCTGTTTCAATATTACTTTTTAATTTATGCCATTGGAATTATCTTGTACTTTCCAAAACACGAAAAGAAAGAAGGTTATCAACTGCCACACTTTTATTGGATGTCATCCTTTTCAGAGTGTTGAGGTGATCCATGAACGCTTAATGACTGCTGGGAAAAAGAACTCTCCAATTCCTGATCTTTATTGCACATTAAAACAGACAAAAACCAAATAAATATGATCTACTTCCTAGAGGAAAGTTTGTCTCTATGTGCCATGGGTTTTCAAATGATATAGTAACTAATAATATCAAGTTCTGGTTTATCTCGTAGCACTTCTAAGGGAGGTATTCTAATGGGATTTCTTATTTTCAGGAGTTTGCAAAAGGCAACAGTGGCACAGTCTCAGATTTAAAATTGTGGCATTGGTACTAACCCTATATTGTAAGAATACATTATAAATGTCATTAATTTGTCTTTCCTATTTAATTAGAAGTCTTGGTGTGTATTTCTTCCCTATCTTCTCAAATTTGTATTTTCTCTTTTTGCAACTGAACTAGTCTGGCTAAAGGCTTTGGGTTTTTAGCAAAACTGTTCACCATTGTCTCAGCAAACCTTAACCAAATCTTGTTTTTGAATCTTCTAACTAAAGAAATATGTATGCAGATTTCTAACTGAGAAATCTGTGTGCAGGTCAAGAAGCAACAGTTAGAACTGGACATGGAACCACAGACTGGTTCTAAGTTGGGGAAGGAGTACGTTAAGGCTGTATACTGTCACCCTGCTTATTTAAATTATATGCAGAGTCCATCATGAGAAATGCTGGACTGGATGAAGCACAAGCTGGAATCAAGATTGCTGGGAGAAATATCAATAACCTCAGATATGCAGATGACACTACTCTTAAGGCAGAAAGCGAAGAGGAACTAAAGAGCCTCTTGATGAAAGTGAAAGAGGAGAGTGAAAAAGTTGGCTTAAAACTCAACATTGAGAAAACATTCATGGCATCTGATCCCATCACTTCATGGGAAATAGATGGGGAAACAGAAACTTTATTTTTTTGGGCTCCAAAATCACTGCAGATAGTGACTGCAGGCATGAAATTAAAAGACACTTGCTCCTTGGAAGAAAAGTTATGACCCTAGACAGCTTATTAGAAAGCAGAGACATTACTTTGCCAACAAAGGTCTGTCTAGTCAAAGCTATGTTTTTTCCAATAGTCATGTATGGATGTGAGAGTTGGACTGTGAAGAAAGCTGAGTGCCGAAGAATTGATGCTTTTGAACTGCAGTGTTGGAGAAGACTCTTGAGAGTTCCTTGGACTGCAAGGAGATCCAACCAGTCCATCCTAAAGGAGATCAGTCCTGAATTCATTGGAAGGACTGATGCTGAAGCTGAAACTCCAACACTTTGGCCACCTGATGCAAAGAACTAACTCATTTGAAAAGACCCTGATGCTGGGACAGATTGAAGGCGGGAGGAGAAGGGGATGACAGAGGATGAGATGGTTGGATGGCATCACCGACTCAATGGACATGAGTTTGAATAAACTCTGGGAGTTGGTGATGGACAGGGAGGCCTGGCGTGCTGCAATCCATGGGATTGCACAGTCAGACACAACTGAGTGACTGAACTGAACTGAACTGGAGTCAGGACAATCTGGGGTAGATAACCCGTCAATGAAGAGCCATTCTGCCAAGGGTTCCACTAGTTAGTGCTTGCGAAGCGTGTTCTCGCGCCCTCTCCTTCTCTGCCTACCGCATGCCCGTGTTTCTCTGCCTCTGTCTTGGTGTCTCTCTTCCCTTCCTCCCTCGAGTCCACTCCCTTTTGCACTCATCTTCCATCTCCCAGCTACTTTAGGTGATATTCCTGGTGTGTGGTCTTCTCTTCCCTCAGAATGTCTTAGCTTTTCAAGACTAAGCTATTTATCCTTTAAGAATACAGATCTTCTTCAACTTATGATGGGGTTATGTTCCAATAGACCCACTGTAAAACTCTAAATATCATAAGTTGATATTTATGCACTGAATACACCAAGCCCACTGAGCATCATTGCTTAGCCTTGCCTCTCTCAAATGTGCTCAGAACACTTCCATCAGCCTACAGCCAGGCGAGATCATTGAGCACAAAGCCTGTTTTATAATAAAGCATGGACTGTCTCATGCAGCTTCTTAAACTTTGTACAGAAAGTAAACATCAGAATGGCTGTGTGAGTGTAGGATGGTTGTAAATGTACCAGCTGTCTACCCTCATGACTGCGTGGCTGACTAGGAGCTTCACGAGGGAGCCCAGGAAGAGGTCAAAATTTGAAGTAAGACTTCTGGATGCACATTGCTTTCGCGCACCATTGTAAAATTGAAAAATAAGTTGAAATATTGTATGTCCCAGACTGTAAGATTGAACCAAAAAAAAAAAATTATTCCCCCATGAAGGCTTCCCCGCCTGGCCTACCCACTGCCACCCTTTTGCCACATCTGAGCGTCTTTCTCTGTAAACCCTTAGTCATGCCAAATTCAGATCTGCTTCAGGAGAACCTCTCATTTCTGAAACCTCACTCTGTATCATGGTTCAGTGTCTGCTAGTTAAACAAATGAAGGCTTAGTGAAGAAATTTCACAAATGGTTGATTATCCAAATTTGACTATTGCCAACAACTAGGACAGTTTTTGATTTCCAGAATGGTTTTTTTTCAGCCACTTTAACTTTATTTTAGATGTCTTATCTATTTCTGTGGTGTTGTGGAACAGAGTAATTTCGAATATAGAAACCTAATGTGCTTTAGTAGAGGCATACTAAAGGTAAAATTAAGGAATAAACGATGGCCTCGCTTCTAAATCATGGACTCATCAGTCTTCTGCGTGTCCTCTCACAGCTGTCGTCTGGTTTTATTCTCAATAAACGGCAGCTCTGGGACTCCCAATCCAATATCCTAGATGAAGACCAAGCTGATTTGGGTAGATATTTTGCTGTTACCATTTTTAATTTCTGTTTCACTTAATCGAGAAAAGTCCATTTTTAAGATTAATTGTAGACTTTATTGATTGTTGACTCAGACACTTCTGATTGAAATAAATTAGAATTTTTTTGTCTTTAATTCCTTGGAATTTGGTGGTTTAGATGGAGGCCTGTGTGCCCGTCCTAATGGCCCTGGTTTGTATTCCAGGGTGCCTGTGCGCCAGAGCAGCTTTTTTTGTGAAGCTCCCATGTCAGGCAGGGAGGCAAGGGGCAGAGCCCCGAAGATAATGTCCCAGAAGTGAGTGCTATGACACACGGCTGTGACTTGGATCTCCTTACTTAACATTCTTGTTTTCACAACTCGCGCCAGTTTTCAGAAGAACCAAGTGTGTGTTCCTTGCCATATTACAACAAATGTCTATTGCTTTAAAGTACATACTTTGAGTAGCAGAAAAGATTTAAAGCAGCATGTTGTTGTTACATGTTCTCCAGCAGTTCATCTTGCTTTAAAATTAATTTTTATTGGCGTATAGCTGTTTCTGCTGTGCAGCAAAGTGAATCAGCTCTACATACACGTAATGCACCTCCTCCTTTTTGGATTTCCTTCCCAGGTAGGTCACCACAGGCGCTGGACAGAGTTCCCCGGGCTACGCAGGAGGTTCCGTCAGTCACCTACTTCACACGGCGGCTATATGTCAGTGCCAGCCTCCCAGTTCACGCCACCCATCCTTGCCCCCTTGGCATCCATGTATTTGTTTGCCTGTATCTATTTCTCCAGCAGTCCATCTTAATTCCCAAATGAAGTGGCCTTTCATTTAAAACAACAAATCAAATTATTTGCTTTTACAGCCACACATGAACTTTGCCTGGTGGCTAAGACAGTAAAGAATCTGCCTGCAATGTGAGATACCCAGGTTTGATCCCTGGGTTGGGAAGATCCCCTGGAAAAGGGAATGGCTACCCATTCTCTTGCCTGGGGAATTCCATCAACAGAGGAGCCTGGCGGGCTACTGTCCCTAGGGTTACAGAGTCTGACATGACTGGGTGGCTAACACACGAACATTGCCAGTTAGATATCTGGTGGTTTGCGTAATGTATATGGATTTATTCCTAATCAGTAGCTGCTGCTGCTGCTAAGTCGCATCAGTCGTGTCTGACCCTGTGTGACCCTACAGACGGCAGCCCACCAGGCTCCGCCGTCACTGGGATTCTCCAGGCAAGGACACTGGAATGGGTTGCCATTTCCTTCTCCAATGCATGAAAGTGAAAAGTCAAAGTGAAGTCGCTCAGTCGTGTCCGACTCCTAGCGACCCCACGAACTGCAGCCTACCAGGCTCCTCCATCCATGGGATTTTCCAGGCAAGAATACTGGAGTGGGGTGCCATCGCCTTCTCTGGTAGTGCTGACAGGTAAAATACCAACCTTTAAACTCTTTCAGGTACCTTTTTCCCTCTGCTCTCAAATCAAGCATATCTCCTAGCTTCGCAGCTTAAAATCACCATTGAATTATTTCTTGACTGTTGCATGTGGGCTGATCTCCCCTGGTGGTGGTTCTTCTCTAAGTGGTACGTTGTCTGGAACGGGTTCCTCTCAGGGGTGTCCTGGGCTGGAATCCTAAGATGGGTCCCTCACATGACAGCAAGCTGCTCCTCCCGTAGCTTCTCCTTGCGGCGCGGTTACATTCCAAAGGATGTTAAGTGGGATGCCACCCATCTGCTTAGGGCTGGGGCTGAGAAGGTCTCCGGAGAAGGCAATGGCACCCCACTCCAGTACTCTTGCCTGGAAAATCCCATGGACGGAGGAGCCTGGTAGGCTGCAGTCCATGGGGTTGCTAGAGTCGGACACGACTGAAGTGACTCAGCAGCAGCAGCAAGAAGGTCTCATGGACTTGCATCCATTAGTCACGGCACCCAAGTATAAGAGAGAGCTCTTTACAGAGGAGGTGAGATCGGCATCTGCCTCTCAGTGTGGAAGTGGATGTAAATGTCGTGTTAGTTTCTGCTGCACTGCAAAGTGATTCAGTTATGATACACGTACATTCTTTTGCATTGTGGTTGATCACAAGATACTGAATATAGTTCCCTGTGCTATGCAGAAGTGCCTTGATCCCCCGTTCTGTATTGAATCATTTGCATCTACTAAGCCTCAGCTCCCAATCCTTCCCTCTCCCAACCCCCTTCCTTGGCAACCACAGGTTGGTCCTCTATGCCCATCTGTCACTGTTTCATAAATTCGTTCCTTTGTGTCCTATTTTAGACTCCACATATAAATGAGGTCACATGGTATTTGTCTTTCTCTTTTCTGACTTGGAGAAGGCAATGGCAACCCACTCCAGTACTCTTGTGGGAAAATCCCATGGACGGAAGAGCCTGGTAGGCTGCAGTCCATGGGGTTGCTAAGAGTTTGATACAACTGAGTGACTTCACTTTCACTTTCATGCATTGGAGAATGAAATGGCAACCGCTCCAGTGTTCTTGCCTGGAGAGTCCCAGGGACGAGGGAGCCTGGTGGGCTTCCATCTATGTGGTCACGCAGAGTCGGCCATGACTGAAGTGACTCAGCAGCAGCAGCAGCAGTTTCTGACTTAGTCCACTTGGTATGATAACGTCTGGGTCCATCCATGTTGCTGCTAAGAGCATATCTCATTCATTTTTATGGCTGAGTGGTATTCCACTGTATATATGTGCCACATAGTTCTTCATCCACTCCCGCTGATGGATGCTTGCTTTTAAGTCTTGGCTGCTGGGCACACAGGGCTGCACGCGTCTCTCTGAATTTTGCATTGTTCAGACGTGCGCTGGGGTGGGATTGCTGCGTCAGACGCCACTAGTTGTGTCATCTGCATGGATCATGTAACTCCATCAGGCCTCAGCTTTTTAAATTTATGGAATGAGCATAGTGATATTTGCTTTTCATAGGGTGCTGTGAGGCTCAACTGCAATGATACATGTAAAGCTCTTAGCACAGGGCATGGCGCAGAGTAAGAATCCCTACATACTTGATTATTGTCATCAATATCATTCTAAATGGGTCAGTGTGCTCCAAAAGGAGCACACCTAGGAACTTGGATTTTCTGAGCTCAAACTCAATATTAAATTAGATCACCAGAAATCGACATCTTTGGACTAAATTACTGATGTCTCTGAAATAATCGAACTATGATAAAGTAGGATGCTTGCAGGTTGAATCAAGTGTTTATATGACAGCTGTATGTTTCAAGCTGACTTGCAGCAGCATTCAACGCAGGTCCAGGCCACGGTGCCAGCAGGCGTTGGAGCTGTGTCTGTGGTCCACTGGTTTCCCACTTGCCCTTAAAAATTGCTTCTCTCCCACACGGCCAGTCTCTGTTCCTTGTTCTTTCTTGTCTCCTTGTTTCTCCATTCACTAGGAGTTCCTTCTCTGCTTCTTACATACCTGAATGCTCAGCCAGTATACTGGAACTTACTGGGATGTACGCTTAGGATTGCTAACCCTGCCCAGGCCAGTGTATCTGTCAGTTTGGGAAACAGAATCATTACAAAGTTTATAGATTAAGGGACTTCTAGGAGTAGGTGGGGAAACAATGGAAACAGTGAGAAACTTTATTTTGGGGGGCTCCAAAATCACTGCAGATGGTGACTGCAGCTATGAAATTAAAAGATGCTTGCTCCTTGGAAGAAAAGTTATGACCAACCTAGACAGCATATTCAAAAGCAGAGACATTACTTTGTCAACAAAGGTCTGTCTAGTCAAGGCTATGATTTTTCCAGTGGTCATGTATGGATGTGAGAGTTGGACTGTGAAGAAAGCTGAGTGCTGAAGAATTGATGTTTTTGAACTGTGGTGTTGGAGAAGTCTCTTGAGAGTCCCTTGGACTGCAGGGAGATCCAACCAGTCCATCCTAAAGGAAATCAGTTCTGAATATTCATTGGAAGGAGTGATGTTGAAGCTGAAACTCCAATACTTTGGCTACCTAATGCGAAGAACTGACTCATTGGAAAAGACCCTGATTCTGGGAAAGATTGAGGGCAGGAGAAGGGGATGACAGAGGATGAGATGGTTGGACGGCATCACCGACTCAATAGACATGAGTTTGAGTGAACTCTGGGAGTTGGTGATGGACAGGGAAGCCTGGCGTGATGCAGTCCATGGGGTCTCAAAGAGTCAGACATGACTGAGCGACTCAACTGAACTGAACGAGAGGATGTTGGCAACTTGATCTCTGTTTCCTCTGCCTTTTCCGAATCCAACTTCTATATCTGGAAGGTCTATGTATATCTGTCAGTGGACATTTAGGTTGCTTCCATGTCTTGGCTTTTGTAAGAAGCGCTGCTGTGAATACTGGCATGGCATATCTGAGAATTCTGTCTAGACAGACGCCCAGGAGTGGGAATGCTGGGTCGTGTGGGCTTCCCAGGTGGCTCAGTGGTAAAGAATTCACCTGCCAATGCAGGAGATGCAAGAGACACTGGTTTGCTCCCTGGGTGGGGAAGATCCCCTGGAGGAGGAAAGGGCAACCCACTCCAGTATTCTTCCTGGGAAAATTCCATGGAGAGAGGAGCCAGGTGGGGCAGGGGGTGGGGTGGGTACCTGGGGTCGCAAAGAGTCAGACACGACAGCGTGCACGCATGGCAACTCTATGTTTTATGAGGAACCTCCTTGCTGTTTTTCTTAGTGGCTGTACCAACTTACGTTCCGACCACAGTGTAGCTGGGTTCCCTGTTCTCCACACCCTCTCCAGCATTTACTATCTGTAGACTTTTTAGTAATGGCCTTTCTGGCTGGTAAAGATGGCAGCTCATTATAGTTTTGATTTGCATTTCTCTAATAATCAGTGATGCTGAGCGTCTTTTCATGTGTCTTTGGGCCATCTTTGGAGAAATGTCTGTTTCAGGCTTCTGAACGTTTTTGATTGGGATTTTACTATTGCGTTGTATGGGCTGTTTGTGTACATTGGAAATCGTCCTTGTTGGCCACCTCACTGCACATGCTTTCAAGCTGCCTGCTGCCTTTTCATTTGGTTTATGGTTTCCTCTGCTGTGCAAGATCTTATGTCTGATTAGGTCCATTAGGTGTATTTTTGCTTTTATTTTTATTGTCTTGAGAGACTGGCCTAAGACAGCATTGGTAAGAGAGCTGCCAGAGAATGCTTTGCCTCTGTCGTGCTCCAGGAGTTTCATGGTGTCATGTCTTATATTTAAACCTTTGAGCCACCTTGAGTTTCTTTTTGCTTATGGCGTGAGGGTGTGTTCTATCTTTGTTGATTTACATGCTGCCATCCAGCTTTCCTAGGGGACTTCTTTATGTATGTCAATGGTTCATTGCACAAGAACCACCCTAATTGGTAATTTATGTAGGACAGTCATGAAAACAGTGAATGTGTTAGTCACTCAGTCGTATCCGGCTCTTTACAACTCCATGGACTGCAATCCACCAGGCTCCTCTGTCCATGGGATCCTCCAGGCAAGAATATTGGGAGAGCCACAAGATCTCCTGGGGATCTTCCCAACCCAGGGATCAAACCTGAGTACAGTCACAGGCGATACTAAGTGGAGATCTATTTCAGATGTAATTTGAACAACAGACCCTCAAATCAAGGACAGTATGAGCTGAAGATTTCAGTTGAAATAAAAACAGGTGACTTCATGCTCCTTTTCCAAAAAATCCTGTCAATTGTATTTGTACTTGGAAGACAATGTGTACTTTTTCCAGGCATATTTGCCTTTCTTATGACTTCCCCTCAATGTTTGCTTAATTATAAGCAATAGGTCTTTTATATGCCACCTATAGCAAACCTTTCCCTTCAATTATTCCTTCTTTATGCTCATTCAATAGAAAGATGGAAGTGATCTTTAAAAAAAAAAAAAAACCAGAATTTGTAAAGCTGTTACTCAGTGCTCTAAAAGGAAGCATTTTTATTTTTTTTTGCATTCATGACATAAAATCAGAATTCAGTGAGGAAAATCAGGTACAATGATCCCAGAGTAAAAGAAGTACCTTCCTTGATGCTCCAAATCCTTAGATTTTTGTTAGCACTCTCATAATCTCTGTTAAAAAAAGCAATGTAGCTCTTCCAAGCACTGTGAGCTAATGCCCTTGTTAGTCGAAAGGCATGGATCTGGAGTCAATGGTAGCTGTAAATTAGTTTAGGCAGGTCTGTACTAGCAATCTGGGCTGTATTCAAGGCTCAGCGCATCTCAGCTGGCCTATTCATTCACAGGGAAGTCAGGTGTCCGAGGCGGCTGTGTGGGCAGCCTAGGAGATACAGCTGACGTGCTCAGGGTTTTCTCTCCTGCGTGCTGACTGAGTGCAAAATGATAGGCTTGGACCATCAAGATGGTTGTTCTCCCAGCAACCCTTCGCATTTTCTGGGTCTAGCTTCCATATAAAACCTCAAGGTGTGTGAGGGAAATCCTCCTGGGGAAGAGAAGTGTCAGAGGAAGGAGTGATGGAGCTGTCCACCAAGGATTGCTGGAACCCATTGAAGTGAGGAGACAGGCAAGGCTCCTTCTCCAGAGCTGCAGAGAAAACATGGTTTGTCAGGACCGTGACCTCACATGCCTACCTCCAAGACTGAGAGAGAAGAAGCTTCTGTTGCTTCAAGCTGCACAGTTTGTGGTAATTTGTTACGGTAGCTGTAGGAAAGGAATACATATGAATTTGAGAACAGTCAAGAGTTTTCTGCATTTTTTTTCCTCTAGCACCTACTTATTTTTATCACCAGGATTCCTTTCTGGTGGCTCTCACACAATGATCACTTTATATACCATTGATGAGGTCAGGAAGAATCAAAACAGTAGACTTTAAGGAATGATAGTTTCTCTCTGCAGTAGGCAATCATTAAAATCAGGTAGAGAGATGTATTCAATATCTCATGTTATGGAAATGATATATCTTTGAGTGTGAAAGGCAAGTTATCAAAGAGTATATAATATTTCTTTTAAAATGTACATGTATATACGTGAAGTGAAGTGAAAGTTGCTCAGTCACGTCTGACTCTTTCTGATCCAGGCCAGAATACTGAAGTGGGTAGCTATTCCCTTCTCCAGGGGATCTTCCCAACCCAGGGACTGAACACAGGTCTCCCACATTGCAAGTGGATTCTTTACCAGCTGAGCCACCAGGGAAGCCCCTATGTATACAAAAATACTTAAAAATAAGTATGGAAAGGAATATGTCAAAAGGCAGATAGTGGTTACCTCTGAGTCACAGGATTATGGATGATTTCTATATTCTTATTTACTAATAATTACTTTTCTATTTCTCCAGAGAACATTTACTGTATGATCCAAAGTTAAATATTGCTTCACAGAAGATTAATGCAGTTTATACTCAACTTCAGGATTTCCCAGGTGGTGTACTCGTGGAAAAATACCCACCTGCCAACGCAGGAGACGGAAGAGATTCTGGTTTATCTGCAGGTCAGAAGGTCCTTTGGGGGAGGGCCTGGCAACCCACTCCAGCATTCTTGTCTGGAGAATCTCATGGATGGAGGAGCCTGGTGGGCTAGCGACAGTCCATAGGGCAGCAAAGAATCGGACACGACTGAAGTGACTCAGCACACAGGCACGCACTCAGCTGCATCTCTTACACGCTGAGCTCTTCTCTTTGGCTTTGTTTTAAACACAGAACTATGCAGTTCATTGGGTCACAAAGAGTTGGACACGATGGAGCGACTGGACTGAACTGATGCTTTGAATTGGATTATCTTTTACTTGCTTTAGCCAAAAGATCAAGAACGTTTGCTCTACTTGTAAAACAAGATTGTTCCAATGACCAAATGAGAAGTATCTAACAGAAAGGTAAACATGCAGGTCGCTTGTTGTTGCTGTTTGAACTCGGAACATTTGAAACACTCACACACAATTACGCTTGGAGACATCCCACTAAAGCAGATTATGAAGCCCATCCTCTCTCCTTTTCTTGGAAATCACTAGAAAGTGAATTGTTCCCGAGCACAGATCTCATGGAATGAATGTCCTCAAAAACCTGGCCTAAGTCTCATTTCCAAAGTCCTTGATCTGGAATGTGGGTTCTGCTAAGACTGAGCGACTTCACTTTCATGCATTGGAGAAGGAGATGGCAACCCACTCCAGTGTTCTTGCCTGGAGAATCCCAGGGACGGAGGAGCCTAGTGGGCTGCCGTCTCTGGGGTCACACAGAGTCGAACACTACTGAGTTGACTTAGCAGCAGCTAAGACTTGGGCTCCATCTACCTCCGTTTATTTCTCTGCAGGCGGGACATTGCGCCTCCCCCCCCTCCCCCGCCCCCCCCAGACCGCCGCTGACCAGCCCTGGCCGGGCCTGTGGGCTGACTTTCAGTAACACAGCCTTTGGTTTCACCTTGGCACAGCCAGAAGTCTCCCTCCCATGCTTCCCTTCTTACCGCAGGTGTTTTCTTCCTCTTTTTAAAACCTGAAGTTTAGTTACTTTCCAAGGCTGTATTAGTTTCAAGTGTACAGCAAAGTGTTATCTGTCTGCTTTTCAGACTCTTTTCCATTATAGCTTATTACAGGATACTGAGGGCAGTTCCCTGTGCCATCCAGTAGGTCCTTGTTGCCACCTGTTTTCATACATTGTGGTGTGCATACGTTAACTTCAAACTCCTCCTCTACCGCTCCCCTCCGTTACCCGTGGGGCTCCCCTGGGGGCTCAGGTGGTAAAGATCTGCCCGCAGTGCAGGAGACCTGTGTTCTATCACTGGGGCTGGAAGATCCCCTGGAGCAAGGAAGGGCAATCCACTCCAGCATTCTTGCCTGGAGGGTCCCATGGACAGAGGAGCCTGGTGGGCTACAGTCTACGGGGTCACAGGAGTCAGACACGACTGAGAGACTAGCACTTTCACTTCACTTTCCCCACCCCTCTATTTCCTTTCTACTACAGTGATTCTTATCCCCTTCTGAGTCATGGACAGAGTTGAAAATCTGTTGAAGACCTCAGGTTCCTCCCTAGAAAGACGTTGCTGCTGCTGCTGCTGCTAAGTTGTTTCAGTCGTGTCCGACTCTGTGCGACCCCAGAGATGGCAGCCCACCAGGCTCCGCCGTCCCTGGGATTCTCCAGGCAAGAACACTGGAGTGGGTTGCCATTTCCTTCTCCAGTGCATGAAAGTGAAAAGTTCAGATGCACCAAATACTCACCGACAATCTCAGGGTCTCTCTATGCTCCTTCAAGTTTGCCTGGTCCCCACGGCCACTTGGTTAAGACTCTTTGGATTTGACTTCCATCCACTGTATGACGCAAGTGGCATACAAGTCCCCCTTCTGCTCTGAGATATGTCTCAGTCCGTTTAGACCATATGAATTCTTCTTCATGCATTTTTGCCACTTTATGTTTGATAGGACTTATTACTAATTTTGCCTTCTCCCATTCATAATAAATCCAGTGTTTGCCTTAATTCTTTCCTTGAATATTGGGACACATTTTTAAAGTTTTTACTTGGAGGGTGGTTGTCTTACAATGTTGTGCTGGTTCCCATTGCACAGCAGTGTGAATCAGCTGTGTGTATACGGATATCCCCTCCCTCTCAAGCCTGTGTCCCACCCCCTCATTCCAGCCTCCAGGTCATCACAGAGCACCGGCCGAGTTGAGGACTCTTACAACTCTTTATATTTCCTACAGGGTCTAGAGAAAATGTCCTTACCCATGATAGGTTCTTTTCAAATATTTGTTAATGCAAAGTTCCCTTCATATTGAATTTTCTATATTTGCAATTTTATTTTTGAGGTTTTAGGTGTGATTTTAGAATGAAGCCTAAAGTACTGATAAATGTATAACAAATATTCATGTACCAGGGTGACGTAAACACCAAGTTTGGATGCGAACGGATCAGGGTTTAAACCTTAGCTTTGCCACTTACTAGCTTTATGAGCTAAAAATCTTAATTTCTCTTCCTTTCGATGTGTAGAGATAGTAACACATATGCACTTTGCACAGTGAAGATTAAATGACTATTGAAAGAAATTGCATAGCACCTCATGTGAAGGGGGCTCTGACAAACAATGGCTATTATGATTCTTTACAAAACCCGCTGTTTCATTTTGCATCAAGCCGTTGCTCTTTCTGACTGGTAAGGGAAGGAGAAGTTCATTTTTTGATTGTATTCCCAAGAATACAAGCTAAATGAATTTTCTTGGCTGTCTGCTATCATTTTGGTTATTAAAAAAATCTCCAATTTTCTGGGTATTCATATTTCTTTATTGAAAGGAAATTATTTTCTTCCCATCACCTGGCAAGAACTGAAAGTCATATTCACTTCTTTAATAAGAGACAGTAGGACAAGAGAAAGTAAGAGATGAAAGCAAAAGCTGACACATACACTTTACTGGCTTATCTCTATGCATCATATACTTTCAGTTTTAGTTTTACAATTTTTAATGTTTTTTAGCGGGAGGATAATTACAGTGTTGTTAGTTTTGCTGCACAGCATGAAACAACTGTGAATGTACATGTATCCCCTGGTCTTGAGCCTCCCTCCCGTCTCCCGCTCCATCCCACGCTCGAGGTCATCACAGAGCACGGGGCTGAGATCCCTGGTTTAGGGCACTTCCCACTAGCCATCTGTGTTACACACGGCGGTGCACGCACTTTCCTGCTGCGCTCCCAGCTCGTCCCACCCTCTCCTCCCCTGCTGTGTCCACAAGCCCTTTCTCCACATCTGAGCCTCTCTATTCCTGCCCTGCAACTCGGCTCATCAGTGCCATCTTTCTATAAAAAAAAAAGTGAAAGATCTACACTGATGTGAACAGGGTATACAAGAAAGCTGAGACGCCGAGAAAGAACCTCATGGAACCTTGACTGCCGCACTTTGTCATCGTTGTTTGCTTACCGGAATACATTTTACTTTTCGGAAGCGATCTGTTCCCATTACATAAACTAAACTCGGAAGAATGCACAGGGAAATAGGTTTGCTTATTTGTTGTTGTTTTGGCCCTGACGCTGCTCAGTGTGAGTGCCTTTTGCTTTGCATAAAGGAATTTCCTAGGCAAAGATGCCAGCCTAAGCTGGTCCGACAGCGCTTGAGCTGGAGTACTTGCCCCCTAGGGCCTGAAGTCCCTGCATGAGTCCAAGGACCCTGCGGTGCTGCTGTGGGATTCAAATAAGGGACACTGAGTCCCCGTCAGTCTACTGATGCCCTCATTGCTGCTACCGGATCCAAGCTTTGAAACTTGCAATGCTTTTTAGTGTTAAAATCAGGAAAGAACTGTATGAAAATTGACAAGCTACAGCATCTCTGTTCTTCAGTACAAAAAACCCCTCGTATTTTGATAAAGCTAACAGGGCCCAACTTTGATCCTCTAGGTAGGGCCTCTGCTGTCAGATCACATTGTGTCATTTCATTGTGTCAGGTCATTGTGTCAGTTTCACTTTGGGCCCTTCTGATTAATTTTTTTCAAAACTGTACTAACTTTCTAATTTTTTTAAATTATAGTTTACACTATTGCATTAGTTTCTGCTCCACAGCAAAGTATCTGTTATACATACACCCACTCTTTATTTTCCCAGATAGGTCATTAGAGTATGGAGATTTCCCTGCGCTGCAAAACGCAGTAGGTCCTTACCAGTTACATGCGGTCGTGTGTGCATGTCAATCCCAGTCTCCAAACTCACCCCGCACCCACCCCACTTTCCCCCTGGTAAGCATGATTTTGGTTTCCACATCTGTGACTGTTTCTAACTTGTAAATAAGTTCATTTGTACCAGCTTTTAGATTCCCTATATATCTAAGTGATATGATGTTTGTCTGACTTCACGCATTATGAGAACCTCTGGGTCCGTCCATGTTGCTGCGAATGGCCTTATTTTGTTCTTTCATATGGATAATACTCCACGTGTCTCTGTGCTCTCTCTTCCTAGGCTGCTGTCAGTGGACATTTAGACTGCTTCCATGTCCTGTTACAAGTAACGTGGCAGTGAGCACTGAGGCGCAAATGTCATTTCTCCGGATACATATATACATATACGTGCCCAGGAGTGGCACTGCAGGATCATATGGTAGGTCTATTTTTAATTTTTAAAGAAATGTCTATACTGTTCTCCATAGTGGCTGTACCACTTTACATTCCCACCACCGGTACAAGAGGGCTCCGTTTTCCCCACATGCTCTCCAGCCTTTATTGTTTGTAGACTTTTGGACAATGGCCATTTTGACTGCTGTAAGGTGAAACTCACTGTAGTTTTGATTTGCATTGATCTAATAATTAGTGATGTTGAGCATCTTTTCATGTGTTGTTTGGCCATCTCTATGTCTTCTTTGGAGAAATGTCTGTTTAGATCTGCTTGTTTTTTGATTGGGTTGTTTTTCTGATATTGAACTGCATGAGCTGTTTGTATATTTTGCAGATTAATCCCATGTCAGTTGCTTCTTCTGCAGGTATTTCTCCCATTGTCTTTGTTTTTGGTTTTCTTTGCTATGCAAAAGCTTCTAAGTTTAATTAAAATCTCATTTATTTTGGGGTTTATTTTCATTATTCTAGGAGGTAGATGGAGAAGGAAATAGCAACCCATTTCAGTATTCTTGCCTGGAGAATCCCATGGACAGAGGAGCCTGGTGGGCTACAGTCCATGGGGTCACAAAGAGTCAGACACAACTGAGTGGCTAACACCCAGGAAGTAGATTAAAAAAGATATTGCTGCATAAATGTTTTCCTCTGAGTTTTATAGTGTCTGGCCTACATTTAGGCCTGTAACCCATTTTGAGTTTATTTTTCTGTATGATGTTAGGGAGTGTTCTCGTTTCATTCTTTTACATGTCCAGCTTCCCCAGCACCACTTATTGAAGAGGCTGTCTTTTCTACATCATATATTCTTGCTTCTTTATCATAGATAAGGTGACCATAGGTGTGAGGCGTTTATCTCTGGGCTTGCTTTCTAGTTCTACTGACCGATATTTCTGGTATTTTAACGACTGCAGGTTTGTAGTGTGATCTGAGTCGGGGAGCCTGATTCCTCCAGCTCTGTTTTTCTTTCTCATGATTGCTTTGACTCTTCATGGTCTTTTGTATTTCCGAACAGATTATAAAATTTTGTGTTCTAATTCCGTGAATAATGCCATTGGTAGTTTGAGTGGGGATTGAATTGAATCTGTAGATTGCTTTTGGTAGCATAGTTGTTTTAACAACATTTATTTTTCCAGTCCAAGAACATGGTATATATCATCTCTCCATCTGTTTGTGTCATCTTTGATTTCTTTCATCATTATAATCTTCTGAGTATAGGTCTTTTTGCTTCCTTGTTGAGGACTTTTGTGTCTATGTTCATCAGTGATATTGGACTGTAATTTTCTCTTTGGTTTTGTAATATCTTTGTCTGGTTTTGGTATTAGGGTGTTGATTGCGTCATAGAATGAGCTTGAGAGTTTTGTGTCTTCTGCAATTTTCTGGAAGAGTTTCAGCAGGATAGGTATTAACTCTTCTCTAAATGTTTGATAGAATTTGCCTGTGAAGCCATCTGGTCCTGGACTTCTGTTTGTTGGAAATTTTTAAATCACAGTTTCAATTTTAGTACTTGTGACTGATCTGTTCATATTTTCTGTTTTTATTTGGTTCAGTCTTGCAAATTTCTTCTAAGAATTTCTCCATTTACTTCTAGGCTGACTATTTTATTGGTGTAGAGCTGAAGTAGTCTCTTATGATCCTTTGTATTTCTGTGGTGTCTGTTGTAATATTTTTAAATTCTAATTTTATTGAGTCCTATCCCTTGTGATTCAGTTCAGTTCAGCGGCTCAGTCGTGTCCAACTCTTTGAGACCCCTTGGACTGCAGCACACCAGGCCTCCCTGTCCATCACCAACTCACAGAATCTACCCAAACTCATGTCCATTGAGTCGGTGATACCATCCAACCATCTCATCCTCTGTCGTCCCCTTCTCCTCCTGCCTTCAATCCTTCCCAGCATGAAGGTCTTTTCTAATAGGTCAGTTCTTCGCATGAGGTGGCCACAGTATTGGAGTTTTGGCTTCAGCATCAGTCCTTCTAATGAACACCCAGGACTGATCTCCTTTAGGATGGACTGGTTGGATCTGCTTGCAGCCCAAGAGACTCTCAAGAGTCTTCTCCAACACCAAAGTTCAGTTAAAACACTTTTTACAATCATTTTTATTGAAGTATAGATTTACAATGTTGTGCTAATTTCTGCTGCACAGCAAACTGATTCAGATGTTACAGATATATACATTCTTTTTAATATTCTCTTCCATTACAGCTTCTCACAGGATATTAAATGTAGGTCTGCACTGTACAGTAGGACCCTGCCGTTTATCCGTTCTCCATGCAGTAGTCTGCACCTGCTCACCCCAAACTTCTACTCCCCTCCACCTTGGCAACCACGTGTCCGTTCTTCACGTCTGTGAGTCCGTTTGGCAGCTGAATTCATTTGTGTCATAGTTTATATTCCATATAAGTGATATCATATGGTATTTGTCTTTCTAGAGATTAGTATGGTAATCTCTAGGTCCATCCACATTGCTACAAGTGGCGTCATTTCATCATTTTACAGCTGAGTGGTGTCCATTGTATAGGTAGATGCCATGTTTTTTACCCATTCATCTGTTGATGGACATTTAGACTGTTTGTGTCTCAACTATTGTTGCTATGAACAGCAGATGGTTAATTTTATGTGCTGATTTGACTAGGTCGTGGGATGCCCAGACACTTAATTCAATACAAACACTATGAGGGTGTTTCTAGTGAAGTTAGCATTTGAAAGGGTAGATTGAATGATATTCAGGTTTCAGCTCTTCACAAACTGAGAATATGTTCTGTCACTGATGAGAAGCCAGGAGAACATTCCTTTCCAAGCTTCCTTACTATGGAGAGTGTTCTGTACCTGTTGGCTTGATTTTTTGAAGTTAATAACACATTAGTGAGGATCATCCAGCTTTCAAACTCATTGCATCATTGTAACTTGAGATCTCTTGATTCTTCTTTCCCTGTCTTTGGACTTGATGCTCCCTTGATCTATTTCACAGTGGTGATAAGAGCCTTTTAGCCTTGTTTTTTTTTAATTTATTTTAAAAAATTATTTATTATTATTTTTTTTAGCCTTGTTTTTATGTGAGGCAGTATCGCATGGTGATTGGGAGGGCAGACTTAGCTTGCCTGTGTTTAAATTCCAGTTTTATAATTTACCAGGTGTGTGATTTGGGCAATTTACTTGACTCTTCTGATTCCATTTCCTTATTATTCCTTTCTATCTGAAAAATAAAAGGGATCCACCTTACAAGGTTGATGCTTATAAAGAACTTAAAGCAATGTCTGTCACACTCCATAAAAATGAGCAAGTATCACTCTTCCGGAAAAAGTCTCCTATTTTATAGACTGGTAATATCCTTCAGACATCTCTTTACCAAGCCAAAATTTGATCACTTCCCCTCCAGCCCCATCATCCCTGCCATGTTGCCACTGAAGCCCTCAGGTGACATTTATTCTATGATGGCCTAATCTTTTTTTTAATGATTTTTTATGGCCTAAACTTGATGGGCCGAAAAATAAGGAATATATTTACTATAATGCTAACTCTTATTTATAAGGTAGTCTCTGTTTTTCAGTAATGGGAAACAAGAGAGTCAGGGATCAGTCTTACCACATGCATATAATGAAGAACATAGAGTCCACATTTCAGGACCCCTGGGCTGGCACTTTATCTAAATTATTCTGCTTCTCAGAAGCTTTACTAGCGTTTGTTCTTTATTGGCAGACTCTGTGCCCTGCTTTTATATTTCCAGATAGGGACGAGAAACACAAGGTCTACGCTGTTCTTGCTGAGCATCTGTACAGATGAACAGAACGATTCTGATGAGAACTCAGAGAAAGCAGTAAAGCTGAGAGAGGTGAGATTCTTTCGGAGGCAAATGTCAGTGGCTCTGACTTCATTTCAAACCTTTAATTGTTGTTCTGCTGTCTCATTTATAAGGGAATGCCTGACAAAATTACCCTTGGATAATCCAACGGTAGGCTTTTCCATTCTCTGTATCGGCTCAGGAATGCTCCTCCGACCCTGGAGTGTGTGCCCTTGACCCCCTCGGTAGTCATCCACGTTTTCCATTCTGTGACTGCTCCTCTTCCAACTTCCATTCTTCCCGGCTATAGGACCCAGAAATGCTTCTCAACTCTCTTGATCATTTACCCTCCCTAGCTGCTTGTTGTGAACGTAATTGCCTCCCCATCCCCAAAGTTCCTATGTTGAAGCCTTAACCACCAGCACCCCAGAAAGGGACGATCTTTGGAGATAAGACCTTTAACGAGGCGATTAAGTTGAGATGAGGCCACGAGGGTGGGCCCAAGTCCATTCTGATCCGTGTCCTTGTAAGTTGAGGGAATTTAGACATACAGAGAGATGCCAGGGGCCCACGGGCACAGGAGGAAGACTGCGAGAACAGGCGGGAAGAGGTCGTCCATCTGTGAGTCAAGGAGAGACCCCTCAGGGGGAACCAATCCTGATGGTACCTTCACCTCTAACTTCCTGTCTCCTTGATTGCCTCCTTCTATTTGTGAGGAAAATAGATTTCTGTTGTCTTAGCCATATTCTGACTGCGGTATTTTTTCCTATAGCAGCCCTGGGGAACTAATTCAGTACCCCATTTAGGAAACTGCCAACTCTTGCACCAAATTCAACCGATCGTCCAAACCCCGCCTCGGTCCCTTCTAGAACTGCTCAGCCTTGACAGTGTCCCTGGCTGAGTCTCCAAGTCCGCATTCTCCTACAGCAAGATACAAATGGCCACATTTTGCCAGACCAAGTCAACCCTCTGGAGTCCACCTCCCACAGTCAACAAACTGAAGAACAGGTGAGAACCCTGATTTATTTGATTTCCAATCTGGGGGGGGGGTCAGCAATCTAAAATGGCCATACGAATGGGGGCAGACTGTGATTACGCTCTCCTTCAGCTCAAACCCCACCCTTCCCAATTCTGTTTTTACTTCTCTCTTGAATGTCTAAAGACGTCTGCAATGGATCAAGGAGCTTTTAGTTCCAAACTGTCTGAAGAAGGCAAGGGCATCTGTAGTTTTCTAGAGCTGCTGTAACAGAGTGTACCACAAACTGGGTGGCTTAACACAACAGAAATTCTTGTGCAGTTTTCTGGCTGGAAGTCTGAAATCGAGGTGCCAAGAGGGCTGTGCACTCTGAAGGCTCTGGGGAGAACCTGTCTCTGCCTTCTCCTTGCTTCCAGCACCGCTGGCACTCTTTGGCATGCCCTCGGTTGTAGACACACAGCTCTCTCTGCCTCTGCGTTGCTGTATGTCTCTCTCCACGCCTCCTCTCCCCTTCTCATAAGGACACCAGTCATATTGTGCCAAGGGTCCTCACTACTCTAGCATGGTCTCATCTTAACTAGTTACACTTGCAGTAACCTTATTTCCAAATGTTCTGAGATTCCAGTGAGAATGGAAACCCAGTACAGTATCTAAAAAGAGTGATCCCGGATACTGACAGATGATTGAGAAAATCTGAGATAGTTTTTTTTTTTTTTTTGCAGTATTTGAACAGTTGTAAAATCTTGTATATCTAACTCTAGTTTGGGAAGGGGCCACAAAAAGTTAATCAACACTGTCTGGACAGAGAAAGAGACTGTGTTTATAGTTAAGAAAAGTATTGTTTCAGGAAATGACTGTAGAAAGTTTTCTGCAGTCTCTTTATTAAAAAAATTCTTTACATAATAATTATAAAAGTTAACCCTAGTTTAACTGTTAAAACTAATCATTAAGGTCAATTCTGGGGCATTTACTTGCTAAGTCTTAGGTAAGTGTCAAAGCAAATCTTCAGTGACCTGTGGGTGACTGTTCTTCCCCAGTGTAAGACCGCTGGAGCAACTAATTGGAATTTTTTGAACCCTAGGGCTTCCTGTGAGACCTGCTAACTCATGCTTCCCAAACTGAGTTAAATTCAGATGTTACTGGAAGATTTTTTTTTTTCTTTGAGAAAACTTATACACTAGTTGTAAATGGTGCATTTTAATCTTTGCCAAAATCATTCATCATGGGCAGTCATTATGCCTGAATGTCTTCTAACTCAGAAACAGCTTTCCTCTGACCTAGCATCTACCTTAAGCAAACAGAGTTGGGGGTTTATAGAAGAGGTCCTTTAAGCATGGGCCTAGAAGTTCTGTAGAGGTCCCTTAAAACACCATGCATC
Organism: Capricornis sumatraensis; assembly: GCF_032405125.1. Taxonomy (NCBI): domain Eukaryota; kingdom Metazoa; phylum Chordata; class Mammalia; order Artiodactyla; family Bovidae; genus Capricornis; species Capricornis sumatraensis. Next base: position 61,464,485 of record NC_091089.1, read on the forward strand.
TGTTAGTGAAGTGTTCACTAGAACTTTCCTCATTACACACACAAACAGCTGTCTCCATTTTCTGGTACAGAGAAGCCTTCCCCAGCAAAGTGTTCACTAGAACTTTCCTCATCACACACACAAACAGCTGTCTGCAGTTTCTGTACAGAGAAGCCTTCCCCAGCAAAGTGTTCACTAGAACTTTCCTCATCACACACACAAACAGCTGTCTGCAGTTTCTGTACAGAGAAGCCTTCTCCAGCAAACTGTTCACTAGAACTTTCCTCATCACACACACAAACAGCTATCTGCAGTTTCTGTACAGAGAAGCCTTCTCCAGCAAAGTGTTCACTAGAACTTTCCTCATCACACACACAAACAGCTGTCTCCAGTTTCGGTACAGAGAAGCCCTCTCCAGGCCAGCTCATGGGATGCTCCTCAGATTTTCACTGCTTGGTTTCCTGCTTTGTCAGTACCCAGCTCCCTCCCATTCCCTGATGGCTCAGAAGGTAAGGAATCTGCCCACAATCCGGGTGGACCTGAGTTCTATCCCTGGGTCAGGGAAGATCCCCTGGAGAAGGAATGGCTACTCACTCCAGTATTCTTACCTGGAGAATCCCATGGACAGAGGAGCCTGGCTCTAGTCCATGTGGGTCCCAAAGAGCTGGACATGATTGAGGGGCTAACACACACACGCCCCTCCCATTGTATCAGTATCTTTTCAGCCGCTCTCTAATTCATTCTTCTGGGCAATGTTTATATGTAGCAATTACTCTTTTTAATGAAAAGAGTGCAGGTGGGAGGAGAAGGGGAGGACAGAGGGTGAGATGGTTGGATGGCATCACCGACTCAATGGACATGGGTTTGGGTAAACTCCGGGAGTTGGTGATAGACAGGGTGGCTTGGCGTGCTGCAGTTCATGGGGTTGCAGAGTCAGACACGACTGAACGGCTGAACTGAACCCCGGCAGAGCTGAACTAACGTCCAAGTCTGCCCTCACTGCGGGCACCTGGTGCCCCAGCCTTCCTCCTGTCTCACCACGTCCCCTAAACTCTCTGCAGTGTCTGCTTCCGCACCCTATTGCTCTTCAGCTCGCTGATGGTCAACGTCGGCTCCACCTGGGAAACGGAAGCCACTCCCAGTGGGCCACTTAATGCTGTTGAAGGTTCTCTTCATTCTTGTCTCCACACCCTTTTCTCCTGGTTCTCCTGACTTGTGAGTTTGTTCCTTGGCTGCCTACTCTCTATTTCTCATCCTCTTAAACAATGGCCCAAAGTACCCATTAGTTGAACACGTATTTGTTAAGCACCTACAATGTATCATACATTTTCCTGGATATTGGCAACAAGACCGTTGTCCCAATTCTTGTGGAAATGAGACCTTCTAAGACTCTGGACCCTTCCTAAGTGATTTCCCATAGCTTTAGTTGTTTTCTATGAGTTAATAATTCCTAGATTAACATATCAAGTCTTGCACAAACCACTATTGAGAGCTAGACCCATACTTTTATGTGCTTGGAAAACACTCTAATTCAACTGTCTCAAAATTAACAGATTTTTCCTATCTACTCTAATAGTGCCTGTAGTTAATGGCACAATTAACGAAGGGAGCGGTCCCCTACTTTCTGTTCCCGTATTCATCCCGACAAACTGACACTCATGGCTGTCAATTCTACTCCAAAATAATACTCAAGCTTGATTCCTCCCATTAAGGGGTTGTAGTCTATTGCAGCTGTTTACTTTTAAGCCTTCATAATCTGCAGTTTTTCCAACTGCTTTTTAACTGGTGTCCCGTCTCTAGGTTCAGTCTCTCTGTATGGTTCCACATCTAGCATCAGAATAAAGGTGAAATTGTAAAAAGGACCTTAGATTTTAAAACATCACCATGTAGCAGGTGAAACAAGTAAACTAACAACGTCAGAAAATGTTTGAGACGCATAAAGAACTGCACATCCACAAGAAAACAGTTACTTCAGAGGAAAACATAGGAAGAATGGGCCAGGGATTTCCAAGAAGACCATCAGTGACTGATAGATAATCGTATGAAAGACATTCAATCTCGCGGGCAGTTAGGGAGACAAACCAGAGATTCCATTTCACGCTTACCATATTAGCAAACAATTTAGGTTCATTAGTGTCAAGTACCATGTGCATAAGAAACAACAAAAGTCCTCACTGCTGCTGGTGGGAGTGTAAATGGACTGGTGGGAGTGTAAGCACTTAGAAAAAAAATTTCCTAGCAAACTGAAGGTGTGTATGACCTCCCTCCTCCAGCCGCTCCACAGATGCTCTATACTCTTGCACAGACGTGAGAAGACCATGCACAGAAGCATTATTCATAAAAGTGGAAATAAGCCAAATGTAATCCACTGTAAAATCATGAAACTAAGAACAGTATATCCTCACAGGAGAATTCTACTCCGAGTACATCCTTACAAGGGAATTTTAAAAACATTATCAATTAAGGTAAGTCACAAAAGACTCCACATAGAATAATTCCATTTATAGAATTTCACAAATGGGCAAAAGAAACACAGTTTAGGGGTATGCACTTGGGAGATGAACACAGTATTTAGCATTCTGGTCAACTCTGGGCTAGAGCAAGGGAAATGCAGTCAGCGGAGCCAGGTACGGGACTTCAGGGTATAATGTCCATTCTGATGTAAACTCTGTGCATGTGATTCCATTTAATTTGCTGTAATGCCAATTTTTTATGGGGAAATAAGTAGATCATCAACTTCCGTTTGCTGTGTTTCCTGTCCATTTAACATCATCAGCCATGAGCTGTATGCTGGTTCCATCACTCACACACACACACACACCCCCACACCCACACACACCCACACCCACACACAATACCATAGTTTATTCCCTTCAGCATACTTTTTCATTATGCAAAAAAACTATTTACTTTCAGCCTGCTCTGATTTTGCAACTGCTTCTTCTGTTTCTTAAAATGTCTCTTTCTCCCCCATTTCCTCTCTGTTGGGGAAGTCACTTTAAATGACATCATCCCAATGACTCTTCCCAACCCCAGGAGGCAAGGTGGCTCCCTCCCTCTTTTGACTCCACTGCACTCTTCAGTTCTCTTTCACTGCTTCCCCTGAATCATATTAAAGCTCTTCGTGTGACTTCATATCATGAGTACAGAGATATTAACTCTTGTCTATCTCTCTATAAAATTCTCATTTTTACTCTGGCACTTGGTAAGTGTGCCTCAAATTATTTTATTTGAAGAAAAATGAAAATTATTGCAACATTTGAGGCATAATATAATCAAGCTTTTTTTTTTGTATAGTGATGCAAAATCCACTATTTACAGGAGAAAACTTGCAAGATACACAAGCAGTGAATTTAGAATAATAGAAATAAGATTACAGAAAATCAAATAATGTCAGGGACCAGAGTGTTTGGCCAAAAAAGAGTAGATACATGATCACAATCTTACCCAGAAGACAGAGGGAAAACTTGAAAAGGTCAGAGATTTGGTACTTTCAAATCCATAATCATCTGTTTAAAATGATGGCGCAAGACAAACTCTTTAAGATAACAAACTAGAACATTGTTCGTAAAGACTGGGACTTTAATTTCTGATTGCTGTAAACTAAAAAAGAAAAGAAAAAATCATAAGAGTAAATTCTTAAGGACGGCAGTGAGTAGTGCTGAGATAGGGATATGAGTCTCCACCATCAGTAGAAATTACAATTTTTCCCAGACCAAGAGAGCAATATTTTTATCACCTGATGCGAAGAGCTGACACATTGGAGAAGACCTTGATGCTGGGAAGATTGAGGGCAGGAGGAGAAGGGGGCGACAGAGGATGAGATGGTTAGATGGTGTCACTGACTCAACAGACACGAGTTTGAGCAACCCTGGGAGATAGTGAAGGACGAGGAAGCCAGGAGAGCTGCAGTCTATGGGGTCGCAGAGTCAGACGTGATATAGCGACTGAACAAGACAGCAAGTGATTCCAAGAAAATAAGAGAAGGGATTCTAGAGGGCATTCTGCACACCTGAGGTGGAAGGGTTGATCCTTAACTTATCACAAAAAAATCCATCAATTCCCTCATGTAGAAAATTGAATAACTTTTATATAATGCAACGCACAGGTAGGACACTGGTTGGTTTCCATGATAAGACAGTATTCCAGCTACCCTGACAAAAGAGTACTCCAGCTTCTAGACTAATTTAAACTGTTTGATTTCCAATTATTGTATCTACTTAATTCAAAAAGACTTTGTTTCGGGTGACCTAGTAACTTGCCTTCAAAACCTGAAGATTTGCAACAGATGATGTTTATTTTAGGAACAAGAAAGTCCCCAAGTATTTCTGTAATGGCAGCATCTTTAAGCATTCTTTTCATAGGAAACATTACCAATTTGATACATTTGTTTTGAAGCAGAGTTATTCCTAAAGGAGTACATCTTAACAGATCTTATCCCAAGAAAAAACAATTTGTCACTTACTGTGTGGTGGCAGGCTACATACAGTCAATGGGGTTGCAAAGGGTTGGACATGACTGGGTGACTGAGTATGCATCAGTTCAGTTCAGTTCATTTCAGTCGCTCAGTCGTGTCCAACTCTTTGCGACCCCATGAATCGTAGCACACTAGGCCTCCCTGTCCATCACCAACTCCTGGAGTTCACCCAAACTCACATCCATCGAGTCAGTGATGCCATCCAGCCATCTCATCCTCTGTCGTCCCCTGCTCCTCCTGCCCCCAATCCCTCCCAGCATCAGAGTCTTTTCCAATGAATAAACTCTTCGCATGAGGTGGCCAAAGTACTGGAGTTTCAGCTTTAGCATCATTCCTTCCAAAGAAATCCCAGGGCTGATCTCCTTCAGAATGGACTGGTTGCATCTCCTTGCAGTCCAAGGGACTCTCAAGAGTCTTCTCCAACACCACAGTTCAAAAGCATCAATTCTTCGGCACTCAGTTTTCTTCACAGTCCAACTCTCACATCCATACATGACTATTGGAAAAACCATAGCCTTGACTAGATGGACCTTTGTTGGCAAAGTAATGTCTCTGCTTTTTAATATGCATGCACAGACACAAATGAAACTTATTTTGCAATGATGATCATTTTGCAACATATATTTACATCAAATCATTAATTTGTATACCTTAAATGAATACAATGTTATATGTCAATTATATCTCAAAAATAATAAAAAAGGAGCCTAAAAAAGCAAACTGTTTCCTGAAATCATATGACTTTAAAAAGATAATCTACCAATGATAAAATAGGAGACCTATATAAATGTCTTTTAATTCGTTCCCTTTACCAGCCTACTCTTCTATGACATGAACAATACGCATCAGTATGCTGAATAGTGCTGAAAAGAGAAGCGATAAATACGTTTATATTATTCTCAGCTGGCCTCCTCAATGCGTTTTCAAATGGTATCTTTTTATTCCCCCCAGTACAGATTTGCAGTGAATCTACACCAAGCACAGGTGCCTGTTCTTTTGCAGGGGACACAGAGCATCAGTGAGAATCCTGTAAAGTGCGTGCTCACTGTTCCTGGGGGTTTCAGTCGGTGCACATTAAAAAAGCGTCTGTAGTTGCTTGTGCTTTTACAGCCTCTCAGTGGAAGTTAACAGTGGCCAAAGGGACTAACTTTATTTCGCTTTTAGAAGAAGACATGAAAACATCTCTTCTGAAACTCACGGACCTCGTCTATAGAGCTGATGAGGCATGAATTAAAAAAAGAAATTCAACACCTTGTTGACAAGGCTCTGAGGGAATTTACCCAGGAAGGTATTCTCTTTCTTTTTTTTTTCACATTCTCAGACTCATAAACAGCAATTCAGTTTGACCCCTGAATTAATTTCTAACATTTTCACTGGAGTACCCAAGAGAGCTGTGGTCATGGGCAGTCTGGGGTAACTACTCATATCATCAAAACCTCCCAGAGGCATGCTTGCGTGAGTCCTCAAGACCTGCTCTAGGAAACAATCTGCTTTAGTTTCAGACAATGATGTTTAGACACTGCACCCAAATGGGAGATTGGGTCATTTAGCACTCTAAGGATTATTCCACAGCTACAGACAGAATCCCAAACCCCGACACGCCAATAAAAGGCATAACACAAGACCCCATAAAAGGAAGACACAAAGGCTGGATAGAATAGACACGGCAAATGCTTACCTGATAGCGGACAAGTTCCAGCAGAGTTGCAGGCAATTTGTGATTGCTCAGTAAATGTTTATCAGCTTGTGGCGCCTACATCTGAATTTAAGATAAAAAAATACTATGATGTGAAATATGCAGGAAGCCTGTCTCGCCCAGTCTTCACTCTAGTTTATAGGGTGTGTTTTGCTCATTCATTTTTATGGAAGTTTTGTCTGGGTTTATTCTTGAGCTATGGTGGAAGGACAAAAGAGCCTGCCTGGTTATTTTCTTCTTTGGTATTACAAAATGTAGGCACTGAAATTTAAATTCACTTTTAGTATAGCTAAGTCAGCCCCACAGATATATAGACTGTCTCCAAGGTATACTTTATATCCAGCTGGGAAATAAAACATTAAAAGTGTTTTATAAGATGTGATGATAGAATCATAAAAATTATTCTTGAGATAGTGTCAATTCTCTAGATGAGAAATTTGGGAGATATTTTCTTACCTCTGTTGTATAATGGATGTTTATCACAGGTTAGAAGAACAAGAGTTCTACTAAATTTATTTGAGCGATTTGGTCTGTCTTTCTGGAAATGTGTGCAGCCTCAAAGGTTGAGGAGTGTTTCACGATAGTTAGAAATCTGAGATGCCGGACTTCTACTTTCAGAAATATGTAACACAAGTGCCTTCTCCTATTGTTCCTCCTAAGGACAACTAGAAACTCTAGACGTTTTGTTTAACAAGCACAAGAAGACTTTGAGAGGTGGAGGGAAGTCAGATCACCTAGGAGTCTTGGGTCCCAAGAGATGACACAATGGTGAGCTTCCTGGCGTTTTGGTCTTGTGTAACCTAGATCAACATGAACCGTGAACTCCCTGATGTTCAAGCTGGTTTTAGAAAAGGCAGAGGACCAGAGACAAATTGCCAACATCCGCTGGATCATGGAAAAAGCAAGAGAGTTCCAGAAAAATATCTATTTCTGCTTTATTGACTATGCCAAACCCTTTGACTGTGTGGATCACAATAAACTGGAAAATTCTGAAAGAGATGGGAATACCAGACCACCTGACCTGCCCCTTGAGAAACCTATATGTAGGTCAGGAAGCAGTAGTTAGAACTGGACATGGAACAACAGACTGGTTCCAAATAGAAAAAGGAGTACATCAAGGCTGTATATTGTCACCCTGCTTATTTAACTTCTATGCAGAGAACATCATGAGAAACGCTGGGCTGGAGGAAGCACAAACTGGAATCAAGATTGCTGGGAGAAATATCAATAACCTCACATGTGCAGATGACACCACCCTTATGGCAGAAAGTGAAGAGGAACTAAAAAGCCTCTTGATGAAAGTGAAAGAGGAGAGTGAAAAAGTTGGCTTAAAGCTCAACATTCAGAAAACGAAGATCATGGCATCTGGTCCCATCACTTCATGGCAAATAGATGGGGAAACAGTAGAAACAGTGTCAGACTTTATTTTGGGGGGCTCCAAAATCACTGCAGATGGTGATTGCGGCCATGAAATTAAAAGACGCTTACTCCTTGGAAGGAGAGTTATGACTGACCTAGATAGCATATTCAAAAGCAGAGACGTTACTTTGCTGACTAAGGTCCATCTAGTCAAGGCTATGGTTTTTCCAGGGGTCATGTACGGATGTGAGAATTGGACTATGAAGAAAGCTGAGCGCTGAAGAATTGATGCTTTTGAACTGTGGTGTTGGAGAAGATGCTTGAGAGTCCCTTGGACTGCAAGGAGATCCAACCAGTCCATTCTGAAGGAGATCAGTCCTGGGTGTTCATTGGAAGGACTGATGCTGAGGCTAAAACTCCAATACTTTGGCCACTTCATGTGAAGAGTTGACTCATTGGAAAAGACTCTGATGCTGGGAGGGATTGGGGGCAGGAGGAGAAGGGGACGACAGAGGATGAGATGGCTGGATGGCATCATGGACTCGATGCACATGAGTTTGAGTGAACTCCGGGAGTTGGTGATGGACAGGGAGGCCTGGCGTGCTGCAGTCCATGGGGTTTGCAAAGAATCAGATCCGATTGAGCGACTGAACTGAACTGAACGTAGATCTGGGGCTGGAGAAGCAACTCAGAAACATGGATTAGATGAGCTATTTGAAAAGCTCCAACAAACGCCTGCTCTCTCAAGCCAACACACCACAAAAGGGACAGTCCAGCAAGAGAGAGATCTTTTTAGCAATCACCCTTCCTACCTCCATAGCACCCAGTGGTGATGAGCCACAGAGAGCCCGCCTCCTCCTCACCACTAGATGTGGTCAAGAAAGCCTCATGGAGAAGCAGGAATTTCACCACTGTCCAATGCTAACAAAACCAGTCCCTCTCCACTACGCCACCACCTCAACCCTAGGTAAAAAAAAAAAAAAAAACAAAGAAAGAAAGAAAAAGTACTCCTGGCCAGGTATTGGCTGAGGTCTAGTGAGGAGCCAGAACTGCCAGCCCTCTTCCCACCCCGCTCCAAACCCCCTTGGGCCGTAGGTTCTGGACCTCCACCCTCACTGGTAATAAACCCTCCCCTTCCTCCCCCAATCCCCTGGTGGAGGGGTGTCACAGGAAGCCAGACCAAAGAGAAGATAAAATGAGACTCAGAGTTCCATATTTCACACCCTTACAGAGAATCAGGAAAATCACAACTTAGATGAGCACGAGATAGTCAGCAAGCAACAATGCCAAGGTGGAGGAGAGCTCAGGGTTCTGTGATGAAATCTGCAAAGCAAGTGCTATGAAAGGGTTTCAAAGAGCGATTACAAACACACTGGAAACGTGGGAAAACCAGTAGAGAATTTGGAAACATAAAGAAGAACCCCACGGGATATTTGAGAAGTGGAAAGTATGACTGAAAATTTACAAACACATTGGATGGGCTCAAGAGTAAAATAAGCCAAGAGAAAGAATTAAAGGTCATGAAGGACAGAAGGATCTAGCCCATCTGAAAAACAGAAAACATACAGGAAAAGTGAATGAGCGGAACTCTGGGGACTTGATGGACTCTAGGAAACATCTAACATTCACGTCACTGGAGATGCAGAAAGTGGGGAGAAAGATTTGGCTGAAAAATGTTCAAAGAAATGACATCTTAAAACTTCCACAGTTTGGTTCCACAGTGACCTTAAATTTAGTTGCCTACACTTTTTATACCAAAGGAGAAAATAACCAGATGAAAAGAACTCTTCTCTTTTCCCTTACATGACAAATAGCTGAGTTAAACAGGTTATTCCAATTGCATTTGTTTCTTTTGAAGTTAGCCTCAGCCTGTTTCAGTCATAACATTCTCATGGTGTTCTTTCTGCTGCCTAAGCCCCATTAATTCAAGATGAGCTATGCTTATGGGATACATGTAAATAAAGTGTAAGTCTGTTGATAGGCAATACTATAGAAATTTAAATGGATTTGGAAATACAAGAAGAAAAAAATTTAAACAGAAAACCCAAGGCAGAAGTCACGGTCTGGAAATAAACATGACCTATGGCTCAGAAAAGCAAGCTGAAAATTTAGAAGAGTGACAAAACAAATATGAGCCTTTTATTTCTACAGTATCAGATAAATGCCTTTACATACCTTTTACACTTTTGACTAGTTGGTTGGATGTTCTGTAGAGCAACTTACTGAAAAAACTTGCTAAGGAGAAGATAATAAGCACAAATAAACAACAATCATCATCATCTGAGTTTTTCCTATTATCAGGTACTGTTTTAAGTACTTTTATTTACTTAGTCCTTGCAATAACCCTATGACATACTATTATTATCCTATTTTATGGGTGAATAAAACGAGGCAGAAAAAGGTTAGGAAAGTCAGCCATGATCATAAAGCTGGTAAGTGCCAGAGCTGGTAACCCAGGCAGTCTGACTCCAGAGACTGCAAATATAACTAGTAAGATTATAGTACCTTGAGAGAATCAAGGAATATGGATGCACAAAAATGCACCAGAGAGCAGTTTTAGGAACTCCTGAGTTCCCTGAGCCATACAGCACATTCACATCAGCTATATAGGAATACAGGTCCACTTGCTTAACAGAGACTTATTGGACACTTTCCTAAGAAGATCATGACCTGAATATCTCTCTCTCTCTCTGTGTGTGTGTATACATATCTATACACACACATAACTGAATCCCTTGGCTGTACACTTAAAACCAACAAGACTGTAAACCAACTATACCCCAATACAGTTAAAAAAAATCAAATCACCCTTAAAGAAATAAAAGGGAAATTTAAGGTGAAAAAAACTTAAAAAAATGACTCTAATGAGCATGATGAATAAAGCTAAGTAATTTTTTTAAAAAGAAACTTTAACCATATGATAATCTCTATGGAAAAAATATATGTATGAAGTACATTGGGAATACAAATATAAGAGAAACGAATTCTGCTGAATTACAGATTCAGAGAAAATGATAATAAAGATATGACATCTGATGTGTGTCCTGTGATATCTGCTGATTAGATGGACAAGAAGAGTTTTTCTAACAGAATAACACATCAAAGGGCACAAAGGCTTTAAAATCCTTGCCGTATTTTTAGAATCATAAATGACAGTGTCGTAACAGTATGACAGAAATACAGGGAGCATCTGAGTCAGGGGAAAAGGTTGGAGACGAGAGTGGAAGTACAGGTTGCAGGCACTTATTCAGTGAAGGGGCCAGTGTCTCTGATGAGCAATTCGATCTTGATTCTTTCAGCAGTGGTTGGAAAGGTCATTTGTGACAGTACAAAATAGAATAGCGCAGTCTGCAGGTCCAATCTGGCTCACCACCTGTTTCTCTGCAACCTGTGAGCTAAGAATAGCTTATATGCATTTAAAGGGGTTTTTCAAATGGGAAGAAGAGTAATATTTTATGTCACGTGAGATTTAATTCCTGCGCCTGTAATGAAAGGCTTACTGGAAAACAGCCATGCTTGTGTGTTCACACACTGTCTATATCTGTGCTCACGTCACACTGCAGGGTTGAGTAGTTATGACAGGGACTGTATAGCCACAAAGCCTAAGAGATTTATCATCTGGCCTTGTGTAAAAGGATAAAGGCTGACACGAGGCAGAGAAGAAACCGAACTCAGGACGAGTGTTGTAAGAAAGTTATTGAGATGCTTATGGTAATTGGAGCTTGTAACAGGGCAAGTGGCAAGGTGGGCTGGGGGAACCATGTAATTGAGAAGCTTCTAAGTAGCACAGTCATCAAGCTCTCTTGATGGATTCATCAAAAAGATGAGGGAAAGTGCTGACTCTATGGTAACAAAGGACGCACAGACAGACATTGCACGGATCACAAATGCATATTTCCCTTGTGGCCCGCTGGTAAAGAACCTGCCTGCAGGGCGGGAGACCTGGGTTTGATTGCTGGGTTGGGAAGATCCCCTGGAGGAGGGAAAGGTTACCCACTCCAGTATTCTGGCCTGGAGACTGTATAGTCCACGAGGTCGCAAAGAGTCGGACATGACTGAGCAACTTCCACATCACGAACGTATAGATAGACAAAGCCAAATTAAAGATGGCAGGAAGAAGGGCAGATTAAGGAAAAGGAAGAAGATGAATTCAATTCTGTACATGGTAAATGCAGAGTCTTTGGGGAGGCATCTTTCTTTACCTTTTACTCTTGGCATACCAGCTGAATCAGGAATTACTGACCAAACGTGCCTATCTTTGTTGTCCCTCTCTGTGATAAAATCTTGTCACCTGCAGGCTGGGGTCTGCCAGGGCTTGTCCATTGATAGCTTTTCTTTGTATCAGGAGTCTGTCCATCCCCTGAATCGAGGTGACCAGGTGCACAGAAAGCTGGGGTCTCCACACTGAGCCCTGTCCACTGCGGGCTGGCATCAAGCAACTGGTTTTCAGTCCCCTCTCCATGGAGCTGGGGTGGGTGCAGCCACAAATGAACATGCTGAGTATGGATTCTGACCAAACCTGACTGAGTACCTCACTCACCTCAGGTGCCCCCTCTGGGCTGTGCCACACCTGGGGTTCTGCCTCTCCCTGGAACCCCAAGTTTTCGGCTGAATGATACAAAACACCAAGAATGCTCTGTATAATTAGTACCTCCTCAATTTTGATTCAGTTTCAGCATTGTTTTCCCTGTTTTGCTCGGTTATTCATACCAAATAAGTACTTTTCCAGTGATTACTATAGGTAGCTACATTTTAGCTTCGACGTGACTGTGCAACTCAGGAATCAGAGAAGCCTTTCTGGCCCAGCCTCATCTCCCCAGCCTGGGTGGAAGCCTCCCCGCCCTGTGCTCTTCACTCTCAGTGTCTTTATTCGGCCGCACTTGTCTGTCTCTCCCATCAGACGGTGCACCCCTTTAGGCGAAAGATGAACCCTTTCCTGTCCTCAACACCCAACAGGTCCTGACAAGTAGACGCTTTCCTTTTCCCCCCTAGAATTAGTAGCAACAACAACTCATATCTAAAGTTCTCTTTGGGTTGACTGCAGATCCAGCTCTGAGCTAAGCATGTTGCATGCACCCACTCATTCAGCTCTGAACAAGAACCTTATGATACAGGTATGTTTATTATTTTCAGTTTATCTATGGGGGAAGCGATGTTCCAATGCTGGCATCCTTAAGCAACATGCCAGAATGTCTCACTTGTTATGCTACTCTAAGAAATGGATGGATGCGAAGGAGGATGGACAGACAGGTCTCCCTGGGAACATAATTGCTGAAACATATAGGATATGTACAAACTTATGAAAAAAATGATAATGAAAATATATGCTTCATCTTTCTAATGCACTTTCTAATTCCCTGGTGGCTCAGATGGTAAAGCGTCTGCCTACAATGTGGGAGGCCAGGGTTCGATCCCTGGGTCGGGAAGATCCCCTGGAGAAGGAAATGGCAAACCACTCCAGTACTGTTGCCTGGAAAATCCCATGGATGGAGGAGCATGGTAGGCTACAGTCCATGGGGTCGCAAAGAGTCGGACACGACTGAGCGACTTCACTTTCACTTTCTAATGCACTTACAGTAGGGAATGTGAAATGTACACACAGAATCATTACAGAAGTTAGAAAGTGATAAAAATAAATTAGAAAGGTATGTGTAAAATGCTAACAGTCAGATTGAAGCTACTTCCAACACAGGCAATTAAGAAAGGCTTGATGCCACTTACTGCTTCTTCAATTATTCATCAACAAAGGTGAATCCACTGCACAGTATCAACTGGGTATATGCTGGAGATAAAATGTAGTGAGTTTCTGAACCCTTGATTGTTAAAAACAAGACAAAATTACTATTTCTAAGTGGCTAGAAAGCAATTTATTTTTTGTGACTTCCAAGGTCGGAAAAGTCAATTTCAAAATAAAGCTGAATGACGGGGGAAAAAAAAGAAAAGCCAATTTCCTCTTTGCTCTCAGGAACCACTTTAGTGAGCGCTTGCAGCTTTGGAGCTATGAGTCCTCTTTTTCTGCAGTTTAAGGCAGCCCTAAACACTGGTAAAATAAGCCACAGCTTCTGATGTGCAGGCTCACCGTATTCTGCAAAGGTTCCCTTCCTGGTGTTAATCAGTAGGGGTGGAGTTGGCAGACTTCTGGCAGATTATGTCAACTGATTGTTTTTTTCCTGTTGGTTTATTTATCAGTGTGCTCGAAAAAGGACAAAGCGGGAATAACGGACTTGTGCTTTGAGAACCGAGGGCAGGATTGATGGGGATTCCTGATGGGAAAAGAAAAGTGGTCACAGAGAGAAGGGAATACAGACCGGCCCGCAGAGCCTGGGCCGAGCACCTCCCCACAGGCGTGGCACCGCGCCTCTAGGACACGCTCTCCAACCCGTTTCCGCATTGCTCTTCTGCACTGTTAGGAGTGCCCAGTCGTGTCCGGCTCTTTGCCACACTTTGGACTGTGGCCCGCCAGGCTCCTCTGTCCATGGGATTCTCCAGGCAAGAATACTGGAGTGGGCTGCTATTTCCTCCACCGGGGGATCTTCCTGACCCAGGGATCCAACCCCCACCTCTTCCGTCTCCTGCACTGGCAGGCGGGTTCTTCACCACAAGCGTGATGCAGTCTTAGAGTCTCTGACACTTGCTCAGGCTCTGCAGCCTCTTGCTGGGTAACTGGGAGCACTGGGCCAGTGCTGAGGGGAAACTTGCTCAGTGATCTGGAGTGGCAGACCAGAGAAGGACAAGCGGCAGCCTGGACCAAGGGCGCTTCCCTGGGATGCTCAGTGACACAGCATCCCTGACCTCGTGGTCTTGCGGGAGGCGGCGGAGGAGTCTTGCCATTATATTTGCACATTAAAGGAAAGGATGGGCCAGCACTTCAGTTCCCATAAATGAAGGTGATATATTCTCTGCTCTCAAAGAACTCACAGTTCTGGGTTTTGATGAATGAGTAGAATTCAAGCTTGTTCAGGCAGGTTGGAAAGAACAAGGAAAGGCAAGAAGGTGGAAAATCCCCAAGCATGAGATGTTTCTTCTTTTTTAACTGGAAAAAGAAAAGGTTTTTCTCTGTTCCAAAAAACTTACTTAAAATGTGCTTTTGGAAACTAATCCATTTATAAACGGGACTTCATGAATAGATCAGAAGAACAAAGTACACCAAGGCTTCACAGATGTACGGCAAGAGAGATTTCTGCTTGAGAATGAAAGCGGGAACAGTTATTTTCAGTTCCTAGTTAGCAATCAGAAATGAGCTACCACATTTTAATCCCGTAAAAATTCATCATTAGTAAGCATCATTTATAGACTGTGGGGCTTCCTCGATGCCTCAGGAGTAAAGAATCCGCCTGGAATGCAGGAGGTGCAGCCTTGATTCCTGAGCTGGGAAGATCCTCTAGAGGCTGAAGTAGCAACCACTCCAGTGTTCTTGCCCGAAGAATCCCAAGGATGGAGGAGCCTGGTGGGCTACAGTCCAAAGGGTGACAAAGAGTCAGAGATGACAGCATGTACCCAAAGACCGTTTAACTACAAATATCTTGTTTAATTGACTCATGATTATAGTAGATATTGCCTTTTTATTAATCTACAAAATTTTAAAGGCCCTTCTAATGTTAAAAGTAACAAAAACATAAATAGAATGAGAAATGTTTTCAGTTCAGTTGCTCAGTCATGTCCGACTCTTTGTGACCCCATGGACCGCAGCATGCCAGGCCTCCCTGTCCATCACCAACTCTCGGAATTTGCTCAAACTCATGTCCATTGAGTCGGTGATGCCATCCAACCATCTCATCCTCTGTCGTCCCCTTCTCCTCCTGCCTTCAATCTTTCCCAGCATCAGGGTCTTTTCCAATGAGTCATCTCTTTGCATCAGATGGTCCAAGTATTAGAGTTTCAGCTTCAGCATCAACCCTTCCAATGAACGCTCAGGACTGATCTCCTTTAGGATGGACTGGTGGGATCTCCTTGCAGTCCAAGGGACTCTCAAGAGTCTTCTCCAACACCACAGTTCAAAAGCATCAATTCTTTGGTGCTCAGCTTTCTTCACACTCCAACTCTCACATCCATACATGACTACTGGAAAAACCATAGCCTTGACTAGATGGACCTTTGTTGGCAAAGTAACATCTCTGCTTTTTAATATGCTGTTTAGGTTGGTCTTACAAATGGAAGAAATGTCTTACCTTTATAAAATATCACCTTTAACAATTTTAAAAGTATTTGCTTAGATACAGTTTTTATGCTGCTTGAAGGCTGACTCCTTGGAAAAGACCCTGCTGCTGGGAAAGACTGATGGCAGGAGGAGAAGGGGATGACAGAGAATGAGATCCCTTGGATGGCATCACCAGCTCAATGGACATGGGCTTGAGCAAGCTCCAGGAGATGGTGAAGGACAGGAAAGCCTGGTGTGCTGCAGTCCATGGGGTTGCAAAGAGTTGGATACAACTTAGTGACTGAACAACAACTCATTATATTATCTCAAGCTCCTTGCAAGATATGCTGGGCAAGTGACAGCTCCATTTTTCAAAAGAGGAAACAAAGTTATAGAGATTAAAAGATTGGCTGGAGACTACAAAACCACTTACTGATTTTTATCTCCCAATTCCTAATCCAGACCTCTTGCTAGTATCTCAAAATGCCTCTCTTGTGTCTATAATAATCCCCAGGTTTAGAGTCCCCTGCATAAAAGATCATGCCTAATACTTAATCTGATCACTCAGAAATTGGAATTGATTATACTTTTAAAGAAATCAAGTGTTCACCAGTTACTTCTAACAGTTTGATAATTCTGGGAGGTAAGCTCTGAAAGAATTAATTCGTTGCGGTGAGGTCTAACAAATATATTTTTTTATATTCCATACTCAGTAGGGTTTGACATGATTTATTATTTACACATAGAAGGAGAAACCACACATTTTAAAACACTGCCTTTAGCCAAAGCAAGAATGTTAGCCTCAATTTTTCCAGTTATATTGTATTACAGATGAAATCAATATCTCCAGTGGCTGAGAATAAAGAGGGGGAAATGTAAACTGAGATTGACTTAACAAAGGAAATGAATGTAATTATGTTGATAAGATAAACCCCAAATTGGGAAGAAACTTGTCAGGTAAATTATCTCATCAACACTCCAGTTTGATGAGTGTTGTGACAACACTCTAAGCAACATGACCTATGCCAATTAGGGCCACTGTTCCACAGCAAAGAAATATTATTGCTATATTTTTTAAAAAGAGGAAATAATGTTGGATACAGGAAAAAAGCGGATGAAAGGCACAGTCGCAGAGGCCGCATGTAAACGAGCAGAGGATGCTGCCTGTTTTGGGCCTCCCCAGTGGTGCAGGGTAAAGAATCTGCCGCCGTGCAGGAGACACGGGTTCGATCCCTGGGTCGGGAATATCCCCCCCCAGTATTCTTGTCTGGAGAATCCCATGGACAGAGGATCCTGGCAGGCTACAGTCCCTGGGGCCACAAGCAGTCAGACACGACTGAGGCACTAAACAGCAAGGCTGCATATTTAGAAACAGTCACTTTTTAGTCGGGAATATTCTCTTCTTGGAAGTAGTGCTCTTGAGAAAGAGAAAATACATGCTTTTCGTAAATATATGAGTCTGTTTGACAGGTACACAAGGGTATCAATCTCCAACACAGAGGATGAGCTAAGAAGAAAAATACAATAAACTTTCTTATTTACAGATGGCTCCCCCCTCCCAGGGCCTCCGAGTGGTGCAGTGGTAAAAAAAACCCACCTGCCGGGGTAGGAGACACAAGAGACATGGGTTCAATCCCTGGGCCAGGAAGATCCCCTGGAGAAGGAAATGGCAACCCACTCCAGTATTCTTGCCTGGAGAATCCCATGGACAGGGGAGCCTGGCGGGCTACAGTCCACGGGGTTGCAAAGAGTCAGACAGAACTGAGTGACTCACACGCGCACACCGCCCTCCCAGGCAGAGACCACGCCCAGCATCTCTGTATCACAACACCCTCACCTAAGAGTTTGCATTTAGTAGGCACTTGGTAAATAATTCTGAATGCAGGCATCTGGTAGACTGAATTTTCTGACTCACAAAGATTCGTATTATGAACCCTATGTGGATTGTTGTTTTTAAGGAGTCAGGATCCATGAAACTGCATTTAGTCCCTAAGCATTTCTGACCATTTTCTTTTAACACTTGAAATATTCATAAAAATCTCCAGAATCACTCACTGTCTCAGGGTTGCCTTAGGGATAATAAGTGAGTGTACAGCGCTAAGATTTCTTTTTTAATGTTTGTACTATCTACAAGTTAATAGATTCTTAGGCTAGATTATTAAGTTACCTATAAAAATTTGTAGGTTTTATCTATAAGCCAGTTTAGATTTGAATAAAGTGTTGGCTAAAGCATTATTTCTGAACAAGGAGTGTTCTACATTTGATCTGGGTTTCCTGACTTTTTTCTCAGTCATGTGACTCTTTTGATTTCATTATTTATTTTTTTTACATAAGAAGAAACTACCAGGAGTGACTCATTTACTTACTGGCTAGATTCTTACTGAGCCCACTTTATGTGCTAATGGTAGCAGCAGTGAACAAAAATAGCCCCTACCTCCACTGGGCTAACTTTCGCATTTAAAAAGGTAAATAGTAAATAAATAAATGGCCAGAATATGTAGTTTGCCAGAGGAAAGTAAAGTGAAGCGGGGAAACACGGTGTGTATGATGGAAGGGGGTGCAACTTTAAATAAGACAGCCTGCGAAGACTTCACTGAGGTGCTCCCTGAGCTCA
Source organism: Capricornis sumatraensis (assembly GCF_032405125.1). NCBI lineage: Eukaryota > Metazoa > Chordata > Mammalia > Artiodactyla > Bovidae > Capricornis > Capricornis sumatraensis. The sequence goes on from NC_091089.1 coordinate 61,482,747, forward strand.
GACCCCAAGGAGCAAGGCAGCGGGACCATGCAAACAGACGGGGGAAGAAAGCTGCAGGAAGATGGGTCAGAGGATGCGGAGGTGCGGAGCTGTGAGCATGCCTGGGGTGTGTCGAAGAAACAGGAGGAGGCCAGTGAAGTGGGGCAGAGAGGCCGAGGAGGAGGATGGGTGTGGAAAACAGGCTTAGGGGATGAATGGATGGAGAAATGTACACAATGGAATGCGATCCAGCTTTCAAAGAGAAGGGAATCCTGCCGTATGTGATGACCAGGATGAACCGGGAGAGCGTTATGCCAAGTGAAACAAGCCATTCACAGAAGAATATGGCATGGCTCCACTTATATGACGTATCAGAATAATCAAACTCACAGACACAAAGAAAAGAATGGTGGTTGCTGGGGACTGGGGGGAGGAGGGACTGCAGGGTTGTTGTTCGACGGCTATGGAGCGTCAGTTTTGCGAGATGGAGAACTTCTCGAGATCTAATGTGTGACAGTACCTGTGGCCAACAATACTGCATTGGGCGCTTAACAAATTCGTGAGGCGTGTAGAGCCATGCTGTGTTATTACCACACACGCAACATGGCAGATGGACACTTCCGGAGGTGACGGAAATGTCTGTCACCTTGATTGTGGTGATAACTTCACGGGTGTATGCACAGGTTAAACTTAAACTGTATAAATATTGTAGTAGCTTCTTGTATATAATAAAGCTGCTTTAAAATGTTCAAGGGTATTATTTGCACACTTTAACTCACATATTGCAGTAGAAGGGAATGAGAGGGTGAAATCAGGTCTAAGTAGGTATGTATATTCAATGTGGAGAACAAAGGAGTTTCTATCTGATGCCTTCTATTTTTTTTTTCTGAAAAGTAGAGCTAGATAAAACTGCTAAGAATATGGAGTAGGATGGATTGTGGAATTTGGAATGTTTCAGAAAATAAAGAAAGTTAGAAACGGTCATTTTGGAGATGGGAGGATACCTTAAATAGTACTTCAGTTGGATTGTCAAGAGAGTGAAAAGTCCATTACAAGCCAGGGGAACCTGAATAGACTGGAAGTAATATTCCTTTTCATGCGACTTTCTCCAGAAGCATTCAGAAAATGACAACTGTGCTCAGGCATGGAAGAAAGTGCGAATTCACCCAGGACTGGATGAGAAGAAGACAGAAAGAAATTAGGATTTCAACAGGAGTGATGCTGCAACTGTAGGTCCTGGCTTCTGAATGGATCAGGTGAGAAATGACGCAAGTCGGTAACAGGAATTGGTAAGAAACGGGTCAGTGGCCTGATGGCTCAGAGAGTGGAAGATGATCACAAGGGAGTTACTGGGGCAAGGAAGCTGGAATGAGCCAGAAAACGAGAGAAGAGATGTGGTCAGGGGGAAAGCTGGCTGAATCAGTGGCTTTGAAAGTGGAGCATTGTTTATTTGTGATGGCGAGATCCAAGGCGTGGCCATGGGACTGGATTGTCCAAGTGAAGGAGAAGATGGTCGGAGAAGAGGTGAGAGAATCAGACAACGGGGGAAAGTAGACGTCCCCCTCTTCATGGCTTTATAACGAGAAGCATGGCAAGATTACACTTCAAAAGGATGGTTCACAGGTGCCTAAGAAAGACATTCCTTGGCAAAAGGGTTTCTTTTTTTAAAAACATTTATTAATTTCAAAAGGGTCAGAGAAAGAATTTATGATGTTCATAAATAAAGAATTTATACTTGTTTCCTAAATAAATGCTCTAAGAAAAGAGAGGGCAGGTGCCTATTGTCAAGAAGAGGCTTGGGTAATTTTGTCAAAGGAAGGGAGCACCAAGGCCATGTTGGTCAGCTGATAGCAAAGGGCAATTTAAAAAATACATCTTAGCCAAGGTGTATATGTTTATTTAAAATAAAGCTTTGCTCTTTGTTAAAATCTCCCCCATGAGCCTTACTAAAAAAATATAATTCTAAAGTAATACTTACATAGATCACTTTTTAAGGAAAATTGATAATTAACTGTGGATCTTGCAAAGGAACAAAATCTAAGCGCAGCCAAAGGGACGTGACAATCAGTTTTTGTCCCAGTTTTATAAATGATGCCTGGTATTATAAATAAAAATGACTCAGTCTAGAAATATCTATCTAACTGTCCACATAACTCAACAAAAAAAATCATGTGTTTTTGGAGAAAGCACAGGCTTTTATATATAATACATCTCTGAAACTCAGTTATAGCTGCGTATCTGAGCAATACAAGAGATATATAAGCCAAGAAAGGATTCTATTTCAAATGAATTAAAACAGCAGTGCAGACCTTAGTGCCACTCCTCACCCAGCTCTCTCCTCATTGCAGAAGCATGTGAACTTATGGTTCCTAGGTCAAGTTCATGTACTTGTCAATATTCCAAACACAGAAAAGGGGGAAGGAAAGTGGAGGACTCATAGGGATCACAGGTGACAAACACATCATGCTTCTCACGGACTCTCCGAAGAAGCTACCTGCTGAATCTCTAATGGCTATCATGCCAGGCAAGGCCTACTCTAGTGACAAAGAAAGTCCTGCTAAAGGCAAACTTAGAAAGAGGATGAAAAGGCAGAGACGTCACTTTGCTGACAAAGATCTGTATAGTCAAACTATGGTTTTTCAGGAGTCACGTATGGATGTGAGAGCTGGACCATAAAAGAAGGCTGAGCGCTGAAGAGCTGATGCTTTAGGACTGTGGTGCTGGAGAAGACTCCTGAAAGTCCCCAGAACAGCAAGGAGATCAAGTCAGTCAATCCGAAAGGAAGTCAACCTGGACACTCACTGGGAAGACTGATGCCGCAGCTGCAGCTCTAGCACCTTGGCTGCCTGACGTGAAGAGCTGCCTCGTTAGGAAGGACCGGGAAGTTAGCAAGATTGAAGGCGAAAGGAGACGGGGGTGACAGAGGATGAGATGATTGGATGGCATCACCGAATCAACGGACAGAAATGTGAGCAAGCTCTGGGAGACAGTGAAGGACAGGGGGGCCTGGCGTGCTGCAGTCCACAGGGTCACAAAGAGTCGGACACGATTTAGCGTCTGAACAATGAGAGGATTCAAATTAAAACCCACATAGCCAGAAATTATTTCTTGTTCAGAAAGAAGGAGGATTTTGATGACACACTTGTTATTAAACATTCCCACTTGAAAATTTTCTATTTCAAGTCCAACTCAAGAAGAGTTATTTACCAAAACATTTCCCCATGCATATCATCTTTAAATAAACTTCCTTTGGGTGTGTTCAGTGTATTTCTTCAGTTCAGTTGGAAGAAACTGATTCTGACTCCCCAGTGAGCAAGACTTTTAGTGGAAAGACAATTTTACAGTACCTGTTCACAGAGTAGCTGGAAAACTAACCCATGGCAAGGACAGAAATCCAAAATGCTCATGACTTTCAGAAAGCAATACAGTGGACTTTTTCTCTCAGCCTCCCTGCCAAACAAGCCCCTCCACCTGTTTGTTCTTTCAGTGCAACTCTAAGGATATTTTCAAATTCCCAGGAATGGGATCTGCTTGTCCCACCATGGGTCATAACAAGTGTCTGTCATTACAAACACCATCCATGACTCTCTTAGTTTGCTGGGGCTGGCTAGAAGAAACTGTAACAGATTAGGGAGCTTAGCAGAAATTTATTCTTCCCAGTCTGGAGGCTAGGAGTCCAAGATTAAAGTGTCAGGAGGACTGGTTCCTTCTGAGGTCTCTCTCTCGGCCTGCAGGTGGGCCCCTTCTCACTGCGTCCTGGCAACATCTCTGTGAGCTTCCCACCACTGGTCTTTCCATGTGTCCAGGTTTTCTCTTCTTATAAGGATACCAATCAGCTGGATTAGGGCCCACTGTAATGACCTAATTTTAACTGAGTTCCCTCTTCAAATACCTTATGTCCAAATGCAGTCACATTCTGAGTCCCTTGTGGCTAAGCTAGTAAAGAATCCGCCTGCAATGTGGGAGACCTGGGTCTGATCCCTGGGTTGGGAAGATCCCCTGAAAGGGAAAGGCAACCCATTCCAGGATTCTGGCCTGAAGAATTCCATGGACTGTATAATCCATGGGGTTGCAAAGAGTTGGACACGACTGAGCGACTTTCACTCCACAACGCACTTACAGGCACGGCCAGAAATCACGTTTATCAGCTGTCTGGGCTTCCCTGAGCCCAGGCAAACCAACGTAACATCAGGCATCACAAGGACTAATCTGGGCGGAGAAAGCCATTCTGAGAAGAGAAATTGGAAATGACTAATAAAAACAAGTAAAATATTTTAAAGTCGTTAGTGATCTAAGAGGGCTTCCCTGGTGGCCCAGATGGTAAAGAATCTAAGAAATGCAAATAAAGCCACTAGATGACCCGACTACACAGTCAAAAGCCATATAAAGTCACAGATGGGAGACGATGTGGAGCAGAGGGAATTCTCCTCCTCCGCTGGCCAGTGTAAACTGATGCTGGTGAGCACTTTTGCAACGTCTCATGGAAGTGGAAGAGTCCACGCCCCAGAAATTCCCCTTGTCTGTATACAAACACAATTCACCCCTGTGTACAAAGAGATAAACAAGGTGTGTTCAAGGCAGTCATTTCTGGGACTGAACAAAGAAATCCCCAAACAACCTAATTATCCATCAAGTGAATAATGACAAACTGTAATACCAGTGAAAATAAGTGGACAGGAGATGCACGTGTCAGCACAGACAGATCTCACTAAACTGAGCAGGAAGAGGAGGAGCTTAAGCAGCAGAACACGATATTATTTGCATAAAGTTTAAAAACATGCAAATCCAAGCTGCATGAATCACCTGGGAACGCAAACCTACATAGTAGAAATCTACTTAAGAAAGAACGTGTGAGTGCGTGCGAGTGTGCGCGCTAAGTCGCTTCAGTCATGCCCAACTCTCTGCGACCCCATGGACTCCTCTGTCTATGGGATTCTCCAGGCAAGAGCACTGGAGTGGGTTGCCATGCCCTCTTCAGGGGATCTGCCTGACCCAGGGATCGAACCCAGGTCTCCCGCATTGGCAGGCTGGTTCTTTACCATGAGAGTTGCCTGGAAAGCCCAAGAAAGAACATGGGGCACGATAAACGCCAGATTCTGGATGGTGAAAGGGCCGAGGAGCATGACAGAGTGGGGGACACCTGGAGCTTTAAGTCATCAGTACTGTTTCATTTCTTGAGCTGCATAGTACAAAGTATTCGCTGTAATGTATTTAAAACCTCTGTATGTATTGAATTCATCATAGTAATTTTAGAAAAGATCCCTACCTTCACTCATAATTACAGAAGTGCAAATATTGCAGAAGGTTTAATTTCCCAGAAAAAAAAAAAATATTGATGTGGAAGCGCTCCTCTTTTGAGGCATTCCTTTTTCAGGCCGGATGAAGTGAATCAACACACTGGCACTTCACAAAGCTTCTGACACAAAGAATCTTAATTTGCAGAGACCTAGCATACATGAAGAAAGAACAATTAATTCTAGGCATGAAGGTAATTATTCAAATCCAGTGCGCATTCCTAGCCCGTGACGAGTACAGAGCCTGGATCTGCACAACTTTTTCAGGAAACACATGAGCATAATGTAATGTGATGATGCATTTAACTGATTCACTAAAACAACATTTTTGAACTACACTCTGCTTAAAGAGCAGTAAGACTTTCCCGGATCAGTGTTGCAGGGCCTGTGCTGTATAGCCCAGGTGTCTGAGTTCAAAATAACCAGACAGCAGTGACCGCGCTGTGCTCTGTTCAGCGGCTCGGTCGTGTCTGGCTCTGAGACCCTCTGGACTGCAGCCCACCAGGCTCCTCTGTCCATGGATTCTCCAGGCCAGAAGACTGGGTTGCCATTTCTTTCTCCAGGGGATCTTCTCGACCCAGAGATCGAACCCGGGTCTCTCTTCTGCATTGCAGATGGATTCTTTACCAGCTGAGCAACCTGCGAAGGCCAGAAGTGACCATTTGCTTTTTAAAAAGATAATTATAATATTAAATAACTTAGGCTAAACAGAGAGAAAAAAGTAGTTTTATTCATGTGAGTAACTCATCTAACATTTAAAGGATGGTAAAAGCAAGGTGGGGTTCCCAGGTGGCTCAGTTGTAAAGAATTCAACTGCCAGTGGAGGAGACAGTGGTGAGATCCCTGGGTAGGAAAGATCCCCTGGAGGAAGGCATGGCAACCCACCCCAGTATTCTTGCCTGGAGAATCCCATGGACGGAGGAGTCTGGTGGGCTACAGTCCATGGGTTGCAGAGTCAAACACGACTTAGCTACTAAGCAACAACAACAACAAAAGGGAAGCTAAACCAACATTGCTGGGTACAGAGTAGGCATAAGAAATAGGTCTTATTCTCCCACGTTATAAATAAACTGAGCACTAGGTCAGATAAGTTATGTAATGCCAGACAGCCAGAAAGGAGCCAGATTGGAGTATGAATTCCATTCCTCTTCATTCTAAATCCCATACCCTTCTTCCTGGGAGACAGCTAGCTAATAAGCAGAAAAAGACGTAGACAGTTTCTCTTATGACATTTTTCAGATGACATTAGAGGAGACATTGCGTGTGTGTATTTAAGATTATGTGATTATAAAACTGATTTTAAAACCAGAGGTGATAATCTCCTTCTTAACAAGGTTATTTGTGGGACAGTAAACAAACTCAGAATTTTTTTTTTTAAAAAAGGGCAACATCAGACACATATCTGGCAAAGCACTAGCTTAGGCTGTAGAAGACCCCACCATACCGGACCCTGCCACTATCTGTGAGGCTGAGAACAAGACCCATGATCCTCTGTGAGGACAAAACTACTCAAAATAGTTATGGAAACATGGCAAAAGCCAGATCACTTATATCCGGTTACTCTGTAGGTACAACCACTGTCTAGAAATAAAATTATATTCCTCCATAGGGTATGTTAGACTTCTAACCAAAAACTCTACTATTTTTGATGTCATAAATTTGTTGTTTAATCTCTCAGTTGTGTCTGACTCTTTTGCAACCCCCATGGACTGTAGCCCACCGGGCTCCCCTGTCCATGGGATTCTCCAGGCAAGAACACTGGAGGGAGTGGGCATTTCCTTCTCCAGGGGATCTTCCTGACCCAGGGATTGAATCCCCATCTCTTGCATTGCCGGTGGATTCTTTACTGCTAAGCCACTGGGGAAGCCCTGTGAAAGGTTATTCTCTTTTGAAACTGGGCATCAGATATTTGGGGGTTGTTTGTTTTAGAGCTACATATAGATACTGAAGTCAGAATGCTTAAATTCAGAAGTAATTTATTATTTCTGAATTTCAGTTCCACTTGGTCTTTGATGCTGCTATTCTTCCCCATTATTTCACAATGAGGTTGGAAAGGAAGGCTGAGTATGAGACATCTTAAAGGAGAACCTTTAAGATCTTACACACTGAACAGATGAAGGAACAGGAATGCAAGGGGCACACCTCGCTGGACTCCCAGGGTGGTTGCCGGGCTGACGGCCTGGACAGCGCTGCCACTGACCAGCGCAGAACCTGTGGGACAGGATCAGGTCTCACAAAAACACGACAAAGCAAGTTTTGGATATGTTGAACTGGAAGAGCCTATGGACGATCGAAGGTGCCCTGGATGTCCGGTTCTCTGGAGCTCAGTAGAAGGTTGCAGGCTGGGCACCAAAGAGCCTTCGTTATTCGTGAGCTATCTGCTTTCATCTGTCAGGCACAGAGCTAGATTCTGGTGACTCGAGGTTGAAGAAAACAGATCCCTACTCTCATAGGTTAGCATATGAGAGATGGGAAGATAAATGGTAACACACTGATACATGCTCCAGTATGGGCACATTAATGATACGTGGATGCTAAAGAGAGGCCCGAATCTTCCTGGAGGCATCGAGGATATTTCACAAAAATAATGGTTATTAACTCTGTCTTGAAATGGGTGTTAGACTTTGAAACTACAGATTTCAAAGTTGTCTGCTTGGACTTGCGACAATACTTACAGGATTGTCTGAGTTAGCAAATAAAAACATTTAACTCCCAGTTCAATTTGATATTCAGATAAACAGTGAATCATTTTACAGTATAAATATTCTTTTTGTTAATATGAAATTAAATTGACTGGGCAACCGTATTTTTTTCTGGCAACCCTAATTATTTATCAGTATCATTTAAAGAGTAGTGTGAGAGAGATGAAATTAGTTAAATATCAAAAGATAGTTATTTAATGTTACCTTGTTTAATGATATGTAACAAAATGAAATATCAAATAGTTACTGTTAGAAACCAGACAAAATTTTAAGACTAGACAATGTGTATCACAAATACTATCTTTTCCAAATGTTTCCTAGAATATATGATAATTTAGTGATGTTTTAAAAAATATCTCTAAAATCTTGGGAGGAAAAATCACATGAACTAGGCCTTTGACATCTGCAGTACTGACACTAGTGAGGTAAGACTCTCCTTGGCCTTAATAACATCCAGACAATATTACTGCTACACTCCCGAAAAACTTCAGCATCGTAACCACGGTGACAGCTGGTTCTCTGACCATGCTGACAGCTGCGACTCTTTTGCTGGAAATGTCACTGCTGATTCCACCTGAGTCATGCTGGTGAGCCTGCTTGTGAAGCTATGTTCAGCCCAACAGTATTGGTAATAATGAGCAAAACGGGTTATGGAAATCCTGACTTCTGCCACGGTAATTTTAAAAGTTACATTTTAACCATTAATTCCAACATCTCTCACCTTCAGACATTTCCAAGATGGCAAATGAGAGAGTTAATCACCCTGGAATTTTATTACCCGAACAATGAAATGTGATGGTTGAAATAAATCATCTCTAAATGCTGAAAATCTGTACTTCCCGGACACACAGCCCTCCCACCTGAGGCCTTGCTGACCCCAGGGAGAAGGGAGGCCAGGCAAGCCTGAGCTGGTGTTCCCCTAATGTGCCTGGGCTACAAGGCAGGAGAACGGGGTTTGATCCCTGGGTCAGAAAGACCTCCTGGAGAAGGAAATGGCAACCCACTCCAGTATGCTTGCCATGAAAATTCCATGGACAGAGGAGCCTGGCTGGCGATAGTCCATAGGGTTGCAAAGAGTCGGACACGACTGTGCAACCAAGCACACATACCATGTACATGCCAGCTTAAAGCTGCTGCTGCTGCTAAGTCACTTCAGTCGTGTCCAACCCTCAGTGACCCCATGGACTGCAGCCTACCAGGCTCCTCCATCCATGGGATTCTCCAGGCAAGAGTACTGGAGTGGGGTGCCATCGCCTTCTCCAGCTTAAAGCTATTTAGCAACAACAACAACAACAACAAAAACAACAAAGAACAGTGCCCAAGACAGGAATGAAATTAAAATTATTTCTACAAAATCTTCTGAGTCCACTTAGTGGTCTTTATTACTGAGACACATCAAACACATGGCTGGAGATAATCCAGCTAGTAGTTTGCTTTGATATCATCACTGTCATCTCATTATTGAAAAATGGATAAAAATGTCTCCCAAATCTTGAAAGCTTTTGTCTAATTTAATAAGTGTAGATTCCATAGAATCAAAGTGAGTGTTATCTAGTTTTAACAAAACTCATATAGTAATTAGTATGTACCAGGAACTATTCTTAACATTCTATTATTAACACTAACTTAGTCTTTACTTAAATAAAGACAGAAATGGTATGGACCTAACTGGCATGCTGTGGTTCATGGGGTCGCAAAGAGTCAGACACGACTGAGTGATTGAACTGAACTGAACTGAACAGAAGCAGAAGGTATTAAGAAGAGGTGGCAAGAATACACAGAAGAACTATACAAAAGAGATCTTCGTGACCCAGATAACCACGATGGTGAGATCACTCACCTAGATAGAGCCAGACATCTTGGAATGTGAAGTCAAGTGGGCCTTAGGAAGCATCACTACGAACAAGCTAGTGGAGGTGATGGAATTCCAGTTGAACTGTTTCAAATTCTGAAATATGATGCTGTGAAAGCGCTGCACTCAATATGTCAGCAAATTTGGAAAACTCACCAGTGCCCACAGGACTGGAAAAGGTCAGTTTTCATTCCAATCCCGAAGAAAGGCAATGCCAAAGAATGCTCAAACTACCGCACAATTGCACTCATCTCACACGCTAGAAAAGTAATGCTTAAAATTCTTCAAGCCAGGCTTCAGCAATACATGAAATGTGAACTTCCAGATGTTCAAGCTGGTTTTAGAAAAGGTGTAGGAACCAGAGATCAAATTGCCAACATCTGCTAGATCATTGAAAAAGCAAGAGAGTTCCAGAAAAACATCTATTTCTGCTTTATTGACTATGCCAAAGCCTTTGACTGTGTGGATCCCAGTAAACTGTAGAAAATTCTGAGAGAGATGGGAATACCAGACCACCTGATCTACCTTCTCAAAAATCTGTATTTAGGTCAGGAAGCAACAGTTAGAACTGGACATGGAACAACAGACTGGATCCAAATCGGGGAAGGAGTATGTCAAGGCTGTATATCGTCATCTTGCTTATTTAACCTATATGCAGAGTACATCATGAGAAACACTGGGCTGGAAGAAGCACAAACTGGAATCAAGATTTCCGGGAGAAATGTCAATAACCTCAGATATGCAGATGACACCACCCTTATGGCAGAAAGTGATGAAGAAATAAAGAGTCTCTTGTTGAAAGTGAAAGAGGAGAGGGAAAAGGTTGGCTTAAAGCTCAACATTTAGCAAACTAAGATTATGGCATCCGGTCCCATCACTTCATGGCAAATAGATGGGGAAACAATGGAAACAGTTACAGAATTTATTTTTCTGGGCTCCAAGAGCACTGCGGATGGTGATTGCAGCCATGAAATTAAAAGATGCTTGTTCCTTGGAAGAAAAGTTATGACCAACCTAGACAGCATATTAAAAAGCAGAAACGTTACTTTGCCAACAAAGGTCCATCTAGTCAAAGCTATGGTTTTTCCAGTGGTCATGTATGGATGTGAGAGTTGGACTATAAACAAAGCTGAGCCTCGAAGAACTGATGCTTTGAACTGTGGAGCTGGAGAAGACTCTTGAGAGTCCCTTGGACTGCAAGGAGATCCAACCAGTCCATTCTGAAGGAGATTAGTCCTGAGTGTTCATTGGAAGGACTGATGCCGAAGCTGAAGCTCCAATACTTTAGCCACCTGATGTGAGGAGCTGACTCATTTGAAAAGACCCTGATGCTGGGAAAGACAGAAGGCAGGAGGAGAAAGGGACGACCGAGGATGAGATGGTTGGATGTCATCACTGACTCAACGGACGTGAATTTGAGGAAGCTTCGGGAGTTGGTGACAGACAAGGAAGCCTGGCGTGCTGCCCTCCACGGGGTCACAAAGAGTCGGACACGACTGAGCGACTGAACTGAAGTGACTCTTTGCTTAAAATGCCAATGGGAAAGCAGTGGGCCAGAGAGATTCCCACAGTTAAATGAGCTAGAGCATGGCAGGACCATAAGTGGAACCCAGGCAGGCGGGTTCCAGCACAGGGCTCTTGAACACAGTGGCAGGCTGGCTCTCCCATACTAAACTGTTGATAACATTAATTTACGACCGTATTCAAATGAACCTAGGCAAGTATTAAGTGCTGACCAGGAACCAGACACTTTACCCAAATGATCTCAGATCTTTAGCATCTTTTATCATCTTCAGGTCACTGGCAAAGCCCAGAGCTTGAGACTTGAAACATGCTAGGCTGGAGGTTTCAGCCGAGGTCGGAACGGCTTTAAAGCCCAGGTACTTTCTGTTCTCCAAGACTGCCTCCTTATGGAGCCTTGGGAATAGTGCTGGGGCTCTTCACTTTTCAGAACTCTTTTTCCCTAGGATCTATTTGCATTGAAAAATGCTACAAGAATACTCATAATTAAATAAGGCAGGTAGAACAGAGGCATGCATGCCCACACCCATGCCAACAAGCACCTGCAGCTTAACCTGTAGAACAGGCTCTTCAGCAAAGACAGTTTCTTGAGAGGAGAACTACAGTCCATTCATCCTGTGTTCTCAGAGTCTGAGACAGTGTTTGGATAAAGTTGGTGCTCAGTAAAACTCTGAATGAAGTAACTCCTGAAGGCATATCCACATTCCTTTAATGTAGGAATTTCTATTTAAGATAAATGTCAGGAACACAGGAGTACAATTTATTACGTAGCCGTTTCCAGGACAAGGGAACCACTGATAACTTGGTTCCTAAAGTCAAGTTCTAGTGAGAACTACAACTCCTAACGCCACCTTCTTAAAACCCCCAGATCAAAGTTACATATCCCTCCAAATCTATCAGCAAATGAAATCAACTCTAAACAACAGCAAACTAAGTTATCATTAGGAAAGCATCTATATACATTTCATTTACACTTACTCTGAGCCAAACATCCTCTTCAGTTCAGTTCAGTCGCCCAGGCGTGTCCGACTCTTTGCAACCCCATGAACTGCAGCACACCAGGCCTCCCCGTCCATCACCAACTCCCAGAGCTTGCTCAGACTCATGTACATCAAGTCGGTGATGCCATCCAACCACCTCCTCCTCTGCCGTCCCCTTCTCCTCCTGCCTTCAATCTTTCCCAGCATCAGGCTCTTTTCAAATGAGTCCGCTCTTTACGCTTACCAGAACTCTTAGCAGTGCGCAAAAGCAGTATTTCCTTTGTGTTTCTTGTAAAAAATCTTGGAAATCTCAAATAGAGTTAGGAGACCAGCAGGGGGAGCCCTCACACCCGGGGACGTGGCCGAGCCCAACAGGAAGGAAAAAGACTCTTCTTTCCTGGCAAGGTCTCAGCCGGTGGAAAGCCATGGGCTCCATTTCCTCAGTCCTGCCCGCTTCCACCTCCCCTCTGTGAAAGCGTTCCCCTTTCTTTGCCATCTTGGGACCTGCATGGCATATGGCTTGCCATGGTTACAGACCCCAAGTTACAATTCTCTGCTGATCCTGAGTAAACTCATCTTTGTTGGAGAAACATATGGCAGTCTATCTCAGGTCAACACACTACAGATGAAAGAGCGTATGTATTTCTTAAAGGGAGTCAGGAAAATGAAGAGGATGAATGGTAAAGCAAAAAAATCAAACTAGCAAAGCACCGGTTAAATGTCTTATCTTTGCCCACACATGAATATAGATGCTTTAGAAATAATACATTTTATTTATAAAAATCAAATACACACACTTGTATTTCTATGGAATGCAGACTGACCATACTATGTGATGCCGTGGAGGTGTGTGTACCTGTGTGCACACACACACTCCTTAGAGGCCGTCGACCTGGAAATGGTTTGTTCTCAGAGTCTGTTTCTAGGTCAGCTTTTGGCGGCTGGATCATACGTTCTCTTTGAAAGCAACGTGGCAGGTTGGCGCTGTGGGAATGGAAGCATATAGGAGGCGCAGCTTCTCCTCTGCAAGGAGACACTGGTCTATTCTCGTCATGTACTAAGAAAGAGCACACATATAAAAATAGTATTAGGGGGAACACAAAGTGGGGAAGAAAGAAAGCTTCTTTATATGTCTGGGGCATGAAACACACAGAACTCAGCTCAACATTGGCCACTGGCCTTATAGTCCAGTGATCCATCCCAAGCCCCATTGCAGCTCTGTGGTCAGTCACAGAGTCCTCTGAGAGACACGGAAGAAGAGGGGAAGTCACTCTCCAATCCAGCTTAGAGGAACTGTGCATTAAGATAAGCTCACCAAAAGGCTGAATTTGCAACGAACAGCGCTGCAGGAAAACACCCTAGTGCTTTGTTCATGCAAATGGATGTTACACCAGTTAAATCCTCAGTGGCTTCTCCCATCGTTTTCTTCTGTGATTTTATTTATTTTCCAAAATTTTAATTGTCATTAAAAAAGCTTAGATAACAATAAACATTTACGTGGTGAATTCTGCTGAAAAGAATTAGCTAAGGAAACACCATGTAAGCATCTGCTGCTGCTGCTATACAATAAAAGATAAAGGAGTTGAAATGAAGCATTCAAACATGCAAACAATTTTTTAAAACCTGAACAGCAGGAATAAGGTACTTAAGTCACTCATCACTTTTAATTTCAGTATTTGAGATGTACCCCTCCCCTCAACAAAACAAAGCCAGAACTGAAATAATTTCTAACCTTTAATAATGAATAATGAAACTGTAATAATGAAACTCGTGAAATCTCATTTTACTAAGCACAACACTGAGCATCAAATGGGACAGAATAGAAAGTCCAGAAATAAACCCATGCATTTATGCCAATTAATTGACAACAAAGAAGGCAAGCATATACAATGGGGCAGAGACAGTCTCTTCAACAAGTGGTGCTGGGAAAACTGGCCAGCTGCATGAGAAAAATGCAAATAGATTGTTCTCTAACACCATATACAAAAATAAACTCAAAATGGATTAAAGACCTAAATGTAAGGCTGGATACCAGAAAACTCTGAGGGAAACATAAATAGAACACTCTTTGACATAAATTAGAGCAGTTATGTTTTTGGATTCATCTCCTAAACAAAGGAAGTAAAAGCAAAAAATAAACAAATGGGACCAATTAAACTTAGAAGCTTTTGCACAGAAAAGGAAACCGTCAACAAAGTGAAGAGAACCTACTAGTGGGAGAAAATACTTGTAAATGCTATGGCAGACAAGGGGCTAATACACTACACATATAAATAGTTCATACAGCTCAACATAAAAAAAAAAACCACATCAAAAAAAAAAAAAACATGGAGAATACAGACAGAACCCAATTAAAAAACTGGCAGAGAAACTGAATAGACATTTTCCCAAAAAGGAAATGCAGACGGCGAGTAGGCACAGGAAAAGATGCTCACCACCACCACCATCAGGGAAATGGAAGTCAGAGTGACAGAGAGAGGCCCATCAGAATGGCCAGCGTCAAAAAGAACAGATCGAACAAATGCTGGCAAGGACAAGGAGAAAAGAGAGCCCTCATGCACTGCTGCTGGGAATATAAAGGGGTGTGACCACTGTAAAAACAGAACTCCCATGCAGTCCAGAAATTCCATTCCTGGGTATGCATCCCAAAATCCCCCAAACACGAATTATGAAGATAGACACACCCCAATATTCATAGCAGCGTCATTCACAACTGCCAAGACACAGAGGCAACTTGTGTCCATCAACAGATAAGTGGATAAAGGTGTGCCTGCCTCTCCATCTAAGGAATACTAGACAGCCGTAAAAAATGAAATAACGCCATCTGCAGGAATATGGCTGGACTTAGAGTTATCACACTAAGTGAAGCCAGGCAGAAAGAGAAAGACAAAACCATGAGACACCACTTATATGTGGAATCCAAAAACGAAGCAGACTCACAGAACAAACTAGTGGGTATCCGTCAGGACAGGGAAGGTAGGAGGGGCAATATAAAGGTAGGGGATTAAGAGGTACAAACTGTTGTACAAAATAAGCTACAAGGATATACTGCTTAACACGGAGAGAACAGACAATAGTAAGTGGAATATAACCTTTAAAATTGTGAATCACTATATTATATACCTGTAACTCCCTTAATACATCAACTATACTACAATAAATGAAAAATACAATGACTATAGAACTGAAAAGACCCTGATGCTGGGAAAGATTGAAGGCAGGAGGAGAAGGGGACGACAGAGGATGGGATGGCTGGATGGCATCACCGACTCGATGGACATGGGTTTGAGTGAACTCCGGGAGCTGGTGATGGACAGGGAGGCCTGGCGTGCTGCCGTCCATGGGGTCACAAAGAGTCGGACATGACTGAGCGACTGAACGACAGCAAAAACAGAACTGAAGCACAATTTTAAAGAAATACCTTCTGTTTTCCTTTTAGCTATGCCATTTTTTCCAAAGGAAATAAATATTTAAGAAAATTAAAAAAAATTGACTTGTGACACATGGCTGAGTAGTTTTCAAGTTGACTTCCCAAAAGCTGTATCATACCACCGATTTGAAAGAAGCCTGATGAAAAATACTTTTGTGTGTTTGTGTGAGTGGACATTATGTATGAGTACAAAGCAAGAAGTAATCTTCAAGAAAAAGAAAAGTGGATTCAAAGCTCTGTTTTCATAGAGATGATTCATTTTCTGTACCTTTTCATCACACTTGCTACTCACAGCAGCTGGCAGCAAGAAACCAATTCATGCTGCTTGTAAGTCTAGCTGTAAAGGATTTTCATTTGTATGAAGCATTTAATCTATAATTCAGCAAATCTATATAAACAAGCTCTTCTGCTCATCTGGATCTCTGCCATGACAATATTCAGTGTTGTTAATATTACAGCAGCTGGTCATCAATATCATTAACAGAACCAAAGTGTGTTAAACTGCTTTCAAGCCTGTGGTGTTCTTTTTGAAGCTGAGTAGAAGTGGAAAATACTACTTCAACACATGGGAAAAGCCATCCATGTGCTTTGGGACCAAACACATCCATCATTTGTCTCAGTCAATCAGATAGGTCCTGCGGACATCAGTGCAAACACTTAATGTGACTGATTGGCAGAGACAGAGCTGTGTAAAAAGTCAGCCCATCTAATTCCTCACTCTTTTATGCACTTGGCTTACAACGGTCAGTGCAGCGAATTGCATTGCTTCATAAAGAGCCTTTTTGCTCCCAAACTCTTTACACACTGACAGTCTTTGGAAAGCAATTTTTCAGCCTCAGATGACATCATAACTCTCTTTATTATCTCAGCTTCCTGACCTACCTGCCATGCCCATGGGGCCACCCAAGACGGGCGGGTCATGGTGGAGAGGTCCGAAAGAAAGGGGTCCACTGGAGAAGGGAATGGCAAACCACTTCAGTATTCTTGCCTTGAGAGCCCCATGAACAGTATGAAAAGGCAAAATGATAGGATACTGAAAGAGGAACTCCCAGGTCAGTAGGTGCCCAATATGCTACTGGAGATCAGTGGAGAAATAACTCCAGAAAGAATGAAGGGATGGAACCAAAGCAAAAACAACACCCAGTTGTGGATGTGACTGGTGATAGAAGCAAGGTTCTGAGACGTTAACAGGCAGGAAGGCCACAGGTCTTCAAACAGAGGAAATAGCCTGCAAGTGTCAGACATTTTTCTCTCTCTGAAGCGGCAGGAGGAAACAAACTAACAATATTTTTTCCTTCTCTATGCAAATTTAAAAGGAGGTTTCTCTTAAAATTCTGTGTTGCCATAGTGACACCTGGTTTCACCTGAAGTTAACCAATGCATTTTTCTTATGGAAATGTTTATCTTAAGCTATGCTAATGTACTATGCATTTACCCCAAACTCTGTCTTCAAGTCAGTTCCACCTTTTGGCTCAGAACCTTCTTGATAAACCAGTGTGTTATACTCCGATATTGTTCCTCTAATCTGTGTAAATGAAAGTGTTTGTGTGGTGCTCTGCCCTTCTTCAAGATTCAGGTTAATCATTTTATGGCCCAGGATGAACCATTTGGTGCAAAGATTATCACAAAGTTAATCATTTTATGGCCCAAGATGAACCATTTGGTGCAAAGATTATCACAAAATGTATCTTATGGGTGAGGGGCCTGGTGCCATTCTGAATTTTAAGACATTCTTTTCTCTCATTAATAGACTGCTAATGACTATTCTTCAAGAGATGGGAATACCAGACCACCTGACCTGCCTCTTGAGAAATCTGTATGCAGGTCAGGAAGCTACAGTTCGAACTGGACATGGAACAACAGACTGGTTCCAAATAGGAAAAGGAGTACATCAAGGCTGTATATTGTCACCCTGCTTATTTAACTTATATGCAGAGTACGTCATGAGAAACGCTGGACTGGAAGAAACACAGTCCACAAGCTAGAATCAAGATTGCCGGGAGAAATATCAATAACCTCAGATATGCAGATGACACCACCCTTATGGCAGAAAGTGAAGAGGAATTAAAAAGCCTCTTGATGAAAGTGAAAGAGGAGAGTGAAAAAGTTGGCTGAAAGCTCAACATTCAGAAAATGAAGATCATGGCATCTGGTCCCATCACTTCATGGGAAATAGATGGGGAAACAGTGGAAACAGTGTCAGAGTTTATTTTGGGGGGCTCCAAAATCACTGCAGATGGTGATTGCAGCCATGAAATTAAAAGACGCTTACTCCTTGGAAGAAAAGTTATGACCAACCTAGATAGCATATTCAAAAGCAGGGACGTTACTTTGCTGACTAAGGTCCGACTAGTCAAGGCTATGGTTTTTCCTGTGGTCATGAAAGGATGTGAGAGCTGGACTGTGAAGAAGACTGAGAGGCTAAGAATTGATGCTTTTGAACTGTGGTGTTGGAGAAGACTCTTGAGAGTCCCTTGGACTGCAAGGAGATCCAACCAGTCCACTCTGAAGGAGATCAGTCCTGGATGTTCTTTTGGAAGGAATGATGCTAAAGCTGAAGCTCCAGTACTTTGGCCACCTCATGCGAAGAGTTGACTCTTCGGAAAAGACTCTGATGCTGGGAGGGATTGGGGGCAGGAGGAGAAGGGTGCGACCGAGGATGAGATGGCTGGATGGCATCACCGACTCGATGGACATGGGTTTGAGTGAACTCCG
Organism: Capricornis sumatraensis; assembly: GCF_032405125.1. Taxonomy (NCBI): domain Eukaryota; kingdom Metazoa; phylum Chordata; class Mammalia; order Artiodactyla; family Bovidae; genus Capricornis; species Capricornis sumatraensis. Next base: position 61,501,220 of record NC_091089.1, read on the forward strand.
GGAGTTGGTGGTGGACAGGGAGGTCTGGCGTGCTGCGATTCACGGGGTTGCAGAGAGTCGGACACGACTGAGCGGCTGAACTGAACTGACCGACCTACTCTCAGGGCTCCATGCTGTTCTTTGTGCCTTGGAAGCTCTTTGCTTTTCTCTTTGTTTAGTTGATTCTTTCTCATCCTTCAGACCTCAGAGCCAGCATTACTTTCTCAGGGAAACCTTGCTGCGGCCCTCTCTACGTCTGGCTCCCACAGCAGAGGCGCTGCTATTGACCCGAACCTCTTCTTGGTAACAAGTGTCATAAGAACCACGTCAGAGTTCGTCCTTTTCTCTCACAAGGCCATCAGCACTAAGAAGGCAGAGATCAAGCCTGGTTTGGATTATCAACTATATTCAACTACTACAGAGGCTTTCAAAGAGTGGATCCTGGGGCTCCATAAGTATTTTCAAGTGGAAGAACTTGTGTCCTTAATACTATTATTATAAAAATGAAATACAACAAATTTTATATTACAATCTTATTGTCATTAATATTATTATTTATTTTTCCTATAAGCTCTTCCTAGAGCTTTGTAATGAACTAAAATATAGCCTTAACATCCTACTTTCAGAGATGATATAAATCCATGAATTACTAAAGCTACAATTTTTACAGATACACTCAATTTTCAATTATATGACTCAAAAAGTCATCCTCTCTGGAGTGTTCTTGCCCTTCACTCCTATAGTTAAGATGAAAGAACAGGTATCACTGAACCTGTTTATATAGGTGATCGATTTAAAACTATTTAAAGCTGAGTCAGTTTCAAAAATACTCTTGAAGAATAAAATCTCAGGTTAAACTTAGATCTTTTGTAGAGTGATTTTGACAGAGGTGACAGGAAGAAATATTTCCTTCTGGCATAAAATTAAATACTTCTTGGATTACCAAATCCAATCTATAGCTTTATTTTCTATTTTTAATGTCTTAGGTCACGCAGACTAAACTGAAATCTCATCCAGGCCTCCTCCACCCACTCAACACGTTCCTTAGCAGTCGAGCTCAAGTGCGTGGATGTTCTGGGATTTCAGTCGGCAATGCAGGGCGGACATGAATGTCATGTTAAGGACGAAAACGTCCGCATTCCTGTTCTTTCACGCTCTCCTTTCTCTAAAGCTGCTTCTCTTTCATTTTCTTCCCCAGAAGCTGGAGGTGGTAAAGGTCCTTCAGAGAACTCACCATAGATTATGGGACATTTCTCTCCGCTTAAAACCACTTGAAATTGTTTTGTGAAAATGAGGGGGTGGAATTACAGTAAATTGGGTAATTTATTTTTCCTTATCTTCCCTCACACCTCAGTATTTTGGTTTCAAGTGTAACGTGTATCATGGTATTTAAATTTGCAGGCCATCCATTACCCTAGGGTGCTTATCATCAGTAATTCTGTATGAGATGGGAAGAAAGCCAACATAAAATCATGCCTATACATTGAAATGAGGACACCTGTAAATGCCTTACTTTAGGGAAAAATGTTTAGGGAGTGAAGGAAATATCTGTGATCTTATTTTTTTAATGAAGATGTTCGCATTCATGTATTAACTTATATTATCCCTAATGTTTTGTGAGGTTCTCAGGCAAGAGCAAAAATGGAGGCTGCATTTTTATGATTAATTTTAAGGTTGTAAACAAAGCCTATGCCTGAGGTGAAAGGACTGATACCAAGTTAGGGGCTGAACGGGCCCCCAGGGAACAGGGGTACACGTGGAGTTCCCCTCATCTCTCTCATTTCCCACTCAGGATTTCTAGGCCACTTAGAGAGTCTCTTATAACTGTGTCACCATAGCAGAAGGGCAGGGCCAGACAGCCCTGTCAGAGTGGGGAGGAACCCGGTTCACCCAGCCACCCCCTTGGGGGCATCCACAGCAAAAGCAGGCTGTGGTGTCCCCCCGACTTCACAGGATGCTCTGCACGCTGCCCCTGGTGAGTCTTCTCCCAGAATCCCCAGTTGCCTAGTTGGTTACTGGGGTTCCAAAACTCTCAAAGAAGACTCGAAAGAAGGAAAAATGTTGACATGTGTGGTGTATCAGGGCAGCTGGAACAAGAAACCACAGGGCCTGAGGGCTTCCCTGGTGGCTCAGATAGATGGTAAGGAAGCAGCCTGCAGTGCGGGAGACCCGGGTTTGATCCCTGGGTGGGGAAGATCCCCTGGAGAAGCAAGTGGTGACCCACTCCAGTATTCTTGCCTGGAGAATTCCAAGAGCAGAGGAACCTGGTAGCCTACAGTCCCTGGAGTTCCAAGAGTCAGACACGACTGAGCAACACACACACAGGGCTTAAACTATAGAAATCTATTTTCTTGACATTTTGAAGGCTAGAAATCTGAGCTGGAGCTGTCCCCAAGGTTATTTTCCCCGAGGCCTCTCTCCTTGGCCTGTGAGTCCCACATTCTCCCTGTGTCCTAGCCTGGCTCTCCTCTGCGTACTTCACCCTGGTATCTCCTCGTGTGTCCCGTTTCTCTCCTCCTTTAAGGACACCGGCGGCTTCCCAGGTGGCTCAGTGGTAAAGAATCCACCTGCCAATGCGGAGCGTGGGTCGGGAAGACCCCCTCGAGGAGGAAATGGCAGCCCACTCCAGTGCTGTTGCCTGGAGAATCCCATGGACAGAGGAGCCTGGCGGGCTACAGTCCATGGGGTCACAGAAGAGTTGGACATGACTGAGCGCTGTCACACACATAAGGACACCGATAAACTGGATTAGGGCCTACCCTAACAACCTCACTTAACGTGGTCACTTCTTTAAAGACACCATCTTCAAACACAGTAGCATTTTGAAAATGGGGTTGGGGCTTGAATATATTCAAAGGGGACATAATTCAGCCTATCACAGCCCTCTTCGGTGTGGGACCACGCTGGGAGTCTCTCCTGCCGAGGTCTATAGGCAACCCCCGTTTTAAAAGCTCATGATCATCCCCATTTTACACATGAAGATACTGAGTCACAGGGTGGCTAAGCAACCTTGCCAGGACCCCAGAGGAAGCATGCAGTTCACCTCCAGAGCCTGTTCTTTTGGCCACAACCCTCTAAAGTGAAAGTGAAAGTTGCCAAGTCGTGTCTGACTCTTGTGACTCCATTCTCTAGGCCAGAATACTGGAGTGGGTAGCCTTTCCCTTCTCCAGGCGATCTTCCCAACCCAGAGATCAAACCCCGGTCTTCCACACTGCAGGCGGATTCTTTATCAGCTGAGCCACAAGGGAAGCCCAAGAATACTGGAGCGGGTAAGCCTATCCCTTCTCCAGCAGATCTTCCCAACCCAGGAGTTGAACCAGGGTCTCCTGCATTGCAGGCGGGTTCTTTACCAGCTGAACTAATGCTCCAAGACCTCTTTATAATGGAGGGTCACATGGCCCTGGCCACACCAAAGAGACTTTCTCTCTAGGAGTCTCTGACTCTGAGCTGGGCAAAGACAGTCTTTTCCCACTCTTATCCCAAAGTTGAAAGCTGATCAGCCTGCTCCTGGACATTTCCACCACCAGCTGGTAAAGCTTGCTTTAAAGAACCAAATCATTATAGGAAGATGCACAGAAAGGAGACCTGGCAAATCAAAGTCATGCTAGGGACACTGGTCCCTGTTGGCCCTGCCCTTTTTGAGGCTCGACCAGTTCTCCCCGAGTCTAATTCCCTGCTAGCTCATCTGGTAAAGAGCCCATCCGCAATGCAGGAGACCTGGGTTCGATCCCTGGGTTGGAAAGACCCCCTGGAGAAGGGAAAGGCTGCCCACTCCAGTATTCTGGTCCAGTATTCATGGACTATATAGTCCATGGGGTCGCAAAGAGTCGGATATGATTGAGTGACTATCATTTCACTTCAGTTCTCCCTACACTCAGCACTAACCAGCATCCTTTTGGGAAATTTTTGTTTGTGCTTTTTTTTTTTTTCTTTTAGCCAGAGTCAGCATTTGTTGCCTAGAACTGAAATAACCTTGACTAACACTCAAGGACCCATGATACAAAATTGAATTTGCTTTGGTGATGACCTCTCTTCATTGTTTAGATCCAACAGACGTACTTAACCAACATAAGTTGCCTTATTTAAATTAGTTCTTTTACTCCACAAACCCTGTTTTTCTGGTCTCTGTGTTAGGGAGGTCAATTTAACAGGAAGTCTTCCCTTGTAGCTCAGTCGGTAAAGAATCTGCCTGCAGTGCAGGAGACCCGGGTTCCATTCCTGGGTTGGGAAGATCCCCTGGAGAAGGAAATGGCAACCCACTCCAGTATCCTTGCCTGGAAAATCTCATGGACAGAGGGCTGCAGTCCATGGGGTCACAAAGAGTCGGGCACGACTGAGCGACTAACACTATTCCAGTGACTAGCTTGGAAGTGTTCTGGAAGTCAGCGTTGTTCTCTCCAGCCCTCAGATGTTCACTCCTACTATTAGTCTCTATATCACTACAGCGTGGCACCCTGAGACTTTAAGAAGGAATCATTAAGCTGTAGTTATATATCATTTGGCAAGAAAGAGTGAAAACCACTCTGTGGAATTCATCAGTACTGAAAATGACTTGGGGCATAATCATCAATGTGGAAAGCAAACTGCAGGTAGTTTATTTTTTAAATTCCCATTATCTGCTGTGGAAAGAGACATGGCAGCAGCAGAAAGTGATAAGTAGTTGGTGTATGAGTCATGGTGACACACCATTCAAATTCTAGAAAATAATTCCAAATTAAAATGCCACCCATTGTGGCTCCCCATTATTAACTGGGATCAGTCAATTTAGGCAGAACTACCAACCTGGCTGGAGTGAGGGCACAGCTTTAATTAAAAACACTTCAGTGTGGCTGAAAATTCACTTGCATAGTCAAGCTGAATAAATGATTGGAAATTTTAAAAAGCTGGTGAATCAGTTTCTCTTTATCTCTGCTCTTTGCCGGGATGGAGATTTTTACGGACATTCTTTGTATCCCTAACACTGTGCTCGCCATTGGTAGGGAATATATAATCAATCAGTGGAAGACAGCTTTCTCACACTAAAAGAAGGAAGAAAACCATGCGGGCAAAAGGCCGGTGGAGGACAGCTTTGGCAGGTCCCAGCAGAGAGAACCTTCCAGCCTCCTGAGCGTCCGGGGTAACTGTGACGACATATGGCGTAGTGCTCAGTGGCCAAGTCATATCTAACTCCTTTGCAACCCCATGGACTGTAGCTCACCAGACTCCTCCGTCTATGGAATCTTCCAGGCAAGAATACTGGAGTGGGTTGCCATTTCCTCCTCTGGGGGATCTTCCGGACCCAGGGATCAAATCCACGTCTCCTGCGTCGCCGGCACTGGCCGGTGGATTCTTTACCACTGAGCCACCTGTGAAGCACCCAATGTGACCGCACAGTGCATGGTAAAATTTCAGTATGCTGATCCAAAAAGAGTTTAATGGACAAAATAGAAAGCCCAGAGATAAATCCACACACCTATGGACACCTTATCTTTGACAAAGGAGGCAAGAATATGCAATGGAGTAAAGACAATCTCTTTAACAAGTGGTGCTGGGAAAACTGGTCAACCACTTGTAAAAGAATGAAACTAGAACACTTTCTAACACCATACACTAAAATAAACTCAAAATGGATTAAAGATCTAAACCTAAGACGAGAAACTATAAAACTCCTAGAGGAAAACATAGGCAAAACATTTTCTGACATAAATCACAGCAGGATCCTTTATGACCCACCTCCCAGAATACTGGAAATAAAAGCAAAAATAAACAAATGGGACCTAATTAAACTTAAAAGCTTTTGCACAACAAAGAAAACTATAAGCAAGGTGAAAAGACAGCCTTCACAATGGGAGAAAATAATAGCAAACGAAGCAACCAACAAAGAATTAATCTCAAAAATATACAGGTAGCTCCTGCAGCTCAATTCCAGAAAAATAAATGACCCAATCAAAAAATGGGCCAAAGAACTAAACAGACTTTTCTCCAAAGAAGACATACAGAGGGCTAACAAACACATGAAAAGATTGTCAACATCACTCATTATCAAAGAAATGCAAATCAAAACCACTATGAGGTACCATTTCACACCAGTCAGAATGGCTGTTATCCAAAAGTCTACAAACAATAAATACTGGAGAGGGTGTGAAGAAAAGGGAACCCTCTTACACTGTTGGTGGGAATGCAAACTAGTTCAGCCACTATGGAGAACAGTGTGGAGATTCCTTAAAAACTGGAAAGAGAATTGCCATAAGACCCAGCAATCCCACTGCTGGGCATACACACTGAGGAAACCAGAACTGAAAGAGACGTGTATCCCAATGTTCATCGCAGCACTGTTTACAACAGCCAGGACGTGGAAGCAACCTCAATGTCCATTGGCAGACGAATGGATAAGAAAGCTGTGCTACATATACACAATGGAGTATTACTCAGCCATTTATTCGAATCAGTTCTAATGAGGTGGATGAAACTGGAGCCTATTATAGAAAGTGAAGTAAGTTAGAAAGAAAAACACCAATACAGTATACTAACGCATATGTATGAAATTTAGAAAGATGGTAACGGTGACCCTGTATGTGAAACAGCAAAAGAGACACAGATGTATAGAACAGTCTTTTGGACTCTCTGGGAGAGGGCGAGGGTGAGATGATTTGAGAGAACATCATTGAAACATGCATATTATCATATGTGAAACAGATCGCCAGTCCAGGTTTGATGCATGAGACAGGGTGCTCAGGGCTGGTGCACTGGGATGACCCTGAGGGATGGGATCGGGAGGGAGGTGGGAGGGGGGTTCAGGATGGGGAACACGTGTACACCCATGGCTGATTCATGTCAATGTCTGGTGAAAACCACCACAATATTGTAAAGTAATTAGTCTCCAATTAACATAAATTAATTAAAAAAAAAACCAAAAAGTTTATGAGAGTAGACAGAGGAAACAGCTTAATTTAAAAGACCCAAACATTACTTCATAGGACAATATACAGAACATTGAGAAGCATTATCAGTACAGGAATATATCATCTCTAAGATTATACAGCCTCTGCTTGGATTCTCAGTGTCAAACCTAACGTCCCTGACTTACTCCCAAACCTCTTACTGGGACTTGGGACTAGCGGGTGGGGAAGCCACGCCATTTCTTAAAGGCAGACGGGTAATTGTGGTGGTCTGACAACGATCAAGACAAACTAATTTTTGAAACGCATTTTAGAAGAAAATATGTTTATAGTCGTGATTCCCCCTCACCCCCAGCTAACCCCTAAGGACGGGGGGAGCCTGGTGGGCTGCTGTCTATGGTGTCACACAGAGTCGGACACGACTGAAGTGACTTAGCAGCAGCAGCAGCAACCCCTATAAACCACTTCTTAGAAACACAATGGCACACAGCATGGGCTCGAGTGCCGCATAATCTAAGAGCTGCTGCTGCGGAGTCAACAGTAAGGGCCATGACACAGATCGGGAGCGGCATCGTCACCATCAACAGGAACGGGGCCAGGCTGAGCCTGGAAGGAGATGGATGAGCGCTATCATGTGGCCTCAACTTCTTTAACAACTGTTCCCAACGCGCCTACCCTGGCTTCCCTGGTGGTTCAGCAGTAAAGAATCCACCTGCCAAGCAGGAGATGAGGGTTCGATCCCTGGGTCAGGAAGATCCCCTGGAGGAGGGCATGGCAACCCTTTCCAGCTCTTGCCTGGGAAGTCCCATGGCCAGAGGAGCCTGGTGGGCTATGGAACATGGGGTCACAAAAGAGTTGGATATGACTTAGCTACTCAACAACAACCCTAGGCTGTAGAAGCATTAAACAAATATGAAATTGCAGAAAAATCCTTACTGACCAAATCTGGAGTGTTAAAATTGCCTCCAAATAGAAAATCGGCCAATTTTTGAGATTCTAAGCCACAAGGTAGATTCCCTAGCAACAGAGGCAGCTGTCCAAGGCTGCCTGTCAGTATCTAGCAGTGACAAAAAGGTGGAGCACCCACAAGTCCTGACTGCCCTCTGCTGTGATCTGATAGACTGAATTGCCAGTTCCTCCCCTCGTACATTATTTGACTTGATCTCCCTAGAGCAAATCCCTGAGTAGCTCCCTGCCACCCAGATCTCCTGACAAGACAGACAGACAGACAGGCAGGGGCAAAGCTACGTTCACCTTTCTGAAAGCTGTTCCTTTAGCAGAGCAATGTTGCTTTTTTTTCGTTATCTTACTTTTCGGTTTATTTGAAGCATCCGGGAAAGATTTATGTTCCTATTTCTGATGCAGTTTGCCAATTTCCATTGCTTTAAATCATCAAGGCTCTTTCTGAAACAGAGGCAGGCTCCTCACCAACCAGGGGTCTTAACTGCAAGTCTGGAAGCTCTTATAGGCAGGATAAGCTCCAGACATAAAGGTTAGTTTCATAAGGTCTGTTTTATAGAGGCCTCATGGTCCTGCAACGTATCCTTTCTTCATGGAAAGTGAGAGATATGCAGATGAAAACCTGCTTCAGAAAAGGACTGAATAACTTCATCCACTCTAAGCGAGAAGCTGCCAAGGAAGCCCGCTCTGTCATCAGGGCCATGGAGTGGCATATGACTGACAGATGTCAACAGGGGCGTGGACGAATTGTGCATACATACGGGGCAGAAGAGTCGGGGGACTGTCCTCATCCTAATTATAAACATGATAAGTGGTACCTGCACAAATTCATCTTGGGGTTGGAGATGCTAATATTCATCCTAATAATCAATTAGTCTCTAAGGATCATGAGTTTCCCCAGTGGCTCATCAGGTAAAGAATACACGTGAAACAAAGGAGACACAGAAGACGAGGGTTCGATCCCTGGGTTGGGAAGATCCCTTGGAGGAGGGAATGGCAACCCAGTCCAGTCTTCCTGCCTGGAGAATTCCATGGACAGAGGAGCCTGGCGGGCTCCAGTCCACGGGGTTGCAGAGAGCTGGACATGACTGAAGCGCCTAAGCACACGGGGCTCATGTAGGAAAAAGTCCTTCCCAACCAGGAAGTCAGAACATGCCAGGCCACGGAAACCAGCCGCTCATAACCGGGCTTCTCCCTACAGCCTGGCCTCTAATGCTTCACATCTCTGCCTTTCTTCCCCTGCCCCTGTCTTTCAATACCTCTTTCTTCTTTCATCAGTAATGCATTCCTAGCCTCACTTCACCCCAACTAATTTAAAAAAAACACACGGTCTCAGGGCTTCCCTGGTGGTCCAGCAGTTAAGAATCAACCTGCCAATGCGAGGCGTACGGGTTTAATCCCAGATCCGGGAAGATCCCACAGGCCAGGAGGCAATACGCCTGTGCAGTGCAACTACGGGAGCCCTCGAGCCCGTGCCTGGCAACAGGAGAAGCCGCCACGAGGAGACGCCCGCACACCGCGCCTGGCAACAGGAGAAGCCGCCACGAGGAGACGCCCGCACACCGCGCCTGGAGAAGAGCGCCCACTCTCTGCACCTAGAGAAGCCTGCACACAGCAACAAGACCCGGCGGAGCCAACACACCAATGAATAAATGAAAACGAAACAACACAATAGCTCTGCAACATAATTTTTTATTATTTTGACAATCAAATCAAGTGTGTTAGTTGCTCATTCATGTCCGACCCTGCGGCCCCATGGACTGTAGCCCGCCGGGCTCCTCTGTCCATGAGATTCTCCAGGCAAGAATCCTGGAGTGGGTTGCCATGCCATTCTCCAGGGGATCTTCCCAACCCAAGGATCAAACCCAGGTCTCTCACGTTGCAGACGGATTCTTTACCATCTGAGCCACCAGGGAATCCAATCCAATCAAACATCTGATGTTATAACATGTATATCACATGCCTTGGCAAACAAAAGGACGCATAGTTTAGGTTCTGAATCTGTGAAAACACTCAAGTCAAGTCAGTGGAGCAGGGTGTGGGGGCAAAGCAATAAATATGATACAAAACTTAGCACTAGCTCATCAGATAACCAGGGACGCAAAATCAAAACATACTGATAGTTATTATTAGGAACACAAACAGACAAGCAGAAAAAAACCCTGTAGAATTTCATTCTTTTCAAAGGTCAGATGCTCAAAAAGAAAAACGACGAGAGATGGCTCTTACCAGAAATGCCTACAAAAATTTTTAAAAACAGTAGGTCTGTTTGGTGGACCCATGCGTTATGAAGAATCATCAAATTTTATCTGCTGCAAAAAGTGATTGTATGACATTAAGAGTGTGAGGGCCAAATCAGAGGACCTAACAGAATCACTTTGATGCTGCACCAAAGCACTTGCAGTATTCTGAATTGCTGTTTCATGTTTATTGCATATATATTTCATTTTTTAGAAAAAGACTGGCAAAGTAAACCACAGGATCCTAGACGGAATTCATCAGTATGTTGAAAATTCTTCATCGTGTTTATTACAGCCGAAGGTCTGTGGATGTTTGACCTTCAAAAGATTAGGAGCTATTATGGGAGCCATTACGTCTGACCTACTGAGGAAATCATCAGTCCGTCCTACAGGTGGAAACCCAGAAGTTGGGCTTCCACCTCTGAGGCCTCCATAGAGAGGATTTATGCCTTGGGGAGGAGTTAGGTTAGACATATTCTAGGTGTCTCTAAATGAGATTTCATGTACCTTTGGAATCCAACAAGTATAGAGTTTACTGGACTCTATAAACACTTGGGAAAGCCAAAGAAGGAATGGAGCTAATGAAACGGTCGAGGAGCACGCAGCACGCAGGCATAAATGCGGCCAAGCAGGCACGACCTTCTTTCCTTGTCCTCCCTGTATTATTATGGAGCCGTGCGCCCGAGCCCTGCTCAGCTATGTGTTCAATGTACTATGCTTATTTTAGCCCAAACTCAGTCAGTCACGAATGTTTAATTGTGCCTCTGTTTAGAAAACAGTTTGCAAACTGAAGATGCTATTTGCACAGAGGCAGCCCAAAGAGCTGTGTTCTTGTGGCGAGCTGATTCACCTGCCATTATGCATGGGGGTCAGGGGCCTCCAAAGTGGCACGCTTGGGTTCACACCAGGATTTGTCAAGACAATCCATTGGGGCGTGGGGAAAATGAATGCTTCATTTGCATATGTATCTAAAGTTAAGAAAGGACGTAGGCTTTACTAATATTTTCTAGTGGATGGACAAATGTCTCTTACTTAAGTGTCAAGGAGAGAAATCAGGGCAGAGTGAGAGTTCTACCAGCAGGAGATAAAGATGCGGGCTCTATCTTACAAGGCGGGCTTCTGGTTAAATGTGTTTATAGGATGTATTATCTCAACTACTTCAACTCAAACACCCTCTACAACATGGACACTTAAAGATGTCCTACAAATGTATCACCAACAAGGGCCTGCTGGAGCACAGGGAGTCTGCTCAGTGTCGTGTGGCCGCCTGGGTGGGGAAGAGTGCACACATGCGTGTGCACAGCTGGGTCCCTACACTGTTCACCTGGAACTGCCACAACCATGTGTGCTAAATGGCTATATTCCAATACAAAATAAAAAGTTGAAAAAAATACGCCCGCATGGAAACCATATGTGATCTATAAATTTTTATAATGAAGGTACATGAGAAGAAGGAGAAAATGCCAGACTGAAACTTTGCCTACTGCTAAAGCAAGCTCTTCTCCCTCCACTTGAGGGTTAAAGTAACAATAATCAGAGTTCACACAAGAGCCCGAAACTAACATCAACAAGACTATAGAGCATGAATTTGCATCTGGTATAACTAATGATACGCTTCACACTAATGCACATCCTACCTTCAGCTAACATTCTATGGTAGCATGAGGTTGTCACGATGAGCATGATATTTAAAAAGTAAACCACTAGAACACCATTAATAAGATTATAGTGGGAGAAAAATGATTCTATACCAATACCGTAAATGAACAAAAAAGAAGTTAGATATTAGATTTAAAACTTTTTCTCTTATACTTTTAAAATATCAATATTTGTGTTTAAAAAACTGTATTAGAACATGTATGAATTTATAATTGTGGGTATACATATAATACAGAGAAGGCAATGGCACCCCACTCCAGTACTCTTGCCTGGAAAATCCCATGGATGGAGGAGCCTGGTGGGCTGCAGTCCATGGGATCGCGAAGAGTCGGACACGACTGAGCGACTTCACTTTCACTTTTCACTTTCATGCATTGGAGAAGGAAATGGCAACCCCTCCAATGTTCTTGCCTGGAGAATCCCAGGGACGGCGGAGCCTGGTGGGCTGCCGTCTATGGGGTTGCACAGAGTCGGACACGACTGAAGTGACTTAGCAGCTGCAGCAGCATACATATAATATGTACATGCATATTATATATACATACTAAAATAGATAGCTATGGTAGGGCTTATGACATCAGCTGATAAGGAATATACATATCACATACATATAAAAATATATCTGTGTGTGTCTGCGTGTGTACAATAATCGTTTTATTTAGAAACGTGGTTTACTTACGAATGCTCAGTCGTTTCCGGACTCTGAAAGACTGGTTAGCCTCTGGGGCTAGCCTTTGTGTATTTAGATATACCTTTCAAATAATACCTTTTTGTACAATAGTTTATACTTACAGATAGTTGAAAAATAAACCAGATAATTTGTATTCTAAACTGTTTATATTTCTATCAGTCAAGTCTCTCAGGTCTGAGACTTTAATTTTATGCCGATGTTATTCCAATGGCTATTTCCACCAGATGAATATCTCTGGGCCAAAGAAACAATCTCGTCTGTGTTCATTATTTTCCTAAATTGCGGATATTAAACATACATAACCATGAAGCCACGTGGTGATATTTCCATGCAACACTCTCCAACTGACTCAAATAGGTTGTGTTTATACATCTGATTAACGAATTGAAAAAATAAACCAGCACCAGATACTAAAAACGAGATAACACAACCATACTTTTATGTATCATGATTTATCCATATTTCATTGTTAGGCGGGTATAACTAGGCCAAAGTTGAAAATAGGTGTTGTCAGTGTCTTTGACGGTGGTAATCAATGAAACCATTTTTATGTTTGTTAATTTCTGCACAGCTTAAAGTATTTTCAAAATAATTAGCAAACTGAAATTCTTCTATGTTAGATGCGTTTTATGCTTCTGTTTTGAATACTGTATTTTTTTTTTTAGTATATCATGTTCTATGAATATACTCATTATTTTTAAAAAATATTCTGTGTTTTAGATTTGTTTTAGGTGCACAGCAAAACTGAGCAGAAGGGACAGAATTTCTCACATGCCCCTGACTTGCACAGATGCTTTGTCTCCCCATTATCAACATCCCCCATCAGAGTCGGGGGGGGCGTGTTCAACTGATGAAACCATGTTGACAAATTATGATCAGCCAAAGTCCATAGTTAACATTATGGTTCATTCTTCGCTTTGCGTATTTTACAGGTTTGGACAAACTTATCACGGCCCGTGTCTAGCTCTACAGTGCTGCACAGAGCCGTTTCACTACCTCAACACCCTCTGGGCTCTGCCTTTTCATCCCTCCCTTCCCCCTCGGCATCTACTGATCTTTCTACTGTTACCGTAATTTTGCCTTTTCCAGAATGTCATATAGCTGGAATCCTGTAGTATGTAGGCTTTTCGGACTGGCTTCTTTCACTTAAGCAATGTGCATTTAAGATTCCTTCATATTCTCATAGCTTGAGAGCTCATTTGTTTTTAGTGCTAAGAAATATCCCAATGTCTGGATGTACCACAGATTATTTATCCATTCACCTCTTGAAGAATATTTTGGTCGCTTTCAGGTTTTGTCAATTATGAATGAAGATGCAATAAATATTCATATGCAGGTTTCTGTGTGGACATACATTTTTCAATTCCTGTGAATAAATACCAAGGAGCATGATTAATGGATCACGTGGTTAACACTGCATTTACTTTTGCAGAAAACTGCTGCACTGGCTTCCGAAGTGGCTGCGCCCTTTCACATTCCCACCGGCAATGGTGAGCGCTCCTGTCACTCCACGTTCTCCCCAGCGTCTGGTGCTGGGTGTTCCAGATTTGGGCCATTCTAATAGGTGTGTAGTGGTATCTCCTTGTTTTAATTTGCGTGACTCTAGTGACATAGAATGTGGGGCATCTTTTCACATGCTTATAGCCATCTGTCTATTTTCTTTGGTGAGGTTTTATTTTTTAAAGAACATTCTTGAAAATTTTGTTAATTTTTGTTACTTTGTTAATTTTGTTAATTTTGGGATTAAAATGAAGTGTTTAAGATAAACAGAGAAACAACAGAGGCATGTATCACGGAGCTTTCTGCTCCTAAGCTGCACAGGAAATCCCACTATAAAATTTATTAGCAGATCTTCTAATCAGCTCAGCCTTAATATTCAAACTTCAGTGAACACTCGCCTAAATTCAGAAGTGGCAACCCCTCTCTCATGTCATAATCAGTTTACTTTCACACTTCTCCTTAAGTATACTTTCTTTTACCCCAATATTAATTACAATGGCTCAATAAAAAAATAGCATGAATTAAATCATACATAATTAGTTTAATTAAATTCTGATGATAGTGCAGATTTGTCCTTGAAACGGTCTATCTAGTTCCCAGAAGAAAAGAATCAAATTAACTAACACACTCAAAGGGGTAAAATCTCTTATACAATCTAGTATAGTCCAAATTTAGAGACTCATTGAAGTGTTGCTCATAGTAAAACGTCCAGTAAAAAGATATTTTGAAAATCCACATATGAAAGAAGCTGTGGACCCAACTTCTCACCCTACTAACCAAGTGAGCATTCTTCTTCAGAGAAAAAAACCACAGATTTGAAAAGAGAAGAGGGAAAGAGAAATCTGTTTATAGATTCTGACTTTCCCATTTACTTGGTATGTATGTGGTGGGTTATCTAACTGAGGTCCCTTTATGCATAATTTGTGATAATAGTACAGACTCATATTGCTCAACAGAGAGTAGCAATCCTGCTAAAGATCACATCTGGCTGGTTTTGCTCAGGTCTCCAGTGTCTGGTCATCACCAGTTAGCCTTTTCCTCTCAATAAGTCTTGTCACACCAAGGCCTTTGAACTTCAGGGACACTAACAGACTTCCGAGATATCTTAAACACTTCAGGAAATAGAACCAAAGACAACTCACTATTAATCAGCAGCCAGTAAAACACATTAGGCTTCCTTAGTGGCTCAGCAAGGAGATCCAACCAGTCCATCCTAAAGGAAATCAACCCTGAATATTCATTGGAGGACTGATGCTGAAGCTCCAATACTTTGGCCACCTGATGCAAAGAACTGACTCATTAGAAAAGACCCTGATGCTGGGAAAGACTGAAGGTGGGAGGAGAAGGGGACAACAGAGGATGAGATGGTTGGATGGCATCATTGATTCAACGGACATGAGTTTGAGCAAGCTCTGGGAGATAGTGAAGGACAGGGAAGCCTGGCATGCTGCAGTCCATAGGGTTGCAAAGAGTTGGACACGAATGAGCAATTGAACTGAACTGATACTAAGATGACCAGTGGGGGAATCAAACATCACACACATTAACACAACACGTGCTCTGGGCAAGCTCATCTTCAGAATCCTTCATCGCCTTTCAGCCACTTTTATCCTCCAGATAAAGGAATGCCCACTCCTTTTAAGAAAGCCGAGTTTACTTCCCAACTGTTTTCTGTCCTTTAAAAAAAATATTGAGCCTAAATTATTTCTCTCCATAGCTTCATACTATTGGTCCCAACTCAGCTTTCTGAAACAGTTCATAAAAATTTGGCCCCCACTACATACAGCCTTTCAGAGATAGTCTTGCTCTGTGATAAAACCTTGCTCCAGACTTTTCTCTTTTCGAAGTTGGTCACATTTAGGTACTTTCCATAAGACATATTTTTAAAACGTTTTCCTGAAAATACACAAATGGAATATCATGGCAACCCACATTTCAAAGAAAATGAATATACTTAAAATAGCCAAAACCCAAAATTACAAAGCTATGAAAAATAGACAGTGGAATTGATAAAGAAGACTTTTATCACAGGACCAGATTAGCTTCCTTAAAGCACGAGGCCATTTTCAGGAAGCTTTTCATCACAGCACAATTTCCAATAATGGTAAATATTATAGCTTTCTCCCTATTACTTAAAAATAAGCAACATTAATTGTTCAGATAATGAGTGTCCGTTGGGTAGATAGTTATTGATACAGAGCCTTCTAATGGTGTGGTTACTGGGAGCTAAGACATTGAATCTTCTCCTTTACTACCATACATCCGAGGAGGGCTACACAGTCAGAGCCCTAGACTGTTTCCGTCCACGGGCAGTTTGTACCTTTTGTGATATGCAAATATCGTCTGTGGTATGCAAATAACATCCTTTCCTGTTGGTGCCATGATATAAACATGTTTGGGGGAAAGTGGTTTACTTCACATGCTATTAAAATAATTAGAAGTTCACTTCCTGTGAAACGGGCAAAAACTGCCACCCAACCTTTACTTATCCCACCAGATATTCCCATTGCGAGGCACTCTTCTGGATTAGGTATGAAGGCTCTTTTGAGATTACATGTATTATCTAGAAGTGCTTACACTCTGAGTAGTTATGCCAGTTTCTTGGGTATATCAAACAGACTTCTATGAATGTGCTGGGAAATTAGAAGATAAAACAATGGCTAAAAGGCAAGACCAGAAGGCCATGATGCTCCAGAGGGCATAAAGAAGGAATGAACGGAGTGATCTGGCAGGTCAAAGGGCAGCCTGACAGGGTTTCTGGGAGTTTGGAGGAAAAGGTAAGGATAGAACACAGGCTGGGACGAACACTCCCTAAAGGAAGAAAGGGACAGTCAGCCGTGGGTCACAGCAGGCCTTCCGCCCTGAGCGGATGTGGTCCATGGTCCCTGGGAAAGGCGTGCTCGGGATGACACACTTGAGCCTGAGACCAGGTCTCCCAGACGCTTCTCACAAATGAGGACTAGGTTTACAACACAAGCCACCTTCTGAAGCCTGCTGTCTCTGCCCAAAAGCTGCCAGAGAAGTTTTATATACAAGAGCAGGCTAGAATCTCCATGAAAATAATAGCTTTTGACAACAGCTGGGGTGAAGACAATGCCCGAGGTTTCTCGAAAGCATTGTCAGTCACTTGAGGGCATTGAGTGTGGGAAGTCGTTCAGTTGTGTCCTACTCTGTGTGACCCCATGGGCTGTAGCCCACCAGGCTCCTCTCTCCACGGGATTCTCCAGGCAGGAAAACTGGAGTGGGCTGCCATGCCCCGCTCCAGGGGATCTTTCCAACCCAGGGATCGAACCCGCGTCTCTTACGTCTAACCTGCATTGGCAGGAGGGTTCCACTGGTGCCACCTTTTAGGGCATTATCAGCAAGTAAGGGAAGGGGCAGAGGCATCTGATTTTCCTATAGCTTGAGTGCCCAGCATCCAAGGAATTTTGAGGAGAGACGGTCAATCCCTGTCCTCTGCCAGCGTGTCACTGGCAAGAGGGGAGGAGGCGGATTAGGATTAGAAATGTCAATCAAAGGGACTTCCCAGGTGGTCCAGTGGCTAAGACTCTGCTCCCAAAGCAGGCGGCCTGGGTTCGATCCCTGGTCAGGGAACTGGATCCTACATGCCGCAACTAAAGATTCTGAGTGCCACGTCTAAGACCCAGCACAGCCAGATATAAAGACATGCCAGTCAATACCCCACAGGTCTGATTGTGGGGTAGGTCAGGTCTTGAGGTCGCAGTGGAGTGGAGTCTTGTCCAGCGCCCAGGGCTCTCTGCTTGAGAATCTGATTCAGTCCATCCCAGGTACTGAGGTTGACTTCAGGGTCTACTGTCTGCCCAGCACCAGGCTCCACCTTGCTGACATGTTCACAGACGAAGTCTGGTGACGACAAACTCGTCCACAAATAAAACTGTGCTATTAATGCACAAAACGGCAGACTCTATATACGAACGCAAGAGGCACCACAGAGAAGGCAAGTAACAGTACGGAGGGTACAGAGCACCTCATGTGAAAGTCAGTGCCTGCACAGGGCTTTAATGACCAGCAGATTTTCCAAACAGACAGGAGAGAGACGCGCACTCTGGGAAAAGGGAAGAACACGTGCCTGGTGTGTGGGGAGCATTAAAAAGGGTTTGCGAGGGCTCAAACATCGGCATGAGAAAGAGAAGTGGTCTAGAGAGGGGCCAGGTTGGAAGGCCTCTGACTAGCAGAGAAAGAGCTCTGGCTGCCTCTTAAAAGGAGACAGAAGCGCCAGCGACTGTGGCTCTGGCAGCCGCGGTCTCCACGAGACGGTCTGGTGCGCCAGCAGCCACAACGGCGCGCCATGCAGGAAGGTCAGAGGTCACCGAAATGAACGAACCCGAAGGGCAGTTAAGCACCAAGCTGTGCTTACCTAGAGCTTCTCTCTCATACTAAACATCAGGGGCTGGAGAGTTTGTGGGTCATCATAGTCCAGGTGGTGCTAGCGGTAAAGAACCCACCTGCCAGGGCAGGAGACTCGAGTTTGATCCCTGGGTCGGGCAGATTCCCTGGAGGGGGCAGGGCAACCCACTCCAGTGTTCTTGTGGAGAAATCCCCGGGTAGAGGAGCCTAGCGGGCCACAGTCCACGGGGCTGCAGAGAATCAGACGTGACTGAGCAGAGCAACACACGGCACAAAGCTGAGCAGACTCAGTGTGTTTAAGAGAAACTCCAGGCTTCCTCCTGGCCCAGGACGAATGTGGAGAGACCAGAGGGGCATGACAGGGGTCACTGCTGAGGTGGCCAGACAGACAAACATGGGCCTTGCCTGGCACCACTAAGCCTGGCCAACAGCATCTGCAAACTAGTCTGACCACCGCAGTCACAGAATCACCTGGGGATCCTCATTCAGGAGGTCTGCCCCAAATATCCGTATTTTTGCCAATTGATATTGACACCTGGGTATGTACTGGGAATATTGGCCAAGTCCTAGGATTGTACATCAATAAATTAAAGTATGGGGAACATCTAAACAAAATACATAACACTCTCTTAAGATGAAAATTTTCACTTTGCAAATCAATCAGCAGAATTGAAGGCCTGTGTAACTTCAAACTTATACAATGAGGTCAAAATGTTTTGATTCTGAGCATCAAAGAAGAGTGGAGTACAAATCAGTACCAGCTCAGCAAGCTATTAAACCCACCTTAGCCGCAGGTACCACTTTTGTAACGTGGAGATATTCACACATGGTGGATGGGAGGATAACACAACTTATTTGAAGTTACTAGCAAATGCCCCTGATAGAGCAAAGCTCACTGAATGCGAATACTCTTGAATTTCCCTTAAAAGCAAAATGTGAAAGGAAATACATGGAGAATGCCTCACATCATTGAAAAATACATAAGGATGTACTAAGTGACAAGTGTTATGAATCAATGAAAAGAATGGATAAGAGTAAGTAAGATACAGACGTATGACCATTTCAAGCCACGGAACCAACCGTTAAGTACAGTCTGGAACCAAGCGTATCCTCCACACTCAGCTGTCACGTGTTTAGCCTGTTCCAGGGACTCTTCTGGCTCAGTGTCAGGACAATCAATACATTTTATCTTCTCTGCGATCTATGGCCCAAGGATCTTAATCCTTATCAAGTAAGCTCTATAGTATCTGTATCTACCGCATTTATTTATTCGTCTTGCTTTTCCTTGATTCTTAATTTGAATACAATCATCTGTTCAATGTACTAAAAGGTGCTTCCTCTTGTTTTACCATCAATCCAAGTTCATGTGACTGGACACGTGAAGGAAAAGAAAAAAATGGAACTGGAAGAGAGAGGCATTAGAAGTACTGAAAACTTACAAATCTCACTCTGCACTTTTTGTGTACAGAGGAAAACATCTTGTGGCAGGATAAGTTGCTGACTTATTAATCTGATGACGCATTAATACCTAAATGGGCTCGGGAAGATCCCCTGGAGAAGGGAATGGCTACCCGCTCTAGTATCCTTGCCTGGAGAATCCAGGGACAGAGGAGCCTGGCAGGCTACAGGCCATGGGGTTGCAAAGAGTTGGACATGACTGAGCAACTAACACTAATACCTAAATGGCAATTCATTTCTTGTTAATGAATTATTTTTCCCTTGCGTCCTCACCCATCTCAGGGTAGCTCAAGTCTTTAATTTCTTATATTCAGGGTTTTGGAATGCACAGGGTTTTTTTTTTTAAGCCTAAGTCCTTTGTAAAGTTCTTTTTAAAATTTCAGTCCTTTGCAGAGAATGGCACCTCTGAAGCAACAGGAGACATCAGGAGAGGCTCCTGGAGGCCCCAGATGAGTCAGGTCTGAGGCTCCAGAGGGGGCGGAACTGACCCAGTGCTGTCTGCCCCTGCACACCCCACGGGCTCACACCTCCGTGCTGGGGGCCCGTGGGGCACCTATTTGAGAATCAGCATAAAACCTCTAGGTTCAGAGACATGCCGAAGATGACCATAAAACTCAGAGACCCAACAGGCAAGAAAATGGGGGTGTCTCATCCATGATCAGGAGGGCCTTGAGACCCCTCTTTGAAGTTACGGCCCTTCCCAAGCCCCAGGACCTTAGGGAGACCCTACCAAAAGGAACCTCTGCCAGCGAGGGCCCAGAGGCAGAACAGGGGTCATTCAAAGGAGATTTTTCAAGTATGCTGTTCCAACTGAGGGCATCCCTGGTGGCTCAGATGGTGAAGAATTGGCTTGCCATGCAAGAGACCTGGGTTCGATTCCTGGGTTGGGAAGATTCCCCTGGAGAAGGGAATGGCAACCCACTCCAGTATTCTGGTTTGGAGAATCCCATGGACGGAGGCGCCTAGCGGGCTACAGTCCATGGGGTCACAAGGAGTGGGATACAACTGAGTGACTGACACTTCTTCCAGCTGAGCTTGCGGACTGAGACTTGCACTCATTGCAACTCTATTATTATGGCCTCTGAATAGCTTTTCGTAAGTCTAATTTTATAGTGATGAGTATATTTAAAAAAATATATGCTCCCAGCTGAAAGAACTTAGAAGCTGAGGCAGAACTTTAAAGTTAACAAAATAATAGTAACAATGCGGATATGTAAACTTGCCGGTAGAGAGCCAAAGCCTGTCTTTTACATACGATTTCTATTCTCTTTCTTTGCTGAATCATTGATTTTTATGTTAATAACAATGTAGCTTTGATGGATGTCTGAGTTATCTGAAATGAAGAAGGGTTAAGAAATTTAAACCCTGTCGCTTAGAGTAAGACATAAACAAACAGCTGTGAGATGTTCCATCTTGATTAAGGTTACCACGAACTCGAATAATAATAAACAGTCTATAGCTGCTACATGCACAGTGCCTAGAAAAAGAATTTATTGACTAGGATTATTTATTATGAAAAAATTACTGTAACTACTCAACGGAGAAGTTAATGTCGGGTCGTTTCCCACGATATGTAGATAATAAACACTTGATAGTCATATAATATGAAGAGTATCACATCAATAAATACTAGATTTGTGTGCAAGCCCTCACAAATACTCTTTAATTATACCATTCCTAGATGTCAGATTAGTGGAATTAACATCCGTTAGCAGAAAAATGGACAAAAAAGGAACAGCACCTGCCATATGAGAATTTATTTTTAATTAACACTTCCACTCAAGACAGTCTATATCACCAAGGAGCTAGGAATTAAAGAGAGGGTAAAATGTGACATCATTTAATCACAGCAGCAAAGTTGTTTGAAAAGAAAAAGCACGGAACGGAATAGCAACTTGCCGAGTCAAGAGCTATTCTACCCTGATCTTGTCTTAAAGAAGCTTACTACACTCCAGCTTTTCCTTTACTAGTCTTTTGACCATTTTATTTCTTCCTCAGGTTTTAGATTGGGGTGCCAGGCCCATGTTCTAATTGACATGTTGCTATGCCAAAGCACACAGAGTTTTGGGCTTGGCTTTCCTCTTGTCCTTAGCAATAGTTAAGTCAGTAAATTGCCTTGGCAGTTGGTAATAGTCCTGCTGTTCCTTATTCATCCCCTCACAAATTAGACCCTTAGGAAGACACTGCTGTCTGGACTTCAAAATGACAGTGGAAAACTGCCCAGGCTCTTAGGCGTAAACTGAGAAAGATATCCCGATGCAGAATCATATCCATTCACTTAAAAATCGGCTCTTTCACGTGCAGGGGTGTGGCTCCGCGGCAGACCTTTCGGAGCTGAAGGGAAGGTAGGAGAGCAACAGACAATGAAAATCTATGCTTCCTGTTAAATGGGCTTAAGCAAGTTTGCTTTCTGTTTCAATAATACACTGACACACTTGAATACAAATTGAACACAAATCCAGCCCGAATAAATGCTTCGAGTATGAATGCGTGTAAACGGCTAAGTGAATGTGAGCACATGCATACCTGTGTACATGCAACCCTAGCCACTCACACAGAAGGTCTGTCATGCTGAGACAGGAACGGTGGTTCAGATCAATCATCTGCAAACTAGCGCGGAGCCTCGGCAGCCTGTTAGAGTATGCAGTCAATTCCCAGAACAATAAAAGGAAGAGAGCGAGAGAGAGGTAACGTCAAACTGAATGATTTTATTGCAGTGATTCTAATATCCGGTGCTGAGAACCTGCACAGCTGAAGGCAGAGAGCCCAGGGGACGGACGCAGGCACATGGACACCCTCACACCTGGCTGGGAGCCGCAAGAGGGGCAGGTCAGGAAGATTCCCTGGGGTAGGAGATGGCACCCCACTCCAGTATTCTTGCCTGGAGATTCCCATGGGTGGAGGAGCCTGGCGGGCGACAGTCTATGAGGCTGCAGAGAGTCAGACAGGCTTGAGCACACACATACCTGGCCGGTGAATAAAATCCAGAGACACGGGGAAAAAAACGAGCCTCAGAGCATTCAGTGGCTTGCTTAACACAGAATCTTACACCAAAGTTTTGAAATGTAAAAATTAGAAGGTTAGAGTTGGTTCCTGGGGATAATTTGTTAGTGTCTGTAACGGTCAGTTTTAATGATCAACTTGGCTCGTCTATAGTTTGCATCGATTCAATCAAGCCTTAATTGAGGTGTTGCTGTGAAGGTATTTCGTACATGTGGCTAACATCTGTAATCAGCTGACTTGTAAGATTATTCTCAGTAATGTGGACAGGCCTCATTCACTCAGTCGGAAGGCCTTAAAAAGCCAGACTACAGCTTCCCAGAGAAGGAAAACGTTCTGCCTCAATGTTGCAGCAGCAATTTCTATCAGAGTTTCCAGCCTACCCTACACATTTCAAACCTGTCAGCTCCCACGATCACATATGACATGAGCCAATTCCCTGAAATAAATAGGAGATACGTGTGTGTGGGTGGAGACGGGAGGGCGATCATGCATAAACAACCCCAAAGTCCTTTAAAGATTACTATGGCTACATTTAATTTTCAAATGTAGCCTAGACACCTACTCAGACCACTACATTATAATCGAGTTGCAACAGTCGGCTTTATATTTAAGGCATACAGGTTTCCACGTACTTAGGGAACAGTCCAAAGACCAAAGCTGGAGAAGGAAGTGGTAACCCACTCCAGAATATTTGCCAGGAAAATCCCATGGACTGAAAAGCCTGGTGGGCTGTAGTCCATACGGTCACAAAGAATTGGCCGTGGCTGAGCACGCACGGACACGCCGAAGACCAGAGGAAAACCATCTTACTGGGGAGCGTTGTTTGCTTGACAGTGGCAGCTCCCAAAAGGAAACTGTCACAGGAATTCCTACTAAGACACCACATCAGTGTTCTCCAGGATGTTCTCAATCCAACTAGCTTGTGGCGCGCCAATTTTGGACATCATCTGCATGGATGTCGCTGTAGGTACGGGAGATCCAGGACCGAGCCGAGACACATACATCAGGGCTGATATCTGGGAACAGGTCTTGGAATTATTAACTGGGATGATGATGTTTGAAGCAAAGAGAAAATGTCTCAAAGGACACTAACATCTCAGTCACTGAGTGCTCACTGCATGCCAGGCCCTGTGCCCAGCATTGAAATATAAAAGATTTGTTTTAAGCCTTACAACTACTTTCTCCTATAAACATTACTGTACCCTTTTCACAGACTGGAAAACTAAGACTGCAGAGGTTAAATAACTCACCCAAGGTCACACATCCAGGATCCCAACATTAGCCTTTTAGATGTTGGAGCCTGCGGTTTTCACCACGAAGCTACTGCATGGCCTGCCTTATCTCATAAAGGAAGGCACTTAATTTACAGTCAGAGTTAAGGGATGGGGAGAAAGAGAGGAATCAGAAAAGTTGCCAAGGAAAGAGCATTGCCAGAGACAAGAAAAGACACTGGACAAGTTTCCAAAAGAAGTAGACAGAAAAGTTAATCCTTAAAGAAGAAGGAAGTGATAAATATTGTATATCAAATAAACGTAAAGAATAATGGGGGATGGCCTTTTTTCTAAAGTTATTGAAGGCAGGGAGGGCAAGAAAAATAAAGAAGGCAGTGGTTAAGAAATTCAGAGATTTAAAAGAGACAAAAGAAATTATGGTGGTGTAGAAGTAAAGAATCGGCCTGCAATGGTGGAGACCTGGATTCCATCCCTGGGTCAGGAAGATCCCCTGGAAAAGGACGTGACAACCCACTCCAGTATTCTTGCCTGGGAAATCCCATGGACAGAGGAGTTTGGTGGGCTACAGTGCATGGGGCCACAAAAAATCGGACATGACTTAGCAACTAAATGACAAGCAAAAACCAGAAACCTCAATACTACAGACTTGGGAGACCATTGCGGGAGCTCTTTCGCCTGCAAAGAAAGCAAGCAGAGATCAGTGGAAGAGGACTCTTCCCTCGTAAGAACTCAGCCAATGAAGCAGAGATTCCATTTCCTCTAACTCTCCCAGCTTCCCTTTCCCCTTTGTACAAACTCTGCCCTTCCCTTGCCCTGCAGGACTTTGCTCTTCATAATTGCAGACCCCAAACTGCAATTTAACGATTATCTCAAATAAATCCATCTTTGTTGGAGAAATATCTGTTTGTTTCAGGTCACAGTCTTTTGTCAGATATTTAAAAAAAGATACATGGAAGCAATCTGCCTGAGGAAGTAGGGGAGAATACTTAGAATACAGGGGAAAGAGAACTCTGGGAAACATGTGATAGATGATGATGGCTAGGTAGCAATATGGGGTGGGGGTGGGGGTGGGGAGGGAGAGGAGGGAGGGAGGCAGGAAAGAGAAAAATGAAAACGCTCATCCTTCGGCAGTCAGTATTTATTTGGCGTCTTAAGTTTTCCAGGAGGTCAACGTTAGAAATATGACTCACAACTTCCTTCAGAAATGACAGTCTGTGTTACAGATGAGTCTGTGACCATCACACAGACCTACCTAAGCCATCAAGGGAGAAACAGCTGGGATCCTAGCCTCCTGTGATACTTCTCAAATGAACACAAACGTGACCTTTAATAGAAAACGTTCGGGTTCTTGCTATAGTGCCATACCTAAGACAAACCTGAAGAGGACCATACGATCAAATGAGTCTCTTTTAAAATTCAAACGCTACTCAGTTAGAGCAGACAGAGCTGATAGAGATTATTGGTGAAGACGCTTCAAGAAAGCTTGCTGCTGCTGCTGCTAAGTCGCTTCAGTCATGTCCGACTCTGTGCGACCCCAAAGACCGCAGCCCACCAGGCTCCTCCATCCCTGGGATTCTCCAGGCAAGAATACTGGAGTGGGTTGCCATTAGGGCACCTTCAAAGGCTTTAGAGCTTGAGCCAAGTTTTTGTCGCCCAGTTTTATTTCTAAACCAACACGGTTTCCTCTGTTTCCTGGTGCCGTTAGTTCCCTGAGACACACGGCGCGGCGGGAAGCGGGGGTGGTTTTGGTGCACGTTTGAGGCAAATGGACACTGATTTCCTCCATTAACTCAGGAAGCTGGAGAGCTTCCTGTGACTTCAGAGTCACAAACGCAGCCTGTGAGCCACGCCACCTCCCCCTCATTGCTGTGTGTGCGCGGCCCCCAAGGGCCGGCTTCTCCTGGTCTCACTGTGATTTTCTTTCAGAAACTTCAGAACAAGAGAGAGAGGTGAGGCTCGACTGCTGTTCAGTACTGAAGAACCTGAAGCTCTAAATGAATGGAAAACAGACTATCTTAAATAACGACACGGCCAAAGCATTTGTTTTGCTTTTTAACTCAACTACAAGTTAAAGACAGCTTTGCTAAATAGGTCAACTTTAGTTTTGCCAAAGTTTTACTTTACAGCTCACCAGCTCTGCTGGTGGCCCAGTGGTAGAGAACACACCTGCCAATGCTGGAGACCTGGGTTTGATCCCGGGGTTGGGAAGATTCCCTGGAGGAGGAACTGGCAACCCACTCCGGTATTCTTGCCTGGAAAATCCCATGGGCTGAGGAGCCAGGTGGGCTACAGTGCACGGGTCTCAAGAGTCAGACACGACAGAACAACCAAACAGCAACTCCACGATATCTAAATACCAAATCGAACGCTCTCCACACGAGGCCTGAGAAGGAGGAAATGCGTCCTTTCTGCCGGTGCGGCTCCCTTTCTTTGCCCTTGGCCAGAGCACAGCTGTTCGAGAGTCCTGGCGTTCTCTCCCCTGAGATGGATGCAGCTCCCTGTAAGTGTGGTGGGAGCGCTCCTTAGAGACCGCCAGGTCTCCCCAGCAGCGCTGCTCTTCAGAGGCAATGAGGAAGGTCAGGCCAGCATCTGAGAGGGGGTGTGGTATCAACGGCGACCGCCTCCCCCCCAGCATGTCTGAAGGGTCTCAGACCTTTCAGAGCCCCGCCCCCACCCCACCCCACTGCCCCTCCCCATTCTCCCGCGGCTCCCACCCCAGGGAACAGGGCCTGCCCGAGCTGCGTCTCCTCCTCCAGGCAGGACTGAGATCTACCATGGCTTCTGAAGACATGGTCAGAGAAGTGCAGTTCCAATGGCCAGTAGTTCAAACATTTTATCTTAAAGAGAAGCAGGACATTTAGAAATCAAAAGTCTTCTTGGAACCAAGACCTGCTGGCCAGCATAGTTTCATTTCTCATTTGTTTATCACTTAAAATAAAGTCTGGTCGATACCTAAACCCACACGATTCATTGCCATATACGACAAACTGTGGAATTTTCCTTACACAGGTTAACATGCACTTTTGTTTTTCTTATCCCCTAGTTCCAATATGAGAGCGTTACAAGGAGAAATGTAAGGATTTTCCCATGGGCTCAGAACAAGAGAGCACTCAGTAGGTCCTTACTCTAGTCAGCTGGGGTGCCCTCAGGTAATCAAAGACGGCGAAGCCGCCGGCAGCTTGGAAGGTGGGGAGAGGAAGAGCGGAGGAGCAGGGAGGGAAGCGGAGGCAGACAGAAAGATAGGAGGGCTGATGGTTCCCAGAGATGACTTTTTTCCCCAAACCAACCTTCCCATTTCCAAGAAAACAATTTGAAGTTATTCCCCCAGCGACTGTTTAGCTGCGTAACCTGCTTACCTTCTGAGAAAACAGGCTAGAAATAAGGCAGACCAGAGGAATGAAAATGACTCGGTGACAAATTAGAGATGACCCATTTATATTTATTTATTGATGCTTTTGAACTGTCGTGCTGGAGAAGACTCTGGAGAGTCCCTGGGACTGCAAGGAGATCAGACCAGTCAATCCTAAAGGAAACTAACCCTGACTAGTCATTGGAATGACTGATGCTGAAGCTCCAATATTTTGGCCACCTGATGCAATAAACTGACTCTTTGGAAAAGACCCTGATGCTGGGAAAAACTGAGGGCAGAAGAAGGGGACGACAGTGGATGAGATGGTTGGATGGCATCACCGACTCAATGGACATGAGTTTGGGTGAACTCTGGGAGATGGTAAAGGACAGGGATGCCTGCTGCACTGTGGTCCATGGGGTTGCAAAAAGTTGGACACGACTGAAGAACAACATTTATAGTAACAAGGAAGAGAAAGGGAAAGAGCATTTATAAGACAAGATTCAATATTTATTGTGCATTAAAACTATATCTTCTAATTGCTACGCCAGGAGTTCTGTTTGCACATATCAGAAGTACTAAAGATCACCTTTGCGGCCACTACTCAATGTTCAGACAGCATTTTGTCCTCTACGCTCCATTCTGATCTCACTCCACTGTGTTCATTCTGCCCGTCAGTCACTGTCTAGATGGTAGAAGAGTGAGCATTTGCCTCTCCACTAGACGGTGAACACCTGGAAGCTGGGGCAGTGTAAAAAAAATCTCCAGCACTGAGTAGAGGGTTCAAACTTTGGTGGATTGTTCAACATTTAGATATTAAATTGAAATATACTGAAATTGAACTCTTAGAGATTAACTATATGGAATAGCCAAAATGGAAAAAATTCAAGTAGTATAGTGTGGTTGGAAGAGCACTATCAAAATGTCAATGACTGGGGGTTATCCATGTTCTTTTCCATAAATCCATGCCCCGTAGCATATCAAACCAACTTGTCAAGTCTCAGAGTAACACAGCGTATAAACAGCTCAATGACTTGAAGCAGGAAACAGGACCAGCTAATGACCTGAGATTCCATCCAGCTCTAAGAAGCAAGTTCTGTGAAAGCAGTGTAGTCACAGCCACGATATTGTGCAAAGTAGGCAAAGATATCAACGCGTGCATATTCATAGCCCTCTCTTCTCCTCATCTTCAAAAAAGAACGGGCATTTGTTGCTTTGGAGACTACTGGGCTTGGTATTTTGGGTACATTTGTCTGGAGAATCAATAGGCAGGAGAATTGGAACAAGCCCAGAAAGGCTAGATTTATCTACATGAGTAAACGGAGAAAGGGTCAGGAAAAGAAAATGGCATTCTAAAAAGGAGTGTGGAATGGACCAGACCAGCGGGGAAGCAGTCTGGGGAGAACTGGGGTTGAGTTTGATGTGGCAGGGTTGGGACATTCTGGAAGAGGCTTCCATGCTTTTAGAGCTACTGAGACAGAAAGAGAGAGAATAAAAGAAGTTTGGGTTTTTTTTTTTTTTTAACAGTAGAAACTAATAGAACATTGTAAATCAACTATACTCCAATAAATTTTTTTTAAAAAGATGTGGTACCTACACACAACGGAATATTACTCAGCCATAAAAAGAATGAAATAACGCCATCTGCAGTGACAGGAAAGGACCTAGAGGTTCTCACACTGCGGAAAGTAAGTCAGAGACAAATCCATGAGATCGCTTGTATGTGGGATCTAAACGAGGGGTACAGATGAGCTTACAGAACGGAGACAGTCACAGACGTAGAAAATAGACTTATGGTTACCGAGGGGGAAGGAGAGGAGGGGCAAGCAGAGGCTGGGCTGACCCACACCCTGCTGCGCTGGGCTCAGCCGCTCGGTCGTGTCCAACCCTGGCGGCCCCCTCGACTTACCCGCCAGCTCCTCTGTCCATGGAATTTTCCAGGCACGAGTACTGGAGTGGGTTGCCATTGCCTTCTCCAGGGGATCTTCCTGACCCAGGGATGGAAACCACAACTGCTGTGTCTCTGGCATCGGCAGGCGGATTCCTTACTACTGAGCCACCTGGCAAGCCCACGTACACACGTTGCTACATGTATTAGTAAAATAGAGAACAAGGGCCTTCTGTATACAGCACGGGAAGCTCTGCTCAACCCTCTGTGATGACCTATATGGGAAAACGATCTAAAAAGAGTGGATGCGTGTGTGAGTGATTCACTCTGCTCTACACCTGAAACTAACATTGTAAATCAACGATACGCCAATAAAAATTAAGTAAAAACAAGACTGTAAGCACTTTGAAAGGCAGTGGTATTATCTAACGTGTGTCTTATTATTTCTCATTGTGGTGAGCACATCAAAACGGTAAAAATTAGTGAATGAGTAAATACGTAGTAAAGACATTAATGTTGTCACTTACAGCTACCTGTTATCACTCAGACAACAAAATTACAGGGAATTAAAACTCTGCATAGCATTTTCTTCATTTCTGGAGTCTTTGTAACTAATGCCCTATAGCGATGAGCTGCCATGATTTTAATTTAAAAATAGCTGCTGAAGTCACCCACTGAACTGATCCTTACTGAGACAACCTTGCAGAGATGATTATGTTACGCTCCTAGCACGCAGAAAAGCAATCAAGGAAAAGCCACGCTTAAGTAACTCCTAATGAACAGAAGAGATGCTCCCTAAAGGAAAAATCTGTGACAGCCTCCAAAGTGTACATCAACAAAATGAGTTTAAAACACGAATACAACAAAATTCACCAGTGTTTTTGTGAGTATGATTCAAACATCAGAATTACAAATTAACGTGGAACTTCTGGTAAATAACATAAATGGCTAAATTGAACCTAACTTGATTATTTTATCACAAAAATAAAATTTTAGTGATGAATGTCATGCATCAGCTAAGTTTTTTTCTTTTCTTATTGAACAACTCAATTAAAACCAAACCTGTGGAAAATCACAGAACAGCTTAAGGTCAAAAGGTAAAATATCTGCTTTAACTTAGTCTGTTTCCTTAACAACCCTCAAAAAGACAAAAGTTCCTCATATTAAAGGCTGTGGCCTACCAGGCTCCTCCATCCATGGGATTTTCCAGGCAAGAGTACTGGAGTGGGTGCCATTTCCTTCTCCAGGGACTCTTCCCGACCCAGGAATTGAACCTGGGTCTCCCGCATTGCAGGCAGATGCTTTACCATCTGAGCCACCAGGGAAGCCCCATATTAAGGGTAAAACCTACAGAATGGACACAAATTGGACAACAATAATTTGCTACCCACAGTTTAATAATCCCAGAGCCACTACTTCTAATTTTCTATAATAGATTGATATTGCCTCTGATAATCATTACTTTGAAATGATTTTTCCTTCAACTAAAATCGAGCTTTTAGTACTCTATAACTTGCAATAAATAGGAGAAAACATCTAGTGCTACTGAAATTAATAAAAAAAGATCAGAAGTCATCCTCTACATATTATTATAAATTAGATTCCTCTGATCTGGTTCCCGTGAGTTAGCTGGTCACTCCAAAGCATTTGACGTCAACCTGGGGGTATTACATGTCACTTCACTTAAGTAGCCACTTTTTGCACCTGGCAGGTGACATTTTCATCTTCAACCAAACGTCTGTTGGCATCTATTCAGCTTCATCTGGAAGCTGCTGGAGTGATGGTTTGAGGGAACAGCGTGAAAACACTCGTTAATCTAGCCTCATCTGTCCTATCTGGCCTCGTCAAGTCCCTGGCCAACTCCAAAAGATGGGTATCTTATTCAGTGAAACCTCCTCAGAAGCAGGGTCTGCTCCCCTGCCTGTCCTGTTTGCGTTCAGCAGGAAAATGAAACAGCAAATTTGGAAGAAAGAGAGGAATGAGGGAGCGACACGGACCTGCACCCACGTCATCCAGAGCGCTCAGCAGAGCTGCCTCTACTTACGGGGTGGAGGTGAGGCGCTGAATGACCCAAAACTGCACGGGACAAAAAAAGGACTTCCCCGGTGGCACTGTGGATAAGAATCTGTCTGCCAAAACGGGACCCGGGTTCGACCCTGGTCGGGGAAGATCCCAGGCACCACGGGGCAATGGTCACCCTGATACCAGTACTGAGAGCCACTTGCACTGAGCTTGTGGTCCCCGACAAGAGGAGCTGGTACACCACAGCGAAGGGCGACCTCCACTCACCGCAACACATGCCGCACCAAGGACGTGAATGAAGTAGGAAATAATTAGGGAAAAACCCCCACGAGATGCTGTCCAGATACAGGTGGGCTTTGTGGGCTCAAACAACAGAACTAGCTACAGATTTTCGATGTTTCCTAATTTCTAAAGACTGCTCTTGACAATTTTCGAGCCTTCAGGAAACTGGCGAAGGATGAACCATAATTGCCAAAAAACCCCAAGTGGCAGGATTTCAAAACAAATGAAGTTGTAACGATAAGATGTCAACTGTGCTAAGCGATGCTTTAAAAGCCCTTGTTAGGTTTTGCAACAATGGAGAAATACATCTGTAGGACTATCCCCCAGTCACTGCAGTCCCGCTTGTCTGAAATAACCCAGAGTAATCGAGAGCAATACCGTAATAGCTCTGGACTTCCTTCCTGGCAAATTCATGGACACATACACGCCCTTGTTTCTTTACCAAAGTATGAGTGCTTCCTATGCCTTTAGGCAGGTGACTATTTTAAGATAACATTTAATGGATATCATCTCAAGCCAAGGTTAAAAAAAAATTAAGATTTGGAAAGTATCTTCTGTCCGTTTCTGGTTTTCGTTTTCCTGTGAGTCATGGGCAGCCTTCCACTCTGTGCCAAAGTGTTCTCTTTATTTCTTCCATCACGTTTGTGCACCCTCTGTCGCTTCAGTCGTGTCTGAGCCCACCTGGCTCCTCTGTCCATGGGATTCTCAAAAATACTGGAGTGGGTTGCCATTTCCTTCTCCAGGGGACCTTCCTGACCCAGGAGTTGAACCCACGTCTCCTGTGTCTCCTGCATTGGCAGGCAGATTCTTTACCACTGAACTACCTGTATTATTTTTTATTAATTACAAATGGCCAGCACAATGAATAAAATACAATTTTCCCTTATTCCTCCTTAAAGAGCCAAACAAAAGATGTTTGAAGAAAAATTGTTATTCTTAGTAGAATGAATTGAGCTTCATTAGGACCTTCTCTATTCATCTTTTCCTGTAACAGCCAAACCATAATTGCTCTTGGCAAGATCCTTCCTGACACTGCAAATCAGAGACTTGGAATTTACATCGGAGCCTGCTGTGTCACTGTTACGGCCTCCCTGCTGAGAAGGGCTCTGGTCATCAGTGTTTCTTACGTCCTCTAATAAAGTTTAAAACATGGCTATTTTGACCTTATAAGCAACAAACAAATCTCTAACGACATCTACTCACTGGGAAGGGAAAACTAAAAAATGTAAATTTGGTTGCACAACTTCCATTTCACTTCCTTCAAATCAAATTCCTACATGTTCTATAGATGCTTTTCATCCTCACTACTTGTACTCTGATAAATTTCTCTTTAAATCCCAAAGTCAAATGGATGTTTGAAAAAGATGTGAAATCAAAACAATTTCTCTTCATTTTTAATTGGAAATTCTTCATAAAAGAAATAGTAGTAAAAAGAATAAATATACTTTCCTGGATAAATATTGTTAAAAGACCCCTTTTTTCTCCTGCAAAAAATATATATATATATATTCAAAACATAAAAATCTAAGTAGACAAATCTAGAACAGTTTAAAAAAATTATTTTTTAATCCAGAGAAAAGTTATTATCAGCAAAATATATTTCAAGTAAATTCAAACCACTTTTGAAATTAAATCTTAACTAAAAAAACTCAAATCTGTTGACTTGAAAGATACTAGACGGTATCACACAACCGAGACACTGAATTTTGAAAACAAAAACAGTTGATACGTATATAGTAAATGAGTACATACCATTTGAAAAGAAGGGAAAGTTGTTTCTAAATGTTTATTTATGCATGATCTTTATAATAAAAATGAAAGTATTTTCATTACTAAACAATTCATTTAGTTGTGACTTTCTTCTGCATTCTCCATAACTAGGCCAGAATTTCTATACCATTACAATCTGAATAAATATTCATTTAGTGACTGGGAAAAAACAACCAAATAAACAAATGACCTCATAAATAAAAATCATAATATAATGGTAATGAAGGCCAGCAAGTCAAGCCTGTCAATCAATTTAGTGAAGTGGGTTTTAAATATGTTTAAATATAATTGAGAAACCATTCAAAACAATTTAATTTGAATTAGTGAGGTTCGCTGATTTCATTAAAAAAACTGACTTTAAAAATGAATATGGTGCTCCTGGCCTTGAAAGAGGAACAGCATATTTCCCATCCTAAACCACTAGAAAACAGGAAAGAATACATGTGGTAATTGATTTCTAAAATTAGACAACAGACAACATGGGGCCATGGTCCCTGGAATAAGGTAAGTAAGCAAGATGAAGCCTAAGGCAGTCTCGGTTTTTTGCACTGAGATAATTCCTAAGGCATGAAGGAGAAACCCAAGCAGCGCCCAGCAAGGTCTTGATGAGCTGAACTGATAACTAAAGGCACTCGGACAACTCCAGAATAAGGAGTTCAAGGAAGCCTAGGCGGCCAGACTATGTGGGTCAGAGCTCTAGAGAGGCAGCAGTCACGACATGCAGGAGCCCCAGAAATCTACACAGGGGCCCCCGAGTGCTCAGCTAAATGCCAATCTGAGTGCGTATAGAGTAAAACCTCACAAGACTGGGGACGTACAAATCCCAAGAGACAGCAGTTACTGGAGGGAGACCTGTAGGCAGGAAAAAGGGCTGCGGATAGGCTGAGCTTTCAAGAGCCAGAGTGGGGAGTGACGGAGGGAGTGAGAGTCGCTCTATCATGTCCGACTCTGCAGCCCCGTGGACTATACACAGTCCATGGGATTCTCCAGGCCAGAACACTGGAGTGGGTAGCCTTTCCCTTCTCCAGGGGATCTTCCCAACCCAGGGATCGAACCCAGGTCTCCCACAGTGCAGGCAGATTCCTTACCAGCTGAGCCACAAGGGAAGCCCAAGAATACTGGAGTGGGTAGCCCATCCCTTCTCCAGCGGATCTTCCCAACCCAGGGATTGAACCCAAGTCTCCCGCCTTGCAGGCGAATGCTTTACCAGCTGAGCCACGAGGGTTAAAGGCAAAGAAATTCATATCCTTGAATACATTACAAGTTTAATAGAGCATTTGAGAGGGTCACACTTTAGTAGCAGGGCTAAACCATCCCTGAAGTAAATAAAGTAAAGCACCCTTTATACCTGCCCTGTCTGTCTAGTCAGAGCTATGGTTTTTCCTGTAGTCATGTATGGATGTGAGAGTTGGACCATAAAGAAAGCTGAGTGCCAAAGAACTGATGTTTTTGAACTGTGGTGTTGGAAAAGACTCTTGAGAGTCCCTTGGACTGCAAGGAGATACAACCAGTCCATCCTAAAGCAGATCAGTCCTGAATATTCATTGGAAGGACTGATGCTGAAGCTGAACTCCAATACTTTGGCCACCTGATGTGGAGAACTGACTCATTTGAAAAGACCTTGATGCTGGGAAAGATTGAAGGCAGGAGGATAAGGAGATGACTGAGGATGAGATGGTTGGATGGCATCACCGACTCAATGGACATGAGTTTGATCAACTCCAGGAATTGGTGATGGACAGGGAGGCCTGGCGTGCTGCAGTCTATGGGTTTGCAAAGAGTCGGACATGATGGAGTGACTGAACTGATAAAAAACTTCAAGTCCTAATAAAAGCACTGGAGAATCAACCTATAAGTAAGTTAACTGCCTACAAAATAAAAATCCAACATTCCTTAAAGGAAGGCAGCAAAACACAGAAATTACAGCATAAATTCATTATCTGGGATCCAATTAAAATTTATTAGCTATGTAAAAGAAAGAAAGAAAGTGAAGTCATTCAGTCGTGTCTGACTCTTTGCAACCCCATGGACTGTAGCCTACCAGGCTCCACCATCCATGGGATTCTCCAGGCTAGAGTACTGGAGTGGGTTGCCATTTCCTTCTGCAGGGGATCTTCCTGATCCAGGGATCAAACCCAGGTCTCCCCCATTGCAGGCAGACGCTTTACCTTCTGAGCCATCAGGGAAGCCCCAGCCATTATGTAAAGGAGTAGGATAATTATCAGAAAAATAATCAACAAATAAGAGAAGCTTGGATAATTGGATAATTTGTAATTATCTTACAAGTTTCAAGCAGCTGTTGTAAATGTGTTCGGCATGCAGAAAGTTTTAATTATGCAAAGAGAGAATTCAAGATTTAAAAACATCATGAAATGGAATCTTTAGAGATAGAAAGCATAACATCTAATTCAAAGTATCAGTTGATTAAGAGCAGATTAGATATGGCACAGGAAAAGATCTGTAAACTTGAAGACATAACAATATAAATTATCCAAAGTGAAACTTGGAGAAAATTGAGAAAAATTAATGAAGGGAATTTAAGTGATAGTGACATCATGTAATTGAAGTCTCAAAAGGAGGGGAGATGAAAGGGATACAGAAAATACTTGGAGAAAAAAATGGCCCTCAAATTTATAAATCTTCTGAAAACTATAAATTCATGGGTTCAAAAAACTTCAAATAACCCCAAACAGAACGAATCTAATGAAAACCATGCCAAACGAAATCAAATTGCTGAGAACTTCTGAGAAAAAGAAAGTCTTCCAAGAGGCAGCCCAAGAAAAGAGTTTATGTTACCCAGAAGAAGAAAGCTAAGCATTATCAGAAACATCTTCAGAGACAATTCCAGCCAGAAGACAACGGAATGACATCTGAAAGAAAATGCTCGTGGCAATTCTATACCAAAATAGAAAAGAAATTTCCAAATCAAAGGTAAAATACACCATTTTCAGCAAAATGAGTTCTGAGAGCATTTGTTGCCAGTTCCCTGCACAAACTGAAAGAAGTTCTCGAGGCAAAAAGAGATCCAGACCAATCCTGGAGTTCAGTTAGTAATAATGTCCAAGGCTGGCTTCCCTGTTTGACAACCATATCATGATAGTGGATGTTAAAGCAGGAGAAGCTGCGTGAGGACTATGCAGGAACTTCCTGCATTAGCCTTTGCAACTGTTTCTGTAAATCTGAACCTATTCTAAAAGTAAAAATTTACTGAAAAAAAAAAAAAAGAAACATTTGACCTTTGAATGATATTATTAAGGGAATAAAAATACAAGTCAAAGAATGGAATAATTATTTGTAAAACATATATCATAAAGGGCTTGTATTTAAAATTTAAGTAGCTTACAAGTCAATAAAGGAAGAGCAACTCAATAAAAATGGACAAGGGAATTCCCTGGTGGTCCAGTGTTTCCAGGGTTAGGAATGTGCTTTCACCACCACGAGCCCTTTTCATGCCACGTGTGCTTTTCACCCCATGATTCAATTCCTGGTCAGGGAGCTATTGATAGGATCCCACAAGCTTCTTGGCTGGCCAAAAAAAAAAAAATTTTTTTTTAAAGACAAGATATTTTAACAAAAAAGAGATACAGATGACATAGCACTAAAAACCAGTACTCATATCAATAGTTACTGGGAAAATGCAAATTAAAACCACAATGAGATGGCACTATACACCTAGCAGAAGAGCTGAAACTTTAAAATCTGACAGGCGAGGATCTGGAATGACTGGAACTTTCACAGAGTGCTCAATGGAATGCAAAATGGTACAACTACTTTGGAAAACAAGTTGGCAGTTTCTTTCAAAGTTAAACATACAATGATCATACAAGTCACAATCTCATCCCTCAGTATGGGAATAAGACAAATGAAACTATATCTCCAGAGACCTGTACACAAGATTTCACGGTATCTTTGCTTCCCTGGTGTCTCAGACAGTAAAGAATCTGCCTGCCATGTGGGAGACCTGGGTTTGGTCGCTGGGTCGGGAAGATCCCCTGGAGAAGGGAAAGGCCACCCACTCCAGTATTCTTGCCTGGAGAATCCCATGGACAGAGGAGCCTGGCGGGCTGCAGTCCATGGGGTCGCAAAGTGGGACACGACTGAGCGACTTTCACTTCACTTATTCATTACAGCTAAAAAAGGAAACAATTCAAGTGTTCACGAAGAATGAACATGTATGAAATTACATCATGGGGCACTATCAGCAATCAGCATGAGTAAACTGCTGACAAATGCAACAATGATGAATCTTAAAATCATTTATGCTGATGAAAAAATCTAACGCAAAAAGCTACAGTTTCATTTATACGACATTTACCAAAAGGCAATGCTACAGGGACAGAGGTCAGGGCAGTGGTTCCCAAGGGCTGCAGGTGAAGACAGGGTATCATCTGCAATGGATACAAAGGAAATTGTTGGGATGATGGAAACATTCTGTATCTTGATTGTGGTTATGAGTCACAGCTATATACATTTATCAAACCTAACATAACTATACAACTTGAAAGAGTAATTTGTCCTGTATATAAATTACACCTCAATAAATCTGGCTGAAAGAAAACCAGGGTTTCCCAACTGGTGCAGTGGTAAAGAATCAGCCTGCCAATGCAGGAGATGCAAGAGACTCAGGATCAGTCCCTGGATGGGAAGATCTCCTGGAGTAGGAAATGGTAACCCACTCTGGGATTCTTGCCTGGAAAATCCCATGGACAGAGGAGCCTGGCAGGATACAGTCCGTAGGGTTGCAAAGAGGGGCACACAGCTGAGCCAGAGGAGCCTGGCTGCTGCAAAGAGCTGGACACGACTGTGCGACTGAGAACACAAAGGAAACCGAATGGGCATCCTCGGCAGCAGAAGGGAAATTTTGCATAAATGTTTAAGCTTTAAAATAAAATTTCAAAGGATCGCTTGCTGTTACAGTTGCCTTAGGCTCTGCTGCCGCTTATCCTGGGGAAAATTAATCACTGTCCTCTGCCCTCAGGAATATTCCAGGAGAATAAAAAAGTAAGGGAAACTGACACTCTGTGATTTTCCATGCCTTGAAAGTTTCTTTAGTACACTTTTAGTAACTTTTTTCTTTTTGGGTAGAAACCTTTCCTTTTCTAGTCATAAAATACCTGAGTTATCAATACTAAGTGGTGATTACTCTGAATTGCAGTAAAAGACCCTGCATTTGTGGTATACTGAATAAAGGAAAAATAACACAGTTGCTTTCAAACATTAACATGTAAGGTAAAGGCCACTGAAAGTGTATCACTTTGAAGGAGGTGGTTCATCTATCAAGAATTGAGCTAGGGTAAGAAGGTCTTTTTAAGCTTGAAGTAAAAGGCAAAAACAATAAAAGTAAAAACGGATAATATGAATATCAATATTTAAAACTATTTGGGTAACAGACTATGAAAAATAAGTCAAATGAGAAACAGAAAGCTGTTGGCAAACCATAAAACTGACCACGAGTTAACATGTTAAGGGCTTCTATAAAATTATAAGACAGAATAACGTGGTACAAATGGAAGCAAAGATTAAGCCCTTCCGACTCAGAGAAGAATAAACCAAACATTCAACACCCTCCAAAAGTGTTCTCATTTTGATTAGTGATAAAAGGAATAAACATTTTAATCTATCAAATTTGCTACAGCTTTTAAACAAATGTCCATATGATGCAAGAAAATAGACTAAAACATTGGTTGAAATGCAAATTAATGGAATATTCTGGAAAAACCATTTGGCGATATGTATTAAAACATTGTGCAAAATACGTACATTTTGTTTAAACAAAAAGATAACCTACAGAATGGCAAAAAGTGTTTGTGCAAACTATGTGACTGATCAAGAGATGAATTTCCAAAATATCCAAATGACTTACATAGCTCAACATAAAAAAAAAACAAACACCCCACAAGCAACCCAATGGAAAAATAGGCAGAAGACCTAAACAGACATATCTCTGAAGAAGACATACAGATGGCCACCAACAGGAACATGGAAAGGTGCTCAACAGCGCTAAATACTAGAGAAAAGCAGATCAGAACTATAGTGACGTATCCCTTGACACCAATCAGAACGGCCATCAAAAAGTCTACAGATAATACGTGCTGGAGAGGGTGTGGCGAGAAAGGAACCTCCTCCATTGTTGGGAATGTGAGCTGGTGCAGCTACTAAGGAAAACAGTATAAAGGTTCCTTCAAAACCTAAACTAAGAGTCGTCAAATGGCCCAACAATCACGCTTCTTAGCGGATATCTGGAAAAGATGAAAAAGAATTAGAAACTCTCACGTCCATGATCATAGCAGCATTCTCTACAACAGCCAGGACGTGGAAGCACACACACGTCCCCTGATGGATGAGCAGATGAAGAAGATGTAGGGTATACACACACACACACACACACACACACACACACACACACA
Organism: Capricornis sumatraensis; assembly: GCF_032405125.1. Lineage (NCBI taxonomy): Eukaryota > Metazoa > Chordata > Mammalia > Artiodactyla > Bovidae > Capricornis > Capricornis sumatraensis. Next base: position 61,540,906 of record NC_091089.1, read on the forward strand.
CACGATGAAACGTTACTCAGCCATAAAGCATGGAATAATGCCATTTGCAGTATCTTTCTTGTCCTTGGAACACTTGGTTTATTCCCTTCTGAGCTGTCAGTGCAGAATCCTTGTTTCCATTTGTATTTGGTGATGGAGACATAGGTTTATTAAACCATTTTCTGCTTTTTCATGCGTACTTGAAACTTTTACTATGTCTTATTCTTTATTATAAATGACAGGTTGACTGCTTCAGTTTCCTACTATTCAATGTAAAATGCTCCTTTACTGTTAAGCTGCACTGCCACAGAGCCTATTTGCCTCTTTGCGGTAGAGACTACTATGCATCCCTTAATATTCATTCTCTTCTTAGTCATAAAACTTTCAGCTTAGAGTTCTCCTAGCTTCCCTTGCATCTGGCCACACGACAAGATTTTGTTACTAAAAATGTAGGCAGAAGTGACCTGTGCAACTTCTGGGTTGGACCTAGCCCTTCCCGTCCTCCTGAAGGAGGGGTGGGTGCCGACGTTGTGGTGAGCCAGTAAGGACCGTGTGGACAGAGGGGGCACGAGGAGCGTCTTTTCCCGCTGAAATCACTCATCGCTAAGAGCATTTCCCTGGTGTTTGAAACAGCAGCTCCTTCAGTTATTGCCTCTCTGTACTTCTGACAATTTTTAAGTTGAAATACACACTACAGAAGTCTCCTGTCTCTACAGGGTATATGGGAGGCTTACCTGCTTGCCTCTGACTCAGCAGCTTTCTCCTTTGTGGAAAAATAATGTGAATTCTCCCTCACAGATCATGGTAAAAGGAGCGGCAGAAGGGGTATAGTATTTCTCCTTTGTTTCTTTTCAAACTTGTTATTCAGGGACAACACAAGTATGATGTGACCAGAATATGGGTTAGATATAGCTTTATAAACTTGAATATACTTTATTAACTCCATTATAGATATGTTAGGTAGTTTAGGCATCTAAATAGGGCCCTAAATTATTACCCAGATCATAAGGAAAGTCATCCTGCCAGGAACTGATCATGTTAAGAGGGATGATGGTGGTTGGCAGTAACAGACACTGAAAGTCACTGAAGTAGAAAGTCCAGTGCTCAAATGGAAAAACTGGCCTTAGACAGAACAAATGCACATTTGAATATTGACATAAAAATATAAAATATCAGTAAAATATATCCTGAAGCCCATTAAAGGAAAATTAAGCTAAAAAAAAAAAAATGTCTGTAGACTCTGAAGCTCAGATGCCTGCACTGAAGTCCCAGCTGTTACTTCCTCTCTGCGTCAGACTGGGCAGGTAGCTGAAGCTCTCTGTCTCAGCTGTGTCATACAGCTACTGGAGAGAGCAACAGTGCCTGCCTTGTAGGGCTGGGTGACTGCTGCTGTGAGTTGTGTCCCCACCCAGAGTCACATGTCTGAGGCCCTAACCCTTAGACCTCAGAACGTACCTTATTTGGAAATATGGTTGCTGCAATTGCAATTAATTCAGATGCCCTGCCCTGCTCCAGTACGGTTGGTGTGGTTATAAAAGGAGAAGCTGGCAGACAGATATGCAGAAAGGGAACATCATGCGGAGATGAAGGCAGAGATTAGGAGGACATTTCTGCAAGCCAGGGAGTGGCAAAGATGGCCAGCAAATCGCCGGAGGCTGGGAGAGGCATGGAGCAGATTCTTCCTCAATGCCCTCAGAAGGCACCTACCCTGGTCTTGGACTTCCAGCCTCCAGGACCGGGAGACAATGAACTTCTGTTGTTTCAGTCACCCAGCTTGTGGCGCTTCGTTACACGGAAGTCCTAGCAGGTAACTCAAGTATTAAGAGTCAGGACCTGGAAAGCATTGTGAGCTGTACCTTGCACATGCCAAGTGTTCAGTAAAAGAAGCTAACAACTGTTCTGTAAAATTAGAAGCCTTTCATTTGTGTTCTTATTTGCATAATTCCATGCAGCACTTACCCACTCCAGTCTTCTTGCCTAGAGAATCCCGTGGCCAGAGGAGCCTGGTGGGCTGCTGTCCACAGGGTCGCAGAGAGTCGGACACGACTGAGCGAATTAGCAGCATGCAGCACTTGCTTGGAAAATTCCATGGACAGAGGAGCCTGGCTGGCTACAGTCCCTGGGGTTGCAAAGAGTTGACACGACTAAGTGCCCACGGACACACACACACAGCTCCAGGACCTACAATAAATGGGAAAATTAAACTAATTAGGAAGATGGCACATTTTACCAAGACTAAGTGATTTCTACATTTAAGAAACTGTCATGGAATTATACCAATGGCTATAAAACACTTCATCAAATTATCATTTAGTTATAAATCATACCATTTTCTTACATATATTTTTAAATGAAAGCATGATAAACTAAAATGCATTGAGTTACAAGATGATTAATGTGAAAACCAACAAAAGAGCCTCAAGACAACTCTTAAGATCTCATTTATGGAAATTAACTTATGCCCTGAAGCATTGCAAACTCTTGTATACTAATATACATCACTTTATTATGTTTATCTGAGGCATTCTATTTATTTTTTACAAATGTAATTCTGATTCTTTTCCCCTGTACCTGCAAATAAAGCCACGGTGTGTTGAGTTTTATGAGGAATTGCGGTTATCCTTGACTTTAGAGCATTATTTCTTTACAGAAAAATGGCTTAGGGTTTTGTTACTTTTTTATTTCACGGGTTTTGGCTAATATTTCAAACAGTAAAATTAAATACTTGGATCAAGGTATTAGTATTCTAGAAGATCATGCCATTTATAATGAAACTTTCAAAAATTAAAAAATGATTATTTGTTTAGTACAGAATAATGTTTACTTGAGGGATGAAAGCTTTAAAAAATGTGTTTGAATCATATGCATTTTGAAAAAGGCTTCTAACACTGTTTTAAAAAATCTGACTGAGAAGTTTAAAAATATTTCTGTTCTTCTCTTCTTGCGGCTGCTGTCTTGTTCAGTCTCCGTGAATGTGTAAGATGATAGAGCAACACGCCGCCAAAAGCCCGTCGTTTAAGATCAAAGGCAGCTGGTCAGCGACTTCCCTGGAGGTCCAGTGGTTAAGACTCTGTCTTCCCAGTGCAGGGGGCCTGGGTTCAATCCCTGGGGAGGAAACTAGATTCCACATGCTGCAACTGAGACCCGGTGCAGCCAAATGAACAAATAAATTTTAACAACAACAAAAGTCCGTTGGTTAGCAAGTACCATCGAAACAAAAGAATTTGTCAACTGACTGCTTATTTTGACTTCACATAGGCAGAGCTTGAGTCTCAAGCCAGAATCGCATAATCTTTATGCAAAGACTATATAATCAACATGAGTTAGAGGAAACAGCTGTCATAAATCGACACTAAATTATTCAGAAACTCAAACGGCTAGTCTGCGAACAAAAGGTACCCAAAATGTCAGATAACTTCACTGGGATAGCGCAGTGTTATTCATCTTGGACAATTCGGAGGCAGAAGTTACATTTGAAATCAATTCAAGTAAGCTGAAATTTAAACAAATAATCAAATACAATGCAGCCCTCCTCCCCTTTTTTGGTGAGACAAGCCAATAAAATCAGGTATGCAACAACCTGTAAAAGTATGTAATAAACGGTTTTCAAGTTCATAAGAGTGGTACATAATATATACTATTAACGTAAAAGGTGACTTATTTGCTCAGATGTGCACTGAAATCTCGGGGGATTCCCAACAACCTGAGGAAGAGAACTGACCCACTGAGAGCCAATGCGGGGAGAAAGAATGTCTTCTAGAGGATGGTTTCTGGAACTTTTGTATTTCTATAATGTGCCCTATTCAACTAATCAAATGTTAAATGAAGTAAGATAATTTTCAAATTCTATTCAGGACAACAAGGTCATCTTGATAAGTCAAACAACATGGGAAATAGCCTCATTCTTCCTAGTCTTTTATCTGCAAATAGTTAGGCAAAGTTTCAGGTTCCTTACCTAGACCTAGGAAAACTCTTCTAAACAAACAAAATGAAATTCTAAGCGTCTGAAACTCTTTTTCTGAAATTCGCAAGAAATTCCATGCAGTGGACTACCAAAGGGGAGAGGGAAGCCGGGAGGGGCAAATCAAGGGTTAGGGGTTAATAGATTAACAGGGCATGTCAAGAACCTCAGATACAGAGAGGACACCACCCTTATGGCAGAGAGCAAAGAAGGACTAAAGAGCCTCTTGGTGAAAGTGAAAAGAGGAGAGTGAGAAAGCTGGCTTAAAACTCAACCGTCAAAAAATGAAGATCATGGCATCCGGTCCCATCACTTCATGGCAAATAGATGGGGAAACAGTGGTAACAGTGAGAGACTATTTTTGGGGGGCTCCACAATCACTGCAGATGGCGACTACAGCCATGAAATCAAAAGACGCTTGCTCCTTGGAAGAAAAGCTATGACCAACCTAGAGGGCATATTATAAAGCAGAGACATTACTTTGTCCACAAAGGTCCATCATAGTTTTTCCAGTAGTCAAGTATGGATGTGAGAGTTGGACCATAAAGAAAGCTAGTGCCGAAGAATTGATGCTTTTGAACTGTGGTGTTGGAGAAGACTCTTGAGAGTCCCTTGGACTGCAAGGAGATCCAACCAGTCCATCCTAAAGGAGATCAGTCCTGAGTGTTCATTGGAAGGACTGACGCTGAAGCTGAAGCTCCAGTACTTTGGCCTCCTGATGCGAAGAGCTGACTCATTGGAAAAGACCCTGATGCTGGGACAGATTGAGGGCAGGAGGAGAAGGGGACGACAGAGGATGAGGTGGTTGGATGGCATCACTAACTCGATGGACATGAGTTTGAGCAAGCTCTGGGAGTTAGTGACGGACAGGGAGGCCTGGCGTGCTGCAGTCCACGGGGTCCCAAAGAGTTGGGCACAACTGAGCAGCTGAGCTCAACTGATTATTAGATACAAACTACTATACATAAAGTAGATAAGCAACTCACAGGGAATGACACCCATCATCTGACAATTACCCACAATGCAATGCAATCTGCAAAAGGGCTGAACCTGCATGCTGCTTAATACTGGAAATCAACAATACTCTAATTAAAAAAAGTTGTAAAAAATGCAGCTGAGATCCTATTTATAATCAGCAAGAGGGTATTTTTACATAGTGGAACATCGTATCTGAACCTCCTGGGTGCAATTAAAAGACTTAGTTCCTTCTTCATATATAGCCAATGGATCTCGGATCCTTTTTAATTGCTTAAAATCTGAACTAACCAAAAAAATCAAATAAGCAAAAATTGGATAAATGAGATTTATGTGCAAATTTTGCACAAAATAAGATTAGAGATTTTTTTTTAAAAGCTGCAACTCAAATTTCAGAGTTTTAACCTGGTCATTAAAAAAAATGTATTAAACTTTATTATTTAGAACAGTTCTTCCCTTACTTTTAAAATTTTATTTATTTTTATTCACATAACATAAAATTCACCACTTTAACCCTTTTAAAGTAGCAAATTGTACTGTATTTAGTACATTTTCAATCTTGTACTACTATCTAGTTCCAGAACCATTTTGCCACCCCAAAAGAAAAGTCATTAAACAACCATTCCCCATTCCATCTTTCCCCCACCCCTACCCCTTGACACCAAGCAACGTGTACTTTATCTCTATGTATTTGCCTATTCTGTATATTTGATAAATCATTTTAAACTATATAATTTAGTGGTTTTTAGCATATTTCAAAATGTTATGTGCAATCACCACTAATTTCCAGAATATTTTCAAAATGTTCTCAAAAACAATACATCCGTTAGTAGTCAACACTAATCCCCCCTTCCTCCAACCCCCGTTAGCTGCCGTGTGCTTTATATATCTGTGGGTTTACCTTCCATGGATATTGTATAGACATAGACTCACACAGTGTGTGGTCTCTCGTGCCTGGCTTCTTTCACTTAGCATAATGTTTCTAAGGCTCATCCATGTTGTGAAATATATCAGTATTTCATTCCTCTTATGGCTGAATGATATTCCATTGCCACTAGGTTCACGTACAATGTTTTGTTTGAACGCCTGCTTTCAATCCTTTGGGGGGTATATATTACCTAGAGGTAGGATTGCTGGGTCTTATGTAATTCTATGTTTAGCTTTCTGAAGAACTACCGAACCGTTTTCCATAGTGACTGCACTATTTTATATTCCCGCCATTAATGCCCAGAGATGTGAATTTCTCCATATCCTCGTCAACACGTCTTTCTCCTTTTTTGGTCACAGCTATCCTACTGGTGTGAAGTGGTATCACACTGCGGTTTTGATTTGCTTAATGATGAATGATGTTGAGTGTCTTTTCCTGGACTTGTTGGCCACTTGAATATGTTCTTTGGGGAAGTGTCTACTCAAGCTCGTGGTCCAGTTTTGAATTAGGCTGTTTCTGTTGAGTTGTGCGGGTTCTTTATATAGTCTAGATACCAGATCTTTATCAGATACAAGATTTGAAAATATTTTCTCTCAGTCTGTGAATTATTTTCCATTTCTTGATAGTGTCTTTGGACACAAGTTTAAAGTTTTGATGGAGTCCGTTTCTGTTTCCGTTTCCTGTGCTTCTGAGCCATTGCCACATCCAAGGTTGTACAGATTCACTCCTGCATATTTTCTTCTAAGAGCTTTATATAGTTTCAGCTCTAATATCAGGTCCCTGATCCACTGAGTTAACTTTTACATATGGTATGAGGTAAGGATGCAATTCATTATCCCGGCCAGTTGAAATACAGACTGATAAAGGCAGCACATATCAGCGTGCGCTATGTCTTACGCACATTATATTTGTTGTAAGGCATCTCTCAGGAGTTAATTGGAAGTATGAGACAAGTTAGATATCCAGGGAATGAAATATGTAAATTAAGTCCACGCTGGGCCTCCACAATTTTCATAATATGAGTAAGTGCAAGGAAAATTTATAAGCAAATATGTGCCTCTTACTTCCATTTGCCACACTGAAATTCACATAGGACAGTCACACTGAGTCGTACACAGATGTAACTTAGACAATTCATGGGCATCTAGTTTAATGGAATAATAATAAATTTTAGCTGTGAAACGCTTCTGTGTAAAAGAAGTCACAGTGACCTTGTTTATCTGCTCTGTGAAGAATTTTTTTTAACACAAATTAGATTTTTAGAATTGGGATAACATGCTTCTTTGGTGAAGATATTAATTTTCTTTTCAGAGTTCATACCACACTGGTGATTCATTTGTCGATCTCAAAACTACCTGCCACATACCTTTTTGAACAAAAGTGATAATATTAGATATAGAATTTTGAGCAGAACATTCACTATTATTTAAGAATTTCTTCCCAGTTACCATGACAATGTGATCACACAGCTGAAAGGGCTTGGAGAGATTCGAAAAATCTCTCCGGCAGGGAAGATACTGTTGTTATTTTCTAGTCACATATTACACTAGTCAAACGACTGTCAAAGGGAAAAGTCGTGGTGGAAACGCTCGAGCCGGGTCAACGACCGCGTGCATTTGTCTTATTACAGTATACTCTAACTGACAATAATACAGCTTTTATCAGGCTGCTCCCTCCGTATTCTGAAATCCCTTCCCTCCAGTAGAAAGCGAATCGTGTCCATGGGCAAAGCTAGATCTTAAATGGGGCAAACACGCTTGAGAGGTTCAAGCATGTGCTCGAACAAGAGCAGGTATGTTGAAACTTCACTGACTCCTCTGTCCCCGTGAAAAATTAGCTTGAGCTTAGGCTCTAAGCTATCGAACGGAATGACTGTTTCCTGAGCTAAGAGCCCTTACTCCTGGCAATGATCTCATGAAGAACACTGTTTCATGCAACAATTTTGTGGAAATTATCCCTTTTCTGGAAATTATCACTAAAGGTAATATCTAATGTTGTGACAAACAGCCATTCAGTGCATTTTAAAGAGCTTGTGCCATGCCGTGGGAGTGAAAAGTCACAGCGACAGGGAAAAGACCACCCACATCCTAGGTATTCCACACCCCTAAGCAGCCCCGCAGGCCCCGCCCATCCGAATCTTGTTGCACGTTTATCCCACCAACAGCGTAGACACGAAGGTAGGGACTGAGAGAAGCACCCTGCGCTAGAAGAAACTCTTTACTGACCATTGTGTTGCCCATTAAGCTCCCAGCATCCATGCGCGGCACCGCAGGGTGTGACTGTGGAGGTTCACTGAGTGCAATATTTAGAGACCACGGGTAACTGGGAATCCTCCTCAGACCATTTGCTGGGACAAACTACCACTGCATTGCATAGAACGTTGATTCCTATTTTTATTCATGAAGAAATGGATCCTCTTTCCCTAAAAGAAAAAAAAAATCTTCACCTAACTTATTTGCATTGCTTTAATTGTGCCAATTTTAAAAATTGAGATCAAAATATAGTGTTGATGATTCCATCTCCTGTATACCGTATCTTCCCTTTTATTGCTTCTGGGACCATTAGATTCTTTCCGATTTTTTCTTAACATAAGCTGGTCCCTACTTTTCTCAACCCATTTGTCATTACACATGTTCTAAAACAAACTGGGTTCTCAGGCAGGTATTTTAAATGTTTCTTTTTTTTTTTTTTTTTCCCCTTGCCACGTTGTAATTCTATTTGGAGGGCCTGATGTTCTATTGAACACTTAGAGAAATGTTCTTCTCTTGGGTTGCAGACAGTTTTATGAGCTTTGATCTGATTTTCTCCATTGACTCACCCTTGAGAAGAATGCAATTTAGCCAGGCTTAGTGTCGGGGTAACAGCAAGAGTTCACAAATTAGCCTGCTCACAGAGAAGTGCACTTTGCTGCTTCATGCTCAGTCTATTGTGTAACTTAGAATGCCCTGCACCTTCCCCACCAAAATAGAAGACCTTAGGGAACTTTTATTTTCTCTGAGGTACGTGGTTCCACAGCCACACTCTAGGTAGGAAAAGATTCCCACGAAGTCCCATAGGGTGAAAAATATCTTGTCCAATTGGCGTCGGATTCGGAGGACAAAGGCCTTATGTCAGAGCCTCATGATTTATCAGCGCTGTGTCCACTCAGGCCCTGATCAGACGCTACATTGAAAGGATTACACTAGGCCTCCTCTCTGCCTTTCAGAGGCTGGCCAGGCACTATCATCCCTAGTCATTTGGAGCAACTGACCATGCTTGACATCTAATCAGAAAAGGACAAAGAATCTTAAACCTGCGTGCACACTGGAGACTCCTGCAGAGCTTTAAAAAACATAAGACTGACACCTTGGTCCCAGCCGGCCAGTCCAGAGACTCTGAGATTGCTGTTTTTCGGTGTTCTTCAGGGGAGGCAAATAGCCAAGGCTGAGAACGTTGACCTTGGGTTGCTCCCCACTTTTGTTTAATTTCAACTCAGCTGCCATGGGGGAGAAGAGCCCTGTAATGCAGTAAAATTTAGTTCCCAAACCCGTAGCACAACCATTTTTGGGGAACTTGTTTGAAGTTGATTTTGAGACCTCACCGCAAGACATCAGAAACCAGGGAGTAGGACTCAAACATATGTGCCTTAAATGCCTTCTATTTGCAATGAGCAGACACAAATTACTATATATAAAAGACAAAAAAGGCCCTACCCTTTAGCACAGGGAACTATTTTATCTTGTAATACACCATATGATAATAATATGAAAAAGAATACATACACATACACATATATCTGAATAAATTTGCTATACACCAGAAACTAACACAACATTTAAATCAACTACGCTTCAATAAAAAATAAATAAAAATTACAAATGCCCTCCAGGTGATTCAGACGCATGCCAAGGGTTAAGGTATGAAAGATAGTAAGGATTTTCCAGACTTTTAAAGTCCTACAGCAGAGAGACACACAGAGCATCAAAGCTTGCCACGTCCCTCCAGGGACCAGAGCTTCAGGAAACTGGCTGATGCCATCTATTTCCCTGTTTTCTGTGCTGCTGTTCATAAAAGTCCTATCTGAACCCCACATTTGCTCAGTTCTTTAGAAGTTTCTGATACCCTTGTGAAATTATTTTTCCCCACTCAGATATTTCGATGGACCACACTGCTGCTGCTAAGTCGCTTCAGTCGTGTCCGACTCTGTGTGACCCCATAGATGGCAGCCCACCAGGCTCCCCTGTCCCTGGGATTATCCAGGCAAGAACACTGGAGTGGGTTGCCATTTCCTTCCCCAATGCCTGAACGTGAAAAGTGAAAGTGAAGTCGCTCAGTCGTGTCCGACCCTTAGCGACCCCATGGACTGCAGCCTTCCAGGTTCCTCCATCCATGGGATTTTCCAGGCAAGAGTACTGGAGTAGGAAGTTAAGTCAAGGGGTCTGGACCCTCAAACTCAGGTACCTTCTGGCCCCAGAACTGTTAAGGCAGATTCTCTACATGAAATCAAACAAGTATGAATGGCTCAACATGGAGCAATTCTTTCTCTAAAAGTCTGAAACTCAGATTGTCAGCTCAGACACGACTTGGCAGTTGGAAACTCAATAAAACAGCATCAGGGCAGGCTAACTGTGAATCAATCATTTCTGTGTTTAAGAAAAAAAAAAGGAAGAAAAAGAAAAAAAAAGGAGAAAAAGAAGCTGCTGGATAGCTCTTCTCTTAAATGCCTGCTTGACCTGCTGCTTAATTTCCCCCCCCCTCCTCTGGATTTTTCCTCCCTCAAGGGAATATCATGATGACAGAAAGGCCTCTTTAAAGGGTCAGTGGGAGAGATGGGTGGTTGATGGATGGTCTCCATTTCTTCTAAATGGCAATCAATAATAATAAAAGAAAAAGCTGGTCTACAAAATAACTTGAAACGTTTCTGGAATCAAGAGAAACAGTCAGTAGATGCCTTGGACTGAACTGTGTGTCTCCCTGCCTACATCCACCTGCTGAAGCCCCAACCCCTGGGGTGACTGTTACCTGGAGGTAATTAGGAAGTCATTATGGTTTGTTGTTTAGTTCCTCAGACAAGTCGGACTCTTTTGCGAGCCCATGGACTGGAGCCTGCCAGGCTTCTCTGTCCATGGGATTCTCCAGGCAAGAATGCTGGATTGGGCTGCCATTCCCTTCTCCAGGGCATCTTCCTGACCCAGGGATCAAACTTGGGTCTCCCTCATTGCAAGCAGATTCTTTACTGGAGGAGCATTTAATTTAGGCTAAAATTTTAATTCAAAGATGATATTCCTAAAAGGAAGGCAGTAAAAATTCACTCCAAGTAAACCTTATTAATAGGCATGGATACATTCTGCATGTTAAATGTTTTCTGATCTATGACCAGTGGAGAATCTTCCTGAAATTCTAATTTGCCTTATCAAGCTTAAGAGTTGTTGGGTTGATGAATGCCTCATCCCTTCTACGTGAGACCACACGTCATGGTCCATTCTCCGGTCATGAGGCCACGTCAAGTCCACTCAGTAAGCCATTCCCGGGCAGAGAACAGCCTGGGAGCACCTCTCTGAGCAGGGAACGCTGCTGGGGAAATTTACAGCCAGAAGAGCGGGGAAGAGAGGTCAGTTCATGGGCATGACCCATCAAATATTGTTGCTGATCTCTGAAAGGATCGTGTCTAGAACTCAGGCCACCTTAAACCAAGAAATTTTCCAAAATTATATCAAAAATGTAATTTTCATTAAACTATTAAGTAAGCTAATATCTTAAAGACAAGAAAATATCATAAACACAATGCCCATTTCCTTACATTAACATAATTCAAAGTGTATCTCATGAAAAACATGTGCTGTACTATAGGTTAATGGGAATTTCTTAAAAAATTAATGCAATTATTTATAAATATAAAACACATATTTTATATTTGTAATTGCATGTGAATGTATATGTAAAAAATACTAAACATGTATGTATCTGTAGAACAATTATGTCACTCCTGTATTCAATGGTTCTTTTTTTTTTTAATGACAAACTGCCTTCTGGAAATGGTATGGCAGTAACCAAATGCCTGAAAATTTAGCTTAAGATGTTTGATCTGAATGTTAATTCATAAACAACACTACTAACCAAGAATCCATTAATGAGCAAGACATCTGCATGATTATTTGTGGTAAATGTGGTTTTTCTTCTTTCAAATGACAATGTATAGTTATAATATTACGTGCTGTTTCTTGCTCTTAACCTCATCGCAAGCGTGCATGGTAGCTCCGCAGCTACTATTGGTGTCTTCTTGACTCTTTATAACTTACAAAAGCAGGACTTCCCTGGAGGCTCAGTGATACAGAATCTGCCTACCAGTGCAGGAGACCCGAGTTCGATCCCCACCCGGGAGGATTCCTCATGCCGCGGAGCAGCTAGGCCCGTATCCCACAACTATCCAGCCTGTGTTGCGGAGCCCTGGAGCTGCGACTACTGAGCGCAGGCACCCTGGAGCCCACGCTCTGTCCCCGGGGAGCCACCGCAGCGAGAAGCCCGTGCACCGCAAGCAGAGAGTCGCTCTCGCTGTCTGCAACTAGAGAAAAGCAGCAAAGGCCCAGTAGAGCTCCAAATAAATAAATTGTAAAAGAATAAAATAAAAAGCTCCCTGGTAAAAAAAAAAAAAGCTTGGGGAAATGTCCCCAGTGATCCCGCCAGCTTGGAGGAAGAGGAAGAAACGGAGACTGGAACACTGGAACACTGTAGCACCCTGAGGAGCAGTGCAAACGGAGCGACATCTCCGAGACCCGTGTGCAGCCGCCTGGTATCCAGGAAGCAAGACGCAGCCATGCGCACAGCGTCAGGCCGCTGGCGTCGCTGCATCGCTCCTGCCCCTGCCCCTGCCCACGCCCGCCGTCCCGCTCAGCTACCTCCAGCACCCCGCTTCCTCCTCATTAAGGGCGAAGCAATCAAGGCAGCAGCGGGTGAGTGAGTATGCAAAACCGCTACAGTTGCCATCCCCCTGAGCCACAAGTCAGCTCGGGTGGAAAACAGGGAAGCATAATGGTGCCTTAAGGGAGGGCAGAACTGATGAGAAGGGGGATGCAACCTGCATACAAATGTAAGCAAGTTAAAAATTCAAGTTCTTACAAAGAAATGGAGTCCACCGAGGAACTGCAGAAACCTGTGATGTAGGTTAGTAAGACGACGCGTGCACGTCCAGTCTTGTCTGGCTCTCCGCGACCCCGTGCACTGTAATCCACCAGGCTCCTCGGTCCATGGGATTCCCCAGGAGTCCTGGAGTCGGCTGCCACTTCCTTCTCCAGGGGATTTTTCTGACCCAGGGTTCAAACCCACATCTCCTGCATTGGTAGGTGGATTCTTTACCTCTGAGTCACCTGGGAAGTCTAAGACCATGACATTACAGAGCAAAACAAACCCATATCCTTATGGAACAGGTTACTTATGCTAGACCTCAGAGCTAGGAGGGGAATTTGAAGAAATTCTGTCTTGAAAGTAGAATGTAGTTGTTTTCAGAGAAAGAACTACGTTTACCTTTGAGACAGAGATTCTCAGAATTAAGAACTATAACCCAATACATTATTTAGGGGAACAAAGTAAGTATTCACACCCTCCAGGGGGAAACTGTGAGGTCATCATTAACCGAAAGGCAGGTGATTCAAGTGAACACGTGTCATTTTTTTTAACATATTAATGATCATTATTTATTGACTCGAGTATTGATGCTACATTTTTCCCAAAGATAATATATTTAGTTTATGGGTTTGTCTGTTTTTCAAATGCATTTTTATTGAAGTATAGTTGCTTTAGGGTGTTGTGTTAGTTTCTACTGTATAGCAGGGTGAATCGGCTATAATATAAATATGTCCTCTTTTTTGGATTTCCTTTCCATTTAGGTCACCACAGCTGGCTCGGATGGTAAAGAATCTGCCTGCAGTGCAGGAGAGCTAGGTGGGATGCCTGGGTCGGGAAGATCCCCTGGAGAAGGGCATGGCAACCCACTCCAGAACTCTTGCCTGGAGAATCCCATGTGTGGAGGAGCCTGGCGGGCTGCAGTCCACGGGGTCGCACAGACAGCCCTGGGCAGAGTAGGTTCCTATTAGTCATCTAATTCACACACAGTGCGGACAGCGTATGGCTGTCAATCCCAGTCTCCCGATTCACATCCTCTCCCCTCAACGAAGCGGGAGGAGGGGGAGCATGTTTTCCTTCACTCGTTTAGTAGTTCCGCTTCGCCATGCTGTAAGCCCTACATAGGCGAGCGCTAAGGTGTCTGACTCTCAATGCTCCCTTCAGCCCACACATCACAGGGGCCAGCACACGGTAGGCCTTCATGCACGGCGGCTGGATAATTACAGGAATCAAGCATCAACCACTGGTGCTACGGACATAACTTCTAAAATGGGAAGACAGAACCGGCCCATCAGCAGTGCTTGGCATGGAATTATCAACTCCAATTAGAGGCACATTTTCACTGCGAAGGATTTTCATGTATGTTAAAATAGGAAACGTTAAAAATAGATCTGGTACAGAATTTATCTAAGAGGTTAAACTTCAAGCTATATTGATCTTTCACTGTTTAAGTTCAGAAATAATGACTCATTCTTCTGTTGTACAGTAGCATCTGTTAAAGGTCACTGCTGTTGTTGCCTCACAATAAACCCTTTTATTAGACTCAGAAAACTGTATGAGCTTGTTGCAAAGTGAAAGGGCAGTTTGTAATTAAATTCTGACACGTACATTTTTCGTCATATTGAAGGTTTCATGAATCAGGGCAGGTGACAACAGAAGAAATGCATGTGGATACAAGCACATACCTTCTCTTACCATGATTTCTGAAAACATCTCACAGCAGAAGTTATTGTATGATCACATGGATGATTTTATTTCTCAAAATAAAAGTTTCAGAGGCTGAAACTGGGTTGCTTTCTTGTGCAAATCCCGCAGAGTTCCAATAACAGTCCATGGAATTCTCCAAGCCAGAATACTGGAGTGGGTAGCCTAGCCCTTCTCCAGGGGATCTTCCCGACCCAGGGAATGAACGCAGGTCTCCCGCATTGTAGGCAGATTCTTTACCAGCTGAGCCACAAGGGAAGCCAAATATACTAGGAGAGTGGGTCAGATTCTAGCCTGGCCATTTTGTAAACTGCAGCATGTCATTGAACCATTAAACCTCAGTCTTCGCATCTGTCAAATGCAGGTTAAAAACAAAGCTACTTTTTAAAGAGTTATTTGGGGGATTAAATAATACAATGCACATACAACAGGTGCTGGCATCTTGAATGTGTCCAGTGAGCTTTAGCTGATCCTGAAAACAATGGCCACCTCCAGCTACTTGCACTGTGCCAGGGACAGTTCTACACACTCAACAAACTTGACTCATTGACTCCTCATATCACTGCTTTCAAGTAAATATTTGTGTTATCCCCCATCTACATAGAGGAAACTGGGGCACAGAAAGACTGTGTAACTTGCCCAGACTCAGCTAATAAATTGCAAAACTGGAATCTGGATCTAGGCAATCAAGCTCAAGAATGCAAGCTCTGTATAATTTCACATTAGCCATTCATGTGGCATTGTTAAAATCAGATCACTCTCTCATATGCAGAAGAAATATACCTGTACTATTAGCTTAAATCAATATGCATGGTAAGATTCTAAGGAAATTAGAACTGTTACTTGTACAAGGGAAATAAAAGGAAGGACTCAATTTTAGAAAAGGTCTCTGCATCTGCCTTTTTCTTGTGAATATCTATCCAGTCATTTTTTATTCTGTCATATTCGGTACACACATATTTCCATGTAATTATTTAAATACAGTGGACTTAAGATCTTCTTTAAATTTGCATCTGCTATTTGATTGTTTACAAAGGATGTTCTCTGAATGTAATTCAGATTCCTTTCATTTAAGTATCTAGCTCAGCTTGACACTGAATGTTAAGAAAATTTCTTAGTGCTTTTCCTGATAGCTTAACATGATTTAAACCATGGATTTTCTTTCACAAAGTGAAATGTGTAATCAATGACTGCATTACTACTGGAGACAATATATAACCTACAGTGCTTTCACACTTCAATATCTTAACAACAACAAAAAAAGAATTGGGATGGAGGCAAACTTGTTCCCTTTTATTCAGCATTATCAAGAAAGAACTGGAAGTGTGAGTGATCTGGGTACTTAGTATAAGCTAATGTCTTATAATTATTATTCAGTTTTGGAAACTTTGGGTACTGAGGTCAGGAGGCAATCCCATCAGAGGAATACTTTAACTGAAAGTGAAATGAGATTCTGAGAACCCCACTGTATGGTGATAATGGGGTACCACTGAAGTACGGATACAGATATGGTCTCTAAAGTAACCCATATATTAAGATCACATACTATATTGGCCCAAAACACAGACATAGGAAGAAGAAAGAAGCCCTGCACAAATGGGGAGGTTCGAGGTGCAGAAGTAAAGGAGATGAGGGACTGCCCTGGGGGTCCCGAGGGCAAGAGTCTGCCTGCCAGAGCAGGAACTCGGGTAAGATCCCTGGTCTGGGAGGAGCCCATGTGCCCGGGGAACACAGCTACTGAGCCTGTGCCCTAGAGCCCGTGGGCCTCAAGTACTCAGCACGCATGCTCCAGCTGTTGAAGCCCTGCCTGCCTAGAGCCTGTGCTCTGCAGCAAGAGAAGCCACGCATGAGAAGGAAGCCTGCACGCTCTGAGCAAGAGCAGCCCCAGCTCCTCACAACTCGAGCAAGCCTGCATGCTGCAACAGGGTCCTGCTGCCAAGTCACTTCAGTCGTGTCTGACTCTGTGCGACCCCATAGATGGCAGCCCACCAGGCTCCCCCGTCCCTGGGATTCTCCAGGCAAGAACACTGGAGTGGGTTGCCATTTCCTTCTCCAGTGCATGAAAGTGAAAAGTGAAAGTGAAGTTGCTCAGTTGTGTCTGACTCTTAGCGACCCCATGGACTGCAGCCCACCAGGCTCCTCCGCCCATGGGATTTTCCAGGCAAGAATACTGGAGTGCGGTGCCACTGCCTTCTCCCGCAACGGAGTCCTAGCACAGCCAAAAACAAATAAATAAGAAGACTAAAAAGAAGCCAAGGAAACGAAGCCAACTAGGGGAAGGTTCGTGTGAGGGGGAGAAAAGATTAGTTCCGTCTGTGAACATCTGAGTTTGAAAAATCTACCAGACCACCAATAAAAATGCTCAGCCAGAGCAGAATCCTGGGAGGTGGCTTTGTAGGGGCAGTGAGTCCACCATCGACCCCCGTTCACTGGCATTTGATTAAAAGCAACTTTCCTTTCTAACAACATCGACAACAACAAAGCCCAGCCAGTATATAACTGGATATATGGATCTGGAGCTCAGTAGAGGAGTGCAAACTTGACAGCAAGATTTGGAACTCATCGATTCACTGAGGCTATGACTGCAGCCCAGAGACCAGATAAGATCGCACAGGGTAGATGAGCAGAGTGAGAAGTTATGTCACAGGACAAAGAAGCCCACAGGCCAGTCATATTTAAAGGACAGACAGGAAAGAGGAGGCTGAGAAACTTTAATGAACAAACAGGACAAGAAATCAGAAGGAAACCCATCGCGTATGTTGCCAAGAAGCAGTTTCCCGCTTGACTTCCTGGAACAAAGGGGTAATCAATCCACAATGGTGAATCCCATGGCATTTTCAGAGATACAAAGAATTAAATCGTCTTCTCGAAGAGGACTGGAGACACAGAGAATATGAGTCTTGTGTGGATGGTCTTGCTCTTCGTAAACAGAGTAGCTCCAAAGAAAGCCCTTCTTTCCTCCAGACGGTGGACCGCAGCCTGGGTCTCACCGCGCAAAAGACCACGCGGAGGAGGACGCGCCATCAGTGAGAGATGGGCCGCCGGGAGCCAGAGCAGGGCGCCCCCCAGCACCAGGGTCAGAACCAGAGAAAGGGGAGGATACCTGCCCTTGTCTTCAGCAAGTGATAGACGATGACCCAATGATGGTCAACAAAACATACGGGACGTGATGAGACGGGGCTTTCCCAAGAGACTTTCCTCTGTGCCGAGGAGAAGGCACGTGTCTGCCTCCCTCCTTGATGCGACTTCCCACTCTGGCCTTTGAACCCTGTCCTTTAGCCTGACTTACGGGGGATGATAGAGTCTCCAGATGGAAGGAAACCGGGTCCTAGATGACATTACTGAATGCCTGAAACAGACTAAAAAAGAGCCTAAGACAGACCAGACATGAAAAAGAATCAGACACAAGTTGGCCACCGAACAATAAACACTAAAAAAGACTAAACATCACTCACCTCTGGACTTGTTATGTGAGAAAATCATCAACCCACACAGTGTAAGTCAGTGCAGTCAGCCATTCTGTGAATTATAGCCGAGAGCATCCTGATATACCCTATATAATCAAGGGCTTAGATGATGTTATTTACACATAAATGGAATAAACCTCCTTTCTCTGAACAGGAACGATGTAAAGCTACCTTTGAAAAAAATTATTACTGTGTAAAAAGCTGTCCAACAAGTATGATCTTTTAATAGATTTTCCAACTAAAATGGAAATGCCTGTTTCGACAAAGGCAGCCGAAGCACACAGCCTGGAGTACCCATCACGCCTGTAGAAACTTAGGATGAACGTTTCCAGGAAAATCTGGGAAAGAGCTGAGATGCAGGTCAACAAATAAATAAGCTCCATGCTGTATCTGTGGTTGAGTTTCAACACAGGAGGAGACCATCGTGTCAGGAGAACAGATTAAGATGTGTAAATAAACCCCTCACTGCGCACACACCCCCCCGGCGTCCCAGCCGAGGTCGGAAGCCAGGTTTTTGTGTTTTTAAAATGTCCAGACGCAGTGCCTTGCTCTGATTGGCAGTATGCGCCTCTCTGTATGAATGCCCTTGCACACCGCAGCAAATGGAACCACTGGGTCAGGATTAAAGTGACTGTAGAAGGAACTCCAGCAGAGGCACGTTAGTAGAGCCGAAGCCCTTCTCAGGCAGGAGTCCTCCAGCTAAACACTGCCTGGAACAGGCTTCTCGCCACACTGTTAAGACTCTGCCGGAGGAATGGGAGGGGTCTGCCGTCTGCAAGGGTGCCTAGGGATGTTGCTTTTCATTCCCCCCAATTCCCTTTATTCCTCTGATCTACAAGATTAGCAGAGTGACCTGTGGGTGCACAAAGAGTTGGTAGATATTAGTGATACTCATCTCAGCAAATGAGTGACACTGACCTTTATCTCAGTAAACAAGAACGTTCTCATCGAAGCTTGAGCTTTTCTTCCATATCAAAGATACAGACTTAACCCGAATGCATTCTTGTGATGACTGATGTGAATTTTCTAAAGCAGCGAGGATGGTCCCCTATAGACGTGGTGTAGGACAGAGTCCCCTGAGTGTTCTAAGTCACAGAGAGCCTTCCCTTGCTCTCCTTTGACCCCAACATAATCCAGCTCTCAAAGTCCCTAGGCAAATATATTGTCTCCTTAAAATCTCCCCAGTGACCTAAGCCAAGTCATCAAGTTCTTCCTGAGTGTCTCAGATAATGTATCGATTATACAGAAATTTTCCTTTTTGTTTGGGAATTATCTGTTTCCATTTGGTTCCTGGGATTCATAAAGTGCAACAGTAACCGCAGGTCTCCCAGGACAAGGACGAGGCTCTGCACAGGAGACAGCAGTGTGACTACGGTGCGTGGCCACACAGGGGCACAGACAGACCCTCTGGATGCTGGCAAGTAACAGCCGCTGTGTTCTTCTTCCAAATAAGACGTTCCTGTTGGCTTTGATTTTAAGAAATATGCTGTGTGTGTCTCGAATCACAGGTATTGTTACCTGCTTAGCCAAAGTGTTTGTAAATTGAACAAAAAGATTCCTCTGTGGTGAATGTGTTTCTGGATTCTGAGGGAAAAGGGAGCCCTTTTGACAAATGTGGGACTTCATAACTCTAAGCTTAATACAATAATTTTCCTAGGGCAAAGATGACAATTCTGCATCAGTCCACAGGCAGAGTTGAAAGCTGATGATTATTAATTTTTAACAAAGCCTAATCAGAGAATTAGTAGTGTTGGGACTTAGGGCAGGCTGCCCCCAAATACACCAAGGTAGCATATTGTTTATTTTTAATTAAAGCTCCTGAAGTAACAGCCGCACAAGAAGGACACGCTGACTGTCCTCTGTCTCCCTGAAAGCAAGAAGCAAATCTCCCACGGGAAAGGCACCCTCCCTGTATCAAGAGGGTAGAAGGCATCCTTAACACAGACACAGAAAACCTAGTGTCCCAAAGACTGTATAAACAGATCTTGGTACTTCTTCACTGATTTATTACCCCAAGCCCTAACGTCTTCTCAGTTCTTCACAAATATATATATATAGTCTAAAAGGTAAAAGCTGCCTGCTTTGGTCACTTCTCCAAGCCCCATCACTTTGGGTTTCCCAAACACACAAAATAAAAATTTGATTTTCTCCTGTTAAACTGGCTCGTGTCAGTTTAAAAATTGTTAGATCAGCCAGAAAAAGCTAAGATGGACAGAGAAAATTTTTTCTCCCCAGCAGTAGTACTGGTGTACAGTTTCAAGGAAATCAGGACACTACCATTTCAAAGGCGATCTCTGCGAATCCGTAGCAAGAACAACAAAGGTTCAAAGCATCCTTTGATGTCAGATGCCAGAAAATTCCAAGATCCTCCATTTCAATGAAAACCAATTCTTAGTCCGATGGGAGCAACTTTTCAAGTTCCCCTCATCCAGGTCACCGGGTCAAGAAAAGTCTTCCTTCACATGGCTTTGAAACTTTATGTTTAAATCTTCTGATTCAACTATCTTGACAACATCTTTGACTAGAATTTCTTGAGACTGAATTAGAATAACCGGGGTGCTGTCTGCTTTTCATTAAGGACCAATTAACTGGAGATATTCTGTTTGTAATTCCTCTTTTGAATGTGGGCATACTGACTTGCTGGCAGTCAACCCGTTAGGCAGCCTCTAACAGAATGGAGAAGGAAACGGCAACCCACTCCAGTGTTCTTGCCTGGAGAATCCCAGGGACGGGGGAGCCTGGTGGGCTGCCACCTACGGGGTCGCACAGAGTCGGACACGACTGAAGCGACTTCGCAGCAGTAGCAGCAGCAACAGAATGACACAGATGGTGCGGTATTGAAAGTCTTTATGTCTTTCACTTAGGTGTTGCTAAAATCAGCACCTGTATCAATACTTACCTTACTTAACTTGGAATAAAGTAGTGTTTGCAGAAGATTCCTTTCTAAATACAAATATATGATCTTAGGCTGCAGTGTTTTGACCCACTAGTTGTCACTAAAACCTTGCTCAACCCCTGAGCAGAAAGAAGAGTCCTGAGAAGGATGACAGGCACGTCTGGAGGTGGGATGAAGGCCAAAGAGGTGAACTGGAGCGTGAGCAGGGTGTAATGACGGATGTTCAGGCCTGAATCGTGTTCCACAAAATTCCTATGTTGAAGCCCTACTCCTCCTGTGACTGTGTTTGGAGATGGGGCATTTTGGGGATAATTAAGATTAAATACAGAGTACATCATGCGAAACGCTGGGCTGGAAGAAGCACAAGCTGGAATCAAGACTGTCGGGAGAAACATCAATAACCTCAGATACGCAGATGAGACCACCCTTATGGCAGAAAGTGAAGAGAAGCTAAAGAGCCTCTTGATGAAAGTGAAGGAGGAGAATGAAAAAGTTGGCTTAAAGCTCAACATTCAGAAAACTTAAGATCATGGCATCTGGTCCCATCACTTCATGGCAAATAGATGGGAAACAGAGAATTTATTTTGGGGGGCTCCAAAATCACTGCAGATGGTGATTGCAGCCATGAAATTAAAAGACCCTTGCTCCTTGGAGGAAAAGTTATGACCAACCTAGACAGCATATTAAAAAGCAGAGACATCATTTTGCCAACAAAAGTCCATCTAGTCAAACCTATGGTTTTTCCAGGAGTCATGTATGGATGTGAGAGTTGGACTATAAAGAAAGCTGAGCACTGAAGAATTGATGCTTTTGAACTGTGGTGTTGGAGAAGACTCTTGAGAATCCCTTGGCCTGCAAGAAGATCCAACCAGTCCATCCTAAAGGAAATCAGTCCTGAATATTCAATGGAAGGACTGATGTTGAAGCTGAAACTCCAATACTTTAGCCACCTGATGCAAAGAACTGACTCATTGGAAAAGACCCTCGTGCTGGGAAAGATTAAAGGTGGGAGGAGAAGGGGACGACAGAAGATGAGATGGTTGGATGGCATCACCAACTTGATGGATGTGAGTTTGAACAAGCTCTGTGAGTTGGTGATGGACAGGGAGGCCTGGCGTGCTGCAGTCCATGGGGTCACAAAGAGTCGGACACGACTGAGCGACTGAACTGAAGATTAACTGAGGTCCTAACGGTGAGGGCCTAATATAATAGGACTGGCTCTTATGAGAAGAGGAAAAGATGCCAGAGTGCTTGCTCACTTACTTGCTTGCACGTGCTCTCTTTCTCTCCCGGGAAGGGGAGACCTGAGGAAAGGCCGCGTGAGAACACAGGGAGAATGTGGCCATCTGCAAGCCAGGAAGAGTTCCCACTGGAAAGCAGCCTGCAGCCCCTGAATCCCGGATCAGCAGCATCCAGAACTGCGAGAAAAGGAACAGCGGCTGCCCAAAGCACTCAGCCTGTGGCATCTTGCTAAGGCAAGCAGACTAATCCAACGGGAAACCCCAGGAACCCAGAAAACACAAACACGTCTCTAGCTTCCGAGAACAGGAAATGGAAAAGATAGAGAAAGGCCAAGACAATCAAGAAAAAGGCAAAGTTTCCCAATGTTAGACCTCGGCTTCAGTGACAGACGAACCAATAGTTCTCTTCTTGGGTTGAAAGGTACACTATGTAAATCATAGATATTTACAACCTTTCAAGTTTCAGGTCAATATGCTATTTCAAAATGAATCTAACACTATCTACATAATAAGAAAAAATTCCAAAGGGATTTTAGTCCAAATATTTGGACAAAATTCTAGAAGTAGGGGCACCAAGTTCTAGATAACATTAATTACCAGTGGCACTTAAAACTAATTATATCCAACGGGGAAGATAAAAAAATTGTTTCTATTCTGCAGTGCCACAAATTCATAGCTTATCAGAGCTTGAGGAAAACGGAGACTGGCTCAACCCTCTCATTTACTATGTTTATACACTTGTTAGATTTTAACTTGCTAAAAATAATGCTTTAAGATCATTGTAAGATAATTCTTGCTTACTGAAGTATTGATATTATATTAGAGAACCCATAGAAAGGTAAACCTTATTGTTTAAAATAATTGACTTTTTCTGGAATAGATGAAAAGTCTAATTTGAAAGGATACAGGCAGCCTGATTTGCATAGCAGCACTATTTCTAGTAACCTAAGTGAGCGCTGACAGAGGGGTGGGTAAAGACGTGGGGGTGGTGGTGGTGTGTGTGTGTGTGTGAGTGTGTGTGCATGTGCGTGTGTGTGTGTGTACACGCACACAAAATGGAATAGTACTTGGCCATAGAAGAAGGAAATGATGCCATCTTCAGCAACATGGATGGACCTAGAGTCTATCATACTAAGTCAGACAAAGACAAATATCATGATATTGCTCATATGTGGAATCTATGAAAATGACAAAATCTATGAAACAGAAATAGATTCACAAACATTGAAAACAAGCTAATCATTACCAAAGAGGGAAGAGGGAAGGAAGGGCTAAATTAGGAGCTAGGGATTAACAGATACTCACTACTGTCTATAAAATAAACAATAAGGACCTACTTACAGCATAAAACGAGTAACTACATTCAATATCTTGCAATAGCTAAGAATGAAAAAAATCTAAATGACATATATATGTTGTATATATACACCTATAACAGAATCACTTTGCCAAATGCCTGAAATTAACAGAACATTGTAAATCAACTATACTTGTTAAAAATGTAAAAAAAAAAGATTTCTAATCTATTAATTTATCTTCACTCAAATCAAAATGATTATCTAATTTCAAGGTAAACTGTAAAATGTTTAATGTATCTGCCTAGTGAATAATACGGATAAACAGACATAAACACAGACAGATATAGATATTTCCAGGCAAAACATTCTGCAAGGTCCTTTAAGTAGGTTTTAATGTCCAACTGCGGAGCAGCTTTTCTTCACTTCTTGAGTCCCTCCCTGTACTAACCACTCCAGATGCAGAGAACACCCTGAGGGTTCTCTGATTTCAAGCTGCTCTGAGATGAACCCTTGGTACATATGCTGCGGTTAGACCACAGTTACATCTGTTTCCTCTTAAAGTGAACCTCTACGTGCAAAAATATAATAGCTCACTACCAAGATTTTTCTTTTCTGGGGAAATAATGACAATTCTTGTCCCACAATTGTTCTGTTTGATTTTGTTGATTTTAATGGTAAGATTAGTGATATTCATTTTCAATACCAGTGAACTAATAGTTTTTCTGAGTCCATTAACCTATATTTAACTTATTTATATCAGCAGAACTGAAGTCGCAACAGCTTGAAGGGTTTGTAATAAGTGTGCACTTTTGATTTGTTGGTTACTCTTTCTCATGTGCCAAGCTTTGTTAAGAAAGCCTGCATGTGTTTAATCTGTCTTTGCAAACAGGTATATAGGCTACAGGAAAAATATTTTTGAAATATTATCAAGGTTTATTTCCCCCTAGCCAGCGAGGGTTACTCATAGCCTCAAGGAGAACTGGAATCCTTTGAACAAGAATGCACGCAGCTCGAGTCAGCTATAGATTTTGACTTACAACATAGCATCCGGAGGCAAAGTTATGCTGCTGTCTTGATAAAATAGACTTTTTGGAAAGGAAAAAGGGAGTTTCTAAATGACAAAGCTTCCTTTTAATAAATCAAGAATAGAGATTAATCAGTGAGCCAGAAACTTCTCCCTGGATCTTCAGGTGAGACTCTCACCACTGCCCCGTGCCAACCCAGGGAAGCCACTCATGGTAGATCGGAACTGATGGTGTGGCATCTTCAGGCAAGGAGGGGGCTGGAGGCAGTTCCTCCAACCGTGCTGGTGTAGAAAGGGCAACCAACATCCCCTGTGTCCCCTCCCAGGTTAAATTCAGAAGAAAGTTGAAGGTCCTGGCTGTGTGTCTGCCAAGGGGTCTCTTCCATGAGGGGTGTGCTCAGAATTCAGAAGGTGCCGAGATTCTTCCTTACTTGGGAGGCAGTAAGTTCGATGCCCACTGCTTCCTAGACACCAGAATACCCCGGACTCCTGGGACGGGGCTGAAGGAGAGTTTCTGAGTCCCAGCCACAGCAGTAACGCAGTTTCAGTATTTCTCATTCTCCAAGCTCCGGTCCCACAGGGCAACACAGAGCAAAGCTAACAATTACACACAACGCAAGGAAGCCGGCCCTTTCCTCTGCTCTTTGCTCCGAGGGGGAGAGCAGCTCCGCTGGCTACTGAGGCAGGTCAGTTCACAGACGCTCTGGAAATGCCCTTGCAGCCCCCAGAGTGTCCGTGCCGTGCTCCAAGACACAAAGAAATGCCCGTGCAGAATGATCTCCCCACAGGGTGAAGGGAGCCCCCAGCCGGGTGAAGAGGTGATGGTCAGTCAAGCCAGCAGTCCTCTGGGAGTCTCCCACAGCCCGAGCGGCTCTGCACTGTTGCTGAGAGCCGAGGTGGGGCCTGGTTTGAATCCCCAGAACAACAGTCACGCTCCACCCGGGCTCTGCAGAGCCCGGGACCAGCCACCTGCGGCGGTGAGGTCCGAGGCCTGAGCAGAGACAAGCAGGACAAGACCGCTCCCCTGGAGAAGCGCCCTCCTTCCCAGCAGTGCCGCGAGGAGACGCACGACCTCCCTGGGAAGGAAGGAGAAGAGAGGGAAGAAACTGACCTGAACGAGAATCTGAATGACCTGTTTATTCAAGTAGCACTGAATTAATGTGCAAGAGTGGAGAAGGAAATGCTAGCCCACTCCAGTATTCCTGCCTGGAAGGTCCCACGGACAGAGAAGCCTGCTGGGCTGCAGTTCATGAGGATGGATGCAAAGAGTCGGACATGACCGAACATGCACGCCAGCGCGCTCTGAAAGAGACCTCAAGTGGAAGAACTGAGCTACCTTCACTCACGAGTTTATCTCCACTGCTGGACACGCCCACTCCTGCTTCCATATAAACGAAAACTCCTAAGCAGGAATGAGATCAGACAGACAGTACCTATTTCCTGCCCAACTATACTGTGTAAATTTGACCCAACATGTATGTATTAAGTGGGCACTAAATAATCACAAAGACAGGATATTTTCATCCCAACACTAAATTTTTAAGGAGTATTTTTAGGAGCCATATTATATGAAGCAATATTTTTATACAGTTGTGAAACCTAAAGATATTGCAGACAAAAAAAAGACAAAAACAGGTCCTTTGAGAGTTTAGTTGAATTCATGGGTGGTTTCACAAATGAACCAAGGGGAGCTGTAATATTTTTCAGCTACAATCATAACCTTTCCGAGTTAATGCCATGGTACGCCTTTTACAAAGGTGCCTTGCAGCCGCTGTCAGAAGCCTAATCATAGCTTAGCCACTTATTAATCTGATCACATCTTCTGGTTTCTACGGGTTCCAATATCCAGTGGGTTAATAGTTGTCTGGTTTTTTTCTGACCTTTCCGTAAAATTTCCCATTGCCCTACTTAAAGCCAATACTTCAGACTTTATAACAAGTCTACAATTTCCAATTATTACCTTGGAGTTTCTACACACAGCCTCCCTACTACTGTATATCAGTGTCCATTGGTGTGATGTTATGAAGCAAAAGACCCGAGACGAAAGTCCGGTTCCTTCACTCGGTGGCCTTGGGATTTTGCACAAATGACAACTTCCATGTCCCTAAATTTTCTCATCTTTAAGACTGGGAAGATTTTTATCACCCAAACAGGCCTCACATTGATCAGGATTGCTGAAACTCAGACTGATTAATGTAAAATTAGTCATTTTGAATGAATGTAAATTTCTACTCTAAATTTTCTGTGGACAAGAACTAAACTGTCACTCAGAGCTGAAACCAACTAGAGAAGTAAGGGATGTTACTTACCTCTAAGACGAATGGCTCTTTACTTAAATGAAACCATGAACGGTTTTTCGAGTTTGAAAAAGAAAGGTAACAATGAGCCATCTAGAAGGGAAACAAATGAACACAAGGAAAACTGATGGACTATAATGAGCTTCTTCCAGGAGCTTCAGAGGAAGATATGAAGGGAGGGAGGGAAGGGGGAGTAAAAAAGGAAGAACCTAGCAAGATGGGCAGAAACCGGAGCCCTGCCTACCGAGACGACCTGGGAGGATGGCCAAGCGACTTCACTAGCTGTGCGTCTCGTGTCCGCTGGTGACTTGCTTGCTGCGTAATGTTCTGTGTCTCCGTCGCCCACCTCAGCCCTAAATGTTATTAAAAACCACGACAGAGCTCAGTGTGCGTTCTCCTTTAGACGATGGGAGAATCTGGGTGATGGGTGGGACTAAAGAGGAAACTTCTACAATACACAAGCCCTCAGGCTAAGAGAAAGCACAGCCAAGGCAATGAGGAAAAATAGGTGGAGCTTGGGTTTAACAGATACACACTACCATACTCGGTCGTCCCCTTCTCCTCCTGCCCCTAATCCCTCCCAGCATCAGAGTCTTTTCCAGTGAGTCAACTCTTCGCATGAGGTGGCCAAAGTACTGGAGCTTCAGCTTTAGCATCATTCCTTCCAAAGAAATCCCAGGGCTGATCTCCTTCAGAATGGACTGGTTGGATCTCCTTGCAATCCAAGGGACTCTCAAGAGTCTTCTCCAACACCACAGTTCAAAAGCATCAATTCTCTGGTGCTCAGCCTTCTTCACAGTCCAACTCTCACATCCATACATGACCACAGGAAAAACCATAGCCTTGACTAGACGGACCTTAGTCGGCAAAGTAATGTCTCTGCTTTTGAATATACTATCTAGGTTGGTCATAACTTTTCTTCCAAGGAGTAAGCGGACGGCATCATGGACTCGATGGACGTGAGTCTGAGTGAACTTCGGGAGTTGGTGATGGACAGGGAGGCCTGGCATACTGCGATTCATGGGGCTGCAAAGAGTCGAACACGACTGAGCGACTGAACTGAACACTACCATATATACACAGATAAACAGCACGGACTACATAGCACAGGAACTATGCTCCTCGTCTTGTAATAATAACCTAAAATGGGAAAGACTCTGAAAAGGAATACATCCATGTTTCTGTCGTGACTTTGAGTGAACTCCGGGAGTTGGTGATGGACAGGGAGGCCTGGTGTGCTGCGATTCATGGGGTCGCAAAGAGTTGGACACGACTGAGCGACTGAACTATACGTGAATTGCTTTGCTGTGCCAGAAACTTACACAACATTGTAGATCAAATATATTTCAATTAAAAAAGGAGAAAGAAAAAAAAAAAGGTAACAGTTCCGAAATATCCAAGACTTCTGAAAGAGACTTTGGTTTGTGGTTTTTTGGTAAAATGTGAGCTCAGTCATTTTCACTTAAGCCAAAAAGACAAAGTGACTGGCACAGCCTGGTGGTTAACACCTGACTTGGCTCCTGTATTACAACAAGACAGTATGAGATACCTAAGAAAAGGCAGAAAAAAAAATATACCAACAATCATGTATTTGCCAGCATTTCTAATCTACAGCCCAGCCCCCAAGTCCAGATTTACAAATTTCAATTTTTATAGGTGTCCAAGTTTACATAATTATTAAGTAATTTCCCAAGATGGTTCATTTCACCAAAATCTGGAAGCTGCTAACTTCAGAAGCATTGGAACACTGTCTCATAAACTGCTAATTTTTTTCCACGGAAAATGCTGATGTCAAGAAAAATAAGACATTGATTCCTTTTCATTCTTTGTTTTTCATTTCATTGGGCAGAGGACTCACCTGCTGAGTGGCAGTAACGAAGCTGCGCTGCTGGGGCTTGGGATTCCCTGGAGGCCTTTGGGAGGAGAGGCAGAGGACAGAGCTCTGATGACCCTGCTTGGCGAGCCTTGCATTGCTTTTTTCCCTGACTGTTGTTATAGTAAGTAAAGAAGATGAAATCAGTTATGAAATTTGGATGCTTCTTTGCAAAGCATTTCTTAAACTTTCAAACTACAAAAATTCGTCTCCAAAGTTAAGAAATCCTTTCTTTCAGGCTGGAGATTTAATGATTCCTGCTGTCTTCACATTTTCATAAACGTGCCATCTAAAACAGGGAACAATGCTCACATGATCCTAAAAGTCTCTAGAAAGGAAGAAGGAAGTCATGACCATATAGAAAAAGAAAAACAGAAAAATTGATAGACTCCAAATGTGTAATTCTGTTTAGAGCCCAAATGAGAAAACTGTTTTATGAATCAAAGCATTAGTATACCTCACCCTGTGAACTACAAGATGAAATCAATTATAGACAGTAACAGTGCATAATTTCCCAAACACGGAGCACTTTTAAGGAATTTTGACCATGCTGTGTCCAGTGCAATCACTATACTGATTTGCTGACCTCCAAAAATACCACCTTAGTTTTTTCATCACATCCCCTGGATAATAACAACAGTAATACTTTAACGTAAGTTAAATAAGCAGGGTGACAATATACAGCCTTGACGTACTCCTTTTCCTATTTGGAACCAGTCTGTTGTTCCATGTCCAGTTCTAACTGTTGCTTCCTGACATGCATATAGGTTTCTCAAGAGGCAGGTTAGGTGGTCTGCTATGCCCATCTCTTTCAGAATTTTCCACAGTTTATTGTGATCCACACAGTCAAAGGCTTTGGTATACTCAATAAAGCAGAAATAGATGTTTTTCTGGAATTCTCTTGCTTTTTCGATGATCCAGTGGATGTTGGCAATTTTATCTCAGGTTTCTCTGCCTTTTCTAAATCCAGCTTGAACATCTAGAAGTTCACGGTTCACGTATTATTGAAGCCTGGCTTGGAAAATTTTGAGCTTTACTAGCATGTGAGATGAGTGCAATTGTGTGGTAGTTTGAGCATTCTTTGGCATTACCTTTCTTTGGGATTGGAATGGAAACTGACCTTTTCCAGTCCTGTGGTCACTGCTGAGTTTTCCAAATTTGCTGGCATATTGAGTGCAGCACTTTCACAGCATCATCTTTTAGGTTTTGAAATAGCTCAACTGGAATTCCATCACCTCCACTAGCTTTGTTCATAGTGATGCTTCCTAAAGCCCACTTGACTTCACATTCCAGGATGTCTGGCTCTAGATGAGTGATCACATCATCGTGATTATCTGGGTCATGAAGATCTTTTTTGTACTGTTCTTCTGTGTATTCTTGCCACGTCTTCTTAATATCTTCTGCTTCTGTTAGGTCCATACCATTTCTGTCCTTTATTGAGCCCGTCTTTGCATGAAATTTCCCCTTAGTAGCTCTAATTTTCTTGAAGAGATCTCTAGTCTTTCCCATTCTATTGTTTTCCTCTATTTCTTTGCACTGATCACTGAGGAAGGCTTTCTTATCTCTCCTTGCTATTCTTTGGAACTCTGCTTTCAGATGCTTATATCTTTCCTTTTCTCCTTTGTTTTTCGCCTCTCTTCTTTTCACAGCTATTTGTAAGGCCTCCCCAGACAGCCATTTTGCTTTATTTGCATTTCTTTTTCTTGGGAATGGTCTTGATCCCTGTCTCCTGTACAATGTCATGAACCTCATTCCATAGTTCATCAGGCACTCTGTCTATCAGATCTAGGCCCTTAAATCTATTTCTCACTTCCACTGTATAATCATAAGGGATTTGATTTAGGTCATACCTAAACGGTCTAGTGGTTTTTCCTACTTTCTTCAAGTTATGTCTGAATTTGGCAATAAGGAATTCATGATCTGAGCCACAGTAAGTTCCCGGTTTTGTTTTTTGCTGACTGTATAGCGCTTCTCCATCTTTGGCTGCAGAGAATATAATCAATCTGACTTCGGTGTTGACCATTTGTTGATGTCCATGTGTAGACCCTTATGGCAGAAAGTGAAGAACTAAAGAGCCTCTTGATGAAAGTGAAAGTGAAAAAATTGGCTTAAAGCTCAATATTCAGAAAACTAAGATCATGGCATCTGGTCCCATCACTTCATGGCAAATAGATGGAGAAACAGTGGAAGCAGCGGCTGACTATTTTTTTGGCTCCAAAATCACTGCAGATGGTGACTGCAGCCATGAAATTAAAAGACGCTTACTCCTTGGAAGGAAGGTTATGACCAATCTAGACAGCATATTCAAAAGCAGAGACATTACTTTGCCAACAAAGGTCCATCTAGTCAAGGCTATGGTTTTTCCAGGAGTCATGTATGGATGTGAGAGTTGAACAATAAAGAAAGCTGAGCGCAGAAGAATTGATGCTTTTGAACTGTGGTGTTGGAGAAGACTCTTGAGAGTCCCTTGGACTGCAAGGAGATCCAACCAGTCCATCCTAAAGGAGATCAGTCCTGGGTGTTCATTGGAAGGACTGATGTTGAGGCTGAAACTCCAATACTTTGGCCACCTGATGCAGAGAGCTGACTCATTTGAAAATTCCCTGATGCTGGGAAAGATTGAGGGCAAGAGAAGAGGATGACAGAGTATGAGATGGTTGGATAACATCACCGACACAATGGACATGGGTTGGGTGCACTCTGGGAGTTGGTGATGGACAGGGAGGCCTGGCGTGCTATGGTTCATGGGGTTTCAAAGAGTCAGACACTACTGAGTGACTGACCTGAACTGATTACTTTAATAGGACTCAGTCTAAGTGATTTACATATATTGGCTCATTTAGTCCTTGTAACAATTAGGAATGAATTCTAGAAGATGAAATAACTGTATATAAAGCTGGAAATTAGATTTTTGACTTGGAAGATAAATTTGAGGTGAGCAAGACCAACCTCTCAAGTAATATTTTATAATCTTTTTTGTTTTTCAGGAAGGCAGGAAATTAAATTCTTCCTCGACTTGATTCACACACAACTGTAGCATTTTAGCTCTTGAATTAGGCTAAGAATCCAAGGAAAAACTTGAGAGAGGATTAGAAGAAGAGGCTCCATTATGGCATTATTTTATGCTTTTATGTTGTATCTTAAAAACCCTACTTAGGAATCATCAGTTTCAGCTTCAGCTAATGTCTTGCCTTGCAAAGTATAATTTTGAACTCAAGAGGAGTAAATGGAATAATCTCACCTTTAATAAGTGAGAAGTACAAATTTTGTACTAGTTTAGCTGGTGAGCAGTAGCCTGGCTTTATCCATACAGTGCGTTTTATGTATGCATACCTGATTAGAAGAGTGCAGAAAGGGGGCATTTTGGCTCTGAGATAGCAGGAAGATCAGATGAGACTGAGATTGTTGCAGCAGCTCCATCTCCACGCCCCTTTCTGTGCTCTGCTAATCAGGTATGCACACATAAAACGCAGAGTATGGATAAACCCAGGCTACTGCTCACCAGCTATACTAGTATAGTACCCGTCTCACTTGCTAAAGGTGAGATTATTCCATTCAAAATTGAGTTCAAAAGTATACTAGGGCAAGACATCCATTTCCGTGTCTTTAAATGGATGAGTCACTATCCAGGGACCACAGGCTTGATCCCTGACGGACAGCGTTCTTCCCCAGCCTTGGAGAGAGGACCGCAGCTTGCTCGGGGCTTGACTTCTCTGGGACACTGTGTGTCGCGCTATCCCTTCGGAGGTTGGTCTTGCTCACCACAAATTCATCTTCAATTTAAAAATCCAATTGCTAGCCTGATACCCAGGTATTTCATTTTCTAGATTTGCACTTGATTATTACAAGGACTAGAGTGAGTTAATGTATGTAAATCACTTAGAATGAATATTGATGCGTATTGAGTCCTATGAGAGTATCAGCTGCTGTTCCTCCTTCCTGGGGAAATGCGTGTGACAGACACTGACAGCTCTGCCAGAGGACGTGCCCTCGGCGTGTGGATAAGCGCAGGTTTCCCCGTGACGAGCCTGCCCTGGTTCGGCCTGGATGGCGGAATGTCCTGGGCACTGAGTCATGCTTCTCCCTCCCCTCTGTGTGCCGCCCAGGAAGCGGCAAGAAGGATCTGGTGCTGGGGTGGGGCTTCCTTTCCTTAAGGAAAGGGACCTACAAGCAGAGGCCTGTGCGTGGCCTCACCCTGTCCTCAGAGAGCTTGTGCACAGAGCCAGGGGTTTCTTTTCTGAGACACTAGAAAATTTATAAGCCCATTACCCTTATAACTACTGATGCAAAATATTTACAAACCAAATTTAACAATATACAGAAAACTCAGTTACAGAGGGTAGGATTTATCTTAAAAATAAGATTTTAATGACTGTTAGTTTAATTTACCACATTAACAGAATAAAATTGCAAAACCCAGATGATTTTTCAATAGATGGAGAAAAATGTGATAAAATTAAATAATCATTTATGACTCAGTATCCTAGAAAACTGGGAATTGAAATAAACTTCTAAAGCCAAACTGTTGTTAAAGCATTAGAAACAATTGCCTTAAAAGAAAAAAAAAACAGGAAAAAATGCCTACTTCTACCCTATCTATTCGACATTATATCTGCAGTTTTAGCCAATATATATGATTCAAGAAACAGCAGGAAGAAATATTAAGTATTGTTTAAATAGTGGTAAAATAGTTATTTACAGATGATATAGTTGCCTATAACTGTTCCTGTTTCAGCATTTTATAACGTAAAGATCAAAACATTCACTGAGAACAACATATTGATCGTAACTAAACTAAGATTCAGGAAGAGGCTACATTAGACTGCAAAGTAAAGGACTAGAGTCCACTGTAGCAATTATGCAATTTGAGCTTTTCAATGTTGCTCCATTTTTCTTTCTTTAAGGAAGTCTTGTGAGTCACTATACAGAATTTATATACCCTCCTCTAACTTATCTATGTATAGACAATAGACCACGGAACTTAGATGCCCATGAATTAGGCTCCAAATAAAATTTTGATTTTTTATATTTTCCTTTCTGAAGTTTTATCAGATCTACTATTAATAATAATCATATGTCTGAGAATAATGACCTGGGAATGCAAGTGAACCTGGCCACTCTTACTTTATGCTTCTTTGATATGACCATGCCTATTAAATTACAGAACCCTACACAATAGGCTTTTGACCTTAAAAAGTTCTATAAGTTGCTACTTGCTGAGCTTAGGAAACCTATATTATAGGTATGACGAAGTCTTTCCATTTAAGTATCCAGATACATTTCTCAAAAAAAAAAAAAATCTTTCCAAGAAAATCGATATACTCATTACCTATGTCCCAATTGCTCACTGACCTGAAAATCCTCAGTGATGGAGAGCTCTATGGTCATTGGTCTAAGAATTAGAAAAATCAAGGATTTAAAAGGAACTGAGGTGGTTTTTTGTCAAGAAGAAAAACTGGAAAATGTTTGGAATATACTGTTTTTATTAAAATTGACAGTGTAAAATGAAAAATATGGATTCACTTTTCTGTAAAGCGGAAATGAACACAACACTGTGAATTAACTCTACATTCCAATAAAAGTTAATAAAAAATACAGGTCTTGAAAAACGCTTGTGACGAGGCATTTGTATTACCAATACACACTCATCGTTTTATCACGCACAGTCAGTGACATTTGGTTCAAATCTGCATACCTGATGAAAAAGTCACTTAGGTAATGAATATTCATGTGATGTCTATCGTAGGGCAAGCATTGCACTGGTGTGGTGGGGTCTGCAAAAGTGTGTCACACAAACAGCCCTCAAAGAAACCTGTCAGGAGAAACCACAGGAACAAGAGGTGTCACTAGAGTGCGGCAAACACAGGAAGAGGAAGGGGGCAGGAGCCACGTCTGGGATGAAAGAACAGGGCCCGAAGACAGACCTGATCCAAAGGCCCTGAGTACCTGCTGAGCGTTGCACGGCCCCTGAGTGTCCTGCAGACAGCAGGCAAGGTCACAGTCAAGTGCCCTTTCAGGCGTCTCTCAGTCTCTTCTGACTCTTGGAAATGCACGCTCCAGTATCCCCTGTACACTACTCTCCCTAATTAAACAGCAGGACAAATACAAGTCTTCTTTTTTGCTGTCGGTGTTCTAGGCTACTTATTAGCCGGACAGTTTTCTGGCTCCGTATGCAAGGTGCTGTTCTTTTGTTCTGTCCACTTAATCAAACCACAAAGAAAAACTTATTCTCCCTCAGCCTCTGAATCACAATCAAAGGACCAACAGTTTCCTAACCATTTCTACTTCAGCTGGGCAGGTGTTTGTACAATTTCTACCCAAGACTCTTTAGAACATCTGTATTCTCTTTAATTTTCATTTTACCATATAATTAATGCTTGTTACATAGCTGGCTAATTATTATTGATCCTATAAATATATAGAATATAATAAAATTTCTGTTCTTTAAGAAAAACACCTGAAAATATTTTGGCATGCTTATTTTACTCCCGACTTTTTCCTATGGAAACATTAATAGAGACATCTTTGAAAGCTATGAAGGCTGTTTTTTAAATGATGGAAATACAAAACACATCCTCTTGCTAATATTTTTATCACTAGTATTTTTCATGTTAGAACATTTATTTATTTAACAGGTATTTATTAAGTACCTTCACTGTCTAGACAGGGAGGCTACCGTATACACAAGGCAAATCTCTGCCTTCACGGAGATTATGTTTTGACCAACCCAGACCTGATTAAAAGGAAAAACAGTAAACTAGTGAGTGAGCGTGATTGGGAAACCAGTAGGTGCCATAAGGTAATTAAGCAGGTGCAGCCCAGAAAACGACACAACAGATGGGACTGTGACCGCTTTACACAGGCGATCAAGGCAGGCGGCCCTGAGCAAGCGATGCTGGAACTGCAATACGGAAATGGCAGCGCACTCTAGTACTCTTGCCGGCCAAGTCTCACGGACAGCGGAGCCCGGCGGGCTACAGTCCACGGGGTCACAAAGGAGGCAGACATGACTTAGCGACCAAACAGTGACGGCAGTGCGCTGCGAGGAGCAGCCGGTCAGCGGAGATCTGAGGGCGAGCATTCCAGGAACTGAGGACCGCAAGGACGAAGGCCGAGGGCCTCCGAGCCGAGGAGAAAACCTGCTCCTGCCGCAAGCAAGCATGGCGCACTGTCAGACGCTGGCGTGGAGGGGAGCCGGCGGCCTGCTGCGTCCCGACCGACGTGGGCCCCCACCCGGCTGCGCGGAGAACCGCGTCTCCTCGGGACTCTCCCGCTCTGGTCCCTTGGTCTTCCAGGTACCACTTTCCTTTTTTTTTTTTTTTTTTTAACCTGTATGCTGGTTCTGTGATCATATCCTAATTTGTCACGTTATATCCTAGGCTCTACTTTGCAAACTGAGTTTAATGACAATCCCCAGTCACAGCATTTTAATTTGCAACATGGATAGACGTCACTAAGACATTTTTTTCAACTATGAATTCAGATGCAAAGCATGCAATAAAATTTACACTTTTGAATTCTGAATTTTTAGAGAAGAAATTCACTGGTAGAGACTACCCTGGACAGAATACTTTAAGTATCTCTGAATTTGCACAGTTCATGTTGTAATCTTGCTTCTGTTCTTTCAGATTACTGAGCCCTGAAGAACTTGGGAGAACATTAGAAATGACACACAACTTTCACAGCACAACAGGCTGAAACTCCAGTCTACATCGTGGTGTCTGAGGATTATGTTATTACTGAATCTTAGACTTCTAATCGGGATTTAAACACAGTTTCAATGCAAAGCAAGCTGGTAGTTAGTATTGTTTAGTCTGCTATCTCAGTTCTTATGTCAATA
Source organism: Capricornis sumatraensis (assembly GCF_032405125.1). NCBI lineage: Eukaryota > Metazoa > Chordata > Mammalia > Artiodactyla > Bovidae > Capricornis > Capricornis sumatraensis. The sequence continues at coordinate 61,577,487 of NC_091089.1, forward strand.
ACTTTGGTTGAGACATAAGAGAATAAAAATTAAGTGAAACTTTTATGAGTTAAGACCCTGTACGTCTGCCCATCAGTTCAGTTCAGTTGCTCAGCTGTGTCCGACTCTTTGTGACCCCATGGACTGCAGCACGCCAGGCCTCCCTGTCCATCACCAACTCTCAGAGCTTGCTCAAACTCATGTCCATTGAGTCCAGTGATGCCATCCAACCATTGCATCCTCTGTCATCCCCTTCTCCTCCCGCCTTCAATCTTTCCCAGCATGAGGGTCTTTTCCAGTGAGTCAGTTCTTCGCATCAGATGGTCAAAGTATTGGAGTTTCAGCTTCAACATCAGTCCTTCCAGTGAATATTCAGGACTGATTTCCTTCAGGATGGACTGGTTGGATCTCCTTGCAGTCTAAGCCACACCTCTTATCAAGAAGGTACAGAATGAAGTGTCTACTGCAAACACAACCAGAGGGAAGGCAAGTAGGAAAACAAAACAAAAACAAACCCAAAACTTGTGCTGTACCACCACCTACTGGAAAACAAAAGGAAGGCCGCTGATGTCCAGCCTATCGAGGCTTCTGCACCCACCGATGGGACATGCCAACAAGAACCCTGAAGAACCACAGTAACACTCCTGCAGAAGACCACAACAAGTCTCCAGAAACCAAACCCGAAGTCATGGAATATGGTGACCTAACTGACAGAGAATGCAAAAATAGCCATCATGAAGAAATTCAGTGAGCTACAAGAAAACTCAGGAGGGCAGCTCAATGAGCTCAGGAGTAAAACTGATGAATAAAAGGAATCCCTCACCAAAGAGAAAGAAGTTCTAAGAAAGAGGCGAACAGAAATTCCGGAACTGAAAAACTCAGTAAATGAGATGAGAAATGCCTTAGGAAGCACTGGAAATGGAGTGGTCCATAAGGGTAATGGGTATTCCAAAAGAAGAGTGAGAGAAGGAAGCAGAGAACTTAAAGAAATCATAGCTGAGAATTCCTCGAACCTGGGGAAGAAACTGAACATGTAAGTCCGCGGAGCTAAAAGAACAGCTAATTACCTCCATTCAAGAAGACCTTCTGCAACACACATATTAAAATGCTCAAAAGTCAATGACAAAGAAATCTGAAAGGCATCCTGGGAAAAGGTCAGTCATCTACAAAGGAAGCCCATTAGGCTATCAGCAGATTTCTCACCTGAAACTCTACAGGCCAGGAGGATGTGCAATGCCATTCTGAAAATACTGAAAGACAAGCACTGTCACCCAGCAATACCCTATCCGCCAAAGTTATCACTCAGATACAAAGGAGAATCAGACTTTCCCAGATGAGCAAAAGCTGAGCCATCACATGAACACCAGGCCTGCCTCACAAGGGAGGCAGAGGAGCTCTTCTATCCTAAACAGAAGGGCACAAGCGGGCAAAACTGAGATAAAGAAGATACACACCACACACACACACACACACACACACAGGAATATGGCTTAGTCATTAAGATGATTAAATCTTGCCATTTGAACAACATGGGCAGAACTTGGTGTTACGCTGTAAGTCAGAGACAGACAAACACCGTATGATTTTACTTGTATGTGGAATATAGGAAAGAAACAATAAACCAAAATAAGTGGACAAACCAAACCAGACAAATACACAGAGAACAGAGTAGGGGTTACCAGAGGAGAAAGGGCAAAGGGGTCAACTGCATGGTGACGGAGACCAAGGTTGGGGGGTGAGCAGCCTTCTACACCACAGAAGCAGAAATAAAACGCTGTGCACATGGAACTTACGCAATGTTACAAATCAGTATTACCTCGATAAAGGGAAAAAACAAGATGCGCTGTAAACTCAGTGCTCTCTAAAGGCTGCTGAATCAACACTGTTCAAATCCATGACTGAGATTAGTGCCAAAAAGAATCATTTCATGAGGAGCTAGAATTTAAAATATAACTTGAATAGCAAGATGAGACATCATTTTATACCTGACAAGTCTGTATTAGAGTAACTGTCCTGAAAATAAAACGCCAACATTAAGATGCTGCGTACAGACGTACCCCTAGCTGTTTTCCTCCAGCTCTGTGAGCTTTCCTCCATAAAATTTCTTTCCCTGTTGGCAGGTTTTTTTTCTTGTGAAATCTGCTGCTATGCCATGATATCATGTATCAATTTGCTCCTAGTTTGCAAATGATCTGTATTCTTGGCCAGGAGAGCTGTCTTAAATAGCTACACATACCAAAGATACGCAGGACAGCCGATGTCTTTAGATGGGTAGGACGATGGAAGGCCGGCAGTGCCGTTCACAGTACATATGAAGCTTTATGTGTTGCTACTGAAGGAGAGAAGACAGTGTGCTGTAATTTCACATAAATTCAAACGGTTCGTTTTTGATATTTCAACAACTCATAGAAATGAAACGACTAGAAAATGGAAGATTTTAAAATGATGCTCATGACTGTTTCTAAATCTTTAATGAGACTCGGGATAATTTTTCAGAATCTTTAATAGTTCTCAACTACATTTCACTCTCCTTAATGTATTTTCACTCTTCTCAATAACTAGTACATACAAAATACAGGACAGATGTTATTTGAAGAGAGAGAGAAAGAAAGGAGAAAATAACAGATCTGATTTCTATACTTTCCCATCTATTCATACAAAAGTGTTGTCATACCGAGTGAAGTCAGACAGAGAAGGAGAAATATCTTAGGGTAATCCCTTATAAGAATCTAAAAAGACATGACGCAGATGAATTTATTTACAAAACACAAACAGACTCACAGACTTAGAGAAAAACACATGGTTCCCAGGAGGGAAGAATAGGGGAAGGGATAGTTAGGGAGTTTGGGAGGAACCTGTACACACTGCTATATTTAAAATGGATAAGCAATAAAATCTCACTGTATGGCACAGGGAACTCAGTGTTATGTGGCAGCCTGGATGGGAGGGGGTTTGGGGGAGAATGGGCACGTGTACATGCACAGCTGAGTCCCTTTGCCGTCCACCTGAAGTGATCACAGCATTGTTAGTCAGCTATACTCCAATAGAAAATAAAGAAGTTTAAAAGAGTAAGACATTAATATTAAATGAGTGGACTCTGTAGTTTTTAATTCAAACTACAGTCTCTGCAATAGATAAGATTTTTAAAAGGATATCCTGAACCCAAAATCAACTTTAAGTGACATTTATAAAAGGAATTTTAACTAATACTCTACCTTTCAATTTTGTTAATTGGTACCTGGCCTCTATGGCTGCTTGTTTATGCTTATTCAACCACCCATTCATTCGTTCATTCAACAGTAAGCTTCAGGCACAGTCCAGCTCCAGTTATCTTTAGGAGACTGTCTGGTAGGAATAAGCACATTTCCATGCTCGTAGGAAAGTAATGGGCTATTAGTCAGAACACAGACTGAATTCCAGCTCGGTCACATACTCTCTGCAGATCCTGGACTCTCACCTGGGGCCTGTATTCACCCCTCTAGGGAGCATTTGAGAAAAAAAAAAAAAAAAAAAAAAACGTGGTTTTGATTAAACTCGGACATTTACTGCCTAGGGACCAGAGCTTCTAACCAGCTGCAATATCCTCAAATGAAGACTCGTTCTGCCTAAAATGTCAATCATTTCCCTCAAGAGAATAAGAAACATACTATCTTCATCAGTAACAGGATAATAAAAACAATACCTACTTTATGGTAGGGACCGTTGGGAGAAATAAAACATAATGTTATTGGATACATGAATGAATTTGAAAATAGTACCAAATTAGAACATTTAGATAATAAATTTATTTAAGTGATATAATTTATTATTATTCAGTACTAAGTACACTGGATTCCGAGGGAACAATTCCCACTTGGCTGGCCCTGATCACCGTAGGGTAGAGCAAGACACGCTTCCCTGGTGGCTCAGTGGTAAAGAATTTGCCTGTCAATGCAAGAGAGACAGGAGTTCGATCCCTGGGTGGGGAAGATGCCCTAGAGAAGGAAATGGCAACCCACTCCAGTACTCTTGCCTGGAGAATCCTGTGCACGAGGGACCCTGGCAGGCTGTAGTCCTTGGGGTTGCAAAAGACTAGGACATGACTTAGCAGCTGAACAACAACAGCAAGGCATGTGCACAGGTGGTTGGGAAGGGGAGTGAGACAAGGGGAATTATATTTAATTACGCATAATAGATGATTATATAGTACATAGACACTAGGACAGTAAGGAGCCCGGCCCTACGGGATCGAGTAATGGGGCTCGTTTCACAGGCAGCGGGACTGGATGGCGGTGTGGTCCCGGCCCCCTAGACCATCCTTCGGGCTCCACCTTCAGTATGCCTCTGCCCCTCTCCCTGCCCATCCCCCCTTTCCCTCTCCAGTGACTCCATCATCTTCATGTTTGCTTTAGCGTGTGCTACAGAATCCTGGTCCAGAGATACACCGGCACACAGACACGATGGGACTATTTTAAAACACGCGAAGGCGCCTCACAGGAAAACCACACATCTGTTTATCTCAGCATCGTTCAAGCGTACTTAGCCAGCAAGTACCTTTTCTGACCAAGATTTACTAACACCTGGCAAAATGAACCTAAGAAATGAAATCTGGGAAATGTTCTCTTATCTCATGGCTTTTCCTTACTAGGGCTTTATCTCATTTATCATTTGAAAGTAAGAACTCAATAAATGCTTGGTAAATGTTGCACTAAGTGTTACGGACATGCAGTTACTCCAAAGTTCACCTTCATTTGGCTATTTTCTTTGTAATCACTTTTTAAAAATAACACATTGTACAAATTAAATATATGTCCCATGTTCAGAAACAATCCATTTTCTAGTATGTTTCAAGCGGTCAGATCAGCTCTATTCAAGTTCAAAAGAATTTTTTAGGATCATTCAAAATAAGCCAGATATTAAGCATACTTTTAAAAAAATGACTTGAAACTATAGGTGATCATGAATAAATTAACCCCAGGTATTAGGATTAATGGGAATTACTTTAAATTATTACTAATATTATTATTACTAATATTAATAATTAATATTAAAAGTAGATGTGAGATAAACAGTTTCAGAGAAATTATTTTGAAAGTCAAATACTTATTTTATTTGTAAGTACTTTGGTCATCTTACTTGACCAAAAGTTCCTTGCCTATCTCTTTAATATAACCAATCTAATTACAAAACCAAATTCTAACCATTGAGCAGGGAGGGAAAAGGCAAGGATTGGGTTTCTGCATCCCTACGAGTCCAAAGTCAGGCGCAGACATAAGGAAGCAGCAAGTGTTGGTTGTTAAACATTTGAACAGAAAAGTATCGGAGAAGCCAATAACCAGGAAACACTCCAAGTTCTGGCCGAAACCTCGATCTGGCTCTGACACCACCAGCTCATGTTGGCCTGTGAAGTTCTGCTCCCCACCTCCCGAGAGTGCAGTTCTGATAAACCGGTTTTAAATCTCCTCCAAGTGAAGTCCGACGACTCTGTGAATCTGAGTGGTCCCGAGTGTTTCCACTGGTACCAGGGTCAGGTCTGGTTCCACCCACGCAGTCTCCTGTGATGGGTGACGGCATGCTAGCTTGCTTTAATCTGATGGTGAACCTCTCCAGACCTGGGACAAACTCAGCTTGCTCTCACTTTAAGTTTTATTCTGCACATCACTCCTAAATCATTTTAAAAAGCTCAAAGAGCTTTCCCATTTGTCAAACACCCCAGATCAAGTAGAGTGCTCAGTGGGTACTGAGTAAACATTTGGTGAATGGACCATTCTACTCCACATGTAACAAATGAGAAATCTATAATTTAGACAGTATGCACAATATCTTCTGTAGTTGGAAGGACTTGATTAGAAAAGAAGAAACTAATCCTAATTGCAGTCCATGAAGTGATGATTTAGCTGAAAAACTCAATTCAAATGAAAATGCTTTGTGGGAGAGGGAAAAAAAATGTAATTGATTGGGTACACACTTGAAATCAATCACTTGCATAACACTCTATTCTCCTGCTTTACACTTTAATACCCTCTAAAATTAAAAAAAAAAAAAGCTGTTTTCAAAATTCTATACTCTCCGATTGCAGGGCCTTTGGAGAACAATGTTTTAAGGCCTTAGGAATCAGAATTTGCCTTCCCTGTAGGATAAAAGGAAAGTGGAAAACTAGTACTTTATGCCAAAGGTAAGATGATCCTCAAGAAGCTCCAAGACTGAAAACTTTGGGATTGAGAGTCTGATGAGAACTAGGAGAATTGCTGTCGTTCAGTCGCTAAGTCATGTCTGACTCTCCGCTACCCCATGGACTGCAGCATGCCAGGCTTCCCTGTCCATCACCAACTCCCGGAGTTTGCTCAAGCTCACATCCACTGAATCGGTGATGCTATGTAACCTTCTCTTCCTTTGCTGCCTCCTTCTCCTTTTGCCTTCAATCTTTCCCAGCATCAGGGCCATCTCCAATGAGCCTGCTCTAGGAGAACGCATACTTCAAAAGCAGAGGCAAAGTCCTTCTGCAAAGGTACATGCTTAAGAACTTAACTTTGATTAAAATGGAGCAGAAGGTACTGTTTTCCACAGGACTGGGTACAAAGTTAAGGGTTTCAGCCTAAGCTCCTGTGACTTTTAGCGGAAGAACAGTCCCTGAAAACCAAATCGCAGGGGACAGAATTGATTATGCCCTGGAAGCATCCCAAACACAGGCAGCACCACGGAGGGAGCTGTAAGTGGATGCTGTGGGGACAGAAGCAGGTTCCTAGGGAGGAAGTCCTTCCATCCATGGTTCAAGCGAACACAGAGAAAGATCTGGAGAAGTCTGAAGGCTAAGCCTAGTCTCAGTATCTGCAAAGGGCAGAAATGACATTCCAGACACACACTTCACCAAATTGTTAGAGGGGGATGAGATGGAGTTCTCGGAGGTCACCTGAGCAGTGGGTGATCAGAAAAAGAAAGCATGGTACAAAGAACCACAGGAAGGACTCTTCATGCCCCGAAAAGCAAGGAAAGAAGACGAAAGAAGAGGCAATATCCACTCCAAACAATGTCTTGAAATAAAGATGTGAGAACAGTTTTTTCCCTACCATTCTGGCCAACATGACTTAGCTTTTGTTGGCTCAGGCTGGTGGGGATTGAAGAATACTTACTAAAATCAAAGACTTGCCAGTGGCAGGGAGGAAATTAAAGAAGACACCCCGTGATTGGACTCGGCATCCCGTCTGCTCAGACGCTGAGAAGTTACCTCCTTCCGGGCCATCCTGCTCACCTGACTCAAACATTTTGCAAATTGTACTTGTTTCAGTATAGGAGTTTGATCTTCCACCTAGAGTTTTTGCTTAAAGTCCAGAGTTCTCTTTAAGATACAGAAGCACACACAAAAAGGCAGTGTTCCCCCGGACTTTCAAAATGAGGAAATAAAATAGCACCAACAAAAGGAACCCAAAGGAACCCACAAGTATTAAAAAGAAAATCACAAACATTTTTATTCATCTATCCCCGGCTCTGGAGTTTAATTTCTGGGCTCCAGTCTTGGCACTGAGAGTATGAACTTTCCAAGCTTCCATGTCTTCACCTATAAATAAAATGATACATTTATAGAAAAATATTTTCTAAAAGTTTTAAAACTGCATAACTGCTGTTAAGACAACTAAGTGAGATAAATAAAAGCAACTAGTTGAGCTGCTGTTAAACATTAGGAGTTTTTCCTTTATTTCCAGATGGGGCTGTCAGATAAAAACACAAGATGTCCAGTTAAATTTGAATTTCAGTTAAACAAGTTATTTCCCAGTATAAGTAAATCTCAAATGTTGCATATATTTTTATTTGCTAAATCTGACAACCTTACCCTTATGATAGAAATAAAATCAGCCCAATATTTGAGAAACTCTAACCCAAGAGATAAGAAAGCCTTCTTCAGTGACCAATGCAAAGAAATAGAGGAAAACAACAGAATGGGAAAGACTAGATCTCTTCAACAAAATTAGAGATACCAAGGGAACATTTCATGCAAAGATGGGCTCAATAAAGGACAGAAATGGTATGGACCTAACAGAAGCAGAAGATATTAAGAAGAGGTGGCAAGAATACACGGAAGAACTGTACAAGAGAGATCTTCACGACCCAGATAGTCATGATGGTGTGATCACTCATCTAGAGCCAGACATCCTGGAATGTGAAGTCAAGTGGGCCTTAGAAAGCATCACTACAAACAAAGCTAGTGGAGGTGATGGAATTCCAGTGGAGCTATTTCAAATCCTGAAAGATGATGCTGTGAAAGTGCATGGACAGGGAAGGCTGGCGTGCTGCGATTCATGGGGTCGCAAAGAGTTGGACACGACTGAGCAACTGAACTGAACTGAACTGAACCCAAGCTGCTCCACACACTGGACAGCTTGCAAAAAGTTTTTAGCTTCAGTGCATCTTTGAAACCTATGTGCCGAAATGATGATTATTAAAAATCTCCTTCAAGACCAAAATAACATATACCTATGACAACCACTGAATATTAAGAAACCCCTTCATTTCCTAGAATCATGAAAATAAATATTTGGATGCGTGTATGCATGCTAAGTTGCTTCAGTCATGTCTGACTCTTGCAACCCCATGGACTATTGCCCTCCAGGCTCCTCTGTCCATGGGATTCTCCAGACAAGAATCTCGGGCTGGGTTGGCATGCCCTCCTCCGGAGGAGCTTCCCGACCCAGGGGCTGACCCGTGTCCCTTGCATTCCCTGCAATGGCATGCAGCTTCCTTAGCACAAGTGCAACCTGGGAACTCCAAGGATTGGGATATGCAGCATGAAAGCATATCTCACGACATCCTTTGCTGCAATAGGGTACCAGAACAGAAGACCACCACACGGGGAGACCAAAATGTGAGTCAGGACACAGCCAAACAAAGGCTGGAAGAAGAGTAAGTGGTGAAAGTGTTAGTTGCTCAGTTGTGTTCGACTCTTTGCGATCCCATGGACTGTAGCCCGCAAGGCTCCTCTGTCCATGGGATTCTTCACTGGAGTGAAGAGAACACTGGAGTGGGTTGCCATTCCTTTCTCCAGGGGATCTTCTTGATCCAGAGATCGAACCTGGGTCTCTTTGAGGAATTCAGAATGAGAAAATTCTGGAGAAGTATATTTAATTGTAGCATATACACAAGTTTGTGTTTCACCATGTAGTAACTTTGGAGTTAGCATAATGATAGAGGTGCCACCATCTTTTCTGGTTGTGAAGATTTTAATGCAGTCCTGAACACCATGGGGCTGGTTGAGGGCTGGAACTTTGTAAAGGCCTGCCTGCGGGAGGAACAAGTGGAAATAAATGATCTGCGAGAGCATGAAAGAAGAAATGGTCTAGAGACTGGCCAGAAAATGTCCTCATGAAACAGAGCCAGAACAGGATTCGCTACATGTCTTGAAATCACTGGGTGAGGAAAGCATGAGCTTCAAAGAAAAGTGCAGGGCACATAGCTAAATGCAAAGAATCAGCCTTGTAAGGAAAGGGGAGAAAGGAGTCTTTGCCTTGGTACCACGTGGTCAGAGTCACGGCAGAGCAAAAACATCCTTTAATAAGACCGTAACCCATGATCATCAGTTTCTAGTCATTTTGAAGTGAAATGTAATTTCCACTAATACCATGTTTCCATCCATAAAACTCAAGTGAACATCTACAAAGATGTTTGGATCTGTCCCCAGTGGGCATACTTCAGGTAAGGAAGACACGCCTAGCATGTGATGGCCTTAGGGTGAGATGAAGGGACAGAGTGCCATGAATGAAGGATTTCCTAAGACCTGATTAAAGATTATCACAGAACAGAACATGTGAGCGAGACTTCACAGAAGGGAAGTAGAAGGCTCCCACATGGGCAGTGGCATTCTAAAAGAAGGGAGTGGAGAGCCAAGATAAGAAAACCCGACACAGAAGGTGAGTTTCGGGAGTAGAGAAGCTCGAGAGAAGGGCTGGGGGCAGAGAGGGAAGGGTAACTGGGAGACGACCACGAGGGTCTTTGTACAGATCTTATCCCGTTGGAAATAAGGAGCCATTAATCCAAGATTGAGAGTAACTGTCCCAAAATATATAAACAGATAACAGTACTTAGGAAAACGTGTCAAGCCAGATTCTGAGATTATTCTTGCCCTCTCTGTCAAAACAGAATGAGGAGATAAAACAGGAAGCACAGAACCCCTGCTCAGGTATAACCCTTTCCAAAGAAGAACAGGAGTTCTTTGAGGAAGATACATGTTCATTGTAAAAAAAAAAAAGAAAGAAAGAAACTGCACAAAATACACATAGGAAGTTCAAGTCCTATTCACGTGTCCTAATGAGGCTTGGTTCCTTGAGTCTTGTCTGTTGGTTAGTTGGGCTTTGTTATTTACAAACACTATAGACGAAACAGTCTCGTGTATGCATGTTCTGATAACCATTACACTTCTTACACATAACAAGCTAAGATTCTGGATCAAAGTGCATACATGCTAAAAACTTTGATGACTAAAAGCAAAATCACTTTTCAGAGAGGTGGCAGTAAGTTATCACCAACATCCTAGGAGCATGCATGGCCCTCCATATCTTTTCCAACACTGAGTAATATCAACTTACTTTTTAATTCGCAAAGACAAGCTCTTATTCTCTTATAAGTGAGGCTAACCACTCAGGCCAGAACCTTATTCAATCAACATCTATTGAGTAATTGATACTTTTAAGTACCAAGAATGTTCAGTGTATAGAGAGATGAATACCTTATGTTCTCACCCTGGAAAACTCCCAAACTAGAAAGAGCAAATGTGGACCAGAAAACATCTCCAATATCTGGAGAAATAAAGGAGCCTCATAATGTGTGTGCTATTATTCTAGCCAAGGTGCTCAGTTAAGTTCAGTCACTCAGTCATGTCCGACTCTTTGTGACCCCATGGACTGCAGCACGCAAGGCTTCCCTGTCCATTCACCAGCTCCTGGAGCCTACTCAAACTCATGTCCATTGAGTTGGTGATGCCATCCAACCATTTCATCCTCTGTCATCCCCTTCTCCTCCCGCCTTCAATCTTTCCCAGCATCAGAGTCTTTTCCAATGAGTCAGCTCTTCACATCAGGTGGTCAAAGTATTGGAGTTTCAGCTTCAGCATCAGTCCTTCCAATGAATATTCAGGACTGATCTCCTTCAGGATGGACTGGTTGGATCTCCTTGCAGTCCAAGGGACTCTCAAGAGTCTTCTCCATCACCACAGTTCAAAAGCATCAATTTGTCAGCACTTAGCATTCCGTATAGTCCAACCCTCACATCCATACATGACCACTGGAAAAACCATAGCCTTGACTAGATGGACCTTTGTTGGCAAAGTAATGTCTCTGTTTTTTAATATGTTGTCTAGGTTGGTCATAACTTTCCTTCCAAGGAGCAAGCGTCTTAATTTCATGGCTGCAGTCACCATCTGCAGTGATTTTGGAGCCCCAAAAATAAAGTCTGACACTGTTTCCACTGTTTCCACATCTATTTGCCATATAGTGATGGGACCAGATGCCATGATCTTAGTTTTCTGAATGCTGAGTTTTAAGCCAGCTTTTTCACTCTCCTCTTTCACTCTCCTTAAGAGACTCTTTAGTTCTTCACTTTCTGCCATAAGGGTGGTGTCATCTGCATATCTGAGGGGATTGATATTTCTCCTGGCAATCTTGATTCCAGCTTGTGGTTCTTCCAGCCCAGCATTTCTCATGATGTACTCTGCATAGAAGTTAAATAAGCAGGGTGACAATATACAGCCTTGACATACTCCTTTCCCAATTTGGAACCAGTCTGTTGTTCCATGTCCAGTTCGAACTGATGCTTCCTGACCTGCATACAGATTTCTCAGGAGTCAGGTCAGGTGGTCTGGTATTCCCATCTCTTGAAGAATTTTGAGTTTGTTGTGATCCACACGGTCAAAGGCTTTGGCATAGTCAATAAACCAGAAGTAGATGTTTTTCTGGAACTCTCTTGCTTTTTCAATGATCCAACGGATGTTGGCAATTTGATCTCTGGTTCCTCTGCCTTCTCTGAATCCAGCTTGAGTATCTGGAAGCTCACAGTTCATGTACTGTTGAAACCTGGCCTGGAGAATTCTGAGCATTATTTGGTCGAGTACTTTCATGGTACTCAAGGAAGACTTTGCGAAAAAAGCAGCCTTTAATCCCTTTAGTAAAAGTGGGCCTGGATTTTTAACCAACTGAGTGTTCCAAATCTCCCAGGCATAGCGAAGATCATAAAGTGTGGGAAAGGCAAGCACAGTGTGTGTGCAACGGCAAGCCCGGAACTGGGATGTGTTAAAGACTGATCTGAGGCTTCCCGTTAACAAGAGAGCTCTGAAGGTCAACCTGAGAGTCTGACTCCCTTTGTGTGGCCCTTTCCCACTCATCCCACATCAGTCATTTCTTCTGCTTCACTGAAACGCATACACACTTTAAAATTAGACTGGCATCTATACCCTACCATGTGTAAACTAGATGGCCAGTGGGAACCTGCTGTGTAGCACAGGGGCCTCAGCTCAGGGCTCTCTTGATGACCTAGGTGACAGGGGGTCGGGGGAGGGAGATCCGAGGAGGAGGAAATACATATTTACAAAAGGTGAAAGCAGTGACAGATTTCCTCTTCTTGGGTTCTAAAATCACTATGGACGGTGACTGCAGCCGTGAAATCAGAAGATGATTGCTTCTTGGCAGGAAAGCAATGACAAACCTAGACAGTGAGCTGAGAAGCACAGACATTACTCTGCCAACAAAGGTCCTTAAGGTTAAGGCTATGGTCTTCCCTGTGGTCCCGTACATAGCAACAGCTGGACCGTCAAGAAGGCAGAACACCAAAGAACTGATACCTTTGAACTGTGGTGCTGGAAAAGACTCTCAAAAGTCCCTTAGACAGCAAGGAGATCAAACCAGTCAATCTTGAAAGAGATCAACCCTGAATATTTGCTGGAAGGACTGATGCTGAGGCTCCAGTACTTTGGTCATCTGATGTGAACAGACAGCTCATTGGAAAAGTCCCCAGTGCTGGGAAAGATTGAGGGCAGAAGGAGAATAGGGCACCAGAGGATGAAATGGCTGGATGGCATCACTGATACAATGAACACGAACTTGGGCAAACTCTGGAAGATGGTGAGGGATAGGGAGGCCTGGCGCGCTGCAGTCCATGGGGTCGCAGAGAGTTGGACACGACTGGGCAACTGAACAACCGTGGATACACTTCATGGCACAGCAGAAACGAACACAACATTGTAAGCAAGGACTTAAACTACTTGACTTTAAGACTTATTATACAGTTACCGTAAACAACATAGTGTACTATTTCTGTCAAGATGGACAAATAGATCAATGGAACGGAACATAGTCTGGAAATACACCAAAATAAGTAAATAAATTTCATACTGTTCTTGTAAGGACCAATTTTCTCTTTACGCAACCATGACATAATTTGCATTCGTTATGGGGAAATAAAGCCATATTTATGACTTTAAGCATATTCAACATATTATTGAATACACAGTCATGTTTTAAGTACTTATTGACCCAACAGAAGAGTCCACTGATTGGCCGAGTCGCATGTCAATTTTGATACCATATGTCAACTGTTACCTGAGTAATTTAGGATCTTCTTTCTCCAGCCCTTGCCTACCCACCTACTCTAACCTGCCTATTTGTTGGGTTACAAAAAAGACACAGCCAGAGAAAGAACTTGTGGACCCAGCAGGGGAAGGAGAGTGTGGGACAAACAGAGAGGAGCCTTGACATCTATATGCCACCACAGTGAACCAGACAGCTAGTGGGAACCCGCTGCACAGCAGAGAGCTCAGCTCCGTGCTCTGTGACGACCGTGGGGTGGGATGGGGGTGGTGGGAGGCAGGTTGAAGAGGAAAGGGGTATACGTTTACTTATAGTCGATTCATGGTGCCATACAGCAGAAACCGATACAACATTGTAAAGCAATTATCCTCCAATTAAAAATAAATCTAAGAAAGGAGACTCCTTTCCAAAAAGAATGTTTGTTTTCTTCTTGAAGCATATCCCAAGCCAAAGAACTCTTTTTGGAGAAAGTTTGGTGAAACTGCTAAGTATCATTGCAGTGACCCACACTGTTATCATAATTGTATTGGTTTTATTTTTATTGATTTTATTTATAAAATCCACTGTTTCTAGTGAATTGCTTCCTCTTCTGACCTTTCCCCTACTTAGTTCTTGATAGTTGGGTTTGCTAAAGAAAACTTAATCCTGGACAAAGTATTAATTCTGGAAGAAATCATATCTCTTCTAATGTACTTGGGCAATTATTTCCCATTAGCTTAACAAATGATTGTCTCAGCTAAGAAAATAGAATAGCTTGAGAAATCACAGCCTAGAGCTATGCTGGCTTTATTTAATTTGCCATGCAGAAGAATTAAACCTAGGGCTTTAAATCAAGCTTTTGAAAAAGAGTTAAGCTTCACACTCTAGTTAACAACAGCTTCATTATTAACTCAAGTAATTTCAAACAAAGCAAGTGAATTGCTCCTTCACCTAGCTCCACTCAATTATAGAAAGGTATGTTTTTCTCTGGTTCTCCTGGGTGTGCCTTTCACATCAATCCTCCAGTAAATAAACACACAAATACACAACAATTTGACAAAAGCTAGAATCCTCGTAGTCCACTCCTATTCATTGCATCTCCCAATTTTGCAAGGCAATGGCACCCCACTCCAGCACTCCTGTCTGGGAAATCCCATGGACAGAGGGGCCTGGTAGGCTGCAGTCCATGGGGTCCCTAAGAGTCAGACACGACTGAGCAACTTTTCACTTTCATGCATTGGAGAAGGAAACGGCAACCCACTCCAGTGTTCTTGCCTTGAGAATCCCAGGGACGGGGGAGCCTGGTGGGCTGCCGTCTATGGCGTCGCACAGGGTCGGACACGACTGAAGCGACTTAGCAGCAGCAGCAACTCTGTCTGACTAGTGTTTTCTTTTTTCAGTTATTAAGACACAGATCATTTTTTCTCCCAAGGGACGACAATGCAAAAAGTCACACCATCATAAGAAATCTGAAGGAATCCAGGAACGAGTAAGGAAATCACCCATTGATCAACACAGCTCTGGACCATGATTGGCCTTCCCACTTCCCTAAATCTCACACTTCACATCAGAGCAGGGCCTTTGCCTTACTTCCTGCATGAATCTCACTTCCAAGAAAAGGAGTAAGAAGCAGAGAGTCACATGCCATTTAGGAAACTTCTGTTCCTAGATTCACCCATCAAATAATGAGGGGGTTGAAAAGAAGCCAGCAGGGATATCAGTTCAGTTCAGTTGCTCAGTCGTGTCCGACTCTTTGCAACCCCATGAATCGCAGCACGCCAGGCCTCCCTGTCCATCACCAACTCCTGGAGTTCACTCAGACTCACGTCCATCGAGTCCGTGATGCCATCCAGCCATCTCATCCTCGGTCGTCCCCTTCTCCTCCTGCTCCCAATCCCTCCCAGCATCAGAGTTTTTTCCAATGAGTCAGCTCTTCGCATGAGGTGGCCAAAGTACTGGAGCTTCAACTTTAGCATCATTCCTTCCAAAGAAATCCCGGGGTTGATCTCCTTGCAGATCTCAAGAGTCTTCTCCAACACCACAGTTCAAAAGCATCAATTCTTCAGCACTCAGCCTTCTTCACAGTCCAACTCTCACATCCATACATGACTCCTGGAAAAACCATAGCCTTGACTAGTTGGACCTAGTCGGCAAAGTAATGTCTCTGCTTTTGAATATACTATCTAAGTTGGTCATAACCCTCCTTCCAAGGAGTAAGCATCTTTTAATTTCATGGCTGCAGTCACCATCTGCAGTGATTTTGGAGCCCCCAAAAATAAACTCTGACACTGTTTCTACTGTTTCCCCATCTACTTCCCACGAAGTGATGGATGCCATGATCTTCGTTTTCTGAATGTTGAGCTTTAAGCCAACTTTTTCGCTCTCCTCTTTCACTTTCTTCAAGAGGCTTTTTAGCTCCTCTTCACTTTCTGCCATAAGGGTGGTGTCATCTGCATATCTGAGGTGATTGATATTTCTCTTGGCAATCTTGATTCCAGCTTGTGTTTCTTCCAGTCCAGCGTTTCTCATGATGTACTCTGCATAGAAGTTAAATAAGCAGGGTGACAATATACAACCTTGACGTACTCCTTTTCCTATTTGGAACCAGTCTGTTGTTCCATGTCCAGTTCTAACTGTTGCTTCCTGACCTGCATACAGGTTTCTCAAGAGACAGGTTAGGTGGTCTGGCATTCCCATCTCTTGAAGAATTTTCCACAGTTTATTGTGATCCACACAGTCAAAGGCTTTGGCATAGTCAATAAAGCAGTAATAGATGTTTTTCTGGAACTCTCTTGCTTTTTCCATGATCCACCGGATGTTGGCAATTTGATCTCTGGTTCCTCTGCCTTTTCTAAAACCAGCTTGAACATCAGGGAGTTCACGGTTCACGTATTGCTGAAGCCTGGCTTGGAGAATTGAGCATTACTTTACTAGCATGTGAGGTGAGTGCAACTGTGCGGTAGTTTGAGCATTCTTTGGCATTGGAATGAAAACTGAGCTTTTCCAGTCCTGTGGCCACTGCTGAGTTTTCCAAATGTGCTGGCATATTGAGTGCAGTGCTTTCACAGCATCATCTTTCAGGATTTGAAATAGCTCAACTGGAATTCCATCACCTCCACTAGCTTTGTTCATAGAGATGCCTTCTAAGGACCATTTGACTTCACATTCCAAGATGTCTGGCTCTAGATTAGTGATCATATCATCATGATTATCTGGTCATGAAGATCTTTTTTGTACAGGTCTTCCGTGTATTCTTGCCACCTCTTCTCAATATCTTCTGCTTCTGTTAGGTCCAGACCATTTCTGTCCTTTATTGAGCCCATCTTTGCATGAAATGTTCCCTTGGTATCTCTAATTTTCTTCAAGAGATCTCTAGTCTTTCCCATTCTGTTGTTTTCCTCTATTTCTTTGCATTGATCACTGAAGAAGGCTCTCTTATCTCTCCTTGCTATTCTTTGGAACTCTGCATTCAGATGCTTATATCTTTCCTTTTCACCTCTCTTCTTTTCACAGCTATTTGTAAGGCCTCCCCAGACAGCCATTTTGCTTTTTTGCATTTGTTTCCCATGGGGATGGTCTTGATCCCTGTCTCCTGTACAATGTCATGAACCTCATTCCATAGTTCATCAGGCACTCTATCAGATCTAGGCCCTTAAATCTATTTCTCACTTCCACTGTATAATCATAAGGGATTTGATTTAGGTCATACCTGAATGGTCTAGCAGTTTTCCCTACTTTCTTCAATTTGAGTCTGAATTTGGTAATAAGGAGTTCATGATCTGAGCCACAGTCAGCTCCTGGTCTTGTTTTTGTTGACTGTATAGAGCTTCTCCATCTTTGGCTGCAGAGAAAATAATCAGTCTGATTTCAGTGTTGACCATCTGGTGATGTCCATGTGTAGAATCTTTTCTTGTGTTGTTGGAAGAGGGTGTTTGCTATGACCAGTGCATTTTCTTGGCAAAACTCTATTAGTCTTTGCCCTGCTTCATTCCGCATTCCAAGGCCAAATTTGCCTGTTACTCCAGGTGTTTCTTGACTTCCTACTTTTGCATTCCAGTCCCCTATAATGAAAAGGACATCTTTTTTGGGTGTTAGTTCTAAAAGGTCTTGTAGATCTTCATAAAACCGTTCAACTTCAGCTTCTTCAGGGTTACTGGTTGGGGCATAGACTTGGATAACTGTGATATTGAATGGTTTGCCTTGGAGATGAACAGAGATCATTCTGTTGTTTTTGATATTGCATCCAAGTACTGCATTTTGGACTCTCTTGTTGATCATGATGGCTACTCCATTTCTTCTGAGGGATTTCTGCCCACAGTAGTAGATATAATAGTCATTTGAGTTAAATTCACCCATGCCAGTCCATTTTAGTTCACTGATTCCTAGAATGTTGACGTTCACCCTTGCCATCTCTTGTTTGACCACTTCCAATTTGCCTTGATTCATGGACCTGACATTCCATGTTCCTATGCAATATTGCTCTTTACAGCATCGGGTCTTGCTTCTATCACCAGTCACATCCACAACTGGGTGTTTTTGCTTTGGCTCCATCCCTTCATTCTTTCTGGAGTTATTTCTCCACTGATCTCCAGTAGCATATTGGGCACCTAATGACCTGGGGAGTTCCTCTTTCAGCATCCTATCATTTTGCCTTTTCATACTGTTCATGGGTTTCTCAAGGCAAGAATACTGAAGTGGCTTGCCATTCCCTTCTCCAGTGGACCACATTCTGTCAGATCTCTCTACCATGACCCACCCATCTTGAGTTGCCCCACAGGCATGGTTTGATTTCATTGAGTTAGACAAGGCTGTGGTCCTAGTGTGATTAGATTGACTAGTTTTCTGTGAGTATGGTTTCAGTTTGTCTGCCCTCTGATGCCCTCTTGCAACATCTACCATCTTATTTGGGTTTCTCTTACCTTGGGCATGGGGTATCTCTTCACGGCTGCTCCACCAAAGCACAGCTGCTGCTCCTTACCTTGGAGGAGGGGTATCTCCTTACCGCCGCTGTTCCTGACCTTCAATGTGGCATAGCTCCTCTAGGCCCTCCTGTGCTGTGCAGCCACCGCCCCTCGGGTTTCAGGGATATAGTAACTGATATCCCTTAACTTGGAAAAACACATCTGGGAACAGAGGGGAGACGCCCTACACGCTGATACTTTTCTGCATATTTTATTAAATATCTTCCTTTTTAAAGAAAATTATCAAGATAAAATTTACATAATATTTAATTAACCACTTTAACGTGCACACATCAGCGACACCTGGAAAACTCAGTGATGTACAACCACCACCTCTATTTAGTGTCAGAGCTTTTTCAGGACCCAGAAGATAACCCTAAACCCATTAATCACTCCTCATTATTTAACCTGGAGAAGGGCATGGCAACCACTCCGGTATTCTCACCTGGAGAATCCCATGGACAGAGGAGACTGGCAGACTATAGTCCATGGGGTTGCAAAGAGTCAGACACAACTGAGGGACACACACACACACACACACTTAGATGGAGCACAACAGACTTGGAACAACAGGCATCTTGGTGGCTAGAACTGGTGGAATAATGGGGAGTGACTAACGGGGATTTGGCGATGACGGAGCTTCGACACTAGACAGAGGCAGTGGCTGCACAGCATTTTGAGTGTACCAGGTGCCATTGACACGTACACTTTAAAGTGGTTAATCATGTAAATTTCACCTCAATTTTTTTTTAATTTAAAATAACTGATGGACATCTGTCTCTGTAAGGATGCTGCCTTTGTCACCAATCACCACTAACAAATTTCAGCATTTTTTAAAAAAAATCTCTGAAATACAGAAAAGGAGAATATGATTGAACTAGTTAGGGTCATATACCTACACTCTTGGCACCATGAATGACAATCCTGCTGGGTTATGTCCAGTTAGGGCAACAGCAGTTCCCATAAGGAAATACCAGGGTGCGGCTTAGACAAGGAAAAGCAGATGATGAGAGAGAGGCAAAAAAAAAAAAAAAAAGAAAAATTTGATTCCAACAGTTCTTATCCACCAGGATGTATTTCCTTCTTATTTCCCAGGAATTGTGCTAGCACCAGAAATCAGGAGCAAATAAAATGCAATCATTATACATATATATATTCTCAGGGATAACGACAGATCTTGAAGCAAAATGACCCTACACAAAGGACAAAGCCATCGAGTAAGGTTGAAGCTGGATGACAAGCATTGAAATTAAATGTAAGAGTAGGTATAATTTCCTTGTTGCTAGTGAATGGATGGCTTTAATCAAAATGATTAACTTATTTGGTAAATAATTTCTTTTAGAATTCAAAAATAAAGTTCTAGAACTTTCCTAAGTGGAAGGAAATGAAAGGAACAAAGGAGTAGAAATGGCGGCATCTCAGTCAGGAAACCATGAGTTTGAAAGCAGCCTTTCAAACTCCTCCTCCAGCAGAGGAGGCCACATGCTTGAAAACAGCAAGTGAAACGTACTGTCCAAGCATGAGGTTGACCTCAGAGAGGGGTCAAAGGAGGGTGTAACAGCAGGATCCCATCAAAGGGTTTCACTGCCAGCTGCTAAGAATCAAGAGACTCAATTTGATTCAATCTAAGTGCTAACTCCGTCTAGTCAAGGCTATGGTTTTTCCTGTGGTCATGTATGGATGTGAGAGTTGGACTGTGAAGAAGGCTGAGAGCCTAAGAATTGATGCTTTTGAACTGTGGTGTTGGAGAAGACTCTTGAGAGTCCCTTGGACTGCAAGGAGATCCAACCAGTCCATTCTGAATGAGATCAACCCTGGGATTTCTTTGGAAGCAATGATGCTAAAGCTGAAACTCCAGTACTTTGGCCACCTCATGCGAAGAGTTGCCTCATTGGAAAAGACTCTGATGCTGGGAGGGATTGGGGGCAGGAGGAGAAGGGGACGACCGAGGATGAGATGGCTGGATGGCATCACAGACTCGATGGACGCGAGTCTGAGTGAACTCCAGGAGTTGGTGATGTACAGGGAGGCCTGGCATGCTGCGATTCATGGGGTCGAAGAGTCGGACACTACTGAGCAACTGAACTGAACTGAAGTGCTAACTCTGAGCCAGAATTCACATAGGTA
Source organism: Capricornis sumatraensis (assembly GCF_032405125.1). Lineage (NCBI taxonomy): Eukaryota > Metazoa > Chordata > Mammalia > Artiodactyla > Bovidae > Capricornis > Capricornis sumatraensis. The sequence continues at coordinate 61,598,077 of NC_091089.1, forward strand.
GAATCAGCCCTAACAACTGATGAGAAACACTTCCACGGGTCCAGACAGAGATTCGTGGGTTTCACACTGTGGGTGTTCTTTGCCCTGCAATTAGAGCAAAGGAGGAATTCTGGAAATCAGAGACTCAATTTGTTTATTGACACAAATGGAAGGTGCCTTCTCCATAACTAAGACATTTCTGCTATGATAAACCATAATGCAAAAGAATATATATTAAAAGAATAGATGTATAATTGAGTCACTTTGCTGTACAGCAGAAAGTAACATAGCCTTGTAAATCAACTATACTTCAATAAAATTTAAAAAATTAAAAAAAATTAATACATTTCTGCAACCATGTAATGATCCAAGCATAGGAAGGCACTCTAATGTCTCAGAAATACTTTAATTCTGTAGTAACAAAATTAAATTGCTCTTCAATGGTCCATACACGTATTTTAAATTTGCTGGTGGCACATTTAAAGAAATGTATAATAACATGTGGTGTTATACAGTTGCTTTTTGTGATATTATTTAAAGTTTGATCAAACAAATAATTCAATAAGCAACGTAATCATTAAATACCAAAGTAAAACTTTATCCTTCATAAGTGTTTCTACTTCTAAATCTTTGATTATTTAATCACACATGGTTATAATTAAACAAGTTATTTCAATGTTACAAGTACACCAACCACCACCAAACATTCTCTTGAAAATTGTCAAATGAGTCTTAGACTTTACCTACTGATACAGAACTTCCCTGGTGGCTCAGACGGTAAAGCGACTGCCTACAATGCAGGAAACCTGGGTTCAATTCCTAGGTTGGGAAGATCCCCTGGAGAAGGAAATAACAACCCACTCCAGTACTCTTGCCTGGAGAATCCCATGGATGGAGGAGCCTGGTAGGCTACAGTCCATGGGGTTGCAAAGAGTCAGACACGACTGAGCAACTTCACATTACTATAAACTTATTTCCTTTTTATCTTGCCCAGCAGATGGAAGAAAATGATAGCTTTTGAGAAAAGCACAAATGGAATTAGAGATTCTGAGCAGAACCATGGAACTTTTTGTTGGTTTTTTAAAAATGAGATTTCAGATAATTTTCTTAGCACTTTCTAATTGACATGCCAGAAGCTGCCTAAACCCCCCAAGGGACTCTCACATCCCTTTCTTCCAAGGTTTGGCTTTCTTCCTGCTCCTTTCCCATGTGTACTTGCCTCATGTCCCATTCTCTATAAGTGACTGAATAATGAAATCAACCAATTTGGTCCTGAGGTTGAAGGTAATTCAAGCCAAGGTGTTGCAGCTGATGACAGTTTAGTGTTTCTCATCTCTCACTCCTGGAATGCTGTTTTGACATTAGACCTCAGGGGAATGAATGAAACGAATGAGTGATATCAAGAACAAAATATGCTAGAAAAGACAGTGCTGATTTTTTGGTAAAATGGCTTCTGGCATCACTTTAGTCAGAAACTGGAAGCAGACCACTTGCCGTGTCTCTGAATAAGGTCACTGGCTCAAGAGCACAGGCCTGCTCATCTACGCAGGGCTCTAATCTCCAATCAGCTGTGCACTGGGCCTACTTGCTAGAAGCCAGTTTTAATCAAGCTGCGTTTTGTGACTTCTTAATGGATTTTGTTAATCACAGCCTCTTTATTGTCCTCAGGTGGCTTTCCCAGCCTGGGTCAGTCAGGAAAAGCCAAGACCATATGGTGGAGAACAGACCCATAAAAATACTGATAAAAACAACCCAGAACAGTCTGTGTGTGGGTCAGTCTCTCAGTCATGTCTGCCTTGTTTATCTGCCTCATGGACTGTGGCCCACCAGGCTTCTTTGTCCATGGGTTCTCCAGGCAAGGATACTGGAGTGGGTTGCCATTCCCTTCTCCAGGGGATCTTCCCGACCCAGGGATCGAACCCAGGCCTCCTGCACGGCGGGCAGATTCTTTACTGCCTGAGCCCCCAGGGAAGCCCTAGAACAGTCTAGTCTGTTTCGTTTTTATAATGGAAATAATTACGCTTTTCGTACATCAACGTTGCTGTTATGGAGGGAAAATAACGAAATATTTTTCAATTCAAAATGCCAAAGAACACATGCAAGAATTTATTTTAAATTATATTTGCTATTAAAACTGATTACAAGCAAAATATATGGATCAAATCTTGAGTTTAAACTAAGCTTTAAAGAATTACTCCTGCTTTGGAGCCATTCTAGTGGAAAATAATTAGCCCCTTTTTGGATTTAGGCTTCTTTGAGATTGTTTTGGCTTCATTTTTACACAGTCAGGCACTTGGCAAACTGAAAATCTGCTCTGTTTTTCCTTTAGAGAAGATTTTTTTGTAAGACGCAAAATCCCTGAATTTCTCATATGATGGTTCATTAGGTTTATTCTATTATATCCAACTTTCTGAAACCAAGTCTATATTTTTATATTCCACTTATGGTCCCAAATAGTTGTACCTTTACACTAAGCATATCTTCAACAGACACCTAGAATTACAGCCTTTTGGATGGTTTCTGAGGATAACATTCAATCACTTGTTTACTACTACCTCTTAGACACTATTAAAAACACCATGCTACCCAATAAGAATAATATAGTTCAAACATTAAAATATTACTTTATCTATGTATACACTTACTTTTAATGATCTAAACACAATAATCCTCTAAGGGTAAATAGCCAATCTTTATCCTGAAATATCTGGCACTAAAATGTGGCTAAGATACCAGAAAAAAAAAAAGTTCTCTTTAAGACCCTGCATTGATGCAATATAGCCTTTTACTATTTTTAGTAAGTTCTTTACACTGCTGCCAGTACTGACTAGAGTCCAGTAGAAAAACATTCCATTTTTCTTTCAGCATAGAAACAGAGGAACGAATATGCAATATTCAGTATGCTAAAGAGATGGTGGACAGTGTATCAGAACAGGAAGTTAACTCTCATTCGTATAAACCGAAAGTTCTAGAGCTAGTGTGTTAGAAACTCACATAGGAACCTCACAGATTCTGTATGACTAACAATTGCTATAAGGTCTTCTCAAAATTCGCTCGCTTGTCTAATTGGCCTCCTACAGACTGACAGCCTCCAAACTCTGCCAAGGCCTTCTGCCCTCATCTGCTCTCCCGACACAATTCCCTTGGACTCTTCTCTCCACAGATTCTCTCCAGACCCTGTACCCGTACTCCACAAGATCTCTGTTAGGTCAGGACTTGCTGCAGCATTCGGCGTGAGATTGGCTGGGAGCACCCGCAATCTAGTCTTGCTGAGGACAGTCGGGAACGCTTAGCTTCTCCAACAGTCAGGTGTGAGAGCAGGGCTTTATCTGGGAGCAGGCCTGGCAAAAACTGAACTATCGGGGCAAGAGAAGCAGAACCACTGGGCGTAGGCAGAAAGGCCAAGGAGGCTCCCGAACAAGCAAAATGAGGAGGTTCAACGGACACCTAAGTCAGGGCTGCATGGCGGGCGGTCTTGGAAAAAAGGCGAGAGGGCCATGGAGAGACCGCGGCAGGAGGTCCCAGAGACCCGACCCCGGACTCGAGGCCCAGCGTCTCCTGAGCAGGGCTCAGGTTCCCATTCGAGAAGAAATAGGGTACTGAGAACAAACCCCAGGCAAGGGCCATCCTGGGAGGACTGAAATAGGGCAACTCCTGGGGGAAGAAGGTGGCTTTGTCGCAAGTTCAGCTCGCCAACTAAGAAAATGCAACCAGAAAAAGCCACTGAAGAGACCTGGCCTTCACAACGGCCTCTCAGAGGTCCTTGCAGTCAAACATTTATTAAACTGAACTGACACTGTCGGGTTTTCTCCAGGGGCCAGAGCAAGGATCTGTGACTCAGACTGTATGTACGGAAAACTACACCCATTTTTACACGGAGTGGGCGAGTTTGTGACCCTGGGCTCTCTCTCGCCTCTCTCAGCTACACTACCATTTCTCAGCAGTCTTACCCTTGGAGCTTGGGAGGAGTCATAGACATTCTCCAAGACTGGACTCTAGCAATCCACTGCCCATAGGTCGGCGCAGGCCCCACATGAAACTCCTGTTCCCACACAGGACTCCTTACTTGCAAATGTTGCTGGAAAACGCACACCAGGACTCCCAGGTGCGTTTCTCAAAGACTTTCTCAATCGCCTGTTACTGCTGGGTGATGGCATACTGGTTATCAGCCTGGTTCTACTTATTAGTGCAACTTGATTCCTAATTATTGTTGCCTAATTCTAGGATCAGGCCTTCCCAGATAGCTCAGTGGTAAAGAATCTCTGGGCAATGTGGGAGGCCCAGGTTCGATTCCTGGGTTGAGAAGATCCCCTGGAGGAGGGCATGGCAACCCACTCCAGTGCTCTTGCCTGGAGAATTCCATGGACAGAGGAGCCCGGTGGGCTACAGTCCCTGGGGTCGCACAGAGTCAGACACGACTGAGTGGCTAAGCACAGCAAGCCCAATTCTAGGATCACCTCTTTAAGGAAATGCCTTTAGCATCCTTAACCTTCTCTGTGGACACCATGAGTCAAAGTTCACAAAGCCCTCTCCCTTTATTCAGGTGGGCAGGCATTTTGAGTTGAATGTTCTCCCATAAAGCTATTAATATGAAGTCCTACCCCCATATACCTCAAAATATGGCCTTCTTAGGAAATGTTTTCACAGTCAGTCAAAGTTACTAGGGTGACCTGTAATTCAATAAGACCAGTGTCTTCCCCAAAAAGGGGAAATTTGGACACAGGCGTACACACATGAGGAAGAACACCATGTGAAGATGCAAAAATCGGGTGGTACACCCACAGGCCTTGGAAAGCAGAAAACGGCCGGCGAACGAGCAGAAGCCAGGAGAGGAACATGGAACAGATTTTTTTCTCAAGCCCTAAGAAGCAAACAACCCTGCCAGCACCCTGACCTTAAACTTCCAGTCTCCAGAACTGTGAGATAATAAATTTGCTATTTGAAGTCACCCGGTTTGTAGTACTTCATTACAGCAGCTCGAGGAAGCCACTACCAGGGGAGGCCAAGGTTTGTGAGCAGGCCTGGCGGGAACTAACACTGAATCTGACTTTCCCCAAAGCACAGAGAAACATTTCCTTTCCAGCAACGTCACCAAGGATAAGGCATCCAGAGATGGTCACTTACCTGGCATGACGGCAAAGATGATTTCAAATGTCTTAACGCTGTTCCTGTAGACAGAACTGCTCCAGGAAACGCTCACGTCCCGTCCAACATTAAACTGAACTGAGCTTTACAAGCTCGGCAGCCTCCTGCTAAGCATCATTGGCATCACCTGGGGGGCTTGTTAAGCGCTAGCCCGAGGCCCCGCCCTCAATTAAGCGCTAGCCCGAGGCGCCGCCCTTCAGTTAAGCTCCAGCCGGAGGCCCGGCCCCCAGGCTAGTGACTCAGCAAGGTCTGGGGTTGCTGCGTGGTGTCTGCAAACCTGTGTCGGATCCAGAGGACAAGCCTGGTCCTGGGAATACGTTTAGGCAATCTCAGTCCCTAATTACTGAAACCACTGTGAGAGCCACGATCTTTTCCAGGTAAAATGCTCCCCCTGGGATGTTTTCATCGCATGATGAAGGCAGAAGAGGACCTTCAGGGGGAGCAGCTTTTCATTTCTGTTTCTGCTTGGAAATCGCTCGCCCTCATTCATTATGAAGTAAGAGAGATAGTACAACTGAGCGGTCATCTGGGCTGTCGCTGACCTCTGTCGTGTGTCTGTGTGAATATAAGACAGGCGCGCCCTCTCTCTTGAGCGGTTTGGTCAAGGGCAGACAGGACAGTCATTAACAGAAGCTATCATTTTGTAGCATTCTGAGTGAAGTGGTAAGAAGGGAAGCAGAGAGTCCAGCATCCAAAATGACACAGATTAGCCAGGCTAAGAGTTTGAACCCACAGGTCAGGGTTAACAATCAGAGTCCAAGACCAAGTAGACTCACCAGCTGGAGGCAATTACATCCTGGTGGCTTGGTGTCTCAGTTGCTAAGTCATGTCCAACTCATTGTGATGCCATGGGCCTGTGTCCGCCTGGAGTTGGTTGCCACTTCCTTCTCCAGGGAATCCTCCTGACCCAGGGACGGAACCCAGGTCCCTGCATTTCAGGCACATTTCTTACCCACTGAGCCACCAGGGAAGCCCCTAATTACCTAGCCTAGTGGAGAAGGATTCTGGAGTCGGACAAGCCTGAACTTGAATCCAGTGTGTGACCTCTGTTAACTAAGCCCACAAGACATAGTTTCTTTATTGTTAAAATGTGGACAGTATTATCCATATTAAGAAGACATGATGAGTTCAGTTCTATAATGTACGTTGTGGGCCAGACTTTCCACACTCCCTCCCTGGCCCAGCTCCCATTACCTCCCTCTCCCCTGTGCCTCCTCACCCACTTCAGGCACAGCCCAGAACCACAGCTAGGATACCAGCTTGCAACATGGCAACCCCCCAAGGTGACTCTTCTAACAGAATATCCTCTCCCACAAGAAGGGTCCCGACCTGCTGTAACAGCTCAGTGGACACCATGGAAAGTTCACACCGTAGCCAAGAAAAGCATTGATGCTAGCCTGTAGCTACCATCAGAATTTCAAAATACTAACTGCAGATGAACTAGGAAACCCCAGCATACCTAGGGTAAGAAAAAAAGCAATGACTAGTGAGAGAGAACAACTGAAAAGGAGGTTTAAGGACGATTCAAAAGACTCGAAGGGCTTCCCAGGTGGCGCAGTGGTAAAGAATCTGCCTGCCAGTGCAGGAGATGCAAGAGACACAGGTTAGATCCCTGGGTTGGGACGATCCCCTGGAGGAGGAAATGGCAACCCACTCCAGTTTTCTTGTCTGCAAAGTTCCATGGACAGAGGAGCCTGGTGGGCTACAATCCATGGGGTCACAAAGAGTCAAATGCAACTGAGCGTGCATGCACTTTTGTGTGCACACACATAAAAGACCTAGGTTTGTTTGTTTGTGTTCATATTCTGGTTTTTAATTAAGCATTTTGTTTTACAGCCTTTATCCTGACTTACAGCAAGATGAGGTAGGCAAGGACTTAGAAAGAGGCAGGTAGTGAGGAGTAGAGCATGAAAAGGCAGGTGATGCCTTAAATGATTATTCTCAGCTCTTTCTCCAAAGAACTGGAAAAGTACATGGTAACCCACATTTTAGAGTAAATGAAGATGATGGGCCAGGGGGAAAATCACTCAGCATCAACATGGTTTTGCAAAAACATCAACACGGTTTTGCTAAGAATGTGTAATTTCGGTGATAGTAATAGTTTGAAAAATAATCTATGCAGACAACATCTCTGCCTAATTCTGGAAATACTGCCAATCTAAAGCAGCTGATTCTGGATAAACGGTCATTTATTACAGAGTGTTTTGAATAATCATTTTTAAAAATATCGTTGATGCTATCATTACTAATATCACTCTTCCCTGGTGCCAGCTTAGCACTCTGCTGTAGGCACTTTGCAGTGGGTTTGTGATGATCATTTCTCCCTGCTGGCCCTCTAACATGCAGCGCTGAACTGCTCTGTACTTTTCACTTTGGTATAATGGAAAGAATTCAGCATTTGGATATAAAGGGGCAAGGTTTGAATTCCAGTTCTGTTATTTACTAACTCGGGCAAATTTCTTAACTTTCTTGAAAGACCATATTAAAAATAACTGACTATCTTTAATCATCACTTAAGAATTAGTGAGGATCAAATGAGATAATGTATATAAAATTGTAAAAGTCACTCAGTTGTGTCCAACTCTGTAGAGTGCATGAAATTCTCCAGGCCAGAATACTGGAGTGGATAGCCTTTTCCTTCTCCAGCGGAATCTTCCCAACCCAGGGATCGAACCCAGGTCTCCCGCATTGTAGGTGGACTCTTTACCAGCTGAGGCACAAGGGAAGCCCAAGAATACAGGAGTGGGTAGCCTATCCCTTCTCCAGGGGATCTTCCCAACCCAGGAATCAACTGGGGTCCCCTGCATTGCAGGCAGATTCTTTACTAACTTTTGAGTTGTATTTCTATGTCTTTCTTAAGTTCCAAAATTTTAATAAACATTACTGCACTATGTCAGTCCATATTTATCTCACAGACTTGTCTTACGTGATGAAATCTGTTAATCATGGTGGTTATACTTTCTTATTTTTCCTCTGATCCTTCTTATAAGCATGTAGTATTCTAGACTACCCAGGAAAATGGTACCTAGACTCCCTTTATAATGACAGAAATCCTAGACAAAGAATAGACATTCAAATACTCATGAAACAGCAATGGAACATGAAATTCTACTTTTGACTTTAATGATAATAAAACAGAGATGCTGAAAATTGAAACAGAGAGAAGCTGAAATAGATAAAGGAACAAATATAATATCATTTTCCAGGCTGGTCATGATGTTCCATCTGCTCTTTGTTGAAGTAATAAAGAAGTGGCAAAGAGACTTGAACAAATATGTACAAAACTGCTGGCACTTTGAAATAACTTTGAAATCGTTCAGACAGAAAACATAAATGTCATCAGTGGTGCAATGATATGATTTTTGTCATAAGTATTGACTGGGTAAAAGTAGGTAAAATATGTTTTTAATTAAACAATTTTTTTCTACTAAAATGGGGGAATTTTATGGGAAGAGGAATTCTTTCTGAAGCAGCTCCAGGATCCTCTTAAGAGCTTCATCTAGAATGGAACAGATTCTTCTGGGGCTTTCAATAGCTATGATTATAAGAAAGTATTTCTATCTGTAGCCTGGAGCCTCAGCCCAGGTGGAATAATGGGTCCTGTGTTTATGGACTGCGTGGTTCCCTCTTAAAATCACTCATGCCATAGCTCAGGGGAAATGCAGCTTCCTGGAGGGCTCCATGTCAGGAACCTCTTCTCTCCTGGCTCCGCCCTCTTCTTGGACTCCTAGGAAATTAGCCATTACCTTCATTTGTTCCTTTACAGTGATCAACCTTCTGAGGACAGCTTTAATGAGCTCCCCAACCTAAAATATTCGACACGGTCATGCTCCACTAGCATTTCTAACAGCCAGACCGCAAGAGGTACAGCGCTACAGGGAGAAATAATACAGCCCAAAAAGGAAAAATAATTCTATGCGCTGAGAAAAATAAGTCCTGTGCTGAGAAAAATGAGTGAAACCGTGGTGAGATAATGTTTCGATAAATTTGGCACTACATTTTCTACCCAGACAAAAAATGGTTACCTGAATTTAAAAAATCAATTAAAGAACTCTGAATAAAATTGGAATGCTATATCCAATCACTGTTTAGTTTTTCATTAGTTTCTTTGGCCTTATGTTACTTTTTTAAAAAAAGTTAGTCTATTGTGTAAGAGTCCTAGATTTTAATGTTTTGAAAAGGCATTGGCACCTCCTAAACAATGAAAATAAAACAACAAAAATAAACAAATGAGATCTAATTAAACTTAAAAGCTTATGTGCAGCAATGAAAGCCATCAACAAAACAAAAAGACAACCCACAGAATGGGGAAAAATGTCTGTGAATGATGCAACCAACACATGATTCATCTTCCAAATATACAAACGGTTCACGCAGCTCTATGTCAGAAAAATGACCCAATCGAGAAATGGGCAGAAGATCTACGTGGACGGTTCTCCAAGAAGACGCACAGGTGACCCAAAAGCACATGAAAAGATGCTCAGCATCACTGATTATCAGAGAAAGGCAAATCAGAACTATAATGAGGTATAATCTCACACGGGTCAGAATAAGTGTAAAGTCGCTCAGTCACGTCTGATTTTTTGTGACCCCGTGGACTGTAGCCTTCCAGGCTCCTCTGTCTATGGAATTCTCCAGACAACAATACTGGAGTGGGTGGCCATTCTCTTTGTGTGCTAAGTCGGTTCAGTTGTGTCCAACTCTTCGTGACGCCATGGACTGTAGCCCTCCAGGCTCCTCTGTCTGTGGGATTCTCCAGACAAGAATACTGGAGTGGGCTGCCATTCCTTTCTCCAGGGGGTCTTCCTGAGGCAGGGAAGATCATCAGAAAGTCTACAGACAATCAATGCTGGAGAGGATCTGAGGAAAAGGCAACCTTCCTACACTGTTGGTGGGAATGTAAATTGGTAAAACCACTGTGGAGAACAGCATAGAGCTTCCTTAAAAACCTTAAATACAGTTACCATGTGATTCAGAAAGGATACATGCAGCCCAACGTTCACTGCAGCTCTGTTTACAATAGTTAAGACACTGAAGCGACCTAAGTGCCTATCAACAGAGAAATGGGTAAAGAAGACGGTACATGCGTATGATGGAGTATTACTCCATTGGAAAAAAGCCACAAAAAAGGATGAAATAGTGCCATGTGTAGCAACATGAACGAACCCAGAGATTTTCCTACTAAAGTGGAGTAAGTCAGACAGAGATAAATATCATCTGATATCACTCATATGTGGAATCTAATTTAAAAATATGCAAATCAACTTATTTATAAAATCAAAACAGACTTACAGATAGCAAAAACAAACGTTGTTACCGGAGGGGAAATGTGGAAGGGAAGGATAAATCAGGAGTTTGGGGTGAACACATGTGTCCCACTATATATAAAATAGATAAGTAACAAAGACCTACTGTATACACAGGGCACTCTCCCTAATATTTCTTGATAACCTATATGAGAAAAGAATGTAGAAAAGAGTGAATATACGTATATGTACAAGCGAATCAAGTTTTCTGTACACCTGCAACTAATGCAACATTGTAAATCAATTATACTCCAAAAACATTATTTTAAAAATTAAAAAATAAAGCATTGACATTTGGCGTTCTCAGAATCAACAATGCTTTTTCTGTCTGCTCTTTAACAATAGATCTTTGTAATTTCTTACTTTTCTGGAATACCTAGGTTCCAAAATCCTGATTTTCACCTCAAAGAATATAATAATCTAATGATTGATTTATTTTATTATTCTCAACCAAAAATATGTAATTATAAAATATGATTACTTTTCAAAGGCCTTTTATTTATTCAACAAATATTTATTAATTACATAGCTATTACATATCAAGCAATGTTCTAGGCCTTAGAGATATAATAATGAACACATGCCATCTTTGGCCGTGTGGAGCATATATCCTAGTGAGGTCATCAGTAAAGTAGGTGTGTGCTGTGCTGGTGCTTAGTTGCTCAGTCGTATCTGTCTCTGTGCGACCCCGTGGACTGCAGCCCACCAGGCTCCTCTGTCCATGGGGATTCTCCAGGCAAGAGTACTGGAGTGGGTTTCCATGCCCTCCTCCAGGCGATCTTCCCAACCCAGGAATGGAACTCAGCTCTCCTGCATTGCAAGTGGTTTCTTTACCAGCTGAGCCACCAGGAAAGCCCAAGAATCCTGGAGTGGGGAGCCTACCCCTTCTCCAGGGATTGAACTGGGTCCCCTGCATTACAGGTGGATTCTTTACCAGCTGAGCTACCTGGGAAGCCCCAAACATGTATATATGTGCCTGGATACACATGGGAAGCCCAAAATATGTATATGTTAATATATATATATATATATGTATTGATTCTGTCAATTTGACTAGATCACAGGGTGCCAAGATACTGGGCAAATATTAGTATGTGTCTGGGAGTGTTTCCAAATGAAGTTAGCACTTGATTGATAGACTCAGGAAAGTGCTTTACCCTCCACAGCGTGTATGTATGAGCGTCACGCAGTGCACTGGATGCCTGAACAGAATGCAGCCCTTCCTCCATGAGTGCTTCAGCTGAGAGGTTAGTCTTCTGCCCTTGGAACTCCTGGTTCTCAGGCTGGACTCAGGCTGAGTTTCACCGTAGGTTTCAGCTTGCAGATGTCGGATCACGGGAGAGAATAGGTAGGAAGAAGGACAGGTTTGTGGTGTCTGTTTGCCTGCATATATGCCCAGTCGCTCAACTGTGTCCAGCTTTCAGCAAGCCTATGGACTGTGGTCTGCTCTGTCCAGAGGGTTTCCCAGGCAAAAATACAGGAGTGGGTTGCCACTTCCTTCTCCAGGGGACCTTCCGGACCCAGGAACCAAACCTGCGTCTCCTGCACTGGCAGATGGATTTGTAACTGCTGAGCCGTCAGGGAAGCCCATAGCTAGGTTTACTGGTTCTGTTTCTGTAGAGACTAATACTGACTAATACCGCGTATATATTGACATGAAAACCTAAGTCTGGGTAAGAAAATAGAGACTAAAGAGAAAGCTTTACTAGATAAAGTGTTCAGGATAGAGTCTCTGAGAAGCTGAGATTTGAGGAAGGACCCGACTCCACTGAGATAAGAATTATATACAGATCCCAGAGCCTTTTCCCCCAAAAGGAAGAGTAAGGAGGAGACAGCAAAACAAAGCAGCTTGACACAGGAAAGACTGGCTTGTTCGAGGCCCAGCAGGCAGGCTGACACGGTTGGAATGTGATGAGCAAAACAGAGAGTGGTAGGAGATGAGGTCTAAGACATGGCCGAGGCCAGGGCACCGGAGGGCCTTCGGGGTTCCTCTTGGTGTGATGGGAAACTGCTGGGCCACGACAGCAGGAGAACGACGCTGCTGACATGGTGCTCATTTGGGGAGGAACGTGGTGGCCCCCGTCGAGGAGACTGCTGGTGAGCCCAGGAGGCTCGGGTTGTAACGTGCTGACACAGATGGCGCCCTGGACACGGAGTGTGGACGTGAGGAGGGGAAGCAGGGGTCTTATCTGGACACTTTGTGAAGGAAGTGTGTGCCTGGACGGGTGATGCATTAGGTGTGGGTTGTGAGATGAAGAGAGGAATCAAAGGTGGGTCACTGAGGATTTTGACCTGAGCAGTTAGGTAAATGACGGGACTGTTTACCTCATTTCTCTCATTCTATCTTTTCAGTCCATCTTTGAGAAAAAGAATAGGTCAGTCAACTGAATAGAGTAGGAATGAATCTAAGCTAAGAAACTTAGAAATGTAAAAATTCTTTCTACTTGGCCCCTTTCACCCTAACCATTTCTTCTATATGACTCCTGTTATTTTTCTTTCTTTTTTTTTCCCCTGAAAGTCTGCGATCTGTCATCTAGGGATTACTTGGGGTCAACTTGTTTTGTGGCTGCGAACCCACTGATGAGACTTGACAGACTGTTAGTCATACATATCCTGGTATGAACTGATCTAGCCAAGTGGTTTTCCTTCTCACATCAACCTATAAGTCGATGTTGAAGGAGGTGATGATGCCCAGGTGATAGACTAAAAAGAAACATTTGAGATCCTGTGGTACTTAGGTGATAAGCAGTTTGATGTGGAAAAATGAAATGTGAGCTTTGAAAGTCTAGAGGGCAGGATGAGGTCACTGCGATTCTAGAAGGTCAGGGAAGACACAGAGCCGCAAGAAAACAAACATGGAGTCAAAATGTTAACAGATGTTGCCATGGGCACGTGCTATTATACCACACCAAGGCGGAAATACTGCTCCAGAAGGGCAAACATAAGCAAAAGTTCAGTGCGTGTTAGTTGCTCAGGCATGTCCGACTCTTTGCCACACCATGGACTGTAGCCCGCCAGGCTCCTCTGTCCATGGGATTCTCCAGGCAAGAGTACTGGAGTGGGCTGCCGTTTCCTTCTCCAGGGGATCTTCCCGAACCCAGGTCTCCTGCATTGCAGAGAGTCTCTACCATCTGAGCCACCAGGAAAGTAAGTTCAGTACATTTTACAAGTATTTATTTTTTATATTTGTTAATAAACCCTTAATTAATATGTTTTTTTCATTATATATGTTTCATTGGAAAGCCTTTAACAATTTTACATTATGAAGGCGAGAGAAGGGGACCACAGACGATGAGACAGTGGGGTGGCATCGCCGACTCAGTAAACATGAGTCTGAGCAAACCCCAGGAGACAGTGAAGGACAGGGAAGCCTCGTGTGCTGCAGTCCATGGCGTCGCAAAAAGTCAGACATGACTGACTGACTGAACAACAAGGAAGCTAAAAATTTGCAGAGATGCAATAAAACGAACCCAATCAGAAAGCCAGATTTGCAGGGACTGTACTTGCAATAAAAAGAACCCAATTGGAAAGCCAGATTTGCAGGGACTGTACTTTCCAAATCAAAAGTAGACAAATAAAATCTGATAGGTTTGTAACTAAGAACAGTGGAGGAATACAGCTCTTGTCTTAAGCCTGTTTGATATTTCAGGGCAGACTGCAAGCCTTTACCAAGGCTATCTGGCAAATGTCCCCACTCTTCCCTGACAACTAGGCTGATCCACTCTTCACTGGTTTTCAGGGAAATGGAACAAGGGTGCTGCTGCTGTCTCTGGTTTAGCCTCTTGCTTATACTATTGCAGTAAGTGATCAAAGTCTTGACTGTTATTAATAATATCATTTTGGCTTCTTTTCTAAATCACTACTCCATCACCTAGGAGATTGTCTTGTTCCAGCTCAGCTGAGCTCCTGGCGGCGAGAGAAAATCTGAGTTCACAACTGCCCATGAAAATCTAAGCCCTTTTTGTTGCCCTGCCTAGTGAAGGACAGGGAAGGCAGGCATGCTGCAGTCCATGGGATCACAAAGAGTCAGACATGACTGAGCAACTGACCAACAACAAGCTTTGCAGGTGGTTCACTGGTAAAATAAACCTGTCAGTGCACGAGATGCAGGAGACATCGGTTCAATCCCTGGGTTGGGAAGATCCTCTCAAGGAGGAAATGGCAACCCACTCCAGTATTCTTGTCTAGAGAATCCCAAGGAGACACCGGTTCAATCCCTGGGTTGGAAGATCCCCTCAGGAGGAAATGGCAACCCACTCCAGTATTCTTGTCTAGAGAATCCCAAGGACAGAGGAGCCTGGTGGGCTACAGTCCATGGGGCTGCAAAGAGTCGGACACAACTGAGCAACTGAGCACACACATAAGCCTTCAGTTCAGTTCAGTCGCTCAGTCATGTGTGACTCTTTGTGACCCCATGAATCACAGCACGCCAGGCCTCCCTGTCCATCACCAACTCCTGGAGTTCACTCAGACTCACATCCATCGAGTCCGTGATGCCATCCAGCTATCTCATCCTCTGTCGTCCCCTTTTCCTCCTGCCCCCAATCCCTCCCAGCATCAGAGTTTTTTCCAATGAGTCAACTCTTCGCATGAGGTGGCCAAAGTACTGGAGTTTCAGCTTTAGCATCATTCCTTCCAAAGAACACCCAGGGCTGATCTCCTTCAGAATGGACTGGTTGGATCTCCTTGCAGTCCAAGGGACTCTCAAGAGTCTTCTCCAACACCACAATTCAAAAGCATCAATTCTTTGGCGCTCAGCCTTCTTCACATAACCCTTACAACACAATAAAAATGCATGTCTGACTTGAGAGTGCTCACTAACCTTCCCCCAAAGTTACTTTTTTCTCAATAAATCAGCTATTTCACAAACAGAAGCACATTTTTACCCTTCTGTTACTAAATGGAACTTTCATTCATTTTCTTCTCTGACCCAACAATAAATAGGTTCTCATAGATTTTAGCTGGGAGTATATTTCAGCAGTAAGTCAGGGCCTGTATGGAATGAAGGTTTTGTCTACTGTGGGCCTGGTGCAAAACAAAAAAGAGTTAAGACCCTAAAACTCAGAGGACTTAACTCTGAGCTGATTTGGTAATTAAGAGTAAGGTGATTAGGAAGACAGCGGGGCATGCCGTCTTGGTGGTTTATTTATTAATTTCATGCAATTTCCACCAAACACCCTCCTACTACTACTCCAAACCTGCCTCCTCCAACCCCACACAAACTTTTCTTGTTGAACTCTAGGAATTCTGATTTCACCAGCTTCCTTCTTCCTGGAATGTACTTCCTATACAAACATTATATGGACTGATTGAGCATAGGGGTAGTAATGGCGTGTGACTTTCAAGGTAAGGTCATGAATACAATGGAGCTTCCACCTTATTCCAGTCAATCTGAGCATGTAACTGCTGCATCACACGGATGCTCGAGCATCCCTGGGTTGGGTCCATGAGGCAGAGAACTGAGGCCTCCTGCAACTAGTCAGCAAGCAACTGGGCAGAGTCCTGGGAGTGAGCTGTCTTGGAAATCCCCCAGGCCTAGCCAAAGCTTCAGATGACTCCCTGTTGCCTGAAACATGAAACTTTTCGAGACAGAACCACCCAACTAATCCATAACCAGCTTCCTGACCCACATGTATGAGATAATAAATATATATCATTGTTTACAGTTGCTAAAGGTTGGGGATAATCTGTTATTCTCTATATTGCTATATACTCATGTATATAAAATAGCATGTTTCTTGTAGTCTGAATCCTGAACTCTGATGAGTAATATTCTTTTCAATAAGCCATTTAACTCATTCCCAGTGGTATCCTTATGAGCTACTTCATTTACCGGGGATTAGCTTATTGCAGAAGACTACTGTGGTCTGAACAAATTCAGAAGTCATTTTATCATACCATGCCTTTAGTTTTTCCAAAGGTTTGCTTTTACGTCTTGTATTTTTATAGCTTTCTTGAAAAATTATAACTAACAATTTGCAACTTTCAAGAGAAACGTTCATTTCATATAGAATTTCGCACCTTTAAATATTGACCTCTATTTGCATTTTTCATGATATAATGTGTTGTCACTGTATTCTTATAAATTTTTTATAAAGATGGCCTTTCTCAAACAAGTAGCTATTAGCAAAATGGATTTTTTCTTACACTATTTTTTTTTTAACAATTTGTTCTTACTTTGGGGGAACACAGAAGTAAACAAGTTGGCCTTATGCTTTAAATAAAGTCTTGGTCCCATAAGATCTTTCTGATATTTCTAACATCAATCCTACACTCTTGTAACACTATGTGATTTTTTTCAAATTCTAGTATGTAACTCAAACGTGATGTTTGCCAAAAGCTATCAAGAGCAACAAGAGTAATAACTAACATTTCTTGGCCAGCCAGGCACTGTGCTCTGTGCTGTTTGTCTTTCGTTTCATTTACTCTTCATAACAATCCTGTGAGAAAGGTGCTGGTCATTAGCGCTCCCTTTTAGAAGCCACAAGAAGAGTGTTCTAAGAAGGGAACGGTCAGGAGCTCTCTCTCCTGGGGAACCAGGAATTAAGCTCAGTGGGCTTCCCTGGTAGCTCCGTTGGTAAAGAATCCACCTGCAGTGCGGGAGACCTCGGTTTGAACCCTGGGTCAGGAAAAATCACCTGGAGAAAGAAATAGCAACCCACGTCAGTATTCTTGCTTGGGAAATCCCATGGGCAGAGGACAGAGGAGCCTGGTGGGCTACAGTTCATGGGGTCACAAGAGCTGGACACGATTTAGTGACTAAACCACCACTAGGGCACTGGTTCCTGACACACCAATCCCAGGGCAAGTCTTGATTTCAGTGTGGGCATCGGTGTGTTATGGACTAAATTGTCTTCCCCCTGAAATTAGTGTGGCGAAGGCTTAACCCCTCCCATGACTCTTTTTGGAGATAGCCTTTTAGGGAGGTAATTAAGTCTAAATGAGATTGTAAGGATGGGGTCTTCATCCAACAGGACTGGTGTCCT
This sequence comes from Capricornis sumatraensis, assembly GCF_032405125.1. NCBI lineage: Eukaryota > Metazoa > Chordata > Mammalia > Artiodactyla > Bovidae > Capricornis > Capricornis sumatraensis. The sequence continues at coordinate 61,615,493 of NC_091089.1, forward strand.
TATGAAAAGAGGAGAAGAAGGGACTTCCCTGGTGGCCCAGTGGTTAAGACTCTGTGCTTCCACCACAGGGTGCATGGGTTCAATTCCCGGTTGGGGATCTAAGATCCCACAGGCTAGGCAGCCAAAAAAAAAAAAAAAAAAGAAAAAAAAAGGAGGAGAGTTCAGAGCTCTCTCCCTCCCTGTGCAGAGAGACGAGGCCGTGTCAACAGCCTCCAGACCGTGAGAAAATAAATGTCTGTTGTTTAAGCCACCCAGCCTGTGGTATTCTGTTACAACAGCCCAAGCAGACGAATAAACAGGATTTGCTTTCTCACTGCATCTTTCAGACACTCTTGGAGGAACCTTGACTAGTATACCACACCCTATTAATGCAGTTACATATCTTGCATAAAACTGATTATAATTAATTGCCTAGGCAGTGTCCTTTTAGGCTTCTTTATTCTTCAGTGCATTAAAATTCACTACTCTCTCACACTGATATTACGTGTAGCACTGTAATTACCTAGCACATATTAGCACTATTAATCATGCCATCCATATCATTAAAACCAAAATGTTGTCATACAGTCTACCTTCTTAGGTGTAGAAAATGAACAGCTAAACACAATATCAAGCTTTACAGCATTGAAATATTAATGTCCCTAATGCTTAATTAAAAAAAATTATTTGTTTTGCTGCTTTGGGTCTCAGTTGCGGCATGCGGGCTGAGTCGCTGTGGCACACACGCCCAGCTGCCCTGCAGCAAGTGGGATCCCTGTCCCCTGACCAAGGACCATACTGCATCCCCCACGCTAGAAGCTGGACTCCTAACCACTGGACCATCAGAGAAGTGCCCTTAATGCTTAATTTTGAAATGAATTGTTTACGCCTCAGAGAAACCATCTAAGTATCCAGAGGCCTGTTTCTTGGAGTTCTGACTACTTGCGTGATTTGGGCTTGTTCCTGCTGGATCCTGACCTTACAGGATTCTCGTCATTGTCTACCTCACAAGGTCTTGGCTAGAATCCTGTATCCTACACTGTTCAATATCCTTCTGGCCTCAAAATACCTATCCTGATTTGCCTTCTGTCTGTCAAGCTTTTTCTCACAGCCAGGAGAGCACAATCAGAAAATGATGATGGCCCTGGGTTTTATGTCAGCCAACCTGAATTTTAGTGATTTCTCCACCATTTAATAGAGCCAGTGAAGTCTGGCCAGGTTGCTTACATTCATGCATCTCAGTTCCTCATATGTGTAATGTGCTAGCAACTCTTCAATTTTTATGAGGAATAAATGAAATGAAATCCACTTAGCTAGGTGCCTGAAACATAATAAATATTCAATCACCCATAGTTATATTATTAGCTGCTGATTAATCTGTTTCATGAGGCTTCCCTGATGGCTCAGTGGGTAAAGAATCCGCCAGCAATGCAGGAGATGCAGGAAACTTGGGTCCAATCCCAGGGTTGGGAAGATCCTCTGAAGAAGAAAATAGCAACCCACTCCAGTATTCTCTCCTGGGAAATCCCATGCACAGAGGAGCCTGGTGGGGTATGATCCTTGGGAACACAAAGAGTCAGACATGGCCTAGCAACTGTGCATGCATGCAATTTGCTTTAGTAATGGATGCTACTGGCTCTAATGCTGGGGTTGTTGGTTACTCATTGCAAAAGAGAACCTCTGGCTGAAATGATTGAAAGTAAGGAAATGATCAGGATTGAGAATTTTAGGGGCTGGGTAAGCCTGAAGTGGGATAAATGTGTGGAAGCAAGTAGCCTTTTTTTTTCCCCAGCTCAAATTGCACCAAAAGACAAACATCTATATCACCTAAACAGAACAGGGTGTATCTCTTCAAGACAGTAATTTCATTTCCTTTGCACGTATACCTAGAAGTGGGATTTCTGGATTCCACAGTAGCTCTATTTCATGATTTTTTGAGGAACCTCCATACTATTTTTCTTAGTGACTGCCCCAGTTTATAATCCCCCCAACAGTGTATAAGTATTCCCTTTTCTCCACATCCTTGCCAGTATGTGTTATCTCTCATCTTTTTGATAATTCTGTCTAGTGTGAGGTGATATCCCTGTGGTTTTGATTTATATCTCCCTGATGATTAGTGATATTCAGCACCAGTTTATAGATCTGTTGGTCATTCGTAGAGCCTCTTTATAAAAATGTCTATTCGGTTCTTTTGCTCAGTTTAAAAAATTTTTTAAATTTGTCTTTATGTATTAGGGTATAGGGTGTAACTAGCAAACAATATTGTGATAGTTTCAGGTGAACAGGGAAGAGACTCAGCCATACATACACATGCATCCATTCTCCCCCAAACTCCCCTCCCACCCAGGCTGCTACGTGACATTGAGCAGAGTTCCAGGCACTGCAGTACGTCCTTGTTGGTGATCCATTTTGAATATAGCTGTGTGCACATGTCCATCCCAGACTCCCTGATTATCCCTCCCTGTATCCCTTCTCCCAACCACCATAGACTTTTTCTTGAATCTGTTCCTGTTTTGTGAGTTCATCTGTATCATTTCTTTTTAGATTGCGTATATAAGGGATGTCATACAACATTTCTTCTTCTCTGTCCAACTAACCTCACTCTGTATGACACTCTTTGGGTCCATCCAAGTTGCTTAGACTATTTTTAATTAGATCATTTGTTTTTGTTTTGTTTTGCTTCTGATACTGAATTATATCCATTCCTTATATATTTGGGATATCAACCCTATACAGTTAAGTCATCTGTAAATGTTTTCTCCTTCTCCTTAGGTTGCTTCTTCATTTCAATGACTATTGCCAAGATCTATTTCAAAAAGCTTTTTCTGTTTTCTTTCAGGAGTTTTATGGTCTCAGATCTTGCATTTAAGTCTTTAATCCATTTTGAGCTAATTTTGGTGAGTGATATCTTCAAAATTCTCCATCATTTTTACCAGTCTTTTGGTAAACACTGAATGTTTAGTTTGAAAAAGACTATGTGCATAATCGGGCCAAAATGGGACCAAATTAAGTATGGGGGAGCAGAATTAATGCTGCACTGAGTTGCTCAGTCATGTCTGACTCTTTGCGATCCCATGGACTATAGCCCATCAGGCTCCTCTTACCATGGGGATTCTGTAGGCAATACAGGAGTGGGTTGCCATGCTTTCCTCCAGGGGAATCTTCCCAACCCAGGGATCGAACCCAGGTCTTCCACATTGCAGGCAGATTCTTTAACATCTGAGCCATCAGGGAAGCCCATGAATATTGGAGTGGGTAGCCCATCCCTTCTTCAGGGGACTTTCTCGACCCTAGAATTGAACCAGGGTCTCCTGCATTGCAGGTGGATTCTTTATCAGCCAAGCTATTGGAGAAGCCCAGCAGAATTAGTATCTGTCAGTAAAAATGATAGAAAAGCAGATTAAATTAAATATGAGACTTCAAGTAGGAGAAAATTTTATAAACTCGTTATCAAATAAAAATATAAATTAGAAAACTGCAGTCTTTGAGAGGTCATCTATTTACCAAGGTTTGAGGAACAGAGTGAGTCCGTTCTATGCAGAGGTGCCTTATACCAAAAGATTTGAAAGTCCTTCCAGAGGTGTTTATTGGGGACTACAGCGTGGATAGAACAACAGATACTCTCCTCCAGTCTGACTTTCTAATTCTTAATCAATAGCACACTGAAGGGTGCAGTTACTGAGTCCATAAAATACAGAAGGCCTGATTGCTGCCCACAGAAACCCAATACAGGGTGCGCAATAGAGAAAGAAAACCATTTACGTACAGTGCATCTAGGAAACCATAGAATCTAAAACACTACTTCTCAGAAGCATTTCCCCAAATCTGTGATCTCCATGCACAAGAAAAAATATCTAAATACACATTTCCTTTAGAGAAAAAAGGACTTGTAATAATTTATGCTTGTAAAACTAGAAAATATTTGCTAATTAGTGAAGCCAATTCAGACTCTAGTTAATCACAAAGAAAAATTATTAACCTGGGAAGATCTTGAGAATTTATTTGCAATTGACTTTTTTCTTCTATAAACAAGGCAAATTTTAAGTATTTATCTTGAACATTTAAAATGCTAAAATTAATCGGCAGTTGTTACCAATTCCTATATCAACCAGCTGTTAATAACAGTTACAAATCATGTCATTTGTGTGCTAAACTTGTATCAAACATCACCAAACATTATTTTTAATTCATTGAGAAATTTGTAATTATTAGCTCCCTATTTGTAAGTGAGGAGCCAAAAGTTCAGGAATACTATACGACTTGCGAGCAGCCATGCAGAAAATGTGTGTGTGTGTGCTCAGTCCTGTTGACTTTTTGTGACCCCATGGACTGTAGCCCACCAGTCTCCTCTGTCCATGGAATTTCCCAGGCAAGAAAACTGGAGTGGGTTGTCATTTCCTTCTCCAGGGGATCTTCCCCACCAGGGATCAAACCCTTCTTTCCTATGTCTCCTGCAAAATAACCAGCACTCATTAATTAGTATTGTTACTTACATTAAAAGCATGAATATGTACATTAATAGCTGACATCAATGCAATAAAGCCCTAACATTTTAGTTTAATAAAAAATGATTCATGTGGCCACAGAAACAAAAGCAATTACTTGTTTTATCTGCTACTTTCCGTTTTGCATGTCAACTTCTATTCTAATGAATCAACATACATCTGTTAAAGTCCTGTTTTATGAGTTTCACTGGTAAGAGCAACTTTGAATTCTGCTGGAAACAATACCTGTACATTTGAATATAATGCTAACGTATCTGCACCGCATTTGATAGAAAAGAAAGTTATTTCAAATGTGGTGTTATGTAATGCAGATAGGGAAGTTAAAATTGATTGGTTCTAAAATGAAATTTTATTGTTTTATTTGCTCTGCAAGATGAGAATCAATTTCTGTCAACTGTAGTTCAAGCTTTTATTTTAGGAAAATAGGAAATTACAGAACTGAGATTTTTTACCAGCAAGATTTTTTGGCTTTGTTATTTAAAAAAAACCTGTTCTCCCCATGTTAGAGAAGCTCTCTGAGCGCATGTGTGCCAAGTCCCTTCAGTCATGTTCAACTCTGTGTGACCCTATGGACTGCAGCCCACCGGGCTCCTCTGTCCATGGGGTTCTCCAGGCAAGAACACTGGAGTGGGCTGCCATGCCCTCCTCCGGGGGATCTTCCCGACCCAGGGATCAAACTTGCTTCTTCCGCCTCGGTGTGAAGGTTCATTACCACTAGCACCACCTGGGGAGCCCCAGAGCAACTCTTTAAAACAGCAAATCCCCTCACGTCTCCCCTCCCGTCCAGTCGTTGGCTTGCCTTCTTACTCAGAGTCAAATTCAAAGCCCTAACAAGTGGCCCTAAATCATTTCCCCATGCTGTCCCCACGGACGCCTCTCCGTCCATTGCCGTGCCCTCCAGTGTGTCCCGGAGGCCTTCTTGCTGTTTCTCCAGTACGCCAGACACAGGCACACCTGAGGACATTTCCGCTTGCAATGTGTTTGCCTTGGAAATGTCTCCGCACAGACATCTGTATGGCTGCTCTCTCAGTTCCCGTAAGAACCTGTCACTTTAAGAGTCAGGCCTCCCTGGCCGCCCCGTGCACAGTAGCAGCCTCTGCCACAGTGATCGTCCGTCCTACCTGTCTGGATTTACTCGCTGCTGCCTAGCATATCTCTGCACTCTTCCTTCATGATCTGCCTCCTCAACTGCTGTGCAGTGTAAAATTATGGGAGCAGGGGCTTTTGCCATATCCCCAGTCCTTGTTAAAAGAAGGGTCATGTGGGCATAGACATTGCCATCGTTTGAATGTTTGTGTCCCCCTAAAATTCATCTGTTGACATCTTAGCCTCTAAGGTGATGGGGGTAGCAGGGGGTCTCTGGGAGGTGGTGAGGTGTGCAGAGCCCCCATGGGTGGGATTATGGCCTTAATAAAAGCAGCCCCACAGAACTCCCGCCCCCCTCCCACCATGGGGGAACACAGCGAGAAGTCGGCAAGCGTAACTAGACCCTGACCAGCCTGGCACCGTGGTCTTGGACTTGCAGCCTCCAAAACTGAGAAATACATTCCTGCTGTTCACAGGCTGCCCTGTCTGTGGCATCTTGTTACAGCGGTTCAAATAGACTGAGACAGACATGTCTGCAGGGAGAATGCCGTGTGCAGATGAAGACAGAAGCCAGTGAAGCTGCTGTGTGCTGAGCAGCTCTGACGTTGTCAGCAGCCACCAGTCGCCACGGGGGAGGCATGGGATAGATCCTGGTCTGGAAGAGCCCTTGGAAGGAGGAGTCCTGCCAACACTGTGGTCTTGGGTTTTTAGCCTTCAGAATGTATTGTGAATCAACACATTTCTATTGTTTGAGACACTGAATGGGTGGTACTTTGTTACAACAACCCTAAAGAATTCATATATGCTGTTGACTAGTTTAAGAAGAATTACTCATCTTCAGTTTCTTTGTCATAAAGACATGTCAGTGTGAAACCAAAAGTCCTCAAACCCTTGGGGTTTATTTTTTCAATTTAAAATGATTTTTTAAAACATTTAATGTTTATGTGCTCACTCAGTCATGTCTGACTCTTTGTGACCCCAAGGACTGTAAGCCCACCAGGCTCCTCTGTCCATGGGATTTCCCAGGAAAGAATACTGGCGTGGGTTGCCATTACCTTCTCCAGGTTTAATGTTTATAAAAACCAGTAATAAAGGATGCTAAATTATATATCATAGAAAGTTAAAGAGGGAAGATTCATAAATGTGAGACCTATAAAATAAAGGAGAGGACAGAGAAATTGAAGAACATAGAACTGAATGGGAAAGGTAAGTATATCAAAGACAAAAGACAAACCCAGATATGTCTCACCAGATACACAAAATGGGAAAGTAAGACACGCCCCCCAAAACACATTCCTGTTTAAAGATGTAATAGAGACTTAAATATGCACTAGGTATAAAATAAGTTACAGCATATAATGTATCGCACAGGGAACATAGTCAATTTTTTATAATAACTTTGTATAGAGTATATCCTATAAAAATATCTAATTACCATATTATATACCTAAAACTGATATAGTAACTCAACTATACCAAATTAAAAAGACTTGAACATAAATCATATAGAGGAACAGAATTCCATTTTTGTAGCATTTACGTTTTTTTCATTGTTTGAACATCTTAAAGATTTTATACTGCAGTGCATTTTTGCAACTAAAATGAAAAGCCAGGTCATTCCTCTTAAGTGGTCAGTGGTCTCTACTTCTCTGCACATTAGAATTGCCTGAGGATATTTATAAGATCCCAAAGTCCAGGCCACAGCCTAGACCAACTAAATCACAATGCCTGAGGACAGAGCAATGGCTTCAGTAGTTTTTAAACCCTCCAGATGATTCTGAAGTATAGACGAGTTTAGGAACCACTGCTGGATGAAAATACCACATTGGTGAAATGATGGAGGACCAGGTGTTCTTGGTCAAAATTTAAACTTCCTACTTCAGTGAATATAATCATCCTCAAGTCCTACATTTCAGAAAATGCCTCCATACGACCAAGTTTTAATCAACTAGGTAATGCAAGTCCAGACAGGGCAGGAGGCCTAAGAAGAAGCATAAAGTGTGTGTGTAGTTGCTTTCTCATGCCCAACTCATCGTGACCCCGTGGACTGTGGTCTGCCAGGCTCCTTTGTCCATGGAATTCTCCAGGCTAGAATTTTGGGGTGAGTTGCCATTTTCTTCCCTAGGAGATCTGCTCAACCCAGGGACTGAACCCAGGTCTTCTGCATTGCAAGCAGATTCTTTATGGTGTGACCCACCAGGGAAGCCCAAGAAGAAGCATGGTCTGAAATCATTATTATTATTATTTAGAGACATCAGGGGTTTATTGGGTAGGGGGTCTTACAGTTCTGCAGCAAAATGTCCTGTCTGGGAGCAACACTCCAGCTTGTCTAGCCGATGGCAGCAGGCAGGGCTTGTTGGCAATCTTCACTCCTCAGGGAAGGAGGTTACCACTTATAGGAGAAACTGACATTAGGTTGGCTCATCAGGTATCCAGGAAAATAGGTATTAAGAAATAGAGTTGGCAGGAGGGATTACAGAGCAAGCAACTCCAGAAGCTGGAATGAGGTCTGTGCACAGTAACTGGAGGAAGACACAGAAACCATACAAAGCGGAACGAGGCTCAGCAGCAGGGGGTGATCGAAGGCAACGAACAGTCCCCAGGCTTTGCTGGATGTTGGAATCAGCTGGCTCCTATGCCCCCAAGCATTCCGATCTCATTGGTATGTGGTGATCCCAAGGGCCTCCAGAGTTTTTAAGTCCTCCTGGAGATTCTAATGTGCCGCAAAATTTCAAAACCGCAGCTCTGGCTGTTTCAGGAATCCATTGGCCCTGCAGGCTGTTCAGTGTCCTCTGTGGTCAGGCAGCCTGGAACAGGTTGTCCAAGTGGCTGGGTGACCATCTTGGATGGGACAGTAGTGCTGCAGCTGAGCTTCCAGGGTGGCCCCTATGTCAGCTTGAAGGACAGGTTCACAGTCCTTTGATTACCAAGCTTAAATGCCATAAGCAGCAGCTGTGAATTTACAACTCCAGAGTCCAAGAAATTTATGAGAATAAAAAATGTCTCATTACTTTCAGTTCAGCTCAGTTCAGTTTGAGACCCCATGGACTGCAGCATGCCACGCTTCCTTGTCCATCACCAACTCCCAGAGTTTACTCAAACTCATGTCCATAGAGTCAGTGATGCCATCCCATCCTCTGTCATCCCCTTCTCCTCCTGCCTTCTACCTTTCCCAGCATCAGGGTCTTTTCCAATGAGTCAGTCCTTCTCATGAGCTGGCCAAACTATTGGAGTTTCAGCTTCAACATCAGTTCTTTCAAGGAATATTCAGAACTCATTTCCTTGAGGATTGACTGGTTGGATCTCCTTGCAGTTCAAGGGACTCTCAAGAGTCTCCTCCAATACCACAATTCAAAGGCATCAATTCTTCAGTGCTCAGCGTTCTTTAAAGTTCAACTGTCACGTAAATACATGACTACCGGAAAAACCATAGCTTTGACTAGATGGACCTTTGTTGGCAAAGTAATGTCTCTGCTTTTTAATATACTGTCTAGGTTGGTCATAGCTTTTCTTCCAAGAGGCAAGCATCTTTCAATTTTATGGCTGCAGTCACCATTCTGAGTGATTTTGGAGCTGCCCAAAATAAAGTCTGTCACTGTTTCCATTGTTTCCCCATCTATTTACTATAAAGTGATGGAACCGGATGCCATGATCTTAGTTTTCTGAATGTTGAGTTTTAAACCAGCTTTTTCTCTCTTCTCTTTCAGTTTCATCAAGAGGCTCTTTAGTTCTTTGCTTTCTGCCATAAGGGTGGTGTCATCTGCATATCTGAGGTTATTGATATTTCTCCTGGCAATTTGATTCCAGCTTGTGCTTCCTCCAGCCCAGCGTTTCTCATAACATACACTGCATATAAATCAAATAAGCAGGGCGACAATATACAGCCGTAACGTACTGCTTTCCTGATTCGGAACCAGTCTGCTATTCCATGTCCAGTTCTAACTGTTGCTTCTTGACTGGCATACAGATTTCTCAGGAGGCAGGTCAGGTGGTGTGGTATTTCCATCTCTTGAAGAATTTTCCATGGTTTGTTGTGATCCACGCAGTCCAAGGCTTTGGCATAGTCAGTAAAGCAGAAGTACATGTTTTTCTGGAACTCTCTTGCTTTTTCAATGATCCAGCGAATGTTGGCAATTTGATCTCTGGTTCCTCTGCCTTTTCTAAATCCAGCTTGAACATCTGGAAGTTCAAGGTTCACTTCCTGTTGAAGCCTGGCTTGGAGCGTTTTGAGCATTACTTTGCTAGCATGTGAGATAGGCACAATTATTTGAGCATCCTTCGGCATTGCCTTTCTTTGGGATTGGAATGAAAACTGACCTTTTCCAGTCCTGTGGCCACTGCTGAGTTTTGCATATTTTCTGGCATATTGAGTGCAGCACTTTCACAGCATCATCTTTTAGTACTGAAATACCTCAACTGGGATTCCATCACCTCCACTAGCTTTGTTCATAGTGATGCTTCCTAAGGCCCACTTGACTTCACATTCCAGGATGTCTGGCTCTAGGTGAGTGATCACTCCATCGTGATTATCTGGGTCGTGAAGATCTTTTTTGTGTAGTTCTGTACATTCCCATTTCTGTCCTTTATCGAGCCCCTCTTGGCATGAAATGTTCCCTTGGTATCTCTAATTTTCTTGAAGAGATCTCTAGTCTTTCCCATTCTGTTCTTTTCCTCTATTTCTTTGCCTTGATCACCAAGGAAGGCTTTCTTATCTCTCCTTACTATTCTTTGGAACTCTGCTTTCAAATGGGTATATCTTTCCTTTTCTTCTTTACCTTTAGTTTCTCTTCTTTTCTCAGCTTTTTGTAAGGGCTCCTCAGACAACCATTTTGCATTTTTGCATTTCTTTTTCTTGGGGATGGTCTTGATCACTGCCTGCTGTACAATGTCATGAACCTCTGTCTATCCGATCTAGTCCCTTAAATCTATTTCTCACTTCCACTGTATAATCATAAAGGATTTGATTTAGGTCATACTTGAATGGTCTAGTGGTTTTCCCCACTTTCTTCAATTTAAGTCTGAATTTGGCAATAAGGAGTTCATGATCTGAGCCACAGTCAGCTCCCAGTCTTGTTTTTGCTAACTGTGTAGAGCTTCTCTATCTTTGGCTGCAAAGAATATCATCAATCTGATTTCAGTGTTGAGCATCTGGTGATGTCCATGTGTAGAGTCTTCTCCTGCATTGTTGGAAGAGGGTATTTGCTATGACCAGTGCATTCTCTTGGAAAAACTGTCAGCATTTGACCTGCTTCGTTTTGTACTCCAAGGCCAAATTTGCCTGTTACTCCAGGTATTTCTTGCCTTCCTACTTTTGCATTCCAGTCCCCTAGAATGAAAAGAACATCTTTTGGGGGTGTTAGTTCTAGAAGGTCTTCATAGAACCGTTCAACTTCAGCTTCTTCAGCATTACTGGTTGGGGCATAGGCTTGGATTACTGTGATATTGAATGGTTTGCCTTGGAAACGAACAGAGAGATCATTCTGTTGTTTTTGAGATTGCATCCAAGTACTGCATTTCAGACTCTTTTGTTGACTATGATGACTACTCCTCTTCTTCTAAGATATTCCTGCCCACAGTAGTAGATATAATGGTCACTGAGTTAAATTCACCCATCCCAGTGCATTTTAGTTCCCTGACTCCTAAAATTTCGACATTCACTCTTGCCATCTCCTATTTACCACTTCCAATTTGCCTTGATTTATGGACCTAACATTCCAGGTTGCTATGCAATATTGCTCTTTACAGCATCAGACTTTACTTTCATCACCAGTCACATCCACAACCAGGTGTTGTTTTTGCTTTGGCTCCTTCCCTTCATTCTTTCTGGAGTTATTTCTCTACTGATCTTCAGTAGCATATTGGGCAGCTACTAACCTGGGGAGTTCATCTTTCAGTGCCCTATCTTTTTGCCTTTTCATGCTGTTCATGGGGTTCTCAAAGCAAGAATACTAAAGTGGTTTGCCATTCTCTTCTCCAGTGGACCACTTATAACTTTAGTTTCTTTAAAAAAAAAATTAGGATTCTCTTCAGTGCTTCAACTTCTTTAGGTAGAGAAACACCATTTCAGTCTTTCAAGGGATCCTTTCCCTAGACCCCAGCATCGCACAGCCCATGGACAGAGGAGTCTGGCAGACTACTGTCCTTGGAGTCGTAAAGAATTGGATATGACTGAGTAGCTAACACGATGCACAACATTTCCCAAATTTCCAAGGATTCCTTCAAAAAGCAAACTAGCCTGAGAGGCTATCCTTCGTCTTTTCATTGACGACGTCAGATAACCCCAATGCACATTATTCGAGTCCACACTTTTTCAGAAAAGAATGTGGAAATGATCTCATCCCAAAATTTTTTACAAATAGGTTATTATTGATTAAGAAGTAACCATCTAATGAATCAATGAATTGCTTATTTGTTAAACTCATCAGGAATCAGGTTTGTCTGATCCCTCAGTTGGTCTTTGTGAACATTTATGACACATGAGAAATTTTCTAGAAATATCTTGCACTGCCAAAGGATGACTTACACATGGAATTCTATTTTCAGAAATTTACAATCTAATTATTTTAACAGGAAGGAATAAAGTTGCCATTAGAAAGTAGTGATCAAAAAAAAAAAAAACAAAACAAGGAACTCAGGGGTCAGAAAAGCGAGAGCATACAAGGGGGACAGGAAAAGGAAACGAAGGGATCAGAAAGGCTTTCTTGTGGAAAATGGCAGCTGAGCTAAACTTTCAAGAGTGCCTATTAAATTTCATACTCTTTGTTCCATTTAGTTTCTGTAAAAGCCTAGTGTGATATTTGGAGCAAGAATTATTGCATCATCATCATCACAGTTTTCCAAGAGAAAACAAATAAGGACCTCAAGTGATTAGTTTACATGGATGTTAACTGAGTGCTTCCCAGGTGGCAGTACCCAGTGCAGGAGACATTCGATCCTGACATGCACCCAGGAAATGGCACCCCACTCCAGCATTCTTTCCAAGAGAACCCCATGGACAGAGTTGGACAGGACTGAGGGTCTGAGCAGTGGAAGCACGTACGATTCAGTCATTTTGCCATAGAGCAGAAATTAACACAGTACTGTCAATTGACTATACCTCAATTAAAAAACACACAGAAAAACAAGTTACCCAGTGTCAGAAGGTTTATCAGTGATAGACTTTGAACCTGAAATTCCATCCAGAGCTGAACTCTTTCCATTCAGCCATTCCAAGGACAGGACAGGGTGAAGCACATTCAATGGCCCAAGATCAGCTTGAGAGGCAGTCGGTGGTCACATTCTCTTGACTACCTTCTCCAACAAACAGATGGTGTAAATTCTAGCCTGAAAGCCAAAAGACTCCAAACCCAAGAAGGGCTGATGTTTCAACTCAAGTTCAAAGGCAGCAAAAGCTGATGCCACTGGCTCAGGCAAGAAGAGTTCCCCTTTACTTGTCATTTTTGTTGCTGTTGTTCTGATCAGGTCTACAACTGATTGGATTGATAGAGGCCCACACATAATAGGGTTGCCAACCTGCTTTGATGGCATATGGGGATGTCTGTTGGAGTGTGAGGGGATGTGAGAAGCGAAGATTCAATTTCCTGGGGAGATATCCAGCTTTCAGAGTCTTTCAAGTCCTGACGGTAGTCCTTTGGGTCTGCCAGGGCTTCTGATGAGCAAATAAGATGCCAAAGTTGAAACAATGCACCCAGACCATGTGGAGAATTATACCTTCTCACCACGTGGCCGAGCTCCCAGTCACAGCCTGGGACAAGGCCACTGGGTCCTGACAGAGTCTAGCTTCCACTTAAAGCAGTTGATAGATTGCTTCATCAGTAGCTGACTTGGGGCTGTCTAAACTATCCTAGCGGAGAAGGCAATGGCAAGCCACTCCAGTACTCTTGCCTGGAAAATCCCATGGATGGAGGAGCCTGGTAGGCTGCAGTCCACGGGGTCGCTGGGAGTCGAACACGACTGAGAGACTTCACTTTCACTTTTCACTTTCATGCATTGGAGAAGGAAACGGCAACCCACTCCAGTGTTCTTGCCTGGAGAATCCCAGGGACGGGGGAGCCTGGTGGGCTGCCGTCTCTGGGGTCGCACAGAGTCGGACACGACTGAAGCGACTTAGCAGCAGCTGCAGCACACTATCCTAGATCATTAACTCCCAGGTCCAGAGTTTTTTGGCTGCTGTTTTCCGATCTTGTCCTGTGACACCTTCTGCTCAGGCAAGGCTTACCCTCTCTCCCCGATAACCTGGCTTTGCTGCATTTATTATCTGCATCTCAGCTCACAGGTATGTTGTCAGGCTCTGCTTGTAAAAAGGCCATACTCCAGTCACTCAAGCAACTTGCTGCACAACTAACTCTGACTCTGGGTGCTCTCAACCCCAGCACAGAGCAACACACCCGGGCCATGACAACAGCCAACTGTTGTGGGAACTTTTATCTTTATAATAGCCCTTTAGGTAGTTTATTGGGCTTCCCTGGTGGCTCAGACAGTAAAGAATCTGCCTGCAAGATGGGGGAGACCCAGGTTCAATCCCTGTGTCGGGAAGGTCCCTTGGAGAAAGGAATGGCTACCCACTCCAGTATTCTTGCCTGGAGAGTCCCATGGACAGAGGAGCCTGGCAGGCTACAGTCCATGGGGTCACAAAGATCCTATGTGGACACAACTGAGAGACTACTGCTACGACTACTCAGGCAGTTTATGGTTAACTAGCTCACTGTAGAAGAATGTGCTCAGTACTATGGTAATAAATATGAAAAATCACCTCGTGGGGCTTCAATTAGAACCCATTATGTGATTACTTTTTAATCGACAATTTATCAAGTTGAGTGAAGAGGTGGGGCATCATAGCTCCCAAATGATAAAGCGCAGTTAATTTTCAAAGGAAAATCTATTTAATTTTGTTTGTTTAATCATGCAAAGTTGGATTCTATTTCGGGCTGGAATATTTCTTATAGGAAATATTTTCCTCTTGAAGGTCAATTTCATTTGTAATTTTGTGATTCTTTTTGGTGTTGAAAATCAAGTTTGATTTTTCTGCCTACTTTTCCAGAAACAAAGTTCCTTTTGAAGGTTGTGCTTTATCCTGGTCAGTATCTTGTTCCTTGGGGTACAGGAAAAACGCTTTTTGAATCTTTCTTTTATTTTATTATACCTTCTACGTGGAAAAATCAATGAAGTGCTTCCTTGCTTTCAGTTTGAAATACATTATTTTGCCCTTATTTCTTAATAGGATGCCTTATGCTGCTGCTGCTAAGTTGCTTCAGTCTTTGTCCAACTCTGTGCAACCCCATGGACTGCAGCCCACCAGGCTCCTCCGCCCCTGGGATTTTCCAGGCAAGAGTGCTGGAGTGGGGTGCCATTGCCTTCTCTGAATAGGATGCCTTATAGTTGCCCTTTAATCTTTTCCTACTAAAACTGAAGACATTCAGCAAATATTTATGGAGTGACTAATATGTGCAAGGGACTTTGCCATGTACTTCAAGCCTTCAAGAAAGAGAGGGACATTTTTATGTTTTCCAACTTCCATGCCTTAGCATTCACCAAGTGTAACATAAAACCTATTAGATGTGCTATCAGTGTTGGCCGATTAATATTTATTGGAAGTATTTGAAGAAGGAAAGTTTTTGATTATTAATACTTAGGAAATACAGAAAAGGACATGAATATTCCCCCTATTTTCAAAATCTTTTACTGCTGTATCTGTATGTATTTTTGTCTACAGCAAATCTGAATTAGGTTGGTGCTTATATCCCCACTTACAAACCAACCAAAAAACCCAGAAAAGATGAACTGCTCGAATGAATGGCCCAGTCCCAGACCAAGTGTGTTTTATGCTTTCTGGATGGAGTAAGGATTCTTAGTTTTTCAATCAAGTTCGATGTTTCTACCTGCCTTTCCAGAAACAAAGTTCCTTTCGAAGGTTGTGCTTCACCCTGGTCGGTATCAATCATGCCAGATTGCTTGCATCTTATTCAGCTGATGCACTTGGCATTTCGCCTGCGTCTGCTGCTTCTGTCTCCTCGCCATCTATGGACACCCCCAGCTGAAGGGACAGGGAGCGCCGAAATCTGACGGTTTCAGAGCCTCCTCGTTGCTCTCCCGCTGGCCTCCCACGACACACTGTTTGGGATGCGGTTCCTTTTGCTCAATAGGATCGTCCCAGCATCCTCTTTCCTTCCCTGCTCTTTCTCTACACACAAGTGGTTTTCAGAAATTTCCAATTGCATTTCATTAGCAATGTCTTTTAGGTAGAATCTGCACATAATTGGAATAAGAGGTTTTCTATCATACTAACCAATCAGTAACACTTGAAATTGCTTCAGTCTCCAGAATAATTTGAAAACCATTTAATACCACACTTTTATAATAACAAAATAAAATTAAGATAAGCCGTGGCCAAGAATGGCTCTGAGATAGAAGAGTGACTTGAAGTTACAATGTCTAATTCTTCTCACCTTTCTGTTGTGATGGTTTAGACTGCCATTTTCATAAGCCAGTATTTGCGATTGTTTTAAATGGTGTCATTTGGAGCTAAATTATTTGTCTACCACATCATCTCAATCAACGGAAGATAAAGTTTTGAAAAGAAAAAAATTCAAATGCCCCAAAGAATTACTAAAGGAAACCATTCTAATCCATTTAAAATTATCTCCAATTCGTGAAAATTGATTTTTCAACATATACATCACTGGGAAAGGCATGTGGCACTTTTATCTGTTGATGGGCATTTTAATTAAAAATGTCATTGACTCCACCATTGGTATTTTACCCAAAATATTAAGCTTATTAAAATAAAACATGTTATTAACATATAACGTAAGGTAATAATACCATAGTTGGAATTTATGAGTTTAATTTGTATTTATCATTATCAGCAATTAGACTGAAGGGATAGTTAAAATGTGGTTTGTTAGAGTATCCGCAACAAAAAAAAATAGCAAACCATTATCTGCTCTTCATTTTGGCAAAGCCATAAAATCTAGCCACAAATTAGCTAATATTAGGTATTACTCATTGTCATAAAGAAATTTATCAGGCAACTGCACGTAAATATTTCACATTTTATTTCAAATCGGAGCATATTCCAATTTATTGTTATAGTTTAGAGGCACTGTTGAAGACAGACTCACAGTGAAAGAAAGTGAAAGTGAAAGTTGCTCAGTCCTGTTCTGTCCACGGAATTATCCGGGCCACAATACTGGAGTGGGCAGCCTCTCCCTTCTCCAGGAGATCTTCCCAACCCAGGGATTGAACCCAGGTCTCCTGCATTGCAGGCAGATTCTTTGCCAGCTGAGCCGCAACGGAAGCTCAAGAACACTGGAGTGGGTAGCCTGTCCCTTCTCCAGGGGATCTTCATGATCCAGGAATCGAACCAGGGTCTCCCACATTAGAAGCAAAAGTAAAATTTCAAAATACCAATATTTTCACCTGGAGTTTTTAACACTTGTTAATTCTTAAAAGTCTATTAAACTCTCTGCAGTCTCTTTTGCCAGAAAAATATATTTGGCCACAAGAACAGGTGAGCATACACAAATATGTATGTATTTTATACTATGAATCCTCAGATTAATAAGAATGCCTACTCTACAGAATATAAAGTTTTATCTGGGATAGTTGCTAAACAAGAATTATGCTCAAAAAGTTAACCAAAGTTTTGAAAAATGTCCAGAGATACAAATAGAAATCAAGAATTTATTCAAAGCAAAGTTGATAACTTTTTATTTCTTAAAACATCACTTTACTTTTCTGTTGAGAAAGCATTCTTTTATTTTAAGCTTATTTAAAGATATGTATGAGTTCTTAGGTTTAACTAAATTTTAAAGCATTGAAAATAAAATTTACTTTGATTAAAGAAAGATATTGTTTTTAAGAGAATAGTTACTGGTTTACAATTCCTTATATATTAAATTGTAAGATGGGGGTTAGTTGTGGAATTTTAAAACATTAGAAAATGAGATAGATCACTGACAAATATGGTTTTTGCCTCATAATTCTTGTTGTATTTCTGTCGTCAGCACAGATATTTACAGAGTAGTTCCACAAAGTTATTCGTGCACTATATCATATTATGCATGAAAGTCTGATGGGTATCCACACATCTAGTATAACTAAACAGACATTCTAGGGTTCTTACTAATGCACTGACATGCTTTGTTATAGGTTTCAATCATTTGCAACAGAGAGTTCTTGTTCTTTTATGAAGAGGTGAGCACGTCATGAACGTCTCATCTGCCGCTTGCTAAATCTTTGGCCTCTGTAACACTAAAATGTAGTTTATGTGAGGTCCTTCTTTTGTGGCAGGCTGGGTTGACTGTGTGGGTGAGCTGGTTGGCCCCTAGTTAGCTGGTTTGCAGACTCTGCCTTGTGCGGAGGCTGCTGTTTAGCAGGACCTGGTCACAAGGTGGCTGGCTGCAGAATCCTAGGGGACCCAGGGACTAGCGCTGGCTCACAGGTGGGCAGAGTTACTGTCTTGAAGACTCTGTTGCCCACTCACTGGCAGGTGAAACCAGATCCTGGAATTAGTGCTGGGCTACTGGCAGGCAGGGTGCTTCCCAGGTGGCTTGGTGGTAGAGAATTCCCCTGCAATGTGGTAAAGAATTCCCCCTCGTTGGAAGAATTCCCCTGACCCAGGATCGATCCCTGGGTCAGGAAGATCTCCTGGAGGAGGAAATGGCTACTCACTCCAGTACTCTTGCCTGGCAAATCCCGTGGACAGAGGAGCCTGGCGGGCTACAGTCCATGGGGTCGCACACAGTCGGACACGGCTGAAGCGACTTAGCATCAGCAGCAGCAGCAGCAGCAGCAGCAGCAAGCAACTAAAAAGCAACAACAAAACTGGCAGGCAGAGCCGGGTCCTGGAGGCTGATGTGCAGGGTCCAGGGATCCCAGAGCCTGCTTCAGATCGCTGATGGGGGGCGCTGGCTCCTGACACTCTTGGGTATGGGGTCAGGTGTGTCCTGACATTGGGCTGCTAGTGGGCAGGGACGGGGCCCTGTTGATTCCATGACTCGGGTGGTGCCTCCTGGTGTGTGAGGCTCTGCTAGAGGCTGGTGCGGTCCTGGCGGGAGGGGCCTGTGCCCGTTCACCAGTAGGTGGAGCTGGGTCTTGGCCCCAGGCCCTGTCTAGGGGCGTGTCCAGAGGTGGCTGCCAGGCTCCCCAGTCTATAGACAGCCTGTGTCCTGATGGGTTGGGCTGTGTCCCCTCCCAGTTAGGCGTTTGTCCTGGGGCATCCCAGCAGGCTTCCCTGGTGGCTCAGTGGTGAAGATCCTACCTGCCAGTGCAGGAGACACAGGTTCGACCCCTGGGTTGGGAAGATCCCCTGGAGGAGGGCATGGCAGCCCACTCCAGTACTCTTGCCTGGAGAATCCCATGGACAGAGGAGCCTGGTGGGGTTCGGTCAGTCCACGGGGTTGCAGAGATGGACAGGACCTAGCGAGTGAGCAAGCTCGCCCACCTTCCTGCGCCCGAGCTCGCAGGCTGTTGGTGGAGCGGGATCTTGATGCTAACGAAGCAATCGCTCAGAGGCCAGGAGTGTTTACAGTGAATCTTCCTCAGTGTGTCCACTCCCGCGTCTCCCGCGTCCAGGGTGAGCAGCAGCAGCACACATTCCCCCTCACCCCTCTGCCGTTCCCACCTTCCCAGGAGATGCCCCAAGACCAGCAGGCAGGTCTTGCCCAGGCTTGGATCAAATCCCTGCTCTTGCCTTTGGTCTTGGGCGTGCCTGAGATTCTGAGGGCTCCCTTTAAGAGTTCAGTTCAGTTCAGTTCAGTCGCTCAGTTGTGTCTGACTCTTTGCGACCCCATGAATCACAGCACGCCAGGCCTCCCTGTCCATCACCAACTCTCGGAGTTCACTCAGACTCAGGTCCATCGAGTCAGTGATGCCATCCAGCCATCTCATCCTCTGTCGTCCCCTTCTCCTCCTGCCCCCAACCCCTCCCAGCATCAGAGTCTTTTCCAATGAGTCAACTCTTCGCATGAGGTGGCCAAAGTACTGGTGCTTCAGCTTTAGCATCATTCCTTCCAAAGAAATCCCCAGGTTGATCTCCTTTAGAATGGACTAGTTGGATCTCCTTGTAGTCCAAGGGACTCTCAAGAGTCTTCTCCAACACCACAGTTCAAAAGCATCAATTCCTTGGCGCTCAGCCTTCTTCACGGTCCAACTCTTACATCCATCGTGACCACAGGAAAAACCATAGCCTTGACTAGACGGACCTTAGTCGGCAAAGTAATGCCTCTGCTTTTGAATATGCTGTCTAGGTTGGTCATAACTTTTCTTCCAAGGAGTAAGCGTCTTTTAATTTCATGGCTGCAATCACCATCTGCAGTGATTTTGGAGCCCCCAAAAATAAAGTCTGACACTGTTTCCACTGTTTCCCCATCTATTTCCCATGGAGTGATGGGACTGGATGCCATGATCTTTGTTTTCTGAATGTTGAGCTTTAAGTCAACTTTTTCACTCTCCTCTTTCACTTTCATCAAGAGGCTTTTTAGTTCCGCTTCAATTTCTGCCATAAGGGTGGTGTCATCTGAATATATGAGGTGATTGATATTTCTCCCAGCAATCTTGATTCCAGCTTGTGTTTCTTCCAGTCCAGTGTTTCTCATGATGTACTCTGCATAGAAGTTAAATAAGCAGGGTGACAATATACAGCCTTGACGTACTCCTTTTTCTATTTGGAACCAGTCTGTTGTTCCATGTCCAGTTCTAACTGGTGCTTCCTGACCTGCATACAGATTTCTCAAGAGGCAGGTGAGGTGGTCTGGTATTCCCATCTCTATCAGAATTTCCCACAGTTTATTGTGATCCACACAGTCAAAGGCTTTGGCATAGTCAATAAAGCAGAAATAGATGTTTTTCTGGAACTCTCTTGCTTTTTCCATGATCCAGCGGATGTTGGCAATTTGATCTCTGATTCCTCTGCCTTTTCTAAAACCAGCTTGAACATCAAGGAGTTCACGGTTCACGTATTGCTGAAGCCTGGCTTGGAGAATTTTGAGCATGACTTTACTAGCATGTGAGATGAGTGCAATTGTGCGGTAGTTTGAGCATTCTTTGGCATTACCTTTCTTTGAGATTGGAATGAAAACTGACCTTTTCCAGTCCTGTGGCCACTGCTGAGTTTTCCAAATGTGCTGGCATATTGAGTGCAGCACTTTCACAGCATCATCTTTCAGGATTT
Organism: Capricornis sumatraensis; assembly: GCF_032405125.1. Classification (NCBI taxonomy): domain Eukaryota; kingdom Metazoa; phylum Chordata; class Mammalia; order Artiodactyla; family Bovidae; genus Capricornis; species Capricornis sumatraensis. Next base: position 61,636,235 of record NC_091089.1, read on the forward strand.
GAAATAGCTCTACTGGAATTCCATCACCTCCACTAGCTCAGTTCGTAGTGATGCTTTCTAAGTCCCACTAGACTTCACATTCCAAGATGTCTGGCTCTAGATGAGTGATCACACCATCGTGATTCTCCAGGTCGTGAAGATCCTTTTTGTACAGTTCTTGCCACCTCTTCTTAATATCTTCTGCTTCTGTTAGGTCCAGACAATTTTTGTCCTTTATCGAGCCCATCTTTGCATGAAATGTTCCCTTGGTATCTCTAATTTTCTTGAAGAGATCTTTAGTCTTTCCCATTCTGTTGTTTTCCTCTATTTCTTTGCATTGATCGCTGAAGAAGGGTTTTTTATCGCTTCTTGCTATTCTTTGAAACTCTGCATTCAGATGCTTATATCTTTCCTTTTCTCCTTTGCTTTTCACTTCTCTTCTTTTCACAGCTATTTGTAAGGCTTCCCCAGATAGCCATTTTGCTTTTTTGCATTTGTTTTCCATGGGGATGGTCTTGATCCCTGTCTCCTGTACAATGTCACGAACCTCCGTCCATAGTTCATCAGGCACTCTATCTATCAGATCTAGGCCCTTAAATCTATTTCTCACTTCCACTGTATAATCATAAGGGATTTGATTAGGTCATACCTGAATGGTCTAGCGGTTTCCCCTACTTTCTTCAATTTGAGTCTGAATTTGGTAATAAGGAGTTCATGATCTGAGCCACAGTCAGCTCCTGGTCTTGTTTTTGTTGAGTATATAGAGCTTCTCCATCTTTGGCTAGAAAGAATATAATCAGTCTGATTTCGGTGTTGACCATCTGGTGATGTCCATGTGTAGAGTCTTCTCTTGTGTTGTTGGAAGAGGGTGTTTGCTATGACCAGTGCGTTTTCTTGGCAAAACTCTATTAGTCTTTGCCCTGCTTCATTCCGTATTCCAAGGCCAAATTTGCCTGTTACTCCAGGTGTTTCTTGACTTCTTATTTTTGCATTCCAGTCCCCTATAATGAAAAGGACATCTTTTTTGGGTGTTAGTTCTAAAAGGTCTTGTATGTCTTCATAGAACCATTCAACTTCAGCTTCTTCAGCATTACTTGTTGGGGCATAGACTTGGATTACTGTGATACTGAATGGTTTGCTTTGGAAATGAACAGAGATCATTCTGTCATTTTGGAGATTGCATCCAAGTACTGCATTTGACTCTTCTGTTGACCATGATGGCTACTCCATAGATGGCAAGAGTGAACGTCGACATTCTAGGAATCAGTGAACTAAGATGGACTGGAATGGGTGAATTTAACTCAGATGACCTTTTAAGAGTGAAGCCCCTATTTCCCCCATCCCATGGGCTCCTGCAGAAAGGCACCACTGGCCTTCAAAACCAAAGGGTCAGAGGGCTTGTCTTCCTGGTGCTGGACCCCCGGGCTGGGAAACCTGACTTGGGGCTCCGGATTCCCACTTCTACAGGAGAAACTTTGGACTATAATTATTCTCCAGTGTGTGGGCCGCCCACCCTGGGGTTATGGGATTTGATTTTATGGAGAGTGAGGACATAGCAACCCACCCCAGTCTTCTTGCGTGAAGAATCCCATGGACAGAGGAGCCTGGTGGGCTACAGTCCATGGGGTCACAAAGAGTTGGACACGACTAAGCGACTTGGCAGGAAAACACATGCGCCCCTCCTCCCCACCTCCTGGTTCTTTTTTTATGTCTTTAGTTGTGCAAGATCTTTTCTGGTGGGTGTCAGGTGTTGTTTTTTTTTTCCCCTTCCACGGTTGTTCTGCAGGTAGTTGTGATTTTGGTGTGGTCATGCTGGGAGGTGGGCTCAGGCCATTTTACTCTGCCCTCAGCTGATTTGAGGAATTCTGGATCTCAATGAAGAGTGTTGAAGTTCTCAAGTTAGTCTGAGGCAGATTCCGCTGGAGCATGAATGCAGATCGAGGTTTTACAATTTCTCTTTGAAGCTTTGCCAGATTTCTAATGCCAAGTGTTGCATCCTCAATAGGATTTACAGAATTTAATGGCTTTGGACTGCTTATCATAGCTTTACATCTCTCACCCCAGTGTTGCAGAGTGAAAGTACCTACTTTTCCTTGGTATTGAGCTTGACTTTTGACTTCAGACAGATTTGTGTGCATTTCTATCATAAAACCTCAGTTAACTCAAAGGAACTGTTAACTTACAAGGATTGGCAAGTGGCAAATCAAATACTTTGAAAAGAATAAATGTTGAAGGTTACACTTTTGTTGACGTTTTTGCCCCAGTATGTTTATTGATCTTTTCCAATAAACTGATAATATTTACAAATATTTGGAGAAAACTAGTTTCTTAAACCTCAAATTTAGCCTCTTAAAACTGAAATAGAATGTGCATAAAATCTTCTTTAAGAAAAGTTCCTTATGGAGACTTTTATGCTCTCCCTTGTTCCTGAAGCATTTAAAATATTTAAAAAATGTCTCAATGCTCATTCTCATGGAAATGAGTGTCACACTAATTACACGGGATTCAGATGATTAGAATGAGCACTGAGTGTGAAGTCGGAAGGACTGGTTTTATGCCTTGGTTTCATAACCTAATTTTCTGAGACTTTGGGAAATAAATGGAAACCCTGTGACCCTTAGTCTCATTATCTGTAAAACAAAATAGTAATAGTACCCTGCCTACTTTACCACAATATCAATGGATCAAATTAAATAACTTGTATGAAAGCAAGTAAACTTATAATCAATTATACACTATTGAAACTTCCAAGAAAATAAAAACCTTTACTTCTGAATTCTTTAATTGTTTATGGTGTGCTTGCTGAAAAAAAGATATGATATTCACTATTGTGATATTGTCATTTATAAGAAATATGTATTTGGTTTTTGCCCCCATTTCTGGCGAAGAGCTACAGAAACCTTTAGAATTTCAGAAGAGAGCACCATAGTTTGTTATGTTAATGAGGTCACTTTTTGATCCTACCTAAGGAAGGGATTGGTTACCTTGAGAACGAATCTCCTAATTAGACTGGAACTTTTAGACTCACCCCATGACTTCCCAGGAGGGGAGAGGCTGAGGTTGCAGCAATTGCAGATGGCCAGTGATGTAATCAATTATGCCTCCATAAAAGCCCAAAAGGATGGAGCTTGGTCAGCCTCTGGACTGGTGTTCACACAGAAGTCCTGGGAAAGTGGTGTAGGAAGGAGCTCCTACATGCAGAGAAGCTCCATGCCCCATTCCCCATAGTTTGGTCCATGCATCTTTTCTATCTGGCTGTTCTTGGGTCACATCAGTTGTTCAGTCCAGTCACTCAGTCGTGTCAGACTCTTTGCAACCCCAGGGACTGCAGCATGCCAGGCTTCCCTGTCCGTCACCAAAGCTATCACTTGAGTTATATACCTTTATAATAAACCAGGGATGTAGTTGGCAAAATTTAATGTTTCTCTGAGTTCTGTGAGAAACTTAAACCCAAGAAGAGCTCAAGGGAGCCCCTGGTTTATAGCCAGCTGACCAGAAGTACGGGTAACCTGAATTTGGCGACTTGTGTCTGAAGAACGGGAACAGGTAGCAGGAACCTCTGATGAGCAGTTGGTCAGAAGCACAGGCAGTAATCTGGGCTTGCAGTTGGCACCTGAGTGAGGGATGCAGCCTTGTCGGGTTAAACCCTTAAATCATGAGATCTGATCTTCTCCCTGGGTAGACAGTGTCAGGAAGAGTTGAATTGAATTGTAGGACATCAAGTTGTAGGATACCTACAGACTAGATCATGCAGCATTGCTTGCTGTTGCTGGTGGAAACCCTTCCTCTTCACACAATTTGAATCCAGGAGCTATATTTTATGCAAATAATGAAGATAAAAAATGACGAATAAATTTAGTGAATGAATACAGACACCATTTGAGGTATTAACATTATTATTAAAAAAACTTTTTGAAAGGCTATGTCTTTGATTTCAATTGTGACTAAAGTCCTTACTTTCTGAACACGTAGAAAGAACAGGGAGGGCTCCCCAAGTGGTGCAGAGGCAAAGACCTTGCCTGCCAATGCAGAAGACACAAGAGACGCAGGTTCAGTCCCTAAATTGGGAAGATCCCCTGGAGAAGGAAATGGCAACCTTCTCCAGTATTCTTGCCTGGGGAATTCCAAGGATAGAGGTCGCTGGTGGGCTGCCGTCCACGGGGCTGCAAAGAGGTGAACCCGACTGATGCACGTGAGTGCAGAAAGAACAGGAAGGAAAGCCCAGCGCTCTTCACTAGCAGTGACTTGGAAGAGTCATCTTCCTCTTTGCTCCTCAATTTCTTCATTTGTAAGAAGAGGGCTGTTTATAGTCTATGCATACTATATTATACCATCTGATAAATGGGAGCAATTCAATTCTGTGTAATCACAAGCAAATGCAGTTCTAGCCCCCCCTTTTCGTACTCTGCTAATCCCTTTCTGTAGAGTACTTTCTTTCCACTCATACAGTAAAGGTTCAGTTACCCTCAAACTCAATGGCATAGACACAGGGCAAAGAATATAAAGAACTGACAGTGATGGGAATGAAAGCAAATGTGTCCTAAGTAGGGTTCATAGAATTTTCTAACACTCTTCACTTCCACAGCAAAATCTTGCAGTGTGCTTCCCTGATACCGCATCACATTTGGAAGATTTTCAGTTACAGAATTGGATTAAAATAGGACTTTCTGAGTAACTACTAAGCTGGATGGCATCACTGACTCGATGGACGTGAGTCTGAGTGAACTCTGGGAGTTGGTGATGGACAGGGAGGCCTGGCGTGCTGTGATTCATGGGGTTGCAAAGAGTCAGACACGACTGAGTGACTGAACTGAACTGAACTGAACTGAACTAAGTTATTTGGAAAATGTAATCAATACCAATGGGCTTCCCAGGTGGTGCTAGTGGTAAAGAACCCCCCTGCCATTGCAGGAGACATAAGAGACATGGGTTCGATCCCTGGGTTGGGAAGATCCCCTGGAGGAACTCATGGCAACTCACTCCAGTATTCTTGCCTGGAGAATCCCATGGACAGAGGAGCCTGGCAGGCTACAGTCCATGGGGTCACAAAGAGTCAGACATAACTCTAAGTCTGCTCGCACAATCAATACCAGTGTCTTATCTCTCAAACATTAAGGTCAATTTCTCTTTTACTAAGTTACTGAAATTAAATTCTAAGTGTCTATGCCGTTGGGGTTGGGAAGATAAGATATTTTGCAGGATGAGCCCATTGGTTTGGCTTAACTGCAAAGAATCTGACCTCTCTTAATGTGTTTGAATGGCTTGCATGCTGGGAAGATGGGTAGGAATTGAATTGTCAATATTTATGTACATGTTTGCATTTGTATTTGCTGACTGCATGTTGGCTGTGGGAATAAAAATTTTTCTAAGAGCTCTAAAATAAAGTAAAATTTTACTTTAAAGTTTTCTTTTAAGCATATTTTATAAAATTTTCCTTTAAGTATATTTTATAAAAAAAAAAAACACAAAGAAATCACAATAGTTTATTTAGACTCCATCCTCCAAGGTACTTCATAAAACAAGATGCTGCAGAGCTCTAATTACTTTCTAGAGCAACATATAACATTCCCAACAGCAATCTCTATTGATTTAAAATTCTGGTTTATAACCCTTGTGCTACCACTTTATTTTAGTTTTAATCTAAGACCTTTCAAATATTTCATAAAGTTTTAGCAACGCTTTAAATTCTCTGTAAGACACAACTTGCCAGATAGAGAGATTTTCTAGTATTTCCTTCTTTCCTTCCTCTCTCTCTTTCTTGCAATCCATGAAGTTTTTCGGTAAGTTCTGAGTCATAAAGAATACACCAGAGGGATGCCTCTTCTTTCCTTCTTGAGAATCATTTCCTTCCTCCTTTTCTCCTTTCCTATCCTAAGATTCTCCACCTACCTTCTTCATTAAAGTCCCTCCTACTTTCTTATTTATTTGGGTTGCCCGGGGCTTGCTGTTGCTGCACCTGGGATTTAGTTCTGACCAGGGATTGGACCCATCCGTTCCTTGGGAGTGCGGAGTCTTGGCCACTGGGCCACCAGGGAGGTCCCAAATCCTTTCTACTTTCTCCCTTTTTTCTTTCTTCTATTTTCCCAAGTGCTTTTAGCACTTGTAGGAGAGGAGTGGAGAGTGGCAAAGATTCAGCAAGGGTACTGATACAATTGGAAAAGCTCTGCTGTTTAAGAGACAACTATGGAGCTCTTTGTGATTGCCTTTTCTCTTTGCGAATTCCAGGGTTAAGGTTTTTATTTTAATAACATTTTAGTTACTGAGATATTCTCTAAATTAAACCACTGAGTGAATTTCCCTACAGACAAAAAGATGATGGGAGTCTTCAGGTCATGCCTGACTTTCCTTGTACTTTGCAACGTGGACATGATCACATGGAGATTATCTCATGGGATTATTACACTTCCTCCCTCTCTCCTTCCCTTTACCCCTTCCTCCCTTCCTTCCCATTCCCTTTCCCTTCTTCCCTTTCATCCTTCCTTCTTTTCCTTTTTTTTTTTTTGGATAGACTGTAGCCTAATGGATCCTTCTTCAAAGATGACATGTAAATTACAAACCCTACAATTAAAAACAATTCTTTTTCTTTTGGGTCCAGTGTTTTGTTCACTCACGTTAACTATTAAAATGTTGTGGTATATAGGCTTACTAAAATGGTAACAGAAAAATGATACAAAGCAATTACTAAATCAAATGTATTCCTTGCAATGTATTTTAATAGTTTTAAGAAAGATCACATTTGACTGATTAATAGAGTGAATATCCTGTTATAGCTACGAAACTTGCCGTTTTCAAGGACAGCTTGCTTAATGGTTTTATTTGTAGATGTAGCTTTCCACAGCCTGAAAATGTCAGCTATAATATTACATACATTACAACATCTAAGATTTTTCACCTTAAAATTTTCATGAATCAATTAACCTGCCTACCTACATCGAATAAAACATCATAAGTTTGTGATTATTAGCAAAAATAAAGTTGTCATTTTGAATTCAAGCATCATCATAAAAGTCTGGGGGTACAATCAGTATCATTTTTAGAATAATGCTATTCAACTTTATAAGTAAACATAATCAAATGTTTTTATAGCTGTTACTCTAAAGTTATTACCATTTTTATTTTTATGTGTTATAACTGACAAGCTACTTCTAAAGACTTTTTTTCAGAGAAGTTTTAGATTCCCAGTAAAACTGAGAGGAAGCACAGAGGTTTCTTGTTTGCTTCCTGTCCCTCGCCCCGACCCTCGCTCGGCCTCGCCCATCAGCCTCCCCTAACACAGCGGCACCTTGGTTACAGTGATGAGCCTGCACTGACGCATCCAAGCCACGCAAAGCCCTTACTTCACCTTGGAGTCATTCTCAGGGTTGTGCATTCTATGCTGCTGCTAAGTTGCTTCAGTCGTGTCCGACTGTGCGACCCCATAGACGGCAGCCCACCAGGCTCCCTGTCCCTGGGATTCTCTAGGCAAAAACACTGGAGTGGGCTGCCATTTCCCTCTCCAATGCATGAGAGTGAAAAGTGAAAGTAAAGTCGCTCAGTCGTGTTTGACTCTTGGCGACCCCATGGACTGCAGCCCACCAGGCTCCTCCATCCATGGGATTTTCCAGGCAAGAGTACTGGAGTGGGGTGCCATTGCCTTCTCCATGGCTTTGAACCAATGCATAATGCCGTATACTCATCACAGAATCATGCAGAGTGTCTTCACTAGCCTAAGAATCCTCTGTGCTCAGCGTGTTCATCCTCTCCTGCTCCCATCCTCACCTCCTGCCCAACCACCGCTTTCTTTCTTTCTTTCTTCTTTTTTTTTTTTGCTCTCTCTGTAGTTTCGCTTTATCCAGAATGCCATATAATGGTGATCACACAGCACAAAGCCTTTTCAGATCGGCTTCTTTCATTTAGAAACATGCGTTTAAGTTTCCTCTGTGTCTTTTATGGTTCGGTAGCTCTTTTTCAGTGCTGAATAATGTTCATCTGGAAAAGGTCAATCCTCATCCCAGTTCCCAAGAAGCATAGCACTACAGAACGTGCTAACCATTGGACAACTGCACTCATCTCCCACGTTAGTAAGGTCCTGATTAAAATTTGGCATGCTAGGCTTCAGCAGCATGTGAAACAAGAACTTCCAAATGTCCAAGCTGGGTTTAGAAAAGGCAGAGGAACCAGAGATCAAATTGCCAAAATTTGCTGGGTTGTAGAGAAAGCAAGGGAATTCCAGAAAAACATCTACTTCTGTTTCATTGACTACGCTAAAGACTTTGATGGTGTGGATCATAACAAACTGCGGAAAGCTGTTAAAGAGATGGGAATACCAGACCATCTTACCTGTCTCCTGAAAGAGCTGTATGTCAGTCAAGAAGCAACAGTTAGCACCCTGAACAACTGACTGGTTCGCGATTGAGAAAGGAGTGTGACAGGGCTGTCTGCTGGCACTCTGTTTAACCTCTATGCTGAGCACATTATGAGAAATGCTGGGCTGGATGAGTTACAGACTGGAATCAAGATAGGTGGGAAAAACGTCAGCAACCTCAGATATGCAGATGACACCACTCTTATGGCAGAAAGCAGAGAAGTAAAGAGCCTCTTGATGAAAGTGAAAGAGGAGAGTGAAGAAGCTGGCTTAAAACTCAACATTCAAAAAACGAAGATCATGGTATCTGGTCCCATCGCTTCATGGTAAATAGATGGGGAAGCAATGGAAACAGTGACAGATTTCATTTTCTTGGGCTCTAAAATTACTGCAGGAAGTGACTGCAGCCATGAAATTAAAAGATGCTTGCTCCTTGGAAGAAAAGTTATGACCAACCTAGACAGCATATTAAAAAACAGAGACATTACTTTGCCAGTGAAAGTCCATCTAGTCAAAGGTATGGTTTTTCCAGTATTCATGTAATGGAGATGTGAGAGTTGGACTATAAAGAAAGCTGAGCACCGAAGAATGGATGCTTTTGAACTGTAGTGTTGCAGAAGACTCTTGAGAGTCCCTTGGACTGCAAGGAGATCCAACCAGTCCATCCTAAAGGAAATCAGTCCTGAATATTCATTGGAAAGACTGATGCCGACGCTGAAACTCCAATACTTTGGCCACCTGATGAGCCAACTCATTAGAAAAGACCCTGATGCTGGGAAAGATTGAGGGCAGGAGGAGAAGGGGACAACAGAGGATGAGATGGTTGGATGGCATCACCAACTCTATGAACATGAGCCTGAGCAATCTCCGGGAGATGGTGATGGACAAGGAAGACGGGTGTGCTGCAGTCTATGGGGTCCCAAAGAGTTGGACATGACTGAGCAACTGAACACAATAACCCAATGCCATCGTGACTGCTTCCAACTTTTGACGTTTGTGAATAAAGCTGCTGTAAATATCCACATGGGCTTCCTAAGTGGCTCAGTGGTAAGGAATCTGTGTGCTAATGCAGGAGGTTCAGGACGTGGGTTTGATCCCTGAGTCAGGATGGTCCTCTATAGAAGGAAATGGCAACCCACTCCAGTATTCTTGCCTGGACCATCCCATGGACAGAGGAGTGATGGGCTGTAGTCCATGGGGTCACAGAAGAGCTGGACACACCTGAGCACTCAGGAATATCCATGTGTCAGGTTTTGCGTGGACACAAGTTTTTGTCTTCTTGGATAAATACCAAGAAGCAAGATTGCAGGGCTGTATGTTAAGAGTATGTTCAGTTTTATAATAAACTGTCTTCCAAAGTGGCTGTACCATTTTGTACCCCATCAGCAAGGCACAGACAGAGCAATAGATGGAGAATTCCATGTGTTTCTTAGAATAAGTAAGCGCCAATTAGAATATGATTTTACAAACTGGAAGCTAATAATACTTCCAGTTCTTGAAGTCAACTTGAAGAGCACAGGCCTAAGAATTTGATATCTTTATTCTCTTGGGAACTCCTGGGAAAAGTGAGGATTTCTTGTGAAGTAAATGTTATAAGTCAGTTTTCCAGGAAAAAAGCTCATTGTCAGTACATTTTATTCTGCCTCTTTTATCGATCACTGTTGTTGTTTAGTCACTAAGCATGTCTGACTCTTGAAACCCCATGGGCTATAGCTTGCCTGGCTCCTCTGTCCATGGGATTCTCTAGGCAAGAATACTGGGTTGCCACTTCCCACTCCAGAGGATCTTCCAGACCCAGGGATCTATCCTGCAGCTCCAGAATAGGCAGGCAAATTCTTTACCACATAAATAATTCAATCTTATGTTTTCTTGAGACCATACATGAAAAGAAAATTGGGGTAATACCATGCTTTTGAAGATCTACTATATCAGGAGAGTAGATGTGCATAAACAAACTGCAGATTTTTCAACGCCACCATGTCAAAAGTATTTTTCTCCAGTTATAAATTTTATCTATACATAAAGAGGGTTACCATGGTTGATATAAGAGGCAAAATTCACCAGAATTTTGAAAGGGGCAATTTCTTGCATTGATGGAACTGGACATAAAGGAACCACAGCAAAGCAGGAAGGGAGGGAAAACCTTAAAACGGTGCAGTATTAGACACTTTAAGCTTTAACCCAGGCCCAGCCAGCTCAGCCGATAGAGCAGGAGATTTGAGACACTAACCAGGTGGTGCAAGAATTTTCCTGCCAATGCAGGAGACAGGAGAGGCGTGTGCTCAATCCCGGGGTCGGGAAGATCCCCTAGAATAGAGAATAACAACCCGCTCCAGTATTCTTGCCTGAAAACCCTGGGGACGAGGAGCTGGGGGGCTACAGTCCATGGGGTCGCAAAGCGCCAGACGTGACTGAAGCGACTTAGCGCACAAACAGTAGTGAAGACTGACGTGGACTTGCTTCATTTCACAGCCACGTTTATAAGCAATGACTGTCCTGCTTCTTTTCCTTCTCTTGCCTTCTCTGACCCTACAGGTAGCCGACGATGGAACAGCGAATAGAGGAGGAGAGAAAAATGACCCGGGGAAAGAGACAAGAGAGACCGAGCCCGTCTACCCGGGGAAAGAGACAGGAGAGGCCGAGCCCGTCTACCCGGGGAAAGAGACAGGAGAGACCGAGCCCGTCCTCCTTATTTACGGCAGGCGGGCTGGAATCAGAGGGAAGATGCTGTCACTTAAATGAATTTGGAATATTTTGATTCCTGCACTATACTGGATGCAAAAATTATTGAACTGATCTCTTTTCTGAGTAGAGGCAAATGTATCACTTTTCTTAAAAGTAATGAATTCATGGACCCTGTGTTAAATTCCATTGAGATAGCATGAAAAATCTACCTGCATAAAATTAATCTTAAGAGACAATGAGAGATGAAAAGAAAGTTTCATTGTCGCTTATTCCCTGATCATGCTTGCTCAATCAAATTATTGCACACATCCTAGATGGCAATTATAGAATGTAAATATAACCTCCTTGGCTGTCAGCTAAGAATACCTGAGTTTACATGAAATGGAAAATAATTATATAAATCTTTACATATTTCAGGAAGCAAAGGTGTTTTACTTACTGATTTTTTTTTTTAAAGAAAAATGACAAGGTAAACAGTTTACTAGTTTCTTTAAAAATGGTTAAGAGTTTTGCTAATATTAATATATTGCCCTTTTATATACTGATAATTCTATCTTGTTTTACAGATAGAATGATTGCTAAGTCATTTATCAAAAGAATTTTCAGGACAGCATCTTTAGAAAATGAAGTAAATGTTGATATAATAGCTTATTTGTGTAAAGATCCATCACTGATATGTGTTTGCTTTTGATGACTTTTTCTTTCCAATTTCCATTTCTGACTGTATATCTGAGCTATGTTCTACTTGGGAGTGAGGTTTGTAGCACACACTTTATAAGAATATTAAATTTTTAAATGCGGCTGGAAGACCCATCTATTATTTTTAGTACCAAATAGCTCATAAATCAGGCTGCTATTGACATTAGCAGCTAGCTATACACAGTCGGTCAGATCACGTCACCCTCATGTGTCACCCCTGAAAGCAGAGCCTTCTTTATAATATAATGGTGTCATTAAAAAATTCTTTTAAAAAGCCTTAAAAATTTTTTTTTAATTTTTTGAAGTATAGTTGATTTACAATGCTATATTAATTTATGCTGTATAGCAAAGTGATTCATACACACACATATGTGTGTATATATATATCAGGAGAAGATTCTTGAGAGTCCCTTGGACTGCAAGGAGATCAAATGAGTCAATCCTAAAGGAAATCAACCCTGAATATTTATTGGAAGGACTGATGCTGAAGCTAAGGCTCCAATAATTTGGCCACCTGATCCAAAGAGCCAGCTCGTTGGAAAAGACTTTGATGCTGGGAAACACTGCGGGCATGAGGAGAAGGGATGACAGAAGATGAGATGGTTGGATGGCATCACCGACTCACGGACATGTGTTTGAGCAAGCAGCGGGAGACGGTGAAGGACAGGGAAGCCTGGCGTGCTGCAGGTCATGGCGTCACAGAGTCAGACACGACTTAGCAGCTGAACGACAACACATACACACACACACTCCTTCTCTCTTTTTCGTGTTCTCTTTCATTACAGTTTATCGCAGGGCATTGCATGTAGCTCCCTGTACTGGGCAGGAGGACCTCGCTGTTTATCTGCTCCTTACACAGCAATTTGCCTCTCCCAAGCTCCGACTCCATCCTCCCCCAACCCCCGCGCCCTTGGCCACGACAGTTCCTGTGTCTGAGTCTGCCTCTGTTCTGTAGCTAAGCTCAGTTGCGTCATATTTTAGATTCCACATATAAGTGACATCACCTGGTATTTGCTGCTTTTTGTGACTTATCTTCACTTGCGTGTGCTTAGTCACGTCTGACTCTTTGTGACCCCAGGGACTGACCCCGCCAGACTCCTCTGTCCATGCAGTTTTCCAGGAAAGAATACTGGAGCGGGTTGTGGTTTCCTACCCCAGGGACTCTCGCTGGCCCAGGGGTCGAGCCCTCCCGCGTCTCTTGTGTCCTCTGCAATGGCGGGTGGAGTCTTTACCACTAGCGCCCGGGAAGCCCCAACTTCACTTATATAATCATCTCCAGGTCCAAGGTGATAATGCACAACACTTCCTCAGTGTGAAAACTTTCAAGCTTTCTAAACGCTTGACTTCAGGTCTAATCACATTATTTCTTGGACAGTTTCTCCAGCCTGATTCTGGGAACAGTCATTCTCTCTACTCTTGTGGCCTCCTTTGGAGTAAAGGGAAAATTTAGTTAACTGTAAATCAGTAACTGGTGCCTCTTTTCTTAGCAGTGGTTTTCTTTTTCCTTCAAGGGCCATTAGTTTTGCTTCCCAACCCCGCCACCTTAGGGACTGGATTCTTAAGAGCTGCTTAGTATACAATTGGAGAAGGCAATGGCAGCCCACTCCAGTACTCTTGCCTGGAAAATCCCATGGACAGAGGAGCCTGGTAGGCTGCAGTCCATCAGGTTGGTGAGGGTTGGACACAACTGAGCGACTTCACTTTCACTTTTCACTTTCATGCATTGGAGAAGGAAACGGCAACCCACTCCAGTGTTCTTGCCTGGACAATCCCAGGGACGGGGGAGTCTCACGGGCTGCCATCTATGGGGTCGCGCAGAGTCGGACATGACTGAAGTGACTTAGCAGCAGCAGCAACAAACAGAGTTAAGGAATTAGATCTGATAGATGGAGTGCCTGAAGAACTATGGACGGAGGTTTGTGACATTGTATAGGAGGCAGGGATCAAGACCATCCTCAAGAAAAAGAAATGCAAAAAGGCAAAATGGTTGTCTGAGGAGGCCTTGAAAATAGCTGTGAAAAGAAGAGAAGTGGAAAGAAAAGGAGAAAAGGAAAGATATACCCATTTGAATGCAGAGTTCCAAAGAACAGTCAGGAGAGATAAGAAAGCCTTCCTCAGGGATCGAAGAAAAGAAATAGAGAACAGCAGAATGGGGAACACTGGAGATCTCATTAAGAAGATTAGAGACACCAAGGGAACATTTCATGCAAAGACGGGCTCGATAAAGGACAGAAATGGTATGGACCTAAGAGAAGCAGAAGATATTAAGAAGAGGTGGTGAGAATACACAGAAGAACTGTATAAAAAAGATCTTCATAACCCAGATAACCACGATGGTGTGATCAGCCACCTAGAACCAGACATCCTGGAATACGAAGTCAAGTGGGCTTTAGGAAACATCACTACAAGCAAACCTAGTGGAAGTGATCGAATTCCAGTTGAGCTATTTCAAATCCTGAAAGATGATGTTGTGAAAGTGCTGCACTCAATATGCCAGCGAATTTGGAAAACTCAGCACTGGCCACAGGACTGGAAAAGGTCAGTTTTCATTCCAATCCCAAAGAAACGCAATGCCAAAGAATGCTCAAACTACCGCACAATTGCACTCATCTCACATGCTAGTAAAGTAATGCTCAAAATTCTCCAAGCCAGGCTTTAGCAATACGTGAACTGTGAACTTCCAGATGTTCAAGCTGGATTTAGAAAAGGTTGAGGAACCTGAAATAAAATTGCCAACATCCGCTGGATCATGGAAAAAGCAAGAGAGTTCCAGAAAAACATCTACATCTGCTTTATTGACTATGCCAAAGTCTTTGTGTGGATCACAATAAACTGTGGACAATTCTGAAAGAGATGGGAATACCAGTCCACCTGACCTGCCTCCTGAGAAATCTGTATAGTGGTCAGCAAACAACACTTAGAACTGGACATGAAATAGCAGACTGGTTCCAAATTTTGAAAGGAGTACATCAGGGCTGTATTTTTTTACCCTGCTTATTTAACTTCTATGCAGAGTACATCATGAGAAACACTGGGCTGGATGAAACACAAGCTGGAATCAAGATTGCTGAGAGAAATATCGATAACCTCAGATATGCAGATGACACCACTCTATAGCAGAAAGCAAAGAAGAACTAAAGAGCCTCTTGATGAAAGTGAAAGAGGAGAGTGAAAAAATTGGCTTAAAACTCAGCATTCATAAGACTAAGATTATGGCATCTGGTCCCATCACTTCATAGCAAATAGATGGGGAAACAATGAAAACAGGGACAGACTTTATTTTGGGGGCTCCAAAATCACTGCAGATGGTGACTGCAGCCATGAAATTAAAAGACACTTGCTCCTTGGAAGAAAAGTTATGACCAACCTAGACAGCATATTCAAAAGCAGAGACATTACTTTGCCAATTAAGGTCTGTCTAGTCAAAGCTATAGTTTTTCCAGTAGTCATGTATGGATGTGAAATTTGGACTGTAAAGAAAGCTGAGCACCGAAGAATTGATGCTTTTGAACTGTGGTGTTGCAGAAGGCTCTTGATAGTCCCTTGAACTGCAAGAAAATCCAACCAGTCCATCCTAAAGGAGATCAGTCCTGAATATTCATTGGAAGGACTGATACTGAAGCTGAAATTCCAATACTTTGGCCACCTGATGCAAAGAACTGACTCATTTGAAGAGACCCTGATGCTGGGAAAGATTGAAGGTGGAAGGAGAAGGGGATGACAGAGGATGAGATGGTTGGATGGCATCACCGACTCAACGGACATGAGATTGGGTAAACTCTGGGAGTTGGTGATGGACAGGGAAGCCTGGTGTGCTGCAATCCATGGGGTCACAAAGAGTCAGACACGACTGAGAGACTGAACTGACCTGAACTGAACTGGAGAGGGAAAGTCAACTGTGATTTCTGCTGACTCACTTAACTTTTGTTTGAGTACCTTTGCTAGATTCATGGAACCCAGGGGGCCTATGGCATAGTTCATGGCACTAGGCAGTTCACAGAAAAATGGGGAGTGGGAATGAGTATATCATCGTATCAAATTTTCATGCTGTCTTCCAAAACAGGGCATAAAATATCAAAATCATATTTGTTATATTCTTATCCATTTGTACTGTCTCAGATCACTTAATACGTAGACCATTCAGCTATCAAACATTCAGGAAATAAGCTTGCTTCTGCCTAGGTCCTGGTATTCAAAATCATATAAGGCAGGATTCCTTTGCTCGAAATATTCCAAAGGAAAAAAGAAAGTAGAATATTGCCCTAGTCTATTTGGGCTGCTATGAAAACTATCAGACTGAATAATTCATAAATAACAGAAATTGATTTCTCATAGTTCTTGAGACTGGAAGTCCAAGGTAAACACACTGACAGGTTAGGTGTGTCTTGGAAGCCTGCTTCCCGGCTGATGGATATATGTCTCTTCTTTGTGTCCTCACGTGGAAGAAAGGGAGAGGGCGCTATATGGGGACATTTTTAAAGACATTCATCCCATTCACGAGGGCTATGCCTTCATGACCTAGTCACCTCCCAAGGACACCTCCTTTAAGTACCATCACACTGGGGTTTCAACATATGAACTCTGGGGAGACACAAACATTCAGTTCATAGCAAACACAGACTACAGAAGAGAGTGTCTATGGCATTATCTAACCTCAGGCATTTTTTTTTTCCATCTGTAAGCAGCAAATATCTTAATAGCTTTCCATGGGAATTGAGTAGATTTATGAGCGAAAAAGTTGGCTTAAAGCTCAACATTCAGAAAATGAAGATCATGGCATCCGGTCCCATCACTTCATGGGAAATAGATGGGGAAACAGTGGAAACAGTGTCAGACTTTATTTTTTGGGGCTCCAAAATCACTGCAGATGGTGACTGCAGCCATGAAATTAAAAGACACTTGCTCCTTGGAAGGAGGGTTATGACCAACCTAGACAGCATATTCAAAAGCAGAGACATTACTTTGCTGACTAAGGTCCGTCTAGTCAAGGCTATGGTTTTTCCAGTGGTCATGTATGGATGTGAGAGTTGGACTGTGAAGAAGGCTGAGCACTGAAGAATTGATGCTTTTGAACTGTGGTGTTGGGGAAGACTCTTGAGAGTCCCTTGGACTGCAAGGAGATCCAACCAGTCCATTCTGAAGGAGATCAGCCCTGGGATTTCTTTGGAAGGAATGATGCTAAAGCTGCAACTCCAGTACTTTGGCCACCTCTTGTGAAGAGTTGACTCATTGGAAAAGACTCTGATGCTGGGAGGGATTAGGGGCAGGAGGAGAAGGGGACGACAGAGAATGAGATGGCTGGATGGCATCACGGACTCGATGGATATGAGTTTGAGTGAACTCCGGGAGTTGGTGATGGACAGGGAGGCCTGGCGTGCTGTGATTCATGGGGTTGCAAAGAGTCGGACATGACTGAGCAACTGAACTGAACTGATGAATCTAAAGCGTTTTGCTCTATTTGTACATAGCAAGATTGGTAAGAAATGGTAGTCATTATTATTATTTTCAGTGGTGTCTACAGGATGCCACACTGAAGAGGGAAATTTGCAAATTAGTTAGAGGGAGACCATGGAAACCTTCAAGGAAGGGAAAATACTTGAGTGTAGAAGGCTTCTGTATCAATTAAGAAAATGAGAAGGAAAAAACATCTTGATAGAAGCAGCATGTAAGCACAGGTTTTGGAGTTAGAATGATTAGAATGAAATCCAGCTCTCACACATCCCAGCATGATCTTTGGAAGTGATAAAACACTCTCTAAATTGCAGTTTTATCTGAAATATAAGGATAATAATACTATTTAAGTCACAGGGTGGTTGGAAAGGTAAATGAGATAAGGTGCTGTGATCTGTCAGCATTACATGACTGTTGCTATCATTTGTTGCACGTCTATATATGCCAAAACGTTTGGACACAGCTTAGCAACTGAACAACAACAACGAAACAAAAAAATTATAGGACTCCATGGAAGGATTTTAAGCTGAGGGGGAAGTGACTTTACCTCAACTGTGGAAGAGTCACTGGATGACCAATACAGACACGGGGCTTTGGGAAAGGGGCTGCAGAATTGGAATACAGGGAGAGCTGGTGAGATTATTTTTGGAGGGTAAGAAATATGGGATCAGACTCTTGACTGTAGATATGGAAAGGAAGGGAAAGATAAATGGATCTTAAGAAGGTTAAGAGCACAGTTGTAATAATTAATGTAATATGGAGAGTGCCTGGGTGAGAAAGAGGAGTGGAAATGACCTTCTGTGCGTTTGACTTGGTTGACTGAATTAAGTTTAAAGTCATTCATCAATATGGGGGTCCACCAGAACATGGTGCTAGTGATAAAGAATCCGACTGTCAGTGCAGAGACACCAGAGACGCAGGTTCGATCCCTGGGTCAGGAAGATCTCTTGGAGAAGGAAATGGCAACCCACTCCAGTATTCTTGCCTGGAAAATTCCATGGGCAGAGGAGCCTGGTGGGATGCCGTCCATGGGGTCACAAAGAGTTGGGCTGAGCACTTTTCACTTCACATTAGAAAGTTCAAGGGGGAACAAAAGATAGAGACACGCTGTGAGTTGAGAAGAGGAGGCCATGGGATATTCATGCAGATACATGCCACAGATAGTTGGAAACACAGCTCTAGAGTCAGCAGAAGTTTCTAGAATATATATAAGAAATATGAATACGGGTGGAAAGGATAGTTAAAGCATGGAAGAGAATGTGTTCCCTTAGGGAGTTTACGGTGATGAGAAGAGCTGGAGATGGTGCCATGTGTGAAACCAACTTTCAAAAGTGTAAGCAAAGAAGATTCTTTGAATGAAACAGAGAAGAAAAGTCTGTAGGGGCAAGAGGAAGCCAGAAGCCAGCAATCCCACAGAAGCGTGGCAACCACTTCCAAACAGAGGAAGGAAACCTGTCAGATATTAGGCAGAGTGTAGTAAGGTAAAATATCAGCCACTTAGGATGTTTGGGGTGCAAGAAACAGAAAACACAAGTCAAAATAAGTTTGCAAAATCAGATTTCATGGAGAAGACTCTTGAGAATCCCTTGGACTGCAAGGAGATCCAACCAGTTCATCTTACAGGAAATCAGTTCTGAATATTCATTGGAAGGACTGATGCTAAAGCTGAAACTCCAATACTTTGGCCATGTGAAGAACTGACTCACTGGAAAAGACCCTGATGCTGGGAAAGACTGAAGGCGGGAGGAGACTCAGTGGACATGAGTTTGAGTAAGCTCTGGGAGTTGGTGATGGACAGGGAGGCCTGGTGTGCTGCGGTCCATGGGGTCGCAAAGAGTTGGACACGACTGAGCTACTGAACTAAACTGAACAAGAAATAGAGGTAGAATTGGTCTTGGGTTGATTTACTCAGTGTTCATCCATTTCATAAATATTCATGTGTTCATGAAATGAACGAACCACTGAATCTGTCTATCTGTGTATCATATGATATTGTCATGGCAAATGTTTATCATATAGACCAGGTCATCTTATATTCCTAAATTGATGTCCACAATTCTAGATAGCCCATGCAAACATCAACTGTCAGTGGTAGAAGAAGGAGTGTTTCTTCCCCCACGTTTCTTACATCAGGAAAAGAAATCTTTATAGAAAGCATCCAACAGACTTCCATGTTTTGTTGTAGGAAGAATAATGGCCCCCTGAGATGTCCCTATCTTACTTCCTGGACCACGTGAATGAGTCGGCTTTGAGCAAAGGGGAACTAAAGTTGCGGATAGAATTAAGGTTGCTAATCAGATGATCTTGAGATAGAGATATTATCCTACATTATCTGGGTGGATCCAGCTTACTTACAGAGGATCTTACTCACAGACGTGGGGGAAAGAATAGGGAGAACCAGAGAGATGGGCTTGTGAGAGACCTGGGCCAGTGCTGCTGGCTTTGAAGACGGAGGATTGGGGTGTGAGCCAAGGAATGCAGGTAGCTCCTCAGTGCTGGAAAGGCCAGGAAGCAGACTCTCCTCTGCAGCCTCTGGGAAGTATAGAGCCCTGCTGATATCTTGATTTTAGCCCAGGGAGACCCATTTTGAACTTGTGACTTCCAGACTACAAGATAATGTTTGTGCTGTGTTAAGCCACCAAATAGGAAAAGGAGTACGTCAAGGCTGTATATTGTCACTCTGCTTATTTAACTTCTATGCAGAGTACATCATGAGAAACGCTGGGCTGGAAGAAGCACAAGCTGGAATCAAGATTGCCAGGAGAAATATCAATAACCTCAGTTATGCAGATGACACCAGCCTTATGGCAGAAAGTGAAGAGGAACTAAAAAGCCTCTTGATGAAAGTGAAAGAAGAGAGTGAAAAAGTTGGCTTAAAGCTCAACATTCAGAAAATGAAGATCATGGCATCTGGTTCCATCACTTCATGGGAAATAGATGGGGAAACAGTGGAAACAGTGTCAGACTTTATTTTTTGGGGCTCCATAATCACTGCAGATGGTGACTGCAGCCCTGAAATTAAAAGACGCTTACTCCTTGGAAGAAAAGTTATGACCAACCTAGATAGCATATTCAAAAGCAGAGACATTACTTTGCCAACAAAACTTCGTCTAGTCAAGGCTATGGTTTTTCCCGTGGTCATGTATGGATGTGAGAGTTGGACTGTGAAGAAAGCTGAGTGCCGAAGAATTGATGCTTTTGAAGTGTGGTGTGTTGGAGAAGACTCTTGAGAGTCCCCTGGACTGCAAGGAGATCCAACCAGTCCATTCTGAAGGAGATCAGCCCTGGGATTTCTTTGGAAGGAATGATCCTAAAGCTGAAACTCCAGTACTTTGGCCACCTCATGCGAAGAGTTGACTCATTGGAAAAGACGCTGATGCTGGGAGGGATTGGGGGCAGGAGGAGAAGGGGACGACAGAGGATGAGATGGCTGAATGGCATCACGGACTTGATGGACGTGAGTCTGAGTGAACTCTGGGAGTTGGTGATGGACAGGGAGGCCTGGCGTGCTGCGATTCATGGGGTCGCAAAGAGTCGGACACGAGTGCCGGGAGCCAGTGTGAGGAATTCCACCCGTGACAAGGTCATGGCGGCAGAGCTCTGATGGCAAGGCTAATCAGACCTCAGGTTTTCCCCCTGGAATTTCCTGAGCATCCGCTGCCCCCCAAAATAAGAATCTGCCTGCTTTTCCACTTTTCTAATATTCTCTGGAAAAAGTCAAATCAGGGCTTTAGCCTTCTGCATTTAAAGGGGATGTTTCAGTTAAACCCCCTCTGATAACTCTCTAGCTTGCCTAACAGGTTCCCCCGGACCTCTTACAGCTTGTGAATTGCTTACAGCCCCCCAACTGCAAGAGACACAAAGCTTAAAAGCATCTTAAAGATACAGAGCCTTTTCTAAAGAGTTAAAAATTATATTGGTAGAGGGTTTTCACTGTTGACTCAATGACTGCTGCCAGGCCTCCCTATTCTTTATCTTTTAGGCACCTGGGAGGATGTTAATCAATGTAAACGGGATATGGAAAAAGATATATAGTAGTTTTGATGTTAGCAACACTAGACTTTTGAGTTAATTACTTCTTTTGTTATATATCACTGCACTCCTCTGTGTCCTTGCTATGTAAGAATGTAACTTTATTTAGTGCTTTCTGAGAGTGGCACCAGACTTTGGGAAGATCAACACAAATAAGTCTTCTGGTTGACAAACCCTTATCCGAAAAAAGGCTGTAAAATGTTAATTGGCCCTTTTTGGCCAGAAGATGATGTAAATCACCTAAGACTTGTGTATACAATTAGGTATGCAGAGAGAAAAGCCTGGTTTTGATAAGAGTCTGGGCTGCTAACACTGCATAATTTTGTATTACCCATTAATCTCTACGTACAAAAAAAGGTTTAAAAGGCCTTTCTAGACAATAGGGGAGGGAGCCAGTCACTGGACTGGTTTCCCCCGTGTCTCCTCTTTACTCTAATATCAGGCTGAATTCCCATCTGGAGCGGGGCGGCTCACCATGTCTACTTACTTGTCCCGGCTTTTAAGATTCACGCGAGAGGGAGCCCAAGGTGAGGCACCCCCCGATATTCAAGTGGGTGCCAGTGGCCCAGTATAGATGGTTCAAGCTCCTTGTCTGAAACTTTATTGGTTTTGCCCGTAAGCCAAGTTATTCAGCCTTCTTTCTCCACTTAATTTTCCTACTACACTATTTCTTCCTAATCTAATCTTATATTAATAAATAAATAAGTTTTTTCCTCGCTGATTCCGTCCACCCTTCGAATTCCCTGGATCCACCGGGGCTGGACCCCGGCAACTGAGCAACTGAACTGAACTGAACTGAAGCCACCAAGTTTGTGATAATGTGTTCAAGTAACCATAGAAAATTAACATACATCTCATTTGCCAGAGGTGCATCAGATACCCACGCCTAGAGTACTCACTGTCGGGGGAAATGGGATTTTCTAAACAGGGTGAGGCCATCAAGAAGCATCTGGTCCCCTGATCTCTGAAAAAATCTTGAAAGTGGGAAGAGAGGCTGTTGAAATGATAATAAACTTTGTCAGTTGAAGGTAAAGATGGGAAAGTATTAGATTTGACAACCTGGAGGCCAGTAACAATCTAGAGAAGAAATTCGGTGGGCAGTAGGAAATTGGCAGAAGAAAATTTTTTTAAGTAGTTTGTGAGTAAATGAAAGGCAATATGAAAATCTGTTTGTCTATCCCTCATTCTGTTTACCCATTCATCTGTCTACCAACCCAGGCTCAGTTGCTCAGATATGTATGATTCTTTGTGACTCCACGGGCTATAGCCCCCCAGGCTCCTCTGTTTATGGGATTTTCCAGGAGAAAATACTGGAGTGGGTTGCCATTTCCTATTCCATGGGATCTTTCCAACCCAGGGCTCAAACCCGTGTCTCCTAAATCTCCTGCATTGGCAGGTGGATTATTTGCCACTGCGCCACCTGGAAAGCCCCTCCTCTACCTACCTCCCTCCCTCTCTATCCATCTACATAGAAGTCAAATTTCTAGAAGTCAAACATTTTTGTTTGTTGGTTTTACTTTAATACAGGTCATAATTGAACTGCCTTTGTGTGTGTGTGTTTTTATAGAAAGGAACACAGCCAGATGAGAACAAGAACAAGAGGCGTGGAAGATGCAAGAGAAGGGCTGCTGGAGGCTAAAAATTCCCTCAAGAGATTGCATTAGATCCAATCTGCTCACATTTTTACTAAAAGAATATGCTCCTGGGGAAGACCTGTAAAAGGGCAAGCTTTCATTTCAGAGGATAAGTAATGATTTTCTAAGTCATTTGTTTTACAAATTCAGATTTTTTTCGATAGTAGTTTTTCCTGAGACATAGATATTTGTATTCCATGATTCATTTATTTATAATTCCACTTGTACATAGCATTATTTTGGTGAAAGACATAGTTGAGAAGTTTGAAATTATACTGTCTACTAGAATTGGTGTTGATTTACTAAGTAAAAACTCTTAACTTTATGAAGAAACTCTCATGAGATTTTTTTTTTTTTTTTGCCATGGGACATTTATATTGAACTCTCCTTTGGTAAGATATTTTGGTCTTTCAGAAATTCAGCCTCTTGGATGCACTTTATGAGGCACCCTATATTGATGACCATCTCTTTGAGATGGCAATGGCAGGACAATTGAATTGGCCAAGCTCCACGGTCCCTTGCTGCAACTGTAACTCTGAGAACTCTAGCAACATTATCAACCCGTTTCTTAAACTTAAATTTCCTTTCAGATTTCATGAGGCAGATTTGCCTTGGAGTGTTGTTTAGTGTTCATTTATTAAAATAATCTTGGGGTGAGGGATGGGGAACACATGCCCCACAAACAAGCTGAAAACACTTGCTGTGACCCACAAAACTCCCCATTCTTTCTGAGATGAGGAGGAAGTCAATAACCAGGGAGCAGAAAGTTTGTCACCAATCACCCAGCAACCCTACTGCGTTTCTCTTACCAACAGCTCTTTCCCCTAATCTCCAGAGCTCCTTTTCAAAACAATCTTCGCTACTTGAGGGGCAGTCAAGCTATCTCTCAGCTGCTGACTTGCTTTCCAACCTTACAGAGATTATAGAGCCCCATACATTGAGCTACTCAGATTTCCTTCTAGACATTAGAACTTGATTCTTCCCACTTTCTCTTTTCCTCTTTCCCATGTTATAATTTAAGACTGTAGTAATTGCATTTTTAATTTTCTGTTTATTATGGTATTTTCAGTCCAGTTCAGTCTCTCAGTTGTGTCCAACTCTTTGTGATCCCATGGACTGCAGCACGCCAGGCTTCCCTGTCCTTCGTCAACTCCCAGAGCTTAATCAAACTCATGTACATTGAGTCGGTGATGTGATCCAACCATCTCATCCTCTGCCATCTCCTTCTCCTCCTGCTTTCAATCTTTCCCAGCATCAGGGTTTTTTCAAATGAGTCAGCTCTTCACATCAGGTGGCCAAAGTATTGCAGTTTCAGCTTCAGCATCAGTCCTTTCAATGAATATTCAGGACTGATTTCCTTTCGGATGGACTGGTTGGATCTCCTTGCAGTCCAAGGGACTCTCAAGAGTCTTCTCCAAAAAGAATCAATTCTTCGGTGCTCAGCTTTCTTTATGGTCCAACTCTCACATTCATACAGGACTACTGGAAAAACCATCACTTGACTAGATGGACCTTTGTTGGCAAAGTGATGTCTCTGCTTTTTAATATGCTGTCTAGGTTGGTCATAGCTTTTCTTACAAGGAGCAAGCGTCTTTTAATTTTATGGCTACAGTCACCATCTACAGTGATTTTGGAACTCCCCAAAAATAAAGAAATAAAAAAATTATTTTTAATTTAAAAATGGTGTTTTAACAGCCTCAAAAACGTTTCTGGATGGGGCAGACTGCCACTGGTAGAGCTAGCCAATTCTTAGACCAGGCAAAGGACTCTGCTGTGAGCATGCTTTTGATCTGCAAGTGAACCAGGGCAGGGCTGTGTGTCCTCTGCCTGGCTGGTACACCCCAGAGACAGATATCCTGCCTCACTCACCCCAGGGCCAGGTACCAAGCAACTTGACACCACTCCCAGGGCCCAAAGCCCACTGAAATTATTCCATCCAGCCAGTCCTAAACCATTACTCCGCTCTCCCTTGCCTTTTTATCAGCAACCTCAGTAAAGGTCCTGACCAAAGTGCTACCCATGCTCCTGTCTTTTGCCTCCTAACCAAAACCTGATGTTTGCTCTTCCTGTGGCCTGGTGTGGAAAGTTGTGCCTCTGTTCCTAGGGAAATTGCAACATTAATCTTTCATTTCAATAGTGTTGCCCTCTCAGAGTCATCCCTAGGTCACCGCTATCAGTCGAGCCTCAAGTGCAAAGCAGAGGCATGTTGCTCTACTCCGAGAGTCGCCCCTCTGCGTTTGACCTGGGTCTCAGGCCATTTTGTTCTACTCCGAGAGCCGCCCCTCCGCGTTTGACCTGGGTCTCAGGCTCCCGCTCCTACTCAGGATATTTTGAGAGCTGCCTCTCCAACGGCATCCCCGGTGGCTCCGTGGTGAAGAATCCGCCTGCCACGCAGAAGACATGGGTTCGATCCCTGGGTTGGAAGATCCCCTGGAGAAGGAACTGGGAACCCACTCCAGTATTCTCACTTGGGAAATCCCATGGACAGAGGAGCCTGGCAGGGTGTATGGTGCAAACCCGTGAGGTCGCAAAGAGTCAGACACGACTGAGCAAGCACGCATGCCCACCATTCATGATTGTTTAGCCATCTAACTGACTTACCTCACTTTGGATGACTGCTGCTGGGGGCATTTCTTAGGGAGGAGTGACTGGGGGTCGGGCCTCAACAAAGGCAACACCGAGGAATAGGAGTCAGTGAGAGTTCTATTGAGTTGACTCTTCAATCCTGCAGATTTGACATTCAATCTTGTTGACTAGATGAAGGATGTGGAAAAAAATGAGGAAAGGAAGGTTTGCTTTTCAGATAGCAATGAACAGTTTTACGGGAACTGATTTCATTTTAAATAATTACTCTACTGACATTTACTAATCATTGAGTGGAGTGTTGGTTTTCTCAAGAGAGACTGTATTCCTTTTACTTGCATATCGCGATAGTGGTTAAGAGCTCTGTATTACAGACAGTTGTTCAGTAAGGTTTGAGAACCCTACAATATTGTTATTCATGCGTCGTACTGAAGCATAACACCATGTAGAGAGTTTCACTTGACTTAAAGAATTTTTGGTCCACTCAAAGTAAAGCCTTGGGCAATTCAGTACCTTTCGATAACCAAATGTGATTGATAGCTTTTCCATGTGCCATTATTTCGGAGTTTCTTTTACTTCTTTTCTATGAAAACTTTACCAATAGCACTGCCTCATACTCAGATCTGAAACACACATTCCTAGGTAGACTTTTTTGGTTATCAGCCACACCTCTTATCTTTCCTACTGCAGTGAAACAAATTTCATTATGCCTAGGAATCCACTTTGTTTAGAAGCAAATATATCCACTGTTAAATTCAGGATTAAAGAAAACTATTTTGGTAACTTTTCAGGGCAATTTTCTAAGTCTGTTAAGTCGAGTCTGACTCTTTGCAACCCCAGGGACTATAGTCCGCCAGGTTCCTCTGTCCTTGGAATTTCCCAAGTAAGAATACTGGAGTGGATTGCCATTCCCTTCTCTAGGGGATCTTCCCAAACCAGGGTTCGAGCCTGTGTCTCCTGCATTGGCAGGCAGATTCTTCACCACCGAGCCTCCTGGGAAGCCATCTAAGTCTTAACTGGTATGTATTTGCCCTTAAACAAAAAGACTGCTTACAAAGCTGATATTTTGAAGTTGAGCAAACTTTTTTCTGTCATTCACAGACAAAAATATTAATAATAGATTTTGATTTCTATAGTACCTCAGTTATTCTTGTATGGATATCTGTGTGGTGGTAGTTTAGTCAGTAAGTCATGTCTGACTCTTGCAACCCCATGGACTGTACCCTGCCAGGCTCTTCTGTCCATGGGATTCTCCAGGAAAGAATACTGGAATGGGTTGCCATTTCCTTCTCCAGGGAATCTTCATAACCCAGAAATCGAGCCCAGGTCTCCTGCGTTGCAGGCAGACTCTTTAACAACTGAGCTATGAGGGAAACACTTTGAATCCTATAAAGCTGGTATAATTACAATTCTTTGCTTTTGTTCCTAAAGGAACACAAAGTTTGAGTAAAATACTTATCCACGATTGCTTTCATAAAAAGCTACACTAGAGAACTAGAGCCTGCATCTTGGTGTCTCTTAGCCACTGCCTCTTCCACTACATTCTTAGATGCAAAAGCACCATTTAAATTCCAAACACACTGAAATGCTTGGGGCTGTGTGTATGTGTCTTTCCTTACCATATTTCTTATGATACATTTCTCCCACCATATACATACAACTAGAGCATTTAAGGCCAGACTATACCCACTTACTCAGAACTAAAGGTTTATAAAATGAATACAGCATAAGATAATAAAGAATTAATTATGTTCTATATTGATGTCTATCAGTTCAGTTCATTCGCTCAGTCATGTCCGACTCTTTGCCACCCCATGAACTGCAGCATGCCAGGCCTCCCTGTTCATCACCAACTCCTGGAGTTCACTCAAACTCACATCCATCGAGTCAGTGATGCCATCCAGCCATTTCATCCTCGGTCGTCCCCTTTTCCTCCTGCCCCCAAACCCTCCCAGCCTCAGAGTTTTTTCCAATGAGTCAACTCTTCGCATGAGGTGGCCAAAGTACTGGAGTTTCAGCTTTAGCATCATTCCTTCCAAAGAAATCCCAGGGCTGATCTCCATTAGAATGGACTGGTTGGATCTCCTTGCAGTCCAAGGGGCTCTCAAGAGTCTTCTCCAACACCACAGTTCAAAAGCATCAATTCTTCAGCTTTCTTCACAGTCCAACTCTCATATCCATACATGACCACGGGGAAAACCATAGCCTTGACTAGAGGGACTTTTGTTGGCAAAGTAATGTGTCTGCTTTTGAATATGCTATCTAGGTTAGTCATAACTTTCCTTCCAAGGAGTAAGCATCTTTTAATTTCATGGCTGCAATCACCATCTGAAGTGATTATGGAGCCCAAAAAAATAAAGTCTGACACTGTTTCCACTGTTTCCCCATCTATTTCCCACAAAGTGATGGGACCGGATGCCATGATCTTCGTTTTCTGAATGTTGAGCTTTAGGCCAACTTTTTTGCTCTCCTTTTTCACTTTCATCAAGAGGCTTTTTAGTTCCTCTTCACTTTCTGCCATTAGGGTGGTGTCATCTGCATATCTGAGGTTATTGATATTTCTTCTGGCAATCTTGATTCCAGCTTGTGCTTCTTCCAGCCCAGCATTTCTCATGATGTACTCCGCATAGAAGTTAAGCAGAGTGACAATATACAGCCTTGACGTACTCCTTTTCCTATTTGGAACCAGTCTGTTCTTCCATGTCCAGTTCTAACTGCTGCTTCCTGACCTGCATATAGGTTTCTCAAGAGGCAGGTCAGGTGGTCTGGTATTCCCATCTCTTTCAGAATTTTCCACAGTTTGTTGTGATCCACACAGTCAAACGCTTTGGCATAGTCAATAAAGCAGAAATAGATGCTTTTCTGGAACTCTCTTGCTTCTTCGATGATCCAGCAGATATTGGCAATTTGATTTCTGGTTCCTCTGCCTTTTCTAAATCCAGCTTGAACATCTGGAGGTTCACCCTTCACGTATTGCTGAAGCCTGGCTTGGAGAATTTTGAGCATTACTTTACTAGCATGTGAGATGAGTGCAACTGTGCGGTAGTTTGAGCATTCTTTGGCATTGCCTTTCTTTGGGATTGGAATGAAAACTGACCTTTTCCAGTCCTGTGGCCACTGCTGAGTTTTCCAAACTTGCTGGCATATTGAGTGCAGCACTTTCACAGCATTGTCTTTCAGGATTTGTAATAGCTCAACTGGAATTGGAAATGCAGTACTTGGATGCAATCTCAGAAACGACAGAATGATCTCTGTTCGTTTCCAAGGCAAACCATTCAGTATCACAGTAGTCCAAGTCAATGCCCCAACCAGTAAAGCTGAAGAATTCCATCACTTCCACTAGCTTTGTTCATAGTGATGCTTTCTAAGGCCCACTTGACTTCACATTCCAGGATGTCTGGGTCTAGGTGAGTGATCACACTATCGTGATTATCTGGGTCGTGAAGATCTTTTTTGTACAGTTCTTTTGTATATTCTTGCCACCTCTTCTTAATATCTTCTGCTTCTATTAGGTCCATACCATTTCTGTCCTTTATTGTGCTCATCTTTGCATGAAATGTTCCCTTGGTATCTCTAATTTTCTTGAAGAGATCTCTAGTCTTTCTCATTCTGTTCTTTTCCTCTATTTCTTTGCATTGATTGCTGAGGAAGGCTTACCTCCTCTTGCTATTCTTTGGAACTCTGCATTCAGATGCTTATATCTTTCCTTTTCTGCTTTGCTTTTCACCTCTCTTCTTTTCACAGCTATTTGTAAGGCCTCCCCAGACAGCCATTTTGCTTTTTTGCATTTCTTTTCCATGGGGATGGTCTTGATCCCTGTCTCCTATACAATGTCACGAACCTCATTCCATAGTTCATCAGGCACTCTATCTATCAGATCTAGGCCCTTAAATCTATTTCTCACTTCCACTGTATAATCATAAGGGATTTGATTTAGGTCATACCTGAATGGTGTAGTGGTTTTCCCTACTTTCTTCAATTTAAGTGTGAATTTGGCAATAAGGAGTTCATGATCTGAGCCACAGTCAGCTCCTGGTCTTGTTTTTGCTGACTGTATAGAACTTCTCCATCTTTGACTGCAGAGAATATAATCAATCTGATTTCGGTGTTGACCATCTGGTGATGTCCATGTGTAGTCTTCTCTTGTGTTGTTGGAAGAGGGTGTCTGCTATGACCAGTGTGTTCTCTTGGCAAAACTCTATTAGCTTTTGCCCTGCTTCATTCTGTATTCCGAGGCCAAATTTGCCTGTTACTCCAGGTGTTTCTTGACTTCTTACTTTTGCATTCCAGTCTCCTATAATGAAAGAAGCAAGATTTGATGCTGTAAAGAGCAATATTGCATAAGAACCTGGAATGTTAGGTCCATGAATCAAGGCAAATTCGAAGTGATCAAACAGGAGATTGCAAGAGTGAACGTCCACATTCTAAGAATCAGCAAACGAAAATGGACTGGAATGGGTGAATTTAACTCAGATGACCATTGTATCTACTACTGCGGGCAGGAATCCGTCAGAAGAAATGGAGTAGCCATCATGGTCAACAAAAGAGTCTGAAATGCAGTACTTGGATGCAATCTCAAAAACGACAGAATAATCTCTGTTCGTTTCCAAGGCAAATCATTCAGTATCACAGTAGTCCAAGTCAATGCCCCAACCAGTAAAGCTGAAGAAGCTGAAGTTGAATGGTTCTATGAAGACCTACAAGACCTTTTAGAACTAACACCCTCCACCCCTGCCCAAAAAAAGATGGATATCTATAAAAAATGTTAAATCAGCAATTTATATCTTTTCCCAAGAGAGATACCTTTTAATGCTTTTCTTCATTCAAATTTTGTGTATTGGGTTATGTAAACCAAACCAGATTAAAAACCGAAATTCCATAGTTGGCAAGATAAGTCTGCAAATATGGTCTCTTCATGTTAAAATGAAGTAGCAACCCATTTCTGATTTGAACACCTTCTGGGTTACTTTTTCTAAATTATTTACTTGGCTGCTCTAGGTCTCGGCTGCGGCACATGGGATCTTTAGTTACGGCATGTGAGCGCTTAGGTGTGGCGTGTGGCATCTGGTTCCCTGGCCAGAGATCAAGCCTGGCCCCCTTGCCTTGGGAGCATGGTGTCTTAGCTACTGGACTACCAGGGAAGTTCCTTGCAGGGATTTATATCAGTGTTTGCCTTCCTTAGGATGCAAATTCAGTATTAGTATTGGAAATCGATTGTAAGCTATAGTACACTTACTCAAGTCAGAATAAAGTAAAGCACTGTGGACTGAAGTTGGCTAAGCTGCAGATACTTACAGAGCTAGCAGTAACACACAGTGAACAGTCGTCATTTTAGTAAAAGAGGAAAAGGAAGAGCTATTTTGAGTTTAGGCATGAGGCTCTAAAGAAGTAGCCCACAGGTGGTACAGAACCTGGGAGACCTCTGGAATATTCTTTTGGCTTCTTAGGTTTTCTTTGATGTTGATTCTCTTCAGTTCTTCAACTGATCATAATAGACCAAGCTTCTGGTTTATACCAGGTGAAGCAACCATTTCTGCTTTCATCCCTTAGATATCTTTGGCCATTTACTTGGCTTCAAGGAATTTAGATGGCTCAACTCTAGGCTTCAATACTGCCATTTCTTGGTTCTGAGTGCTTTGGAAGTGGTCAATTCAGACACTCTTTCATAGAAGCTCTTTCTTGTAACAGTTTGCATGGTCAGTACTAGATTGGAAATCTAACATCTCTGCATAACACAGTGAGGAGAAATTCTTAAATTACTATGAATTCAAATAAAAACGTAGGGCCGTGGAACAGAAAACAGTAGCAACATCTGTATCAAATGATTTTATCCACTCTAAAATGTCTTTTAGATATTTTCTATAAAAATTTTAAGATCCTCTTGGAAGAACTGAGTTATCTAATTTCTCTTCAGCAAGTGGCAGGATGAAATAATTGATATTTTCTAGGGCAATTTATTCCTAGTTTTCATAAGCTGTTTACACACTGTTACTCTTAAAAGACTGCATAATTCAGTGGTCCTTTAGGAAACTGCAAAGCCTGCGATGCTTAACATATGTCCATAAAGGTATTGACACCCTCACACAGCAAGTGGAACCAAATTCCCCTCTCATAAGTGTCACTAGAATCAATGACTTGCCTGAAGTGAAGTAGTGAAGTGAAAAGTCTCCTAGTTGTGTCTGCCTCTTTGCGACCCCATGGACTGTAGCCTGCTGGGCTCCTCTGTCCATGGAATTCTCCAGGCAAGAATACTGGAGTGGGCTGCTATGCCCTCCTCCAGGGAATCTTCCCGACCCAGGGATCGAACCCTGGTCTCTTTCATTGCAGGCAGATTCTCTACCATCTGAGCCACCAGGGAAGCCCATTGACTTGCCTATAACAAGTAAACTAAAGCAGAAGTGATGGTGTGTGAATTCTGAGACTAGGTCATCAAAGGCACTGGGCTTTGTCCTGGCCTCCTTTCATATCACTTGCTTTGGGAGAAGCCAGGTGCTGTGTCTCGGGTGGCCTTACGAAGGCTCATGCGGTGAGAAACTGAAGCCTTTAGCCAACATCCAGCAAGAAGCTGAGGCCTCCTGCCGATAGCCGTGTGACTGAGCCATAGCAAGTGGACCCTTCAACTCCAGTCCAGTCTCCAGAAGATTCCTAATTTGATTTATGTTCTGACGGTGACCTCAGTAGATACTGAGCCACTCAGCTAAAGTGCTCCCAAACTCCCCATCAGCAAACACTTTGAGGTGATAAATGATTGTTGTTTTGAAGCTACTACTCCTTGGGTAATTTGTTACGTAACAATAGCTAGCTAATAGAAGTGTAGAGACTACTCTGTAATGGCAAAAGTGTGTCTCTTCCAGTTAGAGTTTCACCTGAAAGAAAAATTTTGTACTTTAACAGGTGGTAATTTGATAGGTTGCAAACACTCTTGGTTTTTATGCTTTGGAAAGGAAAAGGCTCCCTGGTCCCTGACACTTCCTCCTACACTGGCATGGATGCGGTTATACTCCTTGTCCTCAGTCCTTAAATATCTGTGTGTTGCTAAAAAAGTTGCATTTTATCAGAAACAGGATTTGAGTTGTGCATATTTGAGAAGTTTTGTGAAGAAATGAGAGCAAAATATGAAATTTGTTTACATTTGTGGTACGAATGTTCTAGCTTTCCCAGAAAAAGAAGTACCAAGTTTCTGTCAGAAAGGACTTCTTTTTTTGTAATTTTTTAAAGAGAAAAATAGAACCTGCTTAGAACCATTTTCAGGTGAGATTTTTAAAATGATTTGGCCAAATGCCATATGTTTGTAGGAAAAAAACAATAGCAATAGTTTAAGGTCCTACATTCTCCTTTATAAATTCTGTTGAAAAGCTACTATTTTAGCTAAGGTGCCATTGTTCTTGAAGAGATTAGCAAGCAAGTATGTATAAAAACTTTTCAACATAATGAAGCTTTTTGAGTATTAAAACTTTAGTTTCACTGCAGGGATAAGTCTGAAAGTATTTAAAACATTTATTTGAAGGTCCTATTGTTCAATTAAGCTGTATATCTCTTTCCTTCGTTTCTTTCTTCCTTTCTCTCTCTTTCTTTCACATTAATGATAAAGATCTTAGAGATGACTTGATTGCCATGAAGACAAGTGATGTGATGTATTTTTTATTGGAAATATTTTAAGTCACATGGGGCTTCCTTATGTGCCATAAATTCTTGCCTGGAGAATCCCATGGACAGAGGAGGCTGGCAGGCTGTAGGGTCCCAAAGAGTCGAACACGACTGAATTCACTTAGCATAGCATACGTGCCATGTTAACAAAACAAGCTGCTATCAATTATTTTTTTTCTTTAAGATGTCATATATGTGCCACATTACAGTAACCTTTGTGGTTTTGAGTTTTCACTCAAGCCAAAGGCATAGCAACCTTCAGTTAGAACTTGACCTTTCGGAATTAAAGTTTTGTCCTAATTTGGATTTTTTTCTCTTTCTGTCACAAAGAAATGGCTTGTTTTATCATGAAAGCTGAGAGAAGCATTAGTTTGGCAAATACTGTCTCCCTGGCTTCTGTGGAATGCATGTCTGACAGAAATAGTTGTTATTCGTGTGTGCGTTGAGATGAAGCGCTCCATTGCTTTCCTCAGTCTCTCAAAGTGGCCTTTAGCAAGGCTTTTGACCCATTTTGTTTCCTCCCTTTTGCTTCTTTGGGGGTGACTTTCAGAAGTCACTGAAATTTGACTCAGTCTGTTCCGCTCGCTTTTGCATGAATCACTGATTACCTCAGAGTAGTCAGTCGGCAAGGTTTCCCAAGAGCTATTCGCTTTTCTGGTAAACATTCATGACGCAGATGTGCCAGGTCTAAGAGCCTCAAACCCGCCAACTGAGGACTTTGAAACTGTGCCACTAAATATATTAATTTTTGAAAAACAAATGTAACATGGTCTTTAAGAAAATATTATGTCTCTTTCTTTGAGATTAAGGATGAACCCCAGCTGCCTCTGCCAGAGATGCTGTAATAATGTCCCAATTTGCCCTCAGATGACTGAGTTGTGTATTCCACAGTTTATTATCTTTCCTTCTACGAGTTATCCTCAGAAACCTCACATAGTAAAATATTGGGAGGAATATATTTTAAAAGGAGAACAAATGAAGACACTATGAAACAGTTCATATTGAATGCATAAAATAAATACTGTAAAAAAAAAGGCCTAGAGCAAGTTATTGGCAGCAATATTTTAATGATGCATTTATTTAATAGAAATATCCATCATGATAGCTGATGCTTATGTTATGTTATGATGTTTATGTTAAATTAAATTAGAATGGCATGAAACATATTTGCTTATTTCCTTTATTTATAGAAAGTAATTGGAGAAGATGCCCTCAGAGTCTTTTTGTTGCTCCACAAAAGAAATTCTTGCAACTTAGCAGGGAGCAGGGTTATTCTTCCTTAGCAAACAGCTCTCCTGTAAATTGGATGTTATCAAACAGCTCATCAGTGGTTGTAAAGTAATTAACCTCCAATTAAAATAAATTTATATTAAAAAAAGGAATGCATTTTCTTAAAAAAAAAGTCTAGGCTACTAGTCAGCAACCTTATTTAAACGTGTTTTAATCCAACATTTAAATGAGCTATTCAACTTTAACTATCATTGATAAATAATGGAAATATTTATGTATGGAAGTTGACATTTTAGCATTCATAGATCACTATTTTATAGAAAGGAATACTATGAATAATATTTTAAATAATGCTTCCATCCCTGTATACCTTTGCCCTGAAAAGTTCCTAGAAATTGGGATTTTGCTGGTGGTCCCACAACTGGGGCTCTGCGCCCCCAGTGAAGGGGCTCGGATTCAACCCCTGATCGGGGAGCTGGGTCCTGGATGCCACAGCAAGTGTCCCCTGGGCTGCAAGGACCCAGTGCAGTCAAGTAAGGAAATAAACGTTTAAAGAAAGTTCCTAGGACTCAATCTTTAGCTCTAATAGCCAGTCTGTAACACCTTTGGCCTGCTATCCTTCTGTGGTCTTTCTATATGTCGCCATTTCAAACCTTTATCAAAATCTGTGTCGAAACTGGTCATCTTACTTTGGCAACAAATTGCAGAGTGTTTCCCTAATTCTTTTACACTCTGGAAAGTAGTTTGTTCTACTTAAGGTAACTTGTTGCTCCACAAGAGAAATTCTTGGCAACTTAACAGGGAGCAGGGTTATTCTTCCTTAGGGTTATTCTTTCTTATCAGAGTACATTAGTTTTTTTTTTAAATATGAAAATAGACATACTTCTTTATAGAAACACAAATCAGGAAACTAAAAATTGCCGATGGTCATACGGTCCAGAGGTGATCATTTCTCACCTTGTTTTGCCTTTTATTTGCAATCCTTTCTTAAAGGTACCTATACAATTTATTATTAGAGAAAAAATAAGATTCTTTTAAACCATTGAATTCAAGACATGGTCAAACACTAGATACACTTTTTCATGTGCTACAGAGAAAGAAAACATTACCATTAAACTATTTTACAGTGCTTTTAAAATCACTTAAATGTTTTATTTTATACCTTTATTGAAAGAGCTTATTAGTTGGACACAACTAGTAGATATCATTTTATGATTTAGCCTTTTTGTGCTTTCACACTAGGGAAAATATAAGAGAAATAAATTTGGTAAAACAGTTTTAAAACGTCTTCAAATGCCTAGTCCCACATTTAAAATAGCTTTATTTTTTTCATATAAGGCATTCTTTGTGCAGTTGAGGACATTGGTGATGAAACATATTTCCAAGACTTTGACTTTTGATAGGCCTGCACAAGCAATAACAGCTATGTTATTGAAAGTGAAGTTGCTCAGTCGTATCTGACTCTTTGCGACCCCATGGACTGTAGCCTGCCAGGCTCCTCCATCCATGGGATTTTCCAGTCTAGAATACTGGAGTGGGTTGCCATTTCCTTCTCCAGGAGATCTTCCCGACCCAGGGCAGGTCTTCCACACTGTAGGCAGACAATATAAACACATATATACACACACATACATACGGGGCAGGCCCTGGCTGGTGGTGATTATAAACTGTCTCCGGATTTCAGTTATACTAAATTATGAAAAGACATGTATCTCAGAGTTGACTAAATATGGTAACCACTGTAAATATTTGAAAAAACATACAATCAAAATATTGGCAAGATTAGTAATTATTAATATTCATGGTGTATATATAAATTTATGTAGCCTACTTTCTCTATTATTAAATACTGAGGAACTTTTCAATCTTTCCTTCCAGAAGTGATTCAGCAATGAGAATGCTTCTAAATGCATGCCGTCAAATTGCTTCTAGAAAAGTGGCTCCAATTTACCGTTTTATTAGGAAAAATACTCATCCTCCATCAGGGACAATGAACATCTTCTAATCCTTGTCTTACTACTTTATATTTCTTTTAGAGTATCCCTTTGTACTGACGCTTGGTGCCGTCCTTCCTAGTATGAAAAACTGATCTCTTTATGGAAAGTAGAAAAGCCAACCAATTAATTTGTAGCTAATAGAAATGTTCAGTTGTTCCTCTTCACACTCAAGGGTATGAACCTTTTTCTTCCTTCCTTTCTCTTGTCTTTTTCTTTGCATTGTTTTT
Source organism: Capricornis sumatraensis (assembly GCF_032405125.1). Taxonomy (NCBI): domain Eukaryota; kingdom Metazoa; phylum Chordata; class Mammalia; order Artiodactyla; family Bovidae; genus Capricornis; species Capricornis sumatraensis. Next base: position 61,672,743 of record NC_091089.1, read on the forward strand.
CTTTTTTTCACTTCTAGCTTTCCTCTACATTTTTTCATCCCATAGAATCAGACATTAATGTATACTTAAGAAGCAGGTATTATTACAAGAATTTTTTCCCCACAAATATTTAAGAAAAGTGGTGAAAATTTTTTAAATGGAGTTAATTTTTATCAATACTATTATGCTTAAGACATGGCAAATAATTTTTTGGTAATTCTGAAATAAGTAAGAAGGTAGCTGTTGTCTAGGGCTGTTCAGTTGCCATGGAATTCTTCAGTTTCAGATGAAAGTGAAAGTCTTAGTCACTCAGTCATGTTTGACTCTTCGCGACCCCCATGGACCACAGCCTGCCAGACTCCTCTGCCCATGGGATTCTCCAGGCAAGAATACTGGAGTGGGTTGCTGTGCCCTCCTCCAGGGGACCTTCCCGGCCCAGGGATCGGACCTGGGTGCCCTGCATTGCAGGTGGATTCTTTACCATGTGAGCCACGAGGGAAGCTTCAAGGGAAATTCAACCTAATTAAGTCAATATGAAATCAAAGTAAATTAAAGTCATGTTAAAGGACTAAGATTTTTTTAAAAAGATTTACCAAAAGCTAAAAATGGCTGAAAAATAAGGTAAGACTCTTGAGAGTCCCTTCTACTGCAAGGAGATCAAATCAGTCCATCCCAAAGGAAATCAGTCCTGAATATTCATTGGAAGGACTGATGCTGAAGCTGAAAGTCCAATACTTTGGCCACCTGATGTGAAGGACTGACTTATTTGAAAAGACCCTGATGCTGGGAAAGATTGAGGGCGGGAGGAGAAGGGGTTGACAGAGGATGAGATGGTTGGATGGCACCACCGACTCAATGGACATGAGTTTGAGCAAGCTCCGGGAGTTGGTGATGGACAGGGAAGCCTGTCATGCTTCAGTCCATGGGGTCACAAAGAGTCGAACCCAACTGAGTGACTGAACTGAAGGTAAGACTGTCTCTACAAATTGTCTCTATATTAATTGCAAATGACAGGAAAACAATACACCTAGTGTACTGTACACAAACACACAGACACATCTCCCCCCACTCCAATACTTGGCTCTGTTTTCAGAATCAGGGAAGGTGATAACACAGCAACCTGGGAGTATCAAATACATTTCAAGTGGTAAAATGAATCCCTAACGGCATGTATACATGGAGTACAACATATTATAATCTGAAATAAATCACTGTATAAACTCTGGCAAGTAAAGAATCGGGCACAATCTTTTGTGTGTGGGCTATCACCTCAGTTGTGTCTGACTCGCTGTGACCCTGTGGACTATAGCCTGCGAGGCTCCCCTGTCCCTGAGATTCTCCAGACAAGAAAACTCTAACCATGTTGCTCACAGTGAGAACTCTGGAGGTGGGTCTGCATTCAGATACAGGGTCAACCCTCAGTGACCCTGGGCATGACATGTGATCTGTTAAGGCCTCAGGCTTTTCACGTATGCAGAGACCGGGCCAGCATCCCAACAGGGTAACTGGAAAGGTTGATTCTAATGTTTTATACACAGCACTCATTTCAGTGGCCTGTACATAAGAAATGTTCAACTGCTGTGTCTTAACAGAGTGATGGTTATATCATATTAATAATGGAAATATGGGGATGGTGGAATGGGTGTCCCTTCTTGTTTTCTGAGGAAGGTAGCTTGTGTTACGTGTGGTGCTGATATATTTACAGGAACTCTGTAGACCATGAGTGGTCCTACAAATGTGTACTTTGGAAATTCACAGAACCCCATTTCTGCTTTAGTTAGACATTCTGGCAGTATTCCAGACTTGTTTGCTTGGGGACATGCTCACCTGATAACAAATGTAGTTGATCAAATAACCTATTCCTTACATAAAAGACATGCACACGAGAACCTGGCTAGAAAATTGCTTAAATTAAAAAAAAAAAAAAACACCTTAAATTGCTTGCAGCAAAGCTATCAAAAAAAAAAATAGTTGAAAGAAATGAAGTTATTGTTAACTGGTGGGAAAGTTGAGAAGGGATAGGTTGGGAGTTTGGGATTGACATGTACTCACTGGTGTGTTTAAAATAGGTAACCAACAAGGACCTACTGTATAGCAGAGGGACCTGTCCTCAATGTTTCGTAATAATCTAAATGGGAAAAGCATTTAAAAAAGAATAAAAAATTAAAAACAGGACCAAGCTCTCGTTAGCGGTGCATGCGGGCTCAGTTGTGTCCGACTCTTTGCCACCCCGTGGACTGTAGCCCGCCAGGCTCCTCTGTCTGTGGCGTTCTCCAGGCAAGAATACTGGAGTGGGTTGCCATTTCTCCTCCAGAGAACCTTCCTGACCCAGGAACTGAATCCGGTCTCCTGCGTCTTCTGCACTGGCAGGCAGATTCTCTACCATTGAGCCACTTGGGAGGCCCATGCTCTTATTAGGAGACTATGGCCTCACTCAGGTTTACCAGTCAGCCATTGTTTTACCTCCTTCTGACCAATTTCAACTGCTCTAACAGAAGTTATAGCTACAAATGAGGTGGATACTTAAAATTATATTATATTCTAAAAAAAAAAACAGTTGAAGGGAGTTATATGTAAGGAGACTTGGATGAAGGAAATATAGTTCATTCATTCTTGTAGGTTTGAGATTTACTAGGTCTGTGCGAGCATGCTACGTTGCTTTAGTCATGCCTGGTTCTTTGTGGCCCTGTGGACTGTAGCCCACAAGGCTCCTCTGTCCATGGGATTTCCCAGCAAGAATACTGGAGTGGGTTGCCATGCCCTCATCCAGGGGATCTTTCTGACCCAGGGATCAGCCTCTTGTCTCCCGTGGCTCCTGCATTGTAGGTGGCTTCTCTACCACTGAGCCAGGTCTGTGGATATCAACAAATTGTCCTGATAAACCATGAAGATTCTCCATGGATGGAGGATTTTTTTTTTGTTTTTTTCATCACTTGTAGCTCTTTTGCCATTAGGTCCAAATTTATTGCCTCAAGAAAGGAACAGCACAGACTGTCTAGGACCTGGAAATAACTGCTCAGTGTTGAGTTTAAAAGCAATTTTGTAAAGTCTACAGTAGGGCTATCACCTTGACAGCCTAGATTACAAGAGAGGAAAAAAGATTTCTCTTAATTGATTTTCATAGGTCAATTCAAAGTGTAAATGAATCAGCATAGAGAAAACTATGGAGTAGATAAGATGAGGATGTTACATGAGAGAAGTTTTTGCTACACTGGAAAAGAAAGTATTTCCTGTCCTGGAAGGACTAGCCTGAAAGATAGATTGAACAAACCAGGGGTCCTAAATCACCTAAGGGTATCCTAATTCTTACTCAAGAATCAAAATTTCTAGGGGAGAAGTGAAAAAGAAACATCCAGATCGGTTATGAGAAATACATGGTATTGCTGTTTGTGAACAATTTCTCTGGGTGTGGCTTCCTAGAGAAGTCCCGTGTTTCACATGGCCCCATGCTCATTATGGTGTCCCGTGTTGCCTGGAAATGGGAGACCAGCTGGAGCAGGACCTGGAATCATGCACTTGAGCATCTCATATGTTCCTACTCACTCAGCCTGGTTCTGAGAATGAAGTGAAGAGTCTCTAGGCTCCCGTGAGAGTGTGAATTCTAGAAGAAGTAGGGACGGAGTCAGCCCAGGGATCTGAGAAGAGGGGACTGCTGTGTGTACATGTGTGTGTCGGAGAGGGAGGGCGTCTGCTGGTTTAAGGGTGCAGAACCAGATATTGTGAGCCTGTGGTCGGCAGTGAACAAGACAGCCTGGGCAGACACACAAGGAGGGCGTGGAGAATGAGAAGAGAAAAGTCCGATCCAGGACCCTGGAGAACACAAATGTGGAAGGGCTGTGAAGTCACACACAGACGCTAAAGTTGTAGAGGATTTAGACTTAATAGAAAGGGAGTGATAAAGAGTGACATGCCCTTCAATTAAGGGAGTTTCTTCATCATCTCACAAAAGTTGAGCTTTTGTATTTTACTCCTAAACATGCATTAAAGAATCCTACAAGAAACAGCGTCACAAAACCTGCTGATGGATTTACTCTGGGGGGATTGCTGAAGCTATTGACCATTCTCTTTGTGAAAGACAACTTGAGAAAGCATTTTAGAGTAAGTGCACAAAAGCATTATTATCTTGCCACCAGGAACCGACACATTTTCTCCTGACTCAAGAGGCATACTTGAGAGATTTTATTTTGCAGGTTCTTGTCATCTGATTTTATTAATTCATCTATTTTCTGTTATGGCAAAGTAAGGATACTGTTCATGTGATTCTCAAGGCAAGAATATCTGAGGTGGTTTGCCATTCCCTTCTCCAGTGGACCACATTTTGTCAGAACTCTCCACCATGACCCGTCCGTCTCGGGTGGCCCCACACTCCGTGGCTTGTGGCTTCATTGAGTTTCACAAGGCGACCTGAGATGGTGGGATGGCATCACCGACTCAATGGACATGAGTTTGGGAGATAGACAAACTCTGGGAGATAGCAAAGGACAGGGAAGCCTGGCGTGCTGCAGTTCACGGGATCACCAAGAGTCAGACCCGACTTAGCAACTGAACAATGACAAATTAAGGATAGTAGAAAGCTCATCCATCCTAATGCTTTTGGAAGTGTGACTTGAGACAGTTCATGTAAAGCACTTAGCGTAGTAATAGACACATTGTAAGTATTCAATTAATATTAACTACCGTATGCCTGTGTACAAAGTTATTTCATTCTGGTATTGGTTCAGAAATGCTCAGTAGATCATGGAAGGGAGTGAAAAAAATCATTATTACTGATAGAGGAGTTTTGATCTCTATAGGTAAGATATAGAGAGATCAACCCTACATAATAATCCCATCCCATGTTATTTTCATTGTTAAATCGACTGCTCTAAATGCAGGATGAAGCTCTGTTGCATCCATGATTTTATAAATGCTAGGTTTAAATTTATAGCAAAGCCTTGGCTGGGAGCTTCACCGGGGATATGAAATGGTTGCCAAATATTTCTGATTACGTCATGAGCTCTAAATAGCTTCTCCATCATAAATGACACCATTTGCCTTGATACATCCCTCCTCTCACCTCGCCTACCTTGTGAGCAATGGCATGAGATTACGCAGTAGAGAGGTGTGTGATTTGTGGCTGTTTTTCTCTGTGAAATGTTAACAGGGCCATTAAATGATAGTGGCCTCATTTAATTCACAGACAACAAGAATACATTTGTCCTGGCTCCTCACACATATTTTTTCCCTGGGATTAGACTTTCACACAAGTGATTCACCTTATGTGACAATTTATCTGACAAAGGACTGGTATCCAGGAGGCTTGAGTCATGAGTTCCTTTGTTGGCTGAAGTGAACTTTCTGGCTTGGAGTTTGTTTCTATAATCCAGCTTTCTTTGCATTTCGCTTTGGTGGTTCTATCCTCCCATGTACTTTCTGCTGGAAATAAATATGAGGGGAAAAGACCCAGTCATTGTAGCTGAAGGAAGACAAAAGGGATGAAACTGGTGTCTGAACAGTGGATTTCCCTGAATCTTGATCTCTTAACCTCTTCACTTTAATTAGATTTGATTGCTCCCTAGAGTCACTGGTCCCTTTTCAGACAAAGCAAGTTGATGATCTTTTCTTTTTTTCGCCACATCACACAGCCTGTGGGATCTTAGTTTCTTGACCAGGGATCAGACCTGCATCCTCGGCACAGGAAGCATGGACTCTTAATCACTCAACTGCCGGGGAGGTCCTGATCGACCTTCTCTTCTAGTTTGTATTCTTTGGGTCCAGAACCTGGTGGATGGTCTCTTTTCTCGCTTCACCTCCCACCATCCATCATCACCTCCAGGTCATTGCTATTTAAACCTACTTCACAAACCCTTGCTCATACATTCACAGGTCATGCCTTCCCCATGCATCCCCTTGCCCACCGTCTCACTTTGTCATCCTGTGACCCTTTGGACATCTCCATTCATTCACTGAAGACTTTGGCTGTAGGTTCTGTCTGCACCTCCAGCCTACATATGATGCCGGTCTTCTTACATTTTTGTTCATCCAGTTTGTTGGCCTCAGCTCCAGGGAATTTCTGTGCAGATTATATCAACCACCCTTTCTCATGGCCATGCACTTGGCTTTTTCTTTTTAATAAAAAATTTACACCTCTCAAATCTCAAATGCAAGCTTTCTTTTTCTCTTTGACTCCAAATTCTCACATTTCCAGCCCACATACACAATCACGAACTCAAACTTCAACCTGACCTACAATTCTTTGATTCTTCAGACTTTCTCACTCGCAATGTTTATAGCCCTTTGCCTTTGAAGGTTTTTGTTGTTGTTGTTTGTTTTGCATTTCTGTTTTGGGTTCCACTCACTATGTTGATCCATCACTATAATCCTTCCCTTGAGAAAACTCACAACTCACTCCTCTGGAGTTCTGATGGTCATATTTGCCTTGCAACACCCCCCCTTAGATGAACTCAGTCACATGATCTTTTTATGCCCACGCTTGTTCAGTGGCATTCACAGGCTTAATTTCAAGTGTTAGATGTGAAGGATTAGTTGGACTCTCAGCCCTGCCAGATAATCCAATATTCTGTCCCTTATAAGCTAAGTTTTCTCACATCCCAAGCCAAGTACTGCAAACATTCTCCTCTCTCCTTAACCTCCTATTGCCATCTATTGGGATACTGTTATACTCAAACTTATGGTTTACTCATATACTAATGAAAAAGTGATTCATCATTACATGAAATCTCCTCTATTTTCCTACTTATCTTCAAAATTATTTGTGTTTACTACTGTGTTCCTTCTTTATCTTCTGATACAATTGAGGAATTGACCTTCTTGTTTCAAAGGCCAGTCTTTAAATGTGCGTTCTGAAACTCACCTCCCCTCATCTTCTCAAGGCCTTTTACCCCTATACTCTCCCCTTTTTCTTCTGCAGGACCAGGGTTACATGCTGGACTCAGCGTGCAAATACTCTCTAAAATCTCTCCTGCTTCAGGACCAGGGTTACGTGCTGGACTCAGCGTGCAAATACTCTCTAAAATCTCTCCTGCTTAAACAAAGAAAATATCTACAAGCATACCTGCCTTTGCTCCAGATCTGCTTGCAGACATGGCTGCTAGTGGTAAAGAACCTTCCTATCAATGCAGGAGACATGAGACACAGGTTTGATCCCTGGGTTGGGAAGATCCCCTGGAGGAGGGCATGGCAACCCACTCCAGTATTCTTGCCTGGAGAATCCCATGGACAGAGGAGTCTGGCAGGCTGCAGTCCATAGGGTTGCAAAGAGTCAGATGTAACTGAAGTGACTTAGCACTCACACACAGCAAGATCTCTCAGTAGAGTTGTTTACATGTGTGAACTACACTTCCCCACCCATGCTAGTTTGGGCCCTGCTCAATGACTCCACAATTTTTATAGGTGCCCTTTATCCAACTGAGGAACTTTGGTTCTATCACTAGTTTGTTGAATGCTTACACAAGTTGTTGGATTTTGTGAAATGCTTTTTCTGCGTTAGTTGGGATGCCCGTGTTTTTCCTCTTCATTCTGTTAGTACATCATGTTCTTTTGACCCCTACTTCCTCCTGGGGACCTTCTGTTTCATTTATGATCCATATCACCACGCATCATTGGCTTGTGGGCAGAAGTGGGCAAGAAGGCTCCATCGTGGCAGGGAGATGTCTGCTCACTCAGGTGAGCCGGGATGTCTAGGAGCCTAAGGCCCATGGCTTCAGCCCCCAGCTGCCTGCCCACCTGTCTTTCAATTTTATTTATGCTTGTGGTGTGTTTGGGGAGCCCTCTTCCAAGCTCCACACTTAAGCTTGCTCCTTCTTATTTTAGAACTCCAATCTTCTTTACAGTACAGGACAGTCTCTCTGAGGACGTGATATTTGAGCGGAGAGCTGAATGACGAGAAAGAACCACCATGGGAAGCTGTGGGAACAGATTCCCAGCTACAGCCACTGGGGTGAGATCTTTGTTCTAAGCTGAGCTTGGAGACGTTTCTTCTTGGGCACTCCCTCATACGCTCTGTGCTCTTCAAGCTTGGTTTGAGGGACCTTCTTGAATCAGTCCATTCAGAAAATGAAAACCTCTTTTGCCACCAGTGAAATGAAACTGCTGGTAGTTCTTTATTGTTTTTTAATCTCTAAGTCATATCCGACTCTTGGTGACCCTATGGACTGCAGCACATCAGGCTTCCTTGTGCTTCACTATCTCCCGGAGTTTATTTACATTGATGTTCATCAAGTCAGTGATGCCATCCAACCATCTCATCCTCTGTCATCCCCTTCTCCTCCTGCCCTCAATCTTGCCCAGCATCAGGGTCTTTTCCAATGAGTCAGCTCTTCGAATCAGGTGGCCAAACTATTGGAGCTTCAGCATCAGTCCTCCCAGTGAATATTCAGGGTTGATCTCCTTTAGGATGGACTGGTTGGATCTCCTTGCAGTCCAAGGGACTCTCAAGACTCTCCTCCAGCGTCACGATTCGGAAGCAACAGCCCTTTGGCTGTCAGCCTTCTTTATGGTCCATAGGCTACTGGAAAAAACATTGTTTTGACTATTCGGAACTTTCTCAGCAAAGTGATGTAGTTCTTAGGCTTAAACATAAAAAAGGAGCATAGAGAGGGAAAAAGAGTAAGGAAATAATGTTAATTAAAGGAGAAATTAGGAGAATAATAAAAGGTGGAGGAGGGAGAGCAAGAGAGAGAGACCACACTGCGGAGAAGTGGCCACCGGCCAAGATGTCATATTGCAGGTGACGGTCGAGTCCGGCTGGAAACTCCTCTTCTTCCTAAATAAACGTGAGAATTTTTTTAAAAAAGGATTTTTTTTTTTTTTTTTTTTGCCAGTTGAGTCTTTTACAGATATGGAAAGAAATAAGTTCATTTATAATTTCTAAGCCAACGTTATGGCATTCTTTCCAATTGAAAAAAGCAGTAAAAAAAAAGTCATTGTTGCTGTGTGATTGTAAAATTTTCCAACTTGCTGAGATTATTCTCATTTCAGTTTCCCTTACTGATGAAAGCAATATCTTGAATCTAAGTTGTTCTCAGTCTGCTCAGTAGCTGATAAACAAAGAATAAAAAGGAAACAGTTGAAAGACGAATTAATCAGAGTTAAATAACCAAAATTTGAACAAAGTTTATCAAAACCTCTTCCTGTATAAAGAGAGAACTGAGGAAGAAAGTCGACTGGAACTCTTGTGGCTTTTCAACCATTAATTTTCATGATTGTGTATTGCCTTTAACTTTCAAAAGTCTAAAATTTCTTATATCCAAAATCAGTGAAATAATTAAGTAAGCTAAAGGCAAACTCAGGACAATAGGCTGAGCAAAACAAAACAAACACAAACCCCCCCTACTTTCTGATATTCACAGAATCTTTAGATTTTAAGGTTGGAAGCACCTTGACTGTTTACTAATTTTTCCTTCAGGAAGTTTATGCTGTTTCTGCTATTGAAGCAATTATCTTCACACACTGTAACAAAATGCCTCTGGTCAATCTGCTCTCTTCCTAACTCTCCCCGCCATTTTGATCATGAATTCCATTGACCTAGAGAATGTTTGCAGAGAAGGCGATGGCACCCTACTCCAGTACTCTTGCCTGGAAAATCCCCATTAGCAGCAGCAGCAGCAGCAGCAGCAGAGAATGTTCGCAGTACTCATTTCAGATACTGAACTCGCTTAAGTTCTCTGCTGCTGCTGCTGCTAAGTTGCTTTAGTCGTGCCCAACTCTGTGCGACCCCATAGACTGAAGCCCACCAGGCTCCCCCGTCCCTGGGATTCTCCAGGCAAGAACACTGGAGTGGGTTGCCATTTCCTTCTCCAGTGCCTGAAAGTGAAAAGTGAAAGTGAAGTTGCTCAGTCGTGTCCTACTCTTAGCCACCCCATGGACTGTAGCCCGCCAGGCTCCTCCATCCATGGGATTTTCCAGGCAAGAGTACTGGAGTGGGTTGCCATTCCCTTCTCTCAGGGATCTTACTGACCCAGGGATTGAACCCACATCTCCTACATTGCAGACATTGGCAGGTGGATTCTTTACCACTCGGCCAAATTACTAATGACAATGAGGGTGGCGAATAATGATGAGTGATGAGCTACACTTCAAATAATGTATTAATCAGTCTTTGTAAGTCATGTATTAAGAACAGGACATGACTGACCACAATTTCAGATTTTTCAGAATGGAAAAATCATGAGAGCGTAAGCAAGAACACTGAACTGTTCTGATTTGGGGGAACTAGTTTCTTGGGATTGGTGTCACTGCTAAATATCTGGAAGTTAGCATCTAGGGACATATTTTGAAACTCATGAAAAGCTCTATACACATAAACATTAAACATCAATAGATAATATATGTGAACTGATAGCTTCTTTCATATATTAAAGGGACAAGGCATTTGTTAAAGCATGAGTGGATCTGTAGTAAATGCTGAAAATTTCCCTATTTTGTAAAGATATCCTGTTAGGAAAGTAAATGCAATCAGTCACACATTTCCTAAAGGAGATTTTCCCTTCAAATCAATATTATCTTTCATTAGGAGGATTTTCTTTTTATCGCTATATGCATTTTCTTTCAGACACATAATTGAAATGATACTAAGAATCAATGGCAATACATGCTTTTATTTTATATGTATAATTTATAAAAGAAGACCAAGCTTTTCTTTAGTTGGAGATCACTCTTCATGTCTGATATCTATATCTGTCAAGCCTACTTTAAAAGTATAGCATCACATTATTTCCATTATTTCATTGCCTATTTCATTTTTCTCTAACTTGACTCATAAATTTTGGCCTGACTTTAATTATACAGCTTCTCATACTCCCTGCTGCTGCTGCTGCTGCTAAGTCACTTCAGTCATGTCCGACTCTGTGTGACCCCAAAGACGGCAGCCCACCAGGCTCCCCCGTCCCTGGGATTCTCTAGGCAAGAACACTGGAGTGGGTTGCCATTTCCTTCTCCAATGTGTGAAAGTGAAAAGTGAAAGGGAAGTCGCTCAGTCGTGTCTGACTCTTCGCGACCCCATGGACTGCAGCCCACCAGGCTCCTCCATCCATGGGATTTTCCAGGCAAGAGTGCTGGAGTGGGGTGCCATTGCCTTCTCTGCTCACACTCCCTACATAAAAGGAAAAACATCCTTCCATTGTGTTTCACTTGCTGGAGGCTTACAGGACCCAACTCTTGATTTTAGGGGAGCTGCTGTGGCTGCTGTGTTTATTCTTCTCTCACAGGACTCTGCTGCCACAGATCCCACCTTTAAATGTGAATTTTATCACACGTAAGCATTTAACCTCAGGATTGCCTTCTGTAAGCTCATTCAGTAGGAAAGTGACACAGTGCCACCTTCCATCAAAGCAAATGAGCTAAAACTTCATACATTCAAAGTGTCTGCTTAGACCTTTAGTTTGTAGTAGCTAGCAGAGAACTTGAGCAGGTTCAGTATCTGAAATGAGTACTGGGAACATTCTTTGGTGCTGCTACCACTAAGTCACTTCAGTCGTGTCCGACTCTGTGCGACCCCAGAGACGGCAGCCCACCAGTAGCTAGCAGAATTCCCTGTTTAATCTGCAGAACATTCACTGCTCTTACTTCGTAGCTATAATAAGCAAGAATATGTGGGACCGACTCATTTCTAGTTAGAAACCTAGAACATGTTTTCCCTATTCATCTGGTAATATGAATATCATCACTTCTTTTTAGTGTCTGAGGAAAAAAGAAAAAAAAAAAGAGAGAAGACTTCAAATAGTCAAGATGATTTAGAAGCTAAGAAACTAAGAATGTAAACTGGAGGGAAACTTGCCAAGATTGAGGAGGAGGGGGGTCAGGTAAACTTCTAAAGGGAATGCGAGGTTATCAGTTATACATCCTGGAATCAAGGTAGAATATGCCCATGGTGTGGCTTCAACATGTTCCTGATGCAGATTCTAGTGACTTGAAAAATCAGAGACTGAAATAGTGGATGCAGATGGGAGGGTATGTGCTTGGCATTTAATGGTGTTGTTGACTTACTTTAACCTGATATTTGAGGCACATAGTCAGTTCTTAGTTGTTTTTGCCCGTAGAAGGAAGCAATGATGTGGATAATCCAAAATATAATTATTTTTGGCTTTTAATGGGCATTTTTATTTATAGTATTAAAATAACTCAACATTTTCTGGAATTTGTGACTGTTCAAGTAAAATATTTTATTCACCTCTTTTGGCAAAAATAAAATTTTTTTTTTGAAGAAAGATTTATCCTCTCAGCTTTAATCCTGTTTTCCACCTCAAACATTGGAAATGCTAGGTTTGGAGTGAGTGAATGAGTGAGTGAGGTTGCTCAGTTGTGTCCGACTCTTTGCTAGGTTTGGAGAGCACTGAATTTCACTTACTTTGATTCAATCTATGAGGATATGAGAGGTTAAAATAGTACACTTCACATGAGATCTCAAGAGTTAAGGGGAAAGTTTCTCATTCAGACACCATAGAATATAAACCCCCCCACCACCCACCCTGAGGTTTGCCTCCCATTTCCAACAGAATATCTACTTCCCTAAATGTCTCTAAGGGAAATTGTTACTCAGCCCAACTCTCTGCTTCCTTCATCTTGGAAAATCTCTTGGGCTTATAAACTTGGCCTTGGCGTGGGATCACTTATCCTCTATAGTATGTTTCACAAAGACAGAATGTTTCATTCTTGACCAAAGCAGGGGTGGGAAAGCTCCCAAATTCAACCCATTTTAAGATTTCCCAATACAAACCATATGATTATCTCCATAGATGCAGAGAAGGCCTTTGACAAAATTCAACATCCATTTATGATAAAAACTCTCCAGAAAGCAGGAATAGAAGGAACATACCTCAACATAATAAAAGCTATATATGACAAACCCACAGCAAACATTATCCTCAATGGTGAAAAATTGAAAGCATTTCCCCTAAAGTCAGGAACAAGACAAGGGTGTCCACTTTCACCGCTACTATTCAACATAGTTCTGGAAGTTTTGGCCACAGCAATCAGAGCAGAAAAGAAATAAAAGGAATCCAAATTGGAAAAGAAGAAGTAAAACTCTCACTGTTTGCAGACGACATGATCCTCTACATGGAAAACCCTAAAGACTCCACCAGAAAATTACTAGAGCTCATCAATGAATATAGTAAAGTTGCAGGATATAAAATCAACACACAGAAATCCCTTGCATTTCTATACACTAATAATGAGAAAGTAGAAAAAGAAATTAAGGAAATAATTCCATTCACCATTGCAACGAAAAGAATAAAATACTTAGGAATATATCTACCCAAAGAAACTAAAGACCTATATATAGAAAACTATAAAACACTGATGAAAGAAATCAAAGAGAACACTAATAGATGGAGAAATATACCATGTTCATGGATTGGAAGAATCAATATAGTGAAAATGAGTATACTACCCAAAGCAATTTACAAATTCAACGCAATCCCTATTAAGCTACCAGCCATATTTTTCACAGAACTAGAACAAATAATTTCAAGATTTGTATGGAAATACAAAAAACCTCGAATTGCCAAAGCAATCTTGAGAAAGAAGAATGGAACTGGAGGAATCAACTTGCTTGACTTCAGGCTCTACTACAAAGCCACAGTCATCAAAACAGTATGGTACTGGCACAAAGACAGACATATAGATCAACGGAACAAAATAGAAAGCCCAGAGATAAATCCACACACATATGGACACCTTATCTTTGACAAAGGAGGCAAGAATATACAATGGAGTAAAGACAATCTCTTTAACAAGTGGTGCTGGGAAAACTGGTCAACCACTTGTAAAAGAATGAAACTAGATCACTTTCTAACACCGCACACAAAAATAAACTCAAAATGGATTAAAGATCTAAATGTAAGACCAGAAACTATAAAACTCCTAGAGGAGAACATAGGCAAAACACTCTCAGACATAAATCACAGCAGGATCCTCTATGATCCACCTCCCAGAATTCTGGAAATAAAAGCAAAAACAAACAAATGGGATCTAATTAAAATTAAAAGCTTCTGCACAACAAATGAAAATATAAGCAAGGTGAAAAGACAGCCTTCTGAATGGGAGAAAATAATAGCAAATGAAGCAACTGACAAACAACTAATCTCAAAAATATACAAGCAACTTATGCAGCTCAATTCCAGAAAAATAAACGACCCAATCCAAAAATGGGCCAAAGAACTAAATAGACATTTCTCCAAAGAAGACATACGGATGGCTAACAAACACATGAAAAGATGCTCAACATCACTCATTATCAGAGAAATGCAAATCAAAACCACAATGACGTACCACTTCACACCAGTCAGAATGGCTGCGATCCAAAAATCTGCAAGCAATAAATGCTGGAGAGGGTGTGGAGAAAAGGGAACCCTCCTACACTGTTGGTGGGAATGCAAACTAGTACAGCCACTATGGAGAACAGTGTGGAGATTCCTTAAAAAATTGCAAATAGAACTACCTTATGACCCAGCAATCCCACTGCTGGGCATACACACCGAGGAAACCAGAATTGAAAGAGACACATGTACCCCAATGTTCATCGCAGCACTGTTTATAATAGCCAGGACATGGAAACAACCTAGATGTCCACCAGCAGATGAATGGATAAGAAAGCTGTGGTACATATACACAATGGAGTATTACTCAGCCTTTAAAAAGAATTCATTTGAATCAGTTCTGATGAGATGGATGAAACTGGAGCCGATTATACAGAGTGAAGTAAGCCAGAAAGAAAAACACCAATACAGTATACTAACACATATATATGGAATTTAGAAAGATGGCAATGACGACCCTGTATGCAAGACAGGAAAAAAGACACAGCTGTGTATAACGGACTTTTGGACTCAGAGGGAGAGGGAGAGGGTGGGATGATTTTGGAGAATGGCATTCTATCATGTATACTATCATGTCAGAATTGAATCGCCAGTCTATGTCTGACGCAGGATACAGCATGCTTGGGGCTGGTGCATGGGGATGACCCACTGAGATGTTATGGGGAGGGAGGTGGGAGGGGGGTTCATGTTTGGGAATACATGTAAGAATTAAAGATTTTAAAATTTAAAAAAAAAAAAATTAAAAAAAAAAAAAAGATTTCCCAGCCTCGTTAGTTGAGATTATGATACTCTCTGGTCATTGAGAAAGTAAAATTTGGAACTTCCTTGGCATCCAGTGGTTAAGGGGGTGCAGGGACTTCCCTGGTATCCAGTGGTTAAGGGGGTGCAGGTTCGATCCCTGGTTGGAGAGCTATGATCCCACCTGCCTCGAGGCCAAAAAACCAAAACATAAAACAGAAGCAATATTGTAACAAAGTCAATAAAGACTTTAAGATTGGTGCACCTTCAAAAAAAATCTTTAAAACAAAATGAACTTTTAGCCAGATCTTTCCCAGTAATAGAACCAGTAGTATTTAAATCCATGTAAATTAAAAAAAAATAATAATAAACACCCTTGGACTGCAAGGAGATCCAACCGGTCCCACCTAAAGGAAATCCACCCTGAATATTCACTGGAAGGACTGATGCTGAAGCTGAAGCTCCAGTACTTTGGTCACCTGATGCGAAGAACTGACTCATTTGAAAAGACCCTGATGCTGGGAACGATTGAAGGCAGGAGGAGAAGGGGATGGCAGAGGATGAGATGGTTGGATGGCATTACTGACTCAATGGACATGGATTTGGGTGGACCCCGGAGTTGGTGATGGACAGGGAGGCCTGGCCTGCTTCGATTCCTGGGGTTGCAAAGAGTCGGACATGACTGAGTGACTGAACTGAACTGAACTAAATCTACATAGACTTCTGTATAAATTACCATATTATAATTTTGAGCGATAGCAGTAATTATAATGATTTGTTTGTTGTAACAAACTACTAGGGTTCTTGTGGCTCTGACCTTAAAGACTCTGCCTGCAATACAGGAGACCCAGGTTTGATCCCTGGGCTGGGAAGCTCTCCTGGAGAAGGAAATGGTAATCCACTCCAGTATTCTTGCATGGAGTATCCCATGGATGGAGGGGCCTGGTGGGCTACAGTCTCTGGGGTCACAAAAACTTGGACACAACTGAGTGACTAACACACACAACTCAAACTACTAAGTAATTTTTATTTGTTTGTTTCCTTTGTAATAAGGAGCCACGGTTCCAATCATACCTGCTGAGTTTCCTGGGCTCCCCTTCTTTGATTTCATTTTCATTTTGCATTGAGTGGGCTTTACGATGTCTATCTGGAGGGGAAAGAAAAAAATGGCTTAAGTAGAATTTTACTTTGCCTTTTTTGGTTTCAATTTAGCTTCCATAATATTTCAACAGTGTCATACCCAAGATGAGTGGAAAAGTAATTATATTTGAGGGTATATACTATTTGCCAAAAACTTTTTAATTTTTTGTATAAATTGCATAATTGTATAATTATTATAATATAATTGTACAATTATACAATTGAATAATTGTATAGTTGAATTGTATAATTGTATAATTGAACAATTGAATTGTATAAATGTAAACCGATGACTAAAGTTTATTATTTCCCCTTTATAGATAAGGAAACTGAGGCTTTAAGAGCTAAAGTAACTTACTTAGGGCCACAGAGCCTGTGAGCAAAAAGAGTGAGGATTTTTTCTAAGACAGCCTGAGTCAGTTAGATATGTTTTGATGACTGCATTGGGACAGTGCAGATGGTAGAGGCCAGAACCCAGAATCCTGTCACTGAGAGGCTGGGGCCTCTTGCTGGGGTCAACACACAGGGGGATAGGGCCAGAAAGAGGTGTGATCCAGCAGGCAGAACACCAAAACGGGAGGCCAGTTTGAGTCGGGCCCAGGGTGTGGACCATGTGGCTCAGCAGGTGAGCGGCAGAGCCAGCCCAACGGCAGGGTGTAAGGACCTTCCCTTCCTCATCGGCGAGCGTGGAGTCGGGGCTGCTCACACTGCCATGCAGTTTCTCTGAGACAGGGAGGAATTTCAGGGCGGTCTGTGAGGAGGCAGCATGCCGTACCATCGGATGACTGTTGGACTGTTGCCCTAAATCCTGAAGGCTAGCTCACATGGCAGATAAAAAGGGCAGGAGGCAAGCCAGAAATTGAGTTATCAGTGCAGAGAACTGGGATGCAAAGAAAAAAGAGTCCATCATCAACAACAGCGATTTGACAGAGGGTTTCAGAATCGCTTTCTGAAGCCCTCTTGCCTGAGCTGAGGCTTGTCCTCAAACCTGGGATGCAGCTGGTCCTACATGTGGGCTGTACAAGTGTGTGAAAGAGATGACAGAAGGAGGGAGCTACAGGAATCAGGACGCTGGACCCTGACGCGTGAGGGAAGAGAAAGTCAGCACTGAATAAAAATAGCTTTTAATCACTGCCTTGCAACTCAGTTAGTTATCTGTTCAGACGATGTGGAGGGGCCAACACTGAAGTTTGGCCTCTGCACTGTTTCCAAGGAAGATTCAGCGTCTACTCAGACACCTTGCTATGTGCTTTTCAGTTCAGTGCAGGCGCTCAGCCGTGTCCGACTCTTTGCGACCCCATGAATTGCAGCACGCCAGGCCTCCCTGTCCATCACCAACTCCCGGAGTTCACGCAGACTCACGTCCGTCGTGTCGGTGATGCCATCCAGCCATCTCATCCTCGGTCGTCCCCTTCTCCTCCTGCCCCTAATCCCTCCCAGCATCAGAGTCTTTTCCAATGAGTCAACTCTTCGCATGAGGTGGCCAAAGTACTGGAGTTTCAGCTTTAGCATCAGTCCTTCCAAAGAAATCCCAGGGCTGATCTCCTTCAGAATGGACCGGTTGGATCTCCTTGCAGTCCAAGGGACTCTCAAGAGTCTTCTCCAACACCACAGTTCAAAAGCATCAATTCTTCGGCGCTCAGCCTTCTTCACAGTCCAACTCTCACATCCATACATGACTATTGGAAAAACCATAGCCTTGACTAGATGGACCTTTGTTGGCAAAGTAATGTGTCTGCTTTTGAATATGCTCTCTAGGTTGGTCATAACTTTCCCAAGCAAAAGATCAGAAGTAAGATTCTTGACTCCCCTTCCCAAGGGAATTGTGGCAATGCATTTAACTTGCTTCATGAATATGTAGGGAAACTAAACCTAGTCGCGTACATGCTTGATGGTGGACTTAAGCATTAGAGAAGAGGAAGATTAAACAAAACAGATGGTTAAATTTGTTCAAAAAGACTGAAACCAAGAGCACTGCAGGCTGTGGTTGTCCGCACCTGTTTGCAATTCAGAAAGAGCATCAAGGGGGTAGACAGGGAAATTTTATGCTGAAATCACAGCTTGGTAAAAGTTAGACAGCCTGAACACTACAGATATAATTAAAACCCACATGCCGTGGATGTTTAAAACCTATCCAGTAAGTACCAAAACATTGTTATACCATTGTTACACCATCCACTTACACCAAACTGAGTCATCACTTTCTTGTTTTCCTGCTAACAGTATGTTCTATGCTTAATGAGTCATGTCTAGCCTTGCTTTGTTCAGCTGAACAGAATAAAACATTATGAATTTTTAATATTTTCATGTTAATTACTTTCTCAATTGTATACCCCAATATGCTTGTGAAGAACTTTAACACCTCAAGTAGCCTTTGAATGTTCCTTATTTAATTATAATTGAAACATTACACAGACAGGATAATGGGTTGCTTATGATGAATGTTTCATGGCAAACCCGGCAGAGGGATTAATGATTGTATTTATGATGCCTAAGGAAAGACTGGGGCTTGTCTGGTGGCTCAGTGGTAAAGAATCCTCCCGCAGTGCAGGAGACATGGGTTTGACCCCTGGGTTGGGAAGATCCCCGAGAAGAGGGCATGGCAACCCACTCCAGTATTCTTGCCTGGAGAATCTCGTGGACAGAGGAGCCTGGTGGGCTACAGCTTATAGGGTTGCAAAGTGTCAGACACGACTGAAGTGACTTAGCATGCACACAAGGAAAGATCTCCTGGAACTCCAGGAAGAGATACAATTACCGACCTCAACTAAGGAAGGCATATTTCCTGGAAGGCAGAAGTGTTGGGGTGAGTTAACCCATTTTGCTCTTTGGAAAGAAAGAAAACACCAGTTCTGCCACCAGGAATTTCTTTGTTTTTTGGAGGCCACCATGCAAACTGAGAAACTTATAAATTTGATTATGGAAATAATCTGGGGTTTCTAACATCACTTTTGTTGAGGCAAGATATTTTAGAGATTTTCATACTGTTGGGCTCTATCTACCTTTCTCCAGCTATGTAAACTGGGCTATCCACACTCCTTATTGCCAATGTTCATCTTTTGGAAAATGTTTGGAGAAAATATATATCTCAGGGAAATTATGAAGATTCTATTGGCTCAATCACTGAGTGTTTTATGCTGTCTTAAAGTCACCAGAAGTGCTCAGCAGATTTTTGGCATTTTCAAAATTATTACTGTAATCATCATTAAAGTCATGCATACAATCAGGCCATCTTATCCCCTGGTTTCCACATCTGCATATTCAACCAATTGCAAATGAACTGTGCTCTGCCATTTTATATAAGGGACTTGAGCACCAGTGAACTTTGGTATTGATAGCGCAGTTGGTAAAGATTCTGCCTGCAATACAGGGGACCCCGGTTCAATTCATGGGTTGGGAAGATCCCCTGGAGAAGGGAAAGGCTACCCACTCCAGTATTCTGGCCTAGAGAATTTCGTGGACTTTATAGTCCGTGGGGTCGCAAAGAGTCGGATACGATTGAGCAACTTTCGCTTGGGTACTGGAACCAGTTCCCCGTGGAAACCAAGCGATGATGGTGTGTTCTATGACTGCATTCAAGTACCTCTTCCATTCTAGGCTCTCATTTTCTGGAATGTAAAATTTATGACTTTGTCATTTCTTTGGAACTTTTAGCTCTCCAAAGGAAAGCAAAACAATTAAAAATTTAAAAAGGTATGAACTTTGTATGGAAGTAGAGCATAAGCCTCATGAAGGCATATTCTTTGGATCTCTCGATGCTAAACGTTGTATATCACACTCTCAGGGGATGCTGCTGACGACGACAATGCTGTTGCTCCCCTGGGTCCTATCCTGTGACGTCTTTGATTACTTCACATTTATTTGTTTTCCTTGACTTGGAAGAACCAAAATACAATTCTGTTACAGAATAGCAGTGGAATCAATTATCGTATAAATTCAGTGTCTGAGTCTTACAATCATAATTACCATTGAAAACAAATATTTGAGCTGTCCTGTCTTGTGTGTAAGAGACTTTGTTTTTTACTAAGTAGCAACTTTTAAGTTTCAGTAAGTTAACTCAAAATGTAAAATATTGCTCAAAAGGTATTTTGACCTTAAAATATGTATGCAAGCTAAGATGGCTTAATTTTTTTCTCCAGCAGAAGGGGCATATAAGACAATGTCTGTGAACAAAAAGCACCATAACAAGAGTTTTCAAAGGGCATGCACATTTTTCATGCACATTTGAACCACCAGTTTAATCAAATGAATGCATAATCAGTAAGCAATGTGCTGACACAAATAGGGAGGCACAAAATAGCCTTAGGGCAGTAGCCAAGAGTCGAATTCTCGGTGCTCCTACAAGGTTAAAGTATCAGATTCAGCATACTAACTTTCCCTAAACTGACTTAATTGTGGATTGAATGTTTGTGAGGAATAAATTATTGTTGTTCATAAATTACATAGCTTTTGGTGTTTTGTTATAACATCCTGAGCTGACTAAGGCAGACTTCATAAATTTGGTAACCACTGGCAATGGAGGAACCAATTTTTAAGTCTCCAGAAGTTTTTGTTGGTAGGATGGACTCTCCAACATATAAAATATAATAACATCTTTGTGTTATTTGTGGGACTCTAGGTAAACTCAAATTTGTACTGCCAAGGCTTATCCCATACCTGATAGAAGGATTCTGGATTTCTAGGTGGAAAATTACCTTTGAGTGCTTCACTATAACCAAAGGTAGAGTGAGCAAACACTGACTTTTATTTAACTAGGGTTTATCATTTATTTAACTAGAGCATTTGTATCACTATACCTTACTCAACGAAACTATGGACATAATATTCTCTTCTAAAAGAACACATTGAGAAGACCCTCGATACTTACACATGCAAATTTAGGTAAATTCAACAAGTTTAATTATATAAAAGCCAAGAAAAGTCAAAATTAAATAATAGGACCTGGGGAGTTCCAGGGCTTTTACAGAATTTTAGTTCACTGATTTTCATTTTCCTTGGAAACTACCTTTTTCTCAATTGCAACTTCAGAACTCTCGAGTACAAAATTTCTTTTCCTTTACTTTTACGTCATCACTGCTTTTCCAAGTTCATCTTAAGCCAGAGATTCTAGTTTGGCCTCTTGGGCTTGGCCTTTGGAGGTGCTAGGAGGAAAGAGCAATTTTGAAAGTTTAAAGAGCTTAAAACCCAGTACTGAGAATTTTCAAGAAAAAGTCAGTCATTGCTACAGACCTTGGGTTGTTTGACTACCACGCATGATGGATTTTCCAGGGTAGTTCCAATTTCGAGACTGTACTTTGTAGCTTAAAACTTCTTTCCTATGTTTCCCCATTTCCTTTGTTAGTACTATGCTGTCAAAGCCTGATAAAGGTATTATTAAAACAATTTTAGTGGTTAACCCTGATAACATTTCTGATGACAAGAGTTTTGCTAGAACCCAGAGCATAAGAACTTTTCAGCAATTTGTTTTCTTTCAGATGCCAGAGCATTCCAGTTTGACACATTGAGGCTTGAATGAAAGTTCAGTTGGTTACAGTTAAAGAATTCATTTTTTCTTTGACTTCCTAAAGCTTAGATTTCTAAATATGCCCCTAACCTCTTGGAAGAAAAAAATGAGAAAGTCCAGTATTATAGACTTGATAAAAAGAAAGTAGATAAATGATTTGTCATTGTACTTAAAGCTGGAAAAGATCTTAGGAATTCGAGTTCAAACTCATAAAGTGAATTTGTTTTCTTACTTATAAGTGGTTTATCATAAATAGAATAAAAAATGAATGAAATCACTACTTTTCAGGGGTATGTAGTGCTCTGACCTACACAGTTTATTTTAGTAATCAAAAATAGAATGCATACTTCTCAAACATGACCTCAGCTGGGTTGAGAGAAAATGTGAAGTGAAAAGCAAACACCGTATTTTAAAGATCATTTCCTTATTCGTGAAAGCTGCATCAGGAAACAGCGTATGCAACAAACAGGATATGGCTTTCAACTAGAGTACACATATTTGAGTGGCTTTTCTCTCTCTGACTGAATCAGAACTTTTAAAGCTTCTGTCATCTGTGCTTAAAATATTTAAAAGAATTGTAAACATAAAATGTTAACTCTCTTCTCATTCTATTTAGGATATCATGGAATGAGAAGAGACCCATCTAGGAACGCTGAGTCAGAGCACAGTTTCAGTAATTTGCCTCTGCAGTGTTAGCAGCAACTCTTAGGCACTGATTCTTACTTCTGTCCTATTTATGACTGTGCAGAATCCATTTATCACTTATGCCACCTGCATACTTTTTGTTTTTTCATTCTCCTTTGTCCCAGGAGTCTGTCATCCTTAAGCTGGAATGCCTTTTGGTTGGATAGGTCCTCTCTTAAAATGATCTTATTCAAAACAGCATTTCACTTTCCTTTCAAAGCAGTGTCTTCTTTCCTTCCTTCCTTCCCTCCCTCTCCCTCTCTTTTTCTCCTTTTCCCTCTTTCTTTCTGAGCTGTGAGTAAGCTAGATATTAGAAAATTGTTCTTATTAAATTAATGTTAAAATGAAATGTGAATGACACATCATTTACCTAGCTGTTCTCTCTTCAAAAGGTTTTTCTCTAATAAAATATAATTATAAACAGAATTTTGGGTAGAAATCTTGGGATGGAAGCTTTTAAGTGACACTGCTTAGTTTTCAGCTAATATTTAGTGTTGACGCTGAGAGCGCCAAGTCACTTTGGCAATCTTCAGAAAGCGCTGTCCTTCCTTCCCCATCTCCTCACGGCTGCCTTAGCCTTTCTCAGATGCTAATTAAAGCGGAAGAGCCTATGTAAGAGCTGTCCAGAGGAAAATAAGTATGACTTGGAACTTTAGTCTCTTTTTCAGCCTTGTTTACTTGGGAATAAATATACTGTATAGGTAAGATATTCTCTATACAGTCAACAAAAACAAGACCGGGAGCTGACTGTGGCTCAGATCGTGAACTCCTTATTGCCAAATTCAGACTTAAACTGAAGAAAGTAGGGAAAACCGCTAGACCATTCAGGTATGACCTAAATCAAATCCCTTATGATTATACAGTGGAAGTGAGAAATAGATTTAAGGGCCTAGATCTGATAGATAGAGTGCCTGATGAACTATGGACTGAGGTTCATGACATTGTCCAGGAGACAGGGATCAAGATCATCCCCATGGAAAAGAAATGCAAACAAGCAAAATGGCTGTCTGGGGAGGCCTTACAAATAGCTGTGAAAAGAAGAGAGGTGAAAGCAAAGGAGCAAAGGAAAGATATAAGCATCTGAAAGCAGAGTTCCAAAGAATAGCAAGAAGAGATAAGAAAGCCTTCTTCAGTGATCAATGCAAAGAAATAGAGGAAAACAACAGAATGGGAAAGACTAGAGATCTCTTCAAGAAAATTAGAGATACCAAGGGAACATTTCATGCAAAGATGGGCTCGATATAAGACAGAAATGGTCTGGACCTAACAGAAGCAGAAGATATTAAGAAGAGGTGGCAAGAATACACGGAAGAACTGTACGAAAAAGATCTTCATGACCCAGATAATCATGATGATGTGATCACTAATCTAGAGTCAGACATCTTGGAATGTGAAGTCAAATGGGCCTTAGAAAGCATCACTACGAACAAAGCTACTGGAGGTGATGGAATTCCAGTTGAGCTGTTTTAAATCCTGAAAGATGATGCTGTGAAAGTGCTGCACTCAATATGCCAGCAAGTTTGGAAAACTCAGCAGTGGCCACAGGACTGGAAAAGGTCAGTTTTCATTCCAATTCCAAAGAAAGGCAATGCCAAAGAATGCTCAAACTACCACACAATTGCACTCATCTCACATGTTAGTAAAGTAATGCTCAAAATTCTCCAAGCCAGACTTCAGCAATACATGAACCATGAACTCCCTGATGTTCAAGCTGGATTTAGAAAAGGCAGAGGCACCAGAGATCAAATTGCCAACATCCGCTGGATCATGAAAAAAGCAAGAGAGTTCCAGAAAAACATCTATTTCTGCTTTATTGACTATGCCAAAGCGTTTGACTGTGTGGATCACAATAAACTGTGGAAAATTCTGAAAGAGATGGGAATACCAGACCACCTGACCTGCCTCTTGAGTAATCTGTATGCAGGTCAGGAAGCAACAGTTCGAACTGGACATGGAATAACAGACTGGTTCCAAATAGGAAAAGGAGTACGTCAAGGCTGTATATTGTCACCCTGCTTATTTAACTTCTATGCAGAGTACATCATGAGAAATGCTGGACTGGAAGAAACAAAAGCTGGAATCAAGATTGCTGGGAGGAATATGAATCACCTCAGATATGCAGATGACACCACCCTTCTGGCAGAAAGTGAAGAGGAGCTAAAAAGCCTCTTGATGAAAGTGAAAGTGGAAAGTGAAAAAGTTGGCTTAAAGCTCAACATTCAGAAAACGAAGATCATGGCATCCAGTCCCATCACTTCATGGGAAATAGATGGGGAATCAGTGGAAACAGTGTCAGACTTTATTTTTTGGGGCTCCAAAATCACTGCAGATGGTGACTGCAGCCATGAAATTAAAAGGCGCTTGCTCCTTGGAAGAAAAGTTATGACCAACCTAGACAGTATATTCAAAAGCAGAGACATTACTTTGCCGACTAAGGTCCGCCTAGTCAAGGCTATGGTTTTTCCAGTGGTCATGTATGGATGCGAGAGTTGGACTGTGAAGAAGGCTGAGCACCGAAGAATTGATGCTTTTGAACTGTGGTGTTGGAGAAGACTCTTGAGAGTCCCTTGGACTACAAGGAGATCCAACCAGTCCATTCTGAAGGAGATCAGCCCTGGGATTTCTTTGGAAGGAATGATGCTAAAACTGAAACTCCAGTACTTTGGACACCTCATGCAAAGAGTTGACTCACTGGAAAAGACTCTGATGCTGGGAGGGATTGGGGGCAGGAGGAGAAGTGGACGACCGAGGATGAGATGGCTGGATGGCATCACGGACTCGATGGACGTGAGTTGGGTGAACTCTGCGAGATGGAGATGGACAGGGAGGCCTGGTGTGCTGCGATTCATGGGGTCGCAAAGAGTCGGACACGACTGCGCGACTGAACTGAACTGAGGACACTCTCTGCTGTAACCAATAGGACGTTCTTTGGTTGAAAGAAAGTCCCGACTACTAAAAAGTCCTGACTACTAACGCTTATTAAGTGAAGAACATATTATCTCACACCGAAGAATTGATGCATGATGAAGAATTGATGCTTTTGAACTGTGGTGTTGGAGAAGACTCTTGAGAGTCCCTTAGACTGCAAGGAGATCCAACCAGTCTATCCTAAAGGAAATCAGTCCTGAATTTTCTTTGGAAGGACTGATGCTGAAGCTGAAGCTCCAATACTTTGGCCACCTGATGCAAAGAGCTGACTTGTTTGAAAAGACCCTGATGCTGGGAAAGATTGAATGCAGGAGGAGAAGGGTTTGGATGGCATCACCGACTCAGTGCACATGAGTTTGAGCAGCTCCAGGAGATGGTGAAAGGCAGGGAAGCCTGCTGTGCTGCAGTCCGTGGGCTTACAAAGAGTCTGACATGACTGAGCGACTGAACAAGGGAACAGCAACATTATCTCACAAAATTGTTTTTATATATTTAGGGTGAGAGTAATAGGTATTCTTTATTGAGTTCGTGTTGTATGTCAGATATTATTCTAAATACTTTACGTATTCTGACTCATTCTTGATAAGATCAAGGCAAGCATTATAATTTTCTCCATTTTGCAAGGAAAGCACTGGGTTGTTCAGCCTCCAGACAGGTTAGTTCTGTGGTCCAGGGATGTCACCAAGGACCAGTTTCTTTCCATCTCTCGGATCTGTCATCTTTAAGGTATCAGTGGTTTCTCACACTGACTAACCTAGTTATTGCAAAATGAGTCTAACTATTCAAGGCATTATGTTCAGACAAAAATATATCAACAGTAAAATGAAGGACGCTTGTGACTTTGTGCCTATCATTTTAATAGGGAGGAGATTCCTGTTCATCAGGACAGGATCACTTGTCTCTATTAGTCTTGGATGAGAGAACGCAATTTCTGTAACTTGCTTAGACTGATTGTTTGGAATGAAATGGATGTTGGAGAATGAATTACTATGATAACCATACAATCTTCCATTGTAAGCTCTCAGAATAAGATTTCCAAATAGTGGGAAATCACTGTGGGAAAGGCAGAAATCTACAACCTCTTGGGTATAAATTCAGAATATTTGGAGAATTTCAAGGCTACTTTCAGCAAATTTTGATTTCATTTTACCTTGAGGCTCTTACTCAACTTAGTTTTGTTTGGTAACAGTTGCATGTATAAGGGTTTATTTGAACTGCATTCTGTTAATGGTGTAGTTGGCATGCAACATAAATATTGTGTGTTATAAAAACTTAGATCACATTGTGCTGAGATGAAGTGTATGTTGCCTTGCACTAAACCCAGCTAATAGTCTGACGCTCCTGTAGTTCAGTCATCTTCTTGTAGCAAACTAATTTAGGAGTGCTGTGATGAGGAATCTTCATTTTGGCGTACGGCAGTTAGTGGATCATTTGAGATTTCAGGGTGTGTGATTCATAAAGATGGATTAAGATGCAACTTGCACCGAGTTCTATATACAGACATTTTTACAACACAGTTCAAACTCAGAAAACCTGAATTCTGTAACATTAGCTTTTTCCTTGGAGTTAGAACATTCACATCTATGTGTGGTAGAAAAGAAAATTAGACTGACTACGGTTGAATTCCAACTGTCTTTAAATTAAACCAATGACCTCATTTGAAACTTCATGGGAAAAATTTAGAGCTTTCTTGGACTTCCTACAATGAACAGAAGTCTGGGCAGGTACTGTGCCTGTGAAACACCGAGGCATACAACCTGTTCTCTACAGGAACCGCGGCCCAATGGGACCATCACACTTCAATTTCCCCAAGATGCTGACCGTATTTTACTATCATCTTCAAGCGTTTCCTCTCCTATAGTTTGTATTCCTCCAGGCAGAATACATTTTGTAAGTTGGTTCCCAGTGTTCTCTCTTCAGTTCCTAAAAGCTCCTGTATTAAAAAAAAATTTTTGTTTTTGAGAGTGGTAATGAATAGGGAAAGAATTTGGCCAACTGAATAAAAATTTGGATTTATTAAGACCATTGGTCACAAGTTCAAAGGAAGAGATAAATAATTGGCTCCAAGGAGACAGGAAAGCATAGACGTCTGCCCCAGGGCCGTTATTAAGGTGATTAGGCTTCATGACTTGTGGTCCTGTATGGCCGTGTTCGTTTTCAGGTTCGGAGAAGGCAATGGCACCCCACTCCAGTACTCTTGCCTGGAGAATCCCATGGATGGAGGAGCCTGGTGGGCTGCAGTCCATGGGGCCGCTAGGAGTCGGACACGACTGAGCGACTTCACTTTCACTCTTCACTTTCATGCATTGGAGAAGGAAATGGCAGCCCACTCCAGTGTTCTTGCCTTGAGAATCCCAGGGACAGGGGAGCCTAGCGGGCTGCCGTCTATGGGGTCACACAGAGTCGGACATGACTGAAGCGACTTAGCAGCAGCAGCAGCAGCAGCATTTTCAGTTTCCAGGAGAGAAAACCTAATGTGTCTGAGTTACAGCAGCCGTGCCCATCTCCAGGCTTAATAGGGGTAGCCAGTAGCATTACTAAATGGTTGTTAAGGAAGTCTAATGTGTGGCATTTTATCATCAACCACCCCGGGACACCGCTTTTCGTTACAGAGTCTTCTTTCTTTTTCATCTTCTCTCCTATTCCTCTTTGCTTTTCTTCTTTCTTCTTTCACTTTTGGTAATTCCTCACTTCCTTCTTTCTTATGTTGACTTTCATGCTGAAATCCCTCTCTACATTTTCAAACTATTAGAGCATGTGATGGCATCAACTTTTAATTAGCTTGGAAATAGCTTCAAATATCCCAGCTATGGTCCCAGGACCCAGAGTTATGGTCCTGGCTGGTTTTAGCTCAGTGAGACCCTGAGCACAGAATTGAGCTACATTGTGCCCTGACCTCCAGAATGGTGTGATAGGAAATGAGTGTGGGTTGTTTTATTGTTGTTGGAGGATAATTGCTTTACAATGTTGTGTTAGTTTCTGCTGTTCAGCAACACGAACAGGACAATATGCACACAGGTACACGTATATCCCCTCCCTCTTGAACCTCCCTTCCCCCCATCCCACCCCTCTAGTCATCACTGCAGAAGGAGGTGGCAACGGGCTCCAGTCTGCCTTTTCTGTACAGCAGCTTCCCACTCGCTGTCTGCTTTACACATGGTGGTGGGTACGTCAGCGTGCCCCACCCCCTCCTCTCCTCACCTCCGCCCACAAGCCTGTTGTCCACCTTTGTGCCTCTGTCTGTGCCCTGCAAATACGTTTATCGGTACCATTTTTCTGGATTCTGTGTATATGTGTTAATATATGATATTTGCTTTTCTCTTTCTGAATGCATGTGGTTTTAAATCACTAAAATTTTGGAAATGCATTTGCAGCGATAAAAAACCAAACACATGCCCTTGAACTCTCTGGTTTGTTTTTCCTCTAAAAGGGGATTTGTTGATTTTTTTGTTTGTGCCTTTGTTTACTGTTTCCTTGGTTACTACCCTTATTTTTATTTTACCCTTCTATCTACTTATTTTCGACTGGATATGCTTCTCTTTCCCTAGCTTCTCAAGATGGAGACTTAGGTTAAAGCTTTTCTTCCCATCTATTATTAAGACTCTTTTATTTGGTTTTCAATTACTTGGAATTCAAGGCATCCTAGGGTTTCCCTGGTGGCTCAGATGGTAAAGAATCCGCCTGAAATATAGAAGATGTGGGTTCAATCCCTGTGTTGGGAAGATTTCTTGGAGAAGGGAATGGCAACCCACTGCAGCATTCTTGCCTGGAGAATCCCATGGAGAGAGGAGCCTGGCGGGCTACAGTCCACGGGGTTGCAAAGAGGCGGACACAACTGGGTCTCTAACACTTTCTTTTCAAAGGTGCACTAATGGATAGACGCCAGCTGCGCAGCTTCCCAGTTTCCAGTGTGTGTGCGATTCACGTGGACACCTCATTAAAACGCAGGTTCTGACTCAGTTTGGCATGGGACCTAAGATTCTGTTTTCAACAAGCTCTCAGGGGATTCTGGTAATGTTGACTTGAGGACTAAGCTTTGAAAGTCAAGGGTCTCATAGCAGAAAAATCTACCAACAGCAAAAGACAGAATTGCTTGTGTCAGAAGATAATTAGCTATACATAATTATATGAATCATCTTTTGATTTTTATTTTTCATGACATAATTATTTTCTAGCTATTTCTATTTGGTTTTTAAACTAGAGTTTTAATGCATTAACTTAGCTTTACATTCAAAATATATTTTGAAAATTCACTGGGCTGACTTTTGTAACTGTGTTCTGGGTGGCCAGGAGCCCTAGAGCTCAGTTTCTTTCTCTCTTATCATGTTCAGCTCAGAAGACTAAAAAGGAAACCCCAGGGCCCATGGGCCCTACTGCTAAGAATAAAATGTTGTGTGGGGTAGAAATGAACAATTGTCTATTCTCTTCTTTTGTTATGGTAAGAGCATTTAACATGAAATTTACCCTCCTAACAAATTTTTAAGTGCATAGTACATTATTGTTAACTAGAGACCCAACAGTGTATAGCTATTATTAATGAATACTGTAAGTTATAATCCTTATTTAATGGCCAAAAATCACTAATGAGCATGAATAAGTGCTTGGACAGGTGGAGAAGTAGGACCTCAGAGGGTCATTCCTTAATCTTATTAGTGGGTGATTAAAAACATGAGAGCTGATGTTCAGTGTTTGCTGCAATGCTGCACCCATAAGGGAAAACTGAAATTTAAAGGAATTGAGCAAAGGAGGTTGAAATGCATAAAACTCCGTGGATTCACTCTTGAGAGTACTTGTGTATGCAGGAGATGTTATAGCGAATGTGCAAATATTCTGTAAATGTTCCCCAAGCTGCCATTTCCCCGATTCTCACTAATACTGCTCTAATATCTTTTGGGGGAATTCACCCACTTATCGTGGATTGGTGCTGCTTGGTGGAAGCCAACGGACGCATCCCATGAGCCTGGCTGCACTGAGTCACTTAGAGATGATTCCAGAGGATGAATCCTACTACCTGGGCAGGAGACGCCTCTTCTTTCTCCCACAATACGGTGTGAGAAGGAGGACTCTGAAACAATGGCAGCCAGATTTGGGGTTATGAATGGAGACCTTAGAGCCTCTTGAAGACCACTGTAGCAGAGACCGTGGATGGAGCTCACTGTGTAGAAAGGAGATGAGAGAAACAGAGAGAAATAGAGTCCCAAATATATTACTTGAATTTCTGGAAAAAGTCTCACCGGAAACCATTCCTGTTTGTAAAATATTAAAATAAGTGAGCAATAAATTGTCTTCATTTTAAAACAGTTTAAGGTTGTAATTCCCGTTTATCATCATTGTCGTTCATTCAGTCGTGTCCGCCTCTTTGTAACCCCATGGACGGCAACACGCCAGGCCTCCCTGTCTATGGGATTTTCCAGGCAAGAATACTGGGGTCAGTTGCCATTTCCTTCTCCAGGGGATCTTCCTGATCCAGAGATTGAACCTGAGTTTCCTGCATTGCAGGCAGATTCTTTACCATATGAGCCACTAGGGAATCCCATTGTAGTCATAAATGATAAGAATTGTTACAGTAGGTAAACTATAAGAGGAGATAATGCATCTAACTCTGTATTGTGAAATTTTTGCATTTTTTCATGGAATAAGTTAGATGAAAAAAATATCAAGAAGAATCTAATGATAACAGAATTTCCCAGAGAATGTTACAGGTGGCCTGGGTTAACAGGAAGGAGACTGGCTAGAAAAGATCTGAACTTTATAAGAGAAGAATGACTCGGGATTAAAGGATGTGAAGGGATGAAGGCATCCAAGGGCGAGACGTCTGCAGCAGAAGGCACCTCATGGCAGGAACAGCATTGGCCAGCACGCTCGCCCGTCGCTCTCTGTAACCTGAGGCTCTTTAAATCTTCAGGATGCTGAATTTGCCTATTTATCACTTTAAAACATTAAAGAAATAAAATTTGCCATGCATGGAGTTGGTACCAACGTATTGGAGCATCCTGGATGAAGATTTTCTCTGGTTACTGGATGAAGGCAAGATCCTACAGAATTACAACACACTCATAGAATAATCCAGGTGCTTCAAGGCAAAGATCTTTCAAATACTGTTTCACAACATGATGTGACTTACTTTCAGAAAGTGCTACGAAAGTCTGGCCTCCTAGGGAAGGCCTGGGATATTGAGAGAATCATCTCTTGGGGCAGAGAATCGTCTCCTGCTGCTATAAAAATGTTCCCCCCTTTCATGATGTACTGGGAACTGTGAGCATAGAACACTTTTAAAAAAGTAAAGTTTCACAGGCATCTAGCTGTTCTTTCCTGTGTGATAAAGATTTTACCTGAAAACAATGGGAAAGGAAAGTTGTTGGCAAGTACCCTAGTGTTTCTAAATAAGTAGCCCTTGTTTCAGTCAGTTCAGTTCGGTTGCTCAGTCGAGTCTGACTCTTTTCGACCCCATGGACTGCAGCACGCCAGGCCTCCCTGTCCATCACCAACTCCCGGAGTTTGCCCAAACTCATGTCCATCGAGTCAGTGATGCCATCCAACCATCTCCGTCGCCCTCTTCTCCTCCCGCCTTCCATCTTTCCCAGCATCAGGGTCTTTTCCTTTGTTTAGAAAGGACCATTTTTATCGTCTATGTTTCTGTGAAAAACCAAGAAACAAGCAAACAAAATGAGAGGAGAAACATGTCCCAGTGAGTTTATACCATCTTTCAAAGGAAAGGGAAAAAGGAAGGAAAAGCCTGGTACAGTGATGGTCAGGAATAGCCTGCAGAAACCCTTCTGTAGGTTAAGGGAACCCTGCACTGATCTACCTTGCTCTCTGAAGGGACAAATGCCGACTCTGAAGCCCAGAATAACTGGGTAATTGGAGGATGTGGCCATTAGAGCAAGACCAGCGCTGGTCATTGACATCATCTCCGTAACATACAATAAGCAACCCTCATGTGCCATATTCTGTCTTTTGTTGCTCTAAAGTTTCCATCCCCTTGTGGTTAGAATCATCAAATTAAGATCTGGTATCCCCCATTTCCTCCATCCTTAGGTTAAATTAATCCAGATAGCCTTGATTCATAAAGTTCCTTGACATTTTCAATTAATTTTCCCACTATGGTGCTTCCTGCCAAGTGATATGTGCCCTTCTATTCAATTTCTGACCACTCACTGATATTTGTGACTTGTTTCAAAAAATGACAGACTGCTGTGAAGAGTCTATATTGAAGTTTTTCTGGCTAATTGATCATTCTTCCTCTTATGAGTCACTTTTTTAAAAATGGAAGCTTCCTGGTGTATAAATCCCCAGTGACGCTTTCTCCCAGACCTGCGGTATCAGTGGACCACCTCTGCTAACTAGGCTTCTTAGGAACTTGCCTCCTTGCAACCTGTTTACTCTTGTTTTGAAGGTAATGACAAAGCATTTCAGTGTATCCATGAATAGCAGGATAAGTGTAATGGTTAACAACCCCATTTTGGGAAACTGCTGACTTAAATGACATAAACTCGTCTCAGCTGGCCCATTTTCCATACCTCTGGACACCAATTTGTGTTTGTGTATTTAGTAGTATAGGGATTTCCTTGGTGACTCAGCTGTAAAGAATCTGCTTGCCAGTGCAGCAAATGTGGGTTCCATCCCAGGTTGAGAAGATCCTCTGGAGAAGGAAATGGCAACTCACTCCAGTATTCTTGCCTGGAGAACCCCATGGACAGAGGAGCCTGGCGGGCTACAGTCCGTGGGGTCACAACAGCGTCAGACGCGGCTTAGGGCCTAAACAGCAACAGCATTTAACGGTGTACTGTAGAGCCGTCTGCTGCTTCCTTTCAGATTTTCCTTGAAAGATGAAGCCTTACTTAATACTCAGTGTCTCACTTAATTTTAGTCTCTGAATTTGATTAACTTCCTTTTATCTAAAGCAATTACATGAAGGTGAGGTCTTATTTTCAAATGTTTACAATGAAATGCATTATGTATTTAGCAAGATATCTAAATACAAAATGTAGCAATGTAATGCAGGACCAATTACCAAAGTGTCAAAAGGAATAAATAGAGCAAAAAGGAGCAGCCTGATGACGTCAGCTGAGGCCGTCTCTGTGCTAATAGAGAAAGAGATGGGAAGTGAGGACGCCCACCAGTGTGTGTTGGGTGTGGTTATGTGTTGAGCCTTCTGCTTTCATTCTGGGGGAGAATTTTAGTAAGGGATCTTATCTAAGTGCTATCTTCTGTCATGCTTGGCCACGTGTGTGTGTGTGTGTGTGTGTCTGTGCGTGCATGCTGACATACCCTTACTTTGTCACATGCATTTCTTGCAGTCGCGTTGGTTCTCACCAATGCCTGAGAAGGCTGATCCTCCCTTTTCTGCTGCAGAAAATGCAGAGCAGCAGGTGATTTCTGCAGCCTCTGTAGGCTCCTGAAATTTACCGTCCCTGGCAGCTGGGCTCAGCTCTCTGGTTTGATATGTAGGCTGGCCGTCCTGAGTCAGAGAGATGTTCACTCCAGCCAGGAATGATGGACTTGTCCTCAGGGATGTTAGCTCTACACAGAAAAGGGTGAGTCTGCCCACATCTTACTAACATCACTGACCCCAGATGGGTGCTCAGCTGGTCACTTTCCCTCTGAGGTAAGGGAGGTGTTGGCATTTCAAATTCACCTCCTGAAGATTGGGATTGTACAGTTCTGAAGTAGAGCTCTTCACAGTTACTTCTTGGTGTAACTAGGAAAAAAAAATGACTCAGAAGAAAAGGCAACCATTTACGGAAAATCATGAGAAAATGATTTAGCTGTACTACTGCGAGTTTTCGGGAAATACTCGGTGCTTTCAGCCTGCTAGTCTGTTTTGGTTCTTTGCCCCTGCGTAGGATCTTCCTTGACTGAAGCGAGTCCATTTTGAGGAAACTGTCTCTTGGTTCCATGTGCCCTGTTCTCTTCCCTACAGCTTGCTGGTAGAAGAGTCTGCGCTGTTTCTATCCCCCGTGCTCTCTCATTCTACTTCTGTGTCTCCATGTGAGAGGAAAAACATCTAGTATCTGCTTCAGTATTTTACTGGAAATTCGCTCTTCCCCTCGTGTCTTCTATTTTTTCATCTTGTCATCAAGAGCTTCGTCATCTTCACAATTCTTTTCTCGAATGAAATATACTAGGTTTCTAGTTGAAAACATTTCTGAACGGCGTTTCATGTCTTCCTTTACTGAAATGATGGACAAATTGTCCCTTAAACTCCCTCCTCCGTTGACTTCAGTTGTATCTCCTTTTGTAGGTTTTCTTTTACCCCTGTGATTATGACTTCGTGACCTATTCCTTGTTAACTAGCCCCTTAAGTGGGCTTCCCTGGTGGCTCAGATGGTAAAGAACCTGCCTGCAAAACAGAAGACCCAGGTTTTGTCCCTGGGTTGGGAAGATCCTCTGGAGAAGGAAATGGCAACCCACTCCAGTATTCTTGTCTTCGAAATCCCATGGACAGAGGAACCTGGTGGGCTACAGCCCATGGAGGTCTCAGAGAGTCAGACCTGACCATCTACAGAGCAGGCATGCCTGCAAAATCCACATGGTGGAGCCCTGTGGAGGCATTTAGAGAGGGAAGCTTTGGGAGGTAAATAAGTGGGGAAAGCAGAGCTTCCACAATGGGATTAGTGTCCTTATAAAGAGAGAAGAGGGCTAGTTCTTTCTCTCTCTTCCATGTGATGATACAGGTAGGAAGAAGCCATCGGCAACCAAGAAGGATGCTCTCAGCAGGAGCTGAACTGGCTGGCACTGTTATTTTGGGCTTCTCAGCCTCCAGAAGCGTGAAAAATGAATGTCTGTTGTTCAAGTTACCCAGTCTATGGTAGTTTATTAGAACAGCCTCAACTGAGACAGAATTTGTTTTAGAAAGCCAGGCATAGATGTTCAAAAAATAGTTAAAGTGATCTAAATCGAAGATAGATGGTTGGGGGCCTTCAGAATAGTCTATCACTATTCAATGCTTTGAGACTGGTTGAAATGACCAAACAGAACAGTACTAAATACTAAGTTATGGAGGGTTCCGCTTTTAGGAGCTTGGGGGAAAAAGGAGAAATCTGCAAAAGAGACTGAGAAGATACTTTTGAGGTAGGAGGAAAACCAAGGGTTTTGCTGACCTGTGAGCCAAATACTGTAGGGAAGAGGAAGTTATCTACAAGTTAAAGTTTGTGCTGGTCTAAATAAAATCAGGAAAAAAAAAAAAAACCCCTGATAGTTGGATTTAATCATTAGCAGCATCTTGGTTATGTTAGTAGGAACAGGTTTAGTGCAGATGTTGTGGATGAAGGCTCCACCAGAATGAGGTTAGGAGACAACGGGGGAAGGGATTGCAGGATTGCAAGACATATTGAGGAATCACTCACGTCCTTATCTTCCACCATCTGTATACCTGCTCATGATTATCACATTTATATGCATATCCTTCGGTGGAATATTACCCAGCCATAAAAAAGAATGAGATAATGCCATTTGCAGTAACATGTATGGACCTAGAGATTAGCATACTAAGCGAAATAACTGAGAGAAAGATAAATATCATATTGTATCACTTGCAGGTGGAATCTAAAAAAGTGATAAACTTATTCCGTAGCCTGCCAGGCTCCTCTGTCTATGGGGATTCTCCAGGTGAGAATAACCGGCATGGGTTGCCATGCCCTCCTCCAGAGAACATTCCCAACCCAGGGGTTGAACCCAGGTCTCCCGCACTGCAGGGATTCTTTACCATCTGAGCCACCAGGGAAGCCCATTTGAGAAAACAGAGCTGGACCTACAGACAGAGAAAGTAAATTTGTGATTACCGAAGCAGAAAAACTTAGGGGAGGGAGGAATAAGTCAGGAGTCAGGAGCAACAGGTACACACTGCTGTATACAAACTAGATAAGCAACAAAGACCCACTGTACGGCACAGGGAACAACATTCCCTATCTCGTAATAACCTATAATGGGAAAAAAAGTCTGTGTTACTGAATCACTTTGTCGTCCACCTGAAACTAGTTCAACATTATACATCAACTATACTTCAACTTAAAAAATTTATATGTATTTTCCAGACTTCTCTGAGCCTGGTTTTTATGTAGGTTTCTCAAAAAAAGCCCACCAAATCCAAATAAATCAATCATGTCTTCGTCTTCCTGTTTTGTTCAACAAGAACTGTAAATCCATGAGTCAGCTCTCTTTCCATTTCGCTCCTTTGTACAAACGGGCAGGCCATTCCCCTGTGCCAGCCTTCACGCACCTGGAATTTTCTCAAAATCCCACTTGTTTCCTTTAATCTTGGAAGTAAAAGCACGATGTGACTGAACTTTTGAGTTTCTGTCCCCGTGAGAGTGATGGATGATGAAAAGGTGCAGAGAGTAAAAAGAAGTTAGATCTGCATCGGTGAACACTTTGTTTCAGCCACATTGAGTTTCAGGTGAAAATACATTGATGTAGGACGCTGCAGTGTGACGGCTTAGAGGGGGGAGATGAGAGGTCGGGCAGAGGCGGAAAATGCAGAGGTTTTCTTTCTGATATTGACGGTAATTAGCTAACAGCTATGGCTGGTAGGCGGGCTTCCTGGTGGCTCAGGGTTAAGGAGTCCACCTGCAGTGTAGGAGATGCAGATTTGATCGCTGGGTCAGGAAGATCCCCCGGAGTAGGAGAGGGCAACCGATATTCTTGCCTGCACAATTCCATGGACAGAAGAGCCTGGTGGGCTCTAGTCCATGGGGGTGGCAAAAGAGTCAGACATGACTTAGTGACTAAACAACAACGGCAGCATAGCTGGTAGGTGCAAATCATGACCGGAGCATAATTTTCGATATACGGAAACAAAAATCACAAACAGAATTACTCTCAAGCCTTCTTGCTTTCTTCCTGGTAGAATGAAATCCCCAGGGTGCTATGAGATTCATAGAAAACCCACATGTGTTGTTTCTTAATGGGGTCATTTTGAAACTTCAACATTGCAAATAAAATGTATTTTAAATTGAGGAGTTAAACTTTTCACAGATAAAATTTTAGCCTAAGTGTTTTCTTTTCCCTCAAGTGGAATCATGACCAAATTTATTGTTTTATGACCAAATTTATTGTTTTATTTTCCCTTTTAAATTTCATTCAATGTTGGTTTAAATTTAAAAGTGAAATTTCTAACTCCGTTTAGAATGTTAGGTTTAGAAATCAGATCATAACAGTGTCATTAGCAGCTGAGCTCCATATAAAACCTCACTGAATAGTTCACTGATTGAGTTGCTGAAATCTTCCATTTGGCTCTATTTGAGGGGCTTCCAGGTGTCTCTTGTCAGTGAAAACACAGTTAATAATAGTACATTCTGATTACTAACTTCATTAACCCAGGACCCAATTCAACCGCGACGATCACAGATCAAAGCTCTTCTCTTTTTCTCCTCCCTGAAGTGGCAGCATTCAATTGTGCTAGAAATCCTTTATGTGAATTATACAAATATAGTTTTATATGTTCCCTCTCAGTAGGCACATCACAAAGTAAATGCATTGTATTCATTTAATTTTCTTAAAATATTGAAAATTTAGAAAATATCATATGTTATTTATTTCTAAGTTTGAAGCATGTGGGAAACCCTTATAAAGTATACATTAAACCATTATTCAACACAAGAATTAGAATAGTACTGAAGCCATCGAAAAAACGTGTGTCTTCCTGCCCGAATCCACCCACTAGCTGCCTTGAATTATTTTAGAGTGTTCAAAATTTCTTTATACCTAAAATAATAAACATAGAGATGTATTTTTATTTGCTTCACTTGAGAAATAAATAAATGAAATGGTGAAAGCAGATTTGAATGGATCCTTGCCTCTCCGTGCTGGGGCAACGAGGCTAGCCAAGTGAATACCATTGTTTCCTTTCTAGGGTTTAAGCTCCGATAACCTTTTAAGCGCAGTTTGAATAACAGACGCCTACAGTGACAAGCTCTTTAGTACCAGATCATTTCGACAGATTATGTACTTGTCATTAACTATGAGATGGGGCTTCCCAGGGGACGCTAGTGGTAAAGAACCCCCCTGCCAGTACAGGAGACGTGAGAGATGGCAGAGACACAGGTTTGATCCCTGGGTCTCCGGATCCCCTGGAGGAGGGCATGGCAGCCCACTCCAGTATTCTCTCTTGGAGAATCCCACGGACAGAGGAGCCTGGCAGGCTACAGTCCATAGGGTCGCAAAGAGTTGGAAACGACTGAAGCGTCTCATCACCCACACATATGATGAGACGATGGGTGTTATCTTCATTTCACTGTTTGGACTATAGATGCTCAGGAAACTTGCTCAAAGTTCTGGAGCTGGTAAATGAAATTTGAACCCAGTGTTCCCCTAGTCCAGATGCCGTGTGCTCGTTTTATTTGCAAGCATACGCTTGGATCAATCCATGATAAACTGATAACTGAGCGTCAAGATGCGACTATACTTAAAAAAAAGATGTGACTATAACTTAATCACTTATGATTCTTTTTAAAGGGTTTACATTTAATATCAACAATATCAGTTTAGATAATGTTATTCTACTAACACAGATTGATGGCATAAAGTTTAACCAATTAATCTTTGAAGAAATGGGCTGATTGGTTATTTCATGTTTAGAATATTATCTTTCTATTTAGCCTTTTCCAGTATTGAATGTGGCCCTGCAAATTTTAAAACAATTAGTACTATTAAGGATAAAAAATTAGCTTTTAAAAATA
The DNA here is from genome assembly GCF_032405125.1 of Capricornis sumatraensis. NCBI lineage: Eukaryota > Metazoa > Chordata > Mammalia > Artiodactyla > Bovidae > Capricornis > Capricornis sumatraensis. The sequence continues at coordinate 61,711,712 of NC_091089.1, forward strand.
CAGGTATGCCTGTGTATTCTTTATGTTTAAATATACCCATTTATACCCCCCAAATTCTGTCAAATTCAAGAAAACTATAAAATTTAAAATAAATTAAAAAAAAAATTACTTGGCTGCATTGGGTCTTAATTTCAGCATGTGGGATCCAGTTCCCTGACTAGGAATCGAACCTGGGCTCCCTGCATTAGGTGCCTGGAATTTAACCCCTGCACCACCAGGGAAGTTCCTCAAAGATAGTTTAAGAAAACATATGATTAAGCCCAAGGCATATGTGTATTTTCTAATAATGCTGAGAGAGAGCAAAACCGACAAGTCCTCATTCATCCATGAATTTGTTCGTATACTTGGTATTCCTAAAAGTACTAATAATCACTGTTTTTGAGTGCCTATATTTATTGGGCACTGTTGTGTTGAGCTTTAATCTTTGATCTGATAATTGTCTTTTCTCCTTTGAAAAGACAGGTATTATTTTGCACATTAACAATGAGAAAGCTAACCCAACACAATCTCACAGCTAAAAAGTGATGTAACCATAATTCAGTCATAGGTTATGTGATTGAGGAAACTGTCCTTGTCTACAAAACAAGGCTCGTAAAATTTGATGCAGGAAAATCCAGAGTCAGGAACTGGCTCTTAAGTTTTGATGCTGCCAGTGATTTCACAGGTGAGGTCAGACAGTCTCTCTGAGTCTTAGAGGGTTAGGTGAGATGGTATCTAATATCTGTTCTGGCTCAAAACTAACTTCTCTTCTATCTACTCTTGCTCCACAAATCACTGGTAATTTGGCGATTACGCTGTCATCAGCACCTTTTTGTTGGAATGCTTATGTGTACTTCTAAAAAACTAATCATCAAAATATGCTCATTGTAGCAAATTTACATAAGTAAACAAGCTCCTTCATATTATTGCCCAAGAATAATGACTACTGATTGGTCATGAGTTACTGGAAGTAATATACAGGAGGTATATAAGTATATTGGTGGAACTTTAGATAGTTGGTATCACAGTAAATATTCTTTTTTGTGTATTCCTTGGAGGAGCCTGGTAGGCTGCAGTCCATGGGGTCGCCAAGAGTCAGACACGACTGAGTGACTTCCCTTTCCCTTGTAACACAAAACAGAAGTCGGTACTTATTTACATGTTATTAAATAATTCTTCAGAAATGTTTTAGTAATTTCAAAATATTTAGTTTGGGCCAGAAAGACTTTTTTTCTGAAGTAGGTGATGACTATTTGTAGCCCGGAGTCATGGTAGGTACCTGCCAGGTGAACAAAAGTGCAAGATAAAAACCTTGTTCACGCAAGTTATGGCAATTGTTATTTGATTTTTTAAATCAACGTCTTGAAAATCATTTCTATCACTAATGAAAAATTATTTCTAATAGGATTTATACTTCATTGAATTTTCTGGTGAAAATTTCAATAAAGGTATCTGACGCTGCTCACTATTTACATTTGGAGTATATACTCCTGACCAGCCTTTGGTAAATGCTAACTAACCCCCCTTAGCAAAATATTAAAGGATCAACACATATATCACAGTATTTATACTGAAGCTTTTTAAAGGTTCATTCCTGCTCTTTGGTGTAAAATAAAGACTTATGTCCAAACACAAGTGTTTGTAGCAGCTTTATTCACAATTGCCAAAATCTGGAAGCAACCAAGATGTTCTTCAGTAGGCAAACAGAGAAACTATATGACATTCAAACAACTAAATACTATTCAATACCAAAAAGAAATCAGCTACCAAACCATAAACATATCTGAAGGACTCTTAAATGCATATTATCAAGTGAAAGAAGCCAGTCTGAAGGTTATATAGTGCATGGTCACAACTATAGGACATTCTGGAAAAGGCAAAACTATTGCAACAGTAAAAAGGTCACAGGTAGCCAGCGGGTAGGAGGAAAAGAGGGGGGAACAGGTGGAACACAGAGGATTCTTCAGGCAGTGAAACAATTGCCACTGACATTGTCTGCCAAAGCACATGGAACAGACAATACTTGAGAATGAACCCCAGTGTAAACTATGGACTTCGAGTGATCATGATGTGTCCCTCTGGGAGAATCTTGGTTTTACTGGAGAAAGAAGAAGAAACATCACAGAGGAAAGTTTGGAGAACAGGAAAAAATGAGAAAGGCATGGTCTTAGCACTTAAAGAAACAGAAGCCTGATACTGGGCCCTGGGCGTGTAGGGGATGGGGGCCGGGCACACGGCTCTTGACTAACACTCCCCCCATCCCTGTAAACTGCTCCAGGAGGAAGTGCTGGAGGCAAGATGCGGGAGGCTGATTTCCTGTCAGTGGCAGAAGTGGGCTGGTCCTCAGTGGACCGGGCAGCGTCTGAAATGACCCCTGCTGGAAAGCAGAGGGGACTGGAAGCACAGCCCCCGCAGAAGGTGGGGATGCTTCTCGCTCTCTTCCATGTCTCCAGTTTCTGGAGTTCCTCACAATCACGTGACAGAATGGACAGGAAGAGTAGCAAAGACAGAAACACCTGCCGTGTCCTGCCACAACGTGGGGTCTCTTTAAATATAATTTAAAGCCTCGCACATTTTTATGTCAAAATAGAGGCATGGCAGTGAATCAGGCTTCAGTATCAGCTTTCATGTGTAAGCTTTAATCTTACTGTTACATTTTAAAGTAGTGTTTCCTCATCAGTACTGACAGTGCTTCTCAGGACTTGCTGTCAATATGCAAAACATTCAGAAATTTGAATTAAGCAGTACCTTGCCATGTTTTCTCTGCCCATGAGCATCTGAGGAGACTCTAAAGTAAATCAAAAGGTAATTCACTGGTACATTTCTCAAAATACATGCAAATTGGAAAGTGCAGATTTTATTGTTCAGTAGACAAATCTGTGGCATTATTTTGGAGCAAAGCAAGTGTTTCTCTCTAAAATATAGTTGTGGAAGGCTAGTTTATGTCATGATGTCCTCTGGGGTTCAGGTCAGGCTTTTTTCCCTATTTATAACATTCTAGCACCAAGAGTTCCCTTCTTTTAGATTTTTACAAATATTGCCTAAAATCCTTATGCTATAGATTTAGTCTTTAAAGCTAAAATCCTTGCTAATGAGTACGTAAAGTCCAGTTCAAAAAATAAGTAATAGGGAAATAGTAAGTCACTTGCATGTGGAAAGTGAAAGAACTCAGCATGAATTGTGTAGTTCTTTAGGGAGCAGAAGCTGGATCTCAGTGGGGCATCACCTGTTCTAGACATTTCAGCAGGCTCTGGGGCCCTGGTTAAAGGGGCAGGAAGACCTTGTTCTCTGTCTTTATTAGAGGCAGTTGTACACAGTTTGATATCAGGAAGTTTAGCTTGCCTTGTTAATTTAGATTTCCCAGAACACTTGGATCCTCATAGCTGCTATTTTTTTTTTTTAATCCCAAACTGAATTGCCTGTGAGGCATATCAGACTCTTTGCTTGAGCAAATTAATCTCTCTGTCTCTGAGAAACACACAGAGTTTTCTGACTCAAAATATCCCTCCTCCTTTTTTTTTTTTTTTTAAGTCACCATTTTTGTCCCAGTAGAAGTTTCATTTCAACTTCTGCACAGGAAGAATGAATGAGCAAGTCTTATTAAATTACCTGAAATTTCAGCTTGGTTTTTTTTTTATGATTAAGCAATATGTTCTCAATATTTCTCCCCTAAATACTAGAATCAACTTTTATACTTCAGTGTTGTAAAGTATAACATAAAATCTACTTATGAGAATATACTTAAGGAAGCTGTGATTTCCATGTTACAAAAACAAGCACACTGTCACACCCTTGTAAATCACAAGAAGGAAACACTGTTAAAGTCCTCATAAGGACTTTGTTTCTTTTTTTTTATAAATCCATAGTGCCTATAACCTGTGATGTGGATTCACATTTTACAGCCAGAAAGTAGCATGATATTAAAAGTACAGCAAGACTGGGCACTGCTTCACATCAGAAAAAATCACAAACTTCAACTGATACAATAGAATTTTTCACTCCATGCCCTACCCAGAAGAAAAAGCTGTGGCTGATACAGACTGTTCAGACTGTACACATGAGAAGGAGAAGGTCTCTGAAGCTTGTGTTTAGCATCGCAGTTTGTCCCCGTTTAATATCTGCTAGACAAATCACAGAGGCCACCTAGAGGAGAGCAGCAAATGATCTCTTTGAAGGTTTTCCTCAGTTCCTGGCTCCGCAGGGCGTAGATCAGAGGGTCGATGATGGAATTACACATGATCAGGACGAGATACAGGTTAAAGTGAGACATGAAGCACACGCAGTAGGGGTTCTGGGGGCAGGAGATGTAGAAAATCAGGTGCAGGAAGAAGGGGGCCCAGCAGACAACGAAGACCCCGATCAGGATGGTCAGCGTGATCGCCCCCTTCATGTTGGCGCCCTGGCGGATGGCGCCGGTACCTGGCAGGACCGCGATCCTCTTGATGTGGAGCCTGGCCATGAGGAACATGTGAACATAGAGAGACGCCATGAGAGCCAGCATGGTGAAGAACACGGCGATGAGGCAGATGATGACAGCGCTGCTGTCTGAGTAAATGATGAACAAGACGCCCGACACCGTGCAGGCCGCCCAGATGGCACTGATGGTGATTGCCACCCGCCTCACCGTCATGATGCTATGGTACTGGAGCGCATAGAAGATGGTGAAGTACCTGTCCACCGCGATCGACAGCAAGCTGCAGATGGAGGCGAGCAAGGAGCTGCAGATCACCGAGTCGATGACATTGTCAATATTCACCGTGAAGCTCTGCGCGTCCGTGTCTGTGCTGTTCAGCAGGGTGATGACAATGGTTTCCGACCCGTTGGAAACGCTCACCAACATGTCAGCCACAGCCAGGCTGCAGATGAAAAAGTACATGGGTGAATGCAGATTCTTATTCTTGGCGATGGCCACAATCACCAGAATATTCTCCAACAAGCTGATGACCCCCAGAGTCACAAACACCTCGGGAGAGACAAAGAGCTGCTCATAGCACCCCCCGTCCGAGTAGCCTTTTGCCGGGGGCTCACTGACATTGGTGGGCAGCCCGTGGCCGCTGCGGTTCCAGGAGTGGAGAGAGGTGTGCATTCCATGGGGCTGGGTAGAGTTCATCTTGGATTCAGGTCCCCTCTGGACTGACTGAACCTCCCAGGTCAGGCAGCCTCAGCGCCTTTCTCCAGTCTTGACTTGCCCTAAACGAAAGTTAGGCGGCCGAGAGTGGCGTGCCTGCTGTGAATAAACGTCCCGTGCTCCGGAGCTGGAGAGGAAGTTTTCAGTCTCTTTCAGGTGCGGCTCTGGTCGGCATCACTTGGAAATCTTAGGCTGCAAGATACTCCTTCTCCGTCGAGCCTGCCGCTGGCTTTTTTGTTCTCCCTTTCACTTCAACTTGAGTCGGAGGCATGCAGGTCTTTGCAGAATGATTTGCCTGGTGGCTGCGCTACGGCTGGGAGCCGGCTCTGTGTGCGCATGCTCTCATCAGCTGCCTCGCAGAGGTGCCGGTTCCGAACCTGAAGCTTTGCTTTGAGCGTCAGAAGCTGCTGCTGATTTTTATGGTGTGTGAAGGGGGGGAAAAAAATGCTCAGAGTGACTCCTCCTCTGCTTCCTTCTGACCAATCCGAGTCCAGTGGGGTCTGTGAGACACCCGCGATGGTCCAGAGACACAAACTGCAGGCAACCCCAATTCAGAGGCAGAAGCCTGTGGAGTCAGGCAGCCAGCAGGATGTGAGAGGCTAAATTTCCCCTGCAAGTTCTCAAGAAAAGCAACTTGGTTCCCAGAGGACATTCTCTGAGATCACAACAAGCCTTCCTGAGGCACCCAGGTTTATCCTGCTTAAAGGAGGGGTGTGTGTGTGCTCCTGACTTAGATGCACTGCCTTTTTTTTTTTTTTTTTTTTTGCACAGGGAACGCTCCCTACTGCTCTATGGTAACCAAAATGGGAAGGAAATACGAAAAAGAGGGGGTATATGTATACATGTCTGATTTGCTTTGCTGCACAGCAAAAAAAAAGAAACACCAAAAAACACAACATTGTTAAAAAGAAACAAAACCTGACTCCAATAAAAATGAAAAAAGAGAAGACATACACTGCCTTTTTGACCAGGACATTGAATTTATTTACCCTCTCAATTTCTCTGAATTGAGAAGAAAGGCAGTCACGCTTCAGTTTGAGACAGCTGACACACAGAATATTTAATAATGCAGCAGACTGTGCTGCGGGTGCAAGGACTAGACAGGCAGTCACAGTTTATACCAGGGCTCAGAAGGAGTTAATTTCTTATGCACTAAGATCAGCTATTTCTCCATTGCAGAATTTCTTTGTATCATAGCTGGAAAAGTTTTGTTTTCATTTATGACATTTAAAAACCATATAGTATTAATGTAAACAATGATTACGTTGAGCTCAGAAAGAAAAAGATCAATAGCTAGGCAACACTCAGGTTTTTAAAGCATTATTAAGGTGTAATTGAAATACAAAACTAAAACATATTTAAGGCATACATTTTAATGAGTTTGGACTCATTAAAATGAGCATGTATCTCCATGATACATCACAGTCAAGGTACTCAGCATATTCATCACCTCCAAAAATTTCCTTGTATTCTTTTGTGTTTTCTTTTTAGGTGTGTGATAATACTTAATGTGAGCTCTACATAATATATTTTAAGGTGCACAATTGATACTATTAACTATAAGCATTGTGTTATACAGCGGATCTCTAAAACTTGTTCATCTTGCATAACTGAAAGTTTATACCCTTTGGGCAGCAGTTCCTTGGCAGCGGTCTTGGCAATGATTTCTTGGAATTGACAGCCAAATTATAGGCAACAAAACCAAAAAGAGACAAGTGAGATTACATCAAACTGAAAAGTTCCTGAACAGCAAAGGAAATAATCAACAGCGCAAAAAGACGATCTATAAAATGGGGGGAAATATTTGCAAACCATCTATCTGATTTGGGCTTAATATACAAAATATGTAACTGAATAGCAAAAAAGCTAAATAACCTGATTAAAAAATAGGCAAAGGGCTCGAACAGACATTTCTCCCAAGAAGACCTAGAAATCACTACCAGATATAAGAAACGGTGCTCAGCAACACTCACCATAAGGCAAACGCAGATCAAAACTGCGATGAAGTATCACCTCACACCTGTCAGGATGCTGCCGCTGCTGCTGCTAAGTCGCTTCAGTCGTGTCCGACTCTTAGCGACCCCATGGATTGCAGCCCACCAGGCTCCTCTGTCCACAGGGTTTTCCAGGCAAGCGTACTAGAGTGGGGTGCCATTACCTTCACCACCTGTCAGGATGGCTGTTATCCAAAAAAGAAAAGATAACAAGTGTTGGCTAAGATGTGGAGAATTTGGAATTCAGGTTTTTTTTTTTTTTGAAAACAATCTGTCTACTTCATTGGAGCGTCCCAGGTGGCTCAGTGGTAAAGAATCTGCCTGCCAGTGCAGGAGACACAGGTTCGATCCCTGCATCAGGAAGATCCCCTGGAGAAGGAAATGGCACCCCACTCCAGTATCCTTGCCTGAGACATCCCATGGACAGAGGAGCCTGGTGCACGGAGGAGTCCATGGGGTTGCAAAGAGTCAGATGCAGCTAAACAACAACAACTCTGCATCCAGGACAAAACGGCAAGCACGCACCTGGACAGGACAGGTGGCACGTCTCTTCTGATATTTGCCTTGTCTGCTATGCCATCCCTTCGTTCTCACGGACAATCGATCCTAACTACAAGATAACAAGAACTTGTAACAAGTTCTTGATAACAAGAACTCAGCATTATTTTTGGTGTGGAGTTTAGACAATAGCTGTAGGTCCAATCTTGATAAAACAGAGGAAGAAGTAACTTTGGCTTTCTCTGTGTCCCACTTTGGGGCTTCCCAAGTGGCTCAGATGGTAAGGAATCTGCCTGCCAAGGCAGGAGACGTGGGTTCAATCCCCAGGTAGGGAAGATCCCCTGGAGGAGGAAATGGCAACTCCCTCCAGTATTCTTGCCTGGGAAAGCACGTGGACAGAGGAGCCTGGTGGGCTCCAACACACGGGGTTGCAAAAGAATTAGGCACAACTTAGTGACTAAACAACAAACCTGCTTCATTAATTGAAGGCTTCTAAATACAACTCACACATTCCTTGGTAACTTTGTTCAAGCCAAGATGAGTGAATGCTAGTTATACATCAGAATTTCTGAATGTTTTGAAAGATTGTGAGGAAGTTACTTTTCAAATTTAAATTCCAAGTTATGAAATTTTATATAGTACATTTTATTGCCATGACTACTTTTGGTTTTATCTCTGTAGAGTTTGTGGCTATTGATAATAAGGGACAATAAAAAAATACTTATTTTAAAGGTGAAGTCTTCAGTTACTTAGGTAAGGGCTTTATCTTCCTTCCCTTTGGTGACAGAGGCAACGGTAAGTATGATTCCTGAGCACTGAGTGAAATTAACATCTTTCATCTATCACTGAGATTGCGTGGGGCCGAATCCTAACTATTGGAATGTGGGTAGAAGTGAGAGTGGTGTTGTCTCCTTTGTAAAGTTCTACACGTTTTCCCTCTGATCTCCTCGTGGATGACTCTAGAATGTCTTTGAAGCTTCATGTTATAGATGTTAGAACCATATCATGAAGGACCCTGGTCTCTGAACGACTGCACAGAACACAACTCACATCTCCAGCTCCTTCCATGCTCTGGCCCGCCAACTGCACTGAACCTTGATACAAGCAAGCAATAATTATTACTGTATTAAGCTGCCAAAATATTGGTGTTACCCATCACAGCAGCTAGCATTAATTGCCTTGATTTTGAAACTTATTTTGGGCTTCCCTGGTGGCTCAGACAGTAAAGAATCTGCCTGCAAGGTAGGAGACGCAGGTTCGATTCCCAGGTGGGGAAGATCCCCTGGACAAAGGAATGGCAACCCACTCCACTATTCTTGCCTGGAGAATCCCCATGGACAGAGGAGCCTGGCAGGCTACAGTCCATGAGGTTGCAAAAAGTTGGACATGGTGGAGTGATTAAGCACACACACATACACATATTTACAAGCAGCATATCCAAATTACCTGAAAATTCTTTCCTTCTCCCATTTTGGATTTGTGTGAGTGGTGAAATACCTAATAAGCAAGCAATAGGGAAAACATCTCTTGAAATGTTTAAGCATAAATATCCAACTCTATGTACACTTCCTGAGTCAGCCCTTGACTTTACACTCCCTACTTCTCCTGGTGACATGGTTGTTCCGTTTCCTAAGGCTGAAAATTCAGAATATCTTTGACTTGTCCATCTTTCTCAAAAATCCCTACATGAAATCACTTGTAAAATACTTTCATTTCTGTCAGTGTGTCTAACTCTTTTTTCTCCTTAAAAAACTCACTTGTCACTATTCTCCTTCATGGAAACTTCATTGCAGTCAAGATTCAATGTCATGAGTCTACTCAGTTCTCCCTGCTTATAATTTGCTTTGCCCATATTTGTGACTGCATAGTCATCATTATGTTGTAAAATTATTAACAGGCATATTATATATATAATTATATAACAGATAAAATTAGTATTGAAGATAAAACTCTGTTTATTTTGGCTTTTCACCAAAAAAAAAAAGATTTAATTTATAGGCATTTTAATCACATTGAAATCCCAGAAAACCATATACATTTAAAATCTCAAATTCAATTACTTGATGTAGATTTTATAAAACCTTGATTATACGGTTAATCATGCTGGAAAGATTTTTGTCATCTCAAGGAGGAATTTTAATTGTGTGACAGAGTTTAGTTTTGTAGAAGCCAAAAGAAATGCTAGAGCCATAGTGGTATTTTTGAAAATTTATTGCAGATTTCTTTTTTCTAAGTACACACTAAATTGAGTTAATCATAATATATTTCTCCTCTGAGCATAGTCCTTGTTTTACATTTTGTAATAATAAATATGAAACATTGCTAAAGAGAAGTATTTATCAAACTCTGCTACACAGACCACTATTTTTAGATGTTACTGTTATTCCTACCACAGAATAAAAAGTCATAGAGTTTTGGAAAGAACTAAGAACTCATTGCCTTCTTGAAATTGCAGAGTTTACATTAGTACGTAAACTTTCTGAAATTTCTGACTAGAAAAAAATTCAGTGTTGCTTACTCCACTTATTTCCTGAATACAGAAAACTACTATTGTGTGTGTGTGTGTGTGTGCTAAGTTGCTTCAGTCATTGTCTGACTCTTTGCCACCCTATGCACCATAGCCTGTCAGGCTCCTCTGTCCATGGGATTCTCCAGGCAAGAATACTGGAGTGGGCTGCCATGCCCTCCTCCTGAGGATCGTCCCCACCCAGGGATTGAACCCGCGTCTCTTATGTCTCTTGCATTGACAGGCAGGTTCTTTACCACTAATGCCACGTGGGAATCCCAAGATACTACGACAGCAGCCCACAGAAGAGTCTGTGAAGGCCTGAGGTCAGCCAGTACTTGCTTTGCTGCAGGGGAGACTACTAATCAGTCATGAACAGAATGAGGAAGAGAAAGCAATCTTCCATGACCTCCACTTTTTGCCTTCAGGGAATGGGTAGATGTTGGCGCCGTTTATCTGGTAGACACATGGATTGGCTCTCTCAGTCTCCATTTAAACATCCACCAATTCAGACTTCAGCAAGCTGAAGTCTATGTTGCTCAGATTTCCTTGCAGCCTGCATTCTGTATGTGAATTAGTTTTTCCCAATTAGATATATTCTCAAGAGATTTGGAAAGCATAAGGTGAGACAGAAGTCACCTTCCTGTGGCCATAGCAGCTGGCCGACAGGATCTACAGGCTGTCAACTCCGGCACCAGCGACTGAAGCGACTCCAGCTTTAGGCTTCAGGCCACCCTCTTTGTGAATCAGAGATAACAGGACCAGCAGCGTCTCCTCGTCTGTGGACTGCAGCTCGGGTGGTGTAAAACTGGAATGAAATAAAATAGTTGAAGGTCCACGGCTACTCCAAAATTTTGTAAGCACCTGTTTCCTGTATTAAGTCCCTTTCTGCCTGACATACTGACAGTGTGTCTGTCTTTCACACTGAACTATGATTGTTATACCTGATTAAGGAATCCTTTTAAGAGACAAGATACATTTAGTTTTTAACAATTTTGAAATTTGTATTTTTGAGACATCTACATGGAAGCTGAAGCTCTGATACTTTGACCAAATGATGCAAAGAGCCAACTCCTTGGAAAAGAGTTCCCTGATTCTGGGAAAGATAGACGGCAGGAGGAGAAGGGGATGACAGAGGATGAGATGGTTGGATGGCATCACCGACTCAATGGATATGAGTCTGAGCAAGCTCTGGGAGATAGTGAAGGACAGGGAAGCCTGGCGTGCTGCAGTCTATGGAGCCGGATGGAAATACCTATTTAGCAAAGATGAATATACAACCCAAAGGAACACTCTGGTAAAAAGACACATATTTTGGTTGTGGTAGATACAAGCTGTACTGAAAGCTGTAGGTTTCTACTAAGATGGAAGGAAAAGGGAAATTGTGAACAGAATCGTGAGGAACACAACGTATTTGAGCGGCAAATGCAAGGGAAAAAATAGGCAAATGAATAAATAATGTTGGTGTTAGTCTAGGTCTTCTGGAAGGAAGACACCAAGTCAGGATTGTGTGTATGACTTTACTGAGGAGAAGTCTATGAGGGAAAAAAAAAGTCGGGGAGGAATTGAGCCAGGGAAAGCTGAAAGAGGTGTCAAATCACAGTCGGAGCTTGACCTTGAGTGAGGGTGGAGGGAAAAAAGACCGAAGGGGAGGGTCCTTGACCTGAGGTGACGTCATTCCTGCTGCGCATGGTGATTGGCTGGGGAAGCCTGGTCCTGCAGCAAGTGTGGGGATGAATTTCAGAGAGCAATTAGCGGAGGTCTGTGGAGGAGCCTGATAGGCTGCAGTCCATGGGGTCGCTAGGAGTCGGACACGACTGAGCCACTTCACTTTCACTTTTCGCTTTCATGCATTGGAGAAGGAAATGGTAACCCACTCCAGTGTTCTTGCCTGGAGAATCCCAGGGACGGGGGAGCCTGGTGGGCTGCCGTCTGTGGGGTCGCACAGAGTCGGACACGACTGAAGTGACTTAGCAGCAGCAGCAGCAGCAGTGGTCAGTTAGCTCCCTGAAGCTGGAGGTTTGCTGGCACATTTCCACCGCCGTCACAGTCTGAGAAATGGTCAGTGCGGTAGCAAGAGCCAGGAGCGGGTCATTGGACGGTCGAAGAATAGAGAGAATAACGAGAATGCAGCAGAGAAAATGGGCAGAGCTGGCCAGTGACATCAGAATCGGTTCTTTTTTTTTTTTTACTGTAGTCAGTGTGACCCTTTTGGGAGCATGTTTTGTTCATAGTATCTTTACTGATCAAAATGTGACTTAAAAATATAAATACATGGTTCTTATCAGATCAGTAAATTCTTAGTACCCCCGATTACACTTAGAAATAGAGTAGCATACTGCTAGATATATTGTAATAATTTCATATTTGTGTGTATGGGTGAACATTTTAATGCATATGCATCAATTTCTTCTTTTATATTATGATAATAACAATAATAACTACAAAGCTTACTTAAGAATTAAATGCTTTAACATGTATTAAACACTTTGACTAGTGCCTTGAACAGAGTAAATACTATATAAACGTTAGTTGTATTTATTTTATATTTTTCTAACCTAAGCCCTTTTTAAAGCTCTGTAGTCTTTCTGGGGATTGTATACACTATAGAATTCACCACTTTTTCACACTCTGATCATGGGAGTAGTTCTTAAAGATACTTTGAAATTTGATTTCTTATTGTGTAGGCACTGAAAACAACATTTTGTGTGTGCGAACACTCTGTGATACTTCATGTGTCATTGAACTCATATTTTCAGCACAGCAATGCTTCAGAGTGGCACGATTTAGTCACATCGTGCCCAGTAACATGTAGGTTACAGTTCTAAATGTGCTCATTTGCTTATTTATTAGAGGAGAGCTGGAGTAAAAACTTTGTAGATAAATTTTCCTTTTCAGTGAACTTGATGCAGTCTTTATCCCAATGAGTCATTTGAGAAAACCTAGATTTTGCTTTTTAATGGGTTTTTCTTAAATCTGGGGTTTGGGAAAAGAGGATACTTAACATCTTTCTTGCCTTTGTAGGGAGACTGAGAATACCTTGCTTCATTAAGCCACCAATAAATATTCTAAACATCTAGTATGTATTTAGAGTTACAGTTCTCTGTTATGAATAGAGCGTATAGTCTTAGAAATTTTCTTATAAATTTAATCTTTGAATTACATTCTGTTTCTGAAATGTAATTGCTTTTCAATTGAAAAATACTTCTGCCATTTCCTGCCCCCAATTTTCTGTCAATCAATAATCTGTTTGGATATTATAGTTTGTGTTGTGCTGTGCTTAGTTGCTCAGTCATGTCTGACTGTTTGGACCCCACGGACTGTGGCTCATCAGGCTCCTCTCTGCTTGGGATTCTCCAGGCAAGAATACTGGAATGGGTTGCCATGCCCTCCTCCAGGGGATCTTCCCGACCCAGGGAATGAACCAGGTCTCCCTCATTGCAAGTGGATTCTTTACCATCTGAGCCACCAGGGAAGCCCATGAATACTGGAGTGGGGAGCCTGCACCTCCTCCAAGGGATCTTCTTAACCCAGGAATCAAACAGGGTCTCCTGCATTACAGGCAGATTCTTTACCAGCTGAGCTACCAGGGAAGCCCCACTTTATAGTTTAACTTCTACTTCAATAAAATTATGATAAACAAATTTGCATTAAAACTTGGCATTCCTCCTTTTCTGATTCTACAAACTTAGACTTTCTTATGTAACATGCCTCTGAAGGTATTTGTGCTATTTCCCTGCTTTTGATTTCATCTGGTGTTAGAGAGTTGATAGTTTCATGCCATATCACACATCAGGATTTCAGTTTTTCCAATAACTTGCAAAATAAGGGGCTTCCTTCATAACTCAGTTGGTAAAGAATCTGCCTGGAATCCAGGAGACCCCTGTTTGATTCCTGGGTTGGGAAGATCCCCTGGAGAAGGGATAGGCTCCCCACTCCAGTATTTTTGGGCTTCCCTTGTGGCTCAGCTGGTAAAGAATCCACCTGTAATGAGGGAGACCTGGGTTTGATCCCTGGGCTGGGAAGATCCCCTGGAGAAGGGAAAGGCTCCCCACTCCAGTGTTCTGGCCTGGAGTCCATGGTTGCAAAGATTTGGATGTAAAATAAGAGACTGCAAAATAACTAAGTTCTGCTTACCTTAGTTTATCCAATATTATAAAGAAGAGAAGCAGAGAAAGTATCTCACAGTTACTGTGATTTAAAAAAAAAAGTCTGTAAATGCTCGTGGAATGTTTTATAAAATCAGTGTTTATAAGTGTTGAGTTTTGTCATATAATGTATCTGAGAGATTTTAGATTCCCTGAGCAGAGAAGGCAATGGCACCCCACTCCAGTACTCTTGCCTGGAAAATCCCATGGACGGAGGAGCCTGGTAGGCTACAGTCCATGGGGTCGCTAAGAGTTGGACATGACTGAGCAACTTCACTTTCACTTTTCACTTTCATGCATTGGAGAAGGAAATGGCAACCCACTCCAATGTTCTTGCCAAGAGAATCCCAGGGATGGTGGAGTCTGATGGGCTGCTGTCTATGGGGTTGCATAGAGTCGGACATGACTGAAGCGATTTAGCAGCAGCAGCAGATTCCCTGAGATGTTTTATAATATCTAATAAACAGGTCTTAAAAATCCTTTCATGAATTATTTTTTATTTAAGTTGCTTTTGCTTTTGGCCAGAAGTCTTCACTTCATTAAACTTTCAGGAGAAACTTTAAGGAGATATGAACTCTTCTCCAATTTGAGCTCAGTATGTGTTTAACTGTACCCCTTAGCAGATTCAGGAGGTAGTATTGCTTCTGCACAACTTCAGCTAGAGTTTTTGATGGATGAAAGGGAAAAAAAATCATGACACAGCTTGGTTTTTTAGCGAGGTGTGTTGTGTCAGGAAAGACCATTTCCGTGTTCCTGTGTATGAGGCAACGGGAGGCCGGGCTAAGCTGGTTACTGCCACTCTCCTTCTTTTCAAGCGGGCTGCTGGGTGAAAGTGAAAGTGAAGTCGCTCGGTTGTGTCCGACTCTTTGCGACCCGTGGACTGTAGCCCACCAAGCTCCTCCGTCCATGGGGTTCTCCAGGCAAGAATACTGGAGTGAGTTGCCATTTCCTTCTCCAGGGAAGGAAATGTTGGGTAGCCAGGAGGAAAATACTAGCCAAATGACCTCAAGTCAGGGACTTTAACTGTGAGGCTGTATCTTTAACTGAAACGCCTGTTCAGCTGTTACCCTTTGGTTTGTTCCAACCCCTTCGTAGCGTCTTCCTTTATGTCCTCCTTTTTCTTCTCCATTTATGTTTTCCTGTTTTCTTTTCTACCCGCATTTCTAATCCTGCACCTCCGTCTTCTATATGACCGAACATGAGCCTGCCTTGGGCTCTGTCGGAATCCAGCACTACCTGATGGAGTTGGCACGGTCAGCACCCTCTGGTAACTGTCCAGGCCTTTCCACGCCTCAGTTCAGCTCCCTGAGGAGGTATCGGATGCCACAGCGTGTCGCAGGCCACAAGCCGGCACACGCAGGGGCTTGTCTGCTGTCAGGCGCCATCTCCAGGTCCATGTAGCTGTGATGAGCACAGGGCCCACGTGATATGAGGTGGGCTTCCGTTCACATAAGGGTGGTGGCCTGGACAGCCTCACTTAAAGGGATGGTTGTGGGTGATGTACTAAACGGCTGGTGCCCGGTACAGATGTCCTGGCTACAGCCTCTGCTCTGCCCCCTTTCGGCAGCTGTTCAGGTTGTCAAAGAGCCAAGGAAAGGGAGTTTTGATCTTTCAGGGTTATAGTTTTCAATGATAAATAGCCTAATTCCGGGAGTTCTCTTTGCAGTAACAATGGTAACCTGAGTGCAAGAAATATACAAGGTGAGTCGAATCTCAGCAAATTATTGTCCATAAGTGAGTTTACCTTGCCCTATATGCTGTTCCTCTTTCTCAGGGAATTTGCTTTCCGACTATTAAAAATAGAGAATAGATAGGTGGGCACGGTGGGGGGAGAACTGGGAGGTTAGGATGGACATACACACACCACCATCTGAAAGACAGACAGCCGTGGGAACTGCAGTGCGGCAAAAGGAGCTCAGCTCCGGGCTCTGTGATGACCTGGGGGGCGGGGCGGGGGCGGGGCGGGGGCGGGGCGGGGGCGGGGCGGGGGCGGGGGGGGGCGAGGCGGGGCGGGGGCGGGGATCTGTGTGTGTTTATAACCGATTCACGTTGTTATACAGCAGAGACTAACACGGCTCTGCAAACCAATTATATTCCAATAAAAATAGTTTCTGCAACATCTGCAAAAAAAATGTAAAAAAAAAAGTCTATACCTACAGAGTAGATTACTACTAGTATACCTGTCACATTTTACACTCTTAATAATCTACTCTGTAGGTATTTAGAAGAGTGAGCCCAAGTGTGGCAGCAGATAATGTGAACTTTTTAAGCACCAATTTATTAAGAGATAAAATAAGATTTTGAGTAGCAGTCTATCCTAAAATAGCTGTTATATCATGGAAAACTTAATCAAAATGAGAATTTAAAAAAATGATGTGACGTTATAGTATTGTAATATTCACTGTCTTCTTTAACCTCAGAAAGCCATATATTTTTGAACAGCTATTCTAGGTTGCTGCTGCTAAGTCACTTCAGTCGTGTCCGACTCTGTGCGACCCCATAGATGGCAGCCCACCAGGCTCCCCCGTCCCTGGGATTCTCTAGGCAAGAACACTGGAGTGGGTTGCCATTTCCTTCTCCAATGCATGAAAGTGAAAAGCAAAACTGAAGTCGCTCAGTCGTGTTTGACTCTTGGCGACCCCATGGACTGCAGCCCACCAGGCTCCTCCATCCATGGGATTTTCCAGGCAAGAGTACTGGAGTGGGGTGCCATTGCCTTCTCCGATTCTAGGTTAGTGTCTTCTAAAACTCTTTCCAAATATCTGTTAAACTTTTAGGAGGCTATGTTTTTGGCTTAAAATGTGCATAGCAAGTTTTATAGAAGGAGTGTTTTCTCTGTAGACGCAATTAGATTATCTTTTGTTGGTACGGTATTTGTTTGGAAAGATAGAAAATATGGCTAATTACTGTCTGGAAAGATGAACTAGGGCCCAAGACCTGTGGGTGGTGCAGGATTCTGAGGGAACAGGCTGCAAGTCTACTGGAAACATTTCAGATCTGGAGTAAACTTTCCTTTAACCCCTAACTAGGCTAACTACCCCCAAACATTTGTAAGATTTTTAACAGACATCTTTCTGTTTAATATATGTATAGCTCTGAAACTGACTTGATTACTGAAAAAAAAAAATTTTGTACAGTTGAAGAGAACTTCCAAAGACATAATGTCCCAACATTTTAGTATGGTTTTAAACTATAACACTGGAAACAGAACTGCAACAAACATACAAAAAACCATTTGAAAGATTAATTATTTATTGTCTTTATTTTGGTGAATTTTGAATGACAACATTTATGTTAATGTTTCTCAGTGAATTCTATCTTTAAAGAGAAGGACTAAAATAAAAAAGAAACACAATTAAAAATTATTTGTTTCCTCAAAAAATAGATAAATTGGTCAGTCTTATCTTTGTTTACCAACTAATGAGCATGTCTGCTTGTAGAAAACTAATGAGACTCAAGTTAATTAGAATTAATTTAAAAAAAACGTGAAAGTGTTAGTCCCTCCATCATGTCTGACTCTTTGCAACCCTGTGGACTGTAGCCCACCAGGCTCCTCTGTCCATGGGGTTCTCCAGGCAAGAATACTGGAGTGGGTTGCCATGCCCTCCTCCAGGGGATCTTCCTGACCCAGGGACGGAACCCAGGTCTCCCGCATTTCAGGCAGATTCTTTGCTGTCTGAGCCACCAAAGACAACCTAGAATGAACATTTAGCCCAATCTATTAGAAGTTTTTCAGGTTACCAATTGTTTTAATAATCTTCACCGGTTGAAGGTTAATACATAATCATACAGTATGTCCTGGTATTTCACTTAGATGTAGGTAGGCCCAAATGTGTGAGTTTAGGCAAAGATCCATACAACTTAGAGAAAGAAATTAGTTTCTTGTTGGAAATCAAGGAGAGTGAATATGGTCTCATCCATAACAATTGTGTCTCTTTTCTTAAACCATTCATTCATTCATCGTCTGCCATTTCTGATAGGCAAGGCATCGTGTTAATAGCTTCAGGAGAAGCTTAAGTAAGTTACAGTCCCTTCTTTCAAGCTGTTCTTATATGAATGAAGAACAGCTGCCTGAGGATGTTTAGCATTATTCTGTAAAGATATGGTTTAAGATGAAGTTGTTGGATGCTAGGTAGCTTAATAGAACTAGGTAGTAGGATTAGAGCTAACAGGACACTTTGCATAAATATTAACATAATTATATCTGCGTCTCTATTCCTGCCCTGCAAATAACTTCATCAGTCCCACTTTTCCTAGACTCCATATATATGTGTTGATACATGATATTTGTTTTTCTCTTTCTGACTTACTTCACTCTGTATAACAGGATCTAGGTTTATCCACCTCTCTAGAATCGACTCAAACGTGCTCCACTTTATGGCCGAGAGTTATTCCATTGTTTATGTGTACCACGACTTTGGACACAGCATGGTAATGAGAGGTTGGGACAAATGGAGAGAATACCATGTGTAAACTGATAGGTAATAGGAAGTCGCTGTATAACACAGGGAGCCCCCCCCCGCGCGCCACCCCCCCCCCCCCCCCCCCCCCGCCCAGTGCTCCATGACAACCTAGACGGGTGGGATGGGGTGGGGAGGGGGAAGGAGGTTCAACAGGGAGGAAACACATGGATGCTTGTGGCTGATTCATGCTGTTGTATGGAAGAAGCCAACACAGTATTGTAAAGAGATTATCCTTCAATTAAAAATAAATTAAAAAGGATTATAACCATAAGCATATTCATATAATTAAATTTGCAATACGGTGATTGCTTAGATGTGAAGAGAGTGGGGAGAAAGGAGTCAGGGATGAATCCACGTTTCTATGTTGTCTGAGCAATGATTGAACGTGTTATCATTTTACAGGCGTAAGAGTCAATTTGAGAAAAGAGGAACACTTCAGAAGTCTGATGTGGCTGTGGGTCATGGTTGAGAGGTAGAGAGGTCCATAAGCTAGTGATTATGGATCCACATGGAGGTGAAGTCTGGAATACAGATTTGAGAGTTGGTGGAATGGTGATTTAACTCTCTAGATTATATAAATTGAGAGAACTAGTATTCAGATGATAAAAGCAGGTGATCACATATTCGTTTGGCGGCCAAAATGTTGACTGGGTCAAAGATATGCTGATATGTAAACAAATTGTTGCAACATATTTTGGGGACATTAGGACAATGAAGAAGGTTCCCAGGTCAGTGTACAACAGGCCAATATCATGGTGATTCATGCTCTAAATTTCCTGAGATGCAAAACACAACAATATGCCTAGAATATGTTTCATATTATCCGTATTATTTGAATTAGACTTTAAATTTGCACCTCAACTTGAAAACTCAAGAATGACTGCAAATGGCTTTTTTTTTTAACCAACATTTTCATTCAGTTCAGTTCAGTTGCTCAGTCACGTCCAACCCTTTGCGATCCCATGGACTGCAGCACACCAGGCTTCCCTGTCCATCACCAACTCCCAGAGCTTGCTCAGACTCATGTCCATTGAGTCAGTGATGCCGTCCAACCATCTCATCCTTTGTCATCCCCTTCTCCTGCCTTCAATCTTTCCCAGCATCAGGGTCTTTTCCAATGAGTCAGTTCTTCACATCAGGTGGCCAAAGTATTAGAGTTTCAGCTTCAGCATCGGTCCTTCCAGTGACTATTCAGGACTGATTTCTTTTAGGATGGACTGGTTTGATCTCCTTGCAGTCCAAGGGACTCTCAGAAGTCTTCTCCAACACCACAGTTCAATTCTTCGGTGCTCAGCTTTCTTATAGTCCAACTCTCACATCCATACATGACTACTGGAAAAACCATACCTTTGACTAGATGGACCTTTGTTGGCAAAGTAACGTCTCTGCTTTTCAAGATGCTGTCTAAGTTGGTCAGAGCTTTTCTTCCAAGGAGCAAGTGTCTTTTAATTTCATGGCTGCAGTCACCATCTGCAGTGATTTTGGAGCCCAAGACAATAAAGTCTATCACTGTTTCCATTGTTTACTCATCTATTGCTGTGAAGTGATGGGACCAGATGCCATGATCTTTGCTTTCTGAATGTTGAGTTTTAAGCCAACTTTTTCACTCTCCTATTTCACTTTCACCAAGAGGCTCTTTAGTTCTTCTTTGCTTTCTGCCATCAGGGTGGTCTCATCTGCATATCTGAGGTTATGTAGCAATCTTTATTCCAGCGTGTGCTTCATCCAGCCTGGCATTTCCCGTGATGTACCTTGCATATAAGTTAAATAAACATTTTCATTACTATATGCCTGTCATAAGTCCAATATCTCTATTTAAATCTTATACATACATTGCATTTCCCACCTTCATGTCTTTAGTTTTTTGTCATTATATACACCATTTGTATCTTGATATGATTATTAGCTAATGAACTGAGAAAAAAGTAAGCAGTTATTTCTGAACAAGTCAGATATAGTCAACTATGTATGGAGTTCTTATACAGAATTTCTATGAGTTTTTTTTTTAACATTATGTAAGTGTAATAAATGTTGGGCATTTGGACTTTAATCAATAGAAAACTTTTGTTTTACTACACTGTTATATGAGAGGAAAATACACTGGTTTTGGTTTTTTTTTTTCACTACTTGCTTTATTCTCCTTTGGTTTCCTAACAGCCCCTCTGGTAGTGAACAAAAGACATCTTAACTTTTTTTTTTAGATTAGCGCCTCAAATTTAATTGTTCTTTTCAAATGTGGCAAACCCACAATCTTCTGAAGCAAGTGCACCACTCTATTTATAGATTTTCTGTCTAGTTCAATCACTGGGATCTAGTCATAATAAGATGATTCTAACAGTAGACTCAAGACTCTCAAACAAGATTAATAACAGATTTTAGATTTCTGGCAATTAAATAATATCCTTTGGCTTCAATTACTTCTCACACTTTTCCAGTAAACAGTGCCATTCAATGTGAATTTTATTGCTCTAGGGTGTATGACTCTCATTTATCTTTAAAGTTCAGAACTTTAAAAACACATTACTCTGTAACTGGATTTTGTGGTTATTCATGGCTTTTGGGGGACAGGGATGTCTTCATACATAATATTATAATATTAAACAGCTTTGTCTCTTTCAAAATAAAGGGTATATTGAACATTTATATAGTCTTTAATATTTTAACCTCTGTACACTCACTGGATATAAAATCACTGAGGATTTTTTAACAACAACCATAAAAATCATGCATGAATATCCTAAGTCTTTCTCCTTCATCAGCCATAAAAATTTTTATTTATATATAAATGGAATAACTGCATTTTCTATGAAAAACAAACTTGGTCACAGTCCATCTGATTGCTTCTCAGGAATCTAAGTAGTCTGGTACCCTTGCAATCCTGGTTTGATGAATTATCGTCCATGTGATAACCTTTGCCTATATTTGGGATCTAATAATCACTGGTACTGAATCAGGCAACTAAAAGGAACAAGGTAACACTTTATTTAAAAATTATCATTGGTAGTTTCCATCAGGACTATAAGGTTTGGCACAGTTTCACAGATGTTATTTTAATGTCATGGAAGGCGGAAGCTGAAGCTCCAATACCTTGGCCACCTAATGTGAAGAGCTGACTCATTGGAAAAGACTGATGCTGGGAAAGATTGAAGGCAAAAGGAGAAGGGGGTGACAGAGGATGAGATGGTCAGATTGCATTGCTGATTCAATGGACGTGACTTTGAGCAAACTCTGGGAGATGGTAGCGGACAGAGGAGCCTGGCATGCTAGAATCCATGTGGTCGCAAAGATTCGGACAAAAGTGAGCAACAACAGAAACTAAGACGCAAAACCATTTTAATTAGCCATTGGGGGACCACGTCAGGCTTCATGATTACAGCCGCATGATGAATTTTAACATTAAAAATTATATCTTTTGGTAAAATTCTATGCATTTATTATATACATATATATATATATATATATATTTTTTTTTTTTTTTTTTTTTCCTGTCAGTCCGGAAAGTTAATTATGTACCTTGTATTGACCCAGTGGACATGAGTTTGAGCAAACTCTGGGAGACAGTGAAGGACAGAAACTGGAACAGAAGATATTTTCTCAGTCTTGGAGGCAACTGAACTGAAATGAACTGTATCCCTCATTAATAATGAGTTAGAAAAGTCTTTAATAAATGCTTTATATTTGTGTGAAAGTCATGATTTTGCCTTCATCTGAAAAATTTCCGTTGATGGAGAATACAAAAGTAATCAGTGCAATTCATATTATTTAACAAACGCATAGTATCATCACCTCCCGCTCCTCTTGGGAACGTTTTGTAGCGGATTTAAAGGAAGCTTGGACTAAACTCCTATTCAGTGTCCTTGGTGATTTTATGTTCTCTCGTGGTCACTTTGGTGGCTAATGGACACTGAGCTCCCAGTTACAAAGTATTTTTTAATGACAGCTTTGGCTATTGGAAAGTACCTTCTTATATCAAGTCAAAATCTTCATACAACTTCTAACTGTTGGGTCAAGTTATATTTCTTTATCATACAGAATGAATATAATCCCACTGCCCTAAAATTGTCCTTCAAATATAGAAAATGGTTATATTCACTGTTACCGTTTTTTTCCCTTCGCAGGAAAAATTTCCTGAGGTCTTTAGCCTTCCTGAGATGTATTCTGAGATGGATTAATAATCCCTAATTATCTTAGACACTCTGATATGATACTACTTCCCAATAGGCCCTATCATTCTATAAATACACATTAACGTTTCATTAGCAATTTTGGCAATAACATTGCTCTGTTTTTTCATATAGAGATAAAATCATAATATATGCTTCTGCCCATCTGTATTTTCTGTACACAACCTTTAAACATTTTTTTTTTCAGGTCTTATATTTACTACTATTCAAGTTGACCATATTAAACAGCCCATTGTTTAAATCTCTTAAGAACGTTTTAGACCATTCTTCTTTCTTTTTTTAAAATTTAGTCATTCTTCCAACATTTTTTATGTCTATTTGATATCTTATACTGCCCTGAGGGACAAAAAGATAAGAACATAACTGATCTCTTTTTTTGAAGTTCGAAGGAAGCAGACATTTAAAAGTGAATTATTAGAAACTAGACTCTTTAATACTCAAACAGCAATGTTGCTGTATAAGCATACGAATGGCATTATTCTTCCCTTTGGGTAACAAAGATGACTATTGGGTTTTCTTACTATGTTTATGCAGATTCTAATTCTTTGTGTACAGGTTTAAAAATAAATATATTAATATTTTGAGGGACCCACTGTTGTAAATTGTAGGGCTCTTCAAGTTTAGACTTGAATGAAACTGAGAAAGTTGAATACAATTTTCTGAAAATATTGATATATCAAGAATTATTTAACTAGAACAAGGCAAAGAGTTGCTTGAATAAAATGCAGCTTAATTAGTTGTTTATTTGTCTACCTATTTGAATCAACTGTGTCAGAATATGCTATTATGAGTTGGCATTTAACTACTGAAGTCCTAACTACTTTTGCCTCACTTTCCTCTTTGTAGACTGCCATTAACTCAATTCAATTTGAGGTTTACTGGAATAAAATCTTACTTGGAATGAACCCAATTTATTTTTTCCCATTTGGATTACCAAGCTAAAAGCATAGACTCATGATAACACTATGCAGACAATTTTTTATACTCTTCTTAACCTACAAAAGGTAATTTGAAAAAAAAAAAATACATGGTACTTTACTGTCCTGTAGTGTAATGCAAGTTTATTCATGCTATTTGGCTTTGAGCACTTCTACTTATTTTTTAACCAACTTTCCACTTATTTTCTTGAACCAGAAAGGGCACTTCATGTTGTTTCCCCTTATATTCTTTTATTTGTCTTATATTTTGGCATTTGTATGATTTTGCTAAGATTTGCATTTCCCCTGACTAGAATGCCAGTTAAAGCACTCAGAGGCTGGTAAATGATTTCTTAAGTCATGTAATCTTAGTCAGCTCAAGCTGCCGTAACAAAGTACCATAGACTAGGTGGCTTGAACAATAGAAACTTATTTCATCACGGTTCTGGGACCGGGAGCTCAGTGTCAGGCCGCTTACAGGTTCTGCTGAGAGCCCCTTCCTGGGCCTGCGGACGGCTGCCTTCCCGCTCTGTCCTCATAGGGAGAGAGAGCGCTTTTCCTCTTCTAAGGTCTCCCAAGGTCTCCAGTCACCCCTCCACTCTTGAGACTTCATCTAACCCTGATTACTTCCTGAAAGTCCTGGTGCTCAACACAGTCACATTGGTGGTGAGGGTTTCAGCAGATGAATTCTCACCCCACAGCACTCCCGGTCTCACAGGTTGGGGGCATGCCCATGTATTGATCACATGGTGCTCAGCTCATTATCTGAACACGTAGCACTTCTGTGCCAGGATTTTAAAGGACTCCTAATAATTTTCTGTGCAGCAATAAGCAGCTGCTGCTGGTTTGCTAGAGCCTAATGCAGCATCGTGAAACAGGTGAGTGTGGGATTAAGGAAACGCAGAATCGTAGCTCTGCCACGTGTGAGCCAAGTGCCCTCAGCTAAGGTATTAGGTTAAATGAGGTCATTTTAGTTCAGGGCTGTAGACAAGACCTGGAACATAGTAAATATTATATAGGTGTGAGTTTTGATTATCATTAGTATCACTCATCTACTTCTGTAGGCAAAACCTATTTCACTGTCATTTCTTACATGAGTAAGAACCTCTTTGGTATTCTAGTCTCTCACTTTTGGAGGCTTTGTAGTTTATTTATGTTACTTTTGGTATGCGCTGTCCCAGAACTAAAGAGGCAATAGTGTATTTTACAAGACAGCTAAAAATTCAGAATTGTTCAATCGCAAAGCAACAGTAGTTCAGGGGCGGAAAAGTTACTAATGTGATTTTTCCTGATTTTATTTAATTTTTGTAAAATTCTCATCACTGAAATGAAATAGAAACTGCTTTTTAACTACTGACTTTGGAGATCAAATTTGATCACTCATTTTGTATACTTAAATTTTTATTTTAATAAGAGACCTGTGATATCACATGGGTGGAAGTTTTAAGAAAATTCAATCAATTGATTAAAATATTCATTAAATTATGTAAGTATATGTCTGGATATACTTGTGATAATCCAGTATGAGTGTTGAAGTCTGTGATTTCTTTGGACTCGTCAGTACATAAACTCCATGAGAACAGCAATTTGCATTCTCAACTGCTGTATTTTTGCTGCTTGTCACAGAGTCTGGAACATACTATGATTTATAAATAGTTATCGAATAATTGACTGGTCAGTAGTCCACAATAACCACTGTGCATGTGCCCAAGCCGGTGACATGTTCTAGACGTATAAAGAATAGATCATCTCTGTCCATGGGGGCACAGCTCAGCGGGAAAGAAAAATGTGACGTGTAAACAGGCACTTAGTTCTTGTCACTTAACTTGTGACGTAACAGAAGATGAGCTATAGGTGCAGCAAGATCAGGACAGAAGGCATCTGCTGAAACGTGATCCAGAAAGTCGGGAAGCAGCTCAGAGAAGAGGTGGTGGTCTGATAGAGCTGGGAAGATATGTTGAAAGATACGTGAAATATTACCAGTGTTCAAGGGTATGGGGATGAATGGAGAATTATTCAATGTAACAAAGAAGAAACAAGAAGCCTTAGAAATGGAAAGCTAGTAGGCACTGAGGAGCTTCATTTACTGAAGAGCTTAAGACGCTGACAGATTTAAACAGCATGTTTTTAGAAAGGTCGCTCTAGCCATAGAGTAGACAACAGCTTGGAATATATGAGTTCCAGAACGGTGTACCTCTTCAGAAGTGTAATGGAATATTCTAATCCTCCAATTGCATAGATTCCAGATAGGGCAGTCAAAGGCAGGGTGCAAGGGAGGGGTGTTTTGCTACTGCAGGATTCATATGCTGGAATTGAACAAGGCCACTGAAACATGAGGAAAACTGTTCAATGTTTCTGAGATTTCTAATTTAGGGAATGGAGTGTATGGAGGTGTCAACAACTACAAATATAAGCTAAGTCCAAGAGGGCAAAGTTAGTGTGCAAGTTGGTTGGTTAACATGGTTGGTTTTGCTGAGTTGAAGTACTGGTGGAAACTGCTGGATATAAGACTGAGGGTCAGAAGGGAGAAAAAGCTTGACTATTCAAAAAAGCTAGGTCACTGGTGAAGGCACATGTCTAGATAAGAATGTCTGTGGAAAGTGGGAAGGGCTTGGAGGCAAAGATGAAGCCCTGTGGAGAACCAACAGTTGCTCTCCGTGCGGTGAGTGAGTAGGGGAACCCACAGAGAGGCTAGGGAGGAAGGGGAGGGGCCGGGAACAGATGGCAGGGTGAGGTGCAGACAAAAGGGCAAAGGCGTTGCAGAAATCAAGTGAGATGTGGTTTGCAGGGTCTGCCCCGGCCTGACTGGGAAAGGTGGCGTGCAGCCAGAAGCCCCACACAGGTTCACCTGTGACTGGAAGACAAGGAGAGGTGGGGCTTTGGTAGTCGTCTCTGAACCTTTGGATCCAGCCTTTGTGAAAGATGAGTCTTAATTCTGGATGGGTCAGCAATACAAATGAATGAATTCCCTCTTTTCATTTTAATCTGAGCTGAGCATAAGGGTTATTCACTGGGAAGAGGAGAGATTTATAGAGATAAAAGAGAAGGGAACCAGAGGCAAGAGTAAGGACAGCGTATTTAGGGTCAAGAAGGAGAAAGAACAGCCCTCCATGTGGAATCTACTTGGAGACCTGGGATGGTCTAGACTACAGACTCTTGAAAAACAGGCAACACTCTGGAGGATCAGGATATCTGTCTATTTGGTTAACTCAGCAATAGGCACTCAACAAATACTCGTGCAATGAACAAATGTAGGATCTGGTGTGTTTGGGTGCAGTGAGTGGGGGCAGTCATTTTTTTGTTAGAAATGTGGTGATGAAAGTTTCAACTTCAGAAATGCTGAACCTGAGATCACTATCTGATATCCGAGTAAAAACACCTCCTGAGTTGATGGGAAACCATGGATGAATCTTAAGTAAGAAATTCTACACGGAGAAGAGAGATGAATCCACATATAGAAAACCTCCTGGAATAGAAGTTGGGTTGCCAGGTTTACCAAATAAAAATATGGGATACACTGTGGAGTTTGGAGTTTGAATTTCAGATAAACAGCAAACAATTTTCAGCAAAAGTATGTCCCATGCGGTATTTGGCAGCCCCAGGGAGAGAAAATATAAGAGAGAAGAAAGTACAGCTCAGCTACCTTTATAAACATATCCTGAGTTCAGAGGAAACTCCTGTATCAACTCTTGAAAGTTCATAACACAGAGGGAAAAAAAAATGAAGGTGACCGGAGTATTGAGACAATCATTCTCTTGAAAGGCTATTTTGAAATAAAAGGAGAATAAAGCACAATTGTTCTTGGCCATGTTTAGAGGAAATGGATTTCTTTCGTGGTTTTTAGAAACAACAAAAACGCCTCCACAGCTTTGCTACTTTAGCAGAAGAAACTCTGTTCTAGGGAAGATTTGGGCACAGACTGGTCAATAATTTAATTTTAAGAAGCATTGCCTTTCGCTAAACCCTTTGTCCTTTGTCTTGGTCAGACCCTGCTATCCTGTGCAAACCACAAATCATATATCATGTATAAATAAAACAAGTGATAGAAGACCTTTTGGTTACCTAAAATATTTATGTTGGCTGAATAGTTAATGAAAGAAGGAGTGTAACGGTGTGACTGCAGGACCTCCCGTGAGGACCGAATGCATGCATAGAAGTGAATGTAACTTTCACTTGCCTGGGACAAGCATTTGATTTGTACATTACAATTTGTTTTGTGGATTCCTTGTGATTTATCTATTGCTGAGCAAGTCATAATTTGTGTGTAGAGCAGCGAGTCTTTTTTGCTAATTAGTTTTTTTCTCTTTATCTGAATTGCTTTTAAAATGACTTTAACTGTTTTATGCAACTACACAGACACCTACTGTTATGTAATACACAGTCGTAATTGTAATAGACTGAATTTTTGATGTTTGATGTCTGAAAATTTTCAATCCCCTCTTCCCTTTTTCCTTTGCCAGACTCTGTGCAGTTTGATTAAAAAAAAAAAAAAAAAAACAAACCCCATGGCCTTCCTTCCCTTGACGCTGGTGGAAATTTCAAACCAGGCTAGTTCCTGGGGCTGCCTCATCCTAGCTCCACTCAGTAACCACTGCAAAACAAGACCACCACCGTTTTTTGCTCTCGTTTGCCTTCCGGTAGAACCGGAGCCCTCCCTGGGGAATCCTTCTGTTTGTTACGTGAATGATAAACTGTATCACATGTATGGGAAGCTCCCCTGGAGAAGGAAATGGCAACCCACTCCAGTATTCTTGCCTGAAGAATCCCATGGACGGAGGAGCTTGGTGGGGTACAGGCCACGGGGTCGCAAAGAGTCGGACATGACTGAGCGACTTCACTTTTTTTCGCTATTATGCCTGGGTGCCCACGTGTCATTTGTCCAGACATCTGTAAATGTCTGCAGAGGTTGTGATGCGGGGAAAGCTAAGCGCCCAGATCAAATCATGATCACAGACGCCTCTTAGTGCAGTTATTTTGTACCGCCTCCCCCCGGCTCCTCCTCGTATCAGCAGCCCCCACGTGAGGTCCTTACCATCTTGACATTAAACACCAGGGATGACTTTCTTTCTTTCTTTCTTTTTAGGGATGACTTTAGCAATTTAAAATTATATATACATAGAATAATACCGTATGTATTCTGCTGATGATACTCAACGTTTTGTTCGAGAGCTTTATTGTCTTCAGAATAGTTAGCTGACTTTCACTGCTCTATAGAATCCCAATGACTGTCCCACAGTTTATTTAGTGTGTCTGTTATGAACAGTGCATCTATCGGCATTATTCTCCACATATTTTGGTGCACGTTTCTACAGGATATTTACCCAGGAGTGGGATCACTGGATCATTAGATATGTCTACAGCTTGTAATCGCTGGAGGAGGGCATGGCACCCACTCCAGTGCTCTTGCCTGGAGAATCCCATGGACAGAGGGGCCTGGAGGGCTACAGCCCAGGTGGTCACAAAGAGTCGGACACGACTGAGCGACTGAGCACAGCACAACTGGTAATAGGTACAGACTCCTATTTGCAGGGCGAGAATAGAGACACAGACGCAGAGAGGAGACGTGGATATGGGAGGGGGCCGAGGAGGCTGGGACAAACTGGGAGAGCAGCCTCGACAAATACATACCACCACGTGTATCACAAATCAGTTCAGTTCAGTCCGACTCTTTGCGACCCCATGGACCGCAGCACGCCAGGCCTCCCTGTCCATCACCAACTCCCAGACGTGTATATGGTCTAATAAATAGCTAGTGGGAAGCCGCTGTATAGCATAGGGAGCTCAGCTTGGTGCTCTGTGACGACCTAAAGGGGTGGGATTGGGGTGAGGGCGGCTCAAGGTGGAGGGGGGTGTATGTACACATACAGCTGATTCACGTGGTTGCACAGCAGAAACTAACACGCCATTGTAAAGCAGTTAGGCTCGAATAAAAAGGAAGACAGTAAGAAAAACAAAACAGAACAAAAAAACCCCCAAACCCCAAAATACCCCAAATAGTTCTTTAAGACTGTTACACCGATTTATAGCTAGTGTGAGGTGCTGTGTAATTTATTACTTATACTCCTAGCCAGAATCAATCTTTTTCATACATTTAAGGCCATTAAGGAATATTTTATATAATTCCAGTATCTTAAATTATTTTACTGTTGATTCAAAGTTTAGATTTTTTTGTTATACACAGAAAATGTATTAACTGATAGAAAGTCTTTAAAATGCTATGACAGTTTCTCAGAATCCTTGTAATTATTTATATATAGCATAGTTTTTAATAGAAGAGTTTTGATCTTGCCTTTAGGCTACAAATTGGAGTTGTTCCCAGGAAAGGTTGAGAAGGAACTGATGGTTCAACTAAGCCTCAAATCTATCAGAAAATGAATTTTGGGTGTTATGTTGGCTCTTTACCCAGAGTTTTTTGCTTGCATATATTGAAATTCATTTATATTAGAATTTTTTTTTTTTTAAAGCAGGGACTTTTTCTTCTGCTGTAATGAGAAAAAGTTCAGACACTTCATTTTCACCTCCTACTTGGGGACTTTCTTAGTTATGATCATCACTTATATATAAAGTTTTGAGAATGTACAGCTCTTCCAATTAAATGCCAGTTGCTACATTAGGCTGTTTATTCATCTTGCAAAGCATTAAAAGCTAACCATAAAGTGATGATGTTGGTAATAAGCACAACCTCTATTATCACATGAATGCATCAATTTAATCTAATTTATGACAAAATAAACAAAATGATGATTTAGTGATGATTCAGTGGCTCCGTGGATGATTCAATGATCATTCAATTAAATGTGTTAAGAAAATTGGCAAGTGAACTGTGAAGGAAGTATTTAATTTTTTTTTCTCTCTCTTTTTTTTGTTCATACCCTATTTCAAAATCAATTCAAGATGCATTAAGTAGTCAGATGTTTAAAAAAAGAGAAGAGAGAAAAAGCAAAAATTCTTTGAAAGATGAAATTTTATCTTGAGATAAGATGCTATTGCCTAGATCATTTTCTTTGTGATTTCTTCCATTGTGCTTATGTATTTATATGTGTGACTGTTTACTGCATTAGAGATTTTCAGATAAGCAGAAGGAAAAGGGTGTGTGTGTGTGCATTTTTATATACGTGCATCATACATATAATATAACATATAAAATGGTGAGTAGACTCATTAAATGATTGTCAGTTCAGGTGCTCAGTCGTGTCTGACTCTTTGCGACCCAATGGACTGCATCACGCCAGGCCTCCCTGTCCATCACCATCTCCCGGAGCTTGCTCAAACTCATGTCCTTCTAGTCAGTGATGCCATCCAACCATCTCATCCTCTGTTATCCCCTTCTCCTCCTGCCTTCAACCTTTCCCAGCATCAGGGTCTTTTCCAATTAGTCAGAAATGATCATAGAGGCTGTGAAATCCCAAGATCTGCTGTCTATAATCTGAAGACCCAGAAAAACACTGGTGTTATTCAGTTCAAATTCAGTGTCCTGAGAACCAGGGAAATCTCAGTCCAAGGGCAAGAAAAGAAGAGATGAAATGTTCTAGCTCCTGCAGTGAGACAAGAAAAAAGGTTGAATTCCTCCTTCCTTTGACTTTTTTCCAGGCTTTCAACTGATTAGATGATACCCACCCACCCAGGGAAGGGAAATCTACTATGGCGAGTGTTCAAATGTTGATCTCATCTATAAACATCCTCAGATACCTAGAAACAATATTTAATCAGGGCATCACGTGGCAGGTCAAGTTCACTCATAAAATTAACAATCACACTTACCAAATGGAAAATTCACGAAATTAAAAAATCAAAAATATCTGATTGAAATTTTGATACAAACATGGCATACAATTTAGGAGGTTTACAGCTTTAATATATAAATGGTGCAGATAAAATTGATTTTCTTATTCAAAATATATTAATGGACGATAATTAGGACATAAGGAAAGAAACATACAAAAGAGGAAACACAAATGCAGAGAAACCTATGAAAACATATTTAAGCACCCTAAGAAATCAAGGGAATGTATTTCCAACTGTTATTTTTGATGGCTGTTTTGTTTATTAAAATGGCACCTTTGAATGAGATGGTTTCAATCAATACCAGTGAGGTTATTGACTGAAACCATCAACCTCTTCATGTTCTTCCTATGGAAATGTAAATTGGTCCAATCTTTCTGGAAAGCAATTTGCAAGATTATCAAGACACTTTAAAGTGTCTGTAGACTTTGGTTTCCTCTTTTGTACATTTTGTCTGAGGAAATAGTTTATGATAAGTCATAATTTATGTATAAAAGTGTTAATTGCAGTGTCATTTGTAACACCTCTAAACTTGATAAACTGCTAACTGAGAAAATAGCTCAGTACATTACTGTGTGTTCATATGATAGGATATTGTGAAGCTACTGAATCTGCCGCAAATAAAATTTGCAAAAGAATGTGATAAACTAAGTGGGAAAAAACAGTATAAATTTATGATAACATCTGCTAAGTGTTGACCGAAACCCACTTCCTCCTTTTTTTCTGGTGATAAATAGGTTATGTTTGTAGCTGGGTAGGGTCGAGTGGTAGGCCTCCCTGGTGGCTCAGAGTCTAAAGAATCTGCCTTTAGTGCAGGAGACCTGGGTTCGATCCCTGGGTTGGGAAGATCCCCTGAAGAAGAGAAAGGCTACCCACTCCAGTATTCTTGCCTGGGGAATTCCACGGATAGAGGAACCTGGCAGGCTGCAGTCCACGGGGTTGCAGAGAGTCAGATATGACTGACCGACTAAGACACACAGGGTTAGGTGACTAAATTCTAATGGAATATTTGTAGAAATTTCCTTATCCCAAAAGACATCCCAGGAAAGATGATCTGTGCTTGTCCCCCTTCCACTGAGTACGGCCGTGGTGACATTAGAATGAACTGGTTAATGACTCAGAAACTTCTCCCTGAATGAACACTCTCCCCATTCCTAAAGCACACACGTGCAGTCACGCAAAACTCAGAGTGAAAAATACACTTTATGTGGTTGTTACACATTTATGTTTTGCTTTTGTTTAGATAGCACTGGTTTTGCTAAAACTTACCAAGGATACACATGGGGAGATAACATTAAGAATAATAACATAATTCTCATGGATTCTTTCCATAACTGCACATGAAAAGTAGGATGCTGCTCAGGCCTTTTTTTAAGTCTCCTGGAGCTGTCCTCCCCTGTGTCTTGTGCATAAGCTGATCCTTCACCTGTAGTAGCATCCTCCATTTAGGCCCTTTCTGGAGTTCTGAGAATCCTCCAGTGTGCATCGCCATGGCTACCAGGTACCCTCCTCTCTCTTGGCGCATCTCTGAGGTCCAAGAGAGTGAGAAAAACTGAAACGATACTCAAGCAAAATCTGTTTTATTCTTTCAGTGTCAACACTGCAAATGAAAAAAGAAGTGTTTACTTTTTCGAAGATGTATCTTCTTTGGTGCAGTGAGATGTTCCCTTTGTTAAGGAATTAATTTTGCCATATAATTATTTTAATCAAATTAGGCTGCTCAATTAATATAGTGTGGTGATTTCATGGAAACATATCCAAGATTTCATTATTTCTACTTGAAATTAAAATGATAATTAAAAAAACATCAGTATTAAAAGTCCTTTTAATGAAGTGGGATGAGAAAATTTTATTGTGTTCATTTTGTTCTTCATGTAATTAATATCTATGTTTTATTACATTTTATCACATTTGATCTGTATAATCAAATTTGGCAATATTACAATATTAATTTTATATATTCCTAATGATAATATATATAATACATTAAAAAATTTTGATATTTATTATAACTTGAATAACCATATTCTTCAGCAGCACAATTATTCATATTGTTCACATTTCATAGAGAACCAAAGTCAAATAGTTTTTTACTTAACCAAGGCCGTGTAATTTTGGTGAAGTCAAGACATGATCTGTATTGTCCAGGCTCCCAAGAGGAAGCAGTTGGCATACTTGGAATAGGGTAATTCACAGAGAAGTTAATCATTAAAGAGGCTTTTTACAAAGACCTGCGCGTGGATAATGCAGGAACTGGCATTGTTACTTACTGGAGACCTGCAGGGATAATAGGAGGGAAGAGTTACCGGAGCCTGGAGGGCCAGCTTCCTAAGGGGTCAGCTGCCTTGAGAGAATCACTGACTTTTAGAGAAGACAACTAGTTCACTCTCACAGGGAAGGGGGTGGGAAATAAGTGTGCAAACCTCATCTCCTTCTGTCTGATCTCCTGCCAAGGTGGTCTTTGACCAAACCCAGCCAAAGCCAAGGGGAGCTTTCACAGGGTTCCTGGAAGTTCGCCCACCGACCCAGGGGGCGCAAGAAGCAGGGCGGGCATCCGAGACTGGAGCTCCGGCTGCTTCTGACGCGGTTGCTCCTCCTGCCTTCCCAGCAAGGAGGACTTGTCTTGTTCACTCTCAGAGATTAACTGATGACTCAGAAACGCTCTATTTCTGTCCTTTCTCCTCAGCGCGTTACTGCTCAGCCGTTGGTAGAAGAGGAGATGGAGACTAAACTCGTGGTTTCTGAGGATTCTACTGAATCCAGCGAGTTATAAATAAAACTCAGGAACTAGAGATTGAAGAGAACTCTGTGCGGTCTATTTGTTATCTGACAGCTCTGCCTAGGGCCTCCCTGGTGGCCTCCCTGGCTCCCAGTGCGGAAGACCCGGGTTCGATCCCTGGGTTGGGAAGGTCCCCTGGAGAAGGGAATGGCAACCCACTCCAGTATTCTTGCCTGGAGAATCCCAGGGACACAGGAGCTGGTGGGCTATAGTCCACGGGATTGCAAACAGTCAGTCATGACTGAGCGACACACACACAGTCTATTGTAAGTCAAATACATGTTTCCACTTAGAGTCTACAACTGAAGGAGGAGGACACACACACACACACACACACACGCAAACCCCACTGCAGTGGAGTCAGTCCTGCCAGTTGCTGTGGCTGTGCAACGATGTTCCCACCAACAAACGGCCACCAGGGGGCGCCACGGCAGCTGTACCTTATCCAGACAGGGGCCCTGGCATGACCCTGGCTTTCTTCTCTGCTACCGGGAAGACAATTTCTGTTACTTCGCCGATGGGAAAAATATCTTCTCAATGCAAGCGTTATTCTTCAAACCGCAGGTCACAACCAGTAGTGAAATAATAGGTAATCAGCAACAGTTTAAAAAAAAAGGATTAGAATGTGACAGAGGAGAAAAAAATATCACTTCTATTAAATTTACGTATTATTTCATGAGAACTTTGGAGTTTGTGTATGTTCGTTATTGTCTGTATATATGTGCTAGATTCGATGTAAAATCAAATTTTAATATGGAAAATGATGAAAGAACCTTGAAAAACATTCTGAAGTGTATTTTGAGAGTCTGGTTGTCCTTTTTATTCACATGACAGGTTAAGGAATCCATGGACTCACTACAATAAAGACACAATATCAATAATTTTTGAATGGGTTCTATAAGCTTGATGTTAAGAGCAAAAATTATGTTTTTTTATTATAAACAAAATTTTGTTAAGAACAAAAATCATATTCACCATGAACCAAACTGAAGTCTTAGATTATGTGCTTAAAAAAACCTGTATCCTAAGCTTTCACGTGGCATGGTAATTTTCTCTCCATCAAAAACTTTGAAAATAGGCAGAGAGGAAAATATAAGAGAATGTGTGAATATTAAGAAGGAAATCAACAACTGATACTGGTACTGTGTTATTCAGTTTACAAGCCATTAACAAACCTGTAAATAAGTAATGTTATCTGATATTTATGACAAAGCTAGGATTCAGAGGTTATACCTTGCCCAACTTATGTATAACATATGTAGAGATCAGAAGTGGCTTAGCTGGACTTCACATCATGGTCATATGACTATTCAATGAATAATTATTATCTTTAGAAATTGAGATGTATTCTTTCCTTTATTATCTTAAATTGAGTGTCATATGGACCAATTCATTCATTTTAATGATCTCTTCTCTAAGTCTGTTGTAACTCAGAAAATGATTAATTTGATTTAGACGTTTCAATGTTACTCTTTTGTATTGTGTCTCTCAGCAGTTCATGCCGATATTTAGATATATCTGGATTGCAGATGATTGAAGAAAGAAGATTTATTTATGATGAGACATGTAGAATCTCCTTAACATAATGTATTAAAGAGCATGAAAAATACAGATGCACAAACTTGGTCCAAAGAAGATGAGCTCATGTTGGAGGGAAGTGTGGATTCTGACTACACGACCATGGGTGTCACCGAGGATTTCCTTTATTCCAGCCCGTTTAAACCCATGTCCTAATCCCAGGGTTAAGGAGCTTCATTGATGAGTGCATTAAAGATAAGATCACTTGAGAGTTTTGCTTTCCTCTCTGTGATACAGGAAATACATAGGTTCTGTGTAGGAGTGTGTAACCCTGTCCTTGATGTGGGGCAACTGCTGGAGCCCATTGGGTGCCATCAGGCTTCCCAGGTGGCTCGGTGGCAGAGAATCCGCCTGCAGTGTTGGAGATGTGGGTTCGATTCCCTGGGTCAGGAAGATCCCCTGGAGAAGGAGATGGCAACCCACTCCAGTGTCCTTGCCTGGAGAATCCCACGGACAAAGGAACCGGGCCGGCTACAGTCCACGGGGTCGCAACTAGTCTGACACAACTTAGCCGCTGGGCATGCATTAGGTTTACTAGTTTAAGCCGATTCACGTGGGGGTGAAAACAGAGAGAGACTATCAGCTTGTGTTGAAAGGAGTCCACAAGAGCAGGGCGGCTGCTCTCAGCACGAGCACCTGCCGTGAACCGGGAGACTCGCCGCGGCCGCCGGAGCGCAGGCTGGGAGCGCGGGGAGCCGCAGGGTGCAGAGCGCAGCTCCCGGGAGTCAGGCGCCCAGGACTCTAGATGCGCGATGCGCTTGCTTACTCAGCAGATGCTACAACCGCAATGCCGCGTTAGCTACTACGGATATAAGGATAAGCCAGACAGGGCTACTGCCTCCTCACCTCCAACCCCATGCGGATTAGAGTCTCTCCAAGAAAACAGAAGTGAGGAAATAATGGCACCCCCAGAGTTGTTTGTGCATAATTGGGGTTGAGTGGACGGAGGAGCCTGGTGGGCTGCAGTCCATGGGGTCGCTAGGAGTCGGACACGACTGAGTGACTTCACTTTCACTTTTCACTTTCGTGCATTGGAGAAGGAAATGGCAACCCGCTCCAGTATTCTTGCCTGGAGAATCCCAGGGACGGGGGAGCCTGGTGGGCTGCCGTCTATGGGGTCGCACAGAGTCGGACACGACTGAAGCGACTTCGCAGCAGCAGCAGCAGCAGAATAGACTTCCTGTAATTAAGGGTCGGAGCAGAGCTGGAAGAGAGTGGTTTCTTCCTGGTAATACGGTCCTGGTGTGCTCTCCAGATTAGTGTGACCAAGGAGAGTTATTACAGTTCTGTTGCAGTGCTTGCTTCGTTCTGCATTTTACTATGGTGGTTTCTGTGTAGGTATTTTCTCCCCACTAATTTTGAATGTAGTCATGGGAAATAGATGGGGAAACAGTGGAAACAGTGTCAGACTTTTTTTGGGGGAGCTCCAAAATCACTGCAGATGGTGACTGCACCCATGAAATTAAAAGACACTTACTCCTTGGAAGAAAAGTTATGACCAACCTAGATAGCATATTCAAAAGCAGAGACATTACTTTGCCGACTAAGGTCCATCTAGTCAAGGCTATGGTTTTTCCAGTGGTCATGTATGGATGTGAGAGTTGGACTGTGAAGAAGGCTGAGAGCCTAAGAATTGATGCTTTTGAACTGTGGTGTTGGAGAAGACTCTTGAGAGTCCCTTGGACTGCAAGGAGATCCAACCAGTCCATTCTGAAGGAGATCAGCCCTGGGATTTCTTTGGAAGGAATGATGCTAAAGCTGAAGCTCCAGTACTTTGGCCACCTCATATGAAGAGTTGACTCACTGGAAAAGACTCTGAAGCTGGGAAGGATTGGGGGCAGGAGGAGAAGGGGACGACTGAGGATGAGATGGCTGGATGGCATCACTGACTTGATGGACGTGAGTCTGAGTGAACTCCAGGAGGTGGTGATGGACAGGGAGGCCTGGCGTGCTGCGATTCATGGGGTCGCAAAGAGTCGGACATGACTGAGAGACTGAACTGAACTGAAACATAGGAAAGAATATCTGCTTTAAAGTCTTTGTGTTTCCCGCAGCAGGATGCCTAGGATAACTTAGTGCAATGGAGTTTTGCTCAATTAAGTGATGGATGTTGTAAAGTGTGATCTCAGCAGTGCGTGCCTTTGAAGTGGACTTTAAAATTGTATCTTGATTATTTATATACCTGGTAAAAGAAGATTATTGCAGAGATGAAAAATGAGGCATCTCTTCCCAGGCTAGGATTCCTGGAGGACATGAGACTCAGTGCTTACATCCTTCCGTAAGAGAAGCAATTTTGCCATTGTTGTGATTAAGAGAAACTAGTTTTAAATGAAAAAACTCACAACATACAGAGGACTCACCTAATCTAAGTTGGAATTTGTTGTGCTTTATAGATGAGTCATTGAAGTTCCTGGTAAGTAAGATATTACAAGATCTTTGGAACACTTAAATTCACAGAGATAATGCCTAGAGTATTCTTTAGCACAGGCTTCCCTGGTGGCTCAGATGATAAAGAATCTGCCTGCAATGCAGGAGACCTGGGTTCGATCCCTGGGTTGAGAAGATCCCCTGGAGAAGGGAATGGCTGCCCACTTCAGTATTCTTGTCTGGATAATTGCATGGACAGAGGAGCCTGGCAGGCTACAGTCCATAGGGTCACAAAGAGTTGGACATGACTGAGTGACTAACACTTTCACTCCACTTTCATTCTTTAGCACACCCTACCTGTTTAACCAGAAAATGAGCTTTCCTTTAAAAACTTGTGGTCTGGAAAGATTTGGACATATTTCGAATGAAGCCATTGGAGTAGGTATTACATTTCAGTGAACTATGTCATAACTTAGCTTTATTTACTTCAGTTTTATTTAGATCTTATTATTTTTCCCTTGAGAAAAATCTTGATTCACTCAACAAAATTTATCACACGGCTTCTTTTTTTTTTCCTGCAATTTCAGTTGAGGCAATCATTTTCTTGAAAATTTGGCTATTATTTCTGAGTATATTGTCAATAAAGGCTATTTCATTTGAACTTTAGATTTTTATGTGTTAAGAATTGCCTTACTATTTCTCTTAGTTTAGTCAGTTTAATGATAGCTTACTGGGCTTTGATTTTTAAACCTAAGGAGTTCAGTTCAAAGTGTTCTTGTTAATGTTCTTAACCATTAGTGAATAAATTCACTTATCAAAATTTTCTTTGTAAATTAGGTAAAGAATAATATGATTTAAAAACTGTAGCTACTTTTTATAACCTCTCCAGAAACACATCATTACTTGCCAGATAATGTTGATTTGAAATTTCTTAGTTATGAACGTACTTTCACATGGATATTATTCTTGGTTCCATTTCAGTGATTTGATGTATGAACTCACTGAATTCTATTGTACATCTCCTATGCACAAAGAATGTGGGATTTTCTTTTCCATAGTGAGGTTTTATCCCATTACATTTTATCCTCATGAGCGGCAAATGCCATGAGGAAAGCACAAATAAAAAGCTAATAGGAGTTCAAGGAGCTAAGATTCATTTCAGTGAACATTTTAGAAACTAGGAGGTGTTTGATGTGGGTCTTATGAAGTGTCAGATTAAAACTGGCAGAGTTTAGGGGAGGATGGGTCCCTCTAGTGAGAACAGTATTAGACCCTCTCCTGAATCAACTGCTATTTCTCAAAGTATCATCAACATTCCAACCACCTCTTTTGGGATATTAACTGGTTCTCAAGTGTATTTCGGAGAAGGCAATGGGATCCCACTCCAGTACTCTTGCCTGGAAGATCCCATGGATGGAGGAGCCTGGTGGGCTGCAGTCCATAGGGTCGCGAAGAGTCGGACACGACTGAGCGACTTCACTTTTGCTTTTCACTTTCATGCATTGGAGAAGGAAATGGCAGCCCACTACAGTGTTCTTGCCTGGAGAATCCCGGGGACGGAGGAGCCTGGTGGGCTGCCGTCTCTGGGGTCGCACAGAGTCGGACACGACTGAAGCGACTTAGCAGCAGCAAGTGTATTTTTACCTTCACAGTTTCTGTGCTTCTGTTCATTTTTATTTATTTTCTTTATTTTTTTCTATAGTATTCATCATCTGTTGTTGCTGTTATGATTCCCTAACCTGCCTAGAATTCTTGTAATTTTTCTTTACTCCAGCGACGCCTGTTTGTATCTCCCATATGGCATTTTAATTCCGATATATATTTTTTAA
This sequence comes from Capricornis sumatraensis, assembly GCF_032405125.1. NCBI lineage: Eukaryota > Metazoa > Chordata > Mammalia > Artiodactyla > Bovidae > Capricornis > Capricornis sumatraensis. The sequence goes on from NC_091089.1 coordinate 61,751,864, forward strand.
TTAGCTAATTTGACTAAGTCTGTTTTTTTACAAACTCTTAATTCAATTCTAAGCTATAAATATTATGACTTTATCTCTGCACTGTGTTTGTACAGTATCTAATATGTAGTACACATTTGATAAATTGGATAAATATAATTTTATCTTAAGTTGTTTGCTTAGGAGACCATCAGAATTTTAGAATGGTGTCACCTCATACACAATACGTACTCTAACATGGGGCCAAACACCTTGATATGATGGAGGAAGGACATAAAAACTCTCTTGGACACAATCATTTCCTACTATAGTGCTTGAAAATAACCATAAGAATTTATTCCAAAATCTACAATTAATGCATTAAATATACCATGTCCTCAACCTATAATTGATAGGTAACTTACAATTGAGGTAAGATAGCTTCAAAGGAGCCGTGTTTTCTTGAGGGGACTATATGTATATAGAAATTCTAGATTCTAGATTTAGTCTTCAGAATATATAAATAACTCTCGCAACTCAACAACAGTGCAATTAAAAAATGGGCAGAGAAATTTAACAGATATTTCTCCAAATAAATCATGCAAATGGCCAATAAACATGTGAAAATATGCTCAATATCTTTAGTCACTGGGGAAATGAAAATTAAACCCACAATGATATATCACTTTATGCCTGCTATGATGACTGCAATACTTACTTTCGAAACCCTGGAAAATAAAGAGTATTGGCAAGTGTGTGCAGAAATTGGAAACTTCCTACATGGATGGTGGGAAAATAAAATAGTCTACTTGCTGTGGAGAACAGCTTGGCCATATCTCTAAAAGGAAAACAGAATTATCATATGACCCAGATGTTCCAGTCTTAACTTTATACCAAAAAAATTTGTAAGGACATGCCAATCATAAACTAGCCAAAATTCAGAAACAACCCAAGTACCTACCAACTGATAACTGAATAAATTAAAATGATATACCCATTTGATGGAATGTTATACAACTATAAAAAGGAATTACTGATACATGCTACAGTGTGAATGAACTTTGGAAACATTATGCTAAATGAAAGAAGCTAGACCCAAAGGGCCACATATTGGATAATCCCATTTAAATGAAATGTCCAGAATAGGAAAATTCATGAATACTGAACACAGATTAGTGACTGCCAGAGACTGGGGGAAGGAGGAAATGGGACGTGACTGCTTAATGAGCATGTGATTTCTTTTTTGGCACAATGAAAATATTCTTAAATTAGAAAGTGATGATGCTTGTACAGCATTTTGAGTGTACTAAATGCCACTAAATCACACACTTTGCAATGGCTGGAATAGTGAGGTTTATTTTACGTCAATAAAGAAAATAAATTTGAAAACCAGTCAAAACACCTTGCCTAGTTACCTTGAAGAGGTAAGTGTGCTAAGATGAAGATTTTCATCACATGGGCTCTTAAAGAAATATACTAGGTTCCAATTCCCATGTTCAAACTCACTCCAAAGTGAATCCTAATAATCCTAAGGAAAATATTCTTTTGTAATGTTGGCAGAATTTTTTTTTTTTAAATAGTGAAAACTTTTATATTTGGAATTAGCTGGACTCAGTTTAGATGATCCCAATTTTGTGGGCAACATCCAAAGCATCACAGTCAGGAGCGAGTTGAACATATGCTTTCTTCTCTCCATCGGGCCGATCAGAGTATTGACCTTAGCCATATCAGCTGGCAGAATTTTTATGACTTGTGTGTAACCAATAGATTATGTCAAACATACAGCCTTTTAGGACAGTGAGAAGACATGGATAAGCCTTGGAGAATAAAAAGGGATTAATCATTATGTGACAACTGGTGGAAACTGGACTGTCCTGAGCAAACTGGAATGTGTTGTTGGCCTTAAGACTGCGTATTATCTGAACTCTGACATCAGTTCAGTTCAGTTCAGATGCTCAGTCGTGTCCAACTCTTTGCAACCCCGTGAATCGCAGCATGCCAGGCCTCCCTGTCCATCACCACCTCCTGGAGTTCACTCAGACTCACGTCCATCGAGTCTGTGATGCCATCCAGCCATCTCATCCTCGGTCGTCCCCTTCTCCTCCTGCCCCCAATCCCTCCCAGCATCAGAGTCTTTTCCAATGAGGCAACTCTTCGCATGAGGTGGCCAAAGTACTGGAGTTTCAGCTTCAACATCATTCCTTCCAAAGAAATCCCAGGGCTGATCTCCTTCAGAATGGACTGGTTGGATCTCCTTGCAGTCCAAGCGACTCTTGAGAGTCTTCTCCAACACCACAGTTCCAAAGCATCAATTCTTCGGCTCTCAGCTTTCTTCACAGTCCAACTCTCATGTCCATACATGACCACTGGAAAAACCATAGCCTTGACTAGATGGACCTTAGTTGGAAAATTAATGTCTCTGCTTTTGAATATGCTATCTAGGTTGGTCATAACTTTTCTTCCAAGGAGTAAGCATCTTTCAATTCCATGGCTCTGACATAGATGAGATAAAATTGTAGAGTAGACTTCAACCCGAATTTCATGCCTTCAATCCTTCTGCTTCATGGTTGTTTCAGTCATTTGTTCATTCATTCAGTAAATATCTATCTAGCCTCTATTTAGTGCTATGTGTGGTGTGTGGGTGTGATCAGCCGTGTCCGACTCTTTGTGACCGCATGAACTGTAGTCCACCAGGCTCCTCTGTCCACAGAGTTTTCCAGACAAGGATACTGGAGTAGGCTGCCATTTCCTACTCCAGGGATCTTGCCAACACAGGGACAGAACCCTCTGTCTATTGTGTTTCCTGCTTCGGTAGGTGAATTCCTTACCACTGAACCACCTGGGAAGCCCCAGTTAAATGCTAGACAGTCGATGTATTCTTCAGCGGTAAGAACCCTTCAGTGCTTCTGGTCTTTATATTCCACCCAAAGACTAAAGTGTCTGTCATAAAGTGATTCCAACAATACACAGCTCCCTAACTTCACACACACAGCTCTGCCGATGGGCGTAGGATGTGGTAGGGCTCTCTGCAGTTTCAGCTCGATTGTAACTTTGAAGGGTGCTTGTCAGTCCTGTATTAAGATGCGTGTAGTAGAGTTTCCGGGCTCTGTTTTGCCTTATGTTTGCAATTGTCCTTTAATTGTTTGCCTATCAATGGCTCTCACCGTCTCTGCTCTGACAGTGTCTACTGTTTGAGGAGTTACTACATTTTTGACTTTTCCTCTTTCATCTTCTCATTTCTGTCTTTCATATTGCTTGTATATTCTGCCTCTTGTTGCGTCTTTAAAGTGTGCTTTCGAGTGCTTCTGGGCTAGGGTAGTCCTAACAGTCTGAGATTCCTGGGCGCTTTTTCTCTGCGGATCCTATTTTATCTGTATCTGGGGGGAATGATCTAACATGCAAGCATTCGCGTATTCCATACGATCCAGGCACCACAGTGCTCTACGGACATCATCTCATGACAGTCTCATTAAATAAGATCATCATTTTTCAGATGAAGAACTTGCAGATCTAAGAATTAAATACATTGCAAAAAATTAAGTCCAAACTCAAATCCAAGTCTCGTTTGATGTTAGAGTCGTGCCTCCCACAATGCCTTGCTTTAAATACTAAGAAATCTAAGAACTCTCATGTTAACTCTATGCTTTCTTGAGTAAAGATTATTAGCATTTTTTTATAAGATTTTCCTGGGATCAAAATCAGAAAAATAATAAAAGAACATTAATTTAATATAATAAGTCTTTAAATTTCATTGAAGAATGTCTTGCCTTTTCACTTTTGTTTTTTTATGTTTGGAAATCCATGAATAGGTTTTAACATACTTTCGTATGCTATTTTTTTGTGAGAGCAAGTTATGTGTTGCACTTTTTGAATGGCCTGTACTCTATTACTTTCTTTTTTTTTTAATGGAAAGTTAAAAATGTAGTTTACTGAAAGATATGTATCTTTACGAAGAGTAATAGCAAACAATCCCATCTAGAAGTTTAAATAAATGTAGATGATTTTAAAACTAACAATATATATAAAGCTGAAGTCACTGCCTTGGATAATTTATACACTGCATCCAATATTTTATATAGGACATTCATTCCTAAGGCAGAACAATTGAATCTGACATGTAATGACTTGGCTCTTACATCCAAGGGTCAAACTGGGAGTAGACGTGAGCAGACAGATTCCTTGCTAATAAGGACATACCTGTGGTGACAACTTCATCCTTAGAGTAGGTTATGTAAGACACATACATTTGGGAGAACAGAAAAAGATGAAGTCTAAGACACATAAATATGTGTTTCCCACATGAGGTCCATGAGACTAGGCTTTCTATTATGAGGTGAAGCTACTCCCATAACAAACTAACAAACTTCAACATAGTCTTTCTGGTAGGGAACATAAAATGCTTAAAATATCCAAGTATTCACTTTTGGGGAAAGTGTTCGTTTAGACTCTGGTTTTCAAGATGCAGTATAAAAGGAAGCCTGAATAGTTAAGAGCAGTTGAATGTCAACTCACACTGCTACTCAGAAGGCTGCCACTGAGGGTGCTCCTGCCCCACGTACAAAATCCTGTGCAGGGAGGATACCGATATATACTAAAATAAAAATGAAGCCCCCCCCCCATGCATGTGCAAAAACACTTGTTACCAGCAAGAATATCTTTAACGAAAAACATCTTACTTACAGAATCAGAGGCATCGAGGCCAGACTGACATGAGAGTGCACCACCCCGTGGAGGTGGACGGATATTTGGGATGAAAGCCACCGTTCAGCGGGAACCTTGGGAGATGCGCTGATTGGAGTGGAAGGCGCGCTAAGAGCACCTGGGCTCGGGCACCTCTCACGCAGACCAAGGTCCTGAGCCCTTAGGGCTGTGTGCGCTCCTTACCTCTGTGCATCCTGGTGCCCAAAGGGTAACAAGGACAAAGACAAACCTGAAAGACCGTTCTTAAGCGGGTCATGGCGACTCTCACTGTGTGAGTACCTTCCTCTGTGCCTATGACGTGTGCCGTGGCTCGGGCAAGGGTCAGACGTGTACAAAGATTACCTGCCTAAGTTTTGAAGACATGATTTTCTTCTTTCACGGTGGCAGAAGTCCATGCAAGATTTGTAAACAGTGATACAAAATACTGTAAACATAACTTAACAGAGCTGGTATAAAACAGAAGAAGTAAATCCAAATTTACAAGTGGGTAAAAAAAACAGAGGGCAGCTTCATACAAAGTTCTCCCTCCTGCGCCAAGTGATTTATTTTGTTTTGTTTTGTTTTGTTTTTGATTACAAATATAATCCTGAGCTGAAAAACTGGGATTTGGGGGGAGAGCCATCTTTGCATACAAAATATCCAAAGGACGTTTATTCTTTTACTTTTCTCTAGTGATAGTCACCTGCCACAGACAGTTCTGAATGTGTGACTTTGGAGACGTTTATAGTTTGGTGTGGCGTCCAGGTCTGGAGCCTGCGGGGGTGCTGGCCATGGAGGCCGAGGCTGCAGCGTCCTCCGCGTCCTCCAGTTCGTCCTGGAGCTCCTGGCTGACGCTGGACTGCAGGGCTGCGGGCGTGAGTCACTCCTTTGGGAGGCAACTCTGTAGAACAGGTATGCAGGAGCTGAAGTAAGCCAGCCGATTGATCCAGCGAGGAATCTCTTTCCCACAGAGAATCTCTGACAAAGCCGAAGAAAAGTGATTGCAATTTTTATGCATCAAAGGATAGGCATTGCCTTTGTATTCTCCCAATTCTTCCACAATTTTTTCTATATCATCTTCTAGGAAGTCAGTGCTCCCTAAAACAACAGCTTCTTTAAATTTAAATGTTTCTCCTAGTTCAGAAGCATTTCCTGGGGAAATTTCAAATATTCCAGAAAAGGGATGAGGATGGCCACCATAAGCAAATTCTCTGCCATATACTTCAATTCCTGAATGAAAAACTCCAATTCCGACGGAAGAGGTGTATTCGTTCATCCAGTACATGTCGTACACGTTGAGCACCACTAACTGGTTAGCCCCCATCCTCCTCCCGCGGGCCGCCGCCTCGCGCTCCACCGCTCCGTTCCGCGGGGCCGAAGCCGTTGTCACCCACGCGGACGCCTCAGGGGGCCGGAGCCGGGCCCTAAGCGCACAGCCCGGCCGGCGGGAGCCAGGGCGGAAGCATCGGGAAGCTAGCCGCTCCCGGGCGCCGCCGACAGGACCTTCTGCACCTACCGGGCCGGACCGCTGGCGGCCCGCTCCGGCTCAAGCGCCTATTACTTTCTCTATGCTGATTTTCACTTGGTACAATTCTAGGTCATTGCCAAAAAGATAAGAATTGCTTTTCTTTCCAAATTTTAATGTATGATGGAATCTCAAACTTTAAAATTAATATGGTATTTGTTGGGGTAGTGGGATACTAAACTAAGAGGCTAGCCATTTAAAAACCCCATGAGTTACAGCAGACCTGTAGAATTCAAGGATAGTATTGTTTAATCCAAAAAATTTATTGAGCACCTATTATATGCCAGGAGCTGGAGATAGGGAAATTCTAGCACTGGAAATAGGAACATTTCTTGGAAATGTCCTTCTCACTCTGCCCACCACCACCACAAAAAAGACTACGGACGGGGGGAATATTTTGCAATACATGTAGTGACCACAGGTTATCTTCCAGAGGACCTAAGGAACTTGAATGAATTAATAAAAGAAGGGAAACGATGCATTTAAAAAATGGCTAAAAGACATGGAGTAATTCACAGAGGAAGAAATCTCAAAGGTTTATAAAATAATCTCAAGAAATTGAAGTGCAAATCAAAACTACAAAATACAATTTCACATCCATTGTCTTAGCAAGAGTTTTAAAAATGTATCTTACAAATGGTGGCTAGAAAGGAGAGGGATGGGAATTGCTGGTTGAAGTATGAAGTGACAAGATGACACAGAGTACTTCGGCAGACACTTTGTTAATAGTCTTTCTAGGTGAAAATAAAAGTAGACTTCCGCAAAGAATTCAGCTTTCAGATACATATTCTGATTCACATGCATAAAAATACACCGTAAAGCAGAAATAAAGATCACCCTGAGACACCAACAAGAAAATGGACAAATACACCAGAACATGTTTTTTCATTGAAATAGTACTTATCAAGTAATGTAAATAAATTAGAACTACATGTATCATCGTGAAAAAAATCTTAGGAACCTAATATTGTATGAAAATGAATTGCAGAAAGATAAATACAGTGGGATATCATCCATGAGGCACAAAACAATTCATTGCAGTGTTAAGAGTGCATAGATTCATGGGGATGTCTCAGGAGAAGAGTCCTTGGTAGAGAAAGGACTGGGAGGGCGTACACGGGCAGTCTGCAGTCACACTGCAGGCCTTTGCTCCTTGGCCTGGCTGAACAAAAACGTTCATTTCATTATTCGTTATGCATTGGCATATGTGAAGTATCACTAATAAAAATGGGAAAGTAGTGCTCAGATGATCTCTTTTCTGGTAGTATGATTTTGTATCTAGAAAACTCAGACTCCAGTAAGGCTATTATACTTACACAGTTTTGTAAAGTTGTCTGGGACCAGATAAACTTTATTCAACTCTAGCAGTTAATTACTAGAAGTGGAAATAGAAAAAAATTTCCATTCCCAGTGGTAACAACACTCGAAATTTAACAGGAAAGAAGAAATCTTAACAGGAAATTTAACAAGAGAAGAAATTTAGCAGGAAAAAAATCAGAGCCTTTAGGTAGAAAGCTATTAAATTGAACTGATGGCTATAAACTATTATATAAACACATGTAAGGACATGATGTGCTGTTAATAGGAGGTTTTATTGCCATTAAAATATTAATACTCCAAAATTGATATATTAAATAATGAAATTTCAATTATAACCCCAATTGATTTTTTACTGGAAAATTATATTACATTTTATATAAGTAACAAATGCTTTAAAGTTCCAAAAAAAGTATGAAAAAAAAAACCTGGTGGTTGAATTCCATTTTAGACATTCAGTTCAGTTCAGTTCAGTTGCTCAGTCAAATCTGAATCTTTGCAACCCCATGGACTGCAGTATGCAAGGCCTCCATGTCCATCACCAACTCCCGGAGTTTACCCCAACTCATGTCCATTGAGTCGGTGATGCCATCCAACCATCTCACCCTCTGTCGTCCCTTCTCCTTCCACCTTTAATCTTCCCCAGCATCAGGGTCTAGACATTAGATCATGTTATAAAATCAGTGTAACTAAGTCTCTTTTGTCTTTAAATAAGCAAACTCATTGCAGAAAAAAAACAAGAGTATTTAGAAATTAATTTCAGTGTAGATCAAAATTTGATATATGTAAAAGGATTAAATTTATTCATAATAGAATGTTTGAGTCATTAAATGGTGCTGGCATAGCTGGCTATGCTTCTGGAAGAATGAAAGTGCACACCTGGCTTTACTACACATGAAAACAAGTTCTGGATGAATTAAAGTTTTAATTGTTTAAAACATATATTAGAAAATATCTAAAAACTTATATTAGAAGATATCATCTGTAGGTGAAGGACGTCTTCTTTCTCCAAACTGGAAATCTAGACTCTATTAAACAAAATGACAGATATTTAAATCCCAAAAGATTTTTTTCTTAAATCCTGGGTACAGCAAAGGAATATATAACCTAGACCAAGAGAGAAATAGTAGGTTTTGAAAAAAAAGATAACCAAAACTAATACTAGGAGCTGTTGCAAAATGGGAAGAAACAAACTCTAATATCAAATTAAAGATGTGCAAAGAATGTAAGAAAACAGTTCACAGAAGGGCAGCTGTAGAAGTCCAGCATATAAACGTAAGGATGCTCAGATTCTCTAGCAGTCAGGGCAGGACTAGTGAATGTTACCATGAGCTATTTCTTTAAAACCAATTATACTGAGAAAATCTGAAGGAGCTTATGTGGATGTCTTGTGTTTGGCCTTCCGAATCGTCTCCATCCTTCTCCAGCACGCTCTGTGTCCCGACAGCCTTGTGTGAATTGGTGGATTTTTGACTCCATTGTCTTCCGGTCTCCAGTTGGGTTTGTCCAATGGGAAGCAGTAGCAGCAGAGGTTGAGCGACAGAGAGCAAGGCTGGGTGTTTATTTTCCAACTCCCTTCACCGGAGTGAAAGTGTTAGTCTCACAGTCGTGTCCGACTCTTTGCAACCCCATGGACTGTAGCCGGCCCGGCTCCTCTGTCCATGGAATTCTCTAGGCAAGAATACTGCAGTGGGTTGCCATGCCTTTCTCCAGGCAATCTTCCTGACCCAGGGATCGAAACTGAGTCTCCTGCGTTGCTCGCCCTTTATCAAAGTCAAGTACTAATCATATGGCCTTTTCTGCTCCCTCCTTTTGCTTCATCACTTTTAAAGGCGATAAAACAATCTACCTCTAACAAATTCTGGTTACAATTTCTTGTGAGTTTCCTTTCCTCCTGCCAACATCCTTGAAAATATCTCTTTACTATATTCTCCTCAAATGACCAAATTTGCGAGTGACATCTGCTTGCTATGAAGCCCTTGGCTGATGGCTGGCTATAACACTTGTTGCAAGGACCAAGCTGGGGAAGAGCACTTGCGTTTGCTGAGCAGAAAGGGAAGGAGAGATCGAGAGATTTACAGGCAAGAAAAGCTGAGCGTTCACACCAGGAAACCAGCTCTATGAGAAGGGTTAAAGGGACTTCTCTAAACCAAAAGAAAAAGACAAAACACCAGAAATAAGAAAATGATAAGAGAAAATCTCATTGGTAAAGGCAGATACACTGTCAAGTTACTACAGCAATCACTCACAAAGCCAGCAGGAAAGGTAAAGAGAGAGTAGTGTAATCCTTTCTATCCATAATATGTTGTTAAGGGATACACAGAACAAACAGATGTGAAAGGTGTAAAACATGATGTCAACAGAGAGTGAAAATGCAAGATGGTAAAATAAGTAGCTAAGAGATCAGCAATATATTGTATATAATTGTTTTTTTTGTATACTGTTTCGTTTGCATAGTCACTTAGTCATGTCCGACTCTTCGTGACCCCTTGGACTAAAGCCCGTCAGGCTCCTCTGTCCATGGGATTCCCCAGGCAAGAATACTGGGATTGGGTTGCCATTCTCTTCTCCAGGGGATCTTCCTGACCCAGGGGTTGAACCCAGGTTTCCTGCATTGCAGGCAGATTCTTTACCATCTGAGCCACCAGGGAAGATGCTATATATAAACCTCATGGTACCCATAAATCAAAAATCTATGACAGATTCATATCCAATTGAAAACGGAATTCAAACATAACACTAAAGAGTCATCAAGTCACAAAGGAAGAGAGCAAAGCAAGAATAAAGGAATGAAAGAACTACAAAAGCAACCTTCAAACAGTGAGCAAAACGGCAATAGACACTGTCAATAGTTGCTTCAAAGGTGGGTGGACTAAATGTTCCAATCAAAAGACAGACTGGCCGGTCTTCCTATGAACTGGACTTCTTGTGGCAATCATTTTGAAGTGTACAGAGATATCAAATCACCATATTGTGTATCAAGAACTACCATAGGGGCTGTAGGTCAACTTCATTAGGTTGGCCAAAAAGTTTGCTTGGCTTTTTCCGTAACACCATATGGAAAAACCCAGATGAACTTTTTGGACAATACAATACCTTTAAAAGCAAACTCATGAAAAGAGACCATATTTGTGGTTACCAGAGGCTGTTTGTTGACAGATAAATCTTGAATTAAGTAGCACCCAGGACAGCCTCAGGGGTGAATAATAAGACATATCCTTCTTTCATGGTACTTTTGAAATTTAGTTTGAGAAGTCCTATGTTAATTTTTATGTTTCTCCATATGCCCAATCTTATTACTAATCACCCTACTTAATTGCATGCTAAGTCACCTCAGTCGTGTCTGACTCTTTGTGACCCCATGCACTGCAGCCCACCAGGCTCCTCTGTTCATGGGAGTCTCCAGGCAAGAATCCTGGGGTGGATTGCGGTACTAGCTTTAATTTAGAAGGAATTATCTAAAAATGATGCACTATTCCTGGGGATGTTATGCTTCAGGTGAGAATCCTCTGGGAAGTGAACATCTGCAACCTGGGGGAAGGTCTTTTAATTCCACTGCGCTCCACTACCTGGAACAGGCAGTGCAGATTCGAAGTATTTTAGAGAAGTCAGACTTAAATCCTGAGGCTTCCCTGGTGGCTCAGATGGTAAAGAACCTGCTTGCAATTTGGGAGATTTGGGTTCGATCCCTGGGTTGGGAAGATCCCCTGGAGGAGGGTGTGGCAACCCACTCCAGTATTCTTGCCTGGAGAATCTCATGGACAGAGGAGCCTGGGGGGCTACAGTCCATGGGGTCACAAAGAGTTGGATATGACTGAGTGACTAAGCACACTACTGAGGCTAATTGATCAATAATTATTAAATCACCAAATTTAATAGCTGTTTAATCTAAAAAAAGTTCCTCTCTTAAAAGTTTCCTGATATTTCAGTCCAATAACTGGTATTCACTCCGAGTAAATGATCTGAATATACAGAGAGTAATTTATAAGAAAGAATAATTTCCAATTTCTTTATTTCTGTACTTGTTCTACATAAAACATCCATTATCACCTTACGTATTTCGTAAAATTTTTTTTTAACATGAATCTTCCTTCTTTTCTTTTTCCACTTTTGTTCTTTTCATTTTTTCTTTTCTTTTGTAAAAGAACATGTAGAAGGTAGGTATTTTCTCTTGATTTGGATTTAACAGTAGAAAAGTTTTCCACAGGGATGAAATGAATGAGAGAGAGATAACACTGCCGATACCTCTGAGACATTGCTGGGTGATGTTAGCCATAACATTTTATTTTCTGGCTTGCCTTGGGTTGGAAAATCACTTTCAGACCGCTAACACTAAAGATGCGAAGATGGTTATGGAAATTGCAACTGTATATTACACGTTCCTTCACAGTCCATTGAATTTCTGGTTTTTATGCTCTGAGACATTTTCTCTGTGTATTCTCAGATTGGAGGGCAAAGGAATTATAGGGTTTTATCTTCTGATAATGCTAAGCTATACAACTGACCCTTATCTGCTGTCTTGAAACTCAAAGTAGACTTCCATAGTCAAAGCTATGGTTTTTTCCAGGAGTCAGGCATGAATGTGAGAGTTGGACCATAAAGAAGGCTGAGCACTGAATGGATGCTTTTGAACTGTGGTATTGGAGAAGATTCTTGAGAGTTCCTTGGACAGCAAGGAGATCAAACCAATCAGTCCTAAAGGAAATCAAGCCTGAATACTCATTGGAAGGACTGATGCTGAAGCTGAGGCTCCAATAGTTTGGCCACCTGATGTGAAAAGCTGACTCACTGGAAAAGACCTTGATACTGGGAAAGATTAAGGGCAGGAGGAGAAGGGAGCGGCAGAGGATGAGATGATTGAATGGCATCACCAACTCAGTGGACATGAGTTTCAGCAAGCTCCAAGTGAAGGAAGGGAGGGCCTGATGTGCTGTCACAAAAAGTCAGACACAACTCAGTGACTCGACAGCATCTGCTATCTTGAAACTCAAGTAGGCTTCCTAAAATGCCTATCTTTGATATATTCTGTGTCTTTTCGATATCATAAATCAAGTGTGTTCCATTTTGATAGGTAGACAAAATAATCTCTTTAAATAGTAGGATAGAGGTACCAGCTACAATATAGAACTGTTTTATTGGCTTATACACTTTATATCAGTGTAATTCTATTATGGAAACTTATATAGCAAAATGGCTGTCTGAGCAGGCATTACAAATAGCTGTGAAAAGAAGAGAAGTGAAAAGCAAAGGAGAAAAGGAAAAATATTCCCATTTGAATGCAGAGTTCCAAAGACTAGCAAGGAGAGATAAGAAAACCTTCCTCAGTGATCAATGCAAAGAAATAGAGGAAAACAACAGAATGGGAATGACTAGAGATCACTTCAAGAAAATTAGAGATACCAAGGGAATATTTCATGCAAAGATGGGCACAATAAAGGACAGAAATGGTATGGACCTAACAGAAGCAGAAGATATTAAGAAGAGGTGGCAAGAATACACAGAACTGTACAAAAAAGATCTTCATGACCAAGATAATCACGATGGTGTGATCACTCACCTAGAGCCAGACATTCTGAAATGTGAAGTCAAGTGGGCCTTAGAAAGCATCATTACGAACAAAGCTAGTGGAGGTGATGGAATTCCAATAGAGCTATTTCAAATCCTGAAAGATGATGTTGCGAAAGTGCTGCATTCAATATGCCAGCAACTTTGGAAAGCTCAGCAGTGGCCACAGGACTGGAAAAGCTCAGTTTTCATTCCAATCCCAAAGAAAAGCAATGCCAAAGAATGCTCAAACTACCACACAATTATACTCATCTCACACTCTAGCAAAGTAATGCTCAAAATTCTCCAAGCCAGGCTTCAGCAATACGTGAAATGTGAACTTCCAGATGTTCAGGCTGGCTGTAGGAAAGGCAGAGGAACCAGAGATCAAATTGCCAACATCCTCTGGATCATCGAAAAAGCAAGAGAGTTCCACAAAAACATCTACTTCTGCTTTATTGAGTATGCCAAAGCCTTTGACTGGGTGGATCACAATAAACTGTGGAAAATTCTGAAAGAGATGGGAATACCAGACCACCTGACCTGCCTCTTGAGAAACCTATATGCAGGTCAGGAAGCAACAGTTAGAACTGGATATGGAACAACAGACTGGTTCCAAATAGGAAAAGGAGTACGTCAAGGCTGTATATTGTCACCCTGCTTATTTAACTGCTATGCAGAGTACATCATGAGAAACACTGGGCTGGAAGAAGCACAAGCTGGAATCAAGATTGCCGGGAGAAATATCAATAACCTCAGATATGCAGATGACACCACCCTTATGGCAGAAAGTGAAGAGGAACTAAAAAGCCTCTTGATGAAAGTGAAAGAGGAGAGTGAAAAAGTTGGCTTAAAGCTCAACATTCAGAAAACGAAGATCATGGCATCTGGTCCCATCACTTCACGGGAAATAGATGGGGAAACAGTGGAAACAGTGTCAGACTTTATTTTTTTGGGCTCCAAAATCACTGCAGATGGTGACTGCAGCCATGAAATTAAAAGACGCTTACTCATTGGAAGGAAAGTTATGACCAACCTAAAAAACAGAGGTATTACTTTGCCAACAAAGGTCCGTCTATTCAAGGCTATGGTTTTTCCTGTGGTCATGTATGGATGTGAGAGTTGGACTGTGAAGAAAGCTGAGTGCCGAAGAATTGATGCTTTTGAACTGTGGTGCTGGAGAAGACTCTTGAGAGTCCCTTGGACTGCAAGGAGATCCAACCAGTCCATCCTAAAGGAGACCAGTCTTGGGTGTTCATTGAAATAACTATACTGAGGCTGAGACTCCAATACTTTGGCCACCTGATGTGAAGAGCTGACTCATTGGAAAAGACCCTGATACTGGGAGGGGTTGGGGGCAGGAGGAGAAGGGGACGACAGAGGATGAGATGGCTGGATGGCATCACAGACTCGATGGACATGAGTTTGGGTGAACTCCGGGAATTGGTGATGGACAGGGAGGCCTGGTGTGCTGCGATTCATGGGGTTGCAAAGAGTCGGACACGACTGAGCGACTGAACTGAACTGAACTGTTACTACAAACTCTGAAAGGAAATTAGTTTCAAAGAAATTAAAATTAGTATAAAGTTAATAAGTACAGATAATAAGCCCAGCATCCTATCTTGTTCCAAAAATTTTATTTATTGTTTATTATCAGTGTAGTTCTACTTAAGAATTGGGAAAAAAAGAAAAAAAGCTAGCACTGATTTGGTGGGAGGAGAAGGGGATGACAGAGGATGAGATGGTTGGATGACATTACTGACTTGATGGGCAAGAGTTTGAGCAAGCTCTGGGAGTTGGTGATGGACAGGGAAGCCTGGTGTGCTGCAGTCCATGGGGTCACGAAGAGTCAGACATGACTGAGCGACTATACTGACTGACGGACTGATTTTCCCAGGCAGATGTATTTTCAGAGCACAGATATGGCACTGCTATAATTGGAAGATTCTCACGGGGAATGCATCTGAAGTCACGTCTACAGAACACCAGGCGCACGGGATTCAGAAAATGACTGGCCTCTCCCAGAAGCTAACAGACCAGATAAAAGGACTGATGTGTCCTGCTTCTCCAAGAATAAAAGCTGCTTTATTGAAAGACAGATCGATTCATAATCTTTCACTTCCTATTCCTTAACTACAAGTTCATTTGACACCTACAGTTTTTTTTTTTTTTTTTACTTTACAATATTGTATTGGTTTTGCCATACATCAACACGAATCTGCCACAGGTATACACGTGTTCCCCATCCTGAACCCCCCTCTTACTTCCCTCCCCGTACCATCCCTCTGGGTCATCCCAGTGCACCAGCCCCAAGCATCCTGTATCCTGCATCGAACCTGGACTGGCAATTCGTTTCTTATATGATATTATACATGTTTCAATGCCATTCTCCCAAATCATGCCACCCTCTCCCTCTCCCACAGAGTCCAAAAGACTGTTCTATATATCTGTGTCTCTTTTGTTCTCTTGCATACAGGGTTATCGTTACTGTCTTTCTAAATTCCATATATATGCATTAGTATACTGTATTGGTGTTTTTCTTTCTGGCTTACTTCACTCTGTATAATAGGCTCCAGTTTCATCCACCTCATTAGAACTGATTCAAACGTATTCTTTTTAATGGCTGAGACCTACAATTTTAAGTTAATCAAAACTTTAATTTTTCTAACTGTACATAATTAGGCAACATCTCCAACTTTGGCTAAGACAACTAGAGAATTCTCCAAAAATGTATTATTACTTAAATAATATTATAAACAATAATTATGTGATTATTGTGTGCAATGTATGAAAATTATATGGTGTTAAGAACTAGCGTATGATCTTTGCTAACTATCTTGAATGCAGTGAAGACTACTGTGTTAAGACATCATGGACAAGCATATTAGCGAGTGTACTGCTTTACCAGAGATATATTTTCTCTTACATGTGTGAGACTGCTTAGTTTAACCTACCTATTAGTATGAATGCTTTACTCATCTCAGCACTGTGTTCCACTGATGGTTCATGATTATGATTAGGACTACGTTTGTCTTAAAATCATTAGACTAGTTAAAGTATGTAGGCAGTTTTGGCTTGGATCAGACTATCATTCTGGAGCTGGGTTTTCATCTCTACATGAAATAGTGCTATAACCACACGTGGAAGAGGGAAATCATGCTTTTGCTCCCATTCTCCTGAGTGACGTCAGTTATTTCCCATCTCTTCTCTGCTTCCAGTAAATTTCACATTCCGTTCCAAAGCAGATTTTGTCAAGTTCAGACGGAAGAAGAACAAGGACGCTAATGATGGGGAGCAGAAGCAGAAGCGTGGCACAGTCAGCCCTGCCGTGATTGGGGCTCTCAGGCTCCAGCTGCGCCTTCTTTTGAACCTGGCTTGCAGACTCCAGAAGACACTCGAATAGCGGGTACTTAAAACTGTATGTCAAAAAGCTTCATAAACCACAAACATGCATGTAGATAGCCATGCACAATAAATAATATTTTGTTCAGAAAATAATGCTGGGGCCAAAAACAAAAATTGATCTTCGACCTATGCCAAGAAATGGCATTTACATGTGAGTCTATTTGTGGTTGAAGATTTTAGAGGTCTGTAGGTTGCAAAATAAGTTCTTTAACATTGTTTTCATCACTTTATGTGCCTAGGTATTTATTATTTCACATCCCTGTTTTTCCCTCATCTGTCTTTTAACAATTTTTTATTCTTCATTTTCTCTCTAAAATTGGTCATAATGCAGAAATAAAGTAGCATTTAAGCTATTTTGATTTTGTTCATTAAAAACACATTTATGTGCCCCTAAAAGTTACTGCTCCCTTTCGCGCTGCTTATTATTTTGTTCAGCATAATGAGAAATAAATACCTTCCATAGCTACTGTACGTACAAGTTTTTGTTTCAGATTCTCTCTCTGCCCTAGACAGACACATTCACACACACATAAGGAGACATAAGAGACGTGGGTTTGATCCCTGGGTGGGGAAGTTTCCCCTGGAGGAGGGCATGGCAACCCACTCCAGTATTCTTGCCTGGAGAATCCAAAGGACAGAGGAGCCTGGTGGGCTGCAGTCCGTGGGGTCAAAAAGAGTTAGACACGACTGAAGTGACTTAGCACGCACACACAAGCACAAGCAAAATGCAACTCCAAGTGTATTTTATTTTATTTTAATTATTTGTTTTCATTGGAGGCTAATTACTTTATAATGTTGTGGTGGTTTTCACTGTACAGTGACATGAGTCAGTCTCAGGTGTCCAAATGTATTTTCATCTAAATGTGTTGTGCCCAGCGATAAGACTCTAGTGCAGCTTTGCTGGACTGGTCATGTTTGGCATACAAAAATTTGAATAACTAAAATTATTTTGGTATAATCTCTGTGATACCAATTCCTAGTTGGATTTCTGTAACTACACCAGTAACTATTTATCGGCTACTCACTATGTGCCCTTGTTAAGCTAAGATTTGTGAAGAATAAGAAAATTTTCTTAGGGTGTGTATTAAACGTTAGAAAGATTTTCTAATACTAATTTCCTCAAGTATGTCAGAACTGCCCATAGTTATGAAAATGATGGTGAAATTGATCTATCTTAATATCTATCTACCCATCTATTATCTGTGTATCACACCACACAATATACCGCTCCATAATCCAGGTTTGAAAATTAATGACTGAAATTGATGTAATAAAATCCCACTGTGAGTTCTGTAATCAGCTTCAGTGATCTGCATTGGGTTATTAAAAAAAAAATTTTTTTTGCATTGGATTATTGACGTGCAGAGAGAACTAAATAGAACATCCTTCATTTAATGACCCAGATATTCTTAACACATTTTAGTCAAGGAAAAACTACTACACTTATATGTTTTTATAAATAAACTCTCTTCAGGCTTTGTGAGTTTCCAGACCCTTCAAGAGCATATTCTAATATGTTCGTTTCAATAAGGGAAGTGTGTGCTCTTTATGGTTTTTGAGTATAGGTTGTGCAGCCTTGCATATTAAGATAAGCCTAGAATCCTTCCAAAATCAGTGTGAATCCTGAGGTAAACTCAGAATTATAAGAATTATGGTGATTTTAATGAGTCCAAGCAGATACCGTTATATCTGAAATGGTCTAGGGAACATTTTGGGTTTCCCAGGTAGCTCAGTGGTAAAGAATCCACCTGCCAATGCAGGAGACTCGAATTTGATCCCTGGGTCAGGAAGATCCCCTGGAGAAGGAAATGGCAACCCACTGCAGTATCCTTGCCGGGACAATCCTACAGACAGAGGAGCCTGGTGGGCTATGATCCGATCAGACACCATTCAGCCCTAAAACAGCAGGGAAACTCTTCATGTTGAGCAGGGAAGCAGCAAGGCTGGCCTGTTTGTGTCAGGCACCACTTCCTCCCTGACGTAGGTGTGAGATATAAACTTAGCAAGGTTGTTATTTTTTTGTTTTTACTTTTAATTTTATGTTGGAGAGTAGCTGATTTGTCACCATTTTCAGAGTCTACAAATTGTGCCTTAATACAGCTAAAATTATTCACATAGGAAAGTTTTGTGTATGTTTAAGATTATGGGGACGTTTCCATTGAGAAAGAATAGTGGGATAGCCAGGAAGTAAAGGGGTTCCATGAGGTATAAGGTTCCTAAGAAGACAAGTAGCAGGATGATCAGGAAAACTTTCATGGGGACAGGACCTAATTAGGATGAAAAAGCTCTGATGGAATGTGTTAGGGTTACGCAAGTTTACAGGTGGGTTTTGGGGAAATTGTATAAGATCTCATCCTTTATTTCCTCTGGGGATTAAAAGTTTTAATCTGTGAGTTTAAGTTGGTATTTAATCCAGGGAGCAGGCATTGGCTAGAAAAAATTATTGTATTGGAAACTGAGCCAGTTTTGAAAGTCTGTTTGGAATGCGTGACTACAAATATCTTATTGTATGATTATTTCAGAGGGTGCTCAACTTCCCAATTGCATATCTGGAAAATTCGTTGTCTATATGAAAACGAAAACAGAAAAGATCAAGGGGTTTAGTTTTAAGAGTTTTGATAAACGATGCATCGCAGAATTTCACGGAGGGGAGAAAGCAAAGGGCTAATGAGTTAACAGAATTAAGAATCAGTAATAGAGGCCCGGGAGTTAAAGGATAGTCAGAGTATGTTGCTAAAGAATTGGGCTAGAAGGAGAGGAAGGTGCAGTCAGGGCCCGAGATGTTCAGATTAGCGTTGGTGACTGTGCAACAATGTTGGGAAACTGGGCTGTGTCTTAGTCGTAGGGTGAAGAGGAAGAGAGGAGAAGCTTGCAGAGATGACAGAAATAAAAAGCAGCTCAGGGCCAGGGTGCTGTGTGGCCCTCTACGTTGTGTTGAGTCACCCGAGGTGATGACAGAGCTTGGAACAAAAGAAAACTCTGAGTTACCATCACGTGCATGGATGCGGGGGTGGGACCATCAGATTGAACGTGACCACGAAGAGGCGATGGTGGTGAAGACCACAAAGGCAGGGTGTTCTCTTTTTCTGTAAAGAAGTATCAGAGAGTTGCCTGTTTCATACGAGAGTTGTAGTGATTTATCTTGCAATTCAAGAAAAAGAAGAGACGCAACACATAGATCCTACCTTCTGATCTTGAGACCCAAGGGTATGACTCGACCACATTTCAGAGGATACTGTGTTCTCAGGTTCAGCTGAAACAAACCAGTAGAGGGGGTACTCGGTGAAAGATGAGGATATTAGGGGAGTTTGCTGATGATGGAACTACACCGGCCAAGGCACGGTGAAAAACCTTCTGAAGGGGAGGGTGAGTCCGAAGCAAGGCCTGCAGGACTTAGTGAGAACAAAGGAAACCTTCCGAAGGGGTGGGTGAGTCCGAAGCAAGGCCTGCAGGACTTAGTGAGAACGAAGGTATGGGTAAGATGGAATGACCCGCGGGTTACTATACGTGCTGATGGATGAAACTCCTGAGGCTGGTGAAGTGGTTTCAATAAATCCTTGAGAGAGAATAAGCCCTGCACCAGCGTTAGCTAGAAGATGAACAGGGCATAAAATGATTTAAGGAGGCTCTTTCTGCCAGAGTTGGCGCCTGCAGAGCCCTGAGAGTGAGTGGCTCCTTAAATATTAGGCTCTAGACTCCAACTCTTCCTTCACCCTAATCTTTGTCAAGTTGACGTCAGAAGAATGATGGCACTTGAGCAGCTGGGGTAAGTATCTGTCACAGTGGTTACAGTCTCTGCACACAAATGTTTGCTAAATTATGCGCAAGTACAACCATGTGTGTATTTATTTTCTGGGTTTTGCCATTGATTTTTGTGTGTGCGCTAATATTACACTCTTAGCTTCAGTAGATTTTAGAATCAGTCATGGACTGGTGCAAATGATTTTCTATCACTATTCTTCAAAAATGTTTGTGGCTAGGCTGATTCTTCTCAATTCCAATTATCTTTAAAATGGTTTTGCCAAGACATAAGTGTAATACCATTGAGGGTATTGATTGGACTCACAATGAATTTATAAACAATTTTGTAAAAATGTTTCTCTTGCCAAGTCTTCCCATCAAACATGACTTGGTTCTCCATTTATTCAGGTGGGTTTTTTTTACCTTTAATAAAGCGTCATAATATGCTTTACATGGGTCCTGAACATTTCCAGTTGAATTGATTTCTAGACATTTTATATATTTTGTTGTTCATATGATGGAATAATTTTCTATTATATTTTGAACAGTTTTGGTTACTATATAAATAAACATTGTTGCTGTTTAATTGTACCAATTCCCATTATTGAACCATCTTATCCAGATTAATAAGGCATCAGTAGATTTTCTTGGATTTTCTCCACAGACAATAGTTTTTGTCTTTTTCCAATATTTGTACCAATTATTCAATTTTGTTTTCTTTTTGCCCTGGACAGAATGTCTAGTAAGATTCTAAATAGTAATGGCAATATAATATATTTCGTGCTTCTCTCGATTTTATGCAAATATTTCTACTTATCTAAGTTATATGTCTCTGAATTGTTTTTTATTGTAGTGCTCTTTTCAAGTTGCTATCTAGAGAATCCAGTCATTTTTAAGTGACAGCCTCATATTCTATGATATGGAAGTGCTAAGACTGAAATCTCTAATCTTTCTATGTCCTTTAAAGCTTATGTAGCTGTTGTTGTTTAGTCGCTAGGTCACATCTGACTATTTTGTGACCCTATGGACTACAGGAGATCAGTCCTGGGCATTCACTGGAAGGACTGATGCTGAAGCTGAAGCTCCAGTATTTTGGCCACCTGATGCAGAGAGCTGACTCATTTGAAAAGACCCTGATGCTGGGAAAGATTGAGGGCAGGAGGAGAAGGGGACGACAGAGGACGAGATGGTTGGATGGCATCACCGACTCAATGGACATGGGTTTGAGTGAACTCTGGGAGTTGGTGATGGACAGGGAGACCTGGTCTGCTGCAGTCCACGGGGTCGCAGAGTCAGACACGTCTGAGCGACTGAACTGATAGACTGTAGCCCACTAGGCTCCTCTGTCCATGGAATTCTCCAGGCAAGAATACTGAGCGGGTTGCCATTTCCTTCTTCAGGGGCTCTTCCTGGCCCAGGGATCAAAGCTGCCTCTCCTACACTGGCAGGTGAATGTTTTGCCACTGAACTACCTGGAACTCTTGTGTAGCTACCAATGATAATTCAGGGCAGAGCCATCTTAAAAACAAACAAACCACTCAGCACTGCATGCTCATTTTTCTCTCCCGTGCTGTGTTTGACAAGCCAACGATAAGCTGTTCATCTTTTAAAGGCATTACTTTATTTCTGGTGAAACAAAATCAAAATGCTCCCAATAATGAATGATGTAAAGTGGGAAAAACTTTTCTCTGTAGTAAAAGCAGCAAAGACTTTAGGATTTTAAAACTATGCTGTTGCTGTTTATATAACTGCAGAGTTTTTGTATATGACTACTGAACTTTTCCTTCTCTCTGTCAGAGTAAAATAAAGCAGTTATTTGCAAGGAGACCCACGAAAATTACACACAAGTGCAGAGTGATTGGGTTGCCTGATATTTTGTGTAATTTCATGAGCATCAGAGCAGAGTAGCCTCCAAAGATGTCCTAGTACTGGTCATCTATGAAGGATAATTCTTCATATCTCTTTCTCTCTTGTGCTGTGCATTTTCAGACTCTCTCTCCCCTCTCTCTCTCCTTGCCCCACCCCACTCTATAAAACTCCTGTGAGTATACCATTGCTACTATTACTAACGAAATAAAAACTGTAAAGAATAAGATTGCCATACATTTTGTGAAAGTGAAAGTGAAGTCGCTCAGTCGTGTCTGACTCTTTGCGACCTCATGGACTGTAGCCCACCAGGCTCCTCTGTCCATGGGATTCTCCAGGCAAGAATACTGGAGTGGGTTGCCATTTCCTTCTCCAGGGGATCTTCCCAACCCCAGGGATCGAACTCAGGCCTCCCACATTGCAGGGAGACGCTTCTGCGCATACCTTCTGCACTTAGTCATTAAATAGATGTCTATTTAAAAATGTGGTGGTCATCCTTAGAAAATCATGTAACCATTTATTTAATCAGCTCAATTCTCTTCACTTTGGAACTTTGGGGTGTGATAGTAGCTAGCATTGATTTAGTGTGTTCTGTGCACCGAGTGTTGTCACAGTAACCCTTTGAATAGGTCTTGACAGCCTCCATAAATCATAGATTAAATAAATGAAGCGCAGATTGGTTAAACAACTTAAGGGCACACATCTAATAAGTGGTAAAGTTAATACTGAAAATTGCTTTGTTACTCTATATGGGTCAAAACTTATGGATGGAGACATTCCTTGGAAATGTAGATGCATAAATCTGTGCTTCTTTTCTCCATGGAAGGGCCGTATAATACAGATATAAAATTTTATAATATTCTTCCAGACTCTTGCCAGTTTAATAACCCAGGAATACCTTTCTCAAAGACCTGGCTGTCATCTCTATGGCATGTAATCTCTAGAAAAGATAGGACCTTTCTTTCCAGTCCCTGCACTGGGGTAGGAGCCGAAACTTTGATAAGTGGCAATTTTGCAAACACAAATGGCCTCCACAATGAATAACATCCTCCAATGTGTCCCCATGAGCTCACCTCAGGATTTAAAATTCCTCCTGCCTTTTGTTTCAGCAGAGTGAAGTTTAATCTCTCTCCCTGTGGCAATTGTTTTGAATCATTGCAATTTTCTTGTATAAAGTCTTCTTGCCTGTTTAACTCTATCTGTTATAATTTTCCTTGACACCCGAAGAATCTTCTTTTTGAGAGACGTTGCAACAAAATATGGATGAAAGTCTTCCACTCTCTTCTGTCATCTGTGGAGGAATCTGGGCAACGTCAGCAAATCCACTGGCCCTGGCAGAGTGCATCTCATCCTGTACTTCTAGGATTCATTTTTTCCACCAAAACTTTAAATTCAAGGCTGGTGGATGCACTAAACAGGTGCCTATAAAAGATAATGTGGTGTGATTAGCGATAGAATCAAAGGTTTCAGCTCCATCAGATATTCTATTCTCTAGACTTTCCTTTTCTCTGCAGTTGGCTGGAGTGGGAACAAAGTAGTCCCAACTGCTTTCTGTGTAATGTTGATTGCTATTCTGATGTCTGTCTCACCATAGGCTTTTTATAGCCTTCACTTTCTAAATCCTCTGTAGTTTCCCTGAAAATTGGAACGAATATGATGATCCTGTGGTTACTGCTGCGGATTACCGATGATGGTAATGAGACCTATCATATAATAAAAACTGTGCCAGTCAAATGCTAACCACTGTATGCAAATTAGCACATTTAATTCTCACAAAACCATTTGAAGAAAATACTATCATTCCCTTCGCTTTATAGCTGATGAAACAGAGATAATGGAAAGTAAATAACTTGCTTAGAATTATAGTTAGAAAGTGGTCCTTTTCTGTCCATCAGGATCTTTCTTTGCCTAATTTTCTTGCAAAGAAACAGTCTATTTCAAATCCTGACTTACCAATTATGAAAGTTTTGAAGGGTGGTATTTATTTCTCTGTCTCCGTTTCTTCATCTTTAAGTGTGCATAAGAAATGCCACACAAGATCTTGTTACCTTTAAAGGAATGATGCCTATTAAGCTTTCAGCACAGAAATCAACCAAAATAAATATTAACGGTACCATTTAAACTTTCAGTGTTTGTATGTATTTGTTAATCGCTGAGTTGTGTCCAACTCTTTGCCATTCTATAGACTGTAGCCTGCCAGGCTTCTCTGTCCATGGAATTCTGTATTTTGGTTTATTTAGCATATTTGCTTCAAAATACTATAGTATTTTCCCCATAAGATATTAGAGGTCCAAAAACCATACACTCATATACTGTTATTCAGCTGACTCTCATTAACCAGGATGAGCTTAATCTATAAAAAAAGTTTTAATATTTGAGTTGACAAGCAATGTAGAAAACTTGATGAGGGAAATGAGAATTTTTAAAAATATACTCTTCTTGAGAAGGCAGTCAAGTGAAGACTGGGATACTGCAGAGGGGAGATCAGGACAGAAAGTCACACACAGTCCAGCAGGTAACAAAATTCAGTGGACCCAGTCCTGGTGTTTGTGATTCCTGTCTTCCAGGACTCAAATGGGAAATTGTCCACATTAACTGATGGAGGGGTTCCTCCTCATTTTGCTAAATTCCCCATTGTTGTTGTTCAGTTGCTGAATCGTGTCTGATTTTGTGACTCCATGGACTGTAGCCTACCAGGCTCCTCTGTCCATGGGATTTCCCAGGCAAAAATCCTGGAGTGGGCCACCCTTTCCTTCTCCAGGGGATCTTCCCGACCAAGGGGTCAAACCCTATCTCTTGCATTGGCTTCTTTACCATCTGAGTCACCAGGGAAGCCCCTCGCTTTGGCAGGTGGAATCTTGACCACTGAGTCACCAGGCAAGGGAAGGTTTGATATTAACTCAGATCAGAAGTTTCAGAGAGTTTAAGAACTAGGGAAATGTTTGATCTTTTACCAAATGTCAAGCCTCTTGCTGATATGTGAATTCCAGTTTTTCAAAGCTCATTTTCCTCTTCCTTTCTCAGTAGAGTCATTCCAAAGAAAATACTTCTGATTTTCAGTGCTGCTAAAATGCCACTCTGAAGGAAATGGGGACAGCATCATTTCAAATAGCATGAATATTACATCAGAATAGCATTGCACAAATGGGTTTTTCTCAAAGCTTCTTTTCGTTTGCTTGGGAACTGAATCTCTGCTTGATTTTTTTTTTCAAACATCTGTGAGCTACTTCAATAATTAAATAACCTTTCTTTGATTTTGTAATGTAGGAGATATTTGACACTCAGCTACTCTTAAGTAGCACTCTGCTTCCCTTGTGTCTGATCATTGAAAGAAGGTGATCACTGATCCAACACTGTTCTGTTTATCTGTTATGAAAAAACATTGTACATAAATGGATTTGAAAATGTTTTTAATCTTCAAAACACACATACATCTGTTAAAATAACCTGCTTTCATACACACTCACATATATACATAAAGAAAACAAGTAAGGAAAAGTAAGGACAGAATCTATCTTATTATCTTGTATTCTCTTGCCCTCATATAGTCTACAGGACCTTTGCTTTCTGAGAATTTTGATCTCAGGACATTAATGTTTGTTCATATACATAATTATATATATTCACATGTGTATACACACACATACATTTGTGGATATAATGTGTGCTTATATGTGATTTATATATTCCTACATGTTTGCACACAAGCCTAATTCTTCAAAAAATGTTTCCTTTTATCCATAAAAGTAATACATATTCAGATACAGATACACAATTCAGTTATTAGTTAACCAAATACTCTTTGGAATCAAGTTGACTTCATCTAGAGTCTAAGCTCTGACCTTCACTAGCTGGGTGACTTTGAGAAAGTCGCTTAATATCCCTTAGACTTAGTTTCCTCATTAAAATGCAAATAAGAACAGAACCTATCTAATATAGTTATTGGGAAGATTAGTTAAGACATTGTAATTAGATTACCAGTAAAATCATGGTATTCAGTGCAAGCTAGCTGTTAAAATCACCCTTAATCCCACATTCATAGACAGCTACTGTTCATATCGGGTAGAGATATAGTTATAGCAGTAATACAAACATGGATATAGTGATAGATTGTTTCAACTGTTTCAGACTTCCCTGGTGGCTCAGATGGTAAAGCGTTTGCCTACAATGTGGGAGACCAGGGTTCGATCCCTGGGTCAGGAAGATCCCCTGGAGAAGGCAATGGCAACCCACTCCAGTACTCTTGCCTGAAGAATCCTATGGACGGAGGAGCCTGGTAGACTACAGTCTATGGGGTCGCAAAGAGTCGGACACGACTGAGCGACTTCACTCACTTGTTTCAACTGTATTTCCTTTTGTATTTGTCTGTTTGGCGTTCATTCATCACAGGGCCAATTATATTATCTATGTGTGTGCATGTTCAGTCAGGTCCAAATCTATGAGACCCCATGGACTGTAGCCCACCGGGCCCCTCTCTCCGTGGGATTTTCCAGGCAAGAACACTGGAGTGGCTGCCATTTCCTCCTCCAGGGATAGGGATTGAACCTGCGTCTCCTGTGTCTCCTGCATTGCAGGCAGATTCTTTACCGCTTGAGCCACTGGGGAAGCCCATTTTATCTATGTTTTCTTATTTTCTGTATTCTTGAGATTCTGGCATCTGTGGCCTCCTTGACATCAGAGAGTCTGCTTCTCCCAGAGCTAGCCAGTTCTTAGAGATAGCAAAGGGTTAAACACAGAGCATGCCTTTTGTTTGCAAACCAACCACTAGTGTGATGCTAAGCTTCACTTTCATAATAATTTCTCTACCTCTGTTGGTGCAAGTTCAAGCTCAGTGACCTGGAAATTGTTCCAGAGGTTGAGAATCAGAAAACATTTTCCATCAGGCTTGTGTATGTATGAGTGTGCACTCTTTAATAATACTGCCTTGGAAACTTAGGCTGCTTCAGAGCTGTTGATTTCTAGATAATTTTGAAGGCGCTATGTGGCAGGGTACCCAAATCAGTGTTGTTGTATATATATGGTCTTCAAATCTAATAACAGGACTTAGAGATATAAAATTCCATTTTTTGATATATAAATTTCATTATGATTGTTATTGTTATTTTTGGTAGGTGATAGCAGGAGTCATTTAACCTAGTGCTATTGCAGAAAGAAAGGCATAAAGCACCAAGCAAATGTTTTGGAGAGCATGTCCTATAACAAACTGTATGCTGACCTGGGTGGACACTTATTTGGGAATTCTGACACTGGGCACCTCCGTGACTGTAGTCAGCCTGAGTACGTGGCAGTCATCGTGTCCAGGTCCTATGCTGGAGAAGCTGTTGAAGGGGTCATTCCCCAGAAAGCGACGAGATCATGTCCTTTTTGCAGGCATGATTACTTGGAAATGGCGAAGAGGAAGTTCACACCCAGTTTTACTTTTGCCACTAGAATTTAAATATGCTATGATGATTTTTTTTGACATTATAAAAGAAAGGGTCTTTTTTTTTTTTTTCTTACTTTGGAATTCCTTCACTTACTCCATACTTTGCCTCAGCATGAGTCACAAGAACAATCAACTCGTACAGTTTGGAAGTAATTTTGCAGCATTTTAATGATTCATGCTTTGGTTTCTCTTATCTCTGTTTTTATTCTCTACTCTTTCATTCATTGACCCTTTGGTTAAAACATAGCTCTCAGGCCCTGCCGAGACTGGGAGAAACGTAATTCAAAACACCTGACAGGCAGGGTGATCATGCGTTCATCCACAGACTCAGTTTATTCTCATAGGAAATAAGGGGTGTTTTAGCAAAGTGCAAAAACAAAGTTGTTTTGATTATTTATTAATAGCTGCCTCTTCTGCAAAGTATTTACGGGAGCATACACAAGAACATAAATACTAAAACACAGCTAAGAATACAGAATCAGACTGAGGGCAGAAATAAGATCCGGGAAAAAGGTGCATATATGGCAACCATGAATTTCACATGACTGCTACAGTGAACTTGAAATTTATTTTTGGAGAAATGGGAACATTATTGTCAAAGTCTCTTTATCACAGAAGAAGCAACATGCGAGTTCATCTGATGCTGTAAATTATTTTAAAAGCTCTTGACTCTCTGAAGAAAAAACTCGAACCAAGCCTCTGGCTGAAGCGGTGTTGAGAAGATGGCTTGCGTGGTGCAGAGACATATTGGAATTAGCAAGGTGAACGTTTTGTCATTAGGCTGGCAAAATTGTGACACACAGTTGTCACACACACTGAGGCATTTAGGTATTCTTAATGAACATGATAATAGCATAACAAGACCACACTACTGACAATAGCCCTTTCATAACAATTAGTCTTCTAACACACTATTTTAAAGCACTTTACACTTTAAAATTTGTCAAACTCTCACAGTGATCCTCTGATCCAAATATGATTTACAGTCTCTTGTTTTATGGGGAAGAAAACTGAGACCCAGAAAGGTCACGTATCTTGCAGGGATGATCACTCAGGCAGTGACAGAGCTGAATCATTATTTATCCTGTCTATGAGTCACAGAACCACTATCTGGAAGATGCTTGACTTTTACGGGATGGAGATGAAAGCACACATTACTGTGTACGTTATTATAGCTACTACTTTATAGGAAAAGAAACTGAGAGCAGAAAAGCGAAGGGAAAGCCATCGTCACTCTGCTTAGGTGCACAGAACACAGACTGTAGGGCCTACGCTTGTTTGGACCAGTTATTTCTGTTTCATTTTCCAACCTGCCCTGGATTTATAGAGTGAACAAACACCAGTGTGGATAGAGCATCCCCAAGAAGGAAGAGTAGCTTGGACTGCATGCCTGGCTGTGAGGAGGCGGCGTCTTCCCCGGGGCTGCAGGAGCACCAGCTATGGCCTTGTGTCTTCTGTGTAATGTTGCCCAATCTTTTGTCCACAGGTGAGCATTGTTGCTGTTACAGCAGTGCTGAGACAGGGGGCTTCGTGAAAGTTAGACTATAGGACGAGAAAATATGTTTGCAACAGGATACTAAGAATTTTTTTATTAACTAGTTTTTAGGTGGCTCTTTAAAATGAAGCTAGATCCATATTGAAGAGCACTGGGCTTTTTGCTTAATTAAGCCTAGATTTGCCTCTCTTAAAGAAATGAGGTTGTGGGTTATTTCCGTTATTATTCTACCACTAAACAGATTATATAAATTAAAGATAATGCCTCCCATTTAGTGTTCCACTTTCATTTTCTTTTCTATCTTTTAATACTCCCTTACTAGACTATTTCAATCCATGTGTTTATGAAATGTAATATCATTATTAAATACTGATGATTTTGTCCTGTAATTGTAAAAGAAGTTTAAAGAAGCAGGAAGTATCTAGTAAATGTTTTATAAATTTCATATTTTTAATGCAGTGCTTTAACTTTTTTATTTAATGGGAAAGGAAGATATATGATAGGATGAATTGAAGAGATAAAGTAAGATTGAGGGGAAGAAGAAGCAATTATGCCTCTGGTAAATGTTAATGTTGCTGTAATTGAGCACAAATTTAGTTCTTATCTCCTGTAGCTAAGGCAAAAATGGAAAGTAATTACTAACGGAACTTATCTTCTTGTTTCCATAGCAACTTATGTATATCTCTAGCATTCAGTTTATTGCATTGTTTTAGAATTAGCTTTCCCACTAGACTGAGTTCCTTGAGGTCACAGACTCTGCTTACCCAAAATAATTTCTCCAAGAAATACCTATGATTTTACCACCACAAACTGAAACTCATTGTCTGTAAAGACAGCTTATTTCTGTCTTCACTTCCAAGTTTTCACAACTATATAAATTTTTCTTACTAAATCTGAAGGGGAGTTTGCTGCTTGGAATATTATGAGAGGTCCATTGGGTAGATGGTTGGATGGCATTACCAACTAGATGGACATGAGTCTGAGCAGGCTCCGGGAGTTGGTGATGGACAGGGAAGCCTGGCATGATACAGCCCATGGGATTGCAAAGAGTTGGACACGACTGAGTGACTGAACTGACCGATTGGGTAGAACATCAGAGTGTGTCCTCAACAAGTTTTATAGCAAATCCAGTATTTGGAAGTGAAATCCAAATGTTCATTTCCCATGGTGAAATGTAATTGATTTGAGAGCCTAATATTAAAGCACCCATCAGAGTAGTGACTTACAAGAAGCACACTTAGGAACTGCACAGATGGAGATGTTGGGCAGTTTTAGTTAACTCAGAGGTGGAACTGTATACTTAGAGAACTGTGGGTTATGGGTTTACATGTGTGTTCCATGAACCTTGAGGGTTCTGTAGGACTTCAGAATTCACTAAAGAGTAAGGAAGAGATGGGAGCGTTTGATGTTCCAGATGACAAGTCATTTTCAAACAGAAGATGTATTCTGCAGTCAAGTCCAGCTCTTAGCAACGCCATGGACTGTAGCCCACCAGGCTCCTCTGTCTAATGACTTCTCCAGGAAAGAATACCAAAATGGTTGCCATTCCCTTCTCCAGGGGATCTTCCTGACCCAGGGATCAAACCTGGGTCTCCTACTTACAGGCCGACTCTTTACCACCGGAGCCACCAGGAAGTCCTCAATCTGACTAATGTATTGTTTCTGTATAAATGTAACTACAGAAAACTTGCATTGCTCAGCAAACATACAGGCAAATGAGTTTGAAAGATAATGAGCCTAAATATTTAGATGGATGCTATATACCCTGCAGGAGTGATTCTCAAACCTGGCTGGTCAATCTGTTCAGTTGGAGGTCTTTCTATATCTACACGTATGAAGGTCCTGCCCCTTAGAAATTCTGATCTATTAAGTACAAGTTAGAGCACACAAATTTGTTCTAAAAAATTAAAAAACAAAACAAAACAGAAAACTCTTCAGAGGGTCCTGTGATCACTCAGCTTCGTGGAGCCCACTGCTTCTACCACTTCCAAATCCATAGTCTCTATGGACAGCTGTTAAGAGGTGAAAGGCTGGATTGTGTTCATTTAAAAAATAGTCACAACCAAAAGCTGAGGTATGTTTTATTCAGCAGAAAATTGTAAAACTTAGGCCCCGGAGGCAGCATCTCAAGTAGCCTTGAGAGAACTGCTCTAGGAGGTGAGGGGAGGAGCCAGGCTACTTAGAAGTTCTGCAACAGAGGACAGGTAGTCTGAACATCAAAAGATCATTGCTCATTAAAGAACACCAGGTTTCCCAAGTTAGGGAATTTAGCGCTTTTCTGTGTGTGGGAAAATGCAGGAGTCTGGGCTCACTGGAGTCGTTCCTTTCGTGAGCATCTCATGTGCATCTCCGCTATCTGGGGCCAGGATCTTGTGTTTTTCACATTCTGCGCTCCCTTGGGGCTCACCACAGGGAGTGGCTGCAGTCGGCTCAGTCACAAGTATTCCTCTCCTTCCCGAGTGCCCTTAGGGCTCACCTGCTCACATTGGAGGACCGCAATTGACTGTGACATCTGTGTTTGCTGATATGGCAGGAAATATTCCATTTCCCAACTGTATGTGTTAATACCATCCCCAAGTAGCACATATATGGTATTTAGTATTAATTTTTAAGGAGGAAAACCATTAGTTTTGAATCAAGTGGAGACCGTTTCCAAAAGGCACAACACAAATGAAACATGGTAACTACCACATGAGAAAATGGAGCTAGGAGACTAAGCTCTGTCTTTTTTCTCTCATGACAAAGTTGTTTATTTCTGTCTTAGGGAAGTGAGCCAAAACTTAAGTTGGCTTGCATTGTCAGGAAAAACTGTAAATAATCAAAATAAAAGATGTGAAGATAGTAAAATTGCACTAAAAGTAGGAAGGATTTTCATCTGTAACATAAATGTTATTTTCAACATAATGTTGTATAGTATTTATCATTGTTCTGTATAATTAAGAGTTCTAATATTCTAAATATTTTAAAGGCATTGGTATAACATTTCTGCTCTTGACAAAGTCTAACCCAAGGACCAGTTGGTGAGTTAGCGTCAGTAATCAACATTTCTACAATGAATATATGTGCAGGTATAAGTGTCTTCTGTAAGAAGCAGGTGTAGATAGAGCAAATGAACATTGCTTTATGAAACCATGCAGGAAATTTAAAATTTAGGAATACCAGCCTCTAACTCCTAGGAGCCTAATGACTGAGCATTACCCAAAAAGATGGGACAAATGTTGTAGTAACACATGATCAGTAATACTAATGGCTAGCGTCTCCTGAGTTCTTACTGTGTGACCAACACCGTGCCAAGTGATACAGATATACTCATCCCTTGGTATCCTCAGGCATAGTGCCTCCAGATCTCTCACAGATATCAACATCGGTGGATGCTCAAGTCCCTCATATAACATAAAATGGCAGAGTACTTGCAGATAACCTATGCATACTCTCCTCTGCACTTTAAATTATCTCTAGAGTATTTATACCTGACTAAAGTAAATGCTATGTAAATCGTTGTAAATACAATGTAAATGCTATGGAAATGGTTGCTGATGCACAACAAATTTAACTTTTGCTTTTTTAAAACCGTTTGGAATTTGTTTTAGAATATTTTTGATTATTGTTCATTGAATCCAAAGGTGCGGAACCCTGGGGTTACAGAGGGCTGACTGCACAGGCTATCTTTAATATCACAATGACCAGATGACATAGATATAGTATAATTCTACTGGCTGCTTAAATGGTAAAAAATCTGCCTGCAATGCAGGAGATCTGGTTTCGATCCCTGGGTCAGGAAGATCCTCTGTTGGAGGAAATGGCAACCCACTTCAGTATTCTTGCCTGGAGAATTCCATGGGGGATTCCTGGACAGAGGAGCCTGGTAGGCTACAGTCCATGGGGTCACAGTCAGACACAACTGAGTGACTAACAGATACACACACAATGATAAGAAGTCAATCTTTATAGAAGCTAGTCGATAAATAGTAGGCTGGAACTTGAACCCTTGCAGTGACTTAAAACTCTTTGATCAGCTCCTGGGGGGGGAAATGAACACCTGAATTAGACACTTTCATTACTGCTGTGGTTGAAAAACACACATGAAATGGCCTAAGATGTTGTAGGTGCCCCCAGAATACTGCTCTATGCAATAGCAATAATAGATTGAGAAAGATTTGCTGTGTTTTTTAAAAAGATGATTCTGTCATATATATGTAATAGTGAGCAGTCCAATCCTTCACTGAGTGTTTATTATTTGATTTTTTTTTCCAGCACTTCAGAAAAATATAATTTATAGTCCTGAAAACCATTTGATGTCAAGTTTCTTTAAAATAAACTTAAAAGTAATCTTTTCACTTTTGATCTTAAATTTTTAAATGCCCTTGGAATGAAAACACAACAGTTTTGACTACATGAGACACACAGTCAATTGAATCTAACCTGGTTTTTAAACTTCCCTTCTCAAAAGGGAAAACTAATTTAATCATTCAAAGTGGGCCAATTTTGTGTTGAGACAAACTTTAATCTTTAATAGATTGAAATAAGTGTTCTGATGAACAAAAAACCGTGTGTCAGTATAAGACCAGTTATAAAAGAGGTGCATACATAGAGGATCTGTCTGATCAAGAAAATCAACAAGGAAAAATAGACAATCTAGCCTGTAGAAGGTACTTAATAAACATTTGTTGGATGATGAATTATTTATTTTATATGCGTGAATCAACTATGTGATGTCAAATTTTTTCCTACAAGGTCATACTACTGATGTTAACATAATACAGCTACTAACCTGGGCTTTCCTGATACAAGGAAGATGGAAAAAATTAAAAATAGTGTAGAAGAATTGAAAAAAAATAAAGGAAAAAAAAAGCCAGGGAATTTAAAGATTTGGTATGTTTCTGCAACCTCAGGTGCTTAGTTATGCCTAACCCTCTGTGACCCCGTGGACTGTAACACTCCAGGCTCCTCTGTCCGTGGGGATTCTCCCGGCAAGAATAACTGGAGTGGGTTGCCATTTCCTCCTCCAGGAGATCTTCCAGACCCAGGGATCCAAGGCTAGTCTCTTTCATCTCCTGCATTAGCAGTCAGACTCTTTATCACTAGTGCCTCCTGGAAAGCCCTAGCTATGTATGGTGAGTTTGAAAGTCAAAAGTCATATTCTGCAAACATGGAAAGCTGCTACCAGTCTGGGAGATGGTCAGTTTCCGTAATAAGTGCAGTGCGGGGGTGAGTGAGTAGCATGGGAAGGATCGAGTAGTGGCAGTGAACTCTTGATCAGTGATCAGAGAGCCTTGCAAACAATGAAGTTGCTGGATTTTCTGACTGTGATGATACCTACCAGAGTGATCTGGATGTGTGGAGAGTTGGTAAACATATAATGTGTTTCGTCCACCTCCATCATACCCCGTCAGTGAGCGGGAGATTCCTTCACTAGACATATGGGGATGGCTAACGCTTGACACCCAACACTTGACAGACGAGACCACACCAGCTTGTTAGTTGCATATACTCACAGGCTCGGGGAGGACTGCTCTTCCATGCAAGGCCACCCTGGGGCTGCTCTTGGGAACAGAGCTATCAACCGGGGGCTGGGGAGGCAGGTTTTGAACCATCAAGAAGGTGAGGTGACCCCTGGTTCTCACTCGAGGATGTGACTGGCTTTGAATAATTCCCAGCTAGCAGCGAACTAAGATACCCTAATCTGGAACTAAGCAGCAACTGCTCCAGGCCCCTTTGATAAGGAAGGTCATTCAGCTAAGGGGCCTTATTCTTAGGAACAGAGTCAGGAGAAACTGGGCCATTCAAAGCCCTCTCAGTTTCTCCAGGTATTACGGTAGCACTCAGTGTGTTGCTGCTCAGTCACTAAGTCGTGTTCGAATTTTTGCGACCCCAGGGACTGTAGCCGCCAAGCTCCTCTGCCCATAGGATTTCCTAGGGAAGAATACTGGAGTGGGTTGCTACTTATTTCTCCAGGAGATCTTCCCAATCCAGGGACTGAACCCTAGTCTCCTGCATTGGCAGGTGGATTCCTCACTGCTGAGCCGCCACGGACGCCTAGCACTAGTGAGTCTTAGTTTTAGTCTTTATACCATATGATGATATAAAGCATCCTCAGAGAATGAACACTTTATTCCACATTTTACTAACAGAGTGAATTGCGAAGAGGCCTTAGTTGGGTAGGAAACATTTCTTTTTCCCCTTGAACAGAGGTGAAGTGAAGGGAAGTAAATAGAGCTTTTGGCACGCTGTACCCAGAGCTTCCCCCGTGCCTCAACTGTAAAGAAGCCCCCTGCGGTGCAGGAGACGCAGGGAACTCAGCTTCAGTCTCTTGGGCGGGAAGATCCCCTGGAGAAAGGCGTGGCCACCCACTCCAGTACTCTTGCCTGGAGAATCCCATGGGCAGAGGAGCCTGGCGGGCTGCAGTCCATGGGGTCGCTAAGAGTCAGACACGACTGAGCAGACGTGTGCATTTCCCATCTCTGGGCCCCTTTGACCTGCTGTTGTCTTCTTGAACTGTTTTCGTCGTGTTTTCGTGCTATTTCTCTGGTTTACTTTGGCCCCTGAAAAGAGCTAGCTTTAATCAGATGTTTGTCTTTCATTCAAATGCTGGTCCATTCTTTGTGCTCATCAGAACTCGGTTTCTCTTGGGTCAGTATCTTCCATGTACGTGCTGTGGCATAAGGAGAGGGAGCTTTTGAACAACTAGACCTGGTCTCTGGTGTCGAGTCTGCTATTCACTGTGTGGACTTAAGCAACCTCCCTCATTGCTCTGGTGCTGAGTGCTTCCATTTGTCAGACTAATTAGTTGAACTGTGATCTCTAAGGTATCTTTCAGTTTCTCTATCTCATGCCTCTGAATCTGTTCATCAGAGGCCTGGGCCTCAGGCATAGTTTAAGATAAATTAAAAAGTTGGCTCCTATTCTATGAAGAATGAATGTAAGAGGCTTCCTTCTTGAGCTGAGGCTGACTCCAGTTTTGAAGTCTATGTACCCAGGGCATATCACCTGCTTCTACTGACTATTTGGACCTCATTTCGGATTTCATTCCAGATTTTCTATTCTGCCTTTGACAGACTCTAGCTTTGGTTTTTCTCCTGGAATGATTCTCTCCCCACTCAACTCCCACTCATTAAAAAAAAAAAAAAAGATTATCTTTCTTCCTGCTCAGGTTTCCAGTCCGAGAGTTTATTTGGGGTTTGTATTAGGAAAGGCAACTGTATTAACTGGTGGCTGGAAGGAAAGTCTCTAATTAAGCCTTGCGGGGATGAATAGAACTTGAATTGGATATAATTTGGAATAGCATCACATAGGTGCCTGCCGGCTTTGCTTCCTGATAAATTCATTTGTACTGGCAGTCATTATGGGGGGGACCAGTTTTCTTTCTTTTTCTCCACAATTATCATTCCCTGGTATCTCAACTGGTAAAGAACCCGTCTGCAATGCAGGAGACCCCAGTTTGATTCCTGAGTCCGGAAGATCCCCTGGAGAAGAGATAGGCTACCCACTCCAGTATTCTTGGGTTTCCTTGGTGGCTCAGCTGCTAAAGAATCTGCCTGCAGTGTGGGAGATCAGGGTCCAGTCCCTGGGTTGGGAAGATCCCCCGGAGAAGGGAAAGGCTGCCCACTCCAGTATTCTGGCCTGGAGAATTCCATGGACTGTATAGTTCATGGGGTCACAAAGAGTCAGACATGACTGAGCAACTTTCACTTCATTTTGCTTCACCATTCCTGAAAGATTTCACTAAATAGTCCTGGTTGGGTGTAGTAAAAATCAGCCTTGGTGTCTACTATTACTGATACTTAATTTTATTCAGCCTCGACTTCAAAGTAGATGGTTTCAAAGGGTCTTGTATAAGGAACTAGTCTTGTTTAATATTCTTTTTATCTTTTGTTGATACAGAGGAGAAACCCATAAGGGAAAAAACTAAATGTGATTAAATGAATTCTCATAGGAAACAATTTAAAAAACTGACCTTTTTAAAAAATAAACCGTTGAGATGTAATTGTATGTGTTTAATATTGTTGTTGTTGTTCAGTTGCTAATTTGTGTCTGACTCTTTGCTACCCCATGGATTGCAGTGTGCCAGGATTCCCTGTCCTTCACTGTTCCTGGAGTTTGCTCCAACCCATGTCCATTGAGTCGGTGATGCCATCCAACCATCTCATCCTCTGTCACCCCCTTCTCCTCCTGCCCTCCATCTTTCCCAGCATCAGGTTCTTTCCTAGTAAGTCGGCTCTTTCCATGAGGTAGCCAAAATATTGGAGTTTCAGCTTCAACATCAGTCCTTCCAATGAATATTCAGGGTTGACTGGTTTGATCTCCTTACAGTCCAAGGGACTCTCAAGAGTCTTCTCCAGCACCACAATTTGAAAACAGCAATTCTTTGGTACTCAACCTTCTTAACTCATTATAACTGGTACACTGGGATTGTTAATTGGATATAACCGATATTTAAAATTTAGCACTGTTATTGAATAATTGTAAAACTTTTTAATGATATGAATGTAATAACATGATAATTTAATAATAAATTTCACATTATTTAAGCTCCCAATAGAAAAATTAAACCTTGACTTGGTTTGGTAAGGCCTTTCTACAAAATTCAAAGCTAAGGAAAAGAGAGAAGTTTTAACAAGGGCAATGAAGAGCTTTGGAAATGCAGACCATTATTCTGATCAATACAGCTGAGAACTTCCTGTTCTGAGAGGAAGGCAGAAGCAGTGTTAAGTGAGTAGTTTGATGACTTGTTGAGACTTCCAGGTGAATCAGTCAAGGGGCCCTATAGGTATAAAGTCATTCAAAATATTGCACATTAGATTCTAATTTGCCTATCCCACTTTGGATCAGCTGGTGGAAAATGTACACATATTTTGATTTCAGAACAATTCAGAAGAACAAAACTCATGCTTCTCAAGGGAAAGATTTGACTGTCTCTGTGACACTTGAGGTTTCTGTTGCTGGTTTGCATTCCTGCTGCGCTTGCCTCAGAAAGTCACAGCAGGACTAGAAATATACATCACTGTGCCAAGCAGCCAGCATAGGAATAAAGAGTATGAGCTTCGCAGTTAAACAGATACGTGTGAAATCTGTCTTCTCTGTTTACTGTGTGCCTTTAAAACTTTTGCTTGACCTCTCTGAGTTCTGGGTATCTCATGATACTTACCAATACCATAACTTTGGCCCATGAGAGAAATACTGTAAAAGGCAGTGTCTAGAATATTTTAAGGCTTTACAAATGCTACTTAATATTATTTTACTCAAAGAAATTCTATCTATGATACTCCTCTCCATGAAAAACTTAGGCTAATTATCTTCTATTATGAGAATACTCTTAGCCTGCTGTGAAGCAATAACTTAGCATGAAACCCAATGGAGTTAATCATTACTAGACTGCTAGACTGGTTTTCTCCTTTATTCAAAATTTGATCCCCAAGATCACCTGGGAGGCAGCCCAAACGAAGGCTGAGGTTAGAGACTCTTAAGTTACTTTGATTTTGAAAAAGGGCAAGTTATAACATTATAAATTTATGAAGACCAAGAAAATAAATATTTTTATAATACAACAATTGTTTACTTCTCTGGCCTTTTTATGCTTCTAGATGATAATTTAACAAATATGCTTTGCATTTAGGGTCCATGCTACATCAGCATTTTTCTTTTCTAAACAGATTAATGCAATAT
Source organism: Capricornis sumatraensis (assembly GCF_032405125.1). Lineage (NCBI taxonomy): Eukaryota > Metazoa > Chordata > Mammalia > Artiodactyla > Bovidae > Capricornis > Capricornis sumatraensis. The sequence continues at coordinate 61,790,483 of NC_091089.1, forward strand.
TAGGAGTTGATAAAAGTCATAAACATTCATATCATTTTAAGCATACTGTAATAAAAACCACCATCTTGTGGGTCACTTTTTTAAATTACTATTTTATAGAATAAATACAGTTATGAAAAGTTGACTGCTAATCTTTTTAAATTAAGTGATACCCCGTAGATAAAAGTCATCTGTAGCTGTTTAGTTTGTCCACTGAAAGGTTAAGATAATGACCCACTGCAATGAAACATGTTCACAACCCTAGGTTATCCAAAAATCTGTTTTCCTTCTTCAACCTTTCCCTTGAGGTAAAGGACTATAGTCTTAAACTGAAGACTAGAGTACAAAAGTGGGTGCTGAATTTGGTGTTATAGCTGAGTGTTAGAGATAAACGAGGAAGCATAATTGGATGCAGAAAAAAAAAAGAGCATTTTTTAGGATATTTCTGGTTGTAGGACAAATGTTATATGAAATCTTTTAGATCAAAAGTATTCCAGGACTTCCCTGCTGGGGCAGTGGGAAAGCACCCGCCTGCCAACACAGGGGATGTGGGTTCGGTCCCTGGTCTGGGAAGATTCCACTTGCCTCGGAGCAACTGTAGCCCACCTGCCACAGCCGCTGAGCTGGCGCTCTAGAGCCCAGGCTCTGCTCTCAGGGAAGCCACTGCAAGGACAGCCCTCTCCCAACTAGTGAGCAGGCCCCACCAGCCACAACTGGAGAAAGCCCGCATGCAGCCACAAAGAGCCAGTGCAGCCAGAAACAAACACGTAAATAGATGAAAGTCAGCTTCCTAGAAAGAAAAGCAGCTGTGAGTGGGTGTTCAGAGACGTGGTGGTGAGCGCGGGGGAGGGGAAGCCTTCTGTGGTCCTGATCGATCAGGTCTCCATCTTTAGGGAGCTTATGCCTCTGGACTGTGCGCTTCACAAGTATTTCAGAGTTTTTTTTCCTCTCCCCTCTGGTCAGGTAGGATGGCTGCATTAGATTAGTGTTGGGAACAGGCATACCTCAGAGACACTGGAGTTGGTTCCTACCACTGTGATAGAGTGAATATTTTAATGAAAAAGCCACATGAGTTTTTTTTTTTTTTTTTGACTTCTCAGTGCATATGCAAGGTATACTGCTGTATTATGTTACTCAATAGCATTGATTTACTGGATTTGATGGGATTAGAGAATGTGGTAAATATATACACATCTGCGTGTACATTCCATTGACATGCATATCTCCACGTGCACACTGTGACTTGCTCCTGCGCACACACCATGATTCGCCCAGACATGTCACACCAGCCACAGTACAGGGCCCGTGTCACTGCCTGGACACACCACGACAGGAGTGCCCCTGCATCTCGATACACCAGGTGTGTCGGGACACAACCGGGCACACCAAGGGGCCGTCGCGACATGACTGGATGTTGAGCCGCTGCCTGGATTGAGGTGCACAAGCATGAGCCCCTGTCGGAAACGCCCGCCTCTCAACACACCAGGAAACGTCTCGACACCGCGCCCATGCAGACGCGCAGCTGTGAAAGCCTTGGTGTCGCAACCCATTCCTCCTATCGTGACAGAAGGAACCGTGCTGAGACGCATGAACGTGTTTCGAGGCCTCTCCAATCGCCGACACGTGACCACACCACGTGTGGTCCCTTCTCCTGGACCCGAGTGCCCCCTGGCCCGACCCCAGGCCAGGCAGGCCCCCCATAGGGACACAATGCGTATGGAGCCCATCCAGCATGTCGAGGCAGAAAACCACACCGCGGCCAAACCCTTTCTGCAGCAGCACGCTCACTATTGCAACCCACCACGCGTGCTACAGCACGCCCTCTTGTGCTGTGACCCAAGGGAGCCGTGAAACAGGGAGATGCTGCGACACAAAGCGTGTCACAACACGCACGCAGAGCCACGCCAGAGACGCCCGCACACCGCGATGTGTCAGAGCGTGCCGCGCGGATTGCGAGAGTGTGGCACAACGGAGGGAGTGTCACAAGCGCCCCCTGGGAGGTCAGCATGGATTTTCTATGTTGTGACACGCACCAGTATGATTTTTCCTTCTGGAAAAATGCGGTCTTACAGGCTAGGGGCTTAGGTCCAGGCAGAACCCAGCTAGGTCACCTGGCCCAGCTAGGTCTGCCCTGTAAAGGCCAGTGAACTGCCCTGGGAGCCTGAATGCTGCGGGTGCAGCTCACACAGAGAGGAGCTTACCACTGCCCCTCCTCCTGGCTCAACTGGTAAAGCATCCACCTGCAATGCGGGAAACTTGGGTTCCATCCCTAGCTTGGGAAGATTCTCCTGGAGAAGGGAAAGGCTCCCCACTCTAGTACTCTGGCCTGGAGAATTCCATGGACTGTAACCCATGCGGTTGCAAAGAGTCAGACATGACTGAGGGATTTTCACTTTCAGTAATGGGTAAGAAAGACAGTGAACGCTTGTCCCAGAATGTCACGAGAAGTTTGCTTTGGAGTTCCTCACTGCCTCCAGCCTGTTAACAAATAGAGTGAACGGCTTTGTTAAATGATTCACCCATTGGGCAACATCTCATATAGCATGCAGAGAGGTTTCCTGGTTGGGAAATTTATATTTACCATCATAAGGTAGAGAAGGGCCGTGTAACATCTGTTATATCCCAAGTCTTAATTCTACTAAGACATTTTATTCTTATTTAAATACAGTCTTAGAAAGACTTTATTATTTTTATCAAGTTTGTTTTTCACCAGTGTCTCGGGAGAAGTCCACTGGGAAGAGTGGCTTCATTGGAGTGGTGGTGTTGCTGTTTAGTCCCTCAGTTGTGTCTGACTCCTTTCCCACCCCTGCCAGGCTCCTCTGTCCATGGGATTTCCCACACAGAGATACTGGAGTGGGGTGCCGTTCCTTTTCCAGGAGGTCTTCCTGACCCAGGGAAGGAACCTGCATCTCCTGCACTGGCAAGTTAGTTCTTTACCACTGAACCACGTGGCAAGGCCTTTATCTAGACTGCAACTCCATATTCTTGATTATCTGCAGAGGTCACCTTCTTTTTCCTTAACAACTTATACCAATACCTTATATATAAATATATAAATCCTTGGTTAAAGGGGTGATAATTACAGTTTCTGGGTCCATAGCATAGGTCTTAGAGTAATTCATAAATGTGTTCAGTTAATCTCTGAAAATTAACTAGGTCTGTGATCTTGTGTAATTTATTTAATTTCAATGAAGCTGAGTATATTTATGTGCAAAATGTGTCTAAAAGTGTCAGAGTTTTTTTAGGGTGAAATTAGATTAACATAGTAGACAGGCAGACGCTTTAACCTCTGCACCACCAGGGAAGCCCCAGTAAATATTTAAATGGGATTAACTAATCTTTTTATTGGATTTATTAATATGTGTCATAATATATTTTTAATAAAAGGGTGGATTCATTTCCCTGTGGGTTCCTCATGAAGCCAAACATCCCATGGCTTAGATCTGATATTTTGTCTTGGTGAGTTAAAGCGTTTCATAACCTCTTATGCTTTTTATTAAAAAAATATTAAAAACCTACAAATTGAATTCATTTAAGATAGTATAATAGAAAGCTAGTTGAAATTATTATGCCATTTCCAAATATAAAATCCTTGTGAAAGCACAAAATTAAATCAAAGGGAAATTTTGCTTTCTACCATAATGGAATCATTGGAGCTAGGTTAGCCCTATTGTCATAATTCTACTAATATAAAATAGGGGAAAAAATGCTGGTTTTTACCAAAGCAAGTCTGTGGTAGGAGAAGCTGAGTTTGGAGGATATGGAAACTCTCTGTACTGTACTTGAAATTCTCCTATAAATCCAAAATTGGTCTAAAATTTTTTAAAAAATGATTGAAAAACACAATTCTCTCTTACATACTACTTTGCAACTTGCTATTCCCATTATTTATAATACAGAGTAATTTATTATATAATATAACCAAATTTATTGAACAACCCTTTATTGAACTTTATAGTATCTGAAATAATGTTATAATGAAATTTGTTGCACAAGCTTTTTTTTGGCCTAGTAGTTTGAAAGGATATACTTCAAAATGTCACCAGTAGTAACTGATGGATGGATAGGTGAAAGTGATTTTTTTATATGTTTATGAGTTTACATCGCTTCTCAATTTTCTTTCTTTGTTTTGAAGATGTATTATTTCTATAATCAGAAGATTTTGTCTTGGTTTCCTCAAGTTTTTCCTCTTTCTTTTCTTTTCTAAAATTCGTTTATTAGATAGAGCAGTACCATTTTAAGAAATATTATATAATTATTAAAATCCAGGAGAAAAAAATCAGAACAATGTACTAGATGTATTGGGATTAAGGCAATCAAGTACAATAAGCCCACCCATTACAGTTTCTGAGTTTATTGTAGCCCATGGCATGGTTTTGCAGTCTTCTTTCAGGTAACCCTGAAGGTCCATCGGATCCTTTCAGGGGGAATGCGAGGTCAGCCCCACTTTTATAATAAAACTAGTAAGTTATTTATCTTTTTCACTGTGTTCACATTTGCACCGGTGGTACAAAGGCAAAGAAGAATAACATTAGTGGTTCCTCAGCACAAATTGAGTTACGCCGAGCTGGCCTCCTAGACATGAAGACTTTGCTCTCGCAGTCAACCCAAACCAACCCCAACGCACACACACAGCTTCACAAAAGCCCAAAGCAGAACAAAGGAAGCAAACAAAAGCCTAGTTTTACTTAGGAATGTGTGGGAGGACGCAGTGGAGATTGTTTGCGTTAACAGATGTTGGTCTTTGAATGCCATGCCGTGCTCACTCCCCCAGTCGTGTGTCTCGGAGACGGCCTGGACTGCAGGTCTCCCGGCGCCTCTCTCCTCTCTCACTGGAGCAGGTTGTCTTTCCCTGCTCCAGGCGATCTGCATGGCCCAGGGATGGAACCCCTGTACCTTGCTTCTCCTGCAAGGCAAGTGGGTTCTTTACCACTTTGTTGCCTGGGAGAAATAGTCTATATAAGGCAATAGGAAATACACGTAAAGCAGCTGCTGGGCAGCGAACCACCAAGCTTGTCCTAAGGAGAAGCACTCGTTCCATTGAATGCTGAGCTGAACTGGCACCTTTTTTTCATCTAACACTGTTTTCACTTTAAAGAATGACTGACAATCTATGGTTCTTTTAGACGTGGGTATTTGGCAGACATTTTATTACCAATGAACAGAATGAGTCTGCCATTTAGAGGAAAACAATTAAAAAACATTCTCCTACATACGTTTAGGAGCCAGTCTTTCAATGTGTTAATTTTCTTATCTGGAATATTCAAAGACTGGCTCCTAAAGGTATGTAGGAGAATTTATTATTTTTTTTTTAAATTTTGAGAATAAAAAAGGAACTGCTAGAAAGAAAACGCACACACACAAACACACAGGCACACATAAACACAAACTAGTTGCAAAGGAAGAAATAACAGGCTTCTTGAACTGTGAGTTACACAAGTAACAAACACGAAGAAGCAACAGATAGTTTTCACAGGACATATTGTGACAAACAGCTCTCGTGCATCAAGCTGAGTTATTATGATATTGTAGTGTGAAGACATTTTTTGTTATTCAAAGACTCAGATAATGTATTACTTCTACTATTTTCATAAAAACAATGACACAGCAGCAAGCACAGCACTCAGAGACTGAACGAAGATAGAGACAAACAAATGCAGATGTAGGCAGAGACACAGAGGCAGACGCAGATACAGGTACAGACAGAGACACCGCAATAGCTGCTGGGGAGACGAAAAGCTTAATGCTATCTGACAGTCTTTCTTAAAACCAATTCATACAGTAAAAAACAGAGTAAAAACAGTCAAGAAAGACACTTCATACAGTAAGAGAAAGGACAGAAAAGAAGGTACCATGAAATACAAAGATAGCATAGAACAATTAAACAACAGGAATGAGACCGAATATATTCTTTTAAAATTTGAGTGTAAGAAAATAAAACATACCTGTTAAAAGATAAATGTTATTAGTGCCATGTAACAAAATCCAGATATTTGAGTGTTTACCAAGAAACATTCCTCAAATAAAGTGCTACAGAAAGTTACCATGAGGCATAGTTGCAGTGTAAGAGGTTAATGAGAAGAAATTGGATTTGGGATATATGGGAACTCTTTGTACAATGCTTGTTATTTTTCTGTAAATCCAAACTTGGTCTAAAATTGAAAGTTTATTTTAAAAAATAGAACACTACTCCATATACTGCTTTGCAACTTGCCCTCGTTTTGCATGGGTGTATGTTGTAGAAGGTTTTCCCATATTAATGATGGTGGATTTACAGTAGTATTTGTAATCTTTGCAGACTAATCCATCATGTCATACAATAGTGTTTCTTTTAAAAATCCTTTGCTGAATTTTATATATCTGAAGCAGTGTTGTAATGCTCAACATTCTCCAAGCCAGGCTTCAACATATACGTGAACCGTGAACTTCTGGATGTTCAAGCTGGATTTAGAAAAGGCAGAGGAACCAGAGACCAAGTTGCCAACGTCCGCATCTGTATATATATATATTTTTCTTTTTCACTGTGGTTCCTCACAGGACACTGAATACAGTTCCCTGTGCTACGCAGGAGGACCCTGCTTACGCGTTCTATGTTTGATGCTTTGTATCGGCTGTTCCCAAACTCCCAGTTCTTCCCTCCTCCATCCCTCACCTTGGCAACGCCGTCTGTTCTCTATGTCTGTGAGTCTGTATTTCATAGGTATATTCATTTGTGTTGTAGTTTAGATTCCATGCACAAGTGATATCATATGGTACTTGTCTCTTTCTGACTTTCTTTGCTTACTATGATAATCTGTAGCTCCAGCCATGTTGCTCCAAATAGCATTATTCATTCTTCTCACACTAAGCTGTTTCAATATCCTATATGTAATTCATAGTTTTAAATGCTGTTATTAAATCAGAAAAATCAGAAAATCAATATCCAATTAAAAATTAGGAAAAAGTAAAATAAGTGTAAGGAAATCACATCAAAACCATGAATGATACCTAATAGTAAAAATGCTATTCAATAAGTAAGTGAAATTGCTGGTCTTTGAAAACACCATTACAGTACACATCCTTCAGTGAGGGTAATTAAGAGAAAAAGACAGCAAGTCTGAATTCAAGTTTTAGATTAAAAAATATATTTCCCAGAATATAGAGTATCTAACATATTAATTAATATCAATGAGAATATCTTGGTGGAATTACTATTCTGCACTCTTCAAATATGGCTTAATTTACCAAATTAGAGTTAAGTAAAACATTATCAGAGTAGACTACTTTTCCATTTTAAATGACTTTGTAATCTGGACTTATAAAGTTCTATATTTAAGTTTACACAGACCTATAAGACTCTTTTCTTTTTTTTAAATTTATTTTATTAAAGTATTGTTGATTTACAATGATGTGTTAATTTCTGTTTCACGCAAAGTCGTTCAGTTACATATATGTGTGAATGCACACTTGCATGCACACGCATATCATACACATATATATTCAGTTATGTGTGAATGAATATATGTTATATACACATACTTTTCCATATTCTTTTCCATTATGCTTTATCACAGAATACTGAATATAATTCTCTATGCTGTACAGTGGGACCTTGTTATGAGACTGTCCTTTCTATACATTTACTCTTCTAGATCTTAAAGGAAGAATGCTTCCCAATTTTTTCCATTAAAGTAATATAACACTGATTTCCAAACTGCAAAAGACATAGTTATCTGGCATCCCATTTTCTTTACACAGCCGTGAATCAAGGCTCACGTGTATCCCCAAAGCGTGCTCTCTGCAGACCAGCTCGAGGGCAAGCCAGTTCGTAAACTTCTGTCATCCGGTGGGTTGTGACCACACCTTTTCCAATGATGTCTAATTCCTAACATCGGAATGAGGGTCTCCTTTCAAGATTTCCCTTTCTAGAGTGTGTGCCCTTAGTCCCTGCATGCTGTACAGAATTCTCTTACATTTGATAGTTACTCTTAAAGTGTTAATTGCTCAGTCATATCCGACTCTTGGCGACCCCATGGACTGCAGTCCACCAGGCTCCCCTGTCCATGGAATTCTTCAGGCAACAATGTTGGTGTGGGTAGCTGTTCCCTTCTCCAGGAGATCTTCCTGACCCAGGGATTGAACCCAGGTCTCCTGCACTGCCGACAGATTCTTTACCATCTGAGCCACCAGGGAAGCCCCACTCTTAAATCACGGTTTAATAATTCTTTATATTTAACTTCTCAGTAATATTAAATCACTACGTGGCTTCACGGAAGAACTGTACAAAAAAGATCTTCACGACCCAGATAGTCATGATGATGTGATCACTAATCTAGAGCCAGACATCTTGGAATGTGAAGTCAAGTGGGCCTTAGAAAGCATCACTACGAATAAAGCTAGTGGAGGTGATGAAATTCCAATTGAGCTGTTTCAATCCTGAAGGATGATGCTGTGAAAGTGCTGCACTCAATATGCCAGCAAATTTGGAAAACTCAGCAGTGGCCACAGGACTGGAAAAGCTCAGTTTTCATTCCAATTCCAAAGAAAGACAATGCCAAAGAATGCTCAAACTACCGCACAATTGCACTCATCTCACATGCTAGTAAAGTAATGCTCAAAATTCTCCAAGCCAGGCTTCAGCAATACGTGAACCGTGAACTCCCTGGAGTTCAAGCTGGTTTTAGAAAAGGCAGAGGAACCAGGGATCAAATTGCCACCATCCGCTGGATCATGGAAAAAGCAAGAGATTTCCAGAAAAACATCTATTTCTGCTTTATTGACTATGTCAAAGCCTTTGACTGTGTGAATCACAAGAAACTGGAAAATTCTGAAAGAGATGGGAATACCAGACCACCTCACCTGCCTCTTGAGAAACCTATGTGCAGGTCAGGAAGCAACAGTTCGAACTGGACATGGAACAACAGACTGGTTCCAAATAGGGAAAGGAGTATGTCAAGCTGTATATTGTCACCCTGCTTATTTAACTTCTATGCAGAGTACGTCATGAGAAACGCTGGGCTGGAAGAAATACAAGCTGGAATCAAGATTGCCGGGAGAAATATCAATAACCTCAGATATGCAGACCTTATGGCAGAAAGTGAAGAGGAGCTAAAAAGCCTCTTGATGAAAATGAAAGAGGAGAGTGAAAAAGTTGGCTTAAAGCTCAACATTCAGAAAACGAAGATCATGGCATCCGGTCCCATCACTTCATGGGAAATAGATGGGGAAACAGTGGAAACAGTGTCAGACTTTATTTTTTTGGGCTCCAGAATCACTGCAGATGGTGACCGCAGCCATGAAATTAAAAGACGCTTACTCCTTGAAAGAAAAGTTATGATCAACCTAGATAACATATTCAAAAGCAGACATTACTTTGCCGACTAAGGTCTGTCTAGTCAAGGCTATGGTTTTTCCTGTGGTCATGTATGGATGTGAGAGTTGGACTGTGAAGAAGGCTGAGTGCCGAAGAATTGATGCTTTTGAACTGTGGTGTTGGGAAAGACTCTTGAGAGTCCCTTGGACTGCAAGGAGATCCAACCAGTCCAATCTGAAGGAGATCAACCCTGGGATTTCTTTGGAAGGAATGATGCTAAAGCTGAAACTCCAGTACTTTGGCCACCTCATGTGAAGAGTTGACTCATTGGAAAAGACTCTGATGCTGGGAGGGATTGGGGGCAGGAGGAGAAGGGGACGACTGAGGATGAGATGGCTGGATGGCATCACGGACTCGATGGACGTGAGTCTGAGTGAACTCCGGGAGTTGGTGATGAACAGGGAGGCCTGGTGTGCTGCGATTCATGGGGTTGCAAAGAGTCGGACACGACTGAGCGACTGAACTGAACTGAACTGACGTGGCTTCTGTCTCCTGATTGGACCCAGACTGATACTAGCTTTCTTGGTTTTGGTATGTCATTCAATGGACCCTGTGAAAATGAGTGGGTAGCATTGCTTCCAGCACAGGCTTTTTCTTAAAAGACAGCTTTATTGAGGTTATAACAGACATACGAACATCATATATGTTTAAGCTGTGTGACTTGATGTTTTGATATGTATACATTGTTAAATGATCACCACATCAGGCTAATTATTACATCCATCACCTCTATATAGTTACCATTTCCTTTTCATGTGTGATTGAAATTTTAATTTCATAGTTACCCTGTTAGCAAATTTAAAGTATGCAATATAGTATTAATGATAGATACCAGGCCACCAGGCTGTATATTAGATCTCAAGAACTCACCTTCCGTAACTAACTTTTTGCCCTTTGAGCAGTGTCACCCTTTCCTGCAAGTCTTTGGGAACCACTATTCTACTCTCTGCTTGTATGAATTTGTCTACACCAGTGCCCCCTTGGGCTTCCCAGGTGGCTTAGTGGCAAAGAATCGGTCTACCAATGCAAGAAGTGCAGGAGACCCAGATTCCATCCCTGGGTCACGAAGGTCCCTTGGAGAAGGAAATGGCAACCCACGCTATTATTCCTACCTGAAAAATTCCATGGATGGAGGAGCCTGGCAGGGTACAGTCTATAGAGTCATGAAGAGTCTGACGTGCCTGAAGCGACTAGGCATGCAGTCCCTGCTTGTCTGAGGCCACTCTGTCTGCAGTTTGAGTGACTCTCAATGAACCGTGATGTGATGATATTAAATGGAAGATTCCAGGAACAAATGATTCCTAAGTCTTGTATTGAACCCCATTATGAGTAGTGAGATGAAATCGTGCGCTGACCAGCTCCATCTCTTGGTGTGAATCTCCCCTTTGTCTGATGTCTCCAGGCTCTTAAATGCTTGTTATCAGATTGACTGTCAATGTATCAGTTTTTTTGTACAAGTAACCCTTATTTTACTTAATATTGGCCCCTAAAAGCAAGAGTAGTGATGCTGGCAAGTCGGATATTGTCTTATTTTACCTAATTTATAAATGAAACTTTATCATAAGTAAGGACTTCCCTGGTGGCTCAGACAGTAAAGCGTCTGCCTACAATGCGGGAGACCTGGGTTCAATCCCTGGGTTGGGAAGATCTCCTGGAGAAGGAAATGGCAACCCACTCCAGTATTCTTGCCTGGAAAATCCCATGGATGGAGGAGCCTGGTGGGCTACACAGTTCATGGGGTCGCAAAGAGTCAGACACGACTGACCGACACGCACTCACTCGTGCACGTATAAAGAAAAACACAACACACGTAGGGTTTGGTATTATCTATGGTTTCAGATATACAGTGGGGGTCTTGGAAGGAATTTTCTGTGGTTAAGGGAAGACTACTCTATTTTAGATTCCGTATCTAAAATGAGACCATGCAGTATTTGTCTCTTTAAAGTTAGCTACAAAAAGGGACTATAATTTATCACAAAATATGTCTTGAATTAATTGACTCTTGAGATTTCCTCTCTTCTAACTTCCAAATTTCAATCCGTTTCAATTTCATACTGTTCTCAGTTGGCAGGAATCTCAATGTTAACTTCTCAATATTTCCAGCTCAAGTGTGTTCAAGGTCCCTGGCAGAAGGTGGGGCTATAGTGGAGGGTCTTATGGACACAGGGCTTCTGCTATTACATCAGTGTCTTCATAACCTATATGATATTTCAGAACTGATTGAATATAAGCCCTGATGATCACCAATATTATCCCTGTAGGGAAATGCATGAATTTGGAACTAGCAGCAGGAAAGACACTGAAGCTTACATTTGTTTAAATAAACCTCAAATATACGAGATTGGGTTTCAGGCATGAGCTGGGGATCCTGTAGTCCATCGGGCTGCAAAGAGTCAGACACAGCTGAGTGACAAGAAAGCCTAATGAGCAGTAAATGGAGGAAGAGAAAGTATCTGTCCAGATGAATGAAATCTTTTCTCATTCCTATCTTAAGATTATAAGCTATATTTATATTTTCTAAACTTTAGTCTTTATAAATTTTCTGAGAAGCCAACAAATGTTTTTCAGTAGAAGAATTGAACTATCTCACAAGAACAGAGGAAATCCTGATCTATACAAACATGCTTTTTTGATTTATCCTTCTGGAATCCAAAAACATCAAGTGCTTAACATGTCGAATCCAGGAAACTAAAAGAAGAAAATCTCTGTTGTCTAGTAGAAAAAAAAAAAATCAGTGCTTATAAGAGAAAAGTGGTTGGTGATTTGCGACCATGAAATTAGAAATTTCTTTGTTCAAAGATGGAAGGTAGAAAATAATTGATTGTATCATCAATAATAAGACTCACAATTTTCCATTTTATTATCTTCAGACTACTGAGAGTCAGAAAGTTGATTCATAGGACTAAGCCCATAAATGACATAAATGTCTCTAACAAAGGAAAACACCAGTCTCCCCTTCTTCAATATTCAGTATCACCCTTTGATTGAACTGAACATTCTTGTAAGTGAATAGAAAATAAGCAAAGTGATTCTATTCTTGAGGTTTCTACTATGTCCTTCAATTGAAATCAACTAAAGGCCAGTTTATCACTGACATAAAGCAACCAAGAAACCATGCAACCGGAAATAAAGAGCACATTTCCAATACTGTTATCTATCACACACATTGTTTCAGAAATCAAGAATTTTACTAGAAGACAGAAATGTCGGCAGGCGGTCAGCATGGGCATGTTCTGGGGATAGAAGAGTACCCTCATGCTCTGCACTATTAACTCACATACCCCATTTCTTGGAATCGCGTAAATGCTATGTATTTACCGCCTTTGAAGGTGATTTTGCGAGTTGTCATCACGTTGTTCCCTGAGATTCAGTCTTAACATCATCAGTTTCACCACATTAGAGTGATAAAATCGTTTCTGCTACATCTCATCCTATTGCTTTACCCAGATGCATTCCCAGAGGGTGACATGGCTTATTTATGAATTTATCTACTCATACAAACCATTAGCCATTGAGATAAAATGATTAGTCTTAGCACAGTCCTACTCACTCACTTCATGGAGTTTTAGGTCCTGTAAACATCAAATTGTTTTCCATATATATATATATATATACACTTTTGATGTTTAGAGAGGCAAAGCATTTTTATTATTACTGACCCTCCCAAAGAGTTACCAATTTCTTTAAACTTTTGTAGGTGTACCTCCTGTAAAGGGAAACGTCCCAGGCATTCACAATCGCTTAAAAGAAAGAGTGTGTGACTTCATGCATGTGAGAACCCCGAGCATGCACTCATGAAGACAACCGTTTCTTTTTCAAGACATCACTGCTGCACAAAGAACACTAGAAATGTGCTCTCCTTCAAGAGTGTGGACATTACAATGCTTTGAAATTAAGTAAAGCCTGATTTTAATCCAAGCTCCACATCTTACTTACACGAATAGGTTCATCTTTGAGCCTCATCTTCAAAGTGAAGAAAAACGGCCCCACTGTTATAGGACTGTTTTGAAGCCCTGTAAACGAGAAGCCTAGGGCGTGTGAATGGATTCATGTCTCAATGGACATGAGTTTGAGCAAGCTCTGGGAGATGGGTTAATGAGCAGCAACAACAGGGGCATGTGAAAGATACATTCCTGCAAGTAGTGATGGGAGATTAGACACAGTGTCCGTGCATCAGTAGTATCACTACAGAAATGTATCCACATTATCCCTGAGGCAACGAACCTTAGCCAGTCGCCACAGGCCATTTCTCCTGTTCTATACCCAACTGATGTGCAAAGACTTAGCGTATAATGATAGTTACTGTAACTAGGGAGAATAAAGGTAGGAAACTGAACTCCTGCTCTGTGCCAGGCATTTTTCAAGGCTTATTCTGTTAAAAGTACAGTGATAATGAACTTCCATGACTTTTTTAGAGAAACAATTTCCTGTCGAGAGAACTCCAGCTCTTCATGAGGAAATTGTCGTTTGATCACTTAGTCGTGTCCAACTCTTTTGTGACCCCATGGACTGTGGCCTGCCGCATTCCTCTGTCCATGGGATTGCCCAGGCAAGAATACTGGAGTGGGTTGCCATTTCCTTCTCCAGAGGACCTTCCCAACCCAAGGATCAAACCCACATCTTCTGCACTGACATGCGGATTCATCACCACTGAGTCCCCTGGGACGCTCATGACGAAGAAGTGCCTTTTATTTCTCTGCAGACTTTAGCTCTCCTACACCTGGTGTATGCCCAGGAAGATCCTGAAAGAGTTCCCAGACGGGGCAAGACTTCAGGCTTTGCTTTTCTTTCCTCTAGAGAACCATACAGCGAGGACTGAGGCACGATGTGAACGAGCGTGATAATGTCTGGGGTGTGCGTAACCGTGCGGTGAAGCTTGGTAGCACTCGCGTGACATTCCTCTTTCCTAAGATTTGCAGGATCTTTTCATTGTCCCTCTATCTTCTTGCCCTTGAATATCACACTTATAGGCATATATTCAAATATAATGATGATTTTGTTTCAATTTAGTAGAATGGTAGAAAAAATAAATCTTCACACACTGTCCATTTGAGTCATAGAAGAGTATTCAAATTTGTACTTTCCTTTACTGGATTGTGTTTCTTGGCTTCTCATAAAAAAAGAGTTCTAAGATATAAGGTGACAATCTCATGTTACATTGTATGATTTTTACTATTAACTAATATAACTATTTGCTAATAACTAATTGTTATTAGTTATTATATTGTAACTATAATATAATATATTTTTCAGGACTTGAAAAGGTCAGTTTTCATTCCAATCTCAAAGACAGGCAATGCCCAAGAATGCTCAAACTACTGCACAATTGCACTCATCTCACATGCTAGTAAAGTAATGCTCAAAATTCTCCAGGCCAGGCTTCAGCAATATGTGAACCGTGAACTTCCACATGTTCAAGCTGGTTTTAGAAAAGACAGAGGAACCAGAGATCAAATTGCCAACATCCTCTGGATCATGGAAAAAGCAAGAGAGTTACAAAAAAACATCTATTTCTGCTTTATTGATTATGCCAAAACCTTTGACTGTGTGGATCACAATAAACTGTGGAAAATTCTGAAAGAGATGGGAATACCAGAGCACTTGACCTGCCTCTTGAGAAACCTATGTGCAGGTCAGGAAGCAACAGTTAGAACTGGACATGGAACAACAGACTGGTTCCAAATAGGAAAAGGAGTACGTCAAGGCTGTATATTGTCACCCTGCTTATTTAACTTCTATGCAGAGTACATCGTGAGAAACGCTGGGCTGGAAGAAGCACAAGCTGGAATCAAGATTGCCAGGAGAAATATCAATCACCTCAGATATGCAGATGACACCACCCTTATGGCAGAAAGTGAAGAAGAACTCAAGAGCCTCTTGATGAAAGTAAAAGAGGAGAGTAAAAAAGTTGGCTTAAAGCTCAACATTCAGAAAATGAAGATCATGGCATCTGGTCCCATCACTTCATGGCAAATAGATGGGGAAACAGTAGAAACAATGGCTGACTTTATTTTTTGGGCTCCAAAATCACTGCAGATGGTGACTGCAGCCATGAAATTAAAAGACACTTACTCTTTGGAAGGAAAATTATGACCAACCTAGATAGCATACTCAAAAGCAGAGACATTACTTTGCCAACAAAAGTCCGTCTAGTCGAGGCTACGGTTTTTCCAGTAGTCATGTATGGATGTGAGAGTTGGACTATAAAGAAAGCTGAACACTGAAGAATTGATGCTTATGAACTGTGGTGTTGGAGAAGACTCTTGAGAGTCCCTTGGACTGCAAGGAGATCCAACCAGTCTATCCTAAAGGAGATTAGTCCTGGGTGTTCATTGGAAGGACTGATGTTGAAGCTGAAACTCCAATACTTTGGCCACCTGATGCAGAGAGCTGACTCATTTGAAAAGACCCTGATGCTGGGAAAGATTGAAGGCAGGATAAGGGGATGACAGAGGATGCAATGGTTGGATGGCATTACCAACTTGATGGACATGGGTTTGGGTGGACTCTGGGAATTGGTGATGGACAGGGAGGCCTGGTGTGCTGTGGTTCATGGGGTTGCAAAGAGTCGGACATGAATGAGTGACGGAACTAAATAACTAATTGCTATTTATTAATAATAAATATTGCTATTTAAAGAATCAATGATTTAGTTTTTTGTTACTGTTGCTGATATTCACTAGAATGTGAAATAATAAATATCAATGTCTCCAGCAAAACATAAGACAGCGCCAAAATGGATCCTTTCCATTATAAATAATAAAATGTTGAATAAAATATAAGAACACTTAAAATATACAGATGAGGTGTAAAGAAAAAAATTTTGAGTACTAGAAATAGACAAGACCCTCTATGCCAAGTCAAGAGACTAAAACTGATGATTTTGAAAACTCCAAAAATGGGAAGAGGGGACAACGAGACCAGATGTAAAGCCTAGAAATTTGGAGCAGAGGTTCTGGCTCCACATGGAGCCTTGGACTTTTAATTAAGTCTCATAAATAGATTTAAAAATCCTCAATAATACCACAAGACTAGGACTTTGAGATGTTCCCTCTTCAGTGAAAACGAGACAGGAAAAAATCTTGTAACCAACCTTGAAAAGTAGAAAGAAGCTTGTAATTTGCCCCAGGTATAGGCTGGCCTACTGGGGTGGAGTATGCCTTTTAAAATTGAAAACAAAAAATGTGACCCATGAGTGATGTTCAAATTAACTATCAAATGATACAGCATATTTAATCATTAGAATAAAGAAGAGAAACACATGATCATCTCAAACGCTGCAGAAAAAAGCATTTGTGAAAGACAAGCACCTTTCACAGTAAAAACAGTCAGCAAACTAGGCTTAGAAGAGAACTTCGTCAAACTGATGAGTGTCATAAATGAAGAAAAACCCACAAAAATTATAGCTAACATCATACTTACACATAAAAGACCAGATGTTTTCCACCAAATCAGGAATAAGACGAGGATGTTCACTGTCCTACCTCTACTCAACAATATACTGAAAGGGTGTAGTCAGTACAAGAAAAAACAAAGGCATATGGACTGGAAAGAACAAAGATTTTCTCTACTTGCAGATGACATGCCATGATTTTGGATCTAGAAAATACAAGTGAATGTACCCCCACAAGTCTGTTAGAATTAATGAGAGAATTAAGCAAAGCAGCATGACATGAGATCCACATTAAAAAAATCAATTATATTTCTATAAAAGAGCAATCAGAAATCCAAAAATAAAATTTAGGAAATGATTAAATTTACAATGCTATTAAAAGGAATCACATATCAATACTTGAAAATAAATTTAACAGAGTAAACGCAAGATTTTACATTGAAAATTGCAAACCCTTGTTGAAAGAAATTAAAATAGATCTAAAGAAATGAAAAGATATTGTGTGTTCATGGATTGAAAGACCTAATCTTGTTAATAAGGCAAATCAAATCCCTATAAAAATGCCAGTTTTTTTTTGTTGTTGTTGTTGTGAAAATTAACATTCAGATCCTAAAAATTCACATGAAAAGGCTGGGAACGTAAATTAGCGCATAAACAATCTTGGAAAAGAATGCAGAGGGAAGCCCCACATAAACAAGGATGAAGGCTAGAAAACAGTTTTGAATATATATGGGAATTTTTTAATGTAATAGAGATAGCAGTATAAAAAACAATGGAAAAGTGAAAATGTTAGGGGAAGCACACTGATTGAAGCCGCCCGCCCTGGCCAGGCACCACAGTAACCATCTGCATGAGTTGTTTTACAACAGGAGGTCTGGGTGAGGAACACGGAACTAATAAGCCTCCCCCAACCGGAAGAGTTCAGGAAAGGTTAAAAGGAGACACCACCTCCCAGAAGCCTTCACTCTGGCATCCATCTTGGCTGAACAAGGCGTGCACCACCAGGAAGGACTCGGAGTCAGAATGATTGGCTAAAGACAACCCAGAAACTAATCCCATCACCATAAAACCTGAGACTGCGAGCCATGTGGCAGAGCTGATCTCCTGGGTTCTCTTCCCCAACTTCTCTCCACCCGGGTGCCCTTTCCTAATAAAATCTCCTGCTTGGTCAGTACATGTGTCTCCTCGGACAGTTCATTTCTGAGTGTTAGACAAGAGCCCAGTTTCGGGTTCTGGAAGGGGTCCCCCTTCCTGCAGCAAAAAGATGGATTGCTTTATAAGAGTGATGTTTACCATTCAGCTATATATATATTTAAAAGCTTAGATTCCTGCTCATAGCATAGAGAACACTGAAAATCTGAAAGTAAAAAGTGAAAGTTTAAAACTTAGAAAAGTACAGATAAACTAGCAAGAGAAAGTAAGTCGATTATGGAATCAATAAAAAACACAGGCGTTCACTGAAGGGGAGCCCCAAGGGCCAATAGACAGACGAGAAACACCCGATCTTACGGCTTACTAGGAAAATGGAAGACATGACAGCAGGAAAATACCGTTTTCACATAATCGGCACACCTTAAAACTCTGATAATGTAGAGTCTCAGCTAGAACATGGTGAAACAAAGCCTCTCCCACTGGGCTTGTAGGAATATAAATGTTTGCACTGTTTAGAGGAGGAACTGGCAATTTCTAGTAAAGCTGAGCTCTGCCTGTGTTTCGATCCTACCATTCTACTTACAGAATTAAAATCTATTTAAAAGACCTGAACACGTGTGCAGGTGAGCATATTAGTATAATCATTCTAGCCTTATTTGGAAAAGCAAAAACAAATGAAAAAATAAATGTTTATCAGTATATACAAGGAACACCTTACTATGGTGCTTTTATACAGTAGACAGAAATTTAATTAGTTCCATTCAGAATTGATAAATCTTAAAATCTAACATTGGGGTTACAAAAGGAAGGTAAATCATATTATGGTGTAAATTTTAGAAATACACAGAGGAATTGTGTTTGTTATTTATAGATAGTGAATATGTTACGATGTTATAAATCATAAAGAGAAGGGTGTGCATGGTTTACTCACGAGAGGTCAGGTCGATGGTGAGATAGACATTTTTAATCCTTTTCGTAACACTTTATATAAATTGTATTTTTATATATTCAAAAATCTGTATATAATAGAGTATATTATTGTTCACATATACACATTTTATAGTAAATGTATACATATAAAATCCCTAAGTAAATACAGCAAAGCAATTTTAAAATCTGGGTAGTCCGGGAGCTGGTGATGGACAGGGAGGCCTGGTGTGCTGTGATTCATGGGGTCACAAAGAGCCGGGCACGACTGAGCGACTGAACTGAACTGAGTGAGTACATTGCTTCATCGTTCTCTGTACTTTTATCATGTTTGAAATCTTTCATAATTAAAAAAATATATATGAAAGACTTCTTTTGAAAGTAAATCACTTGCTTCTGGTTCTATCAAGACTGAGTAAGCATACGGCATGTTTTAGTTTAGCATAAATATGTAATAAAGGGCAGAGCTTCTTTTCTCTCAGCTCTGAGGAAGCAATTAGAAACCAAACTGAGTAATAATATGTTCTTACCATCTTAAGTTGCTTCTAAAATACTGAAAACCAAATATCTTTAAAATGGCCATGTCTAAAATAATATTTACCTTTTCTTTCATATCTGTAAGATTTAATTTGGATGTACCCCTCTACTAAATCGGTGGTCCTGGGTTTATGAAGTAAAGATTATGAATTTATACTTTGTATATACTAGAAGAAATGTAAGCATTCTAGGGAAACAAATCTGGGCCTATAAATCACTGCTATTTACAGAAAGAACACTATTCATTAGTAACTCAGTGGTCAGTACACTAATACCAATTTTTTTAAAAGACAATACCCTTAATGCTTAGAATGGTAAATAGCACTTAGTAATCAATTAGTTATTAATTTTTTATCAAGTAAGTGAGAGAATGAGTGAGTGGAAACATTATCACCTTCAGAATGATCTTAATGAAGGTATTGATCTCTATGAAGTTAATGAGGTTATCTAACTTACCCAAATTCACACCATAAATCACTGCTTCTTTCACAGTGTCCCTTGAGCCATCCTCCAAGAGAGGAATAAGGATTCCCCTCCTACAGAACAGGTTTCCTGTGGATATATTAGCAGTAAAATCTCCGATTGGGCTGTTTTTATAGCAGGTAGACATGCTGTGACCTCCAGAAGTGGGTTCTCCTGCCTCTTTCCTACAAATTAGCGGTGGGAGAATCGGAAGATTTCCTCTTTGGAGAGAAAGCCTGCCCTCATCTCTGTATTCTGTTCTTCTTCTCAGTTAAGAGAAAACTAAACTCAAAATTCAATCGCTTCTATCTTCCATCATTTCATAGAAATATATCTCCCTGAGGACCTCTGTGTATGCACATAGTGGGTAATTGAGGCTGTATGATGATGGACCAATAACTTCTCTTTCTCTCATATGTGAAATTATCCTGCTAAACGTCATTCAGTTTGTTAATGCAAGTTTCAGGTCTGTGTATTTTAGTAGTAATCTTTCTATTCTCAAGCCTTTAAACAGAAAATTTTATATTTACCTTGGTCAAGAAGCAATGTAGTTCAGTCTGTAAAGAATCCGCCTGCCAATGCAGGAGACCAGGGTTCTATTCCTGGGTCGGGAAAATCCCCTGAAGAAGGAAAAATCTACCCACTTCTGTCTTCTTGCCTGGAGAATCCTATGGACAGAGGAGCCTGGCAAGCTACAATCTATGGGTCGCAAGAGTCAAACACGACTGAGCGACTCAGCACACACACATATGTTTACCTTGTCTAGGGAGGACCAGCCCAAGTGACATGGCAGGGTGAGATAAAGGCTGCTCACCTGCTGGGGGAGAGAGGAGAATGTGATCACGGGTGGGGGAATGGGGGCTGAAGATGGAAGCTGCGCAAATTGTTCCACTTCTCCAAGTAGGCCCTTGCTGGGCCTTTGGTTGGAGGCCTCTCACCTATGACCAAGAAGGACAGGTGGATGGCTTTGGTTCTGGGGTCTCTAGACTGGGGCTTCGTGACCGTGGGTCTCGAGAGTCTAGCAAGGGGATAACACATGCTCACAAGCGACTGTGATATGAGGTGTGATATGGCAGGATACAGAATGCCCCTGTGGGGAAAGGAAGAAAATGATTAGATTTCCTTTCAGGAGAGAATGTGTGGGTCACAGGTACCAAAAGACTTGGAGATTAAGGTGAAATTTCTCATGACTGCTAACAGTTTGGCAGCATTTTTGATGGAAGGAGAAGAAATGGGATAAAAAATGCACTTATCTCAATCAAAAGAGGCAATTAAATGTATATGGCCTGCATCAAAAAATGAGTGCTATGAACAAACTGAGGATTATTGAGTGTGGATAAAGAAATACTTTCTCTTATTGTGGAAATCCTGGATAATCACATCTAAAGCATACTTTTTCTGTAAATGTGATCTCCCCAAGCCAACACATATGTTCCCCAGAACTGAAAAACGTGTACCACTTGACCCATTATAAATTTCTCCACTTCATTTTAAGTAATTTTATTAATAATTTTGCTATATTTGTAAAAAAAAAATCCTGTATGAATAATTCAGCAATGCGATTTTCTTAATGCACTGAGAAAGGGAAAAGCTCAGGTTGGACTATCAATAGTTAAAAGATACTTTTGTCTCTTAATACACTGTGAGAGGGGAAGCAGCATGTAGTAGAAGCTATTAAATGGTTTTAAAAAATAGTTTCGGTAAACAAAGTGAGGGAAGTGGACCTTGCCGAGCTAACTGCTTGAATTCCATCCTGCACAGGCTTCCCACATCTGACTGCAAGTCCAAGAGTGCCATCTACTTCCCATTTTCTGTGCAAAATTCCAGCGTTTGGCAAACAACACAGAATGATCAAGAAAACAAAACTCTGACCTCAGATTTATGATTTACATCTGCAAAATAAAATAGGTATAGCAAGAAAAATTTAGTCATATAATCTTTCATATAAAATACATAACTCTCACTGTTTTCTATTTCTAAATCAGCAATATCTTTTGCTCTTTTAAGAAGATAGGTGTCTGGTACAGGTTGCTGGAAAAAAATAAATCTTGCATATTATGACAGTTTTAAAGCCATATCTGAATTTTAAGTAATTTTGGAATTTCTTTTTTTGTTTTTAATGTGATCTCTAAAGGTTGTCACTGCTTGGAATTAGATTTCCGGAAAACTCGCTCCTGTACTATGTTTATCTTTGAGATCAAATAACTCTTCAGTTGCCAGCTGTTAATTGCCATTAGTCATCTTCACTTGATAGCTTCATATGTTTAGAAACAGCACCCTTTTCTAGATGATTTCTCCTAATAAAAGTAACATAGCAATTTCTTTTGAGGGACTCCACTTTTGTTAATCAGTGTTCTTATTCAATCTGATGGTTAAGGGTACTGCCGTGTGAGGAAGCGGTTTGTTGAGCAAGGCTGACTCAGTTACCTCTGAGCTTGGTACATGGTCACTGTGGCCTAATTAATATGAATCAACAGTTTTCATTAGATGAAGAATTTTATTTTGTCATTAAAGGTATTATTTCACAGGTAAACATTTTGAGTCCCGACAAAGAAGTTCAGGACTGTCAATGTTTTTAAGGAAAAAACAATAATTGATTTCTTCCAGATCATGATTAGCTACTTAATAAATAACATTGGGAGGAGGGCACAGCAACCAATGCCAATGTTCTTGCCTGGAGAATTCCCATGGACAGAGGAGCCTGGTGGGCAACAGTCCAAAGTGAAGTCACTTGGTCGTATCCAACTCTTTGCGACCCCATGGATTGTAGCCTACCAGGCTTCTCCGTCCATGGGATTTCCCAGGCAAGAGTACTGGAGTGGGGTGCCATTTCCTTCTGGGTCACAAAGAGTCAGACAGACTGAGCGACTAAGCACAGCACAGCATATACCACTGGGCTTCCCTGGTGGCTCAGCGGTAAAGAGTCTGCCTGCAGTACAGGAGGCGTGGGTTCAGTTCCTGGGTTGGCGAGATCCCCTGGAGGTGGAAATGGCAACCCACTCCAGTACTCTTGCCTGGGAAATCCTAAGGACAGAAAATCCTGGTGAGCTACAGTCCATAGGGTTGCAAAAGAGTTGGACACGACTCAGTGACTAAACAACAATATACACCGTCCCATCTTGGGAACCAGGGATACAGAAGTGAGTACATTGAGAGCCTCGTTCTCATGGGGACGTTAGAGAGGGTGTTCAGACAATCAAATGGTCAACAATTGAATGAATTTTACACTTTCAGATAGTTTTGACTGCTCTGAGAAATTACAGCCCAGTGACATGAGAGTTACAGGTCAGAATGATGAGGAATGGATAATTTACAGAGGGAGATCTCACTGACTTGTCTGAGAATATGAGGCAGTATCAGTATTCAGGATTGCACCAAAACTCATACAACTAACACCATTGGTGTGAGAACGAAGAAATTCTTATTCTCGTCTCTACAGCATGAAGGCAAGGAAAAAAAAATGGGAACTGACATAAGGAAAATTCAGGATTATAGCTTGGTGCTATTTTTGCATTGGATTTAACACTTGACACAATTTGGAATTAGAATGTTTTAGCAGTCCACAGGATAGAGTCAGACATGACTGAGCGATTTCACTTTGACTTTTCACTTTCATGCATTGGAGAAGGAAATGGCAACCCACTCCAGTGATTTTGCCTGGAGAATCCCAGGGATGGGGGAGCCTGGTGGGCTGCCGTCTCTGGGGTCGCACAGAGTTGGACACAACTGAAGTGACTTAGCAGCAGCAGCAGTCTTTCAATTACCTTTTTTGGGGTGTGAAACAATTCTTAATTATTATTAAGAATTAACAATTCTTAATTATTTAAATCACATGTAAGTGGCTAGTCTGAGGTCTTTGCTTTATACTGACTTTGTGTTTTAACTAAAAGTTTGATACTGTAACATACTTAAAGTTAGGTGAATTTAGATAATCGATATTAAAACATATGTGCTATTTATTTCTCTTGTTTTAGTTACCTAATATTTATGCTTTCCTTCAAAACAGTCTTTTACCCTGACTATTTTTTGAGCATAAAAAACAAACTGAAATTAATTGCTATTGACCACACCTACTCCCTGATAAGGCTATAAGGAAGGTTCTACTGTTCATATGCAAACATTGAGCTTGATATCTGTGAAGTTTCTAAGTAAAACAATTTGCTGTTCAGGTGCTAAGTTCTGGACTCTTTGTGACCTCACACACTGTAGCACGCCTGTCTCCTGTCCTTCACTATCTCCCATGGATTGCTGAAACTCAAGTTCACTGAGTCAGTGACAATATCCAACCATCTCATTCTCTGTCACCCCCTTCTCCTTCTGCCCTTAATCTTTCCCAGCATCAGGGATTTTTCCAATGAGTCATCTCTTCACATCACATGGCCAAAGTATTGGAGCTTCAGCATTAGCAACAGACCTTCTAGTGAATAATGGCTGCTTGTAAATACAATTCTGTAAGATTCCTGGTTTGTATTCTAAGGCAGGAGAAGTCTAAATTAAGCCCCAGCATTTTTAATAGATGTTGAAATTGCAGGTTTATAAAAATCATGCCGCAGTCCTTTCATGAAAACCAATAACACATTCTATATTTTTCTTGGCTGATAAGAAAATTGTTGCTAGTCTCCAAAATAACTGTAATCCATCATGTGGAAATTGGAGGTTTCAAACGGAAGATTGATCCAGTATTTTCACTTTTGCAGGCAGGATGAAGTTATTCGGATCCCAGAGAAACTAATACGAAGGCAGATTCTAGTTTAAGAGAATATGATGTATCATTTGACACAGATATTTCAGAAGAGATGCTCTACCTTTGGTAGAGTAATTAAATGAGATGACCTCATGATGAAATGAATTGCTAACCTATTTATACTATAGATGATTGCTATAAAAAATTAAGTTGAAAAACTTGCTGAGTTCTTTGCTAACATCTTGGCTTTCTGTGCCTCTGTGCTAAACAGAAATACAGAAACAGTTACAGAGGAGAAGGAAAGAATGGCTTCATTACTTTCCAGGCAAAGAGAGAACATAGTGGCCTAGTGCCCCAAGAGCTGCGCCCCTCTCCCTGGTGAGTAAGGAGAGGCTATATAGTCAGGCAAGGCTATGTGATAAGGATCAAGGCACTAACAGCAACTTTGCATTCTTTCTGCTGCAAAGTTCCAAAAGGAAGAGATTGCTGACAAGATTAGAATGTGTAGAGTCATGCAAAATGCCAGGCTGGATGACTTACAATCTGGAATCAAGATTGTTGGGAGAAATATCAACAACCTCAGATATGCAGATGATACCACTCAAATGGCAGAAAGCAAAGAGGACCTAAAAAGCCTCTTGATGAGGGTGAAAGAGGAGAGTGAAAAAGCTGGCTTAAAACTCAACATTAAAAAAACTCCATGGTATCCAGCCCCATCACTTCACAGCAAATAGAAGGAGGGGGAGAAGGTGGAAGAGGCGACTGATCTCTGCGGCTCGGCTCTAGGATCACTGCAAACGGCGACTGCAGCCCTGGAATTAGAAGATGATTGATTCTTGACAGGAAAGCTATGACAAACTTAGACAGTGTAGTAAAAAGCAAAGACCTCACTTTGCCGACAAAGATCTGTATAGTCAAAGCTGTGTTCTTTCTAGGAGTCATGTATGGATGCGAGAGCTGGACCATAAAGAAGGCAGAGTGCTGAAGAATTAATGCTTTTGAACTGAGGTGTTGGAGAAGACTCTTGACAGTCTCTTGGACTGTAAGGAGATCAAACCAGTCCATCTTAAAGGAAATCAACCCCGAATACTCACTGGAAGGACTGATGCTGAAGTTGAAGCTCCAACACTTTGGCCACCTGATTTGAACAGCTGACTCATTGGAAAAGACCCTGATGCTGGGAAAGACTGAGGCAGAGAAGGGAGCAACTGAGGATGAGAGGGTTGGATGGCATCACAGATTCAATGGACATGAACTTGGGCAAACTCTGGGAGACAGTGAGGGACAGGGAAGCCTGGTGTGATGCAGTCCATAGGGTCCCAAAGAGTTGGACATGATTTGGCAACTGAACACACGACATAGAGTGGTGGCTCTCCTAATCTTAATGAGTCTCCCTGGCCTTTTTAATCTTGCCCCAGGTAGTTTCATTGCTTGAGCTTCCTTGATTAGCAACTGACCTGCCCCTTGGAACTCAGGAAAAGTCATGGAGGCCGGAGTCTTGCCTGTAAGAAATGCAGGACATGCCGGGAAGTCCAATAAGGTACTGCTCAGCATCAAGTTGATTATAAGCCATCTAGTCGAGTTATTCAAGTTTATTCTGCCTTTTTTTTTTTTTTTTTTGCTATTCTCTCTCTCTCACTGTCTTTCTGGATACAAGTCTTCAAAAAATTAATGGAAAATAAAGCCAATTTAATTATAGTATATTAATGCCAATTATATCTTTCAACTGGAAGACATTGTACTTCCTTTCCATATGGTAAATTTTACAAAAGAACAAAGGAATAGTTCAAACAATACTTGAATGAACAGTAATTGAATTTCATGCCCCATCAGCCAAATTTAAGGATATTCCCATTGTCTCAGAGCACAAAGCATGGATTTCATTATATTCAACATAGAACAATATCCTTTAGAATGGCCGACCTTCTGAGTTTTGAGAGACTGTGTGGGCGCTTATGTGTGCTCAGTTGTGTCCGACCCTATATGACCCCAAGGACTATAGCCCAGAAGGCTCCTCTGTCCATGGGATTTCCCAGGCAAGAATACTGGAGTGGATTGCTATTTCCTTCTCCAGAGGATCTTCCCAATCCAAGGATCCTGCAATGCAGGTGGATTCTTTAGCCTCTGAGCCACCAAGGAAGCCTGCTGACCTGATCTTTGAGAGGCTAAATAGAGACAAACATATTTTTTTTTAAAAAGCAAGTTTCTTTCTGACAGTTCATCTCACAATAGCTGCTGGTTAAATTAACTCCACCTAACATTCAACTTTCCCACACATG
Organism: Capricornis sumatraensis; assembly: GCF_032405125.1. Lineage (NCBI taxonomy): Eukaryota > Metazoa > Chordata > Mammalia > Artiodactyla > Bovidae > Capricornis > Capricornis sumatraensis. Next base: position 61,817,248 of record NC_091089.1, read on the forward strand.
ACCCTGAAACACTTTAGATAAATACCTGTACTTTTCAGCATTAGCGGTAATTTGGAGGTAAAATAGTTATGCTTTAACTCAGCTCTCTGACTGTCCACGTTGTGTGTGCGTGTGTGTGTGTTACAGGTTGAATCACCTGTAGTCACCTTTTTCTTGGTCTTCATGGTAAGAAAATAATTGGCCCTTGGTCTTGACAGAACAGCCTACTGGACATCTGACCGTAGAGTAGGGAGATAGCAAGTCAAGGTCAGAGGGGAGTGAAAGTTCGAAAATTGGAAATTTACTGGCTGGACCCCTGCAGAGAGCTGAAATAGTTTAACTGGCAATGCTCAAGGGAGAATACAAAGGCTCCTTCCCCTTCAGACAAGTTTCTATAACTGAGCACTCACACGATGGGCTTCCCTGATGGCTTAGATGGTTAAGAAGCTTTCTGCAATGCAAGAGACCTGGGTTTGATCTTTGGGTCAGGAAGATCCCTTGCAGAAGGGAATGGCCATCCACTTCAGTATTCTTGCCTGGAGAATTCCATGGACAGAGGAGCCTGGTGGGCCACAGTCCATGGGGTTGCAGAGTCAGATATGACTGAGCGACTAACACAGGTATCTGGGACCAGCATCCTACATTTTCCCATCCTCCTGTCCATAGGGAGTGGCAGCAGCTGTATCACAGGCAGGACTCACAAGACCTGGGGCTTCCCAGGTGGCACTGGTGGTAAAGAACCCGCCTGCCAGTGCAGGAGACGTAAGAGACGTGGGTCCAATCCCTGTGTCGGGAAGACCCCCCTGGAGGAGGGCATGGCACCCCACTCCAGTGTTCTTGCCTGGAGAATCCCATGGGCAGAGGAGCTTGGAGGCCTACAGTCCATAGGGCTGCAAGGAGTCGGACACCACTGAAGGGACTCAGCACACGCACACGCACGTGACCCAGGCGAGGACTGTCTCGGAGCTGGGTGAACGCAGATAGCTCCGGTCTGCATTCCTGCTTCCCCAACTTTAGGTCAAAGCGCTCAACACGCTGTGGTGCGTATTCATAACTGAGGCCTTCAGCCGTCTATGTTCAGATCACAGTTCCATTTGCTTGAGATGCTCTTCTACCCTCCTTTACAATTTAACTTATACATCTAGTGAAAACTACATTTCCTTCCGAAACCTCCCAGCTCTCAAGCAGAGCTGGCCTTTCTCTCTCCATGCTCCCATGCTGCTTCACGTCTGTCTCTTTTCTATCTGTCATGGTTTGTATTTTTTTAATAAAATAGAGTTAATTTACAATGCTGCGTTAATTCCTGCTGCACGGCAAAGTGACTCAGCGACTCACACATATGCATAGCATTCTTTTCGTTTCTATTACGGTTTATCCCAGGCCATTGAATACAGTTCCCTGTGCCATAGAGTAGGACCTTGTTGCCCCGCTATTCTGTATGTAACAGTTTCCATCTACTCTCTAGTCTACTCTGACTATTGATTTCAAATTATTTGATTACAGTTCAGTTTTCCAAGTCAAAGTGCCTGAGCACTTTTAGAAAAATCTAGAAGATGTTTTTCCAGAGAAGGCAATGGCATCCCACTCCAGTACTCTTGCCTGGAAAATCCCATGGACAGAGGAGTCTGGAAGGCTGCAGTCCATGGGGTCTCTGAGGGTCGGACACGATTGAGCGACTTCACTTTCACTTTTCACTTCCATGCATTAGAGAAGGCAATGGCAACCCACTCCAGTGTTCTTGCCTGGATAATCCCAGGGATGGAGGAGCCTGGTAGGCTGCAGTCCATGGGGTCACTAAGAGTCGGACATGACTGAGCAAATTCACTTTCAGTTTTCACTTCCATGCGTTGGAGAAGGAAATGGCAACCCACTCCAGTATTCTTGCCTGGAGAATCCCAGGGATGGGAGCCTCGTGGGCCACCGTCTATGGCGTCGCACAGAGTTGGACACAACTGATGTGACTTAGCAGCAGCAGCAGCAGATGTTTTTCTCCCTTACTCCCATAATTAAGCCTTTTATCCTGGCCCATAGTAGACAGTGTTTGTTTCTTGCACTTGGTTTTTTCTTTTTTGTAAGAGCATCCACCCATGATTTAGTTTGATATTCACAATTTTGTGTGATTTTCTGAGATTTTACCAATTATCACTAAACCAATCTCACCAATGAGAAACTTGACTTTAAAAGTTTTAGAAACTTGACTGCATCTCAAAGGTTTTGCAAACACCCATCAGTCTCTGCAGTTTCAACCGCTCATGTATGTAAATAGCTTTGCAAATACTTAGCATTTCCTGCTGCTTCTTTGTTGACTGGTTTTGGCTGCTGACTATCATTCTTTCCTCATTCACTCCTTCAAAGTCTGGAATCTATTGCTGCCGCACCTTATCGTATTTATTTTTGCTGTGTATTTTATTTTTATAACATGCTTTTAGCTAAGTAAATACATTTCTTTTTCTTTTATTGGAAGACACATTGTTTTGTAAAACATTTTCTCATGGATGTCACTGACACACCCTAGCTCTTTGAATTCATGTTAAGATTGAAAGTTAGCAATTTTCTTTACCCATCATAAAGAGCCTAGTTCTATGAACATGCCTCTATGTAAGAAAAATGGATTTTTGAAGTCATGTGAGAGACTTGTTGCTATTTATTTTATCTACAGTGACATGTTAGGAGACACAAATATAAGACTGACAAAGTCACACCAGAGGACAAGAACACAAGGTTGTGTCTGGGGTATTATTAATGGGACACCAGAGTGGCATGTTTAAGAAATGTCACTGCTAAATCTCAATAATTTTCTTCCAAAATATTTTGTCAGGTATTCCCTAACAACATATATCATTGTTAATATAGAAGCAGCGAAGCTAATTTAAAAATACTTATATTTATTAGGGTTTCTTTGTTTTTATCAAGTTCACATTGTCCTTAAAAATTTATAATATGCCAAGCTCCATGCTGTGTGGAACACAGTAGGGATATGTTGAAAATAATTTTTTTTTTTTTTACAAGCTGTGTCAGTCTTGCTTAAGAAATATCCTCTAATGCAAAACTCAAACATTGACATATTATTTCCTTTAATAGATATTTATTGTCTCTTAAGAAGTCCAGAAACTGATGTGAACTGAAAGACGACTGACAAATGAGCAGTCAGTGACTGCTCACCTGTCTAAATACCACAATATGTTAGCATAAAATGCCAAGGAATTGCATAGGAAGGGAACCTAATTCAGTTTTGTATGCTCTGGGAAGTTATGGAAAATGAACATGTGTAATTTACGACCAGAAGGATGAATACCAATTAGCTAAGCAAAGGGTTAGGGAGCAGGATGCAGGCTAAAGGGATTACATTTTAAATGGACCAGATCAGAGAACATGGAATTGTGTTAAACATCTTACCCCCTGGGGGGTAAGAGTCCCCTTGAAAATAGACTATGAAGGCTGCGGAAAGAGAAGTGTTAAACTTGGTGGCATAGACAGAATCAGAAAGGACTTTATATATCATACTAAGTAATTTGGGCCTTTGTACCACTGAAAGATTTTAGGTAGGATAACTTTAAAGTCATATTAATGCTTCAAACTGATGACTATAAATGCAGTGTCTGTCAAGAGTGGAAGTTAGGGAATCAGATAGTACAGATGTAATTAAGAGAAGTATAAAAATATAGAACTACAGAAGAAGTAAAGCCAAAAGTACTTATCTATTTCATGGGAGATGTTGGGGAGAAGAAGGAGTAAGGGTCGACACATTTCTCATCTGGGAAAGCGAATATACACTGCTGTCATTCACAGGAATAGGAGAAAGGTCAGGAAGGACAGAAAATGAGTCCTGGCTTAAATATGTCATTTTAGAATATTAGTTTATGTTTCCAATGAGTTTAAAGCCTGGCAACTTGAACTAGAACTTTGAAATGATGAGCATGGTAAGTAAAATAAGAATTGAAGAGAGTCATGGCTTGAACTCTAAATAAATATCAAAGAGAAACAGGAGTCCAGTAGAGCTGAAGATGGTGTGATCATCAGTAAGAGGTGGAGAGAAAAGCAACATAATATGATATTATAAAAAACAAGTTAAGGAAGCATTTGAGAAAGGAGAAAGTGGTCATCAGGATTAAAATTTAGAGACAGGAAAGGAAAAAAGTTTCAATATCTGCGAGGTAGAATGCAAATGGTAACGAGTTGAATAATTGCTAAAAGTGGAGGAAACACGGGTAAAAGGGCCTACAAGTGAGGAAGCCTGATGCTCAAGAGGAAGAAAAAAATTGTATGATAACAGTGAATCATATGGGTTCACAAATAGAGGAAGTTTTGAAGTTGGAAAAGTTTTGACTTTCTATAAGGACGAATGAAATCTGTATTAGTTTATTAGGGCATCCATAACAAATTGCCATAGGTTGAGTAGCTGAAACAACAGGAACTTATTTTCTCTCAGTTCTAGAGGCTGCTGCTGCTGCTGCTAAGTCACTCCAGTCGTGTCTGACTCTACGGCAGCCCACCAGGCTCCCCCGTCCCTGGGATTCTCCAGGCAAGAACACTGGAGTGGGTTGCCATTTCCTTCTCCAATGCATGAAAGTGAAAAGTGAAAGTGAAGTCTCTCAGTCGTGCCTGATTCTTCTCGACCCCATGGACTGCAGCCTACCAGGCTCCTCCTTCCATGGGATTTTCCAGGCAAAAGAGTACTGGAGTGGGCTGCCATTGCCTTCTCCGATTCTAGAGGCTAGACGTCTTGAGATTAAGATGTCAGTAAGACCGGTTTCTTCTGAGTCTGCTCTGTTTTCTTGGCTTTGTAGGTGGCTGTCTTTCTCTGTCTCACTTGTTCTTTCCTCTGTGTATTTCTGTGACCTGAGATCTTTTTCCTATGACAGCACGAGGTATATTGGATTAGGATCCATCCTAATAACCCCGTTTAACTCAATCAGCTATTTAAAGACCCTATTTCCAAATGCGGTCGCATTCTAAGGTACTGGGGGGTGAGACGTCAACATATGGGATTTGTGGGGACACGACCCCACCCCCAAACCTTCTGTTGGAGCTTTGTTTCCTATAAAGGGGAAGGAGTTGAAGTCAGAGGAGAGAGAAGGGAACCAAGAGGGAGTGAAGTCCCCGTGGGAGATAGGATGGAAAAAGATGCAGGTGAGGCTTGGCCATAGAGGAGGGATCTTTACGGTAACAGAAACTGAAAACCAGAGAGATGCAGCTGCCCTTAGTGTACACAGGTACTGGGGCTCGATGGCTTTTATCATCGCAGGAAGAGATATGGTAGAGGAGTTGGGCTAAAATTTTGAGGAAGATTTGCTGGGTGGGAAAGAGGCTACAAAACAATAAAGCAAGATGTTGAGAATATTGACGAGAGACTGCAGTAATGAACCATGGGGCCTCTGCTAGCTGGGAAGGGACTAAAGACAGGAAGCAGTTAATGGGAAGGTAGTGAAGCAAGTGCTGAGAACTTGAAGCTCTCATGATTTAGTGTTGATTCACTTGAAAAATAAAATCTATGGGATTTTGCTTTTCCTAACTTTTTTTATTAGCTAAATCCATCAGTGTTTTATCATCTCCAAACATCATTAAACTCTCTATATAAGAAAGCTGTTTGCTCTTTCATAGAGGTCAATACAATCACCCAGTACCTCCTTTTATACCAGGTATGGCTTATTTACAGTACAAAGCATATTTGCTTACTATCTTATGATGTTTTGAAAGACAGTGCCCTTGGATTTAAGAATATAATACTTATTTTGAAGGAGTAGAACTGAAGGTTTAAACGTCCATGACTACTAATAAAATTGTTCGTTGCAAAGGATGAGAGATTGCAGAGGGCACTTACAAGTGGAAGGCAGAAAAATAATTTTTTAAGAAATCTCTGGAACAGAAAACAATGGTGGGTGTGGGGTGGGGGAATAAATCTCCCCTGCAAGAGCATCAGAGTAAATGAAACGAGAGCTAAAGAGAGTGACATAATTATGGCTGGGTTGTAGATGTCTATTTTAAGTCTGCTTCATGTAGTTCAAACTGTTTTTCAGCTCCTTACTTGTAAGTCAGTACTGTACAATTATTAAAGTCTGTTAAAATTCATACCTTTAAAGCAAGAAAACTAAGATATGAATTTATTAGGCATTCAGGTCAAGTAGTGTATTCTTTAAAATAAAATTTATTTTCCAAAAGTACAGCTAGTGTGCCATGTGATACAAAAACCCCGCTGATGGTTCGTCACTTTGACCACCTTTGCTGACCTCTGTTGCTGGTGTAATGTAAGCTTACAAATGTCTCTCATGAAATATGAGGCTTCCTTCAATCTCCTGATTTTGCAGTTTCACTCCTCCTCCATCTGTCCCTTGATGACAAAGAAATAGGTTATTTGGTGATTTAGAAAGTGGAATTAAATGAATTGTACATGGTTATGCTCACCCAGGGAGAAGGCAATGGCACCCCACTCCAGTACTCTTGCCTGGAAAATCCCATGGACACAGGAGCCTGGAAGGCTGCAGTCCCTGGGGTCGCTGAGGGACGGACATGACTGAGCGACTTCACTTTCACTTTTACGCATTGGAGAAGGAAATGGCAACCCACCCCAGTGTTCTTGCCTGGAGAATCCCAGGGACGGGGGAGCCTGGGGGGCTGCCGTCTCTGGGGTTGCACAGAGTCGGACATGACTGAGGCAACTTAGCAGCAGCAGCAGCAGCAGCAGCAGCAGCGTGCTCATCCAGTCTTTACCTCAAAGAGTTCCACTCATATTCCTCACCGTTTTTCAGATTTCTTTCTCAGCTACATTCCTTCAGCCTTCCATGGATGCAAGGATCCTGCTGAGATGAACTTAAGTGGAACCTGAACCTCAGATTGGAGTAAGTTTTGAGTGTCAGTGTTAATTTCAAAAGTTAGAATTTGGGTTCAAATTTAGAATTTGGATTCATCAGCTGGACTCATTCACATTTGCTTTATGGGGACCAGTATGAGCAGATGGAAAATCTGTTTTGGGATGGATGGAGAAAGCCAGGTAAAATTCAGTAAAAAGAGGATGATGTAGGGATCCTCCTCACAGCTTATTTGAAGGGAAGCAATCCAGTTCTGATCCAGTTCTGAGGCTGAAATAATATTTTTGTTCATTTGAAAAGTCTTAATTGAACATGTACCAACTCCTAGGCATATGGCGGAGCCCAGAGATAGGGAATGAAGCAAGCACTATCGCTAACACTGAAAAGGCCACAGTCTAGTCGAAGATACGACTCGGTTCGAACTTACTGGTTGCCATGGCTCAACCAATTACACAATTGTAGGGGTTCATATTGGAGCAGGGAATGGCAGACCATTCCAGTGTTCTTGCCTGGAGAATCCTGTGGACAGGGGAGCCTGGTGGGCGGCTGTCCATGGGGTCACACAGAGTCGGACACGACTGAAGCGACTTAGCAGCAGCAGCAGTGGTTCATAGGTATCTCGGGAGGAGTAAGCTGTTAGTAGTACTCTAAGAAGTAGGGAATCTTCATAAATAAGATTAGAACTGACTTTGAAGTATAAATTGGCTAGGTATGAAAAAAAGAAAGTATTCCAGGCAAAGGGAATAATCCAAAGACACACAGAGAAGTGTGTAAGTGCTTAAACATAGTTCACATCTGCTCTGAATAGTGAAAGTCTTTCCCCCATGATTTTTCTCCAGAAAGAAATAACTAATCTTTATGTGGCCATTTAAGACTAAAGAAGTCCTTAAGATAATTCAGTTTTGAAGAATTAAGCATAGCAGAAAAGGGAAATTGTTGGGGTGCTACATAATATTGAAAAAGTATATGTTGGATGATTAAGTGACATTTGTAAACAAGCATCTCCAATTGTATTGGTTTATAGTACATTACATCAAGTATGCAGCCAGGGTCTTCCCTGGTGGCTCAGTGGTGAAGGATCTGCCTGCCAAAGCAGGAAACCTGGGTTCAATCCCTGGGTCAGATCCCCTGGAGTAGGAAATGGATATCCACTCCAGTATTCTTGCCTGGGAAAGTCCATGGACATAGGAGCCTGGCAGGCTGCGGTCCATGGGGTTGCAGAGTGTCAGACACGACTGAGCATGCCCACATGCACACATCCCTGGAAATTCTCATCAGTGGAGAAGGCACTGGTGCGAATCTGCACAACAGCCTCAGTCTTCTTGTTCCTGACAACTTCCCACAGCTGGTCTCCCCTCAGGCTTCCGACATATTCTTTTATCTTTAGCTGAAAATGGTATTTAAGGTGGTAGCTTGGGCCATTTTGGGAGTTACAAAGGTTTTCCTGGCTAAATCTTCTGTATGCAGAAGGCAAACAAGTTATTAAACTTATTATTGTTTTGACAGGGGGGCCTGGCGTGGTGCGGTTCATGGGGTCACAAAGAGTCGGACACAACTGAGTGACTGAACTGAACTGAACTGAATATGTCTTATTACAGGCGAGTCTCAGCCAAGAACCTAGAGTTTTCTGGAAAGAAAAACATGTTTTCCTCCCCTACAGACACATTATAGTCAATAAATGTCCTTTTAAGAAATCAATGAACTAACATAATACTCACTTTACTGTGGTTTTTAAGCGTTGAATAAAATTTAATTAATGTTACTTTGTTCTGAATTTTCCAAATCTCCTGTAAATGTGTTATCATCCCTTCATAATTTAAAAAATGAAAAGAAAAAAGAAAGAAATATAATTACAGAGAATAAATTCAGTTAGGAAACTTTTGAAATCTTGCTGGCAACTTAGAACAAAATGAGACAAAGATATGATTTAAATTGACTCCCAAAAATGGAACCTTGGTGTCACAGATGCCTGAATTCTATGTCTATATTTTGCATTTATTCCAAGACTTAAAAACATGCATTTTATATTTCTTCTTTCATGGTAAGATATGACGTGTTCTTAAATTCTTATTCAATAATCATATAAAATATAATGATGGCATTCTTGATGCTTTATTTCCTTGGTTAAAATTTAATTTTTGGTCCTCACACTAGGTGATTCGGACTAAGCTGATAGAATTTTCTGAGGTTGTTTAATTCACTTCATTAACACAAAATAGCCATCTACTAAGTTTTCAGTTTTGCACTACATCAATATAGACAAAGGTGAGAAAGACACAATAGCAGTTACTTCAAGAAACTGATAACGTAGTCAATGAAGCAGAATGTATACAAGCAAATAATTACATTGCAAGATAATCAACAGTCTAAGGTGAAATCCCAGAATACTGAAAAAACATTCTGTATCAATAATAAGGAAACAGAAAACGATTTCATCTTATGCTGTTGAGAAAGAATAAGTGAGTCCTGTAAGAATAAGTAGGACTTTTCAAATAATAAAGGTAATTTGGGGAAGACATGCAAAATTGAGTTTACAGCAAAACAAATACATTTAATAATTAATTAACTCAAGTGACTGAAGTCCTCTCATCTTGTATATAGAGTTCACACTGTAGACTAAGTGAATGACAGTTAATAGATAAATAGAACTCCATCCTCATTCCTACTGCAGACTAGAAAGATGAGAGATAAATGTATTTTCCTCTGCTCTTTTCTGGTTAATTATGGCTATCTCGGACAGTTTTAAAGCTTTCTAATGTGTAAACAAGAATCAAACTAATATCTCATTTTCAAATAGTGTTCAGTTATGCAAATCTCTGTCTTTCATCTTTGCTTTTTATTAGCACAGTGGTATCCAGTGATTATAATGGCAGAGGATTTTTAAAAACTATTCAAATGTCATTTATATAAGGAGAAAAATTTTTGTATCAAGCATCTTCTACAAAAAGATGCATAGATAAATAATTCAGGGGATATTTATGAGTTTATTCATTTGTTTTATCCATAGGAGAAATAATGCACAAATAAATATTCATGAGCCAATTTGTGTTACTGGTTTATTTTGTGATACCCAGAGGTTATTTTTTTCCTCTTTGTATTCAGTAATGATCATTTGAGATTCAAATGCAAACACTAGGTGTAGTTGTCATACCTGTCCATCATTAAAAAATGAATAATACATCTTCATGAGGAAAAAAAATAACTTATTGCCTCCTTCTCAATAAGACAACACCATTTGAAACCCTGCTGTGTATTTCAGAACAATTTTGTATCTACACTGAAGTTTACAAACACAGCACTTTATAACTTTTTGGTCTCAGGATCCCTTTACATATAGTCTTAAAAATTAGTGAAAACCTCAAAGACTTTGCTTTATGTGGGTTATATCTAATAATCTGGTTCTACTAGAAATATTCCAAATTAAATTAGTAAATTTAAAATATTTATCAGTTTATTTAAACGCAAAAATTGAAATCTATTACATATATTCCACTTCACTAGTGGCTCAGATGGTAAAGAATCTGCGTGCAATGCATTATATATTAACAGAAATAACATGGTTTTTTATAAAAAATAATTCTATTTCCCAAAACCAATCTACAACTCATCGTAACAACTATTTGTAGCAAACTGGATACTATTAACACTTGGCTGTTTCCGGCTTTTGTGACCGGGATAACCTGAGATTTGCCTTTGTTTCCTAAAGCTGCTGTCAGTCATTTAGCGCAGATGTCACAAATCTGGCTCAGGCCAGGTTACACTAAACTCTCTGAAATTCAACTTGGAATTATTTGCTGCTATTAGTCCGTATTCTAAAATCATGCTTCAAAATGTAGGCTTTGAGAAAATATAGGAACTTCTGAGAAAAGAAACATAAAGTGCATGTGTTAACAAATAGAAAGTAGCAACATGAAATAGCCATTCACTTCCCCCGGTGAGGGGCTGACCTGGCGGCTCAGATGGTAACGAGTCTGCCTGCAGTGCAGGACACCCGGCCTTAATCCCTGGGTTGGGAAGGCACGCTGAAGAAGGGGGTAAGTCAGGAATTTGCAAAGCCAAGCATCAGTATTACTTTACATATTCATATTTTATGCTGAAGTGAAAACACACACCAACTGAATGCAATATAAAATACTGATAACATGATAGGCTGGATTTTAAAAAATCACTAGGTGGAAAGAAATGGGAAATGGTGTGCTATGTTGTTTTAATAAAATGAAGAGATTAAAGTTGGAAGATCTGCGTTTTAGTCTGGGGTTGAATCTCTGTTCTGAAAGTTGTTAGTTATACTTTGTAGGGGGCAAACTCCCTAAGTTTTCTGGAAAATAGTTTCTATACTGTTGGTATTTTGTTAGAATTATATATCTGAATAATGGGAATGGCATTTGTTTTGCTTTGCTACAAAAAACAAAGCAAAACAAAAAAAGCTCTTTTTCTGCTTTACAAAGCAAGCTGATAAAAGAAAGATGTCCTGTAGTCTAGACACAAAAAGTACAAAGAAAAATATTGGTTCAAGTATATTGAATGATTATAATCTTTTCTCCTTACAGTGTGTAAACAGTAGGTTTGCAAGTGCAAATAGGAAAACTAAAGTGAAATGTAAGATGAAAGAATCACATAATTGTAAAGACCAGATTGTTCCATAAAGCAAGAGCTGTTCTCTCTGTCCTTTGTATATTCAGAACATTGTGCTTCATGGTATTGTTAAAATCGTTTCTCAAAGACAAAAACAAATTCTCCCAGAAGAAATCAGTGACTAATGAAAACAAATGAAGTCAAACCTTACAAAGTAAACACACATCAATATGTCTCCTGGGTGTTATTTGTATCTTTCTATTCCACAGTCTTAATTATTTACTCTGTCTTCAAATGTATCTTTCTATTTGAACCCAGATAATCAGACATTATATGGAAAGAAAGGCTAATAAATATTTCCAGTGAAAGCAGTGACAATTCTTCTTTGGACTTTGTAGTATGACTAAGCATCATATAGATATGAAAATAATTAAATGATTTTCTGAAGACAGAAAAAAATACTCTTAAATATTGAGTGCAAGTGTAGTTGAAGAGATAAATTTCAAATTTTACTTCCTTATAGTTAATTTAAATATAAAAACTCATACTCAATTTAGTTAGTGGAAAGTTTTAAGTATCTTTGAAACAATTTATATATGTTCATTTATTTTTTAATTGAAAATTGCATGAAATCTAAATACAGACTAAGTATTTCAAATGAAATCTAACATCTTCATTGAGAAGCAGTTCATGCTTGAAATGATAAAACTTAAATATATTATTAAAGTTAATTCACCTGTTTTTAAAATTTTTGAATACGCTATTTTTCTGAGCATTTTTTTCTTTTACTTTTAAGCGCCATATAAAATGAATAGCGCAGATCAAGGGAATGGCGGTGCCATAGGGAGACAAGAACTCAGGTCTTTGGATGAACTCATGGAGCAGAACTCTGAACACCTTCCATCCAGTTTAGATTTCTTTGTAAAAGAGAAAATAAAATTATTGGTTTAAATCACTCTTATTTTTGTTTTTGTTAAGGCAGCCATACACTATTTTAACGAATAAACTACTTCATAGATTTGTTGAGAGGACTGAATGAATGAATGCCTCTGAAGGGCTTCGACTAGAGCCTGCCATATACTAAAGCCCGGAGCTTCCCAGGTGGCTCAGTGGTAAAGAATCTGCCTACCAACGCAGGGGACGAAAGAAACGTGTGTTTGGTCCCTGGGTTGGGACGATCCCCTGGAGTAGGAAAAGGCAACCCTCTCGAGCATTCTTGCCTGGAAAATTCCATGGACGGGGAACCTGGTGGGATACTGTCCATGGGGTCCCAAAGAATCGGACACAACTAAGGCCGCATGCAGAGTATACTAAAAGTTGGAAGCGTATAAGATTTACCATTCTTAATATATTTCCAAACTGAAAGAAATTTTCTCCCTCCATAAGCCTATAGCCCATTTTATATATTTGTATTACATAGTGCCTTCATCACTCAATTTCATGCCTTTAATTGGGATTCATTTTGAAGAATTTGTCAGAGAGCCTACGCTCCTGCTTCTAGCATCTCCACTAGTCTCACAGACGATTAAAAAAAAAACAAACTCTTGCTCTAAGTTTTACCAAGAGACTGACTATTTTCAACCACAATCCCTTCACAATTGTTTCTACAACCATAAGGAAACCACGATCACGTCATTCCATGGCCCAGATCCTGTGTGGTTTTGTCCGCTAAATGCCAAACACATTTATGGGTCTTTCCCACTTCCCCTGTTGATAACTTCTCCCCGCTGGTTTCCTGGGATGTCACATACACTTATTTTTCCTTATTTCCTCAATTAGCACCTCAAGATACTGTGCATTTAAAAAATTTTCTTGGATGCGATTTTCCTGTCTCATCACCTCGTTCAATGTCATTCAGTTCAGATTTCAGCTCACACACACCCTCTTCAGAGAGCTGCAGATGGCCTTTCAGACTGTTAGTCATCTGTTAATTCTCTCAGAGCAACTTGGTGGCACATTCATGGAGCGCCCCGTCCCAGGTCACTACTATAATTCATTATAATTTTATTAGAAGTGTGGCATTTTTCATGTCATTAAAATATGGAGAGTTTTGTCCTGTCTGTTACTCTCTTTTCTGCTAAATTGTAACTTCCTTGAGGGTCGATTTGATTGTACTTTTTGTACCTCCCCTCCAACACCAAGATAGAACTTCTAATAAATGCCTTAAACTGCCAAAGGAGCTGTACAAAAATTGAAAAAACGTTGCTCTGATAATTCAGAGGGAAATAAAGATCACTTCAGCTCAGTGGTGGAAATATGCAAATATTTATGGAGTTGCTAAGCTATGACAAGAGGAAGGATTAAGAGAGTGGACTCTACAATGAGAATGATCGAGTTCGAATCCTGGGTTCGCCACTTACTAGCCGCGTGATTTCTGGAAAATAGCTTGACTTCTCTGTGCTTTAGGTACTTCATCTGTAAAATGAGGGAAGTAAATAGCGTTTTATAAGGTTGCAGGGAGAATTAAACAGGTTAATGTGAATCTCTCTTACAAGAGTGCTTGGCACATAAGTACTCAGTAAACGTGTGATCCATGGGCTTCTAATTAGGAGAAAGAAGGAGAGAAGTCATTTAAAATATATGAAGTTGCTCTATACAAAGTGCAAGGAAGTAAGAAGAGGTGAAGTTAATAGAAGAGAGTGAGGGAACTATTTTTGAGATGCAAAAGGTTTCTGTAGGTGAGTGGTAGGAGGTAAGGCAAGAAAAGTGTCAACTTAAGGAGTTTATAGTAGATATCATCATTAGAAGTTTTAGGTCCAGGCAATGGCATTATCAGAATCATTTTTGATTGTTTTTTTCTGTCTGTCAAGACTGTCAGGAAAAAGAATTCATAGTTTGTTATAAACACTTCAAAAGCATCATCTCTTTTTATATTGAAAGCTCATGAGTAGGTATTACTATGGTGCCCACTTTATTGATGGGAGGGCTGAAGTAAAGAAAGATGTGAAACAGAACACAACAGTAATAATACCTAAATCACTGAAGTTCTATGAGGAGTCAATATATGAAATATATTTAGCACTGTATTAAATACAGTAAGTATCCAATAGGAAAAAAGCTATAGGTTTAACCTCGAGTGACTGTTTTTTAAGAGTATTATCCCCATTTCCTCTGGAAGTCCTATCTAATATAGTGTAATATAATACAAGAAATCTTGGACATGCTTTGTAGATAAAAATTATTGTTTTCATTTCAATTTATATATGTTTTACAAATGCATAAAATTAGAATCAAGTGAGAAAAACAGCAACATTAATTTCCCCTTGGGCTGGGGCGGGTCAGCTGTGTGTTTAGATAAAGGTCTCATTGTGAGGACGTGAAGGGGAAGAAATAGAGCGACAGAGAGGACTCTGTGCGGGAGACCCGGTTGCTCAGAACCGGGACTGTCCGAGTCCTTCAGAGCACAGAGTGCCCGCGGTCAGTGTGTGGGGAAGGAGCGGGCGAGGAGGAGGAGGAAGCTGGGGACTTCGTGGGATGAACTGTGCACGGGAGGGGGTTCTCACGGTGCGAGCAGGGCAGGGTCAGAGCCGGGTTTATGAGCAGAAATGAGCGGGGGGTCCAGGAGTCAAGAGCAGAGCCGACCTTCGAATGAAGATAATGAGATCATCTTCCCTAGTGGATGTAGAGACACGAGCGGTGAAGAACCGCCTGCCAGTGCCGGAGACCCGGTTCGATCCCTGGGCCGGAAGATCCCCTGGAGGAGGAAATGGCAACCCACTCCATCTTCTTGCCTGGGAGTCCCACGGACAGAGGAGCCGGGTGGGCTCCATCCATGGGGTCGCACAGAGCTGGACGCGACGGAAGCGGCTTAGCACGGCCGGGTGGATGTGGCGGTGAAGGTTTGCTGACCATCGAAGGAAACGGAAGAGCGGCTACGGACTCGGGACTCCGGGGAGCTTCTGTTTTCCATTTTCCCGCTTCTATGTCACTTTCCAGTCATCAGTCAGTTCTCCTGGAAGCAATGAAAACAGCAAGAAACACACAGAGAAAATGGTTTTCAAATCATCCAATGTGTTTTTTGTTTATTTGTTAGAGGCTCTAGTGAACTCCTTGATGAGGAAAAGATTGTAATAATGCGTCCAGATTAGGTTGGAATTTGTCAATGGCTTTTGACAGCCCTCATTCCCCCCCCTCCCCCATTATTATCAGAGTGAATTAGACATCACTGAATCTTTTTATCCTGGAGAAGGAAATGGCAACCCACTCCGGTACTCTTGCCTGGAGAATCCCGTGGAGGGAGGAGCCTGGTAGGCTACAGTCCACAGGGTCGCGGAGAGTCGGACATGAAACGCAGAGAAGAGAAGCTAACATATTTCCAGGCCCCTTTGTTTTGTGAGCCACCCATCTTTTCATGTTCTTTCATTAGCACGCTCAAAAGATGCTTAATTTTAAAAAATAGCAATGTTGACCAGCACGTTATTTAATAGTTGTAAATTCCAAGGGACTAGTCGACAAACTCTTGAGAAAAGGTTCACCTGGAAATGGGGCTCAGAAATGACGATCATTATGTATTTTTGGATTATTTTAGAATTTTCAATCCAAAAGTAGAAAATAATTCCTGTGTTACAAACATTTGAATTATACTATTAATATGCCCATGCATTATTTTTGTTTGTACCCTAGAATATTAATATACCTAACATATTTGTCGATCTATAGATAAAAGTTGTAATTGTTAAAGGGAAATTGAAATTCGTTTTTTTCCCAGTAAATCATACTTGTAAAAGGCAAGTGATGTTTAAACACGATACATACAGTTATAACTTCCCTGGTAACTCAAATAGTAAAGAAATCACCTGCAAAGCAGACCCAGGTTTGATCCCTTGGTTGAGAAGATTTCCTGGAGAAGAAAATGGCAACCCACTCCAGTATTCTTGCCTGGAGCATCCCATGAACAGAGGAGCCTGGCGAGCTACAGTCCATGGGGTTGCAAAGAGTTGGACATGACTGAGCAGCTAGCGCTTACATACAATTCTCTCTCAGTAAATTCTCTAAACAAACAGGAGCATTGTATTGCAGCCTGTTTTACAAGTAATGGAATTGCTCCAAATTTCTATGCCATCAAAAAAAAAAAGAAAAAAAGGACCTTGAAAGGGTCCCTTATAAATTATAGCAGTTACTCATCTTTAATAGTCAAGTTCTTTTCATTACATCAAAGTGAGCTCTGGGTGCAGGAATTCTCTTAAAGTAGATATTATTTTTTCATGGACCTCGAGGAGTGTGGGTATAGCCTGGCAAGTAAGTTGAAATTTTGTGAGAAAAAGTGAAAATTAAAAGTTCAGACTCTCAAGTCTTGTTTATTTTCTATGATTATTAGTTATTAACATATTTTGACAGAACATATTAGCAATCTTCGTCTTATGCATTTAAAGCAAGCATTTTGTTATTAAATATTAATTTAATTTCAGGTTGTAGAGCCAATGCATAGTTGAACTGTTAATGGAGTATAATTCTTATTCTGCTATATCAAATCTTTTAGTTGCTACATAACTTTTTAATAAATGTTCTGTAATACTCTTTCATGTATAGAATTTTTCTATTTCACTTTTCTTGTGATTTTTGTTTCCTCTATTTATAAGAAGTGATGCATTTAAAGCTTTAGTACTTTAAAATTTATTTATTATCAATTATTACTCACTGTCTATAGCACTGAAACTTGGAAAAAGCAATTTTCCTCTAGAAAAAAAATTGTACAAAACATTAATTTATGTCTACTGGATCACCATGTAATATGAAAATCTGTTTTTAAGTACACTGAATTCTCTGCAAAATTATCTCACATTTCTGTAATTTATGTTGTCTTTTCTTATGTGCAATTTTCTCATGTATTAGGATTTTACTTACAGAGAAAGCTATACTGAAACACTTTTGTCTATTATGCATAAACATTTAAAATGCTTGTGTTTTACAAACTGATAAATGTATCAATGCTTAAAAGTTAAACCAAATTAATCTTGCTGCAGTCTTAACAAATGCAATCTGGATTATATAGGGGAATAGCTTATTTTATTTCAAGAAAAATCCAGTAGAACTTGAAACAATACTGCTAAGCTTACGAAATAGAAGCTACAAAATTCAGCCATACATTATTTTCTGACTTGCTGTTGTTTTTTAGTCGCTGACTTGTGTCTGACTCTTTTGTGACCCCGTGGACTGTAGCCCACCAGGCTCCTCTGTCCATGGGATTTCCCAGGCAAAAATACTGGAGTGGGTTCCCATTTCCTTCCCCAGGGCATTTTCTGATTACTTCGTGTTTTTTCTATAAAGCTATTGGCAAACAATCGATTTTATAAATTACAGTTTGTACTTTCTGTATTCTCCTACGTTGTTCAGGACGTGAAATGATATTAACAATGAAATAGCTGGCTTGATGGGATATTTGGTTTAACAATTTTATTGAAGAAGACTGTAAGACTTATTATTTTCAAATATTAATTTTTAAAGAGGATAATGTATTGATCTTTGGATTTAAACACTTATCTATAAATTCTAGTCCAACCATATATAAAGCTATTTTGGTTAATAATAGTATCCATATCATAAGCCTGTATTATGAGGATTGAATAGAATGTCACAGGTGAAGTACTTAGAACAGTGCCTGGGCCATAAAAAGTGCTCAACAAGAGTTTGTTTATTACTATTATTTAACTTCTTTAAATCTGTTTATCGACATACTGGGGAAATGTACCTATATTGGATGGTTACTGTGAGGATCAAATTGTGTGCACAGCACTTAGGACTCTTAATATGTAGTAGATATGGTTATATGTACTTAAATGTCAATACACATGCAAGGACCTTACCCCGTAGCAGGCATTGTTATTTATAGTTAAAGATAACAGGTCTTCCCTAGTGGTTCAGACAGTCAAGAATCAAGTTGCCATGTAGGAAACCAGGGTTCAGTCCCTGGGTTGGGAAGATCCCCCGGAGAAGGCAATGGCAATCCACTCCAGGATTCTTGCCTGGAGAATTCCTAGTGGACTCCAGTCCATGGGGTCACAGAGTCAGACATGACCGAGTGACTAACACTTTCACTTTACTTTCATGAATGGTCTTTATTATTAGATTATCAATCCTCTATGCTAAGCTGACATGAAGCTAGCGTGTAACAGTTGTATCATTGTTCTCTGTGTGGTGATAAAAGACCCTTGCATAATTTCAGTAGAGCTCATGCTTCTCTCCAGTTTATCCCGCTCCACCAGAGATCACATGTAAATAAAAATTTCAAATGTTATGAGTTTTTTTCGAAGCATCCATTTGATTACAGATTTGATTACAGTAATACATCTTATTAGCATGTTTTAATAATTATAAATATTTTCTTTCTCAACTTAGATAAAAAACAGATGAGAAAAAAATCCATTCATGCTTGTCAATCAACTGACAAAGATGTGATAAAAGAAGCTCCTGCTGAGAATCTAATGACTAATTTATCAAATGCTTATGCTTCAGGTATGGATGCTGTTAACCAATGTTGTTTCATTTTTTTAATAAAAAATTAAAAAATTTTATAAAATTCTATGTTATATACATATTATTGAAGTAATTTTGATTTTCTTAAGATCTATAGACTAACTTTTATAAGTATACTTTAGCTGACTTTTAAAAGCACAACTTACCAGCTCATTTTTGATGACAGTCAAATAAGGACCACCTGGTAGAGCTTAAAGGGCCAGTTACTTTCATGGCGTTTATTTAAATTGGCTTGCTTTTTAGTGAAAATTGTTATTCAGTGGGACTTCAAATGAAGATTATTTGTAGGATTTGGACAGATGTTGCCTTATTTACTATTTGGCATGGCCTCCAGATGTCTTTGATTTTCTCTGATTAAAATTCTGAGAGTGAGTTTCTTCGACTCTAGATACTGGCCTTGTTGTTTACCCCTTTTTTCTCTAGACTTGCTGCCATCCAAGGAGGGCGAAGATTTAACTAAATGTTTCCTGCTGCGAGTGGTGAATATTCTTCTGCACTACACTGAGAAAACTTTTGATGTTAAGAGCAAAATATTGGACTTTCATCATCCTCATCAACTTCTTGAAGGTTTGGATGGGTTTGACTTAGAACTGTCTGACCATCCTGAGTCTCTGGAGCAGTTGCTTGTTGATTGCACAGACACCTTAAAATATGGTGTAAAAACAGGTAATTTTCAAGTTTGTTTGCCCGAACTGGAGACTGAATGAGTAGCCTTAAGTTTGAAAAATACCCTCATTTCATTCATTTTTATTTAAAATATTTGTCTAGTTTATTTTAAATTGGTATTTTCACATATGAATTGTTTATTAATTAACAGAGAAAGTAAACCAAATGATTTTGGTTTGGAGGGATATATCCTAATGGCAAATAACATACAGTTTTTATTTACCTTTTTCATTTTTTTGCTTTATTTGATCATATTCATTACTGGATGCTTGATTTATTATCTCTGCACTTCAATAAAATATAGAATGCTAAAATTAGATATATATGTAATTTATATATACAGCCTATATTTTGGAAAGTGTTTTCTGATTAAAATAACATTATTGTAACTGAACGTAATCTCTTAAAACAATGGTATTTCCAGGAGCAAGTGATATCTGAACAAAACTGTAGAGGCAAAACAGATTCACAAAGAGCTATCACACATGTTACCTTTAAGATAGAGTGTAAAGCCAGTGTACAGAACAATCCATTGTGGGGCTAAGGAGGAGAAGCTTAATTTAACCTGAGTTGAATATGGAGTGTTCAATTTGACAAGCAATGTTATCCTTCATAGAAAAATTTGAAAAATCATTATAAGAGGAACCTGGTATTTTTATAGTTGAAATTATTTATCTTTTTTTGCTGCCTGTATTTTTACAGAATTCTTTTCCATTTTGGTTTCTTACAGGATGTCGACTATCCCGTGCCCTACACTAGGACCTTGCTCTTTATCCATCCTACATGTGACAGTTTCCATCTGCTGACCCCAAACTCCCAAACCAGTTTGCCCTCCACCCCTCTCCTCCTTGGCAATCACAAGTCTGTTGTCTGTGTTTGTGCTTCTGGTTCTGTTTTGTAGATAAGCTTATTTGTGTCGTATTTTGGATTCCACGTATCTGTTGCTCAGCCGCTAAGTTGTGTCTGACTGCGACCCCATGGGCTGCAGCACGCCAGGCTCCTCTGTCCTCTATCGTCTTCTGGAGTTTGCTCAAGTCCATGTTCACTGAGTTAGTGATGCTGTCTAACTATCTCAGCCTCTCCCCCTTCTCCTTCTGTCCTCATGTTTGCCAGCATCACAGTCTTTTCCAACGTGTTGGCTCTTTGCCATCAGGTAGCCAAAATAATGGGCTCAGCTTCAGCATCAGTTCTTCCAGTGAATAATCAGGGTTGATTTCCTTTCAGATTGGCTGGTTTGATCTTGCAGTCCAAGGGACTCTCCGGAGTCTTCTCCAGCACCACAGTTGGAAGCATCAGTTCTTTGGTGCTCAGTCTTCTTTATGGTCCAGCTCTCACATGGTGTTTCTTGCTTAGTATATGATAATCTCTAGGGACCTGATATTTCATCCAAAAAACGTATAAGCAGCTTTGGAAGGAAAATTATTTCATCTTCCAGGTGATCTTTCCCCCGTTCACTGAGGTAGCTTCCCACACCCCACCTTCGGTCTTTCTACTTCAGCTGGGTTCCTCACTCTGGTATTTGAGCCCCTTCTCATTTTGGTGCCTTCTGATAGCTGCTCCTCCTCCTTCACTGTTTGGAAATAGACTTAAGACCTTCTCTGAAAGATCACTTCCTCCAAAAGCCTTCTCTGGAGACTGCCTCTCCTACTCCTGACCCCTTAGAAATGGTCTTATAACATGCTGATCCTTTGCTTCATAATTTTTGCTTTTTACTGTACTTAAATACATTTTTGTCATTATTTGATTATGTCTCCTTCTTTCAATAGCAAGTGAGACCCCCATGTAGCAGCTATGTCCACCCTGTATGACCGCTGGGCCCTAAAACCCAGAACACTCCCAGCATAGGATAATCGCTCAGGAACGTTCACTGAATGAAATCGTGTACTTGATCCATAACACCTGTTCACTGACAAACTGCTATAAAATTTAACCACATTTCAGCCCTGTGTTTACACTTTGACCCATGTGCAATTTTGTCTTTTTTTCCCAGGACATCCTCGCTATTTTAACCAGCTCTCCAGCGGGCTAGATGTGATTGGACTTGCAGGGGAATGGTTGACAGCCACTGCAAATACCAACATGTGAGTGTCCTTCTGGATCTAAGGAACGTGAGACTGTGAGACACGTGAGCAAGAGTGAAGCTGTCAGTTGTTGAAGTTCCGTGTTGCTGGACAGGATGTTTGCTCTATCAGTAACAAATAGGTGATACCAGAAAGATATGCAAAGAAAATGGTTCCTGTTCCCAGGTGGACATTTTAACTGGTCCTCTGGACTGTCTCTCTTCTCTAGAAACTCTTAGGATCCGAATTTCCTGATAAATAGTAAAGTTCAGTTGATTAGCCTGAGTCATTAGTGTGCAGACTGGGAGTCCAGCTCCAGGACTGAAATCACTGCAATACTACCCAAAACAGCCCAGAGCATACAGTCCGAAAATGACGCACACCAGTGTATGAAAAGTTGCCTGAATATTAATTGGAACTTCAATCTGCTCAAAGGTGAAGAAAGTAAACTATTAAAGTGAAATCGAACTCCAATGTGACTCCTTAAAAATTTTGACCTTTGTCACAACAAAACTTTCAGTTATATGAAAATGAGATACACCGCTTGTACTGTTTTGAAGTAAAATTAATTTCAGGGCAATATATTTCAAGTTTAAAGGAATAGGGAAATGATTGGACATGAAATTGGAAGGAATAGTCTGTCTCAGATGTTAATATAATTTAACTACAATCAAAAGAGATAGCTGGTAGAAATTTAAACTTTAAAACCAGGAACTAAACATTTATGAGAACTGACTGCTTTACTGTGTAGGAAAGCTGTGGTTTATTTTCACTGTTTAGTTGTCATTGGGATCTTAATGGTGCACACGGTTTTATAAATGTGAAATGCATAGAAAAATAAGCTGCACAGTTTATTTCTAGTTTTAATTTTCATTGCTTGATTGTAGCTCTCTATTTGAACACACATAGAGTAACACTTTTGGGAGCTTCTCTGATAGCTCAGTTGGTAAAGAATCTACCTGCAATGCAGGAGACCCTTAAAGAACCTATATCATTTGTGATATATAAAATGTGATGCATTTTATATAAATTATTACATAAAATCATTTTACAAATCTTACTCAATTATTTGGAATCCTATTGCTATGAAGCAATCATTCTCTGTACGAAGGAAATATAGATTTTTGGTTTGAATAGAGAAATAGTAGAGAAACACAAAGAGAAAGCATTTAAGAGATGGTTCTATATGTTTGAATTGTTCTTACTTGAATCAACGGATGTGTGCATGCATGCTAAGTGGCTTCAGTCATATCCGACTCTTTGGATTATAGTTCAGCAGGTTCCTCAGTCCGTGGGACTGTCCAGGCAAGAATACGGGTGTGGGCTGCCACTTCCTCCCTCAGGGGGATCTTCCTGACCCGAGATCGAACCTGTGTCCCTCGCACGCTCTGCGTTGGCAGGTGGATTCTTTACCTCTGGAGCCGCCTGGGAATCCCAACCATAATGTGAGATAATAGAAAAGCATGTGAGATGGAATTGATTAGAGAAACAAATTTAAGTCCTAATGCCACCCTTTAATGGGGCTCTGGTCAGCAAAACAAGACTGGGAGCTGACTGTGGCTCAGATCACGAGGTCCTTATGGCCAAATCCAGATTGAAATTGCAGAAAGAAGGGAAAACCGCTAGACCATTCAGGTATGACCTAAATAAAATCCCTTACAATTATACAGTGGAAGTGACACGGAGGTTTGTGACATTGTACCGGAGGCAGGGATCAAGACCATCCCCATGCAAAAGAAATGCAAAAAAGCAAAATGGCTGTCTGGGGAGGTCTTACAAATAGCTGAGAAAACAAGAGAAGCTAAAGGCAAAGGAGAAAAGGAAAGATACACCCATTTGAACGGAGAATTCCAAAGAATAGCTGGGAGAGATAAGAAAGCCTTCCTCAGTGATCAGTGCAAAGAAATAGAGGAAAACAATAGAATGAGAAAGTCTAGAGATCTCTTCAAGAAAATTAGAGATACCAAGGGAACATTTCATGCAAAGACGGGCTCAATAAAGGACAAAAATGGTACGGACCTCACAGAAGCAGAAGATATTAAGAAGAGGTGGCAAGAATACATAGCAAAACAACACTAAAAAGATCTTCATGACCCAGATAATCACGATGATGTGATCACTAACCTAGAGCCAGACATCCTGGAATGTGAAGTCAAGCGGGCCTTAGAAAGCATCATTACGAACAAAGCTAGTGGAGGTGATGGAATTCCAGTTGAGCTGTTTAAATCCCGAAAGATGATGCTATGGAAGTGCTGCCCTCAATATGCCAGCAAATTTGGAAAACTCAACAGTGGCCACGGGAGTGGAAAAGGTCAGTGTTCATTCCAATCCCAAAGAAAGGCAATGCCAAAGAATGCTCAGACTACTGCACAATTGCACTCATCTCACACGCTAGTAAAGTAATGCTAACAATTCTCCAAGCCAGGCTTCAGCAATACGTGAACTGTGAACTTGCAGATGTTCAAGCTAGTTTTAGAAAAGGCAGAGGAACCAGAGATCAAATTGCCAACATCCACTGGATCATCAAAAAAGCAAGAGAGTTCCAGAAAAAAATCTACTTCTGCTTTTTGACTATAACAAAGCCTTTGACTGTTTGGACCACAATAAGCTGTGGAAAATTCTGAAAGAGACGGGAATACCAGACCACCTGACCTGCCTCTTGAGAAATCTGTATGCAAGTTAGGAAGCAACAGTTAGAACTGGACATGGAACAACAGACTGGTTCCAAATTGGGAAAGGAACATGTCAAGGCTGTATATTGTCACCCTGCTTATTTAACTTCTATGCAGAGTACATCATGAAAAATGCTGGGCTGGAAGAAGCACAAGCTGGAATCAAGATTGCCGGGAGAAATATCAATTACATCAGATATGCAGATGACACCACCCTTATGGCAGAAAGTGAAGAAGAACTCAAGAGCCTCTTGATGAAAGTGAAAGAGGAGAGTGAAAAAGTTGGCCTAAAGCTCAATATTCAGAAAACGAAGATCATGGCATCTGGTCCCATCACTTCATGGGAAATAGATGGAGAAACAGTGTAAACAGTGTCAGACTTTAGTTTTTGGGCTCCAAAATCACTGCAGATGGTGATTTCAGCCATGAAATTAAAAGACGCTTACTCCTTGGAAGGAAAGTTATGACTGACCTAGACAGCACATTAAAAAGCAGAGACATTACTTTGCTCACAAAGGTCCGTGTAGTCAAGGTTATGATTTTTCCAGTTGTCATGTATGGATATGAGATTTGGACTAAAGAAAGCTGAGCACCGAAGAATTGATGCTTTTGAAGTGTAGTATTAGAGAAGCCTCTTGCGAGTCCCTTGGACTGCAAGGAGATCCAACCAATCCATCCTAAAGGAAATCAGTCCTGAATATTCACTGGAAGGACTGATGTTGAAGCTGAAACTCCAATACTTTGGCCACCTGATGTGAAGAACCGACTCATTTGAAAAGACTGTTTCCTGATGCTGGGAAAGATTGAAGGTGGGAGAAGAAGGGGACGACAGAGGATGAGATGGTTGGATGGCATCTCCGACTCAATGGACGTGAGTTTGAATAAACTCTAGGAGTTGGCAATGGACAGAGAGGCCTGGTGTGCTGCAGTCCACGGGGTCACAAAGAGTCATACATGACTGAGCGACTGAACTGACTGGCTGACTGTTGTCTGAAAAGAATAATGTCTACTCCACGGAAGTGAAATAGGATCAAAAGGTAATGTGTCTAAGAAGCTGAAATCGACACAGCACTGGCAAAAATGAGCCTCATTGAAAGGGAAGTCTGTAAGGCTTGCTTTGTAAACTTTGTTCCTCTTAGAACTAGCAGCTTAATTCTAATAGGCAGTGGGTTTTCTCAGTCTGGGTTTTTGTACAGAGCCCTGCGCCAGAGCTTATGTATTATCACTGGATTAGCGCATGCCATCCAGAGGAGCAGGCTTGATGGGGAATGAAGGGAGTCAGGACAAGGCAGAGGGTAACACGAGGGCCCTTTTAGACCTGGTTACCCCTTAGAATAAGCAGAAGCGAGTGCACGGTCTCTGGGAACGTACACCCCCCTGTAGAGAACTGCTTTGACCATCAGGCCCTCTGTAGGGAGCAAGGGAACAAATTTGTTCTCCACCAGGTCTCTTACGACCAAAGGACTACACAATAGGATGGTAACGTGCCCCACCCATCATCACCGGGCATTCTTGGGACCCCCAGCTGACTCCATGGCTCGTCATAAGGGCGAAAGGAAGTCCCAGGGCTGAAGGGTAGGGACTGCAAGCGTGTGATTCTCTATCGTGTTATAGGTGAACGTGATCATGGTGGCTGGGCCTGAATCGTGTCCGAAGACCTGAGAGAGAGCAAGCTGAGCACCTCTGAAATGGCACATACCTGGTGCCTGGTACAGGGATCCACATGGAACTACACATAAAGGAATCCTTAAAATTGTTTTGAGGACAAATAAAAAGGATTTCTTGAGAATAACTGGGCCCACTCTTTGATTTGGGAGTCCTTAGTACATCCATTGGAGAAGGTGATGGCACCCCACTCCAGTACTCTTGCCTGGAAGATCCCATGGGTGGAGGAGCCTGGTGGGCAGCAGTCCATGGGGTCCTGAAGAGTCAGACACGACTGAGCAACTTCACTTTCACTCTTCACTTTCATGCATTGGAGAAGGAAATGGCAACCCACTCCAGTGTTCTTGGCTGGAGAATCCCAGGGACGGCAAAGCCTGGTGGGCTGCTGTCTGTGGGGTTGCCCAGAGTCAGACACAACTGAAATGACTTAGCAGCAGCAGCAGTATATCCATTATTATTTACTGCATTTTGGTATTTATAAAGAAAAGCGTCAAGCCTTCTGTTTTAATCTCAACTTCTTTCTGTAGAGCTAATTTCGCAGGGTGACTCAGAGGAGAGTCCCCCACAACAGTCTTCTTTTTTATTTATTTATTTATTTTTATTTTGCTTTACAATACTGTATTGGTTTTGCCATACATCAACATACATCACGGGTGTACATGAGTTCCCAATTCTGAACCCCCGTCTCACCTCCCTCGCTATACCATCTCTCTGGGTCATCCCAGTGCACCAGCCCCAAGCATCCTGTATCCTGCATCAAACCTAGACCGGCAATTCGTTTCTTACATGATATTATACATGTTTCAATGCCATTCTCCCAAATCATCCCATCCTCTCCCTCTCCCAGAGTCCAAAAGTCTGTTCTATACATCTGTATAGAACAGTCTTCTTTGAATTCTTTTCGATGAAATGTTCTTGCCTGTACCATCTACTTGCTGTCACTGGAAACAACAGTTTTTAGCCTTTTTTTTTTTTTTTTGATGTGTTTGCTTATAATACAATCTTTAGCTCAATAACATTTATAAACCAATTTTTAGAAAAAGCTCTTTCATATTCTGCAAATCATTATCTGTAGCTGTAAATATGTTGACCCTCAGGAAATGTGTATATATTTTATTGATAACTGGGCATTTTCTGTCCCTAACAGTGTTGTGTGTGTGCTGAGGTGAGGGGGCTACTTTCAATTTCCTTTTGGTGGCAAATGAAATTCCCAGGTATTGCACAAAACAATAGGAACCATGACACTTTGTAGAACTAACATACTCTTGATCAGGGGCAAGAGCATATAAAATTTAACCATTTCTTGCACAGTCTGTTGTAGAATACAAAAATCTGTATAATCTTACCTAGCACATGACTTTATTTATCCTCTTCCATTTAATATAATTCACAGTGGAATTTCTCTCTATATGTTATAGGTTTACCTATGAAATAGCTCCAGTATTTACTGTCATGGAAACAGTTCTTCTTAAGAAAATGTGTGAAATTATTGGCTGGAGAGAAGCAGAAGCAGATGGAATATTTTCACCTGGTAAGAAAAAGGTTTATAAGTGAAAAGAAATAATAGGAGAAAGTAAAAATGTATTTAAATTAATATGATTGAGTCATTGAACTAATTTGAATGTTTATAAGCCATATTGTTGGTTATAATCATAAACAAAGTTTTTTGAAATCTAAAAGTTGTGGATTTTGTTGTTTGTGATTTCTTTTAATACTTTCAAGGAAGACTATTTTAAAAATGACATCAGTGATTTGCACCATTTTACTTTCAGAAAACTCTCAAATCAGCTCAATCAACATTTCAGATTTTTGAAATTAGATTAACAGTCACAATTTCTCTTCCATAGGTGGGAGTATATCAAACCTCTATGGTATATTAGTAGCTCGTTATAAGCAATATCCAGAGATAAAAGCAAGAGGCATGGCAGTCCTTCCATGCATTGTATTGTTTGTTTCCGAACAAGTAAGTATCAAGTCTAGATTTTTCTAAGCTTTAAGAATCTTCTAAGATATACTGATAGAGTAATTTAGACATTGAGAATATTAGCTTCATTTTTATGTTAAAAATTCTCTGTAATCCCTGTTTGGATTTA
The DNA here is from genome assembly GCF_032405125.1 of Capricornis sumatraensis. Lineage (NCBI taxonomy): Eukaryota > Metazoa > Chordata > Mammalia > Artiodactyla > Bovidae > Capricornis > Capricornis sumatraensis. Next base: position 61,845,237 of record NC_091089.1, read on the forward strand.
TATATCGGTATTGGAAAGGAGAAAAACAGCTTTCCAGTCAATACAGACTATACAGATTAACAATACAAATAATCCAGGAAAAATTTTATTTCAACATAGGAGAAACTAACAGGAAAAAAATATGATTGTAAATATAAAACATTCTGCCATCTTTACCAAAAAAAAAATCAAGGCATAAAACTTTCAAATATTTAATGCTTCTTTTTAACATTGCATGAAGAGAAGAAGAAAGTGATTAATGTTCTGCTTTTCCAGTTAGGCCGGAAGGAGTTGGTTGAAGAGAAAGCTTTGTTTTTACACGCCCTCAGCCAAATGTTTATGAAATTGACAATAGATCCACTGAGGTCCCCTTTAGCTTTCATGTTCCGACTCTGTGTATAGTATCAAAACTTCTTTAAAAAAATCAATTAATCCCTCTGATAAATCTGATCACTTTTTCTTTTCCACCCTGGTAACATTCATAATTGTAAAGTGTAATTGAAGTCCCAGCTTGAGAATTGTACCTAAAAGTACTTGGAAACACTGGATTTTCTAAAAATGTCCTTATGTCTGCAATGTCCTTCCTTTACTAAACTAAATTAGCATTATATAAATACATATTACCAAATTGGGACCATTGCTGCATTGTTTTGGTTCAGTGGCTAAGTCTTGTCTGACTCTTTTTCCACCCCATGGACAGTAGCATGCCAGGCTCCTCTGTCCATGGGATTTCTCAGGCAAGAGTACTGGAGTGGGTTGCCACTTCCTTCTCCAGGGTATCTTCCTGACCCAGGGATTGAATCCGAGTCTCCTGCATTGCAGGCGGATTCTTTACCACTGAGCCCCCAGGCAAATTCCATTGTTGCATACTTAATGTAATTTACTATAAAACAATATAATCAAAGATACTTGTTTATAAATGTCATTTTTATCATTTGACATATACTTTTTCAATATTATGGGCAAATAAGCTGAAATCCCATAATGTCATTTTTAAAAAAATCATTTCCTATTTAATCTATGTATTGATACTCTCCATTAAAATGAAAACATCGTAAGGGTTTTAAATTTCTCTTTTCTCTCATATATGTGGTCTTTTCCAGACAACTAAAAATAACCCAGGAAAAGTTTATCTTTGAGCTGTCAGCTCCATCTTACTGATTCTGTTTATATTATGCAAATTATGCTGAGATAGTAGTCACCCAGAAGGCAAGAAATCAAAGTTGATATCAAAGTCAGAATTTAAAACTACAAGCAGAGGAAAAATTGATTCCTTTCTTTAGGCCTCTCCTAAAAAAAATTTGGAAATTCAAGATTTAAAGCTGTCCATAACATGCAAGGATTTACCTGGAGAATATTGTCAGTAAATTTATAAATGACACGATTCATGTGGATACAGAAAACTAGAATAAGAATAATCAAATCCCTGCGGTCAAAGTGCTGTGCTGAGTGACAGTGCCTCCTAGAAAGAGGTGCCTCCTAGAAAGAGGTGCCTCCTAGAAAGAGGTGCCTCCTAGAAAGAGGTGCCTCCTAGAAAGAGGTGCCTCCTAGAAAGAGGTGCTACAGCCTTCCTCATCTCAGCTAACGTCATGGTAAGGGTCTGGAAGTGTGCCTGGAGAACTACACTTCTGTATGTGTGTGTGTGTGTGTATATGTGCACAGATCCATTCAGACGTATGCATATATGCCCTAATTTGAGTGATGCACTAGTGTAAGTGATGATTTAAGGCAGGAAAATTAATGCCTTTCCTGTTTTCATTCTTGCCCAAGGGTCATTATTCCATAAAAAAAGCTGCAGCAACTCTTGGTATTGGAACAGATAATGTAATTGAAGTAAAGTGTGATGAAAGGTATGTTTCTTAACACATTCTCAAGATTTTTATTACCATTATCCTTCATATAAAGATTAAGACCCCATTTTTCTATTATCCAATTTTTAGCAAGAATACTTTTCCCAGATTAGTTTCAATAATTTTAACTGGGAGTAATTGTGAAAGAAGTACCAAAGTTATCCTATACAGTATCCTGTACTGAATACAGTCCTGTGCAAGTGAGAGTGTCGCATACCTTTTCTTTAAGTATATTGAAGTAGCAATATAATGATGTTTGATGAAAAAGTCAGTTGCATCAGAAATTTACAGTGTGAAAATATATTTCCATTTCTCTTGAATCTTACTTTTCATGAATAAGCTATATTATAAATACATATATTCTGGAAGATCATTTTGATGCATATTAAATATATGTATGCATATCAAATTCTGTGTTACAATCTGCAACTTATTTTTTAAATTTTTTTGGCTTTAGAATATATCTTAGAAACCTTAGCCTGTGAATTTATACAAGACTTTCCTTATTCTTTTTTAATTACTTTGAAGTTTTCCATTTTGTAAATATAATTTCACATATCTTATTTAAAAGGTTTTCACCTAGATTTAAGTATTTAAAGACAATGATTAAATGAGTGTGTGTGTGTGTGTGTGTGTGTGTGTGTGTGCTCAGTCATGTGTGACTCTGTGACCCCATGGACTGTAGCCTGCCAGGCTCCTCTGTTCATGGAATTTTCCAGGCAAAAATACTAGAGTGGGTTGCCATTTCCTCTCGAAGAGATCTTCCTGACCCAGGGAACAAATCTGAGTCTTTTGGGTCTCCTGTATTGGCAGGTGGATTCTTTACCACTCACAGCACCTGGGAAGCACTGATTTAATGAATATAATTATAGAAGTATACTTGACTGTCTGTATTTGAATATTTCTCACATGAATCCCTAGAAGTTGAATTACAGGTTCAAAGACTGTCTGCACTTAAAATGTCATATAGATTTTCATTTGCCCTTCAAATATTTTTGAGTTAACTGACGATTATCTACTGGGAGAAACTTGAATATTGTCGATACTTCTGTACTTGAAAATTCTGATAGATGAAGATGACCTTCAGTTGTTTAGAACTATTTCTGTCCAGTATACTGACCAACCAGCTGTGTGTTACCGCAACACGTCTGTTCATTTCTGTTTGCCAATTTCTTATTGGTAGTTTATTATTTATTGGCTTGTAAAAATATTTATATATTGAGATATTTTGAAATGTAAAATATATGACTGTAAAATATTTTGCAAACATGCTTTATAAGTTTGTCATTCTATACTTCAAGTTGTTTGGTTTTCTTTATATACACCCTGTACATTTGCTGAGAATCTCTTTCCCAGATATTTTGTATCTGTTTTTACTACTACGAATAGGATATTTTCTACGTTTATTCAGAACAATTAGTTAAAAAAAAATAGGAACCTAATTTACTATTGTAACCCTCCCATTGCTCAGCATTCTTATAGTTTTCAAAAGTTTTTCAATAAGCAATGTTAGGTATTCCAGGTATACAACCATATGTACTTAAATTAGAGATTTTTCTTATTTTCGTTTCTATCTATCATCTATTATCATCATGATTACTTCCCTAGATAACAGGTATTTCTTCATAAAAAAAGATACTGTAATATTGATGGTGGTAGGCATCCTTACTTGATTCTGGACTTTAAGAGAAATGCTTCCAGTGAAGACAGTGTTTCAGTCTGATAACGGGATGGAGCAGGAAAATACTGGCTTTTGGTTTTTTGTCCCAGAAATTTGCTGTGAAGAAAAATGTGAGACCACCTGAATTTTTGCCACATTCCCCCCACCAATTTGTATCTTTGATTTTTCTGTCTTAATGCCAAGAAGTCTTTATGAAAGTGAAGGTCGCTCAGTCATGTCTGACTCTTTGCGATCCCATGGACTATACAGGCCAGAATACTGGAGTGGGTACTGTTCCCTTCTCCTGGGAATCTTCCTAATCCAGGGATTGAACTCAGGTCTCTCACATTGCAAGCGGATTCTTTACCAGCTGAGCCACCAGGGAAACCCAAGAATACTGGAGTGGGTAGCCTATCCCTTCTCCAGGGGATCTTCCCGGCCCAGGATTCGAACCACCAGGGTCTCCCGCATTGCAGGTGGATTCTTTACCAACTGAGCGAGCTATCAGGGAAGCCCCAAGAAGTCTTTATAATTAAAGGTTAATCAATAGAGAAAGGAAGAAAGAAAAGAGGGAAGAAAGAAAACCATTATGTATCTTAGGAAAATCAGAATCTTCTGATATGTAAATAGTGCAGATTTTAAGGTGATTGAATAGTAAACTCAGCTTCCTTTAATTTGAATAACATGATATTTTATCTTGGTTTAGGGAACTGCTTATTGCTTGTTTTCCACATCTATAAATACCTTTGGGAGTCACTAAGAACTAATTTTTTAATCTTGAATATTATTAATTCTTCTAACTGGTAAAATCAATATGTTTATTCACTCATAAGAAAACAATGTGTATTTGACTTTTTAAGGGGAAAGATGATTCCAGCTGAGTTAGAGAAAAATATATTACAAGCGAAAAGAAAGGTAAGTTCTGAAGTTCCATATTTAACTTGCAAATGCATCTGTATTTTCTTTACTGACTTTCATTAGTGGCAAGCAACTGATAAGAATTTCACTTCTAAAGCTGAAGTGAAATAATTAAATGACATTGCAATATTTCCCTGACCATTTTGTTTCTATTAAATATCAAAAGAAAAGTTATCACCAAAAGTAAATAAAGTAGTTTATTTACTACTAAAGGAGTTTAGTCATCTTTATTGTTGTGGTATGATTTTCTGAAAATAAATTCAGAGAGAAATAACAATAAATGAGATTCAGAGGCAATGATATTTGTTCATCTTATGGTTAAGCTGCTTTTTCCGTTACTGTAGGTGCCTCTAAATGTTTGAAGTTATTAGTTATCTAATGTCCTTACTCAGGGGCTTCCCTGGTGGCTCAGCAGTAAAGAATCCTCCTGTCAGTGCAGGAGACGTGGGTTGCACCCCTGAGTTGAGAAGATTGGCTGGAGCAGGAAACGGCACCCCACTCCAGGGTTCCCGTCTGGGAAATCCCATGGAAAGAGGAGTCTAGTGGGCTATCGTCCGTGGGGCTGCAAAAGATTCGAATGTGAGTTAGCAACTGAGCAGCAACAACGGACTTCACGAGACTGTAAGAATGATGCCGCCTTTGCCATCCCAGGGCCAGACTCCTTTCTGTGTGGTGGCCACAGCTGGCAGCACCGTGTTCGGGGCCTTTGACCCGCTCCATGACATCGCAGATATTTGTGAGATACACAGACTCTGGATGCACGTGGATGTAAGTCATGTCCTAGAGTTTGGCTCATAATTTCCCTTTTGTAAGAATGTTACCTGTGAACAGCCCTCATAATTTCTTAATTGACATTACAAGCAAGACCAAAATTTCTCTGTAACTCTAATTTTTATAATGAATAAATATCAAGGAAAAATAGTCTCAGTTGCATAAATTACCTTAAAATGGACAATGCACTCCCATAGAAAGAGCTACATATGTATCAACATTTTTTTTAAGTCTAAATGCCTATCAATATTCAACCAACAGTTTAGAAGATCAATTGGAAGAAACAGTTAAACCTGATTTTAAATCAAAGAGACTTAGCCCCTTACTCTAATCTATATTTCTTAATTAATAGCTGTTATGGAAGTAAAAACTTTTGATGTTATTGGTACAATGACTGTGCAAAGATGTCTTTGGCTTTGATTAGAGTTGGACAAATGTAAAGTTATATAATATGGTAGATACTTTAATTTTTCTGTAGTATTGCCAAATCTGATGCCAAGTTTAAAACAATTCTGTCTCTGGAAATCATACAGAAGGTGTCTCTTTGCATCAATTGTCAATAGAAACCTAAAACTTTACTATGTCATGAATAGATAATGAGAATCCATAGGAGGAAAATTCTAAATGCATGGCCCTTTTAAATGAGATAATTATAGCCCAGTTTATAGTTATCTAGCATAGCAATCAAATCTTCATCAACTTTTGAAATAAATATAACATAGGAAAGAGCAGTCAGTGCTATGTAAAAAGAAATAATTAACGTAAAAACACAAATCCTTTGTGTCTATTGTAGGCAGCTTGGGGAGGTGGATTGCTGTTGTCCAGAAAGCATTCCTATAAACTCAGTGGCATCGAAAGGTGAGAACTGGGCCGCTGCTCGTGCAAGCGGAAGGGTTCTGTCTTGTCTCCTCAGCCTGTGAGCACTGCTGTTTTATCGCCTAGGGCCGACTCCGTGACCTGGAACCCCCACAAACTCATGGGTGTGCCCCTTCAGTGCTCTGCTCTCCTGACCCGGGAAAAAGTAAGTGACCCCTGTTTTCGAGTAGTGATGTAATGGAGACCCTGGTCATGACTAGGTTCTTTGTGCATGTTCAAAACCAAAATCATTATGGCCTCATTGAATTCATGTAGTGCAGGACCATTTGCCCTCTAGAGGAAAGCTGCTCCTTAATTATCAACCACTGGTCTTCCCTAGTGGGTCAAATGGTAAAGAATCTGCCTGCAATGTGGGAGACCCGGGTTCGATCCCTGGGTCAGGAAGATCCCCTGGAGAAGGAAATGGCAACCCACTCCAGTACTCCTTCCTGGAGAATCCCATGGACAGAGTCCATGGAGTCGCAAAGAGGCGGACATGACTGAGCAACTAACACTGGCGGCAGGTAACTAAAGGGTCACAGAATCCAATGACCATAGGGCCGGAGGTAGTAAGTCAACGTGTGAAAGCGATCTGGGATAAGACAATAGACAGTGATGAGAAACAGAATAGATGACAGAAAATGTGGTCGTTTGTGACCTCCCTTCTAAACACACCATGAACGAACGTAAGGCCTCTTTGGAGTCAGATTTGGCCTGCTGACCAATTTGTTACCTCGGAGAGTAAGGCCAAAACAAGACTTGTTTTAAGTAGGGATAACTATCAGTAATGGTGATGTACATTTAGCATAAAAAGCAAAAAATTACGGGTTGTATGAAATTACTTTTTGCTTAGGCTTCCCTGGTGGCTCAGAGGTTAAAGCGTCTGCCTGTAATGTGGGAGACGTGGGTTCGATTCCTGGGTTGGGAAGATCCCCTGGAAAAGGAAATGGCAACCCACTCCAGTATTCTTGCCTGGAGAATCCTAGGGACAGAGGAGCCTGGTGGGCTACAGTCCATGGGGTCGCAAAGAGTCGGACACGACTGAGCAACTTCACTTTTTCACCTGTGTATTTTATCTTTGCCAATAGTAAATGGAATGCTACACAAGGAGATAAGCCCGTGATCTCCTGCAAGAAGAGATACAATTACAAAGTTCAATTTGAATGTTCCCTGTCTCTACTTAGTTCTCAGAGGTGCAGACACACTTTACGCAGCTGTCATTTATAGCTTTGTTTTCTTCCTCTCTTACTCACAAGCAATCCAGTGGTTTGAACGTAAAAATAAAGTGCTTGTCTTCCTATGATAAACCTCCTGAGCTGGTACTCCCCACTTTCTGTTGAGTGAGGTATGAGATCACACACCTCTTCTTCTCTAGCTCTAAGACCATCTTCGTCCTCTCCTACCCTGAGGCATTCTCAGCAGTCCAGGCTGGGACCAGGAGCTCTGCTGCAGCTCCTGCTCAGCTGGCTGCATGGCAACAAGCCCTCCACTTGGCTCTCAGGTCTATAGTCCACTTGCCGATTTCTGGTACTTTTATATTTAGGGCTCAAAAACAAATTTTCTGCAGTCTTTCTTCATTTCTTCACTCATAGTGAGTATGTGGAAGTAGCCCTGCCCTTCACTGCTCAGCTTCCTACAACCCAGACTGTAAACTGAACTAGGCTAGAGTTTTTCCTTGCCACAAATCCACAGTCCCAGCACAGAGTATGACAGATTTTAGGTGCTTAATTTTTACCTCAGAGGCTTCCCAGGTGGCACAACAGTCTAAAGCATCCAGCGGCCAATGCAGGAGAGGCCAGAGATGTGGGTTCAGCCCCTGGCTTAGGAGGATCCCTGGGAAAAGAAATGACAACCCACTGCAGTATTCTTGCCTGGGAAATCTCATCGGCACAGGAGCCTGGTGGGCTACAGTCCATGGGTTTGCAAAGAGTCAGACTCAACTGAGCATACACACAATCTTTATCTAAGAACTATAGTTAAAACTCACATTGTTTACACTGTTTTAAAATATTTTAGTTTCTAGTTCTAATGGGGCTTCCCTGGTGGCTCAGAGGTTAAAGCATCTGCCTGGAATGCAGGAGACCCGGGTTCGATCCCTGGGTTGGGACGATCCCCTGGAGAAGGAAATGGCAACCCACTCCAGTACTCTTGCCTGGAGAATCCCATGGAGGGAGGAGCCTGGTAGGCTACAGTCCATGGGGTTGCAAAGAGTCGGACACGACTGAGCAACTTCACTTTCTTTCTTTCCTGTCTAACAAAATATTAAAGTCGAAGTTTGAAGTAAACTAAAGGGAAGATATTTTTCATGTGTAAATTGGACCCTATAGTGTATAGCGTATTAGTCATTCAGTCATTTCTGATTCTTTGTGACCCCAGGGACTGTAGCCCACCAGGCTCCTCTGTCCCTGGAATTCTCCTGAGCCAGATGGCAAAGAATCGAAGGGTGTGCCTGCAAGGCAGGAGACGCAGGAGACATGGGTCAGTCCCTGGGTTGGGAGGATCCCCTGGAGAAGAGAATGGCTACCCACTCTGGTATTCTGCTACTTGAGTATTTTGTTAGATAGGGACTGGAGACTGAAATATTTTAAAACAGTGTATGTAGTATATATATATATATGTAGTATATTGTGTATACACACACACTGTACACACACACACACACACACAAAGTACTCTCCTTTGCAAGGTATCATTTCTTCTCTATTTCACCCCAGTACTTCAAATCTTATCACCAATTGTGATCCTTTCCTGAGACCCATAAGCTGCTCCTAAATAAGAGTGTGAGTTTTCTTCCCTTGGAAATTGGATTGCCACAGACTCCCGGACGAACTGCCCTCTTGTTAGCTCTCAAACTTAGCACTGTACAGATATATGATCTTGAAAATTCCTTACTGTGGTGAAGTTTCTGTTTCTTCAATCTATAAAAATGATATAATAGTAGCGCTTATGCCCTAAGTCTGCCATGGGGATCAGATGGTATGTTTGTGATGTGTCCAGTATGTAATAGGCACGTGATAAATACATTCTTATTTGCTTCATATTCAAAAGGTTATAGTTGGTATGGATTTAAACTCTACCCAGTCAGTGCACACAGGTTTAGCCTTTGTTATGCTGTGGCAATGCATATCTTTTCAGAAAAGCCTCTTTTCAACTGGCTGATGGAAAACATTTCTTTTCTCTAGTGATTATTATTTAATCATTCAAAAGGAGTATTTCTCCATTCTTCAACACCAAGGAGGAATGTTTTCGACACCTTTTATGTAAGAGGAAATGGCTAGGAAAGGGCAAAATTAAATAAGTGGACTGTTTTATTCTCCACCTCCTGTGGCCATCAGAGCAGTTTGCTTGACTGGCGTCTAAATGGTTGATTCATGAGAAAGCTTAAAGTGAACCAGACACTCAATTCTAATTAACTTCAAGGCAGGCTGGTCACATAATTTCAAAAGAGCAGCAAAACTTCAAGGTTTTTAAGAAAAGTTAAAGAAATATAGACAACTGGCAATCTAATTACACCATCTACTGTTTCAGATAAATCCAAAGAACAACTGAATCCATGAAAATCCTAAGAAAGTAACATATTTTTATATAAACTAAACAAAAATTCTATTTAAATGTGCCTATAAAATAGAAATGCTAAGTGAACTGAAATAAATAAGTGATTGTGGCTTCTTATTGAGATGTGGATGACTTACACAGTAGATATACCATTCCTTTTTCAGGGTCTTCTGGGAGCATGCAACCAGATGCAGGCTGAATACCTTTTCCAGCCTGATAAAGTCTACAATATTAACTTTGACACCGGGGATAAAACTATTCAATGCGGCCGACATGTTGATGTCTTTAAGCTCTGGTTAATGTGGAAGGCAAAGGTAGGAATTCGCCATCTTTTAAGAGGTCCTATGTACTTGGATACCCGATGTAACTAGTTCCATATTTTAGAGCTTACTTTGGATGTCTTTCCCCAGATTATGGTCCTTTCATTTTAAGTTTTTCTCTTTTTAAAATTTTATTTATTTGTGTTTGGCTTCACCGCTGCTCGGGCTTCTCTTTAGCTGTGGTGAAGCGGGGCTGCGCTCTAGCTCCGGGCTTCTCCCTGCGGTGTCCTCTCTGGCTGCAGAGCGCAGGCTCTGGGGCGCATGGGGCTTCCGACCTTGCAGCACGTGGGCCCGGTAGCTGCAGTTCGCAGGCTCCAGAGCGCAGGCACGGCAGTCGTGGCACACGGGCTTATTTGCTCCGCGGCAGGTGGGATCTCCCCAGATCAGGGACTGAATCCCTATCTCCTACATTCGCAGGAGGTTCTTTACCCTTGAGCCCCCAGAGGAGCCCTATGGTCCTTTTATTTTGTTAAACTTCTGTCAACGAAACTGCTCTAACTGCAAATGGCAAGCTTGGTTCTGAGCTCAAAATCCCACTGAGGTGGAGAAGATTTTAGCTTCTTTTACCATCAATATGTATTCTGTCAAATGGTAGGAGTAAAATCTGTTAGGAATATAAATTTGCCTGCAGGTTTATTTTTATTTATTTATTTTTTCTTGGTGTTAGTTTTTATTTTTTTATTTTTTTTAATTTTTATTTTTACTTTATTTTACTTTATAATACTGTATTGGTTTTGCCATACATTGACATGAATCCACCACGGGTGTACATGCGATCCCAAACATGAACCCCCCTCCCACCTCCCTCCCCACAACATCCCTCTGGGTCATCCCCGTGCACCAGCCCCAAGCATGCTGTATCCTGCATCGGACATATGAAAAGAAACTTTTTTTTTGTTCTAATTGGAATTGGAAATAGGTCAAGCCACTTGAAGTCAGTATATATTCCCAGCTGTGAACACTTATCAATTACCTGAATATTCAATCTACCTTAGAGTCAAGGTCGGGGCTTCCTAGGTGGCACAGTGGTAGAAAATCCATCTGCTAAGGCAGGAGATACAAGAGACCTGGGTTTGATGCCTGGATCGGGAAGATCCCCTGAAGAAAGAAATGGCAGCCCACTCCAGTGTTCTTGCCTGGAGAATCCCACGGACAGAAGAGCCTGGCAGGATACAGTCCATGGGTCGCAAAGAGTCGGACATGACTGAGTGATTAATAAACACACACACACACACACACACGCACACACAGGGTCAAGGCCAACAGATACAGTCTCTCCGAAGATCACAACAGCAGGACATGCTCTACACCCTCCTTCTGCTATTTATAATTTTCAGCTCAAATAATGGAAATGCTTTTAGGAAGCTATTTCTATCACCTCCTTCCTAATCCTCTATAGGAAGATAGGCAGTAGGTCCTCTGAAGATGAAAGCTTCGACATGAACCAACAGCTTCTTTAATACAGTGGGAACCTGATCACAACGCATCACCCACCCTCTGCATCTCAAGGGGACTCTTCTGTGTATCACAGGTAGTTATCCTTCTCCAGAAAAATTGCTTAGATTTTTATTTGGTGGATATAGAATTCCTAGTACAAAACACAAATAGAAAAACATGTTCTGTAACATGAATCGCAGAGGCAAATTCATGAAACTTCTTTAGTAATCTATAATACATTGGCAGCATTTTCTCTTACAAATTTATCTTTCATCACCTGCTTTTTCTTAACCTGATAATCACCTTGTTTGAAATAAGCATTTAAAAACCCACTTTGAATAGTGTATATATATTGATAACTCACCTTAAATTCTTTCAATAATAAGGCATTGAAATAATAAATATATCTATTCAATAGTATAGATCTTCAGTAGTCATGGGTTTACCATACGTTGAACATATATTAGGCTACAAAGCTTCACTTATGTAATTTAGCTTACGTGTCCCAACAGTTGAGCTGGTTATATCTGGTAAATAGGTAAAGAAATTAACTTGCTGATAGATGAAGAGAACTTAATCTAAGAAGCACAGCTGACTCTCAAATTCAAAATCTATTTTTCCACAAATCCATATTATCTTTCTTAACATAATTCATAGCACCATGGGAATGCTAAAACTCATCTAGAATAGTGATGAAGAGGCAGGTTTATCACTATTTGCATATGGAAACTATGTTACCAAAAAAAGGTGTATAAACAGATATTATGTTAACAAGGCCATTCCTGAGAGTAGGGAAACAAAATTCCAGTATACAGCAGAATGGAAATTATTTTCATATTTAAGAACATGTTTATATGTTAAAATGCAAGTTCGGGTAAATATCCATGGCAGGCTTGAACAGGAGGAGTTGACTTGCAAGTTTGTTGCCTGACCTATAACTACTAAATATTTAAACATTTGCTGGGTGAGTCTCCATCAGTACTCTTGACAAGATGATGGGAATTAAGAAGAAAGTCTAGAGATATAAGTGAAAATTTTATACTTTTTTCCTCATTTGCTGTAATTACAGAATGAATACCTCATTGATTACAGAAAAGAGGAGCCATTTTTAATGAAATTCATATTTCCTTGAAGTAAAATTAATTCCATAAAATACTGTGGTAGGTTATAAAACTAAGTAATGAGAAAATCATATAGAAATATAAGATTCCACAAACGCTGATTATTGTCCAAAAGCAAATCTAATGAACAAGCTTCTCTTTTTGGATGGATTTTCTACAAAAGTTGGACTAGTTTCGTATTCATAAAATGACTGTGTTTGGCCAGGAGAAAGCTATCGAGCTTAACTGCGCAAGAGCCCATCTGCTTCTTCTAAAGTCACGATTGCATTTGCCCTGAGGCTGGGGTCCCGGGTTTCTCTCGTCAGTGACTGACAGTGCCTGCCAGGGAGGCTAAGGCATACAGCTGCTGAGAGACAGGAGACTGTTCCTAATAGCTGAGCTGATGTGAAGAGGTCTTAAAGGCCTTCCTACATCTTAGATTTCCCTGTAGTCTAGGATGCTTCCACTCCACCTTTGCCCATCTTTTCCCTTCGCTTGGAGTCATATTTGGGCTTGCCTGGTGGCGCAAATGGTAAAGAATTTGCCTGCAATGTGAGATTCCAGGGTTCAATCCCTGGGTTGGGAAGATCCCCCGGAGAAGGGAATGGCAACCCACTGCAGCATTCTTGCCTGGAGACTCCCATGGACAGAGGAGCCTTGCGGGCCACAGTCCCTGGGGTCACAGAGAGTCAGACGTGACTGAGCGACTAACACACACACACAGAGTCATATTTATTCACAGTCTGAAAGCTTTCCCAGTCTGCCTACCTCCTTCCTACTGTCTTTCACACAGGTATGTGTGTGCGCTCAGTTGCGTCTGACTCTTTGCGGCCCCGAGGACAGTAGTCCGCCTGGTCACAAAAGCTTAAGTATTGAGAAGATGCTGAAGTGCCACCTCATGTTGTTGTAAAGGCCCTACATTGCATACCCTAAAGTGACCAGTAATGGGTACCCTCAGCAAAGAATATCTGGGATGCACAGACAGAAGCAGAGATCATTAGAAAGCAAATTCAGTAATGCAGGAGAGGGTGATTGGTCCAGCATAGTGGCAACAAATAGGTTAAGATATATTAGAATGTAATTACCTTTTGAAGTTAAATCCAACGGCATTTTCCAAAAAATTCTACTGGGTGTGGGTGTGAAAAAAGAAGAAAATCAAGGATAAGATGCTGATGGTTTGGACCTTGGCAACTAAAGGATAGAATGGAGATTGGGAACACTGGGAAGTTTGTGGAGAAAGGTCAGGAGTTCGGTTCTGGGCATGTCATTTTGAGATGTTAGTTATATTAACAGGGAATCAAACATATGAATCTGAGGTTCAGAGATGAGGTCTCAGGTGGAAATATAAGTGGGAGAGTCATCAGCCTTTCCATATTGCTTGGAGCCATGAGACAAGTGGCAATCATGGAGGGAAAGAAGGCGAACGGAGACAGAGATGGGTCGGTTTCTCCGTGCCTTTGCAGTCCACTTTATAGCTCTCTAAGAGCGAATTAAAGCAAGAGTGCAAAGCACTGGACTACTTACCTGGGCTCCAGCTAAAGGTCAGCAACTCTCAGTTCTAAGACATCCTATGCCAGCCAGTATGCCAAGGGCTTTATTTGCCATATTTCCCCTGCTCCTCACTGCATTGTATGAAAGTTTTGAAACATATTGCTCTGCATACTAGACAGATAAAAACCAGATGTCAAGGGCTTCCCTGGTGGCTGAGTGGTAAAGGATCCACCTGCCAATGCAGGAGACGTGGGATCCACCCCTGGTCTGGAAAGATCCCGCGTGCTGTGGGGCACAGGAGGCCGAGAGCCACAACTGCTGGGCCTGCGCTCGAGAGCCCGGGGCACGGCCACTGAAGGCCAGGCACCCTAGAGGCCACGCACGCTAGAGCACAGGCACCCGAGGGCACACGCACCCGAGGGCACACGCACCCTAGGGCACACTCACCCTAGGGCACACTCACCCTAGAGCACATGCTCCCTAGAGCACACTCACCCTAGGGCACACTCACCCTAGAGCACATGCTCCCTAGACCCCACTCACCCTAGGGCACACTCACCCTAGAGCACATGCTCCCTAGACCCCACTCACCCTAGGGCACACTCACCCTAGGGCACACTCACCCTAGGGCACACTCACCCTAGAGCACACACACCCTAGGGCACACACACCCTAGAGCCATACTCACCCTAGAGCCACACACATCCTAGGGCACACTCAACCTAGGGCACACACACCCTAGGGCACACTCACCCTAGGGCACACACACCCGAGGGCATACTCACCCTAGAGCACACTCAACCTAGAGCACACTCAACCTAGAGCACACACACCCTAGGGTACACACACCCTAGAGCACACCCACCCTAGAGCCACACACACCCTAGAGCCACACACACCCTAGGGCACATGCACCCCAGAGCACAGGCACCCTAGGGCACACTCACCCTAGGGCACACTCACCCTAGGGCACACTCACCCTAGAGCACATGCTCCCTAGAGCACACTCACCCTAGGGCACACTCACCCTAGAGCACATGCTCCCTAGAGCACACTCACCCTAGGGCACACTCACCCTAGAGCACATGCTCCCTAGACCCCACTCACCCTAGGGCACACTCACCCTAGGGCACACTCACCCTAGGGCACACTCACCCTAGAGCACATGCTCTACAGCAAGAGGAGTCCGTACCCCACAACTAGAAAGTAGCCCTGAGTCACCACAGCTAAAGAAAAAGCCCTCCCAGCAAGGGAGAACAGTACATTCAAAAACAAACAAATAAGTACAATTATTTTAAAAACTCATGTCAAATATTTATCAAACATTTGTAGATCTAGGCAACATAAGCTTAACAAGGCTAAGTAACTTGCCTCAAGTTCCGCAGACAGTAGGGAGTAAAAGCCGATTGAGGAGACAGAAATAAGAATGCAGTGGAATAGAGGATACCCGCTGTTAGTAGATAATAGTCACACTTATTTAAATAAGTTCATTTAAATAAATTTAATACATTTCAAGAGCTTCTTTAGTTTAATTTAAAGGTACTTACTTAAATAAAGCTTTTGATGTTTTTTTTTTAAACTACAGGGAACCTATGGCTTTGAGGTACAGATTGACAGATATATGGAACTTGCAAAATACTTCTATAAAGTTTTAAAGAAAAAAGATAACTTTAAGCTTGTATTTGATGCAGAGGTAAGGACTCTATTAGTGGACTTTTTTTGGTGATACTTTAATGTATCTTTTCTTTATTTGCTGAGTATTTTTTCTTGAATCTATTACCTGTCTAAAACACTTTGAGATAATTCAAAAGTTATATGCAATAATTATCACACACATTTTATTTTATCTAAGTGCTGCAAAACATTTAGATCTTAAAAACTTTTCCATTAAATTCTCTTTTTCTATAGGCTTAGGGCCTAATAGAGTAATTTAATACTTGCCTTGCCTTTCTTTGTGCACGCTTAATTGTGTCTGACTCTTAGTGTTCCCATGGACTGTATTCCACCAGGCTCTAAATTTAAAAAAAAGAATTAAGATAAAACTATTTGGTTATAATTGCTTTTCTGATTTTGATAGCACTTAATCAGAGACATTTAATTTTTCCTAGCATTTTTCATGTAAGTTAGACTATGCAGTTGGATTTCTGGAGAGTAGGTGACATAGGAAAAAGTGGTCTTTAAGTTACCTGATAATCCTTGGTTAATTATTATTAAGATGCTAAATTATAGATATTAATGATAAAATTGAGAGTTTTGCTAGTATTATATCCATCTTCCTCTTCAAGGGCCAGTCAGCCCCTTGGCAGCTTGATGGCATGGGTAATTAAAATACTTCTGGGATAATTCAGAAATTAAGTAGGGCTTTAAGAATACTCATGAAATTACTAGAGAAGTAGATGAAACTTTAAGAATACTTGTAAAGTGTTAATTTTTGATTTAGCCTGAGTTCACCAATGTCTGCTTCTGGTATTTCCCGCCAAGACTTAAACACATGCCAAAAAGTTTTGAAAGAGATCAAGAACTGCAAAAGGTAAGTTTGCGTGTGTGTGAGATGGGGGTTATCATTTGAATTCTGCATTTTAAACAGCGTGTGAATGCCCTCTGCGTGTCCCAATCTCAGTGCCACTTTGTCCTGTAGTTTCCATAATGACCCCAGACTGTTATGTGATCTAATAGCACCCATGTGATATTGCTTTAAGAGCTGCGCAAGACATTAAACAGGTAGAACTTTCCTCTGTAGAACTGACAAAGAAGCCATGTTTTGCTGTGAAACAGTGACCTTGTTGAAAAACTCAAGTTGCATTGTAATAATTCAAAGAGTGAAAGTTAGAATACCAGAAGGTATTCCGACTTTTCCATTCTCTAGTTCATTTTACCTCTCTCCTGGATATGTCTGTTTAGACTGGCATATAAATGTGAACAAAATGTCATACAACCTTCTTTAATGTATTCTAGTACACTTGCATTATTTTATGAGTTTGGTAATTGTGAATCATGGACTAGCAAGAGCGTTAATGTGTTTAGAACATGCTGCTTTTTTTTCTGTAGTAAGCTGCTCCTTAAAAGTTATCCCTGACAGTTTTAAATTGCATGCAATTTACCTCAAGCTAATGATAGTCATGTAGTCATCTAGGAGGTAGAACAGAATTTATTTGTAAACCTTCTTTTTAATGATATTTGCATTTATACACAGATTGCTCCAAAGATTAAAGCACAGATGATAGTGGAAGGTACAGTCATGCTCAGCTACCAGCCCTGTGGGGACAAAGTAAATTTTTTCCGAATGGTCTTTTCTAATCCTGCCACAAGACAAACAGATGTTGACTATCTTATTGATGAAATTCAAAGACTTGGGAAAGATTTATGATACTGCAGTATAAACTTGAATACCAAATGTAAAAACCAACTTGAAAAATCTATTGCTGAAGATAATAAAGGGATATTATAAATGGTATCTTCTCTTTAGAATGTTTGATTCTTTTTTATCCTGTTATGTAAGATGATGACAGGGGAGTGGGCTCACTGCAGACAGATATAGAGATTCAAGTTTATTTATGTATTTGTTGTTTTCACTAATTCAGTAAAATTTATGGAAAGTCACAACTTGTCTTGGGCTTCAAAATCACTGCAGATGGTGACTGAAGCCATGAAAATAAAAGATGCTTGCTCCTTGGATGAAAAGCTATGACAAACCTAGATGGTATATTACAAAGCAGACATCACTTTGCTGACTAACATCCATCTAGTCAAAGCTATGGTTTTTCCAGTAGTCATGTATGGATATGAGAGTTGGACTATAAAGAAAGCTGAACGCCGAAGAACTGATGCTTTTGAATTGTGGTGTCGAAGACTCTTGAGAGTCCCTTAGACTGCAGGGAGATCCAACCAGTCCATCCTAAAGGAAATTAGTTCTGAATATTCATTAGAAGGACTGATGCTGAAACTGAAGCTCCAGTACTTTGGCCACCTGATGCAAAGAGCTGACTCATTAGAAAAGAGTCTGATGCTGGGAAAGATTGAAGGCGGAAGGAGAAGGGGACGACAGAGGATGAGATGGTTGGATGGCATCACCGACTCAGTGAACATGAGTTTGAGCGTGGTCCAGGAGATGGTGAAGGACAGGCAGCCTAGTGTGCTGCAGTCCACGGGGTCACAGACAGTCAGACATGACTGAGCAACTGGATAACCACCACAGCTGTCAGGGACATTTCTTGGTGCATTAAAATACACCAGTAAATTAAAAAGACAGAAATCCCTCTGCTTATAAAAAAAGAAATTCCATTGTAAAATTTGGTAAGTTAATATATATTTACATGATTGATTTCATTGCATAAAGACTTGCCAAGTTCAAATCATTTTCAGTATCATATGGTAGCATTCTGTCTCTGTAAAAAATAAAGTAGCGCATATGATGTTTCTCTATTTCAATAAATCAGAGGAAGAAATGTTCTGAATTCTGGAGCAGAGAGTCAGAGAAGAGGATGACAGGGCTGACAGATTGGCCTTTTGCTCCTTGCATTTTTATTTAGAAGGAATTGTGGCTTCTACCAAGCTTACATGCAGTGATTCAATTAATTGTTTCTGCAATGCCATTTTTAATGTCTCTGAAGATCAACAACAGTGATATTTAATGTCCATCTAAACATATCTGCTCTTTTCCTAATCCCAATCCCCAGCATGATGTGGATACAAATTCAATAAGTGTTTTTACAGAAATATCAGAGTTGATTTTCTCAATCTCATGTGAGGCTTCTTGTCTCTAGGTCCCCATTTTAGTTTTCCTTTCACAAATACAAGAAGAGATGTACATTAAATCTTTCTGACCTTCACTCTCACATGGAATGTCTTTTCATGTAGAAAAAAAAAAAACTTTGCAAGACACTTCCTTCATAAAGTAGTGATAGTGGCTATGCTGATATGTTATTTAAACTCCATATAGGAATAATAGACAGCCCATTAAACCATACCTGTATACTCTCAAACTAATGAAGCATTTATGAGGAGTACCGTTGTGACTTAAATTCTGCAATTCATTGGATATTTAAACAGTCTTACCATCTAGCAACTTCCACTCAGTATTCTGAACTATCCTATTAAGAATAACTTAAAATTTTCTTTTAAAAAGTAGCTTTGGTACATCTAGATGCATCTCTGTGTGCGTGTGTGTGTACTCAAGTCACTCAGTCACTTAGTCATGTCCAACTTTTTGTGACCCGATGGGCTGTAGCCCACCAGGTTTCTCTGTCCATGGAATTTTCCAGGCAAGAATACTAGAGTGAGTTGCCATTACCCACTCCAAGGGATCTTCCCAGCCCAGGGATAGAACCTGCATCTCTTGTAGCTCCTGCATTGACAGGTGGATTCTTTATCACTGGCACCCCCTCGGAAGCCCAGAGGCATACCTTACCAGGTTTTTAATTATGAACAATGGAGTATCATTGTTTATAAACTGTTTCCTCTTTTTTTTAATATTTTTATTTTTAATTAATTAACTAATTTGGCTGTACCAGGTCTTAGTTGTGGCACACGGGATCTTTGCTCTTCATTGCAGCATGGGGGATCTAGTGATCCTCGTAAACTACTGCTTCTCTGGACTATGTGTGTGTGTGTGTGTGTGAGTTGCTCTGGAGTGTCTGACTCTTTGCGACCCCATGGACTGTAGCCTACCAGGCTCCTCCATCCACGGAATATTCCAGGCAGGAGTACTGGAGTGGGTTGCCATTGCCTTTCCCTTCTCTGGACTGCATACATTTCCACACTATTCTCCACTGATGACCCTACTACTGTGCTCAGTATACAATTATTACCAGCTTGATGGTTTTCCGGGTGCTTGTTCATCTGCAGCAGAAGAGAAAGTTCTTGCTTAACTGGCCTGGAGAAATAATCAACCAAGCTATGAATCTTAATTCTGTCTTTACATATATATCCTTATTTACAAGATTTTTTTCTAAAATAATGTTTCTTTCAATAATAGATACTTCTTATATTCAATTAGACAATTATCTCTACAAAGATGAAGATGACCTATAGGACTACCATTTTGTAACCAGGACCAATTATGTGACTGTCAAGAATATAATTGTAAGAAAAGCTATGATAAACCCAGACAGCATATTAAAAAGCAGAGACATCTATTTGCCAACAAATGTCCACAGAGTCAAAGCTATGGCTCTTCCAGTAGTCATGTATGGATGTGAGAGTTGGACCAATAAAGAAGGCTGAGTCCTGAAGAATTTATGCTTTCAAAATGTGGTGCTGGAGAAGACTCTGGAGAGTCTCTTGGACAGCAAGAAGATCAAACTAGTCAATCTTGAAGGAGATCAACCCTGAATATTAGAAGCTCAATACTTTGGCCACCTGATGTGAAGAGCCAACTCATTGGAAAATACCCTGATGCTGGGGAATGTTGAAGGCAAGAGAAAGGGGTGACAGAGGATGAGATGGTTGGGTGGTTACATGACTCAACATGGACATGAGTTTGAGCAAACTCTGGGAGATAATGAAGGACAGGGAAGCCTGGCATGCTGCAGTTCAGGGGGTGGCAAAGAGTCAGATATGACTTAGTGACTGAACAACAGTAAGAATACAATTAACATATGTTTACTGACATGGATAGAGAAGGCAATGGCACCCCACTCCAGTACTCTTGCCTGGAAAATCCCATGGATGGAGGAGCCTGGTGGACTGCAGTCCATGGGGTTGCTAAGAGTCAGACACGACTAAGCAACTTCGCTTTCACTTTTCACTTTCATGCATTGGAGAAGGAAATGGCAACCCACTCCAGTGTTCTTGCCTGGAGAATCTCAGGGATGAGGGGGCCTGGTGGGCTGCCGTCTATGGGATCGCACAGAGTTGGACACAACTGAAGCGACTTAGCAGCAGCAGCAACTGACATGGGTAATACTGAATACATGACATGGCATTGATATGCTTGGCAAACTGGCTCTCTCACTGGACAGTAACCTCTTTTGGGCCAAGGATGACACTATTCTTCACAAGTGATAGGTATGCAGTGATGTCTAGTACATTGCTGTGTCATGCAATTAACTGTACAAAGGCAATGCTTCAAGGTTTAGGTAACTATAGCATAATGAAATTTAGGACTGTTCTTTCTCTATGGTTTAACACGTGTCATTTCTTAGTCCCTGTCCTGTAGAGAAATGGTACAGAAGAAAGTGGTACAGAATAATTTAATGCAAAGAGCAGATGACACATAAACCACACACATATAAAAATTACATAAAGTCAGGAGCAATTATATAAAACAAAAGTTAATTCATTCATTATTATAGATGGCCCTAAGCAAGACTTTAGTATGTTGAATTCCAAGGCTATACATGGGTGTATCATGAGGAGGCAAAACCAGAATTTTTAAAATATAGTGACATTATTTGATCACTCTTCACACATTATATTGACAAGGACTTAGTGGCATTCTTTCTCATTTTTTAGTAAAACACAGTTTTCTACAGTGTTCTATTAGAGAGAGATTACTTGGCTGGAATTCAGCACTTCGGGTGTTTGAACCTTATTTTGCCTCTGGTGGTTTTTAAACTCTGGGTCAGGACTCTGTCTGTTCATTCAACTCAGTTTTCTCTGGGGGAGCTTTTTTTTTTTTGGTACAATGCAAGGAGCCACCCAGACAAATTAAATGAGAACTTCTGGGATTGTGATCAGAATAGTTTTAAAAACATCCCCAGTGATTCTAATAAGCAGTTATAGTTGAGTCTCTGACTTATCAGTCAATAAAGTTAAATAGAGAAATCTGACCTCACTGAGTTCTATTCTCTGTACAGCCATCAATAAACTGGCTAGTTTTTTGAGGGAATGAATGTACACATTTATTGTACACAGTGTTTTGCTCTACCACAACGTCTAATGAAATATCATGAGAAATTCTGGGCTGGATGAAGCACAAATTGGAATCAAGATTCCTGGGAGAAATATCAATAACCTCAATATGCAGATGACACCACCCTTATGGCAGAAAGTGAAGAAGAACTAAAGAGCCTCTGGATGAAAGTGAAAGAGGAGAGTGAGAAAGTTGGCTTAAAACTCAATATTCAGAAAACAAAGATCATGGCATCCGGTCCCATCACTTCATGGCAAGTAGATAGGGAAACAGTGGAAACTGTCAGACTTTATTTTGAGGGGCTCCAAAATCACTGCAGATGGTGACTGAAGCCATGAAATTAAAAGAAACTTACTCCTTGGAAGAAAAGTTGTGACCAACCTAGACAGCATATTAAAAAGCAGAGACATTACTTTGTCAACAAAAGTCTGTCTAGTCAAGGCTACGGTTTTTCCAGTAGTCATGTATAGATGTAAGAGTTGGACTGTGAAGAAAGTTGAGCACCGAAGAATTGATGCTTTTGAACTGTGGTGTTGGAGAAGACTCTTGTGAGTCCCTTGGACTGCAAGGAGATCCAACCAGTTCATCCTAAAGGAGATCAGTCTCGGGTGTTCATTGGAAGGCCTGATGTTTAAGCTGAAACTCCAACACTTTTCCCACCTGATGTGAAGAGCTGACTCATTGGAAAAGACCCTGATGCTGGGAAAGATTGAAGGTGGGAGGAGAAGGAACGACAGAGGATGAGATGGTTGGATGCCATCACCTACTCAATGGACATGAGTTTGAGCAAGCTCCGGGAGTTGGTGATGGACAGGAAGGCCTGGCGTGCTGCAGTCCATGTGGTTGCAAAGAGTCGTACACAACTGAGTGACTGAACTGAACTGAAAGTATCCAGTTGACCCAAAGAGCTCATTATCTGAGCATTTAATGTATTCTTAGAAAGATCTCTGGTATTTGAATAGATGTCTGGCTTCCCTGGTGGCTCAGACTATAAAGAATCTGCGTATTACTCAGGAGACTGGATTTGATCCCTGGGTCAGGAAGATCCCCTGAAGAAGGGAATGGCTACCTGCTCCAGTATTCTTGCCTGGAGAATCCCATGGACAAAGGAGCCTGGTGGGCTACAGGGGGCGGGGAAAAAATAAGGATATGGCAACAACTCCTCTTGTCTCTATAATTTATTCAACAAGTAGAGTTGCCTCAGGATTTTTTTTCCTCTAGATAAAACACGCAACCAAAAAAGAATGAATCCAATTTTTAATTTCAACTAGCCTTTCAAGAGCATTTCAGAAAATATCCTTTTATTTTCAAGGTATAAAGAATAAATCTAAATTGGAAAAGTCTGAAATGTATGTCATCAGTCTGTATCTAAAGGTCAAAACTTTAATATGAGGTTTTGATAAATGCTTATATAAAAACGTTTGCCTCCAAAAGTTCTTGACTTCTATACTGCTGATATAAGTTTAGTATTATAAAAAAGAAATTATTTCACTAAGTGGTGTATTCTCATATTCTAAATAAAGAAAACAAACCTCTGGCAAAATGATCAATAAATGGATAGAAGTACATGTTAACACTTAAGATGAAACAGGGCCTCAAATACAGATTTTAAAAATGATAATAAAATTCAAAGCAAAAACTAATGTTAATAATTTTGAAGAACATATTCCCATAATACTCTCAATAAGTATAAAAATAGAAGAAAGCAAAAACATTAAATCACTTGACACAGTAAATTTGCTACCCTATAGTGGAGACAGATATTGGGTCTTGGTATTTTTGTAGGTGAGTTTTTTTTACAGCCTCAAGAAACAGATAGTATAATTTCATCACAGAATAAGAAAAGAAAGTAACCCCTAATTCCCAAATATACATGTACTCTGTTTTAGTAAGACCAAAATAGAATAGTATAATAAAACTACATTTTGTACCAAACACTCTTGTGACCACTGAGTTGTATATTTTAAATAAAATACCATCAAATCGTATTCAGCAGTGTTTGCTCACCTGAAAGAAGACTCAGTGTCTTAAAACAGAAGGCTTTCTTAAGTAATCTTTACATTCAAAGCAGTTTCAATCAAATTCTCAACAGAGGTTTTGTGTTTATTTTTCAAAACTTCATAGCCTGATCTCAAACTTCTGATAATGGAACAAAGAACCATGAGTACCTAAGTCATTCTGAAGCATAAGTATCAGCATAAGGAAGAAGAACTTGCCTTACCGGATATCAAAACTTTCTGTAAAGCTCAAGTAGTTCAGACGCAGGCAATGACAGAGGAGCAGATCAGTATCTTACTGGACGGCTGGAGCTGAAAGTGAGAATTCATTTACATGTAACGGAAAAGTGAAATATGGGTGAGCAGGATACGTGCCAATTTCACGATTAATAACTTTCTTCTTGACACAGGAAACAGTCGAAATAGCATTTCAACAAAACATGGAAACTGCTATTTCTTTTTTTCCCAGTTTTATTGAAAAATAATTGGCATATATCCTTCTTTAAGGTTTACAGCATGATGGCTTGATTTACGTACATTGTGAAATGATTACTAACATCCATCATCTCATGTAGATACAATACAAAGAAAGGAGAAAAGGAAAGGAAAAATTTCTACTTTTGAAGAGAGCTCTTAGAATTGACTCTCAATTTTCCTGTATATCATGGGGCATTGTTAACTATTGTAGGAAGGTGGTAAAAATGTCTAAACTTCCAGTGGGAAGCACTAGGGATATAATATCTGACAGGATAACTACAATTAACACTGCTGCCCAGGGTACAGTGAAGAAACCAATTACATTTCTTTTTTTTAATTTTACTTTACAATACTGTATTGGTTTTGCCATACATCAACATGAATCCACCACGGGTGTACACGTGTTCCCAATCCTGAACCCCCCTCCCACCTCCCTCCCCGTACCATCTCTCTGGGTCATCCCAGTGCACCAGCCCCAAGCATCCTGTATCCTGCATTGAACCTAGACTAGTGATTCATTTCTTATATGATATTATACATGTTTCAATGCCATTCTCCCAAATCATCCCACTCTCTCCCTCTCTCACAGAGTCCAAAAGACTGTTCTCTATATCTGTGTCTTTTTTGCTGTCTCGCATACAGGGTTATCATTACCATCTTTCTAAATTCCATATATATGTGTTAGTATACTATATTGGTGTTTTTATTTCTGGCTTACTTCACTCTGTATAATAGGCTGCAGTTTCATCCACCTCATCAGAACTGATTCAAATGTATTCTTTTTAATGGCTGAGTAATACTCCATTGTGTATATGTACCACAGCTTTCTGATCCATTCATCTGCTGATGACATATAGGTTGCTTCCATGTCCTGGCTATTATAAACAGTGCTGCAATGAACATTGGGGTATACGTGACTCTTTCAGTTCTGGTTTCCTTGGTGTGTATGCCCAACAGTGGGATTGCTGGGTCATAAGGCAGTTCTATTTCCAGTTTTTTAAGGAATCTCCACACTGTTCTCCATAGTGGCTGTACTAGTTTGCATTCCCACCAACAGTGTAAGAGGGTTCCCTTTTCTCCACACCCTCTCCAGCATTTATTGCTTGTAGACTTTTGGATCGCTGCCATTCTGACTGGTGTGAAATGGTACCTCATTGTGGTTTTGATTTGCGTTTCTCTGATAATGAGTGATGTTGAGCATCTTTTCATGTGTTTGTTAGCCATCTGTATGTCTTCTTTGGAGAAATGTCTGTTTAGTTCTTTGGCCCATTTTTTGATTGGGCTGTTTATTTTTCTGTAATTGAGCTTCAGGAGTTGCTTGTATATTTTTGAGATTAGTTGTTTGTCAGTTGCTTCATTTGCTATTATTTTCTCCCATTCTGAAGGCTGTCTTTTCACCTTGCTTATAGTTTCCTTTGTTGTGCAGAAGCTTTTAATTTTAATTAGATCCCATTTGTTTATTTTTGCTTTTATTTCCAATATTCTGGGAGGTGGGTCATAGAGGATCCTGCTGTGATTTATGTCAGAGAGTGTTTTGCCTATGTTCTCCTCTAGCAGTTTTATAGTTTCTGATCTTACGTTTAGATCTTTAATCCATTTTGAGTTTATTTTTGTGTATGGTGTTAGAAAGTGTTCTAGTTTCATTCTTTTACAAGTGATTGACCAGTTT
Source organism: Capricornis sumatraensis (assembly GCF_032405125.1). Taxonomy (NCBI): domain Eukaryota; kingdom Metazoa; phylum Chordata; class Mammalia; order Artiodactyla; family Bovidae; genus Capricornis; species Capricornis sumatraensis. The sequence goes on from NC_091089.1 coordinate 61,871,168, forward strand.
TCCCAGCACTGCTTGTTAAAGAGATTGTCTTTAATCCATTGTATATTCTTGCCTCCTTTGTCAAAGATAAGGTGTCCATAGGTGTGTGGATTTATCTCTGGGCTTTCTATTTTGTTCCATTGATCTATATTTCTGTCTTTGTGCCAGTACCATACTGTCTTGATGATTGTGGATTTATAGTAGAGCTTGAAGTCAGGCAGGTTGATTCCTTCATTCTTCTTTCTCAAGATTGCTTTGGCTATTTGAGGATTTTTGTATTTCCATACAAATTGTGAAATTATTTGTTCTAGCTCTGTGAAAAATACAGCTGGTAGCTTGATAGGGATTGTGTTGAATCTGTAGATTGCTTTGGGTAGTGTACTCATTTTCACTATATTGATTCTTCCAATCCATGAACATGGTATATTTCTCCATCTATTGATTTCTTTCACCAGTGTTTTATAGTTTTCTATATATAGGTCTTTAGTTTCTTTCAGTTCAGTTCAGTTCAGTCGCTCAGTCGTGTCCGACTCTTTGGAACCCCATGAATTGCAGCACACCAGGCCTCCCTGTCCATTACCAACTCCCAGAGTTCACTCAGACTCATGTGCATCGAGTCAGTGATGCCGTCCAGCCATCTCATCCTCTGTCTTCCCCTTCTCCTCCTGCCCCCAATCCCTCCCAGCATTAGAGTCTTTTCCAATGAGTCAACTCTTTGCATGAGGTGGCTAAAGTACTAGAGTTTCAGCTTCAGCATCATTCCTTCCAAAGAAATCCCAGGGCTGATTTCCTTCAGAATTGACTGGTTCAATCTCCTTGCAGTCCAAGGGACTCTCAAGAGTCTTCTCCAACACCACAGTTCAAAAGCATTGATTCTTTGGTGCTCAGCTTTCTTCACAGTCCAACTCTCACATCCATACACAACCACTGGAAAAACCATAGCCTTAACTAGACGGACCTTTGTTGGCAAAGTAATGTCTCTGCTTTTCAATATGCTATCTAGGTTGGTCATAACCTTTCTTCCAAGGAGTAAGTGTCTTTTAATTTCATGGCTGCAGTCACCATCTGCAGTGATTTTGAAGCCCCCAAAATTAAAGTCTGACACTGTTTCCCCATCTATTTCCCATAAAGTGATGGGACCAGATGCCATGATCTTCGTTTTCTGAACGTTGAGCTTTAAGCCAACTTTTTCACTCTCCACTTTCGCTTTCATCAAGAGGATTCTTGCTTCCTTCATAAGGGTGGTGTCATCTGCATATCTGAGGTTATTGATATTTCTCCCAGCAATCTTGATTCCAGCTTGTGCTTCTTCCAGCCCAGTGTTTCTCATGATGTACTCTGCATATAAGTTAAATAAGCAGGGTGACAATATACAGCCTTGACATACTCCTTTTCCTATTTGGAACCAGTCTGTTGTTCCATGTCCATTTCTAACTGTTGCTTCCTGACCTGCATATAGGTTTCTCAAGAGGCAGGTCAGGTGGTCTGGTATTCCCATCTGTTTCAGAATTTTCCACAGTTTATTGTGATCCACACAGTCAAAGGCTTTGGCATAGTCAATAAAGCAGAAATATTGTTTCCTGAATTTCTTTTTCTACTTTCTCATTATTAGTGTATAGCAATGCAAGGGATTTCTGTGTTGTGTTGATTTTATATCCTGCAACTTTATTATATTCATTTTTTAGCTCTAGCAACTTTCTGGTGGAGTCTTTAGGGTTTTCTATGTAGAGGATCATGTCATCTACAAACAGTGAGAGTTTTACTTCTTTTCCAATTTGGATTCCTTTTATTTCTTTTTCTGCTCTGATTGCTGTGGCCAAAACTTCCAGAACTATGTTAAATAGTAGTGGTGAAAGTGGGCACCCTGTCTTGTTCCTGACTTTAGGGGAAATGCTTTCAATTTTTCACCATTGAGGATAATATTTGCTGTGGGTTTGTCATATATAGCTTTTATTATATTGAGGTATGTTCCTTCTATTCCTGCTTTCTGGAGAGTTTTTATCATAAATGGATGTTGAATTTTGTCAAAGGCTTTCTCTGCATCTGTTGAGATAATCATATGACTTTTATTTTTCAATTTGTTAATGTGGTGAATTACATTGATTGATTTGTGGATATTGAAGAATCCTTGCATCCATTGGATAAAGCCCACTTGGTCATGGTGTATGATCTTTTTAGTGTGTTGTTGGATTCTGATTGCTAGAATTTTGTTAAGGATTTTTGCATCTATGTTGATCAGTGATATTGGCCTGTAGTTTTCTTTTTTTGTGGCATCTTTTTCAGGTTTTGGTATTAGGGTGATGGTGGCCTCATAGAATGAGTTTGGAAGTTACCTTCCTCTGCAATTTTCTGGAAGAGCTTGAGTAGGATAGGTGTTAGCTCTTCTCTAAATTTTTGGTAGAATTCAGCTGTGAAGCCGTCTGGACCTGGGCTTTTGTTTGCTGGAAGATTTCTGATTACAGTTTCAATTTCTGTGCTTATGATGGGTCTGTCCAATTACATTTCTTGACTATCAAGCAAATGTAAAAAACAATATTAAGCTTTGTTTATCTGAATGATGGATGAATGGAAATTTGTTAAATCATCTTCTATATGATTAAAATATTTCATATTTAAACAAATTAGAAACTCATTTTTGGAGTAGTTGGAAAATATGAACTGAAAATCAGAAAACTTGAATTTTCATCCCTTTTCAGCCTTTAATTATCTCTATAAGTAAGCTGTCAAGGAACAGTGTTCTCCTTAATAAAATAAAACCACTAGAAGAGGTCTGTGCCTTCAACCACCGAATGGTAATGGCCCTGGCTGCTCTAACCCATGTATTTCCCAGGAATTTCAATGAGCTTTGAATTGTAGCAGAATTTATCAGCCAGCCTGTGTTTGTCAAGCAGGTGACTACAGTTCTTAACTCCTGCTCCTTAATTCTCTGAGGAGCAATTATGATAATATCATCAATGTAATGCACTAACTGGCTCTTAATGTATATCATTTCCAAGTCCTTCCTCATCTAATTATGACAAATGGCCAAGTATTCAAATATCCCAGTGGGAAAATAGTCAATGTCTACAGAGTTCCATCCAAAAGAGTGGAAAGTGGGCCTGGCTTCAAGTTTGCATTGAAAAGAAGACCTTAGCCAGATCTGTGAGGACACAGCTCACTTTGAGTCATTCGTTCTTTTTCCCTTTGCATGGAGCGGGAGCCACCAAAGATGCCGCCTATGTGATTCTCCATACTCTTAACCTCCAGAGTATCTGCTTTGCTTGCTGACCCGACAAGCCTGTTAAGTGGGGATTTAACGGGACTTCCCTGGTGGTCCAGTGGCTCGAGACCCCAGTGCAAGGGCATCAGTTTGATGCCCCTGGTTGTGGAACCAGATCCCACATGCAGAACCTAAGGCCTGGCACAACCAAAGAAATAAAGAAATAGAAGTATTTAAAAAAAGGGGGGGAGGGTAAAAAAGATACAAAACGATACTTCTGCTGCAGTTGTTGTTTTAATAAGAGTAGTGATCTCTTGCTGCCTCCCAGGCGGGTCTCAGTGTGGTCATTTAGTCCGGTTAGTTGTAACTAGGCACAGGGCAGAACTAGACCATAGGAAAACGAGAGGATAACACGGTTGTTCACTCATTGTGTCTGCCCCACTCATGCGTTCAGAAAAAGGCAACGGGACTTCAGAGTAACCTTTCCAGCTACATTTTCTTTGCACTGTGTGACACAGTTCACACCTTTCTATCCTCTCCAGCACTGACTCGCCATACTGGACCGCCCCTCTCCATCACCAGGCCTCTCAGAACGTCATCGCTGCCCCTCGTAGCCGCAAAGCCAAAGCATTTTGCCCGTGACGCTCCCTGCCTGCTTCACTCAGAGGGTGGCCTGGGATCCCCACCAGGGGTAGGATGGTTGGCCAAGCAGATCGTGGGCTCTGAGCTTTTTTTTATCAGATTGTATCACTTAAAACTGAGACAGTGAACTCAGCTCTGGTTCAAATATTTTTCATTCCGGACTGAAATCCTCACAGGTGAATTGAAATTCCTCAAGGTCTTGGAGGTATAAGGAGAATAGATCCTGTCACCCTTTTTTTTGGGGTGGGGTTGTTTTAATTAATTGCTACTGGGGTATAGTCGCTTTCCAATGCTGTGTTAGTGGCTACTGTACAGAAAAGTGAGTCTGCCATGTGTATACACACCCCTCTTTGGGGATTTTCTTCCCTTTAGGTCACCACAGAGCACTGAGCAGATCTCCCTGTCATCTTCATTGATTGACAGAGCACTCAGTTTTGTGTGGACAGGCACTAAGGTTTGAGTTTTGTGTGGACAGGCACTTAGGTTGCTGGAGTTACCCTGTCAGGCCTGAGAGTGGACACCTGGCTGTCTTTTTCCCAGGACTTTAAAAAGCATATTTAAAAAGGCAAAGGAGTATAGTTTCATGAAAGTGCCAGCAGATGTCAGCAAAAGGCAAGGCAATCACACTTGACTTCTATATTGGGACATCAAATATTTAAATATCAAATTCAGAGCTTAACAAAACATATCACGTTTTTATTTTTATTTACCTTTTATTTATATTTTAAAAATTGGGAGTAGGGGCAGGGAGTTGTGCTTCACAGCACACAGGATCTTGGTTCTCTGACCAGGGATGGAACCTGAGTCCCTTGTAGGGGTGGTGGTGGTTTAGTCACTAGGTTGTGTCCAAATCTTGTGAGCCCATGTTCTGCAGCCCTCTGGGCTCCTCTGACCATGGAATTCTTCAGGCCAGAATACAGGAGTGGGTTGCCATTTCCTTCTCCACGGGATCTTCCAGGAATCGAACCTGGGTCTCCTGCATTGTAGGCAAATTCTTTACTGACTGAGCTACGAGGGAATCCCTTGTAGTGGGTGGAGTCTTAATCACGGCCACCAAGGAAGTCCCGAAAGTTTTCAAATGCACTGTCTCTACCTTTAATTCCCTTTTTGGGGACAGTGGACAAGGGGGATAGCAAAAAGAGAAATTTGATCTTCCAGGGTAGAAGTTCTACTGTTTGATGCCAGGAAACATGCTACAAGTCACTCAGTGATTCTGGCCTATCAGAAAGCTCTGAGAATTCAAACTGAGAAGGTATTCACAAAGAAATCTCACACCTGGAAGGGGCCAGCACCCATTATACCTTATACCCGATGAAGCTGCCTGAAGTTTCCCTCAGAGTGACCAAACTTTAGACAGACTTCTTCCTGATGCTCAGTCAGACCCTGACCTTCCTTCTCTGAAAACATTCGTTTTAGGAAATTTATAACTGTAAATTCATTGACTAACCCTTTGAGATATAAATCTTTTTAAAACTTCTTGCCATTTTTACAGTCTAAGAATGTCTTTTGCAAGGACCTGGGAACCATGCCTTTGAAATATCATGGCGTAAGCTTACTAAACATTTCTTTAAAGCACATTTTAATATTTAAAACTATAAAAAAAGTCATAGCAACTTTTCAAAACGGTGTGTTGGATGGTCATGATGAATAAGGGATGGCTAAGTTATCCTTTAGGAAATTTTTTATTTAAAATTTTTGAAAAATAATTATTAAAATAATATTTTATTATAAAATGCTGATGTACAAAGAGCTCTCAACACAAAACCACACTTCCATAGACAGTGTATTCCTGTATTAGATATAAAATCTAAGACTTTAACTTTTAATTTGTCTCTATAAGTGACTAAGCAATGTATAAAATTATACCAGATAATAGCAAAAAATACTTCCTTAATAATGTAGCTAAGAAAGTTCAGCTTGTATAAGAGCTTGATTGGGAACACAATAATTCCTTAAATCAGTTATAAGTTATCTAATAACCTATTTGAACAAATAAAACCAAAATCTTCTCTTTTTACCAATGCTTAGTCCTACTCTAAGGGCCATGAAATTGACAAGATAGATGTGCTTGAAAATTGCAGCAACCAGGTTCAGTTCAGTTCAGTTCAGTCGCTCAGTCGTGTCCAATTCTTTGCGACCCCATGAATCGCAGCACGCCAGGCCTCCCTGTCCATCACCATCTCCCGGAGTTCACTCAGATTCACGTCCATCGAGTTGGTAATGCCATCCAGCCATCTTATCCTCTGTCGTCCCCTTCTCCTCCTGCCCCCAATCCCTCCCAGCATCAGAGTCTTTTCCAATGAGTCAACTCTTCGCATGAGGTGGCCAAAGTACTGGAGTTTCAGCTTTAGCATCATTCCTTCCAAAGAACACCCAGGGCTGATCTCCTTTAGAATGGACTGGTTGCAGATAATTACAACTGTAAAAGCACATTTAATTCTATGTGGATGAAAATAACATTCCATCAGTGTAAAACCAGGCATTTTGTATAAAAAGCAAAACAATGTGTGAATAAAAATATCAAGAATAACTTGATATGGGCTATTACTAATTTCTAAAAGTTCAAAATGATCAGTTACCAGAAACTTTATTTGCTTAAACTTTCAACCACTATAAAACATTTCAAAAGTGTCTTGATTGGGGTAAGACATCGTTTCAAAGACAAAGCACTTTTTTATTTGCTGATATTGTACTAGACGATTGAAGAGTTAAGGGCAGTGGTAGGTGCATGCCTGCGTGCTAAGCCGCTTCAGTCTTGTCTGACTCTTTACGACCCTATGGACTGTAGCCTGCCAGGCTGCTGGGTCCATGGAATTCTCCAGGCAAGAATACTGGAGTAGGTTGCCATGCCCTCCTCCAGGGGATCTCCCCCTGCCATGGATACAATCAGCATCTCCTGTGACTCCTACACTGAGGTTGGATTATTTACCACTGAGCCACCAGAGAGGCTCCTTAAAAAAATGAAGAGTCCAACTTGCTCATGAATCATGGTAAATGCAAGTTTAATTGGCTTTCCAAAGTTATTTTACCCATTGTATTGAAATATGAATTTGTACGTATTAAATATAAAGGTAAGCTTGTTCTTTATATTAAAAAAAGAAGATAAAGAATGAAAGAATGATAAGCAGGTTTGGATGCATAGATGTTTCTACTATTAGTTTGCTGCTACTGCTGCTGCTAAGTTGCTTCAGTTGTGTCCAACTCTGTGCAACCCCATAGACTGAAGCCCACCAGGCTCCCTGTCCCTGGGATTCTCCAGGCAAGAACACTGGAGTGGGTTGCCATGCCCTCCTCCAGGGGATTTTTCCCACCCATGGATTTAATCCTGTGACTCCTACATTGAAGGCGGATTATTTACCACTGAGCTACCAGGGAGGCTCCTTAAAGAAATGAGGAGTCCAACTCACTCATCAGTTCAGTTCAGTTCAGTCGCTCAGTCTTGTCCGACTCTTTGCGACCTCATGAATCGCAGCACGCCAGGCCTCCCTGTCCATCACCAACCCCTGGAGTTCACACAGACTCACGTCCATCGAGTCAGTGATGCCATCCAGCCATCTCATCCTCTGTCGTCCCCTTCTCCTCCTGCCCCCAATCCCTCCCAGCATCAGGGTCTTTTCCAATGAGTCAACTCTTCGCATGAGGTGGCCAAAGTACTGGAGTTTCAGCTTTAGCATCATTCCTTCCAAAGAAATCCCAGGGTTGATCTCCTTCAGAATGGACTGGTTGGATCTCCTTGCAGTCCAAGGGACTCTCAAGAGTCTTCTCCAACACCACAGTTCAAAAGCATCAATTCTTCGGCGCTCAGCCTTCTTCACAGTCCAACTCTCACATCCATACATGACTCACTCATAAATCATGGTAAATGCAAGTTTAATTGGCTTTCCAAAGTTATTTTACCCATTTTATTGAAACATGAAATTGTACATATTAAATATAAAAGTAAGCTTGTTCTTTATATTAAAAAGAAGATAAAGAATGATAAGCAGGTTTGGATGCATAGATGTTTCTACTGTTAGCTTGCTGCTGCTGCTGCTGCTAAGTCACTTCAGTCGTGTCTAACTCTGTGCGACCCCATAGACGGCAGCCCACCAGGCTCCTCCGTCCCTGGGATTCTCCAGGCAAGAATCCTGGAGTGGGTTGCCATTTCCTTCTCCAATGCATGACAGTGAAAAGTGAAAGTGAAGTCGCTCAGTCGTGTCCGACTCTTAGTGACCCTATGGACTGCAGCCTACCAGTCTCCTCCGTCCATGGGATTTTCCAAGCAAGTGTACTGGAGTGGGATGCCACTGCCTTCTCTGCTAGTTTTTCCTATAAAAATATGAAAGCAATCTGTTAGGCTTGGAGGACCATATGGTCTCTGTCACAATACTCCACCCTCCTACTCTAATGTGAAAGCATCAGAGACAACATGCAAACAAATGGGCATAGCTGTGTTCCAATAAAACTTTATTGACAAAAATAGGTAGTAAGCTGAATTTGGAGACGGCAATGGCATCTCACTCCAGTACTCTTGCCTGGAAAATCAGTCCATGGGGTCCCGAAGAGTCGGACACGACTGAGCGACTTGACTTCACTTTCACTTTTCACTTTCATGCATTGGAGAAGGAAATGGCAACCCACTCCAGTGTTCTTGCCTGGAAAATCCCAGGGACAGGGGAGCCTGGTGGGCTGCCGTCTGTGGGGTCGCACAGAGTCGGACACGACTGAAGCGACGCGGTAGCAGCAAGCTGAATTTAGCCCAGAGGCCAGAGTTTGCCAACCTCTTTTCTAGAATAAAATCAGAATGTTCCATTTGAGTAGCAATTTATCCGAGTCATCTCAATATGGTATGGATATTTCCTCACCTAAACTCGAATGCCCGTTAATACAGCGACTGATTTTAAATGTAAAACAAAGAAGAAATTTAATACATTCCTTAATGTGCATAAGCAGTGAGTTCTCTATTCTTTTCTATTGGTTTTTCCACTGCCCTTAATGCTGTTTTATACTATATTTTCCTTATTCAAATGACACTGCTCAATATTGTAATCTCTTCTGTTCTCCTGTAATATTAAATTATAGTAGAAGACATAAATTTGGTTTTGGTTGTTTATCCATTGAAAAGTATAGTTCAGTTTATGTTGCTTTTCCTTCCAAGGAAATCAAAGGAAAAATCATATCAATTATTTACAGGAGAGAATTTATTTAGGGTACCTAAGGGGACTCTAATAATGATATTTAATTTATAATTTTTACAGATTTAAAGAATTATCTAAAGATGTGAGAAGATGCATGATTATACTAAACGAGCATAAATATTTTTAAAGCCATGTAGGCAACGTTATAGATCATATAATTTATATCTGTCCAGAAATGGACTCTGAGAACTGTATTTGAATTTATATGGGAAGCGAAGGCAACACCTACAGGGGTGTGGGAGAGGCAGCCAATAAAAGATCTCTCAGCTAGCCAGCCACCACCATGAGCAAACAGACCTTAATTTAACCCCACTGAGACACAATCGAAATCAACAATCACAGACTGAGGGCTGTCCCGAGAATGTTAATTCTCCAGGACCTCTGACTTGCTATACGCACACTAGTCAGGCTCCAGTGGCGGGATGAACCCCTCAGGCAAAGGTGTGCTGAGTGCTCAGTATAACTCTCCTGCAACCCCTTGGACTGGAGCCCCCCAGGCTCCTCTTGCTTGGAATTTTCCATGCAAGAATAATTGAGTAGGTTGGCGTTTCCTCCTATAGGGAATAGGCGCTGGCAACAAGGAGTGAAGCCCAGGGCACTGCAAAGTGGAACGAGACGGGGTTTAGGTGGGGCACTGGCAGTATCTACTATGGTGCATCTGACTCGGTGACCAACACCAGCTTTGTTGCTTAGAATAGTTTCAATGTTATCTTTCCTACTCTTTCGGACTTAGTCGAGAGCAAGTTTGTCTAATGAAATCTTTTTTATTTTCTTATTTTTTTAAGTTCCTATAAGTTTCATTATTAAAAAAACTGATCACAGAGCATCAAAGAGATGTATTTTCCATTTGACTTGAATCTCCACTCGCAGCTCATTTCCAAAGCTTCATTTTCTTGGCTTAGTTGAAAAAGGACTTTCTTGTTGGGGAGGACTGCCCAGGTCAATGCATTTACGGTGGCAACGGGCTGAGGAGTCCTTCAGAGCAGTTCTGCAGACAGCGCGTCTTGTGGCGACCTGAGAGCTGGCAGAAGTGGACTTCGCCAGCACAGTCTCCAAACTGGACTCTGAACCTGCATCTACAGACTCTGCCCCCTTGAGCTCATCAGAGTCACCTGCTAGGACACAATTTACTTTGGGTGTTGTTGGTATCCGTGCATCCAGTTTTTCTTCAACACACTTAAACTACAAGTGCACCAGAGGAAGAAATAAATTAAAAGCTAACCAACTTGAACCATTAACTTGTTACTATACTTTTTTCTTTATAGTAGATTTGAAGAATTTTTAAATAAAAATTAATAGGGGAAAAAAAATGAGTCTTGATCTGATTCTTGAATACCTCTGACATCAAAGATCAGGTGACGTCTGAGCCAACAGAGGATAAAAAATAGCAAGAGAGATACAGCGGAAAGCAGAAGAATATGATGTCACTGAAGCTAAGGGAGGAAAGTGTTTCTAGGACAATGGAGCTGTCAAAGTGTTCCGAGCTCCTAAAAGATCATATAAGATGAGGGCTAAAGAAGAGTCATTAGATTAAGTAACACGGTGGTCACTGCTCATAACATACAGTTCGAAACTGAGTTTGTTGTTTGAAAGAAAGGAGTGAAGTATTCACTGTGAATTCATTTAAAACAAAAATGGAAAGAGTCCCATGATGGAATACGGGAAAGAGATAAGATTACTCAAGATCAGGAAAACTGGTATCCCTAGAGAGGAGCACAGAATTGAAAATGCCCCCAAAAATAAAAATTCTGCAAAACTGGACAGTTGTTCTCATCCTTGGTTAAAACTGTGCTATGAGTTCAGAAGAAGTGCAAAAGGGTGCGGAAGGCCATTGTGAAGATCTTAAATCGCCGGTCTTGGATCTCAGCTCACTAGGCTGCGATGTGTGCACACGAGGAGTCTGAAGGATATAGATGAATGTACTGGATGAATAGAAGGAATTGGGATTCTGTTTCTTGAATAAGAGATTTGGAAGTGGAACAGTTTTCAATAATAGCAAAACAAACAAAAAAAAAGAAGTACAGAGTAGGTATGAAACTATACGAATGAAAGAATTTCAGAATTAGAGTGCCTCCATTAGTTAGGACTACGGCAGTTACTCTCAGGGGCTACCTAAGAAGAGTCCACTAGCAAGTGAATTATTGACAAAGGCATTGCATTTTGTAGGAATTTAAGAAAAAAAATTGAATAAATATAATCAGAAATTTTGAAGGAAAAAAGATATGGGAAAACATGAAGTACAAAGACTGCTCTTTGGTTGAAAACATCATTTGCTCAATCTTTGTCTATCGAAATTTGAAACAGATTATTATAATTCCAATAAAATCTTTCCTTAGGTTGATTTGTAAATTTAACCAAAATATTTTGTTTCAAGGAAGGAGATAATTTACAGTAAATTTCTTATCAGTGAAGGGCAGGTAGGGTAAAAGCATGCACTATATTGAAAATACAGTGTATATTTCTGCATGTAAAAAAATACAAAAAGAAAGCACTTTAAACATAAAACAAAGGGTGTGAATGAAATCAATCTTTGGGATTTTTTTAGAAAACAATTTTATGTTAATTAAATCACTTAGATTTTAACTTTCAAGTGTAAATAATGAACAAAATTGGAGTGTCAAGTCTAGGTGAAATTCAGCCATATGCATTTATGTATTTATGGGGTTTCATCTTAAAATCTATGTATTTATGGGGTTTCATCTTAAAATTCTTTTAACCTTAACAATTAGATTGTCTCTGACTACAGACAATCTAATTAGCAATAGCCACAATGTTCTTAAATGTAATCTCTCCATCTTACTGATTAAATCTGTTCTTTAATCTACAGAAGCACAAAATATATTTATTTTTGAAGCTCTAGAGCATTTGGTTAATCCAGCATTGGAAAACCAATTAATGTCATCTGTCATATCACCAGGCTTAAGACGAAAAATCTTATGATCATATCAAAAGATGCAGAAAAAGTTTTTGACAAAAACCAACACTTATTCATGATAGAAACACTCCACAAACTACAAACATAGTTCGTACTTGATAAATAACTCAACTTGATAAAGAACTTTTACTCTATAGCTAAAAAGAATGAGAAGAAACACCACAGACAGTGAAAAATATATTTGGAAAAGACGTATCTGTGGACTATTAGCCAAAACATACAAAGACCCACACCCTGAGGGGGTGGAGACGAAGACTCCACGGTGCAGCTTCCGCCTATCCAGTGGTCTCAAAAGCCCTGCTCAGGCCAAAGGCAACAGCAGTTTCTCATTTTCCCTTTATCTTCCTTTTCCACAAGGTGGCGCCTTTTCCCCTAGAAACTTCGGCTTATTGTAGTTTATGTTCGAATGGAAGTCATATGCGATTGCGTGGTGTCTTTCTTTGCAGAAGTTCTACGTATGTACGATAGATTCTAAGGGTTTCAAAAGAAACAGACGATCATGGGTTTCTGTGTGCCATTTAACCAAAATTCCAATAAATGAAATGATATTCAAAGGGTTGATAAGCCAGAAGAATTACCTGCTGTAGAATGCCTAATTTGTTTCAAGCCATAGGATATTTCTCATTAAAAAATGAGAATATTAATATACTCCTTGTAATCTTCTCTTGTGAAAATTAACTGATATTATGAATGCAAATTAAATGAGACTCAGAAATTAATGCAGTTTTCTTAAGTTTATCCTGCATAACTGACCAATAGGGGTTTGGCACTACTCTGTAGAACTTGTTAGATATATTTGGGGCAAGTTTGAAACTAAGATCATGGCATCTGGTCCCATCACTTCATGGCAAATAGATGGGGAAGCAATGGAAACAGTGACAGACTATTTTTTGGGGGGCTCCAAAATCACTGCAGATGGTGACTGCAGCCATCAAATTAAAAGATGCTTGTTCCTTGGAAGAAAAATTATGACCAACCTAGACAGCATATTAAAAAGCAGAGACGTTACTTTGCCAACAAAGGTCGTCTAGTCAAGGCTATGGTTTTTCCAGTCGTCATGTATGGATGTGAGTATTGGACTATAAAGAAAGCTGAGTGCCAAAAAATTGATGCTTTGAACTATGGTGTTGCAGAAGACTCTTGAGAGTCCCTTGGACTATAATGAGATCCAATCAGTCCATCCTAAAGGAAATCAGTGCTGAATATTCATTGGAAGGACTGATGCTGAGGCTGAAACTCCAATACTTTGGCTACCTGATGGGAAGAACTGACTCATTAGAAAAGATCCTTATGCTGGGAAAGATTGAAGGCAGGAGGAGACGGAATGACAGAGGATGAGATAACTTGGATGGCATCACCAACTCAATGGACATGAGTTTGTGTAAACTCCGGGAGTTGGTGATGGACAGGAGGCCTGGCGTGCTGCAGTCCATGGGGTCACAAAGAGCCGGACATGGCTGAGCAACTGAGCTGTACTGAACTGAATGCCACTACTTAGAAACTGATCTTTTTATAGTTAGAATTGAATATGCTACTTTATTTCCTAGTGTTTAATACCATCCCTTTACTACTTTCCATCACATACACATACAGGCACCAAGAAACCGTCCTTGCATTTACTTAACCTGTCCGCCAGATGGCATGATTAGCCCAGAGGCTGTGAAATAGTCTAGAAAAAAAGTGCTTGCAAAACTTTGACATTCTTTGTTTGCAAGAAGTTAGACAACCTCGACGCTGCTCCCGGCTGCAGGTTAGGTGGGTGTCATGGCGAGCTGCGACATCCCGGGGCGCGTTTGGCCAGTGCTGCAGGCGAGGGAGGCGTGCTGCACCAAGTCCTGGGAACGCAAGCGTCGCCTCTTTCCGGGCAAGATTACCTCTTTTCGTGCACGACTTGCATCAGCCAGAACCGAATAGAGGCAGTGGTTGTGGGATGATTCTGGCTTTGTGAAATATTTGCATGCATATATAAAGGCTTGAAGTGGTGATATGATAGTGACTGATAAGAGCCTGAAAGCCACGGGGGCCCGCTTCAGTTCAGTTCAGTTCAGTCGCTCAGTCGTGTCTGGCTCTTTGTGACCCCATGAATCGCAGCACGCCAGGCCTCCCTGTCCATCACCATCTCCCGGAGTTCACTCAGACTCACGTCCATGCAGTCAGCGATGCCATCCAGCCATCTCATCCTCTGTCGTCCCCTTCTCCTCCTGCCCCCAATCCCTCGCAGCATCAGAGTCTTTTCCAATGAGTCAACTCTTCGCATGAGGTGGCCAAAGTACTGGAGTTTCAGCTTTAGCATCAGTCCTTCCAGTGAACACCCAGGACTGATCTCCTTTATGATGGACTGGTTGGATCTCCTTGCAGTCCAAGGGACTCTCAAGAGGCTTCCCCAACACCACAGTTCAAAAGCATCAATTCTTCAGCGCTCAGCTTTCTTCACAGCCCAACTCTCACATCCATACATGACCACAGGAAAAACCATAACCTTGACTAGACGGACCTTAGTCGGCAAAGTAATGTCTCTGCTTTTGAATATGCTGTCTAGGTTGGTCATAACTTTTCTTGCAAGGAGTAAGCGTCTTTTAATTTCATGGCTGCAATCACCATCTGCAGTGTTATTCCCGCTGGATCTTACATTTTTACAACAGATTACTCCCACCCGCCCCCCTATCTTTATCCAGAAGGGTTAGAACCAGTGGCATGCCTCCAGCAAGCTGTAAATTCCTTGGTCCTTTGATTTGACTTCACAGCCTAATGTCAACAGGATTCGGTTCTGGGGAGCTTGAGAAGGGCTGCTGGCTTTTAGATTTTCCATTGCTGTTTCAGTTTGCCTAGTGTATATTAAAGAAAAAGATAAACATTTGCAGCTACATTAAAAGATATACAGCAAGCGATCGTTTTACCTTAAAACAAGTAGACAGTCAAGTTAGAAGGCCTTTTGAATAGCTTATGCTGGTTAGGTTGAAACTATTTGGGCAATGGTGAATACAGAAATTATTTCTTGCATTCTTTCTATATGCTAGGCACTGTACCTAGCGATTTATATATACTATGTACATTAAATCCTCACAACAAATGTTAGGGAGATGCTATTATGAACAATTGAAAATAAGTGTTGCAGTTAGGAGTACTGGATTAATAGAAACACACTCGGTAGCTCAGAGGTTTAAAGCCTCTGCCTGGAATGCAGGAGACCTGGGTTCGATCCCTGGGTCAGGAAGATCCCCTGGAAAAGGAAATGGCAACCCACTCCAGTATTCTTGCCTGGAGAATCCCATGGAGGGAGGAGCCTGGTAGTCTACAGTCCATAGGGTCGCAAAGAGTTGGACACGACTGAGCGACTTCACTTTCACTAGGCAAACATATGGGCTTCCCTGGTAGCTCAGACAGTAAAGAACGTACGACCAGGGTTCGATCCGTGAGTCAGGAAGATCCCCTGGAGAAGGGAATGACAACCCACTCCAGTATTCTGGCCTGGAGAACCCTATGAATAGAGGATCCTGGCAGGCTACAGTCCATGGGGTCACAAAGAGTCAGACACTAATACTTTCACTTTGACTTCATGGGAAAAAAGGGGGCAGGGAAGGCAAGAAGGCTGGCTTGAGATTGGCTAATCTGAGTAACTTCAGCAGGTTCTGGGCGGCAGGAGCTGTCCCTGCTTGTCTGGGACCTGGCCTTGGGGCAATGAAGGAAGTCCTTTGGGATACGGACTTAAGCTACTGTTCAGGAAGGAGAACTGATTTCAAAAGAGTCAAGACCAACACACACACACACAACTACATTTTGTAAGTGTCCTAAAATATTGTGGTAAGTCTCTTCATAATTCACACAAGTGAAAAAGTTTTTTCTGTTCCGTTGAAAATTGGTACTCTGTCCATTTATCCCTTAAGTGCGCTTCCTGAAGGAGTTCTAGCAGCCTCTAGCCTCCTCTGCCCGAGCAGTGTAGAGGAGTCAGCCTGGGAGTCTCCTTCCTGGAAAGGAAGGCGGGGTGGTCTTTGCTTTCATTTTATTTACTTCTGGTGGCCTGAACTGAACTGGTGGCTCAGATGGTAAAGAATCTGCCTCCAATGCAGGAGACCTGCGTTTGATCCCTGGGTCTGGAAGATCCCCTAGAGAAAGGAATGGCAACCCACTCCAGTTTTCTTGCCTGGAGAATTCCATGGACGGAGGAGCCTGGCGGGCC
This sequence comes from Capricornis sumatraensis, assembly GCF_032405125.1. Lineage (NCBI taxonomy): Eukaryota > Metazoa > Chordata > Mammalia > Artiodactyla > Bovidae > Capricornis > Capricornis sumatraensis. The sequence continues at coordinate 61,887,277 of NC_091089.1, forward strand.
ACAGTCCAAGGGATCGTAGAGTCAGACACGACTGAGCGACTAATAGAGACACACACACATCTTCCACACTCACTTTTACACTTTGTGTCTGTTTTTCCTTGTGTATAAAATTAAAAAGCTGAACTAGATAACAAAGATTTCTTCCTTATTTACATCAGGATATTTGATGCATAGAACTTGAGAGCCTGAAAAAAAAAATGGCAGGGAAACTATGTAAGTTCTGGTTAGTGAAAATCAATTAAATAATCGAGTATTACACAACAGAAAGCAAAAGTTGTGGATCTTGGATTAAGAAAGCAGGGAGGGGCAAAATGCAAATGGAAAGAATAAATTCAGGCAAAAGGCGGTACGTATATTGACATTTGAAAACTGAAAGCCTGGAAGCTTTCAGTCCAAGTCTATATGAATACCCCAGCCCTTTGTCATCACTCCCCACATCAGAGAAGGCCCTTTCCCCATGCAAAAATAAGTGATCGCCTGGCAAGAGGACCCTCTCTGAAGGTGAGCCACTCTGTCGGGTTCCTCTGTCCATGGGAGAATACTGACTGGAATGGATTACCGTGCCCTCCTCCAGGGGATCTTCCCACCCAGGGACGGAACCTACGTCTCTTACGTCTCCTGCATTGGCGGGTGGGTTCCTTACCACTAGCACCAGCTGGGAAGCCACTCTGGCTGTTACTCTCAAAGGAAAGAGGTGATGAAGGGATGCATCTCAGGACATGGGATGCATCCCAGATTCTGACCGGACAAGCCCTTTCTCCAGCTGCTATCCGCTGGATAATGGATTTGCCTGAGGCAGAGCGATCAGGCAGAGTGACCAGCCAGTTCAATATGAGCTGTGAAGAAGGAACAGACACAATATTTTAGAGATAGTACTGTAGTGGGCATAGGCAGTATTTAAAGTGTAGATAGCTACCTTCTATCTGATACTTTCACATGTTCACTTTTTAATTACATCTCACAATTTGCAGTTGAATATAGAAATTTAAAATTCTTTTAAAATAGTTCATTGAGATTGCAGATTTTGCTTTTGGTTAGGATTCTTATTTTACCTTTTTTATGTTGTTACCTTGTGATTTGAAATCACGTAGAATGCATTTTCCAGGTAGGACCAAGCCTACAATGACAATGCTTTCTTAATAAGTAGGGTAGACTTCTTAGACCCAGACACACCAACCTATTCCAGCTGTAGCCACCCACACGGAAAGGGAAACTGTACAAATATGAAAGTATAGCTAAGCTTTTTTTGCAGGCAAGGATGTTTGTCTCTTTTGTTCATTTCTTATGTTTGTTGCTCAGAATTGAGCATGGTACTACTAGGTCTTCAATTCACTTGTTTTGTTGAATGCATTAGAACCAATTTAATTTGTTCATAAATTGCTGTTTTGAAGGAAGGGGGAAAAAAATCAAGGTTGAGTTGCATAAATTTCTCAAGAGGAAAATGTATGCAGCTTCAAATTGCATGCAAACAACTAGTGTTTAGAGGGTGAAAACTATAGTCTTTCAAAGCTGCATTATAAAGGAAGAAAGATTCTCAGTTGACTCTAATAAAAAATGAAGATAACTGAACTGGTGCAGAATTTGGTAAGGATAGTTTTGCTGAAAGTGTTGAACATAATTTCCTTTAGAAAAGGCACTTGGCTGTTTGGTTGATCTATGAGACTATTTTTTTTTTTAAATAGTTAAAAAAAAAAATCCATCAAGAGTATTGATCAGTCGGGAATAGCTAAAAAAGACCAGGATGGATTGTTTGGATTTTCATTTTATGTCATAAATTTCTAGGGTTTTAAAAATCACATATGACAATATTTTGTACTTCATTTAGCATCTCTTAATTTTTTTCCATTTCTTCTAGACCTGGGTTTTTCTGTACTAGTGGATGGCTCCCCTAATATTGTGACAGCTTTTCTCTGAGGCCAAGGCCAAATTATATATGCATCTTTAAAAAAGACAATAGTTCTGTAGTTGCAGAGTAATTACTTTCCTAACTTCCATGGTAAATTTTCTCTTAAAACACTATCTACAGTGTGAAATTGAGTAGACATCTGATGGAGCTCAACCCATTTATTTCTATCCTCAAAAATCATTAAGTTTAAGTCACACTGAAAGCTGTACTGACATTAAAGAATGTATTCTATTGCTTTAAATTGCTTTTCTACCTACACATTATCCAGGGACAAAGGCACCTCACAATGTACCACAATTTGAGCTTGTGTGTTTTAAATACGCACACACACATATTATTGTTTTATAATTAATAGGTAATAGTAACACACGAGAAAGAGAGCAGCCTGACATAGTTTTGGCTTCTTGGGTGACAATAAGCAGTTTTTGTGTGCAGGGATGTAATTTGGTGCTAATGTTCCAACAAAAGCGCTTGTTCATTATAATTTATTTTGCCTTTTATAAATTTGTGTCAGTTATGCAGAAAATGTTAGCACTCTGGTTGACTTTTAATTAGCATATTCCAAGAAGAGAATTTAACCCTAGTAGGGATATAAGGATATTGACTTTCTGCCTTCTAAGACACAGGGTGAAGTATAACATGGGTGTTTTTTGTAGGAATATATATTCCTAGCAATAGCATTGGAATCTGTCACTCTTATTGATTCTTGTTTTAAAATAACCAATGCCCATTAAGTTAGGCAGAAAAGTGGTTGGGATAGGTTGAGTGCTTGCTTGCTATGACTTACAGTCAACACTTGACCTATTGAACAGACATTCATATCTTGTACTTTATGCATACTCATCAAAGTACACAGCATGCAAAAAGATACAGTGGATGCATATATTAGAAGCAGCTTGTAGACCGCCTGTCCTTGTTGGTTGTTTTCTGGTGGATTTCCAGGGGCGCTAGAGAGAAAGTGTGCACAGTGGTAAGGGTTTCTTGCAGAGTATGTGTGGCAGAAGCTATGGTATCTGAAATGGTATTATGGAAATGTCTGGAGTTTATAAGAAAATTCCCGATACCCTAAGCGCATTGGATAGAAAAGAATTTCTAGGCTTCCATAGACAACCATAGGGTAATGACGTAAAGGTAGGATATGACTAAATTTGAAAATTCAGCAAACGTGGAACTGAAAACTTGCAGTGTGATATAGTATACTTCCTATTTCTCAACAAATATTAGATGTTATCAACTATTCTAAAGTTATCCCATGTTCACATGAATTCAGGTCTAGAAGGAAGAGATACGCTACCTTAAGAACTTTCGGAAACTGCTCACTTTGAGTTATCCCTGTTCTAGGTAGGTCTATGTGTTCATTTAACCCTGACCTTACTACAGACTTTTAGATTTAGCCTTTTGTCTTGTATCTCACTATTTCATTGCATCTGTGGCCTTGGCACTAACTAATGTTCTTGGCTTGACCCTGTTTTCTGTGGCGAACCCTGGGGATTTTACATAGCTTCTCCTTGTTATGGCCTGTCTGATGCCCACATGAACTTGGTTTTACAACTTCCCCGTCGTTTTGCACAGGGAAAGGAAGAAAATACACTTTCTATCTTTAAGTAAAGCGTCTAAAGGTGATTCCAGAGAAATGAGCAAATTTCAAATACCTGAATTTTGGGGAAAGTTTCAAGGCATTGAAACATATTCTATGTTTCACAAACATATTGTATGTTTTAAGGCATTCCCAGGGGACACAGTGATAAAGAATTTGCCTGCCAATGCAGGAGACGAAAGAGGTGTGGATTCAATTCCTGAGTCAGGAAGATCCCCTGGGGGAAGGAATGGCACCCCACTCCAGAATTCTTGCTTGGCAAATACCATGGATGGAGGAGCCTGGCAGACTACAGTCTATGAGGTCACAAAGAGTCAGCTATGCTTGAGAGACTGAACACACACACATAGACACACACACACATAGACACACACACACATAGACACACACACACAGACACACACACATAGACACACACACACATAGACACACACATAGACACACACAATAGACACATACACACATAGACACACATGCCTTCTTTTCTAGAGCTCCTGTGATTTTTCTTGTTTCTTGAGAGAAGTGTACTTGGGGAGAAAAATTAGTTGATCTTTAATATGTCACCTTGTCTCCAAAGATCCATATCACTAATTAGTATAAAGATGATTTTTGACTTAAATTCTGTTATACTAATGTATGAAATCTCTCACTATGTTAGTAGTTCAATCTAATTTCATTGTGAAGTGGGATTTTCAGTCCAATGGTAGACAGTTTGGGACCTGTCAAGCACTTGGGTAACTGGTTAATAAATATTTGAGTCTGGTTTGAATCTTAAAGCATTGTATTCTAAAATATTTAAGAATATTGAATTTAGTTGTTCTTGGATGAATTTCACTCCGTATGTCTCAAAAGTATTAATCTTTCCAGTTGTACCCTTTTAAAAAAAGATTCTTCCTTTAAAAAAAATCACAAAAATATGGGGGTATTGATCAAAAGCCAGCCTTTGGAGTTAAACAACCTTGTTTTAATACCCAATGTAACTACTTAGTGACTTAGAACTTTGGCAAGTCAGTCAATTTTTCCAAGGATATTTCCTCAGTATCATCAGGGGATGCAAATCAAAACCACAATGAGATGTCACCTCACATCTGTTAGGACAGCTATTATTTAAAAAGCAGATGATAATGTGTTGAAGAGGATGTGGAGAGAAGGGAGCCCTAATACACTAATGATGGTATTGAATTGGCACATCCATTATGAAAAGTGGTATGGAGGTTCCTCACAGCATTAAAATATAACTACCGTATAATCCTTCAAGCCCACTTTTGGGTTTTTATGCAAAGAGCTGAAGTCAGTGTCTCAAAGAGATACCTGCACTCCTATGTTCATTGCGTCAGTATTAATAGCCAAGATATGAAAACAACTCAAGTATCCTCAAGCAGTTCAGTTCAGTCGCTCAGTCGTGTCTGACTCTTTGCGACCCCATGAATCGCAGCACGCCAGGCCTCCCTGTCCATCACCCACTCCCGGAGTTCACTCAGACTCACGTCCATCGAGTCCGTGATGCCATCCAGCCATCTCATCCTGGGTCGTCCCCTTCTCAGAGTGATGGATAAAGGTAATGTGGCATATATGCACACAATAGAATATTATTCAGCCTAAAAAGAGGATATCCTTCCAGCTATACACGGATGAGCCTGGAGAATATTATGCTGAGTAAAATAAGCCGGATGCAAGGACACATACTGTATGATCTCAGCCTTATAGAAACAGGGACAGAATGGTGTCCCTGTTATAATAAAATAAGCTGGATGCTAGGACACATACTGTATATCTCAGCCTTATAGAAACAGGGACAGAACGGTGATTCCCAGGGGCTGAGGGCAGGGGAAGTATGGCGATAACGGTCTAGATACATTGTTACCGTTGATAGCTGATAATAATGTACTTAAAATTCGCTAAGAGGGTAGACCCTATGTTGAGTATTCTTACTACAAAAATAATTGAAAAGTTGTAAGTCAAGCTTACAAACCCTCAAGTAAAATGTATTTGTTGATTGAATATTTATTGATTCAAGACATCTTTTGCAATCTACATGACATTTAAAATGTTTTAATACTTCTTAATAAAAATAAAATAAAAAATAGCTAGATGCCAGAAAGAGGAAATTTCTACTGTGCATAGTAACTTTTTTGAATATTTCATGAACCCCGATGTCACTGAAAACCAACAGCTATTACAAGACACTATGAAATATTAGACAAAACATTACCCACTTGCTGGCCCTGTGTCCCTTGGAGCTGCTTGGTTATAAGTTTTGAAGGCCTTATTAACATGTCCTTGTAAGCGCCAGAGTGAGAGATTAAGTAAAATGTGTTGGAGGAGGGCATGGCAGCCCACTCCAGTGTTCTTGCCTGGAGAATCCCATGGACAGAGGAGCCTGGGGGGCTGCATTCTGTAGGGTCACACAGAGTTGGACACGACTAAAGCGACTTAGCATGCACGCATGCATAGAAGAGCAAAAAGTCATTTTTAATCCAACGATTGGCCCTAAGAAACTGTATTTAAACCTACTTTGAAACAGTGAAGCTTTCTAACCTCTTTAGGAAAAAATACTCCATGGTTTGCTTAGACACGTACTAAGGTAATTTTGTCTGTTACACATAAGCAAATCTTAGGTTTCATAAACACACACTTGCACATACACGCACATGCATATTACATTTCCACTGTGTGATCAGGTTATAGAAATTGATAATTAGGTGGACAGAGAAAATATCCAAGTCTCAGCTTTTTTCCAAGGATGGATGTGTCGTTGTTATTGGGCTACTGACCTCTGCATTCTCTCGGTTGGCCATCTTGCCAGACACAGGGAGGCCCCAATTCCATCAGGCTGATTCTCTGCGGAACTCAGTATGTGACCATCATCCCGTTGTAGACTCATCTTCTTCCATCTGGGTCTCGATGAAATCTGATAATTGTGTTATTTTTTTGAGGGAGAGGAAGCCATTTCACAGTGCCCTGGGGAGGGAAGCCGTGCATTAACACTTCAGAAGCCTGCTCACTTGGCAGCATTTTTCTCCTGGCCTCTGAGGCGTGTGTGCTGGAGTACCCGTGTGCTTAGTATGGGTTTGCCAATTGCAGTTCATTCCTGGACACCATGTTTCATAGAAGGTGTCAAGTCAGATGTCTTTCTGAGCTTCAGCAGCTCTAGTTTTTCCAAAGCTCTTCACATGATGAGAACTTATTTCAAAGTCACACTTTAAAAGGAAAACAAACTCAAATGCATGGTAAATAGCATTTATTTTCCTGCAGGAGAATAATCACTCAAAAATGGTAATTATCTAAAACTCTGAAACAATTCAGCAATCATTGAACAGGTTTCAATCTTTTGATATTAAATAGAGGGATAGGATCTAAACGGCATTAGGAAGAATGAAAAATTTCATAGTTGGCATAACAGTTTTTGTTGTATCAATATTTCAATGTCTACAAAGATTACAAAAATCAAAATAACAAATTATGACCAATTAAGCTTGAAAATTGTGAAAAAGAATTATTCCAGATTTGCAATAATGAGAATTAAGATGAAGGTTATTTTGCATATTTTTTACACAGCATTCCTTGCTCCCTGGGCTTTATACATCATCAAAATCAGAATAAAAAGTCAAGAAAATTTCCGGTCATGGACAGGCTCATGCTGATTTTATTTTAAGCAAGTAAAAAAAATCTGTGCAGTTTCTTAAATTCCAAAAGTTGTTCTCAGGCACATCTGCTCTACAGTGTTTACAACAAAGAGTCTAGTTTATCAAATATGCAAATGTTTATTTTAATTTAATGTGGTGTTTCCAATTTAGTTAAGAGTTTCCTGCCAGAGTGAACTGTTTCACAAATCAGTTCTGATGCTTGCTCATTTCCTATCTTAACATGTCCTTATCTCAGTGTGTCCTTTAAAGCCTGAAGTGAGGTCATCCTGGAGCAAATGGATGTGGCATGTACTGTTTGGGTCACAGCAGTCCTACTATTTAAAAAAGCGATGTTTATTTCTTTGTTTTTGGCTCCACTGGGTCTTCATTGTGGTGCGTGGGCCTTTCATTGCAGCGACTTCTCTTGCTGTGGCAGGTGGATTCCTAACCGCCAGACCACCAGGCAAGTCCTGTCTTACCATTTTCCATATCACAAAAAGCGCTCTGAGATTCTGATGATGTCTATGTGAGTCTATGGATCAATCCCCTTGATAACATACAACAAATGACAGTATTATATGCAATTTCAGCGAATCGGTGTCTTTCTGACTGAATTCATGGGCTGCATTCAGGAACCTCAGTTTATTTGTTTCCCATATATAGTGATGAACATGAATTCGAGCCAACTCTGCGAGACAGTAGAGGACAGAGGCACCTGGAGTGCTACGGTCCATGGGGTCACCAAGAGTCTGACATGACTAAGCAACTGAGCAACAACAAGTGTGTAGTGAATGGGGCTTTAGAACATGCAAACAGGAAGCAAGTGAGCGGTGAGCTTTGCAGTGTGATGATAGCCTCAACCGCCTGCACCTCAGTCTCCTTTCTGGGAAAATGGCTGTTGTGTCTACAGGTGAGTTACTAACATCTATAACATGCAGCTTCTTCAGTTAAGCAAGGACAATAATTCTAATCTCATAGTACTGCTGTGAGGATTAAAGAAAATAATATGTGTGAAGTCCAGAAGGCAGTACCTGACCCAGACTGATTCTCTACAAATGTTATGTCACCTCTCTATATAGTTATATAGCATATAACTGACTCATGTTTAATTTAACTTTTCAAATATATAGGTAAAACATACATATATACACATGTTACCTCTTTAGTATTGAGGATGGAAAAATTAAAAAACGATAAAAACCCATTAAACTAGAATTTTACTTCTCCAATTGTGACTTTTAATCTGATGACTAACTATCCAAGTATATGCTAAGATTGGGAAATAAAGAGACAGAGGATAACAATTTACAGTTATAGTTCAATATAAATAGCGCACATTTGAATCTTGCAAACACATTGACTGTCGCTAACAATAATGCTCCTGTCAACTCCAGAATGTGCTTGTCATTGAGACTTTGAAGACTTGTGCATGTGCTGATATGGATACAAAAATCCTTCCTCTATTTGGCTTCTTCTTCAACTGGAATGGGCTTCCCTGGTGGCTCAGAGGTAAAAGCATCTGCCTGCAATGTGGGAGACCTGGGTTCGATCCCTGGGTTGGGACGATCCCCTGGAGAAGGAAATGGCAACCCACTCCAGTATTCTTGCCTGGTGAATCCCATGGATGGAGGAGCCTGGTGGGCTACAGTCCACGGGGTCGCAAAGAGTCGGACACGACTGAGCGACTTCACTTCACTTCACTTCACTTCGACTGGAATAGATCAGCTTTTGTGAAGGCAAATGGTTTCTCGGGAAGAGTTCAGGTAAACTTCATTGTGGAGGCCACTGCCCAGACTCAACCATTGGAGGACAGTCTTTTTAAATCAGCAATATATTTCTTGAGCAAAACTCTGAGGAACACTGAAGGGAGACATTGTATTCTGTTAACTAATAAAATTCAGGCTCTAAGCATGCTCTGACAGCCAGTGTGAGACCTGAGCACAAATTTCCAGCTTATGTATATTTTCCACTTATTCTTGACTCTAAAATTCAGTTCACAGATTTACACCCTTAATGTGCTTAAGAGAAAACAGTTCAGAAATTTTAGTCTAGGTGATGTATTTCTGTGTTCCATGAAAAATCTGAATTTCCTTGTCGTTGAAAATCAGAAGTATAAAATAAAATTTTGTTTTAGTATCTGGTTATATACTTCTTTCCTTGGAAAGGACTGTGAGTTCTATATTTCTTTGGATAACTCCAAAACCTAAGTGTTAACTCCTCCCTTGGGACTCTCTTTGAAACCATTTGACATAAAACAGATTTGTGCAATGAATCTCAGTAGACTCACAAGATATTTTCCTAGCTCAACAAAAAAATATTTTCTGCTACAGGAACGGTGCTTTTCAGAGGACAAATAAGGGTCTCGACTCATTCACTAAAGATATGTTCGTAATTAGTGGCTATTTACAGAAGCAGACCTTCATTGGCATTTGGGAAGGCATGTCTAAGCAGACAGTTCCAATTGACTTCAAAATGCAAACTGGACCCAAGGGTGAATTGCTGAATTATAAACCTCATCTCCTTCACCAAGATGACTTTTATGTAAACATCGTGGACATCTTTCGAGGAGGCCTGACCTGCAGAGAGCCTGCCTAATTCCAATGCTCTGCAAAACTATATAATGCAAAACCCCTTGCTTATTCTAAAAATAGCAAGTATAATTAGTCTTGAAAATCAATGTTTCCACTCATTAGGATGACAAAATAACTTGTTAAATAGGTGCTTAATTTACATATCCAAGAGTCTACAAAAGCTTGTCTACCATTTATTTGATTATATTCTTTTAAGAGAGAAAAAAACGTGCAGACCATTGGCCAGCTGCCGCTCTCTAAAGTATAGGAGGTAATTACTGCCATAGTGTTGTCTGTTGTAATGGCAAATGCAAACTGCTTTCAGAGATTATCTCCTCTGGAGCTCCTCCATTCATGATTATTATGATATTGATGCTTAAGGGTGAAATTTAACAAAATGTAAATAAATTGAAAATGCACTTCGCATGTAATATCTTGTGATTAATTCAACAAAAATTTTGGAAATTAAAATAAATACATATATACACACATGTATATATGTAGAAATCATTTAGTTTTTTGAATAGTAAAGGACAAAAATAGTGTGCAACAATGTTATCTTTAACATAATTAATGCCAATGATATATCCTCAACTATTTTTTAAGTGATATGAAGCAACAGCAATTAAGAGAATTTCACTTATACTAGAATTGAACCATTATTAAAATATTTTGATGGCCAAAAAGAGAAATCTATCAAACTTTTGAGAAAATATGAAAAATTTAAAAGACGGGGTGAACTTTTGTGTCTGTTATTGTATTTCTACATTCAACTTTGGATGTGAGTTACTTTTTTTTTTTTTTCATTTTAAAACATAGCTCTTATGGCGTTCATTGATTCCCTTAAGAACCAAAGTAACATTCAGCTGTTTAGTTTTCAGTCTTCATGTCTAGTTCACTCAGATCTTTTGTGCACAGTAATTCTTACTCAATCATCTGATTACCAAAACCAAAAATGTTTCATGCCTTTAAAAATTTTCTAGGAACAAATATACTTGTCTAGGTGGAATATTTGAAATCACTAGTATCAGTACATTCTTTCCTGGTTGATAGATCTACCTGGGAAGAAGTTCATTACAAGAAATTAGCTTTAGTAAGTAGTATGACCTTAGAATCGAGGATTATATTTAGTTTTTTGACATAAGGATAAAACAGCATCATAATATACTACTATTTATAATGGAAAATATAAATTTAATTACATTTAAAATCAATAAATACTTGTTGAATAGATGCATTGAACTGGCCTCCTGTGTTCCAGAAACAATTCTAAGGGTTGAAACCCAGTGATGAATAAGCCCTGAATGGGCACTTCCCTTACAAAGCCTACATTTTAACAAGGAAAGAGAAGATCAAAAATTTATTTTAAGGGGAGAGCAGTACTTGAAAATATGTAGTAGAAGGGGCTGGGCTTTTTCAGAGGTCCTTTAAATTTTCTCTGAGGATATTAACTATAAGCCAAAACCTGAAAGATTAGCAGGAGTTTAAGAAAAATACATACTTTTCTTGGTTTAGCTGATTTTTTTTTTGTTTTATTTTAAATATTGCATTATTTATGTTTAGTTTAAATTACTATTTAGCCTACTTAATAATACTAATAGCTTAATAACACTTTTGGATTATTTGAAATCATTAATTAAACATGATAAAATGTATTTAATATCTGAAGTTTGGAGAATGCATCATTTTTTTCTAAATAGAATGTGTGTAACACAATATTCTCATATGTTATGATTACCTGAAGAAAAAGGAAAGGGAACCAAATCATTTAGGAAGTAATTATTCTACAATAAGCCTTTCCTAGGAATTATAGCATCAGAATAAAATAGCACAATGACAAATGTTATTATTTTTATAAATATACATGAATAATGTTCATTTATGTACAAGTTATGTGGATTATAAATTATGTATTACAGATGTGTAATATAATAAACACAAATACTATTTTTATTTGATAGGAACTTTTCATAGATCATATAGATGAGAATCAGAATAAATAATCTCAAGGAAATGAGGACCAGTTTTCCATTTCCAATCAAGTAGTCAATAACATCATATGTCTGGAATTGTCACCATATTTCATGGCTCTATATTAATTTTACAAGTTAAAAATAAGTCATAAATCCATTTTTCTATATATCCTACTTATGACTATCCTTATGTTACAATTAGCTTAATTCATTTTATCAACAATTAGATTGTGTCTACTTTGTGGTAGGCCTTGATATAGAAAGAGTCTAAAACCCTAATACACTCCACGCATAGCTCAAAAGAGACAAATAGTGACCTACATACAGTTCAGGAAAGAGCAAAAGCTCTGGTATTTGCAGTCTCATTTGATCCTGGAAGAAGAATATGGTAAACAAGAGAGATATTTTTAATCACATTAATTTTAAAAGGGAAGCATAACTGAATTCCCTGTTACCATGCATTTTGTGAATTATAGAAGTAGATTATGCAGCCACAGATTAGAGGGACTCACCAAGTTAAATAAAAACCACTAGCATTAGGTCCAAAAATCAGAATAAAATACAGAATTTGTGGTTAAAATTTTTATCTACATAACAATCCCTCATGCAACTTCTACCAATTCCCCACTTAAAACACACACACACACACACAAAAATCCCCCCAAAACAATTAAGAAGTGAAAAGAGGAGAACACTGAGTGACAGCTAGCTATCGCAGACATCTGGGGCTGGAGGAGGAATCCATTGATGATAAGGTGTGTGGATCCCAATTAACACCCATAATCAGAAGTGGTCATTCATTCACTATTGAAATTTACTGGGAGTAAGACATTTTGTTCTTTCTTGAAAGAGAGGTAGTGATATGACTTAGTTTTTTCCCCCTATTGTTATGGATCTGTTTCTTTTTTTTTTTATTTAAATAATACCAACATCTATGCTAAGCAGAAAACTGGGCAGCTAGTCCTTGCTTCTGAAATGGTCAATGTGAATAGTTATTCTCAACTTTTCAGAGATTGCCACAACCCGAAAACAGAAGGGCACAGAGTGTGAATGAACGTCCATTGCACTGTGGGGTGAGTGGGAACAAATCCCAACGTGGAGGTTGCAACCCCAGAAATAAAGCGGGTGGAAGCAGAAAAAAGAGTCAGGTATTCTTTGGTTTCTTTCTACTCTTTTCTACTTCATATCCTCCTAAAAACAAGCACTAATGCAAACACCTAATAATAGGAGATAATATTTCTTTCCAGCAATACTCCACATATCATATTTCACTCATGTCATTCAGGGTTTCCCTGAGACCTCTGTCTCTTCATTCTTTCTGGAGTTATTTCTCCACTGATCTCCAGCAGCATATTAGACACCAATCGACCTGGGGAGTTCCTCTTTCAGTGTCCTATCTTTTTGCCTTTTCACACTGTTCAGGGGGCTCTCAAGGCAAGAACACAGGAATGGTTTGCCATGCCCTTCTCCAGTGCACCGTGTTTTGTCAGAACTCTCCACCAGTGGAGAAATAACTCCAGAAAGAAGGAAGAGACAGAGCCAAAGCAAACCCAGCACCTGGTTGTGTATGTGACTGGTGACAGAGGTAAAGTCCGATGCTGTAAAGAATAATATTGCGTAGGAACCTGGAGTGCTAGGTCCATGAATCAAGGCAAATTGGAAGCGGTCAAACAGGAGAACTGTTCTGAACTGTGGTGTTGGAGAAGACTCTCAAGAGTCCCTTGGACTGCAAGGAGATCCAACCAGTCCATCCTAAAGGAGATCTGTCCTGGGTTTTCATTGGAAGGACAGATGCTGAGGCTGAAACTCCAATACTTTGACCACCTGATGGGAAGAACTGACTCATTTGAAAAGACCCTGATGCTGGGAAAGATTGAAGGTGGGAGGAGAAGTGGATGACAGAGGATGAGATGGTTGGATGGCATCACCGACTCGATGGACATGAGTTTGAGTGAACTCCAGGAGTTGGTGATGGACAGGGAGGCCTGGCATGCTGCGGTTCATGGGGTCTCAAAGAGTAGGATATGACTGAGCGACTGAACTGAACTGATAGCTTAGTTGGTAAATAATCTACCTGCAATGCAGGAGACCCCAGTTCAATTCCTGGGTCAGGAAGATCCGCAGGAGAAAGGATAGGCTGCCTACTCTAGTATTCTTGGGTTTCCCTTGTAGTTCAGCTGGTAAAGAATCTGCCCGCAATGTGGGAGACCTGTGTTCTATCCCTGGGTTGGGAAGATCCCCTGGAGAAGGGAAAGGCTACCCACTCCAGTATTCTGGCCTGGATAATTCCATGGACTGTATAGTCCATGGGGTCACAAAGAGTCAGACATGACTGAGTGACTCTCACTTTCACTCATTTCATTCAGGTCACGTATGTGGGAATGCTCTATAGTCTAGCTCTACCATCGGAAATAAAAATTAGGCCAGGTTCAGAAACATCCCTCTTTCCACTATAAAACGCTTGCCCAATTCTAGTAACACCCAAGTTGGTATAAGCAGGGACAAGGGGAATTCATATATTCTGAATGAACCACATCTTAACAGATTGCTTTTACTTTAGAGTAAGTAAACATTTGAAAACACCCTTGAATTCTGCTTCTGCTTAAGATGCAGAAAGCTTCAAGAGAATATCATTTTCAAACTTACGATGAAAGAAGGGTCAGGTAAACTACACAATCGTTACTTTTTATTGAGCTCATCAGAGACTTAAAGTCACAAGTCAAGTAAACCACATTCCCCACAGAGGCAACGCTTTTCAGTGAGCGATGAGGCACAGGAATTTTTTATCTTAGAGAACAAAAGAAAGATGTAAGCGCCATACAAGCAAGCTAAAAACAATGGCTGGAAGTGTAACACATTATGAAAGAGCGAATGTGGGCTAGCATCAGATTAGAAAATTCTCAGACCCAAGGGGCGTTCACGCTCATTCACAATCTCTGTTGCCTAGCTCTCCAACAGGTGCTCATGAGGAAGACTAGGGAAGCTGGGGGCTTCCCACGTGGCACTAGTGGTTAAGAACCTGCCCGCCAATGCAGGAGACGGAAGAGATGCGGGTTTGATCCCTGGGTCAGGAAGATCCACCGGAGGAGGGCATGCCAACCCACTCCAGTATTCTCACCTGAAGAATCCCATGGACACAGGAGCCTGGCGGGGCTACAGTCCATGGGGTTATGAAGAGTGGGACAGGACTGCAGAAGCTGAGCACTCATGCACAGTGGATGTCGGGGGAGACGAGGAGGGGCGCCCTTAGGCGGTACAGGTGTAGGAGGTGCTTAATGCTGGGGTACAGATGCAAAACCCTGCCGAACTTCCTAGACCATTCCCTGCTATGAAGCATAAATTTTAAAATCCTAGGATATCAGTAGCAATCATTGAAATCCCAGGGCTGTTTACAAATTAATTCTGAGAAAGAAACAGAAGCAAAACCCCTCTATCTTTGGATGAGGGTAGAAAGACCTGTGACTCAGGATACAGCGAAGATCAGTTGCCTGGAGAAAAACCTTCTGCACCTGGAGGGGGACAGGAAACCCTAGTGGGTTCAGGATTCTACATCCATTTCAAGCAGGAGTCTTTTGCTAACCCTGGAGGAGGAGCGGGAGCCTAAGACAAATCGCAGATACACATCTGAGCATGCTGACGGAGCATCCTCGGCTACCAGATAAACAGGGGCTGCCTAAGATAGAGGCTGACCAGGCCACAAACAGAGATCTGAGTGAACTGCTCCCACTGTGGAAGGAGCAGAGAGAACCCTTCTGCGGCACAAGTGGGCAGGGACTGCTGAAAGCAGAGGGTGGAGCTGGAACCCTGAGAAAAACCCTCCAGACCCAGCCCTGCTCTACACACAGGTAAGAGCAGCGTCAGAAGGCTCTGATGCACTGAACAGAATTAACAGCAAGAGTGAAACCCAAACCCACGTCAACTCCTTACGTTTGGAACTGGATCTCTGTATGTGATATGTTTCTGGCTGATTTTTATATCTGTTACTTGTTTTGGAGTTTCAAAAATTTGGCTCTACATTCATCTCTGGGTATCTGTGGGGAAATTAGTTTCAGGAACCCTAGTGGATTCCAATTGGAGAGGGAAATGGCAGCCCACTCCAGTGTTCTTGCCTGGAGAATCCCAGGGACGGGGGACCCTGGTGGGCTGCCGTTTATGGGGTTGCACAGAGTCGGACACGACTGAAGCGACTTAACAGCAGCAGTAGCAGCAGCAGTGGATTCCAAAATCTCCAGATGCTCGAGTATACCCAATCGCAAACTGTGTGGTAGATTCAGCCCTCTGAACCCACAGATCCAACCAATTGCGCACTGGTTTCTGATGGCTGATTACGCCAAGGTGTTTGTTTTTTGTGTTTTTTTGAATTCCGATTAGAATTTGCTGAGATTTTTGAATCTGTGGGTCAAATTTTTTTCTCTATTTCAGAAAGTCCTCAATTATTTTCTTTTCAAACATGCATTATTTTCTGGATACCTCATTTTTTTCCCTTTTCTTCAGATCATGCTGTGCTTATTTGGTCAGTCTTGTCTGACTCTTTGTGACCCCCATGGACTGCAGCCCGCCACGCTTCTCTGTCCATGGGACTCTCCAGGCAGGAATACTGGAGTGGGTTGCCACACCCTCCTGCAGCGGATCTTCCCAACCCAGGGACCGAACCCAGGTCTCCCACATTGAAGGCAGATTCTTTACTGTCTGAGCCACCAGGGAAGGCCTTTCTTCTGGGAATTCACATAGAGTGTTAGACTGAAAGTGCTCACAACAGATTTTAGACACTTTTTTCCGTGTGTTTTAAACTTTTTTTGTTTTAGTTTGGATTGCCCCATCTTCAAGTACAGTGATTCTAAATAGCCTTCTATTTAATCTACCAGATAACCTCTCCTATTTGATACTGAGTTTTAAATTTCTAGCATTCCTACATGGTTCTTTTTGCAAGTTGCCATACTTCTGTAATTACCATCTGTTTGTGAATGTTATCTACTTCCTTCAATAGATTCTTTGGCATTTTTTCATAGTTGTTTAAAATTCCTGACGTAATTTCAACAACCAAGCCATCTCCAGATCTCCTTCTACAGACTTTTCCTTATCTTGTCTTTATGGCACATTTTCTAAATTTGTTCATGTAGATTTTAAAATTTGTGATTATGTATTATCATTTCCGAATAAAAATGCAGACGATAAATCAAATGATATTTACTTTCTGCATATCCATCTGATCTATAGTTTATCTGCATCTGGGCTTTGTTGCTTACTGAAATTGAGTCCATTCTCCACTGATTTCGAATGTGTTGAGAGCTGGATGGAGACTTCCTGTCTGTGGGGCATAGGGCTAAGAAGTGATGGCGCCAAGCACTCTGGCCTGTGCTGGCCACCTAAGGCATCACCGCCCATGGCACAGCCTGCTGGCAAGGCTTCCAGGCCACCGGGGTGCCCCATCTCCTCCCCATTCTGCCCCTTGTCTTCTGTGCCTGCAGAGATCTCCAGAGTCCTCGTCTCTTCCTTCAGGGGGAGCCTCCCGGAGCTCTGGGACAACTCTGAATGTGTGTGAGTTTCAGCTCTTCTCTGCCTCCAGGCTTTGGTTTTGGAAATACTGGGCCCTCCCAAGGTGGCGCTAGTGGTAAAGAACCCAGCTGACAAGGCAGGAGATGCAAGAGCTGCGGGTTCGATCTCTGGGTGGGGAAGGTTCCCTGGAGAAGGAAATGGCAACCCACTCCAGTATTCTTGCCTGGATAATCCCATGGACAGAGGAGCCTGGCGGGCTACAGTTTATAGGGTCGCAAAGAGTCGGACAGGACTGAAGCGGCCTTGCACTCACCCCGCCTCCAGACTGTGTGATTAAAAGCCCTGATTCCTTTAGGTGACCTCCTCCGTCTACAAGTGCAACTCTCAGATTTTTGGCAGTTGAGAACCAGGGGGGCTGGGGGATGCTTTCTAAACATTCCTGCCTCACTCTTCTCAGAGCAGAAGACCCCAGAGCATCTTTGACAGATGTCTGCTGGTCCCTGCCCTCCCTCCGCTTTCCCCAGGGGACTGCTCCACAGCGGAGGCCACAGGCACCCTAGGGATGCGCTTCCTGGGCTCTCCTCATGTGTCCCAGCTGCTGACACGCTCCTCCCCAGTGTTTGGTGAAGTTTTGTGGGAAAATGCTGATGTTTGAGAGCAGGTCTGCTCTGTAGTGGGGATCCTTGCCCTTCTAACATGACTCAGCCCACACGCTGATGTTAAACGTTGTGACGAGTTTATCCATTTTCACTGTATCATTGTCATCACCCCGACATCATCGGCAGTGGATTCCTCTCTCACCTGCTCTTTTACCGGGGCTAGGCTCAGCTGTGGGTCTTATGTCTTCGGTAGAGGATTTGCCACTGTTGGGAGTTAGATCCTTTAGGACTAGGAATGTTTGAGGCCTCAGCAAACTGTTGCTTCTGTCTCTCGTGCTTGCTGTTGTACTTTGAATAGCTTCTTTTCACTAGGTCTTTTCATCTATGAGGATTTGCTAGAATATATCATCCAGTTATTATTATTAAATGGTGACCCTTAAGGTTTTTCTCGCCCTTCACCACCTCATGCAGTCACTCCGTCTCACATGTCCTATTCCACAGAAAAGTGAAAAACTGATAGTCGTTCAGTTGTATCTGACTCTCGCAACCTCATGGACTGTATCCTGAAAGGCTCCTCTGTCTGTGGGATTCTCCAGGCAAGAATACTGGAGTGAGTAGCCATTCCCTTTTCTAGGGGATCTTCCAGACCCCAAGATTGAACCCAAGTCTCCTGCATTGCCGGCAGATTCTTTACCACCTGAACCACCAGGAAAGCCTTCTGTCGCACTCCATCACCATACCCAAGTCACATTTTCTTTACAGTCTTCTCCTCGGTGAAGTCGCGCTGTGACACATGTGCCCACTTATTTGTTATCCAAGTTTCTCCCCAGAATATAATCTACATGAGGGAAGGCACTTCAGCTGTTATCGTTTCAGCAAACACATTTTGGGTGGGACATAATTTATTCCATAACAAATATTTTTTATTTTGCTGGCTATTGGGTCTTTCTTTAGAAGTGTTAGCTCAAGTGTTTTGCTATTTTCTTATTGGATTTTCTGCTTTTCTTTTCTTGATGGCTCTTTATAAATTCTGCATATTTGTGCTTTGTTAAATACACATATTACAAATATCTTTGTCTTATCTGCAGCTTGCCTTTCACTCCTAAATGCTGTCCTTTGATAAAGGGATACTTTAAGTTGTCAAATTTATTCATGTTTTCTTTGTATTTTTCTCTGTTTAAGAAATTTGTCTAGCAAGTGAATGACAATTTTCTCCTATTTATTCTAAAGCTTTTATTATTGTATCTTCTTATTTACCTCTGCAGCCCACTTAAACTGATTTCTGTTAACCTTATGAGGGAGGAGTCAGGGGTAATATTTTCTATGTGCATATCCCGTTTGATTCAATAACGTGCATTGAAGACGGTAGCATTTCCTTATTTTTCTGCAGTGTCATTTTGGGCAAAGATAAGATGACCACTTATGTTGGGGTCTGCCACCCAGGGGGGTTCACCTGATTTCATTTATCAGAGACTTTTCTGGAGGTGGTCGCATAAAGATGGATGACTGCCTAGGGGACTGACTTTAGTGCCAGCGCCTTTAGAAGTTGAAGTGATGCCACGTGGCCCAAAGTTCTTGCCATAAATCACACTGTTAGCATAGATAGTCGGGTGCGGCCTGCAGTTCCCAGGAAAACAGAAATATTTTTCTCAGTCAGGACATTCCAAGAATTTGCAGGTTACTTCTCTGGAGCCTGAGACAAAGGGCCAAACCTTGCTTTGGGCAAGGTTAATCTTTTAATGCACAGTTCTGTGTAGGCTTCCCTGATAGCTCAGTTGGTAAAGAGTCTGCCTGCAATGAAGGAGACCCCAGTCCAACTCCAGGCTCAGGAAGATCTGCTGGAGAAGGCACAGGCTTCCCACTCCAATATTCTTGGGCTTCCCTTGTGGCCCAGCTGGTAAAGAATCTGCCCACAATGTGGGAGACCTGAGTTGGATCCCTGGGTTGGGAAGATCCCCTGGAGAAGAGAACAGCAGTATTCAGGACTGGAGAATTTCCTGGACTATGGGGTTGCAAAGAATTGGACACTGCTGAGCAACTTTCACTTTCTGTATAGGCATTTATTCAATCAGGTAATACAAACTGCACATCACGTAGACATACATGCTTATTTCTCCTTTTTTTTTTTGCATGCTGATCTATAATAAACAATAACAACAAAAATTCATTACAGAAATATGGCAAGTTGACACAATAGCTTCCTGATTTGGGGAACAATTTACCATTTCATTTCCTCATTCCTTTTATTTTTTTCTGCAATGGTTTCAAGCTTTCAACTAATCAAATGAAATTTAAATAGAATGTAGCTTTAATAAAATTTTAATTTTCATAAAATGTAATTTTATTAGTTGAAAGCTTGAAATCACTTCAGAAAAATCCATGAATAATCAACATTTAAGGGAAGTTTTGCAGAACAAATACTAACAAATGATGCTTAGAATTCATTTAGACACAGGTTTTTATCTGAAGAGTCAAGCAAAGAAATCTATTATTTTTACCTCTTTTCCAGTTTGCATTAGAACTATTATTTATGGCAATTAGAAGATAATGCATTTTAAATATATACAAATCATAGAAAAGATAATAAAATCTTTTATATTGGTATCATTATCGCTTATACTCCATAATTCAGTTATAGCCAACATTATTAGTAGTTATTTGGGGATTAGGTATCTAATTTGTTAGTGATGAAGCATATTTTCTCAACTCTGAGCATTTTCATATTATTTTTATTGTATTTTGTGCACTTTATTCTGTGAAAAGAAATTTGAAATGACAGATAACCAGATAACCAGATAAAAGGCTGTATCAAAGCTGAGGAGATGTTGTTAGGATATTTAATAAAACATTTGCAGTTTTGTTCTCTTCCAAAATTACTCATCTACTCTATGTGAGTAAATACATAGTATCTCATTTGGATATAGTATCATTCATAAACAATTTTTGTCATACAGTTTTACTAAAGAAAAATTGTCAAGTGTGAGTTTCTTCAATTACTCAAATGCTTAATAGATACTGCTTCCAGCCCTGAATGACAGACCTAATCTAAAGGACAGCCAGTTATAAACAGCTGGAAAGGTTAGGGAACCAGGAGGAAAGTCAATGAAAGACAAGAAAGATCTTTCTCATCTTTCTTTTCTTGGAAAAGAAAATCGTCCTAATGGACCCAGAACTGGAAACAGAGAGGAAGGATTATCCTTAGAATTCTTGTCTGGACTAGAGGCTGAAGCCAGTTTCCAAGTTAATTTGATCTGTGTTCTGAGCTGATTCAACCTACTTTTATGATTTAATTTGTAAATACACTGAGCCCTTTGTCATAAGAACAGCTTCACCCTCTCAAGTACCACTAGTGTAAACTTAAACTAGCAGATATTCAAAAGCATTAGCAATGAAGCATGAGCTTCCCAGGTGGTGCTAGTGGTAAAGAATCTGCCTGACAATGCAATTGACATAAGAGAGGCAGGTTCGATCCCTGGATCCAGACGACCCCCTGGAAGAGGGCATGGCAACCCACTCCAGTGTTCTTGCCTGGAGAGTCCCATGGACAGGGGAACCTGGTGGGCTACAGTCCATGGGGTCACAAAAGTCAGAAAGAACTGAAGCGTCTTAGCAAAGCATGAACTTCCTAGGTGGTACCAATGGTAAAGAATCTACCTGACAACGTAGGAGGCACAAGGGATGTGTGTTCATTCCCTGGCCTGGCAAGATACCCTGGAGAAAGACATGGCAACCCACTCCAGTATTCTTGCCTGGAAAACTCCATAGACAGAGGAGCCTGGTGGGCTACAGTCCATGGGGTCACAAAGAGTCAGACACGGCTGAGCAGTTGAGCACAGCACATGGCAGTGAAGCTCAAATTTCCTTTGTGTGAATAATCTGATGAAATGGCATTTTGGAAAACAAATTCTACTATCTAAATATTATAAAATTTAAAAGTTCTTTTATTTTTCAGACAACTAAAAATGGACATATCATCAATGCAAGATTGACCGGATAAAATTCTTATATATTCGGTGTAGGGGACTGTCTTAATGGCACAAAATCTGTGATACAAAATCTAGTAATCATGATTAATCACATAGATTCCAGTTCTGATTAAAAGAAGTACCAAGACATGTTTCTTACCAAAATGTGGATATCTTAATTACTGCTGGGATAAAAGGAACCATAATTTAGCATTTGTAAGAATTTTTCTGTTTCCCAATTCTCACTGCAGTGATACTTATTGCTATCGAGTTTGATTTGCATTAATTATGTTCCTCTTCACAAAGGGTGATATTTTCGGTGACATAAAAAGGAATCATGTAGGTCTGAGTCTTCGGTAGGTATTAGAGAGTCTTCTGGTAGTAATTTGAGGTCAGTAATTTTAACATTAACAGATGGAAAAGAGACTATCATGAGCAAACATTGATAGTTTACCAGGAACGTTGTAAATCCCTGAAGATTTAGGTCGGGACCGGGGACCAGGCTTGGTCACTCAAGAGCTTTTGTGTAGCAGAGTTTTATTAAAGTATGACAAGGGACAGAAGAAAGCTTCTGACATAGACATCAGAAGGGGGAAGGAGAGTGCCCCCCTCGTGTTAGCAAGGGAGTTATATACTTTTTAAATTAGTTATTACAATAAATCAAAAGAATGTCTCAAGGTTGAAAAGATCTTACCAGACCCACTCCCACAATTTACATTTTAAGATAACAGGATTAGTCAGAAGGTTTTCAAGAAGGAGAAACCATCCTCAAACAGGATAAATTCTTGCTATATAATCCTTAGTCCCATCACTTCATGGCAAACAGATGGGGAAACAGTGGAAACAGTGGCTGACTTTATTTTTTGGGGCTCCAAAATCACTGCAGATGCTGACTGTAGACGTGAAATTAAAAGACACTTGCTCCTTGGAAGCAAAGTTATGAAAAACCTACACAGCATATTAAAAAGCAGAGACATTACTTTGCCAACAAAGGTCCGTCTAGTCGAGGCTATGGTTTTTCCATTGGTCATGTATGGATGTGAGAGCTGGACTGTAAAGAAAGCTGAGCACAGAAGGATTGATGCTTTTGAATTGTGGTGTTGGAGAAGACTCTTGAGAGTCCCTTGGACTGCAAGGAGATCCAACCAGTCCATCCTAAAGGAAATCAGTCCTGGGTGTTCATTGGAAGGACTGATGCTAAAGCTGAAACTCCAATACTCTGGCCTCCTGATGCGAAGAGCTGACTCATTTGAAAAGACCCTGATGCTGAAGGGAGGAAGAGGAAGACAAAGGATGAGATGGTTGGATGGAATCACCGACTCAACGGACATGAGTCTGAGTGAACTCCGGGAGTTAGAGATGGACAGGGAGGCCTGGCGTGCTGTGGTCCATGGGGTTGCAAAGAGTCGGACACGACTGAGCGACTGAACTGAATCCTTAGTACAGAGTTTAAACTGAGCTGTTTTGTTGTGTAATAATCAGCTCCAGGCATAAAGGAAAAAAAATTATGTGACTAAGACTAAGGAATATATATAAAAAAAAAAAAAGAGACGCTTGTTCTTTTGTCCTCCTTGAGAATCCCGGACTCCTATCTCTTCCTTGGGGACCCTGGACTTCTTATCAACCGACCTAGAAACTTACTCTGTCAACATAAAATACCATGAAAACCTCATCCATTTTGTCATACCCTTCAGAACTTATTAATATGTGAATAGAATCCAGTAATGTTTACTTTTGCTGAATACTTTTCTCCTTCATACAACTAATGGTATAAATACTGGAGGAAATATTATGGACAGTATAACATTTTTAGACACACTAATTTCCATGAGTGACACACTTAAGAGTAACTAATCCATGGGAACTTCCTGGTGGTCCAGTGGCTAAGACTTAGCACTTCCAGTGCAAGGGGCCGGGGTTCAACCCCCTGTCAGGGAAGCAGATCTCACAGCTGCATTAAGAGCTGACATGATGCAACTAGAGATCCCACACGCCGAAACTAAGACCTGCTGCAGTCAGACACATTAATAAGTACTATTTTAAAAAGGCAATCCAAAAGATTTTTTTAAGTAAGAAAATGTAACTATTTTTTCGTTTTTAAAAAGCTCAGATTTTTTCAACATTAAGAGAACTATCCCCAGTCTTATGATACGCTCTTGAAAATATCTTATTTCAATCATTTTTTTTTTAACATGGGAAAACTTCTGAAATTTGTAGCTCTGCTATTTTTCTCCTATTAGAGAACCAACACATCTCTCTACAAGGCATATAAACAGGATATTTCTGGGGATTTACCTAAAGAAGAAAAATTGAAGGAGTCAGGAGACTCAGATTATCAGAATTAGCAGATTATGTAATTTTTAATAATATGTTCAAATTCAGACTAATTTCAGACATGTCAAGAAAACGAATACATTTGTTTAGTTTGTAGTACTTCCCCTCCCCAAATCGTTTTTTATACTATCAGATATTCGAACATAAACTCACTGCTAGTAAATATTCTCTAAAATAATAGACCAAGCACAACCTTACTGGCACTCATCTTCTCCTAGCATTGTAAGAACGAGCGTAAACTGATTTTTGTATTTTTTGTGTAAAATATTTTCCAAATCTACATTTATTTAGGAAATTCTTTCTTGAAAAAACTTGTCAAATGATCTAAATATCTGAGAGGAGTTTAATTTTACGCACCTTTAATCTGAAGTTTAGCAGGCAACATTTACATAAAAATGTTATTTCAAGAAGAATCCATTATTTAAGTTCATGTGTTTGCATATTTCATGGGAGGATTAGATAAATCTCTATGGCAATAAGTACTTCAGAGAGAATGACATATTTAGATCTGGGGGAAAGCTTCCAAATGTTGTACAAACATATATGAATTTTTTTCAAAAAACTTATTGAAAATATTCGACTTTTTTGTAGAATTAAGCAAGATCAAAGAAAAAACAAAACCCTAAACATACAGAGGAAGTTGCAATTGTATCTAGGTGGAATTATTAATCATCCTTGGACACAGTTTTTGACAAAGATGGAAAGTAGAATTTTTAAAATTTTCATTGGACTCTTGTCCATATGATCAATTTATATTTAAAACATAATTATAAAGTAATCCATAGAGTTGTCAGGATTATGTGAATATATTTTGAAATTATAGAATGTAGGTTATAAAATGAATATATATATATACATGTCCCTTTGGAAGCAGTCAGAGGCGAATTTTCCTAAATTTTTTGTGGCTTTAGGAATTGGATATTTTAAGACAATTCCTAGAGATACACTGAAATAGATTGCTGTAGCCCAAAGAGAATTTGAAAGTGGTATTTTTACTTACAGGCTTCAACCATGTAAATAAAAGCATGAAAGCTTCTTACTGCTCATGGAAGCTACTTTATTGTTTTATACAAAAGATACTATCAATACTCTCACTGGCAAAATCAGCTACAAAAGCTGGTAAAAGACATGGCTCCTGATTTCAAAGAGCTTTCCTATTACAAACATGTACCTTTCACTACCCCTCACCCATTACAGATCCAATTCCTCAGTAAACAGAAGCCAAACCAAGAAGCTCCTGTGAAGCTTAAATTGGAACATGTCTGGAAGACATCATTTTACTTGTCAATAAAATGAAACTGCTGTTATTTTTAATGATTTAGAAATCTTTACAAAAGAACCACTTAGGTACTGTCTGCTAGCATATGATGTCAGCCAAATATTTAACTGAAGTTTCCTAGTAGCCACATAGAAAAGTAAAAAACGAATGTGGGAAAATTAATTTTAACGATATATTTTATTTAATTCAAAATATGCAAAGTGTTATTTCAACTTTCGACGTTCAAATTATTAGCACAATATTTACATTCTAGAGCTTTTTTAAACCAAGTTTTGAACCCTGGTGTGTATTTTATGCTTACAGAACATTTTAATTCTCACTGGCCACATTTCATGTTTTCAATAACCACACATGACTAGTAGCTAGTAATGAGTAGTGACTTAGACATTGAGAAGCATTAGTATTACTTTGTCCTCTGGCAAGAGCAACGCCCCAAAGCAGTCCTAATGTATCCACTTCTGTCCTTCCTGATATTCCCATATTTCTCCTCTTGTCTTTTCCCAGTCCTGGCCATTGAGGTCATCAACCACTCCATTAGATTTATTAAGCATCTATTATAAGCCAGTGGAGAAGAAAATGGAAACCCACTCCAGCATCCTTGCCTGGGAAATCCCATGGGCAGAGGAACTTGGTGGGCTACTGTCCGTGGAGCGGCAATAGCCCGACATGATTACTAAGCAACAATTATACGCCAGACGGTGTTCTAGTTACTGAAGAAACAGACAAACGAAGCTAATACCAACCAGTTCTCTGTCACCGTCGGGCTTATATTCTACTGGCTACATCACTAGTTTTGCATCGGTGTTGGTCAGAGCAGCACAGTTCCTATTAAGGTACACAGAGTGAGCCATCCATTATAAAGATGAGACCTCACACGATGGTGGGAGCTAGTTGTTTCTATCCAGTGTTTGGCCTGAAGTCAGCAGAGCTGGCAGTCGGAAAGGGAAGATGGTAACGCAGGGGAAAACCGAAACCCTCGGAGAAAAACCAGAATCATGAAGCCTCCTCGAACTCACATCTATCTCTCGCTGCTTTCAATCCTGATGCCATGGGTGATGGATAAGTTGGCACCATGCACCACAAAGCAGCGCAGGCACCTGACCCAGGACTCCTTGACTCTAAAAGAAGAAATCGGGGGAGCTGGGAGAACGGGGAGCCCCAGGACTGCCCCACACCCACCCGGGGAGCCAGCGCATGAGCCGGGCTGGAAGCAGGGCTGCAGCGCCTTGCGCACCTGTTCCCAGCGTACGCAGCAGAGCGCTCTTTTCTGCCTCCCAGCTTTTGCACTAATTCCCTCTGTGGCCAGCCTTAACCCAGAATCTTAAAACAAAGGGGATACTATGAAGACGAGTTTGAAGGCAGCTCCTCTGACACAGTGCAAACCCATCACTGTGTCTATCTCACGGGGGATTCCCAACATCGTCCTTAGAAACACGTATATTTGATTTTCCTCTCTTTTATCCTGTAGTTATCAAAAAAACCTTGAAATTTTAAATGCCAAAGAAAACATCAGAAAACTAAGCACTTTGAGCAAACAAGGTTTATGTGAACTAATTTGCATATTTTCTATAATACTAATCATGCCCAAGAGTCCTGTAAATAGTAAGAGGACTTCAGTTAAACTGAACCACAGAAAAGGAACCAATTCAGATATACTGAGGTTACTGCCTTAAGCTCATAAAAACTAACCTTTGCTTAGTGAGGGTGTCGCTATTTCAGTGGTCAGTTCTGTGCTATAGTCACTGATGCTTTTTAGAGATCCTACAGTCATTTTCCCTTATTGATCAATAATGAGAAAGTACTTCTGAAGCAAAGTCAAAGTGGGTGAAATTATTCAATTAAAAATTATTTCTATACAGCTACTTGGAAATTCATTGGGAGGAAAAGCAGCAAAGAAGTAATACCTAAGCTGGCCGAGAAATCGTTTTGAAGTGTTAGGAAATGGCACGCTGGCTCACCTCTCTTCTTCCACATTAACTGAACAAATGAAACGAGAACGAACATCTGAAAACAAGGCCTGAGCCCATCTCATGAAACATACAGGTTTATCACACACAGCAGATTGCTTTCCTGAGATGCATTTTAAGAATGCCAATCCTACTTTTGTTACTTTCTTTTCATTCCATCGGTGGCAAATAGACATCTACAATATTTGCTGCGATCGCTAAGCCTGTTTCTGTGGATTCCCCCTAAGTTGCCTTCACTGTAAATTTTCTGTAGGCAGGGAAATTTAATTACTATAATTTGGAGGAAAATTAACTAGGCTTATTACTATATCCCTAATGACAATGCAAAGTCTTCCCCAGTGGTGCTATTGGTAAGGAAGCTGCCTGCCAACGTAGGAGATGAAGGAGACTCAGGTTTGATTCCTGGGTCGGGAAGATCCCTTGGAGGAGGGCATGGCAACCCACGCCAGTATTCTTGCCTGGAGAATCCCATGGATGGAGGAGCCTTGCAGGCTGTAGTCCATAGCGTCAGGAAGAGTTGGGCATGACGGAAGTGACTTGGCATGCACGCGTGCAGTGACAATGCAAAGGGCTTTTCTTCATGATGGACTTTGTCACATTTATTTCTGCTGTCCAGATATGTGTTTTACTTAATTTGTTTTCTCTTTTTTGCGTTTGATAATATTCTACCAGATAAGTTACCTCTGTAATGATAACAAGATAGGAATTAGTTTATTTATATATGTGGAATTTATGTGTAATTACATAAAACATCATTAGTAACTTTAGTGTCTTGGTTTCTGTCATTATCTATAACAATTCCAAATCCTTCTATCACTAATCATTAGAAGAGAGTGTTTGGAAGAGATTTTAACAATAGCATTGACGAAACACTATGAGAAATCACTTCCAATTCAGTGTTTATTTCTTATGTTTTCTTATTTCAGTCTTCCTGAAGTGAATACCATTTTTTCCCGTTCACAATCTAATACATGATGAAACATTAATGAGTAATTTCTTAAGATTACAACTAAATTTTAATCATCCATTTGAAGGTAAACAAATCTTTGTGATATTTCTAACTACTATTGATAATGTCTTATGGAATTAATTCAGTGTCAATAATATGTCTTCTGAATCCCTGATAAAGTGGGTGCTCATTTCACCTTCTCAATTCCACTTGTTTAATCATTTGCACTTTTTATTTACTTAAAATTGTGTTTTCATGGCACTGATTACAACCAGTCAAAAGATGTTTTAATTATAAAAGAAGTATTTATAGAACATTTAAGTTACTTTTGTCACTACACATAAAATATCTAAAGTCCTCATAAGAATTAGGCAAATTGAATGTTATTATCCGCTTTTCCCACTCCAGTATTCTTGCCTGGGAAATCCCATGAACAGAGGAGCCTGTCAGGCTACACAGTCCTGTGGTAGCAAAGAGTCGGACATGACTGAATGACTAACACTTTGACTTCTGATCCCTTTTTTATCTAAAAAATTATTTCTATATATCATACAACTATATGAGTCAGACCTAGAAACTGAATTTAGTTCAGTCTGAATCTAGGTCCTGTGCTTTTTCCTTTATGGAACATTGCCTTTCTTTTTTGGTGAAGAAAAGAAGCTTGTCTAAGAAAATAATCTATATATTTTTATACAGATGGAAACGTGCACCAAATGACATGTAAACGCAAACACTTATTATGCAAAAGGGACATAATAGTAGTTTGATTTGTATCGCTAGGGCTTTGGGAAATGAGCATTCTGTATTTTTTTCTGTCTATATGAATTATTATATGTGCCTGTGTGCTAAGTCGCTTCAGTGGTATCCTACTCCTTGTAACCACTGGACTGTAGCCCACCAGGCTCCTTTGTCCATGGGATTCTCCAGGCAGGAAAACAAGACTTAAAAAAATTTAAATGTCTTTAAGTAAGTGCAAGTCTCCAAGTTATTTAGCAGTAAAAAGCAGAATAGACTGGTGGAGAAGAACACAGACTCATCATATTTGTGATTATTCTTCCCACTTAAGGGGGAAATCAGAGATTTTCAAGCTTCGTGGCACGTGTGTGCATGATAAATTGCTTCAGTCGTTGCCGGGAGCCAGCACTAGGAGTCCTGCCCATGGCAAAGGTCATGAGGTTCAGGGGTCCGACAGGCAAAGGCAAGTCTGGCCTTAAGGGAACCTCACTGGATTTTCTCGAGCATCTACCTGCAAAACCAGAGTCTGCCTGCCGTACTGCATTATGCTTTTTGCTTACGCTTCTGACATTAACAGGGGCTGTCCCTCACCACCTTTTTCTGGAAAAAGTCAACTTAGAACTCCAACTAACAGTCTCCTGCATATAAAAAGAATTTCTCGGCGTAAAGCCCTCTGATAGCTTTCTAAATTACCTGACCGGTCTGTCCGGATTTTTACAACTATGCATGTGAATTGTTTACAGCTTCCCAACCATGAGAGGCACTGAAAGCTTAAGAAATTCTCAGAAAAATCATCAGAATAAAACTGATTAAGGGTTTCATTGTTGAGCCAATACTTGCTGCCAAATTTTCATATCTTTTATTTGTTGATATAGTTGGTATAGAGGAAAAAACAAGTAGCAACATAGATCTTTGAGTTAAGTATCTTCTTTGTTATAACCCACTGCACCTTTGTTCTACAGGGATGTAACTTTATTTAGTGCTTTAAGGGTGATGCAGATTAAAGAAAAACACTTCAGGGGAAATGAGATTAACATTCATTAAGGAAGAGAGCCATAAAATGTTAACAGGGCTTTTGGCCAGAAGATAATGTAAATCACCTGAGACCCTTTGTATACGGAAAGATTTGCAGATAGAAAGCCTGGTCTTGATAAAGGTCAGGGCTGCTGACCCTGCATAACTTTGTATTATCCATTGATCTCTATGTACAACCAAAAGTATAAAAAGCTTTCCTGGAAAATAAAGGACGGACCAGTTCCTGGAAAGACTGGTTTCCCCCGTGTGGTCTTTTCTTGTTCTCTTCTTTTCTGGCTGAATTCCCATCTGGAGCATGGAGGTTCACCATGTCTACTTATTTGCCCTGGCTTCTAAGACCTACACGAGAGGGAGCCCAAGGCGGGGCACCCTCTGCTATTCAAGTGGGTGCTGGTGGCCCACGTAGGTGCTGCAAACTCCTTGTCTTGGAGTTTTATTGGTTTTCCACGTAAACAGAGTTATTCAGCCTCTTTTTCTCCATTAATTTTCCTACTACACTCTTCTTTTCTAATCTCTCTTTATATCTCTAATTAAATAATTATTTCCTAAGACGCCAACTCCATCCCCGCTTCGAATTCCCTGGATCCACTGGGGCTGGACCCCATCAAGTCATGTCTGACTCTTTGTGACTCTGTGGACTGTAGCTCACCAGGCTTCTCTCTCCATGGGATTCTCCAGGAAAGAATACTAGAATGGGCCGCCATGCCCTCCTCCAGGGGATCTTCCCAAACACAGGAATCGAACCTGTGTCTCTAATGTCTCCTGCAGTGGCAGGTGAGTTCTTTGCCAGTAGTGCCACCTGAGAAGCCCTTTATAACCCATAGATCACTGGAAGAAGATAGAATTATATAAAAAGGAAAGTTTACTAGATATCAAATTTTGATTCCAAAGTGCTAAAAACTTTTACTTTATGGGACATATTTACAAGATGAGTTATATACATGTAGTATCTTTTCAAAGCACAGTTGTATCATGCAACTTTGTGTACATAATGATTTCTTCCCAGTTCTCCAATATTTTGCTATTTAATTGACCATCCTACTTGCAATTTAGAGTCACCTATTTTGGTGATGTAGCTAAACAAATTAAGTCACAACTATTAATTTAAAAAAATTCTTCTTATCTTCACCCCTCAAATCTTTCATTTTCCTTGTTGTTAATTCTCCTGGTCATGTCAGAATGCTTTAAATTGTTGATAACTCTGATCAGTGTATCAGGATAAAGATGAAAATATTATAGAAGTTCTTGAAATTTTTCAAATCCTTTTATTCCTTGTTTGAAACATATTGAACAATACATGCAATTGACATACACATATATAGTAAAAATGTATTACACAGCTACTGGTTGCTAAGAACAGTGGGATTTATGGCCCCTTGGATAACACAGATATTTACACCACTACTCGAGGTACTAGGTGGTGGTTTATTATGGGGTTTAGGAGAGCAATGTACAGCCTTGAATAGACTACTTACCTAGTCAGAATTAAGGGAGACATGTGGTTGTGGGAGGCCTTTCCAAGGGGGGGTTGGGGCCCTTGTGAGAGCAGCTGAGGAGGTGGCTGTCAATGCAGGATGGTGTCTAGGAGGGGTCGTGCACGCTGACATAATTTGGGCATCAAACTAAGCAATAATGATGATCAACTTTGTCATAGTAAATATTTGGCACAATTTAGTAATCTATGAGGGGTTCCCTGGTGGCTCAATGGTAAAGAATCCACTTGCCAGTGCAGGAGACTTGGGTTCAGTCACATCAAGAAGATCCTTTGGAGAAGGAAATGGCTACCCACTCCATTATTCTTGCCTGGGAAACCCCAAGGACAGAGGAGCCCGGTGTGCTACAGTCTATGAGGTTGCAAAAGTTGGACACAACTTGGCAACTATACAACAACAATAGTAATCTATGAACTTATATTGCTATAGATAACAGAATGAGTGAATAAGAGAGAGCTCTTTCTTACAAGAGAATACTAATACAAATAGAAACAATGAGATAATTATAAAAAATCACCGTTTGGTAACTGTCATAATTATACAATTTTTTAGGCAAGATTCTTTATTGAACTTCTAGGTAAATTTTGATTAGCTAGAGATGAAATTAGGATACAAGGTGATGTATTTACATAACACTAAAGTATCTCCACATACTTTTTAATATATATGGACAATGAGA
The DNA here is from genome assembly GCF_032405125.1 of Capricornis sumatraensis. Taxonomy (NCBI): domain Eukaryota; kingdom Metazoa; phylum Chordata; class Mammalia; order Artiodactyla; family Bovidae; genus Capricornis; species Capricornis sumatraensis. Next base: position 61,919,480 of record NC_091089.1, read on the forward strand.
AGTTTGACTGTGAAGGAACTGACAGATATCACTTTATTTAACTGCACAAAGCTAACATCAGTAGTAATGGAACACAGTGAAGTTATAAAGCTCCAGAGGGGCATAAGGAAAACGTAGAATCTCTCTGGAGGATTCCTGTCAAAAGTGAAAGCCTTAATCTAACCATGAGGAAATAGTAGACAAACCCAAACTGAGGGTCATTCTACAGAATAATTGATCTGTAACATTCCAAATAATAAAATCACAGAGATCTGGACAGGACTGAGGGACTGTTCCAGAGCTGAGTAAATAAGGAAATATCCTGAGGATAGTGAGAGTCAAGTTCTTAAGTAGAGAAGGTAGTTATAAATATGACAATGAGAAAAGCTAGAATGAACCTTATGTTTTTACTGGAATTGGTGGTGTCACTGTGAAGCCATGTTTTTGATGAGAAGGTTAAACGGATAAACAATAAAATGGAAAGATGACAGACAGACAGATACATTCATATACACATACGTATGTACATATACACGTATTGAACAAGTCAAAAGAGATATGCCATGATCCCATGAGACATGCTTGATCCTAGATTGGATCATTCTGCAAAAAATAGAAACAACTGGATAACTGACAAAGTTTGAATGGGGTATATGGATGAAAGGAATTCAGACTTTCTGAAAACTTATGGTTCTTTCAAGATAAAAAGTTTTTTTTTTAATTTGAGAAATTTCATACAGGATAAACAACCAATACATTGAATACGGTACTTTGAAATGGGTCAATATATTCAAGTTAGTGGACTTAAAGTACAGTTTTCTATTTTATCGATACTAAGTAATTATACATTCTAATTATGCAACTAATTCCTGTAAGTATACTTATATAATTAAATGATATAATTACAGAGAGTAATTGCATAATTATTGTAAAGACATAATTATAGTAACTACTCAATTTCAAAACATTCAATGCATAAGTAAAACAACCAAATTAATCGCTTTAATAAAATATCTCCAAAAAGGCCATTTTGAATTTTAAATGGAATTTTATTTACAGCATATTTTAAAACTACAATAGGTACATATAAATTTTAAATGTACTCAGTTTTTTATCTCTATCCACCATTTAAAAAATACAGACCTAGTCAAGAAAAATATTGTACATTATTATTTAATGTTTACAGTGAATTGATTTCCTAAAATTTACTAAACTGTTCAGTTCATTATTTTCTAACATTTACTTCTAAATATTTGTGTAGAAGTACGGAAAATGCTTTTGAAAGTAAACCATTTTGCTGATTTTTTTCTTATTGATTCTTCACAAAGAATTCTCCATGTAATGAGAGATGCTTTTTTTTTTTTTTTATTAATCTCAGGGCAAATAGGAAATCCATAGTATGTAAGCAAAAGTGACTCCAGACACCCACATTAGAAAATTAGTTGTATAAATCACCAAGATGAATGTTCTCTGAAGACTCCTGGACATGGCTCCCTTCACTAATTTTCCATTTGGATGAACATCTGAATGTGTTTGTAACCCACCAAGAATGTGGTGCTTATTTCACGTCTGTTAGTGCATTATCTTGCTTAGTTTGTCACTGCTTCCCTTTGCATAGCACTTTCTCACCAGGGTTTTGCAGAGTTAACTTTAGGTTAGCAAGGATGAAAATTTCAGTTTCCTTTAGATTATCGTGTCACATAAGTTTGTGCCTTTCTCTCAACCTTACTCTGAACGAAAGAAAGTGAAGTCGCTCAGCTGTGTCCAACTCTTTGTGACCCCATGGACTATAGCCTGCTAGGCTCCTCTGTCCATGGGATTCTGGAGTGGGTTGCCATTTCCTTCTCCAGGGGATCTTCCCCACCAGGGATCGAACTTGGGTCTCCTGCACTGCAGGCAGACTCTTAACCATCTGAGCCACCAGGGGCTTACCTTACGAAAGAAACAATTTTCCCCTCTAGTATTAGTTTGTATTATTTTTAGGATACTAAATATTTGTGTTTGTGTTTGCCATTTCACTTTGATGTGAATTTAGGACATTCGGTCATGGGTATATTTGCCTTATACCTAAGGTGTATATGGGTATAATGCAAATATACTCTTTCCTGGAGGCTCAGTGGTAAAGAATTAGCTTGCAATGGCAGGAGACACACTCCCCAGGTCAGGGAGATCCCTTGAAGAAGGAAATGGCAACCAACTTCAGTATTCTTGCCTGGAGAATCCCATGGACAGAGGAGCCTGGCTGGTACAGTCCATGGAGGTCAGAAAGAGTTGGACACGACTGAAGTGACTTAGCACATTTGCATTTTACATTCTTTTATTTTTGATTCCTTGAAAGCCTTTGATTGGTGGAGCAATCAGCAAGTTTTTTTTTTTTTTTCTGTGAGAGAAATGGTTTGATAGAAAAAAAGAGAATAATTGGTATTTCTGACATCAGAGAACATAAGTAATTGCCCCTTTCCAATATTTGCATTTTGATGCTGAAAATATCCTGGCACCTAAACATGTCTCTTGAACTGAGAGCATTTTAGCCCCATGAAAGAGAGAGTAGTAGATTTAATTTCTGAAAGAATTTTTTTTCCCACATACATCTGTGATATTTGGGCTATCTTAATTTTTTCCTAAATGCCATAATTAAAGTTATAATTCAAGTTCTATTATTTATTTGACTAGTTGAATTTTTTTAGATAAAATTTACATAACTTAAAATTAATCATTTCAAAGTGAACAATTCAGTGACATTTCTATTTCCAAAACATTTTCATCACCTTCAAAGAAAACCCAGTACCCATTACGGCTGCTGAGAACCATTTCCAGTCCTAGTTCCTGCTGTCCTTCTGGCATTTTTTCCTCAAGTTGGAATCAATTTCCTTAAAACTTAAAAAGCATGTCTTTGTGACTGCTCACTCAATAGTGTCTGGCTCACTGTGACCCCATGGACTGTAGCCTGCCAGGTTCCTCTGTCCATGGGATTTCCAAGCAAGAATGCTGGAGTGGGTTGCCATTTCCTCCTCTAGGGGATCTTCCCGACCCAGGGATCGAACCCAGTCTCTGCATCTCTTGCATTGGCAGGCGGATTCTTTACCACTAAGCCACCTGGGAAGCCACAAGTGTGTCTTTGCCAGTTCCTAAATGCCATTACTAAATTCTTCCATAGGCTGCCGACCTCTGAAAGTGAAGTCGCTCAGTCATGTCCAACTCTTTGCAACCCCATGGACTGTAGCCTACCAGGCTCCTCCCTCCATGGGATTCTCCAGGCAAGAGTACTGGAGTGGGTTGCCCTTTCCTTCTCCAGGGGATCTTCCCAACCCAGGGATCAAACCTGGGTCTCCTGCATTCCAGGCAGACGCTTTAACCTCTGAGCCACCAGGGAAGCCAGGACTGACTCAGATCCTCAACCTTAGCCCTCAGGGTTACAATTCCCTGCCCCATGAGAGTCCTATTGATTCCGTACAAATAAGGAGGTCTACTGGGCTTCCCTGGTGGCTCAGAGGTTAAAGCATATGCCTGCAATGTGGGAAACCCAGGTCGATCCCTGGGTGGGGAAGATCCCCCGGAGAAGGAAATGGCAACCCATTCCAGTATTCTTGCTTGGGAATCCCATGGATGCAGGAGCCTGGTGGGCTACAGTCCACGGGGTCGCAGAGTCAGACACGACTGAGCGACTTCGCTGTACTTTATTGGGTTTCCGGAACTGTAAATGCACTGTTGTGAGGGAAGGAGAGAGCAAGCCGGCTGTGCGCTGGTGGCAGGAGCCTGGCAACCAGCAGCGCCTCATCCTCTCCCTGTCCGTGAAGCAATGTGCCACCCCCTCGCTAGACGCTGCCCAAGGACACACCCTTGAGGTGGTGATATGCTGAGATCATCCCGATGACTTACGTGACTGAGCCCAGTTAAAGATTATATTAATACAAAAGATTAAGAGTCTAGCAGATTGGTGAGGAGATCAACTTAATAGGAAGGCTAGATGGATTCCTATCGAAATCAGGGGTAAGACAGGGACTTCATTCTCACCCCAGCACCACTGATTTGTTTGGCTTACATTGTCATGTTAAGACACCGCTCGTGTATTTTCAACATGCTTAAGCGAGTAAACAGCTAGGGAACAGACGAGTTAGACATGGGGGATGACACCGACTTCACTGGAATACGACTTTCCAATACAGCGAGGAGTTGGTGAAGCTTCCCTTTTTTTGTCTGTGTGGGAATAAGGGTTTCTCTCAATGCTGCTTCCATTGGCTCCTGCTGCTCTATTTTTTATTCTTTTTTTAATTTTTATTTTTACTTTATTTTACTTTACAATACTGTATTGGTTTTGCCATACATTGACATGAATCCGCCACGGGTGTACATGTGATCCCAAACATGAACCCCCCTCCCACCACCCTCCCCGCAACATCCCTCTGGGTCATCCCCATGCACCAGCCCCAAGCATGCTGTATCCTGCATCAGACATAGACTGGCGATTCGATTCTTACATGATAGTATACATGTTTCAATGCCATTCTCCCAAAGCATCCCACCCTCTCCCTCTCCCTCTGAGTCCAAAAGTCCGCTATACACATCTGTGTCTTTTTTGCTGTCTTGCATACAGGGTCATCATTGCCATTTTTCTAAATTCCATATATATGTGTTAGTATACTGTATTGGTGTTTTTCTTTCTGGCTTACTTCACTCTGTATAATTGGCTCCAGTTTCATCCATCTCAACAGAACTGATTCAAATGTATTCTTTTTGACGGCTGAGTAATACTCCATTGTGTATATGTACCACAGCTTTCTTATCCATTCATCTGCTGATGGACATCTAGGTTGTTTCCATGTCCTGGCTATTATAAATAGTGCTGCGATGAACATTGGGGTACATGTGTCTCTTTCAATTCTGGTTTCCTCGGTGTGTATGCCCAGCAGTGGGATTGCTGGGTCATATGGCAGTTCTATTTGCAATTTTTTAAGGAATCTCCACACTGTTTTCCATAGTGGTTGTACTAGTTTGCATTCCCACCAACAGTGTAAGAGGGTTCCCTTTTCTCCACACCCTCTCCAGCATTTATTGCTTGCAGATTTTTGGATCGCAGCCATTCTGACTGGTGTGAAGTGGTACCTCATTGTGGTTTTGATTTGCATTTCTCTAATAATGAGTGATGTTGAGCATCTTTTCATGTGTTTGTTAGCCATCCGTATGTCTTCTTTGGAGAAATGTCTATTTAGTTCTTTGGCCCATTTTTTGATTGGGTCGTTTATTTTTCTGGAATTGAGCTGCATAAGTTGCTTGTATATTTTTGAGATTAGTTGTTTGTCAGTTGTTTCATTTGCTATTATTTTCTCCCATTCCGAAGGCTCTCTTTTCACCTTGCTTATAGTTTCCTTTGTTGTGCAGAAGCTTTTAATTTTAATTAGATCCCATTTGTTTATTTTTGCTTTTATTTCCAGAATTCTGGGAGGTGGATCATAGAGGATCCTGCTGTGATTTATGTCTGAGAGTGTTTTGCCTATGTTCTCCTCTAGGAGTTTTATAGTTTCTGGTCTTACATTTAGGTCTTTAATCCATTTTGAGTTTACTTTCATGTGCGGTGTTAGAAAGTGATCTAGTCAACATGGACGTACTCCACTTAAAGCTTCCCGATCTGTCTTCTGTGCTGTAATTCACAGAAGTTCCTGCGAGGAAACTCTTGTTTGATGTTATATCCTACTTCTGTGGAGCTGTGTAAACTCAGTTACCTGCAAATCAATCTAAGTTAGGTGATTTTTCCTAAATTGTGATCCTCAAGTAACTTGTGTGAATTCAAAACACAGATTTGGATTATGGCAAATCTCTAGGCTCACCTCAGATCTACTAAATCATAGGATCCATGCATGGCAACAAGGAATCCGCCTCTAAAGATAAATACATAAATAAATAAAGCCTGCATTACTCTTAAGGACAAGACAGGTTGAAAATATTTATTTAGATGGGACGATTTTATAATAGGAATCTTGTCTAGTAAAGCCCATTTATGTATATTTGCCAGGATTATTCAATGGAATAAATTGTTCTGAAGTTTCCAAAATCTTCTTGCCCATACAAAGACCATCACTTTTTCCATCAGCATCTTCAGACCAAAAAAAAAAAAAAAAATTAGCATGCAGGGTGAAAATGATATAATAGAAATATTAAGAGTGTGCTCTTAACACCGCTAAAAATATTAAGTAGCCATAAGGCTGGGATCCTGTAGCAGTTTCTAGGTTTCTAGTATAGCACACACTTGAACAGCGTGGAGGTTGGGGCTACTGACCCTCGTTGCAGTAGAAAACCTGCTTGTAAAAATCTGCTTGTTTTTGGTTCCTCCGTATCTGTGGTTCCTCTGTATCCTTAGATTCAGCCAGTAATAAATTGAGTAGTTTCATAGTATTTACTATTGAAAAAAATCTGTATATAAGTAAACCCATTAGTTCAAGCATTCCTGTTCAAAGATCAACTGTATATTTTTGAATGGATACATAATCTATTGGAGAAGGAAATGGCAACCCACTCCAGTACTCTTGCCTGGAAAATTCTGTGGATGGAGGAGCCTGGTAGGCTACAGTCCATGGGGTTGCAAAGAGTCAGACACGACTGAGCAACTTCACTTTCTTTCTTTCTGTAGTTCCTTTTGGAGAAGGAAATGGCAACCCACTCCAGTGTTCTTGCCTGGAGAATCCCATGGACAGAGGGACCTGGTGGGCTACAAGTCTATGGGGTTGCAAAGAGTCGGACACGACTAAGCAATTAACACACACATAATCTATTGTATTAATACTATTGTACTTATTTTTATATGCTCCAAAGAAAATATTCTAGTTGACATTTTTATTCGATGCCATAGACTTGTTTAGTATTTTAAAAAGAAATGATAAAACTTGCCAAGCTGCATCTTGACAATAAATTTTAGAACAAAATAAGCAATCATGTCAATGAGCCCTTTAATAACTGCTCGTGATACAACACAGCATTTTAAATTATCATGAAGTAAGCACTTCATTTCCATTTAACTAGGCATGGATTGTATACTAATTAAACCATCACAGTGAGGGATACATCATCATGTGTTAAAAATAAACGGATAGTTCTTAATTGGAATTCTTATACAGGCTTTAAAAAGAGGAATGAAGATTGCATTTTAATTTTAAATTATTTTGTCAAGACGCGTGTTCTAATCGTTTTAAGAGACAGCGCTTTCGATCAGAGTTGGACAAACCCCCATCACCTCCTCCAGTCCACAACCTGGTTTGTAAGTAAAGCTTCATTGGACATTGACACCCATCTCCTCCAGTCCACAACCTGGTTTGTAAGTAAAGCTTCATTGGACATTGACACTCATCTCTTTACTCTCTGTCTGTGGCTGCTTTTATTCAATTCTGAGGCCAGAGTTGAGTAGTTGCAACAGAGGATATACGACCTGGAAAGACTGAAGTGATTACAACCTGGTCCTTTATAGAAAAAGTCTGCTGACTTCTGCTTTAGATGAACTCACTCCATTCTAGGGCGTGCGGTATGTTCTTGGATAGTTTATTAAGCTTTTATTGGTCTCATCTTTCTAATGAACAAAATGGGAATCAAATGGCCTAAAGTTTATAAAGTTCTTGGTGCATGTAATTATTAAGGGAATTATTCTTAAGGGAATACTTGCTTATACATTCTCTATGGTTTTTTTTCTGTTTATTTGGCACTGGTCAGATTTTGCCTCACAAATTCCTAATATTATGTAACCAGGCCACTTATTGCATGAGTCCATTTCAAAAATGTTTTTAGAGCAGATGCTGAGTTAGAGCCTCAGGACACAGCTATGAACAAGAAAATGTGTTCCTTGTCTTATATATATATATATATATATTTATTTATTTATTTATTTATTTGGCGGCATTGGGTCTTAGCTGCACCGTGCAGCACGTGGGAGCTCCGGGTTCCGGAGCTCACAGCTCAGAAGTAGCGGGCCATGGGTTTCCTTGTTTAGTGGCACGTGGAATCTTAGTTATGGGACCAGGGATTGAACCTGCATCCCCTGCATTACAAGGCAGAGTCTTAACCTCTGGACTACCAGGGTTGGCTTAATGGGATTTCTAGCCTAATAGATGATAAGAGCAATTTAAATGAGCAACTACGTGACCGTCTGTTAACTTCCTGATTGAGAACAGAGAGGACAGAAGCACGTCACAGTTTTGCCACACCACTAGCCTTCTAGGGCTGCATAACAAAAGCACCGCACAGTGGGTGGTTTAAACACTAAAAGTTTATTTCCCCACAGTTCTGGAGGTTGAGTCTGAGACCACGGTTGTCTGTGGTGCTGGTTCTCTTCTGGGCTGTGAAGGTTCCGTTCCGAGTCTTTCTTCCTAGCTTGCAGATGGCCGTCTCCTCTCTGGGTCTTTGTATTGTCTTCCTCTGTGTGTGTGTTCAAATTCCCTCTCCTTATAAGGACACCAGTCCTACTTGACTAGGTCTCACCTTGATGACTTCATTGTAAGTGAAAAAGACCCCGTATGCGCTTTAAAGACCTTACCTTCAAACGCAGTGATATTCTGAGCTATGAGGAGTTAGAACTTCAGCATATGACATTCTGACCGTATGTTTAAGCTTTCTATATCCTTACTGATTTTATTGCTATTTATACTGCCAAATTCTAAGGGATGGGTGTTGGAATCTTCAGTTCTTATTGTATATGTCAGTCTATTTCTCTTTTCACTTCTATCAGTTTTTGCTTTACTGTCATTTGAAAACAGGTCTGAAAGCCAAGCATCACTATTCCACGGTTCTTTAGTGAATGAAACCTATGTATGTGAGTAAAGTATCCTCCAAAATAATCCCAATAAAAGCCACTGTTCATATCCCATGTATTTCCTTGATAGCTCCTGAGAGATGCCTAAGATGTTAGGTGAAACTCCAAATTGTGTTTTCTAATTGGCATATGATGTCAAATTTTTAAAAATGAAACTTTGGTTAATAAGGACGTATACTTGGCTGTGAATCTAGAATGTTCAGTCTACGTGTTGCCCCGCTATTTTTGTCCATTTGTATTCCTAAACTGCACATCAAGATGATGATACTTTAAAGTCAGTGTTTTTCTGTTTTATTTCTTTCATGGTTATCTAAGTTACTCTCGGAGAAGGCAATGGCACCCCACTCCAGTACTCTCGCCTGGAAAATCCCACGGAAGGAGCAGCCTGGTAGGCTGCAGTCCATGGGGTCACTAAGAGTCGGACATGACTGAGCAACTTCACTTTGACTTTTCACTTTCTTACATTGGAGAAGGAAATGGCAACCCACTCTAGTGTTCTTACCTGGAGAATCTCAGGGATGGCGGAGCCTGATGGGCTGCCATCTATGGGGTCACACAGAGTCGGACACGGCTGAAGTGACTCAGCAGCAGCAGCAGCAAGTTACTCTATTTTTATAGCAAGTAACTATAACGTTAGGCTTCCTAGTGGCAAAGAAACTCCCTGCCAGTACAGGTGACACAGAGACACGGGTTTGATCCCTAGGCCACGAAGATCCCCTGGAGAAGGAAGTGGCAACCCACTCTAGTACTCTTGCCTGGGAAACTCCATGGTCAGAGGAGCCTGGCAGCTACAGTCCATGGGGTCACAAAGGTCAGACACGACTGAGCACACACACACAAACATTTGTCCCCTAAAGATCCTAGGTACGTGTAAGTTACTGCCGTTTGCTTTGAAACGTACAAGTGCCAGTACCGCATGGACTTGTGAAACGACATACGGATGACGTGAACACCTCTCTCGGATGCTTTGAAAGCTTCCATTGTATAACTTAATGGCCTTTACAAAAATGGGACATATTTTGTGAAATATCAAATTACCAGATTTCTTTGGATTATGTTTGCTCTCTCTTTCCTAAGGTCATTTAGTATCTTATACAGTTACTGCCACTCCCCTGCCCCCTAAAATGAGTCTTAATCAGTTTTTATAATATTGAAAGAAACCAAGCATTGGTGAATATTGCAAAGCTCTAGATAGTGAGAGAGTCGAGCAATATATTTGTGCCTCTGTTTAAGGACACGGCAATACGGTGTCACTCATGCTCATTTAAACATTTTGAGTGCACACAAATGTTAACACCTATAACATCTTAAAATGTTTTGGCTTTTATCATGTCACAGATTATTTTATTTAATCTCACATGACTAAAATATATAAAAATTATAGCTTTCTAAATTTAAGTTAATTCGACACAAAAATCATTTAAAAAATGTTTTGTGAATTTCCTTATTCCATTACAGATTTATAAAGAGTATAACCTAATAGAATAACAGATGGCAAAAAAAAAATTATGTAGCTATCATGTTGTAGAATTCTATTGACTTAAAGTCATTAAAACATAAGCCATTTTAACAGTAATGTCAGTGTACTGACTTGTACAGTATACAATTGTACATTATGTTGTTTTATAGAAACAATGTCATATCATTTTTCAGTTGGAATGTCAAAGATTGCAATCTATAAACGTAAGCAGGTTGCCCCACTCTGTTGTAAAGCAGAAACATGACAAAGGGAAACATGTATCATAATCCACTGCAAACACTGATATTTCCCATATTTTAATTCAGTGGAGCTCGTGATTTATACGGCTAAGTGGAGGTGGGTGAAAGTACACGTATCAGAGGAAATACGTGAAACTGGGAATTGCTTTTCTTATGGAAACAAATGGCAAGTTTATTTTGTAAAGATTTTATGTTTTTAAACTTATTTGGATTTTTAAAAGATAGGTAGTAAAATTATTTGCTACTAGCATGTCATATAATTCAGTATTTAATAAAAGAATTAAGAATTAAAGATTTTAAAATTAAAAAAAAATAAAATAAAAAAATAAACAATAAGAAAAAAAAAACAACAAAATAAACTTACCAATAGCTACAACTTGTTAGTTACTTTTGAAAAATCAGATATACAGTATTTTGTTATGTCTTCTAGTAGAATTTACTTCATAACTTCATGTCACATTTGGGAAAAAAATGCATAAATTGAAAAGAAACTTACTGACCGGTGACCCGTCTTTCAGCTGATGGCCACGCCTGTCGAAATAGTTCCTCTTAACCAGTCTTCTTGATATCAAGAGGCTCTCAGGGCCAGGCAGTGAGTTCTGCTCATGACCAGCTTATGCTTGGGTGCGTTTCCTTTGCAGCCAGCCAACAAGGAAATGGTCGGTCATCAGATTTAGCTTCCCTTTTAAGCAAAAATGCCCAAGATTATTCTAGAAATATGTGTGTTTCCTGACTCTTAGTTCACACAGAAGACAAAAATAATTAATCTTGACTTATTTGAAATTCCTAATGGTACTTGCTAGCAGCCAAAAGGTGAAAATCGGAGGGATTCTAGGCAGCATACAGGAGCAGCAGGGAAGGACTAACGTTGAGCATGGACTGTGGTCAGAAGCACGAGTCGTTTTCATGTCTTATAACCACCATTGTGCAACACTATTGTTCTTTTCTTTTTTACCCTAGATAGAGTAGGAAATCAAAGTTTGAGGGAGTGAAATAAATGATCTGATATTACACAGAAACTTGCAAAAGTGGGACATGAATATTATTCTAATCACAGCATTGTCTCATTGAAGCAAAGCAAATCATGTGAAAAAAATTCTGAAGACCACTATTTACCATAAACCTCCATTTTAAGGACACCGGAGTTTGTCAGCCCTAGGTTACTCTTCCCAAACACTGTATTTTCCACCCCATCTTAATGGCAGCTAGAGATGAACATACTCTTCCCTGGGAAACTTCTTATGGAGCAACGGAGCCTTTGAAGGATTAATTTGTGCTGTACAGTTGGAGAGCTTCCCATCTAAGACCTAGTAGTATGTGCTAATGGTGAAAAATGAAGAGGGGCAACCTAATCAGTGAAGGACGTCATGTTTTTAGTTTTCTGATTTTAAATGCTTAATCTGTATTCTTGAATATCAATGTCAAGTTTGTTTTCAGTTAAAATGTCCTTTTTAAAACACTGTTCTACATTTCAAAGTGAAGTGATCCATATATAAATACACATGTATTTTAATTAAGAAGTATTGAGACATTTCATAATTACCAAACAGCATCATCTATTTTCCTTAAAAAATAATGCCAGGGATATTATGGCGAAAACGCTACAGGATCACATAAATGCTGGCGACAGAGCGTATTGGAATAAGCTTTTTGTAAACAGATTTGGTAAAACCACATTCAAGCATGCTTGTATCCAGTCATACACAATAACCTTTCCTGTGACAATAAATGAAAAGCAACTAAGAATCTGCACACATTATGTCCCATTTACATGGTGAAGGGTTATATTGCTTAGGTTTTTCACTGTGCATATGAATTTTCAAGAGTTTGTCAATAACCATTTTGCATGGTGGTAAAGCCAAGAATGGTTATTTCCATTGTGGTTTGCAAGGAAAATCTTGCTAGGGAGCTGCTTACATTTACCCGATGAATCCAAAGGCGCAAACTAAACACTTAGTTCTGGGACTTTCTGCATCCCTTCCCCTTCCTTAATCACTGCTCTTTCTCTCAGTTTTCCTCATTCCTCTTGTATATTCTCTCTTATTCATGAAACTGTGGTCATAAGAAGATACAGGGTAAAAAATAAACAGAGTCTCAAGCCAGTCAATAATCCTAAGAGCACTTTCCATCCCAATAGCTACTTCCTACACCCTCCAGGCTGCTTTTCTCCTCAAATTATCCACTGTGGTACATAGTTCATTATTATTGGCATCACTGATTCAGTGGACATGAGTTTAAGTAAACTCTGGGAGTTGGCGATGCTGTAGTCCATGGGGTCACAAAGAGTCGGAGACGACTGAGCGACTGAACTGAATTGAACTGACAGGGGACATGCAGAAGAATGCTTAGTTTGCAAATCCCAAATTCTGGATCCCAAACTCAGCTATGGTTACTAAAGTTTTGTGATATTCAAGACTCAGTAACTAAGGATTGCACAAAGCTTCTATCTCTATGAATCTTAGACAAAAACTCATTGTGCAAGTAGATGCCATCTCTAATCCCCGTTTACTGATATAAACACGTGTTAAAAGGTGTAGATAGGTGTGCCTACTCTTCCCACTCTGGCATGGAAACACTTGTGGAAAATTCTGTCATAATGTAAAAATCAATAAAATTGTTCCTAGACTGTCAACTGTACAGTATTCAGTATCAATGAACACGTTCCACACTGTGCTTTCTAATGCCACTCAGCATACTTTCATACAGTGTAAGTAATGTTACCTCTGACTGCACATCGTGCCATTTAAAGTCAGCTTCCATTACGTATTCTATATGCTGAAAGGAAATGATGATGTAATTCAGAATCAGACTGAGGACAGATATCCAATCACATTGGGATGTCATATCATCGGTCCCCTGCATTAAATTTCCTGATGGCTTTCTTTTCATGCATTAGTACTGACCCAAATGCCTGAAGTTGGAAGGAATAAAAAATTTAGGAGGCTCCTTTGGAGGATTACATATGCACACACACACAACGTTTAGTCCCTGAAAGCTTCTCTATATGTATAAATCACTCTCGTTATCCATAGCAGTTGTGTTCCATCAAATCACCTTGAAAAATGAGTTCATGAATACAGAACCATTGCTCCTAGCCCAAATACCTGGGAGTCTCAGATCTCATAAGATGAATACACAACCTTGCTTTATTTGGGTTTCTGTTTAGAGGCACCTTATTTAATATATATTGTTAATTCATTGAGTTTCCCTGGTGCCTCGGACAGTAAAAAAAAATCCACCTGCAATGCAGGAGACTTGGGTTCGATTCCTGGGTCAAGAAAATCCCCTGGAGAAAGGAATGGCTACCTACTTCAATATTCTTGCCTGGAGAATTCCATGGACAGAAGAGCCTGGTGGGCTACAGTTCATGTTAACATTGAACTCATGACCATTAGCACTGAGACTCATGTTAGATGAATGAAATTTATCTAACACGTGTATTTTTTCCATAGGGCACATCACAGCCTTCACCAGCTTAAAGTGAAGTGAAGTCGCTCAGTTGTGTCTGACTCTTTGTGATCCCATGGACTGTAGCCTACCAGGCTCCTCAGTCCACGGAATTTTCCAGGCAAGAGTACAGGAGTGGGTTGCCATTTCCTTCTCCGGGGATCTTCCCAACCCAGGGATCGAACCCACGTCTCCCGTACTGCAGGCAGACGCTTTACCGTCTGAGCCACCAGGGAAGCCCCTTCACCAGCTTAAGGACACTAGATAGTGCCCAAAACTATGCTGGGGGTGTCATTTTAAACTGAGAAACTGCCAACAAAAAAGCACAAAAATGAGGAAAACATAGCACTTAAAAGATCATGAACAGGACCCTCGAGTTCACAGCATCAGAGCTGAAAGAAGAAAGCAGAGAACAACCTTGTTTGACTTCAGCTGGGAACATGCATAGCAAGAGACTGGAGGTTTTGTTGCTGTTGCTGTTGTTTTGTACATGTCCATGACGGACTGCAAAAACAGCACACACATTAAAATTTTATTGAGTAGGCACAGTAGCAAAGAAGGAATCTGCAATGATGAACATTGGCTGTGTATGTTTATATGGTGGTGATTTAGTCGCAAAGTGATGTCTGATTCTTTGCAACACCAGGGACTATTTCCTGCCAGGCTCCTCTGTCCATGGGATTTCCCAGGCAAGAATCCTGGAGGGGGTTGGCATTTCCTTCTTCAGGGGATCTTCCCCATCTAGGGTTTGAACCCAGGGCTCCAGCATTGCAATCAGATTACTGACTGATCCACCAGGGAAGCCCTATTCTCCTATTTTTATTGTATTTTGATATTGACGTAGTCTACTTGGAGACCACCACTGATAGTCCTTAAAGGACAACTACTCCGATGGGAAACCTCCAAAATCAGGGCAGGAAAGTCGTCCCAATAGGAGAAGCAGCCATACGAGTACACCCAACAGTGACAGTTAACACATATTTTTGCAGATAAAACTGTAAAAATCGATCTGAAGGACACCTAAGCATGATCTAATTATTTTTCAAAAATAGGGAAGGAGAAGGACAGGATCACATTGCTTTACCATCAGTGTCAGGATTAGAACACAGCCGTCTCTTCTCCCAGGACATTTCTTGTTCCTGCAAAATCACCCGAGCTTCCAAAGCTCCATTCTGGGATTTTCATGCCAATAGTTCATTGCTCAGCAACACAGACATATTCCATTCATGTTGTGAATAGACGTTGAAAGTGAAACTCACTCAGTCTATCTGAGTCTTTGTGACCCCATGGACTGTAGCCCTCCAGGCTCCTCTGTCCATGGGATTCTCCAGGCAAGAATACTGGAGTGGGTTGCCGTTTCCTTCTCCAGGGGATCTTCCTGACCCAGGGGTCAAACCCAGGTCTTCCGCACTGCAGGCATATTCTTTCCTGTTTGAGCCTCCAGGAAGCCTGAATAGATGTTGGGGCCATTGAGAAAATCTATCCTAGTGATAATGGTAAGATGGGAACGCTTCTCTAATCTGGCATCTGAAGCGAGTAAATAACTTGCTAATAAAAGTGGTTGAGACTCAGCTTCTTTTCGACCTATTTCTTGTTTTGAGCTCTGTAATTAGCTAATCATATTCAAAGGCAGGGATTATATTTTGCATACCTACTATGTTGATAAATATAATCATTTTTTTACATAGCAGAATAGTGTGAGCATACCAGAGCAAGTGAACACAGCTTTCAGGATCTTACCTTTTATTTTCCTTGGCACCCTGAAGGTCAGAGTCTTTGTGACTTGCCTCAAAGCTATTTGGAGTAACATTTTTTATCAGAGTAAGAATAACTGAGATTAATCAACCACATGTAGCAGGGGCAATAATAAATTACGCACCACCAACACAATTCAGACAGACAACCTGCTTCAGACTTCTCTTGGCCTTCATTCTAATGAAAAATTAAGCCATTTACTGTTTCCCCTCCTATAATGAAAATAATCCAATATTTCATAAACCTGTTCCAAAATTGGAGTCGCAGATTTCATCCGTCCAAAAGAATGTGCAAAGCCTGCCCCACTGTACCACTCCGAGCTGTATCCTTTAGCTTTCAAAGGAAACGCCAGTAGGAAAAGCTGTCCTGCCCCAGAGCTCTTACCACCTCTCACAGTGCTGATGCTGGCAGCCCAGATGAAAACAACGGGGAATCGCCTCTTCTGACTCCCCCGCTTCCCTGAGGACAACGCATGTGTGTCTCTTAAAATAGCCATGTCTCCAATTACACATCAATGGGAAACTTTGAATTTCCACATCCCCAACACTGCAACTCAAACAATGAGCCTTCAGCTCTAAAATTCAGAGCTGTACGGCATCCCTCAAAGGAAAAGAAGGTGTTAGCCACTCAGTCCTGTTGACTCTTTGCGACTTCATGGAGTATAGCAGGCCAGGCTCCTCTGTCCATGGAATTCTCCAGGCGAGGATACTGGAGTGGGTTGCCATTTCCTTCTCTAGGGGATCTTTCTGACCCAGGGATCAAACCTAGGTCTCTAGCATTGCAGGTGGATTCTTTACCATCTGAGCCACCAGGAAAGCCAGAAAGTACCAAGCAATTATACCTCCTCCCTTTAAAACTTTCTCAAGTTCATTTGTTCATGTGACCTCTCCCTAAACAGACAGTAAGAGTCACATGCACCTAAACAGGGAAAGGTTGCCAAAGGCTCCAAAATTAATGCCAGTTTCTACTTCTTACAATCAATTCAAGACCTCTAGTCAATATAAATAACTTAGATGAAATTATTAGCATTTCCCCATTATACAGATTTTAAAATAGCAACAAAAACAATGTGAGTCTAGCTAAAAAAGCTATTGGAAAACATCACACCACACCAAAGCCAGTGCTGAACCATAATTCCTAATTCTCAGTGCAGTGTTCTTATCATTCCTTTTACACAGAAGAAGTTGTGTTTTATTCTGATCAGTTGAAAGTTTAATTTCACTGGAACTGAAATATAGGGGGCTGCCCAAGCAGTGCTGCTGCTGCTGCTAAGTCACTTCAGTGTCCGACTCTGTGCGACCCCATAGACGGCAGCCCACCAGGCTCCCCCGTCCCTGGGATTCTCCAGGCAAGAACACTGGAGTGGGTTGCCATTTCCTTCTCCAATGCATGGAAGTGAAAAGTGAAAGTGAAGTCGCTAAGTTGTGTCCGACCCTCAGTGACCCCATGGACTACAGCCCACCAGGCTCCTCCATCCGTGGGATTTTCCAGGCAAGAGTACTGGAGTGGGGTGCCATTGCCTTCTCCACCCAGGTGGTGCAGCGGTAAAGAATCCACCTGCCAGTGCAGGAGAAGCAGGAGAAGAGGGCTTGATCTCTGGATCAGGAAGATCCCCTGGAGGAAGAAATGGCAACCTGCTCCAGTATTCTTGCCTGAAAAATTCCATGGAGAAAGGAGCCTGGTGGGCTAGTCCATGGGGTTGCAAAGAGTCAGACATGGCTGAGTGCGTGTGTGCGTGAACACACACACACACAGAAATTATAACTTAAACTAGAAAAGAAACATCTACTTGATCATCCAGAAACTGAAGTTGGTATCTCTCATCCTGACTATTTGATAGGAGAACTTAAGCAATTACTATAAAGGATTTCAGAAAATTCTGCAAAAATCTCAAACCTCGAAGAAGAATATAAAGCTATAAAAGCGTGTGGCCTGGGATGTCCCTGGGTTTTCAGGGGTTGAGACTTCACCTTCTACCGCAGGGGGTGTGGGTTCAAGAGCTAAGATCCTGCATGACTCACGGCCACAAAACCAAAACGTAAAACAGAATTACTATTGTAACAAATGCTCTAAAGGCTTTAAAAATGGCTCACATCTTTAAAAAAAGTGTATGGCTTTATACGTGCAAATGCACACCTGGCTGAAGGTATACTGTCGTGGGATATAGATGTGTATTATAACCAAGCAAATGGGGCTTTTCAAGACTAGTCTCTAAATCAGAGTCACAGCTAGTCTGTAACAGGCCTCAGTGGGAATCAAAAAGAGACCTCTCCTTCAGGTGAACGCAGCCCATCACGTCTTCCAGTTAGGGTTTAGAGCAAGGCGGGAATTGAGCACCATCTGACTCCTGATGGGGCACTCGTGTGGAGGACACAGTCTGAGTGGTCCATGTGGTCGCCCTGCCTAGCTGAATGACTCCCGGCCCTCCCAGTCACTTGCTATAAAGTGTATTTACCAGGGGAAAACATATGGATGGAATTAGAACACACTGTTCAGATTTCCTATGCTATTTTTAGGACTGGATATGTTTTTAATTTCTCCATTCATGCGTGTATTATTGTAAGAGGTTTGAACCAGCTCTTATTTTATGTATTTAAATACCCTTTACAACCCCACAGGACTGTGTAGGCCACCAGGCTCCTCTGTCCCTGGGATTTCCCAGGCAAGAATACTGGAGTGGGTTGACAATTCCTTCTCCAGGTGATATTTCCAACCCAGGGACAGAGCCCAGATCTCGTTTGAATTCTTCACCATTGAGCCACCTGGCAAGACCTTAAGTAGGCTTGGGGCTATATAAAAACGTCAGACATACCGTCTTGAAATCTAGAGACTAGTCTACAAACGTTTTAACGTGCTTTCCAGCTCCTGAACCTGTTCAAGATTTAGTATAAAGTCATATGAAAATGAACATTCAGAAGTAAAACTATGGGCAGAAAACAAGTTAATATACATTTGTTGGGTTGGTTGGAATTTAAAATCATAGTAAAATTGTGATACATCTGAAGTCAGTCATTTGCATTTTATGAGGCAATAAAAATTCAAGATTATATATAAATATCATTTGGATTTCCTTAATTTCTCTTTATTACAACTGGAAATGAATTGTAACAGACTTCATCTTTAATGCCTCAGTATTGCTTAGTATCATTTTGTGGATAATCTCCCAAAATGTTATCATCATCCATCCATTTAGTATCAAAAATATTTAAATGACATTCAGTCCAGCAACTAAAATGAAACTTATCGCACACTTAAAACTGTAATCTCCTGGAAAGCAAAGTAAAAAACTGTATCTCTTGGATTCCAGAAAAGTACAATAGCAGCTTTATGTGGAATTGATTCTATGGCTGCACAGAATGCAGACATGATTTGAAGGAGTGTTTAATATTCCACAACAAAACATTCAGACATATCATTTGTTCAGTTTTCTTTTTTATTTACAGCCATGAGATTGTCCATCAGCCGGTGACAAAATATTATCGCTACCTTTCAATTTACCTGTAAGGTGAATCACAGCTGAGAGTGTGAGTATGACCTAAATAAATTGATACTTGGCTCTAGCGGGATGAGGAATGGCATGCTAAATAATATTCCAGCAGGTGATTCTTTGCCACAAGGAAGCACTTTGTCATTTCAATGGTTATTTGATTTGAGAGAATAGAATCAAGAAGTCTCTGGATTCTAATTTAAGACATTTAACAGGGAAGTTCAGAATGATGGCAATAGCAACAGAGCTTCTAAAGCTTTTATATGTAGAACTGCTACCAAACCTTTGCTTGAATTGGAAAATTGTCCTGTTCATAAAAGAAATTGGA
Source organism: Capricornis sumatraensis (assembly GCF_032405125.1). NCBI lineage: Eukaryota > Metazoa > Chordata > Mammalia > Artiodactyla > Bovidae > Capricornis > Capricornis sumatraensis. The sequence goes on from NC_091089.1 coordinate 61,938,986, forward strand.
GAAGATTAGCAAAAGAGATTTTCGGTAGAATAAAATGTGCTTTCATTCCAGAGATAAGACCGATAAGTTTATATAGTGAAATAACACATTAGTAGGTGACATGCGGGACTTTCCCGGCAGGCCAGTGGTTCAGACTCTGTGCGTCCAGTAGAGGGGGCATAGGTTCAACCTGGCCGGGAGCTGGGATCCCACGCGTGCCATGTGGCAATCCGCTGATGAGTTCCCTGGGATTTTTCCTAGCCAAGTGCTAAAGAATCTTGTAACTAGAAATGTCAACTAATACAGACCTACCAAAGCCTCAAGAAAATCCCCTGTTATCTAGGTGAAGCACCAGAATAGGGTGACCCAGTAGACTATTTGCTTCTGTCCTATTGTTCCTGAGATTTCAAACACCAGTGGAAAAGTGGTGTCCATCTCCCACCCCAACAGATACTGAGTTAACTGTTTACCTTCCCCTCTCCTCCTTCCACTTAGGAGGAGGCAGCCCTCCTGGTAGAACCTCTGAGCTCTGGTCTCCCTGATCTGTGAAGGTGGTTGCCCCTTGCTCACTGAGCTCGGGGGAAACTCTTACCTTCCCTCCCTGCAGTAAGAAGGAGGCACCACTCCCTGGTGGAACCTGTGAGCAGAACTCTGACAGTGACGCTCCCCAGGCAGTGCTAAGAAGGCTGTGGGGTACAGTCCTGTCTTCTGAGGCACTCACAGTGAAGCAGAGGCTTTATAAACTAAACTGACATTTGAACCACAGTCTGCACAGATGAGAGCTTCCCTGGTGGCTCAGTTGGTAAAGAATTCGCCTGCAGTGCAGGAAATCCCAGTTCGATCCCTGGGCTGGGAAGATCCCCTAGAAGAGGAAATGGTAATCCACTCCAGTATTCTTGCCTGGAGAATCCCATGAACAGAGGAGCCTAGTGGGCTACAGTCCATGGCATCGCAAAGAGCTGGACACAACTTAGTGACTAAACTACCACACAAATGAGCCAGGACTTCTGACCCTACCCTAACAGCTTGACTGCCTGCTTCAATAGAAGACTTAAAAAGGAATCCGAGTTATACAACACAATAGCTGAAATGTGAAGATACAATCCAAAAGTGTTTGTCACATGGAAAGTCAGGACAATCTCAGGTCATCTGAGCAGCTATAATCAGCAGATGCCAACACTGAGATCATATGGATGCTGAAATTACCAAATAAGTATTTTAAAGCAGCTATCCTAAAAATGCTCCACAGAGCAGCTATGAACATTCCTAAAACACAAATGAAAAATTAGAAAAGCACAGCTAACAGATGGAAGAAGTAAAGAACCAAATTCTAGAAATTTAGAACTGAGAATGCAACAGCTAAGAACAAAGGAACTTAGTAGCAGAAAACAGTAATGGGAAGGAAAGAGTGAACTGAAGATAGAAAAGCAGGAATGATCCCGTCTGAACAACAGACAGAGCAGAATTATACAAAGGGTAACACAAACTAAAGGAAGTGACGCAGTCCTATCACACATGCATTAAGCTGGCAAAACATAAGGAGCACCGTCGCGTTGGTGTGTAGAGTAATAAGGCCTCTGATATGCTGCTGGGGGAAATGAGAAAGCGTAAGCTCTTGGCGGTATCTGGTGGTGATGACGCGCACAGAAGCCCAGCACCCAGTGTTTCTAAGACTGATATTCTACAGAAATTCTACCACATGCGCACAGGGAAGTTAATTACATTGTTAGTTGGAGGATTGTTTGCAAAAATGAAAAATGAAAACTTCATCAGTTGAAAAGTTATGTTTTAAGACCACTCAAACGCTCACCATCTGAGCCACCTGGGAAGCCCTTTCTTGAATACAGAGAAATTAAAATGAATTAGTTATGTTTCCATATACCAACACTTAGGATGAGTGAAAAAATGCAAATTAAGTAACATTTCAGAGTATGAAACAAGTGTTTATTAATGTAAGCATTAATAATTAATTTGCTATTTACTACTAATGTAAAAATTAAATAAAACCATATATTTATTATGAATATACAAAGGTGTGGTAAAGTACATGTACTGATTAGTGGTTATATTCTAATCAGAACTTTTTCGTTGTACAGAAGCTGACTGCAGGACTTCCCTGCCATCCAGAGGCTGAGACTCGCTTCCAGTGCAGGGTATCCAGGCTTGATCCCTGGTCGGCAGATAAGATCGCACACGGCTTACAGCCAAAAAATGAAAACATAAAGCAGAAACAATATTGTAACAAATTCAATAAAGACTTTAAAAACAATGGTCCACATAAAAAAGATTTTTTTTAAAAAAGCTGATATTTGAGGAAAGCCCCAAAATATACCTCAAGAACCATGACTTATTACCTTATTTTAAAAATATTTGAAACCAATATAGCATAATATTGCTATTTTGTTAAATCTGGTAGTGAAGGAACATCATATCTCTGCTGTACTTTCTGTATAGGTTTTTATAACAGGGTAAACCCTGTTATAAAATGCACAGTGTTTCAAATAGCCTATTTTTCTAAAAAGTATAGCTCTCTCGCAGACTTCCTGGAGCACCAAGAATGAGCTATTTACCCTGCAGAGTCAGATTTTCTGCTTTCTTTAGTCTCACTCTAATTTTCTCCTAACTTGTACTTGTTGTTCATTTATCATCAAGATATTCTGAGTCTCATTAGAAAGAGCTTTATTTAATTTAACTCTTTCATTTCCAAGTAGCAATCATCATATGTAATTTTCTGGGAAGATGGAAACCCCAGCCAGCAAGAGACTAACATCCAAGAAGAGGGTAGCTTCGCTTATTTTCTCTTTCTACTCAGAATATATTATTTTAATTTAATTATATATATATAAATGTAATAAATATATACATATATATTATTTTAATTACAATAAAATATTTTGTTCAGATACTGAACATATACAATGTAGACACTCTTGGGAGAAACTAAAGGTCAGTTCAAATACATTTTAATAATTATTTTAGGACTAATAATATGAATCATAATAACAAAAATATTAAGTATTATTTATCGATTTTATGGGCTTCTCAGGTGGCATTGGTGGTAAAAAACCTGTCTGTCAATGCAGGAGACATAAGAGAGACTGTTTAGTTCCCTGGGTCGGAAGATCCCCTGAAGAAAGGCACGGCCACCCACTCCAGTATTTTGCCTGGAGAATCCCATGGACAGGGAGCCTGGTGGGCTGTAGTCTATGGGGTCACAGAGTTGGAACTGACTGAAGCATGCATGCGTGCTAAGTCGCTTCAGTGGTGTCCAACTCTGTGCAACCCTATGGACAGCAGCCCACCAGGCTCCTTTGTCCACGGGATTCTCCAGGCAAGAACACTGGAGTGGGTGGCCATTTCCTTCTCCACTTAGCACACGTAGCACATGCCGATTTTACTATAGGTTGCTGTGGTGCAAAATAATTCACAATGCAAATCTCCTGTGAGAGACAATATACAAATAAACCTAGACCGGATCTTATGTAAGAATGTAGCACTGACCCGCAATCTGAAGCAACGAGTGCCAGAAGCCAAACTATCATCTCTATAGCAATTAATCCCAAGGATCAAAACTCAAAAACTGCCCGCTTCCCAATTTTTCACCTTTGCTTCCAACTGAGAAACCCTGTTATGCTCTCCTCTTCACAAAGCATGCCCAGTTCTCATCAGGCAGCCTCCAGCTTTCCCAACCATCTACAGCCAGAGAGGGCAGACTTAAAACACTCCCTTTTTCCACGATCAAGCTTTCACACTCTTCTGCCTGCCTCTGAGTCTCCAGTAAAGCCGGGTGATGGTGTCTGATTGCCTTCCTTTAGCAACTTAAGAGTAAAGAGTCTTTGCTTGTTCTTGCTTTGTTGGTCTTCATTCATTTCCAAGTGTATATCACGAAATTTATTCCTCCTGAGATCCTGATAAAGAAAGGCGTTACTATTCCCATTTGAGGAAAATGAGGCAAAGGAAATCATACATAAATTGCCAAAGAGAGCACACACATAACAATAAGCTAAGAGCTGTGATTTGAACTTATGAAGTATGATTCCAGAGCCTGTCCTCGTAGTACCACAAAGCCTATATTTAACTGTCTTAAATAAAATTGCTAGTGTCAGGCAGGAAGGGGCAAGCTGTGTCCCAGTGACACACACCCTCTAAAATCTCAGGAGTCAAACATCACAAAAGATTAACCTTTGCTTGTGCTCCATAAACACTGCCTGTTGCTTGAAAGCTCTATTCGCATCTTTCCACCTGTAACCAGGCTGATCATACAGCTATCTCTGGTGGCCGAGGGAAAGGGAAAGCAAAGGGTGCATACTGGCTCTTAACGCTTCAGCCCAGGGACCTCTCTGGTGGTCCACTGGTTAAGACTCTGTGCTTTCAAGGCCGGGGGCCAGGGTTTGACCCCTGCTCAAGGAGCTAGATCCCACCTGCTGCAGCTAAAGACCCTGTACCCCACATGCAAAGATCACTATATGTTGCAATTAAAACCCAGCACAGTCAAATGAAAAAATAAATATACTTTAAAAAATGATAAAGCTTCCAGCCAGAAGTGACACTCATCACTTCTGCTTAGGTTGTCATTGGCCAAAATGGGCCGTATATTCACCTAGTTTTAAGGTACTATTTTTCCATGTATGTGGGAAGAAGACTGGTTAATTCATCAGCTGAAAAATATAATATAAACAGTCTTTGTTGTTTAATTCCTTTAACCATATTATAAATGAAAAGGACTCTGACTCCTCTTCAAAGTAAAGACCAGTTCAGTGGTAAGAATACAAATATTCTTTCTTTGATTCTAGTGTACTTCAGCCTCAGTAATGTGACGGGATATTCAGTAAAGTAGATTTGAGTAGTTTAAAGAGACTGTTGAGTCTTTGAATGCAAATAGACCTATAAATACATATCAACATCGTGGGTGTTCACATGATGGTTATAAACCTCCTAACAGGTGGTGCTGGGATACTTCCAACTTCAGCGGGTCCCTGACTCAGTGGCCTCTGATGTATCAGCATCATAACTAGTCATGGAAATAGAATCCCTTCTGGAGTCTCTTTTCATCTTAGGTGACTTAGTTCAGAGCATTGCTTCATTATTTTCTCAGATAAATAGCATGGTTCACTGAAGAAAATGTTGACAAGCAAAAAATTAAGTAAAGAAAAAATTTATGCATGAATATACCATCCAGAAGTAATAGCTATTAACATCCTCTGTTTGCTCCGTAAACTTTTTCTTCCTTGCATCAGTCCAGTGCTTACCACACAGTAGGCCTTGAATAAATTTTGAATGAGTGAGTGAATATGCATATTCACATTTAAATATATGCATCGCAATAAAAATGAGAAGATACTCTTTTAAACAGTGTTCCTTTCCAAAATGGATCTATAAATATACAATGAGTTGCTCTTAAAAACAAACAATTTGATATGGGATATGAAATCACCAATCTGAATATCCGCATATAGCAAAGCTTCTCCTACATTAAAGAAAAATTCTTAATCTTGGTGAATTCAGGATTTCCCAACCTTATTGAACAGATTTTTTTTTAAATTTCGTGTCAGCTGAATCTAGAAATATAAATCATTTCCTCTCTTACAGTCTCATCATAAAAATCTCATCCTGTCCATGACCTTGAAATGGGCTACTTCATGCCCTCTTAGACATCTTGTCCCCTCTTTACTGTTTATTGGATCAACTATGAACTTCTTACCCAAGACAGGCAAATCAGAAGCTGTTCAAAAATATAAGAATTTGGGCATAGGCACTCATTTGGAAAACAAATGGAAAATCAGAGGTTGAGGCCATTGTTGAAGGACAATATGTAAGTAGATCAATGAACTGAAAAACTGATTGAAGAGAAAGTAAATAATGAGGCAGACACACAATGAGAAAGTCAGAGACGATCAATTCCTTAGAGAGAGGGAGGGACGCTTCCTGCCAATGACCCAGTTCCCCTGAGCCTAACACTCACAAGTGGATTCTAAAAATTCTGTTGCATCTTTATAGTTAATGTCATTTTTAATCAAACTTATTGTTAGCAGTAAACACAGCCACTGCCATTTTCCTTAGAGTATATACTAGTAAGCTGAGAAGTTGCTGCTCTCCCGTCACTCAGCCGTGTCCGACTCTTTGCGACCCCACAGACTGCAGCACGCCAGGCTTCTCTGTCCTTCACGATCCCCCAGAGTTTGCTCAAACTCACATTTGAGCCGTCTGATATACTTGAATAGCCAGGTGGTTTTCAACATACCTCCTTCATTCTAGACAAGTTCAGTTTAGAAAGACCTGAACCTTCATGTCACTTGTCTCTCCCACCCCTGTGTCTCTCCCTCTCACTTTTCTCGATTCGCATCAAGACGAAGCAGGTTTGAACTCAGCTGCCTTCGTCCCTCCTACCCTGTGCAGCAGGTCTCATGAAACAGCTGTCATGGGAAAATAGAATCTTATGGATGCCACCTGCGTTATCTCAGACTGCCACACTGCATTCTGATACACTAAAGAAAATCCCCCTTTTCTTGATAAAGCCAGGTTTTCACACTATTGCTGCCAATTTAAACAAACAAACAAACAAATGAAAAAAATCTCATTTGACTGTCAAAGCTGAAAAATGACTTGCTTGTTTCAGGGAGAGTCTTTATTGAAACCTAGAAAGTCGTTTCTTCAAAGGGGATCAAGGGTGGGGAGAGGAAAGTCTCCAGAACAACAGTATTTACATGACGTGGCAAGGTATCTGAAAATGTTTTCAAGCACGTTTTCTATTATACACAATTAATTACAGGTTCAAAGCCATATAAGCCAACAGCAGGGAAACATATAGGAGAGTCCCCTGTAGTAAAAAAGAAATAAAATTTTGTGGGAGAAATATTGTACAGGAAGATAGCTTGTTAGCTAGGATCTGAACATTTAAAATACACTGACATACACCTTTCCTGCTGCTAGTAAAACTTTTATAAATGCCAAAAGAATAACTTAATGCACTTGATATTTTTACAACAGAATAGAAATGCAAGTTCATATCCTCTGTTAGCTCGAAAACCTTCACAGTTAGAAGCCAACAAAGCAAGTCACATAACCACAGGTTACAGGTATATTGTCTTTGTTAGAGCTACGTGCATACTTTGGAAAGCAACATTTTATCGTCTACCATCATGAGAGTGTCAAGAGACCCTTCCTAAAAAGATGCTCAACCTCTGGCAGGCACAAGAATGAGCTACTTAAAGGCCTATGCTATGACTGTATTTTACCTTTTTACAACCTTCATGTGACGATCCCAGAGCGCATTTTGTATTATTTTGTGACCTGTTTTTGTATCTGTGTAAACTAGTATCTTCTCTGTGAGATGTCAGAGTCAAAATAAATTCAACCTCTTGCTGTAGTTTATAACTTGGCTGGTCCTTTTTCTGCTATTTAGCTCTCTACAAACGCAGGGGCTGGTGAAAATCTAGCAAGGTAACGGTATGCAAGAATGATAAGCTATCTTATGTCACGTTCACCTGATTCCACAGAAAGCATGGCCCTGAGATACACTGTGAGTTAAAGAAGAACCGGATTTAGCCTCTGCTTGACTTTATCACTGATGCGTGTTAGTGGTCCAGCTGTGCCTGACTCTGCCCATGACCTGTAGCCCACCAAGTTCTTCTGTCCGTGGAATTCTCCAGGCAAGAATACTGGAGTGGGCTGCCTTCCTTCTCCGGGGGATCTTCCTGACCCAGGGATTGAACCTGGGTCTCTCACATTGCAGGCAGATTCTTTACCGTCTTTCCCACCAGGGAACGTGGACAGCTTTATTAGCCACTGCTTTTCACTCTTGCCAATTAATTGACTCTTTTGTTTACTTACTTAACTTTCTTTTCTAAGCGGAGTTGAAAAATACTACAATCTTTTTCTTAACTAAATTTCTAAGGCAAAAATGTATCCAATATCATAGAAAATAAAAGATGGCAGGCTGCAGATTCTAAAATCCAGAGCTGAAAATGTATTCTCTATTAGTTCCCTACATATTTACTCAATTGACCAAGAGCTGCTTCCTTCCTGAAACCCTAGAATTACCTTCTACCTGGAACATCCTTAACACTTTAGCATAAGGCTCACTGACTCAAATCAGTTTCAATCCCAAAATGATGTTTTATGGGATGCTATATAAATATCAACTCTTTCTACTTTAAAGCATCCGACACAATGTCTAGCTTGCTTATACACTGTAGTCAAGGCTTGAAGAAACAAAGAATGTCCTAGCTGGATTAGAATTTAAGTATAATCTGAAACCTGAGTCCGATATTTCAAGGGACGCGCATATTTTGAAGCATCTGAAATTACAAATCCAAAGTAATTCAACAATCCTCAGTTCAACTACATTGCCAAAGGATACAACGTTATCCAATTTCTAAACTTTCTTATTCCATTTCTCAAGATAAAATCACTGAAGGACACAAAGGGTTACGACATTTTGCCTGGGGTGTTTCCCCCCAATTTAAAATGCTGTAAGAATGATGGAATGGGGTTGCTAATTCTAATTCTCCCTGATTCTAATATGTCACATGTCAATTTAATTCTTAGACCATCCAGAAAAACCTAAAAAAAAAACCCATAGCAACATCTTCGATAGAGCAAATATTGAAAAAATTATGGTATCATTAATTACTCATGGTGCAATAGATGTAACTATCTTTGATATTTACTTTTCTATTTTTAAATGTGGAGATTTTGACTGTTTTCATTTTATGATTATCCTAAAGTTTTGGCTTCTATTAAAATGTTTGTTTTTTTTTCTGAGAATTCTTTGCTTTTGTTTATATGTTTTATCATTTCATTAAAAATCTGCATGCCTTTTATACCACTAGTGTTACTTTCTGCCTTATTTTCTTCTAATCTATACTTTTCATGTTTGTATGTATATATTGGAAAATCATTCAAAAATGATTTATTTATAACCAATGTATTGTCCTAAATTATTGCTGCAGTTCTTTGTATTCTTTTTTCCCTGAAGAACTTCATGTTTCTCATCAATTGCTGCTTCTAGTGATCGCCAAATTTTACTCAAAGTCAAAGTGCTAGTCGCTCAGTCATGTCTGACTCTGTGACCCCATGAACTGTAGCCCACCAGGCTCCTGTGTCCATGGAATTTCCTAGGCAAGAATACTGGAGTGGGTTTCCACTCCCTCCTCCAGGGGATCTTCCAGACCCAGGGATTGAACTGGGTCTCTCACATTGCAACCAAAAATCTAGTGTTTGTATATTTACCTACTAGTTCTAAGATGACTTCAAAATACAGTCCTATGCTACCATCTCAAATATGGAACATTTGTTCCACTTTTTTTTTTGCTGAGAAATTGTGTCTGCTCCAAATCCAGTGTTTGTGTTATTTCTATTACAAATGCCTCCTCTTAATATCAACTTATTATCCTGTTAAATTGATTCTTTCTACAGCTAGGGTAGCCTTTATTTGTCAATGTGGTCTCTGCTCATGTCAGAATTTTCACATTGCAGATGAATTTTTGAACAAGGCAAGTAACATTTTTTTTTTTTGCCTTAGTTATACCGCTTTTTTATCAAACAGTAAATATTGAGTTGGAGAAAGAATTCTGATATGGAAAGCTAACTATTAGGAGCAGTGAAGAAAAGCAAGGCAGGTCACTGAAGTAGCTAGAACCTCACAAAGGTGTGTGGACGAGGATTTAACGCCGTGAGGAAAAGTTTCAAAACTAATCCAATAAGATAAAGTGTTGCCACTTTTCATCAGGGAAAGAAATGGTATGAAAAAAAACAAAGTGAAGAAGGCTAAACGGCTCAGGCCTTTGCTTGGAAATTTTTTTATCCATGAGTAAAACCGTAATTTTAGGTGAGAATGCGCGTCACAAGGCGCTTCCTCTTGCATGGATCCCATTGTGCTTAATATTTACTCATATTAATAAAGTAGATTGAGAAGTAGTAAGAATTGTTTAGCGGCTATAGTTATGCTGGATAAAGAAAAGGGGAGAATTTATTTAAATAGAACAAATATAATAATCATTAAGTGGTCATAAAATTAGAATTAAAAATACCTTTGTGCATGATGTGTTCATATGAACAGAGATATCAAAGAGAGAGAAAATACAAAGGTAATCTAAAAAACTAATTGGAAAAGGCTATTTTTAAAATATTTAAAATAAAATACTCTTTTTAAATAAGTAAAATAAAATAGTATTTTAAGTAAAATAAAATACTGTTTTATTTTAAAAATATATTATGTTAAGATATTTAAGATAAACAGGATAATCCCTTTAGCCTGCAGGGGTCTCAGTACAGCATTGCTGCTGCTGCTGCTGCTAAGTTGCTTCAGTCGTGTCCAACTCGGTGCGACCCCTGACATGTTAATTCTTTGCTGGGGGACTGTTCTGTGCACTGTAAGATATCTAGCACCAACCCTAGTCTCTTCCCATCAAATGCTTGCAGTACCCCAGCCCCCACATTGCGATGACCAAATGTCTCCAGACACTGCCAGATGTTCCCATGGAGGGGGTTGGGGGAGTTTTGTAAAATTGCTGTGTTGAGACCTATTGCTTTAATGCAATAGTCACATTTGAAAAAAATCAAAATGCACCCACTTCATTAGTCACAGTATTGATTTTCCTTAAAAGAAACAAGCAAACAAAAAGCAGATATTGTCTAGAGTTTTAAAGCCTACTGGGGAGATATTAACCTTAATGTGTGGCACAGATATTGAACACTGGAGCTAAAGCACTTCGCATTCAAAGCATATTTCACAAATGAAAGAGTTGGTAGCCATGCCAGCAAGTCTATGCTGCTTGCCTTTAACAGCTGTAGGAAAGATAAATGTCCCAGCAGCCCAGTCTTAAGGAAATCTCTCTACTTAGAGTCACTCCTATTATCTCGCCTTAAAAATCCCTACTGGAAACAACAGTCCAAAACATAAGAGTGAAAGGCGAACTGGAAGCAAAAAGAGAAGTTACAGGTTTCCGGAACTTCTCAGCGCTGACGACTGCAGATTTTGGTGTTCTCTCTTTGGCTGCCTACCTCTTACTCAGCACCTTAAACTTCTATGAGGTAAAATCTTCCACGTATTCCAGCTTCAATCGTCATCCTAAAACCAGCTGGGTCATAGACCTGTTAAGAATCAATTCAGATGTTGCAACAAAACAGCTTTTGTCCTGCTCTGCCTGGCCATTCTTTTAAGTGGCTTGAACTGAATGTGTAGGGTAGCTGTGTCTCTAGAATTTTCTAATAACTATAAAATCAAAGTAAAAATTATAAAATATTAAAGGCTTTTAATCTATCCCAGAATATAGTTATTCATAAATCATGAACCAATATTGTTCTTCTAATGATAATAGGCATCATAAAACACACAGAAATAGAGATTAAAAGGGGACAGAATAAACAAAGCATATGATAGATTTTATATTTAAATGGTACAAATGTTTTTGATCTCACTAAAAATGTTATTCATTATATTTTACTGAAAGCAACATGATTCAATATCTACCTTTGGAAAACCTTGTTTAAATATGTTGAGATACAGCTACTCAAGAACCTAGTTTGAAGTTCAGTATTTTTTGATATATGATTCGTAATGACCATCACTGAAAAAGATATATCACAATAAAGTAACGCAATTTATAAAGAAGAAAACATATACTTGGGCAAGTTTCCATATTGGTAGTGAACAGAAATCCATACTGAAAATAATATTTGCAGTAGTTTAAATTTTTGGCTGGTTTGGTCAAATCGGATTAGTTTGCCAGTATTGTTACTGAATAACCTTCCCTGGTAAAGAATCCGCCTGCAATTCAGGAGACCCAGGTTCAGCTCCTGGGTTGGGAAGATCCCATGGAGAAGAGAATGGCTATACACTCTAGTATTCTTGCTGGCAAATCCCATGGACAGAGAAGCCTGGTGGGCTACAGTTCATGGGGTCATGAAGAGTCGGACACCACTGAGCGACTAACACACACAACCTGGCTTAGGAAGAGCTTATGCTAGAAGTAAAAATGTCATCCCTGAGGAATCAAATTTTCAGTATTATTTTCAATTCTTGTTCTCTTCTCAGGAATTTATTTAAGCCATTTCGTCATTTTCTGAGATTAGTTTTAGTTAAGACTAGCAAATATCATACATAAATCCACTTAACTGGCAGCCAATATATTTTAATGCTTTGCAAAATATGGCAAACAGATGAGGGCATTTTTGGGTGTATCTCTGAATTTTGGAACTTGTAATTTTCCTTGAAGATAGCATTCCAACTCCAGTTGATGTTGGAAGGCAAGAAAGTCAATCTGTATATTAAATGTTAGTAAAGCCTAATTGTCATATGTTAGATTGAAATGAATGGAAAAGGAAATGAACCATACTCCCCATGCATACGTTTGTGTAGTCTTGCCCTTTCTTTGGAGTTGTGTGTCTTCCTTAAGCCTACTGATTTATGGTTTTTTCCTCTTCCTACGCATTCCATTTGTAACTTAATTCCTTTAATGAAATAAAATTATTTTCTAGATTCTGTAATTAGTGAAATTATTAGTATTTTTTGGTACTTAACAAGGTCTTCTGTGTCCCACCTTCCAAACAGAAAACATACGAAGGGAAAACGAGACTCCAAGAAGACATAACATTTTGGCTGTTAATTGGACCCTAAGAAGTCGAGCTTGGAAAATGTTCCATTGCTGCGAATGAATTCAGCAGTTTGTTTATCAAGATTCTTGGGCCTAAAATTATAGAATTATTTTATTGATAAAAGATATATGTATTTTAAAATCTCAATTAGCTACATACCAGAGCAGTTTAGAAAGAATGGGCTATAAATTACACTATTTTATCTCCTCAAGATAATGGCAAAATCCATATGGTCTTCTAAATCGTCCTATTTTCCAATATCAGAGTCAAGGACTATCAGGCCACATCAGTCTGAAGACAACTGATTCTACATGTACAGGTCTAAAAATTGCCTAGGTGCTTAACCCCAGGCCCAGGTAAACTCAATCCATATATGTTTGTACACTAACAGAGATATAAAATAGAAATCAAAAGTCTGGGATATGTTGGGATAAAGAAATTATAAGCAAAAGAAAACACAATTATCCCAGTTAAAAGTGGACAAACAAGCCACACAGGAAATGATTCATAATATTGTCACAGAACCATACTGATGAAACCATCTGGTATTCTACTGTAAGGAAGTAGCATTGTATCCAAATTTTTATTCTTATAATTAATCTGAACTTGAATTGCAAAGGTAGAAATCTGAGATGACAATTCATAAGTGCATTCTTGAATTAATATTTTTATATGTTCCTATGGGCTTCTCAGGTGTCTCTGTTGGTAAAAGAACCTGCCTATCAATGCAGAAGACGTCAGAGACGTAGGTTCAATGCCTGGGTTGGGAAGATCCTCTGGAGGAGGGCATGACAACCCACTCCAGTGTACTTGTCTGGAGAATCCCACTGACAGAGGAGCCTGGAGGGCTAGGGTCCACAGGGTCACAAAGAGCTGGACACGACTGAAGCAGCTTAGCACGTAGCACACATATAGAGACCTTTGCTCGGAAATCTTGTTGCTATATTATAGAAACTGTCTTCTTTTTTTCTACTTAAAGAGTTTATTTATGGAGAAACCATGTTAAAAACAAATCTAGATGGGGGAAAATGGAATCAGTGACATTTTATTTTCTTGGGCTCCAAAATTGCTATGGATGGTGACTGTAGTCATGAAATTAAAGGCGCTTACTCCTTGGAAGAAAAGCTATGACAAACCTAGACAGTGTATTTAAAAGCAGAGACATCACTTTGTCAACAAGTTCTGTATAGTCAAAGATATGCTTTTTGCACTTGTCATGTGCAGATGTGAGAGTTGGGTCTTAAAGAAGGCTGAGTACCGAAGAATTGATGCTTTTGAATTGTGGTGCAGGAGAAGACTCTTGAGAGTCCATTGGACTGCAAAGAGATCAAACTAGTCAATCCTAAAGGAAGTCAGTCCTGAATATTCATTGGAAGGACTGATGCTGAAGCTGAAGCTCCAATATTTGGCCACCTGATGTGAAGAGCCAACTCACTGGAAAAGACCCTGATGCTGGGCAAGACTGAGAGCAAGAGGAGAAGGGGACAACAGGATGAGATGGTTGGATGGCATCACTGACTGAATGGACATGAGTTTGAGCAAGCTCAGGGAGATGGTGACGGACAGGGAAGCCTGGCGTGCTGCAGTCCATGGGATCACAGAGAGTTGGATACAACCGAGCAACTGAAAAAAAACAACACATTAAAAACAAAAATCCCTGTGTTTAAACAGAATGCTTCTCTACTTTATAATCCCCTGGAGAAGGAAATGAGAACCCATTCCAGTATTCTTGCCTAGAGAATCCCGTGGACAGAACAGGATCGCAAAGAGCTGGGCACGACTGAGCAGCTAACACACATTGCTTTGCCATACCTTATCACTTCCCTTCTTTATCAAGCTAACTCAGACTCAGCATTAAGATGGCTCTGACATTTCTCTAGGAACAATTTCATGGATCATTCCTTGCTCCCACTCTTCACGGTTTTGGATGTTCCATCTTTAAGCCTCTTCAGCAGTGCCTACCCCAGCACTGCACTTCTGATCAGCATCATGCTGAGCTGTATTGGAGCTTGAAGCCAAAGGAAAAGTCAGTACCAGTGACCTTGCTTTATTTAAAACATGGATATTTTCTTTATCAGGGAATGTTCGCATCAATTTTTATTTTGAAAAATGTTAAATTGATATATGGTTTATTCTGATTACTAAGATTTTGTGTGTGTGTGCTCTCTTCAACTTTATGCCTGAGGTGAGCGCTTCGCTAGCGCCTCTCTTGCCTGTCCTGCTCCTGGCTCTCTGTATGCCTGTTGTCTCGTGCAGACTGTGGACTTTCTGAAAACAGCGGTGGCGTCTTTCCATTTTTGAAGCACCTGGTGCAGCCCTAGCATTTTGTAAGTGTGCAACAAATACTTACTGAATATAGATTAAACACATATGCATGTCTTTAAACCTTATGCGCTCTCTGTAAGAATTATTCTTCAGGAGTCTACTTGGTTTCAAATCTTATTTTTACAATCAGGCAAGACAGTCATATATTTTTAACTTTCAGGAATAGCGACAATTCCAGCATTTCCTTTTAAACTTCCATTTGTTATGACATCACGCCTAACCCTCGTTGACTTCCCTTGTTTAGAGAAAATCGTAAACTCTTCACTAACTGCTCTCCCACTTTTTTCAGTATGTTCCTAGCTTTTTGTCTGACTTAACTGAGTTTTATTTTAAATGAGCTGCTGCCACGTGTATTGGAGCTTGATGTATATCTCAGTAAAGTGTGAACTCAAAAATGTGTCCCTCAAAGATTCAGATGTTAGAAACCAGCTACGGCTGACTGTTCCTTTCCGTCTCCCATTTTTACACATTTCTAGATCTTTATCTCTTCTTCAAATAATACAGATTCCCTATCCATTGTTAGTATTTTCTGGATGTTTTCTTATCCTTCAATTATTTTAATCTTATGGTCAAAGATGAACGCTATTCTGAAGCTGTAATCAGACTGTAGGAAGCTGTGCTGATTGCTTGAACCTGTGGATGCTGAACCCACCGATCTGGAACGATGACCTGGTTCTGGCATTTTGCATGACAGATGTGAGCATCTGCAGATTTTGGTACCCATGGGGGCTTTTGGAACCACTCCCCTGCAGACATCGAGGGACACAAAGTAGTGAGAGGCTTACAGGATAAAACTGAAAAGTGAGCTGGGTAGGAAATTACTGAAGACAGTGCCTGGAGTACCAAGGAGGAATGTTCTGACCAAAAGCAGGCCATTTCTCTTAACTGCCAATTTACTTATATATAATTCAATCACTGGCCCATTTCACAAGTGAAAATCTTTTCAGATTTACTTATTTCTTATAACTGTTTAGTTTAACTTGACCAGTTTCACCTTTTTTTGTTAATGGCTACACTTAACAGAATAGTTTATTAACTTAACCAGCTCTTTCTTGTTGTGGCTAGAGATTTAGAAGCAGAGAGTGAATGAGATTGAATGCCTTAAAAATATATTCCCAGAATATATTATCTTGAATATTAATTGTTCTTGTTAATACATCCCCGTTTATATTATCATAAAATATTATAATTTGAAAAAGTAATATTTATATCATAACTATTGATGTATTGATAAGATACTTCTTTTTAAAAAATGTTTACACATTTACGTATATGGCTGCACCTGTCTTAGCTGTATACATGGGACCTTCCATTGCAATGCAGAGTCTTCTCTCTAGTTGGGACCCACAGGTGCCCAGGCCTCGCCTCCCTAACGCATGTGGGATCTTAGTTACCTGACCAGGGATCAAACCAGTGTCATCTGCATTGCAAGGCGGATTCTTAACCACTGGGCCTGGTAAGTCCAGTAAGTCCTAGTAAGATACTTCAATATTTTTGTGGATATGTTTTTAACTGTACTTGGATATATTTAGTAAATATATTATTCACAAAAGTAAATTATCTTACAAACCTTCTCAAGAATAATATATTCATGAAAAATGCATCAAAGAATTGCTCCTTAAAGGTTAATGCTAGTTATGTCTGATGAACAATCACGTTTAGAAATATCAAATGTGACGATATTGGAACAGCATTCACAGTCATAATTCATAGAGATCACTGAGTCACTGTGAGGCTTAATGGTGCTTTTTGACAGAATTAAAATATTTTCCAAGAATTTTGTCTGTGACTTGGGAAGTCACTTTATTACACCTGGTCCTGCCCACATGGGTAGAGAAGCTTTGAAGTACAAGATAATGATTATCTCGCCTTGGAGGTTATTCAGCTGGAAGCTTGACACAAGAGTCATTGGATAGAGGTAGACAGGGTGATTACCAAGAGACACAGGCAGATACACTCTGTGGTGCTGGAGAAGACTCTTGAGAGTCCCTTGGACTGCAAGTAGATCAACCAGTTAAGCCTAGAGGAAACCAACCCTGAATATTCATTGGAAGGACTGATGCTGAAGTTGAAGCTCCAATACTTTGGCCACCTGATATGAAGAGCTGACTCATTGGGAAAGACCCTGATGCTGGGAAAGATTGAAGGTGGAAGGAGAAGGGGATGACAGAGGATGAGATGGGTGGATGACATCACCAACTCAGTAGACATGAATCTGAGTAAACTCTGGGCGATAGTGAAGGACTCAAGAGCCTGGTTGTGCTGCAGTTCATGGGGTTCGTTGCAAAGAGTTGGACATGACTTAGCGACTGAACAACAACTAGCAGAAAACTTTATAACTAGATCAAGAATTACAGAACAGCTATGATTGTGGCAGGGACTGGCACTCAGCATCACTGAGTCATTTCTAGGGTAAAGGCAGCAAATCAGGGTTGTTTCACCCCTGAGACTCCAGAACCATACTGCTCAGCAGGTGACAAACCCCAGCCAGTTCCAGAGGCTGCAATGATCCTGGCAATCATTTCATTTGGAAAAGACAATAAAATTTCCATATCACTGAGGGATTTTTCGAAGAATCTCAGCCACGGCAGAGTTGGCGAAACAGATTAAAATAAAACCCTCTAATTATAGTGACATAAATTACGGATACATCCTCTTTCTTTGGGGGCCAAAGATGTGTCCCAGAGAGCACGACAGAGCAAGCATCTAGATCTCACAAGCAGCGACTGCATCTCCATGGCAACCAGGGTGCACTGAAAGGCAAAGACGGAGAGGGTTTTGTACAGGACTTTGAGTGTTTCCAGTGTCACCAGGAGGATAACAACTGCACCTCGAAGAGGGCATGAGCAATTTGATACCCTGCTGAGCCGGATTAGGACAGAAACATCAGGCAAAAAAAGAACTCTGCTCAAATGTGTGTCTGTTCAGTTGACCACCTGATGCAAAGAACTGACTCACTGGAAAAGACCCTGATGCTGGGAAAGATTGAAGGCAGGAGGAGAAGGGGACAACAGAGGGTGAGATGGTTGGACGGCATCACTGACTCGATGGACATGAGTCTGAGTGAACTCCGGGAGTTGGTGATGGACAGGGAGGCCTGGCGTGCTGCAGTCCATGGGGTCACAAAGAGTCAAACACGACTGAGGGACTGAACTGAACTGAATTCAACTCTTTGCAGCCCATGGACTGTAGCCACCAGGCTCCTCTGTCCATGGGATTCTCCAGGCAAGAATACTGGAGTGGGTAGCCATTTCTTTCTCCAAGGGATCCTCCTGACCCAGGGATCGACCCCTGGTCTCCTGCACTGGCAGGTGGGTTCTTTACCACT
The DNA here is from genome assembly GCF_032405125.1 of Capricornis sumatraensis. Lineage (NCBI taxonomy): Eukaryota > Metazoa > Chordata > Mammalia > Artiodactyla > Bovidae > Capricornis > Capricornis sumatraensis. Next base: position 61,957,215 of record NC_091089.1, read on the forward strand.
GAGCCACCTGGGAAGCCCCTCTCCTCAAGTGTGAAGCCACAAATCATGATCTCCCAACTTCCTCATCAAAACAGAAAGGAAGCTCTGGTTTTCTGTCTTTCTAATACTGGGTTTTCTGGGGACTCTGAGGTTTAGATAAAAAGAGACTATGTTCTGCAGATGAGTAGACTCTATCAATTAGTAAAAATAGAGAATAAATGAAGAAGCATACACATAACATATGTACATGCATACATGCAGTGAGTCATGGTTGAATCCCAATGGATCGTAGAAATCAACTAATCGAGCTCTCCTATTCATCAATAATACTCATCTTGTCTACTAAATAGTATATTATTTATGCACTCTGCCCTACTGGATATTACAGAGCAGAGCGGAGATGCTTTGAGCATAATAACTTGTACCTTGTGGTGTTTCTTAAAAATGACTGAATTAATAAATGAAAACTTGGGCAGTAGAGGTTGTCCGACGTCCCCAGTCACATGGCCTTCATTCAGGCCTGCAGCTTCCTTAGTCTTCCAACGTGTATTGAACCCCATGAACATATTTCAGACACTAAAGTTAGATGCTTTGTAATTGATTATTGATAGATTCAGAGGATCATAAAGAATCTGAGAGCACTTCAAGATAAGAATCTTTGCCTGTCACTCAATTTCATAGTAAAGCAAATGCTGAATAATAGATATTTTTGGTTAAGCAAATGATAAATATATTAAGTTGAGAGCACATTGTCTAGCCCACTTTTTAAGAGCCTCGTTATTATCAAGGTAAGAACAGAAAGGATCCTTCTTAACTCTATTCCATAACTACTCTTTGAATCTCACTCTAAAGAAATGTACGTCTGTACATTCTGGAAAGCTCAGAATTATTTTCTCTGTGCTTCTTTGAGCTTCTGTTATTGAGGATGCTAGTTAAGAATTACAAAGAAAATAAACCATGATTAGTTATTTAAACATAAAAAATTTTGTGTGTAGCTTAGAGGCTTAGAGCTAAATAACATTCCTATGCTGAATAACTTATATATATATATATATATTTTTTTTTTTCTTTTTTAAAAAAGCAGAGGTCATTTATCCCCACTGCTGGCACTAAGGTATCATTAATATTGAAAAGCCCAATATCAATAATAGAAATGTCTTCAGCACTGAGGCCTGGATTGTGTGGAAGCATTGGATTTCTGCAATTAAAATATCATGTAAGGGAAAACCTGAAGCAGGACTCTGCAGCATCACTGGAGGAGTACACAGCACACCTGTGGGAAACAGAAGGTCAGACGCGCACGATGATTCCCAATCCTGATGACACGATGAGCACCCTTCTGACCTCAGGCTGTCACTGTGGTTTTCACTCTTGGGAAATCCACTTGTTTCATCAGTTAAGTGGGTGCCAAAGAAGGTTTTTTATCTTGCAAGTACAGTATGTATAAAATGCAATTTACTCAGCACCCAGGGTACCGAGAAGAACAAACTGTGCGTTGACCTAGATTTAAAGGTCGCCCAGATAATGGTAGTCAGCATTGTTGGCTGGTAAACCATGTTGCCCTTGATTTGAAATACCAACCAGCTGTGGGCTTTAAGTCTTAAGGAACAGCAACAATTCTCCGGAAAAATAATGCTACCACTCTAGGACTAATTCTGTGGCATTTCTGGTGGCTCAGACAGTAAAGAACCTGCCTAAAATGCAGGAGACCTCAGTTCGATCTCTGGATTGGCAATCCCCTGGAGATTCCCTGGAGAAGGGAATGGCTACCCACTCCAGTATTCTTGCCTGGAGAATCCCATGGACAGAGGAGCCTGATGTGCTATAGTCCATGGGGTCACAAAGGGTCGGACATGACTGCACGACTTTCACTTTCACTTTAATTCTAATTTGCTTCATATTGCTACATAGAGTAAATTTGGATGTTTCTAAAGCCATCTTCAAGTTGTTTATGTTTTAAGAAAAATATAAGGACACTCTTGAATACATACTTTAAAAATTTATTATGTTCCTATGTTTTCTAATTTGTTTGAAAGATATGACTTTCATATCTAATATCTTATAAATTCTTATAAGTTTATTAGAAAAATTAAAACACATATGTATTAGTTAGTTCATTAGTTCAGTCGCTCAGTCGTGTCTGACTCTTTGCGACCCCATGAATCTCAGCATGCCAGGCCTCCCTGTCCATCACCAACTCCCAGAGTTCACTCAGACTCATGCCCATTAAGTCAGTGATGCCATCCAGCCATCTCATCCTCTGTCGTCCCTTTCTCCTCCTGCCCCCAATCCCTCCCAGCATCAAAGTCTTTCCCAGTGAGTCAACTCTTCACATCAGGTGGCCAAAGTACTGGAATTTCAGCTTTAGCATCATTCCTTCCAAAGAAATCCCAGGGCTGATCTCCTTTAGAATGGACTGGTTGGATCTCCTTGCAGTCCAAGGGACTCTCAAGAGTCTTCTCCAACACCACAGTTCAAAAGCATCAATTCTTTGGCACTCAGCCTTCTTCACAGTCCAACTCTCACATCCATACTGACCACTGGAAAAACCATAGCCTTGACTAGACAGACCTTAGTCGGCAAAGTAATATTTCTGCTTTTGAATATGCTATCTAGGTTGGTCATAACTTTTCTTCCAAGGAGTAAGCAATTTTAATTTCATGGCTGCAATCCCATCTTCAGTGATTTTGGAGCCAAAAAATAAAGTCTGACACTGTTTCCACTGTTTCCCCATCTATTTCCCATGAAGTGATGGGACCAGATGCCATGATCTTCGTTTTCTGAATGTTGAGCTTTAAGCCAAACTTTTCACTCTCCTCTTTGACTTTCTTCAAGAGGCTTTTTAGTTCCTCTTCACTTTCTGCCATAAGGGTGGTGTCATCTGCATATCTGAGGAGATTGATATTTCTCCTGGCAATCTTGATTCCAGCTTGTGCTTCTTCCAGCCCAGCATTTCTCATGATGTACTCTGCATAGAAGTTAAATAAGCAGGGTGACAATATACAGCCTTGACATACTCCTTTTCCTATTTGGAACCAGTCTGTTGTTCCATGTCCAGTTCTAACTGTTGCTTCTTGACCTGCATATAGGTTTCTCAAGAGGCAGGTCAGGTAGTCTGGTATTCCCATCTGTTTCAGAATTTTCCACAGTTTCTTATGATCCACACAGTCAAAGTGCTAAGTCCATAATTAAGATCATCTTATTAGAAATGAGCATATATTATTTCCTGAGTGAAGATTATATGATTGTGTGAAGATTATTTACCAATTTCAGTTGCATTAGGACCAAAGCCGAGGAGTGTAGAGAATTTCAAACACAGTTCCTCTTATCTTGGCCATATGGTTTGTCCAATTACATATTGTTTGTAATAAATCACCAACAAACCTAGTGGCTAATTTTTTTTTTTATTCCCACAAATCTGCACTTTGGGTTATTTCTATTCAATAGGCTGGGTGAATCAAAGCCAGAGTCTAACATCTTTTAAAGTTTGTTCACTCACATCTAATGCATGGGTTAGAAAGAAACTGACACCTCGGTGGTAGAAAAACAGAGCCCATAAGATTTTAGAAGTTTTGTCGTAATGATGTCGACCGTTTGTTTTTTCAAAGAGAGAGCATAAAACAGTCGATACACCCGTGAGGCAAAGGGCATAATATTTGTGTCTGAGGAATAAAACCCAACTGGGGGTACTACTTACTTATTGTTCACTCACTCTACTTTTCTAGCATATATTTCAGTAAAATCTATTTGAAATAAAAATGCTCCTTCAGAAAAATTAGTAATGATTAGAAAGAAAGAACATGGGAGAGAAAAATAGATACAATTCAAAAATTATGGTAAAAGACATATACTAAGCAAAAGAAGGATAAACATGTTAGAAAATTGTGGCAAGGTTTAAGGAAAAAAATTAAGATATTTTCATAAATAGGTTTTGTGGCAAACCAAAACTGAATCATTTCAAATAGATATCAAAAGCAGAAAGGGGATAGAAGGTTAGTGTTGAACCTAGAAAATACTTGGGAAAATGTTGCATCATTACTAAAATGCTACCTTATAAGCAACACAAAGTTCAGTTGATAATGGTAAAAGTATAGATGAAGCAAGAAGGCTAGACTTCAAAAAAATCACAGACGATTAAATGGAAATTAACAAAAAGATAACAGTGAAATAATGAATAGGGAAAATGAAATAGATGAAAGACAGGTGATGAAATAAGACATACTGTAAGCATAATTTATGGTGCTAAAGAAGAGCATATAAATAAAGATGAAATTAAAAAATAAATGTATTTCTCAAAGTATAGAATTTTCAGTAAAAACCATAGTGTGTTTGAGGGAGAAAATGATATGGAATAATTACTATCAATATATAGTAGTAAAATTTTTAAACATCTTTGAAGATTAAAAAAAAATCTGAGAAACATCCAAAAAGAAAATCATGTCATTTATCAAAGAGAAAACATAAGACTGATATCAACATGCCAAAGAGCACATTTTAATTCTGAATTACATTTCCAAAGAAACAAAAGTTTAACTCAAAAGGGTTTCATACTCAGCCATGTCATTAAAATATTTTGACATATGCAATAATTTGAAGGATAAAACAACCATACAATTTATAGAAAACAAGAAACATTGCCTACTAAAAGTGATCAACAACCAGTTGTTGGAACCAAGTGAAACAACTAACAAGGACCGAGGGAAGATCAACTTTGACTTCAGTTCAGTTCAGTCGCTCAGCTGTGTCCGACTTAGGATGTAGAAATCTGTGAGAGGACTGCTTCTATCTTCATTAACAAGTTAAAGCCAAACATTCCATAAAATCAGAACTTCTCTTGAAACTCTTGAAAGGTGGAGTTCTTACAGTAACAACTAGCCTTAAATGTAAATAAAGGCAAGGACCTCAGAGGAGAGATGGAAAGAGCTCCGGGTTCCCTAGAGCGGAGAACAGGAGGAGGATGGGATGGCCACACAAAGCGGTAAGAAGAATTCAGCTAAAATGTTTGCTAATTTTTAATAAACTGCTAGTGGCCAAGTGTGGGCCAATATGAGTGTGTGGAAGCTCGGGGAGCCACAGACCCGGGGGATTCGCACCCACAAGCAAGTCCTTCTCCGTGGACCGCACCAGGTGCCCCAGACAAAGACGGGGTAATGAGCAGGCTGGAGGATGCTCCCACAGGAGCAGGGTTTGGGGAGGAGTCGGATCCCGCTCCTGGGAAGCCCCCAGCCTTCTCCCCAGTGGATCAGAAGACGTTCGCGGCTGGGGGAGCAGGGCCAAGTCCGTGGTCCCCAAGGTTCACTTGAAGACCCCGGGCAGCTGTGAAAGTGAAAGGGTAAAGACCCTCTATCTTTGATGAGACGGACATAAGACGAATTAGAGTTTCACTGCACGCTGTATCGTCTGTAAGTTCTGAATCCTCGATACCATCAAGACACTGGAACAGCATGGTAGCATAGGGCATGCACTGCTTAATGAAGATGGGCGCCCTGGTGGCTCAGAGGTCAAGAGCCTGCCCGCAATGCAGGGGACATGGGTTCGATCCCTGGGTTGGCAAGATGCCCTGGAGAATAAAGTGGTGACCCGTTCCAGTATTCCTGCCCGGGAAATCCCATGGACACAAGGGCCTGGCGGGCTACAGTACGTGGGGTCGCCAAGAGTCAGACATGACCTTGAGACTCAACCATCACCACCACCACCTAACAAAGATCAAGGAAAGAGGCAAAAACAAAAACAAAAAACCCTCTGTCTTCAGGAGGGACAGGAAGACGTCCGGGATTCACAGCGTAAAGAAGCCCTCTCGCTGTGAGAAGGGCGGACGGACTCATCCCGGCTGACGTTAGCCCTTCGTGTTCAGCCTGCTTTATCCACGGGGCTCCAAACCAGGCTCTAAAAATATGCATCTTTAATTCCGAATGCCACAGACTCTGTGAATATCTTTCCCTCTCTTAAAGTAAGGATTCACATTTCTTATTAGAACAAGACGATACCAGAGAGAAAAAATAATAATGGTACAATTTCATGTATTCATGTCAGATACTTCACAGAATCAGAATTCTCAATGAGTATTACAATGGGAGGTCAGATAGTTTAGCTTTGATACAGGAAACCATTTTAAAATTCTAATTAGATGAAAAAGGAATACGGTTTTTTAAATTAAATTCGGCAATCATTTCAGTTTAAAATTTCCCTTCTGTTAGAAAAAAAAAAACCCTTATGCAGTGTGCTAATACTGATACTTTTTTATCTACTAGCTGCCAAACAATCCCTGATTAAAAGAATGAAATTTCATCATAATAGGGAAATTTAATGAGTTCTCATGAACAATTAAAAAGATTATTTGCATATTTTTAGCTTATTGGAGGGAAAAATACCAAGCAGGAAAGGTTTAGCAATAATCGCATGCTGAGAAGGAGTGGAAAGGGAGACATTAAATGCTTCTCTTTCTTCCTGAAGCCTTGGATAACATTTCAGGAGACTTATTAGCCTGCATGTTAGTGACCTGGTTTACCAAGTCTCTGCACTTAGGCAGGCATTTATTGGAGACGCTTCATCTCTGGTATCTTTATCCCTCCAAGAAAAATTAGGAATACATAGAGGACCCATGTCTGATTATGCTCACAGGAGTGCATATTGCCGTAATTGGAAAAGGGAAATTATACCCGAAGCAAAGCTTGAGAAACGCGTGACAAGCTCTCTCGGAAGAGTCTATTTTGTGACATTTGCTGTTTTTTCCCCACCTTCTGGCACACAGACCCACCAGAAACATCTGGCCCCAAAGTCCAGGCAGCAAAGGAGCTGGAAAGTGTGTGAGGTTTGAGTCAGAAATATTCAGCCATTTATTTCCAAGTGACCTCAAACAAGAATTTTTTTTTCCTCTATAAATTTATAGATTACATTTGTGTAAAGTTTGCAATAATGTCTATCTTTTAGGATTGTTATGATGATCAAGGAAAATATATTCTTCCCAGGACAGTTTCCTGTGTATAGAAGGCACTCACTGCTTGGCAACTAGGGCACAGAACATTTAAATAATGATAAACACCCACTAGCAGACAAGCAGCATGTCGTTAATGGGGAGAACACTCAAGTTAGTATTTAACACGTGGAAAACAATAGAGTCAATAGAGCCTCTTGATTCTAGAGACCAACAGTGATGTCGGCTACCCTGCATCTTCCCCACCTGCATCCTTAGTGAACCCTGACCCTGGAATGTCCTTCTTTCAGAAGGAAATAAACTGAAAACACTGGCATACTCCCACATCTCTTCCCCTCAGCTCACTTTCCTTTCAGCCACGACTGGAGGGGCTTGGCTGACTCAGCTGCCATTGCCCCACCCAAAAACACGCTGCTTATCTTTTTGGGGTTTTGCCTCAAAGCTTTTTCAGGAGCCACACAGCTCTCTCAGACTATATATTGAAAAACACAGCCTATAAATAAGTGCAAGAGAGGGATGGAAAGAAAGTAAAAGTGAAGTTGCCCAGTTGTGTCCTACTCTTTGCAACCCCACGGACTGGAGCCCACCAGGCTTCTCCAGCTATGGGATTTCCCAGGCAAGAATACTGGAGTGGATTGCCCTTTCCTTCTCCAGGGGATCTTCCAGACCCAGGGATCGAACCCGGGTCTCCTGCATTGGAGGCAAACATTTTACAGTCTGAGCCACCAGGGAAATTGAGAGGGATGGAGGGTGTAGTCAATTCCTGAGGCAACTTTCAACCAATGGGAATAGGAGCCAGTGAATAAATACCCCAGACTCCTGTTCTTAGGAAGGAAAATTCTAGCAGGCATTCTTCACACGTTGTGTAGATGCCTTCTGTGCTGAGCCCCTTTGCCTGCAGGAGGGCTCTCTACAGCGCATAATTGGCTTTCATTCTCTTTTTTCTCTCCCCAGCTCCTTTTTCCAACTCCCTGGAATCTTCTGCCCAAGAAGCTTCCTCTTTCAGACTCTGTTCTCAGGAGGGTCCCACTTTTTGAAAGTGGAATGCATATCAGTTGTAATTCCGATCTAGGTGCACTCAAAAGGCACACACTCTGTAGCTTTGATATGCTATGATTTGAATAAAAAAGCAGCAATTACTTTTTGCAAGATCTTGCATACACATGGAAGATAGGCATGCAATAGAAAGAGGTGATAGATTGTCAGGAAGAAAACATTTTGGGAGGAAAAATATGTAGCTCAATTATTTAGTATTTCATATTCATTTTACTTGATCTTATGCACATGGAGGTAATGAACTCTTAAAAAATATAACAGATTAAAATGCAGAACAGAATCTTAGCTGAAGATTTTTTATATTTTTTTATATAATGTAATATACTCAAGGATGAATTTTACATTTCAACATGGAAAAAAATGTAATTTTCTAACACCTACAAGCTTAAAGAGATGGGAATGCCAGACCACCTTACCTGTTTCCTGAGAAATCTGTATGCAGGTCAGGAAGAAACAGTTAGAACTGGACATGGAACAGCAGACTGGTTCAGAAATGGGAAAGTAGTACATTAAGGCTGTATATTATCACCCTGTTTATTTAACTTATATTCAGTGTACATCATGCTAAGTGCTGGGCTGGATGAATTACAAGCTGGAATCAAGATTGCTGGAAGAAATATCAACAATCTCAGATAGGCAGATAATACCACTTTAATGGCAAAAAGCAAAGAACTAAAGAGCATCTTGATGAAAGTGAAAGAGGAGAGTGAAAAAGCTTGTTTAAAACTCAGTATTTAAAAAAAAAAAAAGATTATGGGATCCAGTTCCATCAGTTCACAGCAAATAGATGTGTAAAAATAACAGTGACAGACTTTATTTCCTTAGGCTCCACAATCACTACAGCCATGAAATTAAAAGACTCTTGCTCCTTGGAAGAAAGTGAAAATGTTAGTTACTCAGCTGTGTCTGACTCTTTGAGACCCCATGGAGTGCTATGAAAAACCTAGACAGCATATTAAAAAGCAGAGACACCCCTTTGCCAACAAAAGTACATCTAATCAAAGCTATAGTTTTTCCAGTAGTCAAGTACAGTTGGGAGAGTTGGACCATAAAGAAGGCTGAGCACCAAAGAACTGATGCTTTTGAACTATGGTGTTGGAGAAAACTCTTGAGAATCCCTTGGAGAGCAAGGAGATTTGCTTCTTTATGAAGTGCATGTAGTCTTTTAAATTTCTACCAGCAATGACTGAGAGTTTTTGCTGTTTCACATTCTCATCAAATTTAAAATTTGTCTTTTAAAAATTCTGGGAATTTTAATAGTGTCATATTCTGTTTTAAATTTTTACTTCTACAGTGACTAATGATGTTGAGTTTTTTTGTTTTTTTTTTACGTGCTTATTGGCCATTCTTGTTTTCTAGACTGTTGAATTCTTTTATCTATTTTTATTATTTTGTCTCCTATTTAATATGTTGCAGAAGTTTGTCATATATATTTGATATTAGTCCTTTGCAGGATATCTTAATTACAAAAAGGTCACTCAATATGTGACTTGCTTATTCATTTTCTTAAAATTTTTTTGAAGAATAAATGTATTAAACTTTTTCTAATTTATCATTTTATTACTGCTATTATGTCCTGTTTTTAAAAAGTATTGCCTACACTCTATTACAAAAATATCCTCTGATATTTTCCTACAGTTTTATAATTTTAGCTTTCATATTTAGATCTGTGATCTCTCACAAATAATTTTTTTTTCTGTATGGTGTGAGATTGGAGTCAAATTTCTTTTTCTTTTTTCAGGTGGATATCCAGTTTCTCCAGAACTATTGGCTGAAAACCTTATCTTTTCTTCCAGTAAATGAGCTCATTGTCATTGTGAGAATCAATAGCCTGTAGACATGTGGCTGTATTGCTGAACTCGCAATCTGTTGCGTTCGATCTATTTTTCCCCACATATGCAGTTACATAAACAGTCTTGGTTGCTATTACTTTATATTGATTTCTGAAATCAGGTTGATCAATTTCTCAAATTTTACCATCTTTATCAATACTTTTTGGTAGTCCTATGTTTTTTCCATGTTACTGAATTAAATTATTCAATGTTTTAAATTATAAATTTAAATTATTGAATCAGCTTGTTCATTTTATTAATTAATAAATTATTGAGTCAACTTATTAATTTCTACAAAATAGCCTATGAGAATTTTTCTTGGAGTTGTAGTGAATACATACAAACTTAGGTAGAATTGATGTCTGACTATCAACACTGCATCTCTCAGTCTATGAACATAGTACATCAACTAACTTAGGTGTTCTTTTATTTATCTCAGCAATGTTTTGTAATTTCCAGCATATAGTTCTTACACATATTTCATTAACTTCATTCTTAAACAGTTAATGGTTTTTGCTACTATTTATAAATAATTATTTTTATTGTAGTTTTCTATTAATTGTTGCTTATGTTTAGACCTACAATTAATATTCTTATATTGAGCTAGAGTACTGTGATGTGACTAAATTTCCTTACTAGTTCTAGTTGAGTATTGTTTTGTTTCTATACATTACTTAGATTTTTCCAAAATCAGCTGTCATGCAATATTCATTTTTCATTATCCTCAGATCTCATTAACAGTAATGTAAATAAGCAAAGAATGGGAGAATCACATTATGAGTAATCATTATGAAGTAACTAAAGAATATAGAATATAAAATATGTCAAAACCTGTTTCGCATTCACAGCATTCACAGATATTGTCAGATTTTAAATATAGAATAAAATAAGATTTCATTGACTTAGTGCTATTTAAAAGTAGGTCAACTTTCACCCTATTGCTTTGGATGGTATTTTAATCCTCTGTATTTTTTATTTTATGCTCAAAGAAATACATAAAGGTATTATTTCATTCCCATATTTTAAGAAGAAATATGATAAGGACTTGCCAAGCATTGGTGTAACAAACAAAAGAACTGCCCAACAATATCATACCTGCAAATGTTGACAGAATGTTGTAGCATATACTATGTGTGATTTTGGTTGCCAGTAATTTCAACAGGGGCTTCCCTGGTTGCTCAGACAGTAAGGAGTCTGCCTGCAATGCAGGAGATGTGGGTTTAGTCCCTGGGTGGGGAAGATCCCCTGGAGAAAGGAAAGGCTCTCCACTCCAGTATTCTTGCCTGGAGCATTCCATGAACAGAGGAGCCTGGTGACTGCAGTGCACAGGGTCACAAAGAGTGAGAAGGACTGAGTGACTAGCACTTTCACTTTTCAATTACAACAGGGCTTTTTGCAGTGACAGGAACAGAGCAACTGATTTGAAGTTGTCGACAACTACTCTGGTGGCTCAGATGGTAAAGAATCTGCCTGCAATGCAGGAAACCTGTTTTGATCCCTGGGTTGGGAAGATCCCCTGGGGAAGGGAATGGCTACCCACTCCAATATCCTTGCCTGGAGAATGCCATGGACAGAGGAGTCTGGCAGGCTACAGTCCATGGGGTTGCAAAGAGTTGGGACATGACTGAGCGACGAACACTAGAGGACTTAGTTGCCAATTCAGATGCATATTTGGAAATAGAAAATTGGTCTTGTGGCAACTATAAAATTCCCTTCTTGCAAGCCATGGTATAATGTTGATGAGAATTGCTCTGAGTTTGTCATAAATTCCAGCCATCAAATCTTGAAGTCAAAGAAATGCACAGTCCCTGTGATCACTCAGGTCAAGCTGCTCCTCTTACGAAGCACGGCAGCAGGTAAACCTTGCTGTGCTGGATTCTGTCTTGAGTCACAGTGTGTTCTCTGTGACCAAAGGCCTAGCAAAGTCTTTTGTGATGTTCAACATTACTCTCACTGTCATTTGAAAAGGTGACATTGATGTAGCACTGGAGATTTAGGCTTCAGAAAAAAACCCAAAAATGGCATTTCAAAATATTTCAGAATGCTTTGAATTTTACTTGTTTCTTGGTGATGTTACTTTCAACTATTCTTAATTTGCAGCACAAGAGAAAGATAGATCCAAGGAAGTAAATTTTCTAATGTTAAATTATGAAACACAATATATTTGCAAATTAAGTAATTGACAAAGAATTAATCCAAAAAATATAAACAGCTCATGCAATTCAATACCAAAAAAAAAAAAGCAAATAATCCATTCAAAAAACAGGCAGAAGACCTAAATAGACATTTCTCCAAAGAAGACAGACAGATGGCCAAAAAACACATGAAAACATCACTAATTATTAGAGAAATGCAAGTCAAAACTACAATGAGATAGCACCTCACACTAGTAAGAGACGCCATCATCAGAAAATTTGCAATCAGTGCTGGAGAGGGTGTGGAGAAAACAGGAACACCTTCCTGTACTGCTGGTGGTAAAGTAAATTGATACAGACACTATAGCAAATAGTATGGGATTCCTTAAAAGCTAAAAATACAACTACCATATGACCCAGCAATCCCACTACTAGCCATATATCCAGTGAAAACTATCATTCGAAAGATACATGCACCTCTGTGTTCACTGCAGCATGACTTACAATAGCCAGGCATGGAAGCAACCTAAACCTCCATCAGCAGAGGAATGGGTAGAGAGGACGTGGCATGTATACACAACAGAACGTTACTCAGCCATGAAAGGAACAAAACTGGCTCATTTGTAGAGGTGTAGATGAACCTAGAGGCTGTCATACAGAGTGAAATCAGAAAGAGAAAAAGGAACACTGTTTACTAACACACATATGTGGAATCTAGAAAAGTGGTAGAGATGATCTTATTTGCAAAGTAGAAATAGACAACAGACGTAGAGAACAAACATATGGACATCAAGCACCTAGAGGGGCGGGAAGAGTGAGGGAAGGATGAATCAGGAGACTTGGACTGACATATATACACTAGTGATACGATGTATGAAATAGATAATGAATGTGAATCTACTGGATAGCTCAGGGAACTCTGCTCACTGCTAGTTCAGTTCAAGGCAGTCGCTCAGTCGTGTCCAACTCTTTGTGACCCCATGAACCGCAGCACGCCAGGCTTCCCTGTCCATCACCAACTCCTGGAGTTTACCCAAACTCATGTCCATTGAGTCAATGATGGCATCCAACCATCTCATCCTCTGTCGTCCCCTTCTCCTCCCGCCTTCAATCTTTCCCAGCATCAGAGTCTTTTCCAATGAGTCAGTTCTTTGCATCAGGTGGCCAAAGTATTGGAGTTTCAGCCTCAACATCAGTCCTTCCAATGAACACCCAGGACTGATCAGGATGGATTGGACCTCCTTGCAGTCCAAGGGACTCTCAAGAGTCTTCTCCAGCACCACAGTTCAAAAGCATCAATTCTTCGGCGCTCAGCTTTCTTCACAGTCCAACTCTCACATCCATACCTGACCACAGGAAAAACCATAGCCTTGACTAGATGGACTTTGTTGGCAAAGTGATGTCTCTGTTTTTTAATATGCTGTCCAGGTTGGTCACAGCTTTCCTTCCAAGGAGTAAGCGTATTACTGTGAATAGTTCTACACAATTTTTAAAAGGCTTTCTGAGACTTATTTTTGAACCTGGAGCTATATTTGATTTGTTGTTACTGTTGCATACTATACCATCACATGAAAGAATGATAATGTGTTTCTCCTTCTTCAGTGGATATGAGTTTTTTCGTTTTCTTACTACTCCAAAAGATGCTATGCATATTCTGATATATTTCTCCTGTAGAACATATGCAAGAGTTTCATTAATGTATGTATTTTGAGTAAAATTTTTGGTCCTTTTTAACTTTATTGGAACATATCAAAATCTGAAATGGTTGTTCCCATTTACAGTCCCACCTAAAATGCTCCAGTTTACAGTCCCTACAGCACTGATTTCTCGGCTCCACATACTTGAGTACTGTCACTCTCTTATTTTATTTTATTTATTTATTTTTTTAAAGTTGACTTTTTTTTTTAATTTTAAAATCTTTAATTCTTACATGTGTTCCCAAACATGAACCCCCCTCCCACCTCCCTCCCCATAACATCTCTGTGGGTCATCCCCATGCACCAGCCCCAAGCATGCTGTATCCTGCGTCAGACATAGACTGGCGATTCAATTCTTACATGATAGTATACATGATAGAATGCCATTCTCCCAAATCATCCCACCCTCTCCCTCTCCCTCTGAGTCCAAAAGTCTGTTATACACATCTGTGTCTTTTTTCCTGTCTTGCATACAGGGTCGTCATTGCCATCTTTCTAAATTCCATATATATGTGTTAGTATACTGTATTGGTGTTTTTCTTTCTGGCTTGCTTCACTCTGAATACAAGAGATGGTACAATGTTTTCCAATTTGGATTATGCTAATTGCCCTTTGAGTATTGCAAATAATGCAACTATGAAAATTGGTATACTTTTGATTGATTTTTAAATGTGAAGTACTTAGAATACATTCAATTTGATCATACCGTAGTATGCTTTTAAAATATGTTAAGTTATGGTTTGCCAGTGTTGTGTTAAGGAATTTTGTATCTATATTAATGAAGATATTGGTTGGCAATTTTCTATTTTGTCATATAATTTTTTTATTAGCTTTTGGTATTACAGATTTGCTAGCCTCATAAAACAAGTTAGTCCTAGCCAGTAATCCCTATTCTTCTGTTTTCTGAAGAAGTTTATGTAATTTATTTCTTGACTGCTTGATAAATCTTACCATATGATTCTTGAGCTTTCTTATTAGAAAGATTTTTGATAAGCAATTCAAATTTTAATAGTGGGCTTATAGATTCTTGTGTCAATTTTGCAAGGTTAAATTTTTCAAGGAAATTTGTCTGTTTCATAAAATTTAAAAAAATGTTATCATAAAGTTTCTTATATTCTCTCTGTCATATATATATATGTCATTCAGTTGTGACCCCATGGACTGTAGCCTGCTAGGCTCCTCTATCTATGGAATTTGAATACTGGAATGGGTTGCCATTCCCTCCTTCCAGGGATCTTCCCACCCAAGGATTGAACCCAAGTCTCCTGCATTGCAGGCACATGCTTTACCATCTGAGCCAGCAGGGAAGCATATACATATATATGTATATATATATATATAAAACATCCTACCCATATAATCTGTCGTGATAGCTCCTTTTTCACTGCTAATCTGGTGATTTGTACTGTCTCATTGTCTTGATCAGTACAGCTAAAGAGTTTGTCAGTTAATTAATATTCATATTAGTTATTTATGTGTATTAATTATATTAAATAATTTATTTATATTTTCAAAGAACTAGCTTTGGGCTTGACTGATATTCTCTCTTGCCTATCCCTTTTCTATTTAATTAATTTCTCCTCATTGCCATTTTCTTTTCCTATATACTCTCAGTTCACTTTCGTTCTTTTTTAGTTTGTAAGGTCAGACCTGAAGGTACTGGTGAAAAATCTTTTGTCTTTTCTAATATCAGAAATTTCTAAAGTAATTTTCTCTTTAAGCAATGCTTTAGCTCTATCTCACTAATTTTGATATGTTATAGTTTTTGTTATTTATCTTAATGTCCATTAAGATTTTATCTTTTTCTCTTATATAATAATTTCAAAATACGTTGTTTTATTTCCCAGTACTCAGGTTTCCTAGATATTTTACTATTATCAAAAATTTAATTTTTATAATTGTAACTATTTTAAATTCAAATGGGAAAACTGTGGTCCTTTTTTTTGGTTGTTGCTATTTAGTTGCTTAGTTGTGTCCAACTCTTTGTGACCCCATGAACTGTAGCCCTCCAGGCTCCTCTATCCATGGGATTTCCCAGACAAGAATACTGGAGTGGGCTGGTACTTCCTTCTGCAGGGATTGTCCTGACCCAGAGATTGAACTTGAGTCTCTGCATTGGCAGGCGGTTCTTTACCATGAATTCTTTATCAGGGAAGCTCCCTTAAATGCACATTACATTGAATGCACATAGGTTCAATTTAATTTTAAAATAGACTATGTTTTCCTATTATAAGTCTTGTAGAAAAAAGATGGACAGCACTGTATACTGTTCCGATTAAAGAAAAGCATTTCATAAAGAAGGAGTCTCCAGAAAGAAACTTCAAGTTAACTGTAAAAAACAAGATGTTTTTCCTTCCTTCTATCAAGTTTATCAGCTTTGGCCTAACCACTTATACCATTTCTGAATAAATATGGGCTTTCTAAAAGGTGAACTATTTCCTTTTTAAATATTGCACAGAGACGTTCAGGCTTCTTAGAATTTCTGTGAAGACTATCGAAATTTCAGAGGCACTTTTCAAGCATTTTTGGCAAATGTATAGATGTCACCTTCAAAACCAAACTGCATGAAAGTTAAACATCCAAGGGAGACTTTATTCTGGGGGAGGAAGATCAGAGCTCATTCTGAGGTTTGGGGTATGGGCATCACAGGCCTTCTCAGTTTGCTAACTGGTCAGACCCAAGCAAAAGGAAACTTTCCTGTGCCTTTGTGATGGGAGGAAGGTTCACACTCAGAACAAGGTGCCCCGGAAGGGAACTCGAGCTCCTCCCCTCCCATGGAGACTGGCAGGTAGGAACACCTCCTTCTTCCATAATGTCATTTCAAAGGGTTGGCCCCAGGTCCTTGAGAAACACAGTCCTGGGTATAAAACTGGCAAGAGGCTTTAAAAAAAAATATTTGCATTTCAAAGGGGTAAAAAAAGACTTTACAATTATAGATTTTTCTAAAGTAAATGTTCTAAGAAAGGGGAGCCAAGGGACCTCTGGTTAGGCCATCTGGATTCTGTACGGGCCTGGGTGAAAGGGCGGTCAGGGGCCTGGAGGCAGGAAGAGTGTGTCTAAAGCACAGTTAAGCCGAGGGAACTGTTAAGGCCATCTTGACCATCAGTCCTTTAGCTGCTGAGTTCATGTTCCCGACATTCAGTCTTAGTTGTTCCATAACACCATGGAAACTGTCCTGAAGCAGACAATGGACTTTTGATCCAGGAAGCTGAGGCTCCAAGGCCATGTCATTTTGCTCTCTCTGCCCAGCTGAATGTGGACCATAATAGTCAATACTTCAAGACCACAGTGAGAACAGGATAGATTCAAGTGGCCAATGTAGTTGCACATGTTGTACTTTAACAGGAGTGATTTTTCCTAATTGATCAAGAAAACTGAAGTCTCCTCCAGTACTAATGAAAATAGAATTGGTGATGCCTGCTGTGCTCTAACTCAGATCTTCACCATATTGTTTTCAAAGATGATGCAGAATACATATTATTCTGGGAGCAGAGAGGTTGAATTTCATCAGTGCCTTTTGTTTTCTTGCTATTTGCTTTGATTGCTGCGGTTTAGCTGTTTGGCTCTGCTGAGCCATTATCTCTTCCTCCCCTTCCTTCCTTGCTTCTCTTTGTTTCATTAGCATCTTTATCTTATAATTTCTTTATTGTTTGAGCTGTGGTGCTCAGTGTTTAAATGATTGTTTTGTTTCCAAATTCCTTTTTGCTTCAGAAACTTGTCTTTCAAACTAAAGTTTGGAAATAATAAGTTCGAACAAATCTGATGTCTAGTTTGGAATTGCATTTCTTCATACATTTGTGGACAGTTGGTAGAATACTATTGAATGATGTGGATAATTATGTAAACTAGCATGATACCTTGTAGGTCAGTTCAGTTCAGTCCAGTCGCTCAGTCATGTCCAACTCTTTGCAACCCCATGAATCACAGCACACCAGGCCTCCCTGTCCATCACCAACTATGGGAGTTCACCCAAACTCATGTGCACTGAGTCGGTGATGCCATCCAGCCATCTCATCCTCTGTCGTCCGCTTTTCCTCCTGCCCCCAATCCTTCCCAGCATCAGGGTCTTTTCCAATGAGTCAATTCTTCACATCAGGTGGCCCAAGTATTGGAGTTTCAGGTTCAGCATCAGTCCTTCCAATGAACACCCAGAACTGGTCTCCTTTAGGATGGACTGGTTGGATCTCCTTGCAGTCCAAGGGACTCTCAAGAGTCCTCTCCAACACCACAGTTCAAAAGCATCAATTCTTCAGTGCTCAGCTTTCTTCACAGTCCAACTCTCACATCCATACATGACCACAGGAAAAACCATAGCCTTGACTAGACAGACCTTTGTTGGCAAAGTAATGTCTCTGCTTTTGAATATGCTATCTAGTTGGTCATAACTTTTCTTCCAGAAAGTAAGAGTCTTTTAATTTCATGGCTGCAGTCACCATCTGCAGTGATTTTGGAGCCCCCCAAAATAAAGTTTGACACTGTTTCCACTGTTTCCCATGAAGTGATGGGACCAGATGCCATGATCTTCATTTTCTGAATGTTGAGCTTTAAGCCAACTTTTTCGCTCTCCTCTTTCACTTTCATCAGAGGCTTTTGAGTTCCTCTTCACTTTCTGCCATAAGGGTGGTATCATCCGCATATCTGAGATTATTGATATTCCTCCCGGCAATCTTGATTCCTGCTTGTGCTTCTTCCAGCCCAGCGCTTCTCATGATGTACTCTGCATAGAAGTTAAATAAGCAGGGTGACAATATACAGCCTTGAGGTCCTCCTCTTCCTGTTTGGAATTGCTTGCCTCGATAGCCCCGTTAATGGCCTCACTATCGCCATGCTCCTTGAAGTGTCATTTTGCTGCTCACCTGATCAAGGGGTAGAGCGTAGTTCTCCACACTTTGAATTGGCACAGTCTTATGACTTGCTTTGACCAATAGAATGAAGCAGAAGAGGTATTTGCCAGTTCTAAGCCTAGGAAATTTAATGGTTGCTTGCATCTTCCCAGAGTATTAAAGCCAGACTAGTCAATGGAAGGGTTAGAGACCGCACTGAGGAGAGCTGAGTATTCTCAGCCAGCCAGTCTACAAACTAGCAAGTACCTGAGCAAGAGCACTCAAAATCAGCCACATCTGTTCATATCAAGGGAACCGCTGGTTGATACATAGACAAAGAACAGAAATAAGTGTTAATGCTTCCCACCACTAGGGTTTTGTAGTTACCTGTTACGCAGCACTGTTAGAGTATTAAGTAACTGATGTATCAACTGTCTTTTCCCTAGATGGCTCCCACCTAATTATTTCAAACATCTGTTGACTGCTATATTATGTACCAAGGTACAATGGTCAGTAGTAAAGACACAAAAACAAATATCAAGAATCCTTCTCCCAGTTGACATGCTCAGGCAAGAGACAGAGGGTGAACAAATAGTCAACACTCTATAACAGATTGTCATGTGTTATATCCGATGAGCACAGGGTTCATGGAGCCCCCATATTGGTATTTAACACAAAGAAGCATCCAATGATCTTCCTGGCAATGACTGAAGTGTGTGGAATCTTGATTAGGATGAGTAAGAGATAAATTGGTTAGAAAGAAGTGATAGGAAAACATTTGAGGAAGCAGCAAATTATTTTTAAATCATGAGAGAGCAAAGGATACTGCAAAAATGTTAAGTACTTAAAAATAATGACATATGTGGGTTTAGCAGAGATAATTTGGGGAATTTAAGTAAAAAAAAAAAACAACAGATTAGAGCATAAATATCCTTGAGTTCCAAAAGTTTGATCTCTATCTTGAAAATCTTAGAGAAAGACAAAGATTGTTAAAAGTCATAGCTGATGTGGTTATTCCAAGCATTTGAGAAGGTCTTTACGGTAGTCACGATGAGAGTCGAAGATAAGAGCTGTGCAGCGAGAGCCAAGGGCAGGAGCACAGGCAACGAGGGGGGAAGCTGTGGGTGCCTGTAGCCAATCAGAAAACGCAAAGAGAAAAGGAGTAGCAAGGACAGAGACCTTGCTTTTGCCAACATTCAAAGAACGGATAGAGACACAGTGAGAAACGTAAGAAAAGAAAACCACGATATGTGTAGAAGGAAATTAAACTATCCCATGGCATCAGTTTCATAGCTGACATCCTGTATGCGTGTGTGTGTGTGTGTGTGTGTGTGTGTGCGTGCACGCGCTCAGTTGTGTCTGACTGTTTGTGGCCCTATGGACTGTAGCCTTCCAGGCTCCTCTGTCCAAGGAATTTTCAGGCAAGAATACTGGAGTGGGGTTCCACCTCCTACTCTGGGGGCCGACACAGAGTTCGAACCCGTGTTTCCCGTATCTCCCTCGTAGGCAGGGGGTTCTTTACCTGCTGAGCCAATAGGGAAGTCCCAGCTGGCATCCCCATGGGGATCTCCAAGTTTCTGAGGAAGAATCTCACTACCACTGAGGGAAGAAAGAGAGCAGCGAGCTAGAAACTTTGAGCTCAGAGGTGTCTGGGGACTGAATCTGTATCCTAAGTTATGGATTAACTTTCATCTCATGGTTGTACCTTCATGAATGAGAGTTCCTCAAAGGAGGTTGAACGCAAAAATGCGCACCTAACCTTTCCTTACTTCAGGAGGTAGACTCTCTTTCTCTGCCCCTTCAATCGGGGTGTCCCATGTAACTTGATTTGACTACAAGAAATGATGGAAAGGAAACTGCAAATTCTGAGTCTGACCTCATGACACTTCTGTATGCATCTTACCCTTGGGACACTGAGACCATCGTGTGTCCAAGCTTGAGTTAACCTGTGGGGGGATAAGAGACCAAGTGGAATAAAGACAAGCCCAGGCGACACAGTGTTAAAGAATCTGTTTGCCAGTGCTGGAGACACAAGAGACGCGGGTTTGATCCTTGTGGTGGGAAGATCTCCTGGAGTAGGAAATGGCAACCCCTATTTGCCTGTAGAATTCCATGGACAGAGGAGCATGGAGGGATACAGTCCATGGGGTCGCTAACAGTCAGACAGTCTTAGTTAAGACTGAACACCCACAGTCTAGTTTGTTTGAACACACACATCTGCTTTGACCAACTAGGCTCTCTCAACCAGGAAGCTTGCCGCGGGTGAATGAGAGAGTCCAGCTGAGATCAGCTGAAGGACTTTTCCAGCTGACTCAGAAAAAAGTGCATACCCAATGATGAACGTATAGCTATTGTTTCAAGTCACAGTGTTTATGAGGATTTTTAAAGCTATAAAAGACATAAAACATGATAAAGAAGTTTTCCTAAAAGATGGTCCCAATTATTGCTTCTATGACGCAATGGCTTAGTACGTTCGGCTGTTAACTAAAAGATTGGTGGTTTGAGGCCACCCGGGGACAGTGCTTTAGATTTTAGGAATTCCCTGGTGGCTCAGTTGGTAAAGAATCTGCCTGCAGTGCAGGAGACCTGGGTTCAATCCCTGGGTCAGGAAGACTCCCCTGGAGAAGAGAATGGCAACCCCCTCCAGTATTCTTGCCTGGAAAATCCCATGGACAGAGGAGCCTGGCAGGCTACAGTCCATGGGGTAGCAAGAGTCAGATATAATTTAGGGATTAAACCACCACAGAATATCATAGCTTCCAGTTGGAACCGAAATATTTCTATTTTTCATGCTCTACATTCTGTGATAGTATCTGCATTTTGAATTTGTGACATATGAATATAAAAGCGAAGAAAATGAAGCAGGGTGGAAAGAAACTGATGACTTGACTTAACTAAACTAGGTAGGGATAAAATCGATAACCTTTATGGTTTGAATTCATAAGCCCATTTTACCCTCAATTTAGTTTTATGTCTTCAAAAGCATTTATCCAATTTTTACAGATTTCATACAAGAAATCATTTTCTTTTGAAATTTCAAAATTGCTTTTTGGTTCAATTAAACCTTGATGCCAGGGCTACTGAAGCTGTAACCAGTTGACTGTCCTCCATATCTTGGCCAAATGAATACATCCTGCATTTTTCCTTTATCTGCTTTGGATGAATTATTCATTGATTGAACTCACATTTCCAGGAACACAGATGGAAAATGGTTTTAAAAATGTGCCCTTTAATATTCTATCTTTTTTCTCATTAAATGCCTTTGTATAGTCAACTATTGCTTCTGACCAACCACAGCTATGCCCCGGTGGCTCATCGTCACCTCGGATTCTTTTACTCTCCCACAGTGCTCTTTTTTCTAGACCTGAGTTTGCTATTCCAGAAATGCCTATGCAGTCATCACATCTGAAATCCTACATTAATGCTGTTCCTTCTGACAAATGAAACGCACAAGATACAACATGTGGGACTGAGCAAAATGTCCTGTGCTTTCTTTCTTCACGCCCCCCAACTACCGTCCCTCTTTTCCTCTGTTCTTCCTACTTCCTTCCTTCCTTTTATCTTTGATTTATTAGAATACTAAAGTATTATTCGGTACACTGTTTATCAGTGTGACTATATCCAACTTATTCCGAACTCCCAAGTCTTTCAAATGTTTCGTATTTTGAACCCATTTAAATATTGGTTTTTTTCCTCTTAAATGTAGTATAATAGAAAAAGAAGCAATTTTGAAGTCACACATTTTTTATTTAATCCAGACTAAACCATGTTCTGGTAAAGAAATGAGTTAAGTAACCTAAATGATTCTCACTATCTTACCTACAAAATAAGGCAAATAACCCTATTTTAGAAGAACATTATGAGAATAACATTGATTGTCTATATTTTTTTTTTTAAATTGTGATATAGGTTATGTTTTAAACACTGTAGAACAGTGTGAGAATTTCTAGGGAGTGAAATAAATAGTAAGTTCCTAAAATGAACTGAAGTAGAGAAAGGCTTTTCTTGGACTTGAAATTTTAAATGATCCTTGAAGGGTCACAAAAATTGATAATTTTAAGAGAGGCAAGTTCTTCTAGGAAGAGACTTTTCCAAGTATCTGAGTCCCTATGGTTATTTCTTGTAGCCTTCTGACTATTTAAAATGGAAGCTTTTGTATTTGGGAGATTACTCTAATCTATGTCTCATATTGCAAGACTGACATCATATGTATACATACTCTTAAGTAACAGGCATCAAAAGCTATTCTCTTCCATTGTGGTGTTTTAACTTTCATAAGAGAAGAACTGTCCTTATATAGAAAGAATATATTTCTATTTTTATATTCACAGATTTTTTTCCATTTTCATCTATTTTTTTTTACCACATTTTTCACTTCACAAACTTGGCATGTATCTTATGCAAGAAAACAGAAAGCAAGTACAAAGTCATATATATATATATATATATATATATATATATATATATATATATATATTACAAATAGAGGTTGGGCAGACCAAGAGATTAATTTGCTTTTTGTCAGCCTCACCCTCCCTTATTTCTTTCTCACTTCTCTCGGTGCTTCTTGGTAACTGGGAGAGACATATTGAGTAAATTATAGGGAAAGAGTTCATCACCTTGTAAAAATCTGTGTAACAAGGTGAAATTTAGATTCAGCTTAACTTTGCCATACTGGTTGTACTACCTTGGATATTCTTGATTGCAAAGTTAAGAGATACAGTTTGATTTCAAACTTGCAGCATTAAATATGCTGTTAGATGGGAGAGTCACTTGGTTTGTGGTTTCCATTTGTGGCCTCCAGAGGGCAGTGTCCATCCTTTCAATACTATAGAACCCTAATAACTGTCTATCTATGTATCATCTATTTATTAACTGTCTGTGTCCCTTCGAATTTATGTTAGTGTTTTTGCCTAGGGGCAAAGAATCCTCCACTAACAAAAGATTTATGAGAAGATAGAAATACATTACATGTGTGCATGCGTGCTAAGTCGTTTCAGTCGTGTCTGACTCTTTGTGACCCCATGGACCCTCGCCTCCCAGGCTCCTCTGTCCATGGGGTTCTCCAGGCAAGAACACTGGACTGGGCTGCCATGCCCTCCTCCAGATCTTCCCGACCCAGGGACTGAGCCCATCTCTTGCACCCCCTGCATTGGCAAGTGGGTTCTTTACCACCAGTGCCACCTGAAAAGCCCAATACATTATATCCTATCATTTGAAGTAGTTATCAGATACTTTCCCTGTGATTCTGAAAGAACAGATGCAACATGGCCACAAAACAGAATCCTTCTCTATGAACTTTTCAGTAACACTAAATAGCAACTACTTTCATGAGGAAGAAACCCTACTTGCTCGTGTGTGTGGGTGTGTGCACACGTGCACACTGGCTCAATCATGTCCGACTCTTTGTGACCCCGTGGACTGTGACCCACCAGACTCCTCTGTCCACTGAGTCCTCCAGGCAAGAATGGAGTGGGTTGCCCTTTCCTGTTCCAGCTGTTCTTCTCAACCCAGGGATCGAAGCTGCATCTCTTGCGTCTCCTGCATTGCAGGCAGATTCTCTACCACTGCTTTTGTAAATAATTATTTAAATAGATGCCAAAAATGACCCCAGTCTCCTCAAAATCCAGAAAGCAAGCACAGAAGAAGATCTGGCTTTCACCAGGACAATGAGTCTTTCTAAGAATGAACAGTGACAAAGTGGTATATTCTCAACAACACTCCGATTTCCCCATATACTGCAAGGAAAACTGTGATGCTTTCTTTGGAAAAGGTTTTCTTCTACAGATACTTGTTTAGGTTTTTAATAAGTCAAGACCAGTGAGTGATCACTTATAAACCACTGCTATTATTCAAACTATAGAAAGAGTGTGTGATATAGAATCATTTGGGAGTGTAGGGAGATAAATGTGTGTTGCCTGACTAATGAGACTTTTAATGACCTCTCTTCTGACAAGCTATTCAAAGAACAATGCTGAGAGAAGGTGAAAAGAGTTTTACTCTAATTGATTCTTTCTTAATTCCATATTTGAGTTTGCCTATAATAAGAAAAGACAGGACAAAATGATCATTTTCATGGAGACATTTCAGTTAGTGGATTAAATCCTTGGATTTAGTATTAAAAATCTGTAGCAAGTGGGGAACATTCTGTTTACAGAGAGAACAAAGACCATGAACGAGGACCCTGGAGAATGTAAAAGTACAAGATGTGTTTATTAATAATTGTACATATACCACAGCAACTAAATCTATCCCCCTGAATTAAAGAAAAATAAACTCGCAACCAATGTTTAAAAACGCAAGAAATGGAAAGATATTACTTTGATATACTATGGTTATTTGCATGACCTGGTCATAAAAACTTTTATAATGCACTTTTTTTTTTTTTTAATCTAAGGGTAGCCCAGGATCCTAAAATCCACGTGCAAGAAAATGAATACTTGGGGGAAAGTGCATAATGACTGAAAGATGTTAACAAATCATCACATTTTTTTCTTTCTATGCTTAATAAGTAAGAACGAAGCTCCATCTACGAGATTCTTCTTTAACCCTAGCACTGTGATTCACACACAAAATAAATTCAGGTAGAGCTATTTGGGGAGCCTAGATATAGCAGGATTGCCATTTGTCAGACATTATTACTCTAGAAGGCTCCCTGGGAGAGGCATAAATTTGCCCTGAAATAACACATCACATCATCACAGCAAGGAGCCTGTTTCTGCTCTTCTCACAGGCTGTTCACCTGCTCAGAGGGACCTTCCTACTGAGCCTACAAGCCAACCTGCTCATTCGCGCAGCAATCTCAGCCCTTAGGAACCACTGGAGCGAAACCAGACCATCAAATCACCCACTAACATGCTGTCTTTGAGGCACAGAGAGGATAGATCTGCTTTGTTTGGAAATCTAAATATTTTAAGAAGGACAGAATGGTTAAGTGGGAAGATAGGAGACACTGGAGTCAAGCAATTCCCGTTAAAGGCAGACAGAGAACAGGCTTGTGGGTGCAGTGGGGGAAGGAGACAGTGGGATAAATTGAGAGAGCAACACTGAGACATGTAGATTACCACATGCAAAACAGAGGGCCAGTGCGAATTCGCGCTGCAATGCAGGGAGCCCAAACCCTGGGCTCTGTGACAACCTACAGGCAAGGGATGGGGTGGGAGGTGGGAGGAAGGTTCTAGAAGGAGGGAGCATACACATGCCTATGGCTGATTTGTGCTGATGGGTGGCAGAAGCCAGCACAATGTTGTAAAGCAACTAGCCTCCAATTAAAAATAAAGAAATTAAAAATAAAATAAAATAAATTACCAATAATTTGGCCAATTTAGAAGTGTGATGATCAGTGTCCTCATGTCTAAACTGGGAATAATAAAGCTCTTCTCTGGATCAGGAAGATCCCCTGGAGAGGGACATGGCAACCTGCTCCAGTGTTCTTGCCTGGAAAATCCCATGGGCAGAGGAGCCTGGCGGGCTACAGTCCATGGGGTCGCAAAGAGTCAGACAGGACTGAGCGGCTCACACACACACACCTCATAAGGTTAGTGTAAAGACTATAATTGAGGTGTTGTTTAGTCACTCACTTGTGTCCAGCTTTTGTGACCCCATGGATCGTAGTCTGCCAGGCTCCTCTGTTCATGCGATTCTCCAGGCATGAATCCTGGAGGGGGCTGCATGCCCTCCTCCAGGAGATCATCCCAACTCAGGGGGTCTAACTTGCCTCTCCTGCATGGACAGGCAGATTCTTTACCACTGAGCCTTAAGGGAAGCCTAACTGTGTTAGGCCTGGTCATATTTTGCATTTTTTTCTGGGTTAGAATCAGAGAACTTTTTATACACGACTACAGATGCTGTGCTTCATGTAAGGTGACAGAAAACCCCTCGAGCAGAGTAACCCCGGACTCTGGGCAGCAGCACTGACTTACTCCTGTTAGCTGTCTTTGCCCACGTTTGATTTAGGGATGTTTTGGTGCAGCATAGGTTGATTCTGGCCATGGGGCTGCAAAGAGCCAAGTGGCTTTTACTGGAGTCATACTTTGTGCTAATTCAGTTGTTCACTTGTTAAGTCGTGTCTGACTCTGTGACCCCATGGACTGCAGCACCCCAGGCTCCTCTGTCCCCCACTATCCCAGAGTTTGCACAAATTCACGCCCATTGAGTCAGTGATGCTATCTAACCATTGAGTCAGTGATGTTATCTAACCATGAATTGCTCAAATTCATGCCCATTGAATCAGTGACTCTAATCAGCATCAAGTTCCAAATAACACCTTTATATTGAACTAGTACTTGAGCCACTAGTAAGGACATTTTAACTCAAAGATACCACTTTGAAGATGGGAGCACACCTTATTATTATTGAGACTGTTTTAGTTAATAGCATTATTAAGCCTTGTAATCTTTACCCATTTATAGCTGCACTGACATTTTATCATTTTGGAAGCGTGATTGCAGGGAGTGTACTCATTTACCAAGACTACCCTAAGAGCTGGTAAATGTGGTTTTGCTAAACATAAATGAAAAACTAAACTCAGCAATTTAATCCAAGTAATGAGCTACTAATTATTTTCAGAATCTTAGATCCTCTTTTGGTTATAAATTTCTGTTTCCAAACAGTAACTGTTCAGTCATTTTTCCCATAAAGCCTATTATTATTTTAAATGGTTTTAATCATTAAAAGTGTTTGGAGTTTCAGAAAGTCAGACAGCATTAAAATACCTAATAATACACTCCAAGCCATCTACAATGCATTTTTAACTTTGTCTGGATCCAAAGAGAAAATTGACTAAAATATTTTTGTTAGATGAATATCAGTGGGTTTCCACTGCATTCATTATTTCCAACAGGGATAAGCATATGGTTAGGCAGAAAAAAAACTGACTGATTTGATTAAAATTTTTTTCTTAGAAAACCACAAATAGAGATCATGTAGGGAAACATGGCAAGACTTTTCAGGGCACTATAATTTTAAACATATATGATTATATATAGTTATATGTACATAGCTATATATGCATAGAGTGCATATAAAGAAACTTTCACAAAGAAATAATTAATGTTGTAAAATAATCTGCATTAAATTAACTCTGCATTAAAACACCTTTCTTAAATAATCATTGTTTTCTTTAAAAAGCATCTCCTTGCTGTATTATTCACCCCCAAAGCTCACAAATCAGCAGAGGACAGGATCACAACCACAATATTTTAAAACAACTTTAAAATAGGAAAACTTGAACTACTTAGAGAAGATGCCCTCATCTGAGAAAAAATAAAGCTATATTCTAGAATTAGTTTTAGCTCGCACAAAAGTTCAGTAGTTCAAAAGAGAGAAGTTACCAAGACTGCTCAGTCTATCTCCAAATTCTATGCATTCAGTAATTTGGGGTCAGTGTACATAGAAGCTGTGGTGGTTTATGCTATATAATTACAATCTTATAAAGACATACTCTACTAATAAAACAGGCTAAGGAAGTGCCTATTATGGGGCAACAAGATCCTTTCTTCAGAAAACAAAGGAGCTTATATACGAGGCATAAAAATGCCAGGAGAATGTCAGGATCCACCTTTGTAACTAATTTCTCTTCCAGGCTAGATTCTAAACTTCCAGACGGAAACTCTGTACTGAGTGAGGTCTAACTCTTCATCCTTCCCTCCCTCTAGATGCTGGTAGCCACTCTTCTAGTTTCTGTCTGTATTGACTTGATTACTCTATGTACCTCCTGAAAGCAAAATTATACAATATTTTTTCTCCCGTGTGTAGCTTATCTCACTTACATGACGTCCTCCAGGGTCATCTAGGCTGGGGCATGTGTCAGCATTGCATTCCTTTTTAGGGATGAATGGTGTGCCACTGTAGGTATGTACTGAATTCTGTTTCTCCACTCACCTTCTGATGGGCATTTGGCTTATTTTTTACCTTTTGGTTATGAGTGGAGGTGATGGAATTCCAGTTGAGCTCTTTCAAATCCTGAAACATGATGCTGTGAAAGTGCTACACTCAATATGCCAGCACATTTGGAAAACTCAGCAGTGGCCACAGGACTGGAAAAGGTCCGTTTTCATTCCAATCCCAAAGAAAGGCAATGCCAAAGAATGCTCAAACTACCGCACAATTGCACTCATCTCACACACTAGTAAAGGAATGCTCAAAATTCTCCAAGCCAGGCTTCAGCAATACGTGAACGGTGAACTTCCAGATGTTCAAGCTGGTTTTAGAAAAGGCAGAGGAACCAGAGATCAAATTCCCAACATCCGCTGGATCATGGAGAAAGCAAGAGAGTTCCAGAAAAACATCTATTTCTACTTTATTGACTATGCCAAAGCCTTTAACTGTATAGATCCCAATAAACTGTGGGAAATTCTGAAAGAGATGGGCATACCAGACCACCTGACCTGCCTCTTGAGAAACCAATATGCAAGTCAGGAAGCTACAATTTGAACTGAACATGAAACAACTAACTGGTTCCAAATAGGAAAAGGAGTACATCAAGGCTGTATATTGTCACCCTGTTTATTTAACTTCTATGCAGAGTACATCATGGGAAATGCTGGGCTGGAAGAAGCACAAGCTGGAATCAAGATTGCTGGGAGAAATATCAATCACCTCAGATATGCAGTTGACACCACCCTTATGGCAGAAAATGAAGAGGAACTTAAAAAAAAAAAAGCCTCTTGATGAAAGTGAAAGAGGAGAGTGAAAAAGTTGGCTTAAAGCTCAACATTCAGAAAACGAAGATCATGGCATCTGGTCTCATCACTTCATGGCAAATATAGGGGGAAATGAAGGAAACAGTGTCAGACTTTATTTTTGGGGGCTTCAAAATCACTGAAGATGGTGATTGTAGCCATGAAATTAAAAGATGCTTACTCCTTAGAAGGAAAGTTATGACCAACCTAGATAGCATATTCAAAAGCAGAGATATTACTTTGCCATCAATGGTCTGTCTAGTCAAGGATATGGTTTTTCCAGTGGTCATGTATGGATGTGAGAGTTGGACTGTGAAGAAAGCTGAGCACCGAAGAATTGATGCCTTTGAACTGTGGTGTTGGAGAAGACTCTTGAGAGTCCCTTGGACTGCAAGGAGATCCAACCAGTCCATCCTAAAGGAGATTAGTCCTGAGTGTTCATTGGAAGGACTGATGCTAAAGCTGAAACTCCAGTACTTTGGCCACCTCATGCAAAGAGTTGATTCACTGGAAAAGACTCTGATGCTGGGAGGAATTGGGGGCAGGAGGAGAAGGGGATGACAGAGGATGAGATGGCTGGATGGCATCACTGACTCCATGGACGTGAGTCTGAGTGAACTCCGGGAGTTGGTGATGGACAGGGAGGCCTGGCGTGCTGCGATTCATGGGGTCACAAAGAGTTGGACACGACTGAGCGACTGAACTGAACTGAACTGAACTGAATGCTATTTTTAACATAGATGCACAAATATCTGTCTGGGTTTCTTCTTTCACTTTTTTGGGTATACAGTCAGAAGTGAAATTGCTGGATCATGTTCACATTCCCATCATCAGTCGTTGCCCAAGAGGTCCAATTTCTCCACATTCTCACTAATATTTATCAATTTACATTTACTTTTTATAATAACCATTCTAATAAGTATGGAGTAGTACCTCAACTTGATTTTTAATCTGTGTGTTCCATTTTTAATCAAGGTTTAAATAATTGAATCAAGATTAAAGGTAAAGTGAATAAATCTGATTCCACTGGCTTCAAGGGAACTTGTTGTTTATGGAATGATCTAGAAATGACAGTTAGGTGCCCCACCCAGGAAGCGTGGTGTAGGATGTGTCTGAGAGAAAAGCACTATTATTTGAGAGTGCAGTATTAAGGATTTTGCCTGCCAATGCAGAAGATACAAGAGCCTCGGGTTTGATCCCTGGGTTGGGAAGACTCCTTGGAGAAGGAACTGGCAACCCACTTGTCTGGAAAACTCCATGAACAGAGGAGCCTGGCGGGCTATGTCCATGGGGTTGTGGCAAAGGGTCGGATACGACTGAGCGAGAGAGCACACACACAGGTTTCCATCATATCAAGAACTTTCAGTGGAGAGATGGAGGAAATAGATGTTGCTGATGAGTTTACTATGAGTTGTTGAGTACAGAGTGAAAAGTTTTGTGTGAATCAGAGACAGGATGAAATAGGAAGCGATGAAGGGTATACAAGACTTTATAGGGGGTAGAATAGGAATGAGGACAAATACCTAGAAAGCACGCATTTCTTGTTGAGTAGATGCTGACTATTCTACTAGGAAATGCACGTAATTATTTCTCATATATCTCCACTTTCTAAGGGTGTATTTTGCTTCATGTTAGGATACTTGTTAAGACTACAGGGGTAATGGTGGAACAGGCAGGGCTGGCCTCACCAGACACAAGTCAACTTTTGGGATTTCTTTTAAAACTTGTGTTCAGTGAAGAACTGTATAATAGATTCCTAAAAGAGTTATTGGGTCAAACTGTATGATCTTTATAAAGTGTGACTATTGCTTATGTAAAGAGATTTCCACTTTTAAAAATATTACTTAATAGAGCTATAGTAAAAACAGAGAAAGAAAAACTAGCAAATCCCACCATTCAGAAAAGACGTACCTTACGTAGTACACAGTGTTTCAAGATAGGTCTATGTATATGCAGATAGAAAAAGAATTAGGAAATATTCTGTAAAAGCACTGCAATGACACCTTAAAGCTGTCTTAGTTCATAAAACCTGAACTTGATTTGTGAGATTTATAGTAATAAAAGCATTGAGAAATAAAGCAGAAGAAACTAAAACTTCTGACAAACGTTTTACACAGAAGATAATTTCCTCAGAAATTCTACTAAGGTAATGAAAATGACTATGACAAACGCTGCAGCTGGAATTGCCACTTATAAGTACATATTTGAATTTTAGACACTTCATTCCCCCCTCAAAGTGTTAAAATTTTTTACCTTTTCAGTTTTACTCTCCATTTCCCCAAATCTCTTAATTTTGTTATTTTTTATATTAAGGTATGTCACGTTTATATTGTAACACATGTCACAGAGTTATTTCTTCTTACCTTCATATTTAAAAGAATTTAGGACTAAATACTTGTCTTCTTCCCCCCAAACTTGTCAATTCTTGCAGTCTTTTGAATCACACCACAAATGGCTGGATATCATCATCAAGTGATATTTTTAGGCAATGTTCATAAGAATTAGATTCTACAGGTTCTTGTTTAATTCAAAATATAGCTTTTTTCTTTATATTAAAGGTAAGAAAACTAAGATCATGGCATCTGGTCCCATCACATCATGGGAAATAGATGAGGAAACAGTGTCAGACTTTATTTTCAGGGGCTCCAAAATCACTGCAGATGGTGATTGCCCCCATGAAATTAAAAGACGCTTACTCCTTAGAAGGAAAGTTATGACCAATCTAGACAGCTTATTGAAAAGCAGAGACATTACTTTGCCAACAAAGGTCCATCTAGTCAAGGCTATGGTTTTTCCAGTGGTCATGTATGGATGTGAGAGTTGGACTGTGAAGAAAGCTGAGTGCCGAAGAATTGATGCTTTTGAACTGTGGTGTTGGAGAAGACTCTTGAGAGTCCCTCGGACTGCAAGGAGATCCAACCAGTCCATTCTAAAGGAGATCAGTCCTGGATTTTCTTTGGAAGGACTGATGCTAAAGTTGAAACTCCAGTACTTAGGCCACCTCATGTGAAGAGTTGACTCATTGGAAAAGACTCTGATACTGGGAGGGATTGGGGGCAGGAGGAGAAGGGGATGACAGAGGATGGGATAGCTGGATGGCATCACTGAGTTGACGGACATGAGTCTGAGTGAACTCTGGGAGTTGGTGATGGACAGGGAGGCCTGGCATGCTGCGATTCACGGGGTCGCAAAGAGTCGGACACGACTGAGCGGCTGAACTGAACCCCTGATAGCTCAGTTGGTAAAGAATCCACCTGCAATGCAGGAGACCGCAGTCCATCCTGGGTGGGGAAGATCCCCTGGAGAA
Source organism: Capricornis sumatraensis (assembly GCF_032405125.1). Classification (NCBI taxonomy): domain Eukaryota; kingdom Metazoa; phylum Chordata; class Mammalia; order Artiodactyla; family Bovidae; genus Capricornis; species Capricornis sumatraensis. The sequence goes on from NC_091089.1 coordinate 61,989,660, forward strand.
GGGATAGGCTACCCACTCCAGTATTCTTGGGCTTCCCTTGTGGCTCAGCTGGTAAAGAATCCACCTGCAATGCTGGAGACCTGAGTTCAGTCTCTGCATTGGGAAGATCCCGTGGAGAAGGGAAAGGCTACCCACTCCAGCATTCTGGCCTGGAGAATTCCATGGACTCCATGGGGTCACAAAAATTTGGACACGACAAAACGATGTCCACTTTCACTTCAAAGGTATTAAACCTTGTTTGTATATAATATTTTTGAAGTATGTTATTTTTTACTCAGTACTTTGTCATGTTATTCTAGAGTATTTCAATCCTGGATATTCCTATGGAGAAATAGGTCAACTGGAATTTTTCCACTGGAGTTACCTAGCATTTTCTGCCCAAAATACTATTTTTCTTTTCCATCATTTAAAAAATTTATCTGGGATATGACGTGGTGTCAACTGCTACACGATTATTTTTCCCCTTGGGATAAAATTCCTTTCAAACTGAGGTTAACAACTTTCTTCATTAAATAAAATTTATTCTATAATAACATCAAAAACATTCTGTTAGATGTTGAGCAGTAAAACATATTTATGAAACATGTGCCTAATTTTCATGTTCCTTTCACCTTTTTTAAGAAAGAAAATGCTTCCAGTAATTAGATACCCTCCTTGTACTCCAGAATGCATCCACTCTTTCCCCCCTCAGAGGTAACCGCTACCATGAATTTTGTTTTAGTTATTTCTGAGACTTTAGAAACTGTTTTTCATCATGTTTTCCCCCCCGAACAAAGTGTTGTTTAGTTTTGTCTGGTTTTGAAATTTATATAAATTGAGTAACATCATAGGTATCCTTCGATTATATTTTCATTCAATACTGTTTTCCATAGCGCCAGCCATGGTATTCAATGTGGCTGCACCTAATTTTACTGTTCTACATCATGATCTTGCATATGTTGTCCACAATTTATTCATTCTATAATGAATAATATGTGAGTTACTTTTACTTAGGAACTATTGGCAGAAATACCGCTATCCATCTGCAGCTTTGGGAACTCTTATACAAGAATTGCTCTAAGCCCAGCAACAGAACTGCTGAGTCATGGGTTTGAGACATCTTCAACTTTACTAGATAATGCCAAATTGTTTTCCAAAGTGATTGTAAAATTTTATACTCCCCAAACGTGATATAAAAGCCCAGGTTCCTACCCATCATCAGTTACACTTGTAACTGTCAAATTTTACCCGTTATTTTGTTAAGTGTAAAACAATATCTGATATTTGTTGCAACTGGCAATTTCACGAGCCTATAAGTAACATTTGCCCTTTACTGTGTTCTTTTCTGTGAAGTTATTTGTCTTTGGATTGCTGACTTGAAGAAGTTCTTTGTATATTTCAGGTCCAGTTCTTAATCAGTTATAATTTTGCATGTACTGTCTCCCAGTTTAAGGATTATCCATCATGTCTGCACACTTTATCTGTAAGATCTTTGGATGCATAGATACTCCTCATTTAATAGAGAAAAATTTGCCATCATTTCCACTATGCTCTGTGGGTTTGTATATTTTTAAATTATAAATTACTTATATGATAAAGCATAAAATTTTCATGGTTTATCTCTCACATTTACTCTATCTAGAATTGATTATTTTGTCCTTCTATGCAAATTGTCTATCATATAAACTTGTAGTCTGTATTGTCATATTTTTATGCAAGTTGGGGCTCTCATTTTTCCATTCTGCATGTGGGTCTTCTTTATCTCTTGTATCAGTATAATAAACAATTATATCTTGAAATATACTTCTGGAAGAGTTTGAGTAGGATAAGTGTTAGCTCTTCTCTAAATTTTTGGTAGAATTCAGCTGTGATGCTGTCTGGACCTGGGCTTTTGTTTGCTGGAAGATTTCTGATTACAACTTCCATGCTTGTGATGGGTCTGTTAAGATTTTCTATTTCTTCCTGGTTCAGTTTTGGGAAGTTGTACTTTTCTAAGAATTTATCCATTCCTTCCAAGCTGTCCATTTTATTGGCATATAATTGCTGATAGTAGTCTCTTATGATCCTTTGTATTTCTGTGTTGTCTGTTGTGATCTCTCCATTTTCATTTCTAATTTCATTGATTTGAGTTTTCTCCCTTTGTTTTTTGATAAGTCTGGCTAATGGTTTGTCAATTTTATTTATCCTTTCAAAGAACCAATTTTGGCTTTGTTGATTTTTGCTATGGTCTCTTTTGTTGCTTTTGCATTTATTTCTGCCCTAATTTTTAAGATTTCTTTCCTTCTACTAACCCTGGGGTTCTTCATTTCTTCGTTTTCTAGTTGCTTTAGGTGTATAGTTAGGTTATTTATTTGACATACCTCAACATAATAAAGCTATATATGACAAAACCACAGCAAACATTACCCTCAATGGTGAAAAATTGAAAGCATTTCCCCTAAAGTCAGGAACAAGACAGGGGTGCCCACTTTCACCACTACTATTCAACATAGTTTTGGAAGTTTTGGCCACAGCAATCAGAGCAGAAAAAGAAATAAAAGGAATCCAAACTGGAAAAAAAGAAGTAAAATTCTCACTGCAGATGACATGATCCTGTACGTAGAAAACCCTAAAAACTCCACCAGGAAATTACTAGAGCTAATCAATGAATATAGTAAAGTTGCATGATATAAAATCAACACACAGAAATCCCTTGCATTTCCTATACACTACCAATGAGAAAACAGAAAGAGAAATTAAGGAAACAATTCCATTCACCATTGCAATGAAAAGAATAAAATACATAGGAATATATCTACCTAAAGAAACTAAAGACCTATATATAGAAAACTATAAAACACTGGTGATAGAAATCAAAGAGGACACTAATGGAGAAATATACCATGCTCATGGATTGGAAGAATCAATATAATGAAAATGAGTATACTACCCAAAATAATCTATAGAGTCAATGCAATCCCTATCAAGCTACCAACAGTATTTTTCACAGAGTTAGAACAAATAATTTCACAATTTGTATGGAAATACAAAAAAACCTCGAACAGCAAAAGCAATCTTGACAAAGAAAAACGGAACTGGAGGAATCAACCTGCCTGACTTCAGGCTCTACTACAAAGCCACAGTCATCAAGACAGTATGGTACTGGCACAAAGACAGAAATATAGATCAATGGAACAAAATAGAAAGCCCAGAGATAAATCCACACACCTATGGACACCTTATCTTTGACAAAGGAGGCAAGACTATACAATGGAGAAAAGACAATCTCTTTAACAAGTGGTGCTGGGAAAACTGGTCAACCACTTGTAAAAGAATGAAACTAGAGCACTTTCTAACACCATACACAAAAATAAACTCAAAATGGATTAAAGATCTAAATGTAAGATCAGAAACTATAAAACTCTTAGAGAAGAACATAGGCAACACACTCTCTGACATAAATCACTGCAGGATCCTCTATGACCCACCCCCCAGAATATTGGAAATAAAAGCAAAAATAAACAAATGGGACCTAATTAAAATTAAAAGCTTTTGCACAACAAAGGAAACTATAAGCAAGGTGAAAAGACAGCCTTCTGAATGGGAGAAAATAATAGCAAATGAAGCAACTGACAAAGAATTAGCCTCAAAAATATACAAGCAACTTATGCAGCTCAACTCCAGGAAAATAAACAACCCAATCAAAAAATGAGCCAAAGAACTAAATAGACATTTCTCCAAAGAAGACATACAGATGGCTGACAAACACATGAAAAGATGCTCAACATCACTCATTATCAGAGAAACGCAAATCAAAATCACAATGAGGTACCACTTCACACCAGTCAGAATGACTGCGATCCAAAAATCTGCAAGCAATAAATGCTGGAGAGGATGTGGAGAAAAGGGAACCCTCTTACACTGTTGGTAGGAATGCAAACTAGTACAGCCACTATGGAAAACAGTGTGGAGATTCCTTAAAAAACTGGAAATACCACTCCAGCACTCTTGCCTGGAAAATCCCATGGATGGAGGAGCCTGGTGGGCTGCAGTCCATGGGGTTGCTAAGAGTCGGACACAACTGAGCGACTTCACTTTCACTTTTCACTTTCATGCATTGGAGAAGGAAATGGCAACCCACTCCAGTGTTCTTGCCTGGAGAATCCCAGGGACGAAGGAGCCTGGTGGGCTGCAGTCCATGGGGTTGCACAGAGTCGGACATGACTGAGCGACTTCACTTCACTTCACTTATGACCCAGTAATCCCACTGCTGGGCATACACACTGAGGAAACCAGAATTGAAAGAGACATGTGTACCCCAATGTTCATCGAAGCACTGTTTAGAATAGCCAGGACATGGAAGCAACCTAGATGTCCATCAGCAGATGAACGGATAAGAAAGCTGTGGTACATATACACAATGGAGTATTACTCAGCCATTAAAAAGAATACATTTGAATCAGTTCTAATGAGGTGGATGAAACTGGAGCCTATTATACAGAGTGAAGTAAGCCAGAAAGAAAAACACCAATACAGTATACTAACCCATATATATGGAATTTAGAAAGATGGTAATGATAACCCTGTATGCGAGACAGCAAAAGAGACAGAGATGTATAGAATAGTCTTTTGGACTCTGTGAGAGAGGAAGAGGGTGGGATGATTTGGGGGAATGTCATGGAAACATGTATAATATCATGTAAGAAACGAATCACCAGTCCAGGTTCGATACAGGATGCTTGGGGCTGGCCACTAGGATGACCCAGAGGGAGGGTACGGGGAGGGAGGTGGGAGGGGAGTTCAGGATGAGGAACACATGTGTACCCGTGGTGGGTTCATGTTGATGTGTGGCAGAACCAATACAGTATTGTAATGTAATTAGCCTCCAATTAAAATAAATAAATTTAAAAAAAATTTTAAGAAATATATTTCTTATATTGTTTTCAAAAATATTTTCAAGATAAATAATATGGCTTCACTGGTAAATCCTACCAAACATTTACAGAAAAATTAATACTCATCCTTCTCAAACTCTTTCAAAAACTGAAGTGGAGATAACACTGCTAAACTCATTTTGCAATGTCAACGTTATCCTAATTCCAAAGCCAGACATGGACACTACAAAAAAAAAAAAAGAAAAAAAAATGAAGGCCACTTTTCCTGGCGAACATAGATGCAAAATTCCCAACAAAAACTAGGATGCAAGAGTGACTCAATATATGCAAATCAATAAGTGTGATTCACCAGATTATTAAGTTGAAGGGTTAAAATCATATGATCCTCTCAAAAAGTTCAGCAAAAGTATTTGAAAAAAGCCAAGATTTTTTCCATAATAAAAATCCTCAATAAATTAGGTACAGAAGACATGTTCCTCAGTATAATGAAGGTCATCTATAAGCTCATAGCTAACATCATATACTCAATGAGGAAAAGTTGAACAAGACAAGGATGCCCACTCTCATGATTTTTCTTCAGTATAGTACTGGCGGTCCTAACTGGAGCAATTAAAGAAGAAAAGGAACTAAAAGGCATCCAAATTGGAAAGGAAGAAGTAAAACTGACTGTTTGCAGATGATATGGCTTTATACATAGAAAACTCTAAGGATTCCACTCCAAAACTTTTAGAATTAATAAGTGAATTTAGTCAAGCTGAAGGATACAAAACACAAAAACTTAGTTGTGTTTCTATACACTAAAATGACCCATCTAGAAGAAAAATAGAGAAAACAATGCCATTCACAATAGCATCAAAGACAGTAAAACGGGATTGCATCAAACTAAAAAGTTTCTCTACAAACAAAAAATATGCAGCGAAAATAGCAACCATGGAATGGGAGACAACCCTTGCAAACCCTCAGCTGATAAGGAATTAAGATGCAAAAATACAAAAGGAACTCAAGCAACTCAATAGCAAGAAAGCAAATAAAACCAATTAAAAACTTGGCAAAGACTTAAATAGACATTTTTTTTTTTCCAAAGAAGGCATACAAATGGCCATCGGATATATTACAAAGTACTCAACATCACTAATCATCAGGAAAATGCAAATCAAAACTGCTTAATAAAAGTCTGCTCATTAATTCCAGAAGAGAAATAAAAATGGCTAGATAAAGCTTTCAAATCCTCTCTTTAAGCACCTAAATTAGATGATGTTTTATAATTCCTACAATGACACTCAGAATGCAGATGAGAAACAGACAACAGATTCTTTAACTCGACTCCAGGACATTTCAGTAACAAAATAGCATACGACATTCTAGACTGACACTCAAATAGGTCTCTTCGTTCATTTTGCATGAAATTTATACATCCTACTGATAACTTGAGAGTATTTCTTTTATTTCTTTTTTAAATTTTTATTATTTTTAATTTTTAGGGCTACTGTTTGAATGAAAGTGACCAATGAGTAATGCAATTTTGAATAATAATTTAGCAGCAATGATAGAGAATATGCTTCCATCCTGAGCCCCTGGGATCATTCTAAACATTGATTTGTGATATGTTCTACACATCCTATCTGCCATGACTGACCTGGGTCTGCCCATCTGTAAGGTTCCAGTGATTTACTACTTGTATTGCTGATATGAAAAAATGACCTGGGAAATTGGAAAGTCAGTCTCTTTCCTGTTCTCAATCTTTCTGATAGCATTGTGTTTAAGAACACAAGTTTTGGAATGTGATAAATCCAGGTTCAAAGGCTAGTTATTTGAGTTATTTCATCTTTTAGAATTTCATCAGTAAAGCAATGATAGTAATAGCTCGTTCATGAGCTTTTTGTGCAAATTAAGTGGGATAATGTGTGTAAAACAGCCAAATACCTCACCATTAATATAAGCTGTTATTATGCTATCTTATGGGTTGAAAGAAGTGATAGACATTGATAGTAAATGTGTGTTTATCTTTGGGAACCAAGGAAAAAGATCATGAAGACTTGACCAACAGGTTAAGAGATGAATAAGTAGAGGAAACCAGCCAAGACAGGAAGAGATAACAGATGCAAAGAAAAGTGTAAAAATAATTTTTTTTTTAAATGTAGACAAGTAATTTTAAAAAGTAAGAGACTTCTTAAAATCTAGTTAGGCTTCTGACTTTAAATGAAGAATAATATCCTTATGAAAGTTAAAGTTGCTCAGTCCTCAGTCGTGTCCGACTCTTTGCGACGCCATGGATTATATAGTAGTCCATGGAATTCTCCAGGCCAGAATACTAGAGTAGGCAGCCTTTCCCTTCTCTGGGGGATCTTCCCAATTCAGGGATCAAACCCAGGTCTCCAGCATAGCAGGCAGATTCTCTACCAGCTGAGCCACAAGGGAAGCCCAAGAATACTGGAGTGGGTAGCCTATCCTTTCTCCAGCAGATCTTCCTGACCCAGGAATTGAACTAGAGTCTCCTTCATTGCAGGTGGATTCTTTACCAACTGAGCTATCAGGGAAGCCCAATTTTCTTATAATAAAGAGCATAAATCCTAAATATTGAGCTTTTAAATATAAACCCTAAATATTGAATTTATATAAATGCCTCTACAACTACCAAACAAATAAAAAGACAATTTATAGTTCCCCCAGAAGGCTCTGTCATAATTCATACAAATCAACAACTGCCCTCCAAAAATAATAGCTATCCTAACCCCTGTTTTGGATGCCGTACAAATGGAGTGACACCACATTCAGTCCTTTGTGTCTGACTTCGTCCAGTCAGCATAGTATCTGTGAGAATTATCCATGCTGTTGAATTTCCCTACTGCTATTAACTCTTCTAGTAGATGAATATCACACAAATGCTTTTATCCTTCTACTGGTGAACTTTAGATGGTTTCCGTTTGAGGACTGTTAAAGCAGCTGTGTGCGCGCACGCAGTCTCTAAGGCGTGTCTGACTCTTTGCGACCCCATGGACTGTAGCCCAACAGGCTCCTCTGTCCATGGGATTTCCTAGGCAAGAATATTGGAGTGGGTTGCCATTTCCTCCTTCAGTGAATCTTTCCAACCCAAGAATCCAGCTTACGTCTCCTACATTGGCAGGTGGGTTCTTTACCACTGAGCCACTAGGGAAAGCCCATTAAAGCAGCTATCATTCATTATAAACGTTTGTATACATGTCTTTTAATAGAAATAAACACTCACTGTTTGGTTTATAACCAGGACTGAAATTACTGAATTAAAGAGTAAATGTGTTTAGCTTTTGTGAGATACTGCCAAGTAATCTCATATGTGGTTGAAACAAATTACACTCCTACCTAGCAATATCAATGCCCCAAATATGCCACACCCTTGGCAACATTTGATACTGGCCATTGTTTGAGTTTTAACTAACCTGATCTGTGGCTATTACTTTAATTTGCATTTCTATAATGGCTAATGAAATTGAGCATCATTTGTATTCCTCATGCCCATTTGGACATTCTTTCTGAGTGACTGTTGAAGCATTATGCCCATTTTTTTATTAATAGAAATTGTACTGCTCACTTATTTAGTTACTTACAAACTCACATTGCACTTAAACCATCTGTTATTCATCTCAAATCCTGTGTGTGATATAAATTCAGAATGAAGATTCATATTTTTTAAAATTTCTATACAGCTATCCATTGACTGGGCTTCCCTGGTGGCTCAATGGCAAAGAATCTGCCTGCCAGTGTAGGAGACGCGGGTTCGATCCCTGATCCAGAAGAGCCCTTGGTGACAGAAACTGCAATCCTTTCCAATATTCTTGCCTGGGAAGTTCCATGGACCCAGGAGTCTGGGGGGCTATAGTCCATGGGGTCACAAAAGTCAGACACGACCGAGTGACGGAACGAATGATTCTTTTGCTCCCACACAGTGTAATGAGTTGTTCTGGCGCTCTTGCTGTGTAGCCTGCATGTGGCTCTGTTCCCAGGGCCTTTGTGCTGATCCATTCCACTATTCTTCCATCCCTGTGCCAAATGCTACACTTCATATCTGTATCTTAATAGGAAGTCTTGATGCTTGGTGCTGTAAATCCTCCAGTTTTGTCTTTCTTCTTACCTTGGCTGTTCTAGTTCCCTTAGATTTGCATGTAGATTTTAGAATCAGCTAGAAGCCCATTTCCCAAATCGTCTGTTCCTCCGTATCTTTGAGAAGCAGGTAGTCAGTGAGAACAGCAAACTCCAGTGCAAATGTCCCAAGTTATTTAATTTCCTAAAATATGCTTCTATATATGTTTTAGCCTTATTTTGCAAGCATTCCTCTTCATTAACCTCTCACTGTCCCCTGCGTATTTATTTAAATCCCTGCCTCTGTCATTTGACAGCTGTGTCCCCAGCTGGAGCGCTCTCCCAAGTCCGTTCTGCCCGTCTAAGCCTTATTTCCATCTCTGAAGTCTCTGTTCCCAGAATCACACGCTACTTCCCACAGCAGCTTTCTCCTTTCCCCCCACCCCTCGTTGAACACCACCTCATAGGACCTCCCACCGTAGTTGCTTCCTGCACCAAATAAAACTTGGACTAATATAGCCTTACAATTTTAGTCCCTATTTTATGGGATAGCTTTTGGCAAGAGTCTTACTTTCAGATTTTGTGTGTGGTATAAATTCATCAGATGTTGTGATAGACACAAGGATTCAAAGGCCCGCAGAAAGTCCACACCACCACATGGGTCACTTAGGCTGTGATTTTGTTTCAAAAGTCCTTTAGACCCTGCGGACTGTAGCCACCAGGTTCCTCTGTCCAGGGGATTCTCCAGGCAAGAATACTGGCATGGGTAGCCATTCCCTTCTCTGGGGGATTTTCCCGATCCAGGGATCCACACTCAGTTTTCAGCATTGTAGGTGGATTCCCTACTGTCTGAGATAACAGGGAAGCCTTTAGACTTGACTATACAATCATAATAACTGGAAGGACAGTATACTCTTACAATAATATTCATCCTACATGCTTCCTGAATCCAGAATCATGCAATAACTAATACAGTGATAATTGAATTATGGATAATATTAATTAAGAGGGAGTCCCTCCCTGCAGTGAGTTTACTCTCTACTGTCTTGTTGTGGCTGAATCAGGACCCACAGCCTTTCACGATACAGTGCTCCTTTATGTGTTGGGCAGAACTTACTGACTAAGCCCATGAGTTAGTACAGTCAAGAGGAAGCCATGTGCTGAGTTGCTTTAGTTGTGTTTGACTCTTTGTAACCCTATAGAATGTAGTCTGCCAGGCTCCTCCTTCTGTGGGATTCTCCAGGCAAGAATACTGGAGTGGGTTGTCCTTTCTCTCTCCAGGGGATCTTCCCATCTCAGGCTTTGAACCCACATCTCTCATGTCTCCTGCATTGACAGGCAGGTTCTTTAAAGAAAGTAAGTTCAGGTATTACTTGAGGTGGCCAATTTGGTACATGAGAAAAGTTCCATTTTGAAGAGTAGACATAAATGAACAGCTGCATGTATAATTATAGGTTTTAGGGATATACATTTGATCTACAGAAATAAAGTCCTAACAGGCTTGTCTCCGGTCTGAGGAACAGAATCACAAGCAGTGACGCCAGGTAAAGACGGTGCCATGGAGAACTCATAGCCGATTAGCGATCCATCCCTTTGGAAGCAGGGCATGATAGAATGTGAAAGAGATCTGTCTTCAACCTAATTTTTTCTTTACTGTTATTATAGTCCTTAAGAGAAAGATGACAGCCTACCATTTAGAAAACATTTCTCTTAATGATTGCTTATTTGCATGAAATCTTAACATACTAGATTCTATAACTGTTCAACTTCCTCACTAAAATTAGCTAACTTTTATTTTTGCACAAATATAACATGCTTATCTTTTTGAAAAAATGTATCTGACTAATATCACTAATTACAGACTTACTACAATCTTGCCTGCCAAGATAATGAAAGAAATTGTACATGAATCACTGTTAAATTACATATTGGTGAGCAATAAATTTTCTTTCTATCAATCATGATTTTTCCCCAATGAACTATGCAATTTGTGGATCCATTCATTCCTCTGAATTGTGTTGCTATCACTGGTATATTCGAATTTGCAGGAAAAATTGTAAAGACTTCGGTTGGGGAGAAAGGATGGTGTTTCACATAATGACATGTACTAATGAAAATGCATTGAAAAAGTCATTATTAATTAACTTACTGAGGTTACTCAAGGGCAGAGAGAAGCAACACAAGGCTAATAACCATTGAACAAAAATAGAACGCAACGAGTAATTCTTATTGTGTGGACATTTTATGTAACCCCTGTCGCTCATGCACTCAAGTGTGAAGTCATCTTCTGGGGTTATCTTTTGGAGGACTGCCACAGTTTGTCTGGCTCACACATCACACTTCCCTCAAAATAAAATCGGAGGATTCATCCTTTTGGACAATACAGCTCTCATCGTTTGCAAATCCTCTGACCACTTTGAATTAGTAAGAGATTTATAAAGAAAGAGGGAAAATAATTGGCTTCCAACATTCCATGACACGTCATAAAACAATAGGCAGCTCAGCACAGCGTCCCCCTCCATGTAGTCACAGTCTTAGCCTGTTCATGTTTTGCCATCTTTTACAAAACGTGCGTTATCTTCTTGTCATGGCTCTAGTGCCCCCGTCTAAAGCCATGAGAGTAGGTTTTGAAAAACACTGGTTACTCTCCTGGTGGGGATTCCTGTATTCTCTGTGGCCGTCGTTTCCTCCCTGTCGCCTGTGGGTTTTACAATGAGTCTGCCTCTACACTGCTAGATCACTTTTGTTCTTAAAGTGTCTCACCTGTGAAAGTGTTAGTCACTCAGGCATGTCTCACTCTAGTGACCCCATGGACTGTAGCCCATCCGGCTCCTCTGTCCATGGAATTCTCCAGGCAAGAATACTGGAGTGGGTAGTCGTTCCCTTCCCCTGGAGATCGTCCCAACCCAGGGATCAAAGCCGGGTCTCCTGCGTTGCAGGCAGACTCTTCACCTTTCTTTACCGTGGCGTAATCTCTAGTTTCCATGGTGGCCATGCACTTGGAGTTGTCTCCCACTAAGCGTCCTCTGCAGGGTGTCTTCGCTTATTTCTCCCCTGCTCTGCGGCCTGTGACTTTGCTGTTAGGTAGGGTTATTGTGGCTTCCCAGGTGGCTTAGTGGGAAAGAATCCACTTGCCAATGCAAGAGACTCAAGAGACCTGGGTTTAATCCCTGGGTTAGGAAGATGTCCTGGAGGAGGAAATGGCGACCCACTCCAGTATTCTTGCTTGGAAAATCCCATGGACAGAGGAGCCTGGTGGCTGCAGTCCATGGGGTTGCAAAGAATTAGACACGACTGAACTACTGAGCACATGTGCACTGTGGCTTTGGGCTTTCCATTTGATCTGTGATGTCTTTGACTGCTATTGAAGACACCTATTTGAGAAGGTTTCTATTGGAAAGTGTTCCATGGGAAAAGAAAATCACATTGATATTTCAGAACTTTCCTGTTTTGCCTCAACTAGCTCAAAACTGGGGGGCTACATGAAATTACAATCAAAGTTAAATTCTCTCCAACAATTCACACGGTTTGACATAAAATCGTACCCTAAAAATTCATAAGCTGCCCAAAAGAAATACTTCTCCAGTTCACCCCAGGTCCCACCTATTTCAGGAGTTCAGAGTGTTTTACACACGATGAGAGTGCCTAGGCAAGCGTAGGACACTCAGGGAAAGTGCTACCGTATGTGTGCAAGCCAACGAGACAATGGTTCCTTACTGGACCATGATTTGGACAGGTTTTCTGGCTATGCAGTCACTGTAGTGGACGGCCCTTCTGTTTAACTGAGTAGAATAGGACAGGCTTTTCTACATTTGGGAAAACCCCCCTGTGTGTCTTGTGAGGAAGAAACCACCTCCAACTACAAAAGATGCACAGGCTGGTGGCTTGCCCTCCATGGCTCCGTGCAGCTGGGATACAAGCAAACATGCTGATCCAACCAGCTGGATGCTTCCTTACCAGATTTCAAGCCTGCAGCTGACAATATAAATAACTGTGCGTGGTATCTTATTTATTGCTGCATCACAGATTTCACCATCATTTAGTGGCTTCAAGCATAAGTTACCTGAGTTTTTGTGGGTGCGGCGGAGTCTTCTGCTGTAGAACCGCCTTCAAGGCTGCAGTTGGGACACTGGTGGGACCACAGCCATCTGAAAGCTCGAACAGGGAGGTTCTTTCTCTAAGCGACCTCACACAGTTGCTGGCAGGATTTGGTTCTTCCTGGGCTGTTAGGCTGTGGACCTCTGTTCCTCAAGCCTGCTTGCTAAGACTGCACATGGGGCTCATAAGGGGCAGCTGTCATGTGGCAAGGAAACAGGAGCAACCTTAGCAAGCAGGCTTCTCTTCACATGTGCTCTTTCTGTTTCCAGAATGAGGAAATAAAAATACAAACCTCAACTGTGAGAGATGACAACTAAGATAAAGATGAAAAGTTGAACTTATATTAGGAGATTCACTGGGTTGAAGAGCATCCCTCCAGAATCCCAGTTTACTCAGGACCTCAAAATTTGATCTTATTTGACATCAGGATTTTTGCAGATGTAATTAGTTAAGATGAGGTCATGCTGAACTGAAGTGACTTGGGCACGCACGCACCTAAATCAAAAGACTTGTATCCTTGCATGAAGCCCTTGTGGAGACACACCAGGGAGAAGCTGGGTGGGCCTGGAGCAGGGAGGGAAGTGATGCGGCTATAGACCAAGGGCGCCACGTGCTTCCAGGAACCACCAGAAGCCAGAGAGAAGCACAGAAAGACTCTCCATGGGAGCTTTCAGAGCTTCAGGCTGCAGCCTCCAGAATCTCCTGGAAGAGAATAAATTTCTGCTGTCGTAAGTCACCTGCATGCTTGCTCAGTGACTTCAGTTGTGTCTGACTCCTTGTGACCCGATGGACTGTAGCCCACCAGGCTCCTCTGTGCATGAAATTGTCCAGGCAAGAACACTGGGGTAGTTCGCCATGCCCTCCTTCAGGGGATCTTCCCGACCCAGGGATCAAACCCGAGTCTCTCACGTCTCCTGTGGCCAATGGGTTCTTTAGTGCTGAGCCACTGGGGTACCCCCTGTAAGTCACCCAGCTTGTGGTCATTCATAACAGCAGCCTGGGAAACCAATGTAAGGAGGTTACAGGATTAGCTATGCTCCCTCAGAGTTCATACGTTACAGTTCCAAACTTCAGTACCTCACACTGTGACTATATTTAGAGATAGGGCCCTTAAAGAAGTGACTAAGGTAAAGCCAAGCCAAATGGATGGGCCCTAACACAATCTGACTGGTGTCACAGGAAGGAAGGGTGGATACAGGCACCACTAAAATGGAGGGACAACCACGCGGACGCAGAGAGAAGGCAGCCTCCTGCCAGCCACGAAGCGAGGTCTGAGGAGAAGCCAAACCTGCAGACACCTTGACCTCGAGCCATAAACCTCCAGAACAGTGAGAACACGTCTCTCTGTTGTTCAAGACACCCAGTCTCTGGTATTTTGTCATAGCAGCCGTAGCAAACTGGTACAAGGGGTGTACCTTTATCCGTACCGTACTTCTACCCGTCTGCTTTAGGGGCATCAGATGTGACTGTGACCGAGGGATTCTCTGAAGATAGAAGGAAGATGCTGAAACATGGAGGGCTGTTGATTACATATTGATTGGCAGCCCCATGTTGGCCAGGGAGGGGACAACACTGAGTCGGAAGAATCTTTTGCATTCCTTTAGAGTGTTTACTTTTAATTTTTTTGGCCATGCTGTGTGGCATGTGGAATCTTAGTTCCCTAGCCGGGTGTCAAACCCATGCCCTCTGCAGTGGAAGCATGGAATCTTAACCATTGGGGATCACCAGGGAAGCCCCCCTTAGGGTGTTTATGTAGCCATCCTTGGTCATTGCTTTTAAAGAAAAAGAGAAGCAGGGATGTAATCAGTGGGTATGAATAATGAATTAGTGATTTCCAGCAACTATCGACTTGGGAATCTATGTGTTCAAGATTCCTTGTAGTTCTAACACAGAAAACTAGAATTTTGTATAAGACAGACATTCAAGAAAACAGTCTAGAAATAAACAGTGTTGATCCTTCCCTTGCAATATAACTTTCATGTGCTTGAGACTCACACAGATTTAAGAAAGATTTAAGAAAGACTCAACCCCCTGGAATTTCTATGACATTATTTACAAACCAGACAGTCACTGAAGCATAGTGATTTGGGAAGAACAATTATTTTACAGAATCGAAACACCAGAGTGCTGTAGGGGTTTTTGGCAGGAAAATCCAGTCTATAATGGGAAGATGCTACTGTTGAAGAATAGTCAGATTCCCTACATACTTTATATTTTAAAATGTGAATGGGCCAGCAAGGCAACAGAAATAAAGACAAAAATAAACAAACAAGACCTAATCAAACTCACGAGCTTGCACAGCAAAGGAAACCGTAAAAGGAAATGAAAATTCAGTCTATGGAATGAGAGAAAGTATTTGCAGACAGTGCAATCAACAAGGGCTCAATTTCCAAAAGATGCAAAAAGCTCTTCTTTCCAAAAGATGCAAACAGCTCATAACTCAACAACACAAAACAAAAAATTCAATCAAAAAATAGGCCCAAAACCTAAATAGACATTTCTCCATAAAAGATATACTGATGGACAGAAATCACATGAAAAGATGCCCAGCACTGCTAATTATTAGAAAAATGCAAACCAAAACTACAGTGAGGTGCCTCCTCACACTGGTCTGAAAGGCCATCTTTAAGTCCACACAGAAAGAGGGGGTATATGTACACTTATAGCTGATTCAGGTCATTGTACAGCAGAAACCAACAGGCCATTATAAAGCAATTATCCTACAATTAAAAAAAATGTCTACAAATAACAAATGCTGGGCAGCTTGTGGAGAAAAGGGAACCCTCCTACACTGTTGGTAGAAAAATAAATTGGTGCAGCCACCACAGAAAACAACATGGAGGCTTCTCAGAACTAAAAATAGAATTAGCAATGATTCAGCCATCCCACTCCTGGGCACACATCTGGACAAAACTCTAATTCAAAAAGATACATGCACCCCTATGTTCATAGCATCTCTATTTACAATAGCCAGGACATGGGAACAACTGAAATATCCATCGAGAGATGAATGGATAAAGGAAATGTGCTACCTTTGTACAACAGGATACTACTCGGCAGTGAAAAGAATGAAATAATGCCATTTGCAGCGACGTGGATACAGCTGGAGATTGCCATACTATCTGAAGCAAGTCAGAAAGTAAAAGACAAATAGCAAATGGTGCCACTTGCATTTGGCATCTAAAATATGACACAAATGAATTCATCTAAGAAACAGAAGCAGACTCACAGGCATGGAGAAGAGACTTGTGGTTCCTACGGGGGAAAGGATGTAGGGACGAGAAGGACCAGGACTTTGGGGTTAACAGATGCACGCTGTTCTGGGTAAATGCAAGGTCCTACTGTATAGCAGAGGGACCTATATTCAATATCCTGGGGTAAACTGTAACAGAGAAGAAAATTTTAAAAAGAACGTATATATGTGTATAACTGAGTAATTTCGCAGTACAGCAGAAATTAAGATAACATTGTAAATCAACTATACTTGAATAAAAAATGCATTAAAAATAAAGAACACAGGAAAGCAGAGGCTGCCAGTAGAAATACCTATAAACTAAATTTATATATAGCATTCCAAGACTAAAAAAATACTACTCCTAAGAGTGAAATGTGTGTAGGAACACTTAACAAATAGAAAGTTAGAGTGCTTATCAGTCCCAATGTCAAGTTCAGTCATCATTCTTAAGACCAGCATTAAAAGCCATTAAAAGAACAAAATAAATGGGTCAGAATGTTTGTGTTGAATGAAGTAAAATTACTATATGACTTTTCTAGTTTGGATAAAAGGAATGCCTATTTCTGGCACTGCATAACATATTCATACCTTAATATATAATTTAGTTTTATTTGTTACACAAGAAGACACAAACTGTAGTTGAAAATGACATTTCTCAAATTCTTCTGGATGAGAGACTCATGTTAGAGTGTCTTCTGGCAGTACTGAGTATATTAAGGACAAGAAAATTTCAATTTCGGAAGAAAAACCCAAACATTTTTGATTCTTTGAAAAGAAAGGTATTTCTAAAGGGAAAACAGTTAAAAATCTTTTTTTCAGGATAGATAAACTCATTACCTCTAATTGTTTGGGCTTTAAAACTTCTTTAGCAGAGCAAATTTTCCATTATTGCATTTCTCCCAGGTAATGTCCATCCTATATAAGGATAAAATCAAAGGAAAGGTAATTTATTGTCCACTAAAATTTTCATCTTCTGTCAGCATCCAAAATATGAGATCATATATATGAGCCCAAATACAAATTATAGAGATTAGTTTTATTAAAATGCAGCAACAAGCAGAATTTTTCCCCAATACAATAAATCTTTCAGACACATTAGAGACCTTGAATTTAAACCTGTGATGTTATCTTGCCCTCTTAAAAATGGCTATAAAAGCTATAGTTAATAGAGTTGTTCATAGACACTTCCGTAGCCTGATTCATTTTCCCTTAGCTCTCAGGAGCACGAAA
Source organism: Capricornis sumatraensis (assembly GCF_032405125.1). Taxonomy (NCBI): domain Eukaryota; kingdom Metazoa; phylum Chordata; class Mammalia; order Artiodactyla; family Bovidae; genus Capricornis; species Capricornis sumatraensis. The sequence continues at coordinate 62,007,132 of NC_091089.1, forward strand.
TAAAAAGTTAAAAGAAACCCATGATTGGAGACTATTTATGTTATAATTATACATATGCTTGTGTAAGTATGCTAACAAAATTATATATGCACAGACATATATATATATACAAGAAAGCCTTCTAAGTAAAGTCTTGTAAGGCAGGACCTCGGTTTTAAGCAATTAAGATGGTGATAAAAACTCATGGCTTGCTGGAGTTTTGCAATCACCAGAATCTTAGGCATCCTTCAGAGCTTATAAGATCATTTCTGTCACCTCAGGAGTTAGCCAGTCCAGCTGCCTCCTGTCTATATGGGCCTCTGAGATATGATCTCTCAAGTACCTTTTCATGTCATGATAACCAAAATGTGGAAGTCATCAGGGGATGCTCAAAGACACACGGGTGCCCTGAAAAGGAAGCCCTCTGTGCTAAGATCTGGTCCTGTTGGGATTTTGATAGCAGGCTTATTGTGGTGACTTGAGTTTGCTTTTTAATCTTAGTTAATGTTAAGAATAAATCCTCTAGGAATACAAAGTGTGACCTCTTGTGCCCCATCACCTCTTCAAACAGCAGAGTGCTCAAGACTATATTTGAGCTGAGAAGGAGGGTTAGAGAAAGAGTGTGCTGTGCCACACAGGATTTTAATTTCGTGTGTGGTCAGTAGCATCAGTTTTCCCCATCTTTATTTATGTGCTTTTGTTACAGTACAAGCTCACTGAAAAATATGATTTCACAACATTCTGTCCATGAATTCTACATGATTGTTATGTTTTGAACTTCACTTATCAAATGATGGCGAGTTCTTTCTGCATTCCTACAGAAATTCTGTTACAGTTGCTCGAAAACTTTTGTCTGAGACCCGTCTGACATTGTCAGACATATTTGTCTAAATCAATGATTCATAGTAGTAGATGGAGTTTTTGTACATATGGGTATGGAATAACTCCAAAGCTTTCAGAAGCCGCTTCCAGAAAAAAGACCCCAAAACCAATCTTCTTAAAATCAGCAATCTAGATGTAAGGTCTTATGTAACAAACAGAAGCTCTTTCCCTTCCCAAAATTATAAGAGTGACTCTTAAAAATTGGAATTTATGTCAAATGGTAATGGCACCCCACTCCAGTACTCTTGCCTGGAAAATCCCATGGACGGAGCAGCCTGGAAGGCTGCAGTCCATGGGGTCGCTGAGGGTCAGACACGACTGAACGACTTCACTTTCACTTTTCACTTTCCTGCATTGGAGAAGGAAATGGCAACCCACTCCAGTGTTCTTGCCTGGAGAATCCCAGGGACGGGGAAGCCTGGTGGGCTGCCGTAGAGTCAGACATGACTGGAGTGACTTAGCAGCAGCAGCAGCTGATATTATCTACAATTTCATTAGCGTGTGCTCCTGATTTCATGTAGAAGTACTTTATAGATGCTTCTTTTTGGAAACATGATCATTATATTTGTTTTTCTTAAAAAGTGCACAGGCAATGGGAGCCCATGCATGGAATTTATTAGGCTTAGCTAACTTTCTGTCAGTTCTGGGAATCAAGATTAGCCATGCACAGTTCATAGCTGGTACTGGCGAAGGACAAAATGTCACCTAGAACAAATCTAGAAGCAACTTTGTTCCTTAAAAATTAAAGTAATGTGAGATATAAAATATCACAGTACTGCTGAGAAAAAAAAAAAAAACTAGCAAAATTCTCAGAATCAATCAGCCATAGATAATTGTGTTATTAAGAAACCATTTGACTGTATAGATGAAAAGCCATATTTTGTTCAACCTAAAAAAAACTTTACAGTATATCTAAAACATCTAAATCACTTTTATTAAAGTATATAAAATGTATAATTTTGAGTAGTATGCTGGATTAATTTCCTAACAAAGTGAGTGAGTCCCATGAGCATGCTATGCAAATCATTTTGGAAAAGGTCATTTTTTACTTTTTTGGAACAGTGGTCATTTCAAATATGCAATTTCTGGAATAATGTGGCACAGAATGTACTATTACATTCCAAGCCTATGGATATTAAACCTAACAAAGCCTTATTTTCAGAGACTAAGCATAAGTTAAGCAAATTTGAGCTATTTGTGATTTATTCAGTGTTCGCTTACTTCACATATGCTCACTGATGATCCCCTAAGTGCTTAGCACCCAAAAGGATACAATCACCTCTCTTACTCATTCTGGTCTTTGCAGCCATAGAGCATTTTATTCACAGAGATTGAGCACACAGACATAGAGGAGCTACGCAATAAATAACGGCTACTCTCCCTGATGAAATGTTATGGAACATGTATCATGTACAAGATACTGATGCAGGTCTTGAGAATACAATGGTGAGTAAAATGGGTACGGTTCCTACTCTCAGGGGAAGCATCATGGAGACCATAAATAAGAAACAAACAGGATCCTTTCAGATGGCAATAATTTCCTGAAGAAACCAAGCCCGATAGAATGACAACTGTGGGCAACATTTGATAGAAGGATCAAGGAAGACCACTTCACTTTGGAGCTGAAAACTGGACAGTCAGAAAAGTTAGCCAAACAGAAATTGACAGGAAGGATATTTCAAGCCAAAGTTGCTGGTGCAAAAGTCCCATGCTCCCAGACCATTTTTAATATTAATATTTGCCATAACTATGGATTCTTAAAATACCAGGTGTTTCTTATTGTTCATCAAGAGCAGAGGTTCCAAGAGAAGAGACTGTCACTGGGTTAGCACCAACACCGTGTCTGGATGCTGTTTGGTTTGTTCTATTATTTTAAGCCAACAGTTAGAAGTTGGGAGGTTTCGAATTAAAATCTAGATTTCTTTCATTAGACTTTTCATTAGAAGCCAGAAGGTGTGGAGCCTTGGGACCTGAATTCCAGCTCAGCACCATCGCTGTAGCTGGTGACAGTTGCACCCTATAGATGAGGTGTGAGATTTTGCATCCCATTTGCTAATCTCTTGTCAATTTCTTCTTTTGTCCCAGGGCTGAAGCCAAAGTTCAGCTTCCATTTCTCATCGTGCTTCTGATACTGGTTTTTCTCCATAACTGTGATTCCGTCAAAAACTGGGAAAGAAAATCTAGGTTGAGAGGGTTATGTGTTTCAAGAAAAATCGTAGAAAAATATGGAAAACAGTCTATGTCAGTTGAATACAATCCAGTCTTTCCTCTGATTTGTATTTTCTTCCTGGCCCTGTTAGGTATAAGAGTTTGGACCCTTAACCTAGGATTTTAAACTCAAAAGCATAGTCCAAAATTCCATTTTGGAAAAATAAAACTAGAATAACTGCAGTTTTAGGCTGCTTCTGGGGGGACAGGTTTGGATATCTGAAGCAATTGAATCAGAATTTTATTTTCAATACTTACTAAACTTATAATGGGCCATATAAAATGTCTTTCATTCTCAGGGTTCTCATTTATAAATCTATTGATTTGGATATATAATAATTAAGTTTGCCACATTATTCTAAGAATTAAAAGAATCAGTCTATATCATCACACAGACAGTAAATGCAAAATTCTCATTATCATATGGTCGATTTGCGGTTTGGCACTGAAGCACACAGAAGAACGATTCAGTTCACCTTAGTTGTATTCTGAAGTTCTCCTAAGTGAAAGTGTTAGTCGCACAGTTGTGTTTGACTCTTTGTGACCCCATGGACTGTAGCCCGCCAGGCTCCTCTGTCCATGGAATTCTCCAGGCAAGAGTGGGTAGCCATTCCCTTCTCCAGGGGATCTTCCTTATCCAAGGATCAAACCCAGGTCTCCTGCACTGCAGGCAGATTCTTTACCATCTGAGCCACAGGGAAGTTCTCACAAGGTGGTTACAAAGGGAAGAGACTGGGGAAGTAGAAGAAAGAGAGAGGAGGGCCTCTCAGGTGGCTCAGTGGTAAAGAATCTGCTTGCCAATGCAGGAGTCACAGGTTTGATCCCTGGTCCAGGAAGATCCCACATGTCACGGAGCAGCTAAGCCCGTGTGCCGCAACTATTGGGCTTGTTCTCTAAAGCCTGGGAACCTCAACTACTGAGCCCGCAAGCTGTGGCTACTGGAACCCACGCGCCCTAGAACCCGCGCTTCCCAACAAGATAAGCCCCGGCAACAGAAAGCCCACGCACCAGAGCTGGGGAGGAGCCCCTGCTCACCAAAACGAGGCCAAAGCTCGCACTGCAAGAAGGACCCCGCACGGCCTAAATCAATAAAAGTACTTTTAAGAAAGAAGAGGAAGAAAGGAGGGGAAAACAGTAAAATTATTCGGTGTTCAATGAGTGCCAGCTACCTACCAGGTTCTTGACTCATATTACCTTCTGAAGCAAAAATTAAACTTAAAATTTAAATTTCTCTGGTCAATGGTCCACTTTTTTTTGGTATACATGTGGTTTCTTTTAAACTAAGGAAGCCGTCCATCCAGTGCTTTGACAAATAGTTAATGATACATTATTTAATTTTTCTATGGTTTGATATTTTTCAACCGAATGCATCAGAAACCTACTTCTTAGTGTGATGTGAGGTGAGGTTTCTAATTTCTGGCTTGGTATTTATCAGATAAAGGATCTTAATTTACAATTCGAAATCATTTTCTTTTCATCCTTAGAATCTTCACTTTCCCCATGGCCAAGAAGAGAGATAAAAGATAGCAAAGCAAGCGTGAAATACGGTATTGTTGTTTCCCTAATTAACATGGAATGCGTATCTATGTCGGGAATGGCTTTTCTGAATATCTTCTAGTTAATAAATTGACTTTTGCTTGTTTGTAGGAAAAAATTAGATAGATTGGCTAAAACATACATAAAATGCTCATAATTAGGAGAAATAGAAAAAAAGGAACATGGAAATGCTCAACTTTTACCAGAGTCTTTCACCTGTGAAAGGTAAATATGAATTTATGGCTTCTAGATTATTTGACAAACTGAGAGCAAAAATGTTTCTTAGACAACTTATGTATGGAATATCAAGAGAGAACTGTGAGGTGGGGCAGGAAGTGATGTTAGCAAAGGATATCAATGTGAGTTGAGCAGAGCTAAAGAAACAGTTCTGTTGCTACTTTTTGGAGAGTCATTTTGGTTGCTTTAGGCAGAATCATCCATCAGAACCAACGCGGGAGACCATATAAAGTGCAAATCCAAACAGGAGTTCCGATGGCTGGAGCATGGATGGGGACCCGCAGGAGAGCAGCGCCTTAGCAGCAAGCCCTGTCAGGCCCCAAGATCTTTCTCTAGTGGCTTTTTTCTCTTTTTGGAGGCACCACATGGCATACCGGATCTTAGTTCCCCAACCAAGGATCAGTCGCATGCCCCCTGCAGTGGAGGCATGCAGTCTTCACGTCTGGACTGCCAGGGAAGTCCGTAGTTACTCTTACTTCTGTCTTTAGGTAGAAAAGTAAATCAGAGGTGAGAGCAGACAAAGACCTGGTAAAGCTGCGTGGTCACGGCAGGCGGCCCTTCCCAAGTCACCGACTGGAGGGAGCAGAAGGAGAAAGGGACAAGACTGTATGGTTAGGGAGCGCGGTCTAGCTTTCAGAAAAATGTTTTTGTTTGTTTCTTTGCTTACTTCTTTGTGAGCTCGTTGTCAGGCCAAAGTACTAAGTGTTACGGTCAGAATCAAAGATAAGTAAGTCCAAATGGTCTGAAACTCACATCCCTCTACCAAATATTCATTGAGGTCTGACCATAAGCCATCATCCATTTTAGGGATTTGAAATACCTGCAGGAACAATGCATATATGGTCCTTGCCCTCATAGAAACTCTCATTATTATGTTCTCTTGAAATATTTAAAATGGAAAAAACAGAGAATAATATAAAACACATTTTTGTATCCTCAAGATTTAACACTCTTAACATTTTGCATATTTGTTTTGAAACTTTTATTTAAAGAAATAAAATCATATAGCTACAGTGAGAGTTGCTTTGGCCTCTCTCTAATTTAATTTCCTTTTTTCTCCTCAGGGAAGTAATTAATTGTCTTAAAGTTAGCATTCTTCAAATTCTTTTAAAAAAATATATCACCACATACATGTGTGTGCGCTGTCACTTCAGTCGTGCCTGACTCTTTGCAATCCTATGGACTGTGGCCCACTAGGCTCCTCTGTCCACACCACATACACACCTGTTCATTAAAACTGTGTAGTCTACTTTGGCATTTTGGAAATTTTGAAATGATGTTTTTAGGGTAGAATGACAACCTGCTTTTTAGACTTCATATCAGGTTTTTGAGATAATCCACTTGATGTTTACTAAATACATACTATGTCTCAGGCATTGTTCTAAGTATTAGAATACAGCAGTGAATAACTCCCCCCCTCCAAAATCTATGACCTTATGAAGATCTTATCATAGTAGGGTAAACAGACAATAAACCACAAAATATGAAATACTCTATGTAGGCTGCTGTTTTGGACCAAATTGTATCTCCCCACCCCCATCCCCCCTCCAAAAAAAAAATCATACGTTGAAGCCCAAACCTACAATGCGGCTCAGTTTGGAGACAGGGCCTATAGAGAGGAAATAAAACGTTAGCAGAAGACGTACAGGAAGAGTCTGAACCTGATTGGATTGGTGTTCTCTTTTTTTTAGGAGATTTTTCTAATTGGTCTTTTTTTTTAAATTAATTGAATTATTTATTCACCTTTGCTGGTTTATTTGTGGTGTGTGGGATCTTTATTCGTGGCATGAGAACTCCTAGTTGCGGCATGCAGGATCCAGTTCCCTGACTGGGGTTCGAACCCATGGTCTCTGTATTCGGAGTGTCGAGTCTTAGCCACTGGATCTCCAGGGAAGTCCCAGAACTAGTGTTCTTGTAAGAGAAAGAGACACCTAAATTTTTTTTTCTCTTAGTGCCTGCACAGATGAAAGGCTCTGTGAAGACCCAGGAAAAGGCGCTATCTACAAGCCATGAAGACAGCGCACACCAGATCCCAAATCTACTGGCAAAACCTACTGACGTCTAGTGACATCTCAATCAGAAACTTTAGCCTCCAGAACTGTGAGAAAATAAGTGTTGTTTAAGTCACTGATGTTGTTGTTTAGTCCCTAAGTAATGTCCACTCTTTGCAACCCCATGGACTGCAACGCATCAGGCTTCCTTGTCTTTTACCATCCTCCCCAAGAGCTTGCTCAAACTCATGTCCATTGAGTCAATGATGCCATCCAACCATCTCATCTTCTGTCATCCCTTTCTCCTCCTGCCTTCAGTCCTTCCCACTATCAGGGACTTTTCCAATAAGTCAGCTCTTCACATCTGGTGGCCAAATTATTGGAGAGTCAGCTTCAGCACCAGTCCTTCCAATGAATTTATTCAGACACTCTGTTGTGTCCGATTCTTTGTGACCCCATGGACTACAGCACACTAGGCTTTCTTGTCTTTCACCATTTCCCAGAGCTTTCTCATGTCCTTCCTGTCATCCCCTTCTCCTCCTGCCTTCAATCTTTCCCAGAATCAGGATCTTTTCTAATGAGTCATTTCTTCTCATCAGGTGGCCAAAGTATTGGAGTTGCAGCTTCAGCATCAGTCCTTTCAATGAAAATTCAGGGTTGATTTCCTTTAGGATTGACTGGTTTGATCTCCTTGCAGTCCAAGAGACTCTCAAGAGTCTTCTCCAACACCGCTATTCAACAACATCAGTTTTTTGACACTCAGCCTTCTTTATGGTCCAGCTCTCATATCCATACATGACTACTGGGAAAACTATAACTTTAACTATCAGGATCTCTGTCAGCAAATTAATGTCTCTGCTTTTTACTATGCTAGGATTAGTGCCCTTATCAGAAGAGACACTAAAGAACTCTCTCTCCATTGTATGAGGACAAAGTGAGAAGGTGACCATTTGCAAGACAAAGAGAGAGCGCTCTCCAGACACTGATCCTGCTGGGACCTTGGTCTTGGACTTTACTATCCACATCTGTGGGTAAAAAAATAAACTTCTGTTGTTAAGTTCCTTAGCCTATGGTATTATTTTATGGAAGCCTGAGCTGACTAAGACATGGGGTAAGGGAAAATGAGCTGCCTCTATCTGAGAGGCCTCAGCAAGAACTGCATTTCAAAGCAAGAGTAAGATTTCAGTCAAGGTAAAGAGACGGAAGAAATTTTCTGTAAGCAGCTGATGACATAGGTAGATTTGTTTCCCAGGAAACTGTATCTCGAATGGGCATAATTTTCTGTATTCCACAAAGATGTCCCACAACTAACTGCTGCTTTTTTTAATTTGAATTTTGGAACTCCATATTATTAAAATAGAAATTTTAATACTTATGAGAGAAATGTTTTAACTTCATGTTTGGACTTTTTTAAAACTTCATAGGCTATTTTTTCCATAGATTTTTTTAAAAAAAATTGATTATTGTATTATTTTTCTAAATGACAATATGTGAGAAAGAGTTTCTGATTGCCATTTTTTAAATTCCAATTTATGAAAAATCTAATTCAGTAAACATTTTACCACATTTTATGTCACTAGTTTTTTGTTGTATAAATTTTCCTAAGGTGCTATAGAGTAATTTTTATACAATGAACATTACTTACTGATCTATTGATGATCATATCTTAAGGAAAGTTTGCAGACCTTATTTCGGCACTTCAATTGATTCCTTTGATTATTTTTGTGTTTTAAAATTGGGTTGTATGCATAAAAACATATATCAAATAATAAAAATGTGAGATTTAAAACCATCATGACTACTATATTAGCTATCAGTATTCCAGTAAGGGTTAAACCAATGGTTATGAATATGCTGCTCCGATATGTACTAATTTCCAAGAATGCTAACTAACTACTTACTTAGTGGTTCTATGGTTGTATTTAAAAGCGAAAATAATTGTGCAGATTAGTTTTTATCAATTCAGGTACTCAAATGGATGACACTAGTATCTTTATGTGAAATCAGCCTCCAGATCAACTTTTCAATTTGCTGAAGTCATAAACCAGCCTTGCTCAAACATTCACATATTTACATTTTCATCAGCATTCTCATTATTCCTGACTTAGACTCTTGTATCTCAATATATTTTTAGATGCTAGCTTTACTATGTTCATCTCTTCATAAATAAAGTAGCTTCTATTGTTTTAAACCATCATTATAAACTGCAGTTCAGAGACAGTGCTTAAGATCTACTAAGGCAAGGATGTGTATGAAATCTATGAGGGTATATCAGGAATACTTCACTTTGCTAGTGGCTTCAGAATAAGAAATTCTCAGTGTTACATCATTCTGCAATGGCTACTAATGAGTTCCAAAGCTATAAAAGTATAATAAGTTCTAACAATTTTATGTAGAGCTGTTTTCTCATTTAGAAGTTTGACTTTTACTATCACAATGTAAAGGCATCCTCTATGATAAATCTAGTTGCTCTTGAGGATATTTATTATTTATCTGTATACCCTGCAAATACCTTATCAAAATCAGGAGTAGGATAATGATCTTGGCAATAAATCTATTTTAATGTACTATTTTTTCATATTATATAAAACTTTGAGAATTTTAAGGGCTTCCCTTGTGGCTCAGCTGGTAAAAAATCCACCTGCAATGGAGAAGACATGGGTTCAGTCCCTGGGTTGGGAAGATCCCCTGGAGAAGGGAATGGCTGCCCACTCTGGTATTCTGGCCTGGAGAATTCTGCGGACTGTATGGTCCATGGGATTGCAAAGAGTCAGGCACTACTAAGTGACTTTCACTTTGAGAACTTTAAAGACTAAAGATTCAAGAAAAAAATTGTTTAGGACAGAGGGAGAAAAAAGTAGCAAATAGGTTAAACAAATCTTGTGTGCAATTCTGAATTTACACATTTTTGAAAACTTTGAATTTATTTTTGTTTATTTAGAGTAAAGTAGATAGATAAAAATATTGAGCTGTATATATGCAGGCACATCAAATGAGTAGACAACAACGCAAAGGTTCATTTTCAACATTTTTTTCTTGTATCCTTATCAGAGCCTTTTCCTTGTTCTCTTCCAATAGAACATTAGGGATGTAATTAGTGTTAATGGCTCTTTATCAGCAGCACAAATTCACTTTTATGCCTTTCTGTTTATGTTGCATTTTGCTGGTTTCAGAAAGGTACTTTGGCTTTTACAAAAGACCTGTCAAAAACCAAGAGGACAGAGGGGGATATAGAGATTTCTGGCAGGAGATCAGGGCTCAGTTTATTTAATAGAACATTTGTATCTGGCTGGGCTGGCTGTCCTTGGAGTGGACACAGCTGGTGAACCTTAGGTCTTCTAAACATATGTTCCCTTTCTCCAGGGAGCTAAAAGACCACATACCTCTTATGGCTCTGAAAATGAAGATGCAAGCTATCAGAAGACAGAACAAAGAGGCTTCCGTAATTCTTCCGCTGTCTTTAGTCACACTTTAAGTGTGCTAGATGGCCCAGTATATAGTATGCGCTGTTTTATTTCACCAGCCCACATGGGACTGAAATAAATATGTCTGTATAGAACTAACTTCAATGTTAGAATTTTTTTAGTCACGTCACTCAGTAATTGCAACCTGTAATTATAATCCTTTCAGTTAAGCAAAAGCAAACATTAATCTTAGTTTTGAAATTAATAATGATCATCCAGTTAATGTAATTATCATTGCAGGAAAGTAAAAAGATATATCCTAGCCGTGCCCAGTTAGAGATAATGCATTTAATTAATAAAGATGTTTGAACAAGTATGTTTTTAATACACATTAAAAGTTGGGTTCCATTGTCAGACTTTGATTCCTAATCATTTTGGCACCATCAGAGGTGGATTCCATCCCAAGTTAAAATGATTTATTTCTTTTTTTCCTTTGTTTAGTGTAACTGTGGAGAATTTGACAGTAATATTTCCCATAAGTATTTCTGTAAATTTTCTTATTCTGATGTGAAATTCTAACATCTAATTATTCCAAGGGTAATTCAAAACATATTTAAAATATAATGTTTTCTCCAAATTTATGTCCATCTCATTTTCACTGGAAAGAGAGAGTCTATTATTCTAAGATAAATTGTAGGCATTTGCTCCTATGTATTCCAAGGCCAGGGAAGAAAGGACTAACATATGAGCCTGCAAACTGTAGAACATAAGCAAATGCAACTATCTTCAACCATATTTCTAAGATGTCAGTTGATTTATAAAAATAATCCAGCTTGTGAACAAAAATGTTGACTGACTCTCTGACAGATCAGTTTGTCATGTGAGAAAAATCATTGAGAGGATGCCTAGATATGCTTTGAGTTTTTTTCTTAGGATTTGAGAGAGGAAAGTCTTCAAGTACTGGGAGAAATAAACCAATTTACTGTAGCAAACTTTTTTACATTAAAAGATTAATGAAAATATCCAAAGAACACTCAGAGAAATTGTGTTTTCCCTATGATTTTTTTCTATTCTAGTTTTGTTCTTAAAGACACCATTTGCCGAGAGTATAAAAGAAAGAGTTGGGTATATCACGGAAAGACTTTAATCTGGAGCACCACTACCCTGTGTTTCCTTCATATTAAATAGAAATATCAACGTCAAAACATATTATCTGATAAGTAGAGCTCCAATTTTCCCGGCTCAGCCTTTTGTGATTGACTGCTAAGACAAGAGAACTGGCAGAGCAAGGGGAGCCTTTACCCACTTTCCCACTGTTCCCAGGGCCTCTGAGCTTCGTGCCATCTTCTCCCGGTGGCTGGCCTTCAGTTTAACCCAGCCGAAGGAACACCCATGGTCACTGGTGCCATCATCATCACCAGACGTATTTCCCTTCAGAAACACACTCTCTCTGGTGAGCAGAAATCAGAAATTTGTCTTTATTCTAGATGGGTACAGTTATTGCTCCCCACACTTCAGCAGATTTTTCTTTCCACTCTCAGTTGAAGAGTAAGACTTCCAGAGAATAAATTTTTATGAAGCAGGCAGAGGAAACAGTACTGGTGTGTTATGGCAGCCGCTCCAGTGCTCCTGCCTGGAGAATCCCAGGGATGGTGGAGCCTGGTGGGCTGCAGTCCATGGGGTCACGAAGAGTCAGACACGGCTGAGTGACTTCACTTTCACTTTTCACTCTCATGCATTGGGGAAGGAAATGGCAACCCACTCCAGTGCTCTTGCCTGGAGAATCCCAGGGATGGTGGAGCCTGGTGGGCTACAGTCTATGGGGTCACTAAGAGTCAGACACGGCTGAGTGACTTCACTTTCACTTTTCACTCTCATGTATTGGGGAAGGAAATGGCAACCCACTCCAGTATTCTTGCCTGGAGAATCCCAGGCACGGGGGAGCCTGGTGGGCTGCCATCTGAGGGGTTGCACAGAGTCGGACACAATTGAAGCGACTTAGCGGCAGCAGCATTGCATCGCAAGAATTTGGTGGTGATGGAAATTGGAAAATCTCAGAGTGTCTCCTGGTGTTTAATTACATTCCCTTCTCTTGTTCAGAGTGAAAGAGGTTTAGGAAGTGGGAACTGAAAACTTTATCATAGTCCAGTAGAGTTACATTTGATAAAATCCTAATAACAGACATTAAAGCTTGGTCTAGGAGCTATACATATTAACTGGATGTCTGGCCAAATCTCTGCAAGGGGATTTTCATCCAACACTAAAAAGCCTAGAGGCTGGGACCAAAGGCAAACACACCCTTTGTCCTTTGACAAATGGTGAACCTTGACAAAAGGCATCTGTCTGAGGATGAGAAAGCAAAATAGTAACAACAACAAAATAACAAGAAAGAGACCTGTGGAAGATATAGCAGGTGTAGGGACAAACAGAAGTCATCTTCCTGCAGGCTGAGAAAGTGACACGAAGAACCGCAAATAATAATAAAAGTAAATTGCAACAGCATTTTGGACTCATTGTAAGATGCAAAACAATACACAACGTCTAGGATGTAGCTTTAAAAGGCATACATTAAAAAATGGATATAAAACAAGATAAAATGAAATGAGAGGCGACTAAGTAAAGGAAGCATGGTGGGAAAATTCAAATTCAGTGAAAGAATTAAAATCATATTAGACACTACAATTCGCTGAAAAATAAAATCAGTGATAATGTCAAAATCTCATATTTTTTCAGAATGCAAAAGAAAAAAAAATGACCAAGAGATTAAAAAGAAGGGGACAGAAGGGAAAAAGAAGGTGATAGACAAATTTGTCAAGAACACATTATGGAAGAACAATAATTTTTGATATGTGAAAAATATAAGCAATTTGAACATTAGTAAAATCTTAAACAAACAAGCAAATAAAAATCTGAGTAAGTCAACCAAAAAATCATCCCATTCTATCCATAGGATAATTGAAGACTCCTAGCCCAAGACACCATTGGCAGAAATTTTGATTTAAATGGTTAAAGACAGTACTGAGAGAATCCTGGGAAAAACTAGCCTGCCTTTATATTTTTCCTCTGCATTTACTAAGCACCAGAAAATTTTGATATAACAGCTATAATGTTTTTAAAGTGAAAAGTTATAACTAAAGAATTTTGAAGAAATTGTTTTTCATTTGTGAGGCCAACAAAAAGTGGCCTTATATTTACCTTTATTTACCTTATAAATAAAATTTTCAAAGTATACTAATCACTTAGCTATCTTGGAAACATAAGGCTATATTTCAGATGAGAGAAAAATTAAAGTTGAAAAAGTAGAAGTAGTGATAGATATGGTAGAGACAAATTTGCATTCATTTTCCCCTTCTAGGAAAGATACCAAGAAGAACTTATCTGAAATATATAAAAGATTTAGGCATAAAGAAACACATTACAGTACAATTATAGCATAACTGTAAAAAATTCCTAAATATTCAACAATAGAATGCCATGCAAGAAGTTAAGCTTGGGATGAATTTTAATGACACAGGTTAATTTTATTAGGAAATTTTTGGTAAAGAGTAGAGTATAAAATAATAAATCCACGAATTAACAATGTAAAGAAAAATGCACGTGGAACTTTTATCTGTAAGATTTTTGCATCTTTAAAATGAGATCTGAAGGAAATATTAGTTTTAACTTTTTAGAAGTATTAAATAGTGTTATAAAAGTGTTTTTGCTTTTCTTTTACTTCATTTTATGTATTTTTTCAGAACTAACTTAAAAAAATGGTCATAGGGAATAGATTGTAAGAAAGTTTACCACATCTATCACTTTTCAGTGCAGAGTACATGGTTCTTTTTTCCCCCCTACTATTTCCAAATTGGGAAAGGAATATGTCAAGGCTGTATATTGTCACCCTGCTTATTTATCTTATATGCAGAATATATCATGTGAAATGCTGGGCTGGAAGAAGCACAAGCTGGAATCAAGATTGCCGGGAGAAATATCAATAACCTCAGATATGCAGATGACACCACCCTTATGGCAGAGAGTGAAGAAGAACTAAAGAGCCTCTTGATGAAAGTGAAAGAGGAGAGTGAAAAAGTTGACTTAAAGCTCAACATTCAGAAAACTAAGATCAAGGCATCTGGTCCCATTACTTCACGGCAAATAGATGGGGAAACAGTGGCTGACTTTATTTTCTTGGGCTCCAAAATCACTGTAGATGATGACTGCAGTCATAAAATTAAAAGACGCTTGCTCCTTGGAAGAAAAGCGATGACCAACCTAGATAGCATATTAAAAAGCAGAGACATTACTTTGCCAACAAAGGTCCATCTAGTCAAAGCTATGGTTTTTCCAGTAGTCATGGGTGGATATGAGAGAGAGTTGGACTGTGAAGAAAGCTGAGTGCCAAAGAATTGATGCTTTTGAACTGTGGTGTTGGAGAAGACTCTTAAAAGTCCCTTGGACTATAAGGAGATCCAACAAGTCCATCCTAAAGGAGATCAGTCCTGGATGTTCATTGGAATGACTTATGCTGAAGCTGAAACTCCAATACTTGGCCACCCGAAGCAAAGAACTGCCTCATTGGAAAAGACCCTGGTGCTGGGAAAGACTGAAGGCAGGAAGAGAAGGGGACAACACAGGATGATACGATTGGATGGCATCACTGACTTGATGGACATGAGTTTGAGTGAGCTCCGAGAGTTGGTGATGGACAGGGAGGCCTGCTGTGCTGCAGTCCATGAGGTCGCAAAGAGCCGGACACAACTGAGCAACTGAATTGAACTGATTTTGAATTTTCCATGAGTTTTTCCACATTTCCTACAGAAAAGAGAACACTGTCCCAAATGAAAGATCATCTACCAGGCTTCAGAAATAAGAATTTTTCAAACATTCTAGCACCAACCCTGTATGAGTTAAATGAAACTTAAACTCTATATCAATTTCCTCATCCATAAAATATAAAATGTTAACATTTCTGCTTCCTAGAATTCTTATGAATATGACTTAATGAAATCCTCTGAAGCAATACATCTCTATAAGAAGGATTTTTTTTATTTTTTAATGAGTATCTTTCTGTGGAGGGAGCTGACTTTTGCTGGGCTGGGTTGGTTTGGTTTGAGGTGGTGGCTCAGCAATTGTTCTTGTGGTTATGACTGGAGTTAAACTGTTAATGAGGCTCAGCTTTATGGGAAGTGTTGACTACTTCCCTTGGTGGTCAGAGTAAAACAAGTGTCAGCCTGTGATTTTGGCAACATTAAAGAGAACAACAGAGGCAGAAATTTTGCCTTAGAGGAAGAGTTCTCAATCTATTCAGTCAGTCATTAGTACAGGACTTAAGTACAGAAAAATTAAAAACAGGGGGTGACAGCATGTTCTAACTCATCCAAGGAGCCAGGGGTCAGATCCGAGCTCCGACAAGTGTCGGTCTGTCTGTCCCTCTGACCCTGTTCCTCTTCTTCCTCCGTGCACAGCCAGAACACGCTTACCGGGTTTCCATGCAGTTAGGCTTGTACTTGGGACTCTAGCCTGTGACATATAAGAGACGTGATCTGCACTTCAGAGTGATGGACTGGCACGTGGCCACCGCCCACGACTGATGCTTCCTCTCCTCATCTTTCACTGGCTTGCATGCAAGCTTCCACGATGATTAGCCTGGGCTCGCGTCATTTTAGGGACAAGAGATTTCCCCTCAAGTCGAGTTTCTCATGAAAGCAAAATAAACTCGTAGTGTGTCTACCCACTGAATTTTCTAGTTCATATATTACAGTGGTTAGCACTGTTCTTACCAGGGCTTCCTTGCTAGCTCAGTGGTAAAGAATTGGGCTGCAGTGCAAGAGACACAGGAGACGTGCCTCTGGTCCCCGGGTCAGCAAGATCCGCCAGAGGAGGGCACAGCAACCCACTGCAGTGTTCTTGCCTGGAGAATCCCATGGACAGAGGAGCCTGGCGGGCTACAGGCAATGGGACTGCAATGTTGGTTACAACTGAAGCAACTGAACACTGTCCTAAATGACAGAGGTTTTCTCACCTTAGGAAGCAGCAAGTTGAAGATGCAAACACTCTACTCAAGAGGAGAAGGAAAGAGGCTCACAAAAACCTTTAGATTTTGAATCAGAGCAGCAGTGTGTGATGCACGGCAGGCATGGAACTAAGATTTGCTGATTTTAGTTGCCTGGTATTGATCTTAATCTCACACAACATTAGCAGTCAGGACAGAATTAACCTTAACTGGAAATCAAAGGGAGTGTTAAGTAATAGCTTATGCCTATTAGCATACAAACACATTCTACGGCCTCTGTCATTTGGATACAAAACACGTCCCTTGGTGCCATATCTTCACAGTAGCTGCCACTCAGTGTCTCTGCTCTTCTCTAACACAAACCTCAGCAAAGAGGAAACTGTCTACTGTGCCTCTCCCATCACGCTTCAAGGAGTCCATTCCTCATGAGCTATCCGTTCTCATGTGGTATCTGCTTCCGCTATTCCCATCCAACCGTTCCTGCCCACAGGCCCAGGGGCTTTCATCAGGACAAATCTAATGGAAACTTCTCAGTGTTCATCAACCTAAAACTTCCATCAGCCTCCCATAGAATTAAGGCTTCCTCTCTGCTGGAAGCTATCCATTGCTTTTCATTGAGCTCGAATCACACTTAAGAATTTTAGCATGGCCTCGCCATCTCTGGGTGAGCTGGCCATGGCCTGTCTGATATAATACCTAAACAGTCTAATGTAATGGTTTAATGTATGGGAACTCTTACATCCAAATCCTAGTTGAAATCTTACTTTCAATCTCGGCAAGCCTCAGTTTTCTTCATTTGTAAAATAGACCGCATCATAATACCCACATTATGGATTTGTTGTATAGATTAAATAGGATAAAGCCTAAGAAGAGGTCAGAGCTACCCCTGACTCTCACTGAAACCTCTATTATTATTGTAGTGTTTTTCATGCTTTCATACTTCTGAAATATCTTCCTGCCACACTGGATTTCTCTCTTTCCTTGAGTCCAGCTGCATCTGTTTCTGCTCCCCCCACTTTGATGTTTTCCATATGTTTCCTCCCACCTGGAATATTTATCCCACCAATCTCCCTGACTGGTTTCTTTGCATTCTTCCCCTTGGAGTGGCTTTTTTATTTTACTTTTTTTTTTTATCTAAAATGTCTTTTCATTTTTAACTTTTAGTGATGCACCATTCTTTTCCTTCATGGCACACACAACAATTTGAAATTATTTTGAAACACATACTCATACCCATACGTTTAGTACTTTTTCTGTCTTACCAAATTATATAGACTTACTACTGTGCAACTTTGTTCACCTGGGACCTACCTTGGTCCTGGTACATATTAGGTTGTCAATAAACATGTATTGAGTGACAGAGAAATGAATAAATGTAAGTGCTTCTTATGCTGGGGTCCAACTTTTCCAGTAGGGAGAAGGCCTGCCTAAAAAGAGACGAGGAGAAACAGGTGGGAAGTGTTGTAGGCAGAAGAGATGGACAGGACAGCGCTGCCTGCAAAAGCATTACGAAATGGGAAGCATCCCACATGATGTTTCACGTGGATGAGAAATGAAGCAGTTCCTGCCATATCAGTGAACAAAGGATGTCATAGCTACCGCAGCCACTGCCGACGGTGAGCCGGTGAGCCTTGGGGGAGCTCAGGGGAGGAAGAACACCCACCGACTAGCAGCCGTCAAACTGCAGCCACTCCCGAAGGTGAGCCCTGAGAAAGCTCAGGATGTGGAAAACCAGGAAATTAGCCCCAGATGGGGGAGGGGCATTTCAAAGTAATGATTTCAGTGAGCCCAGATTCTTCCCTCTTCCCATGCATAGGAAAGTGCTAAATTCCTTAACTTGAGATATCCAGTTTTCTTCAATTAAAATAAAAAAAAGTTTGATGTTCACACTACCTGCTCTTTGTTGCAAAACTTTTGTGTAACCTGGCTCCTCCCCATGCCTCCTCAGAATACTTCTCTCAAGGTTACTTGAGATGCTGCCTCCTGGGCTAGACTTAAGCTCTAAAAATGTCCCTTAAATAAAACACAATTTTTAGATTACATGTGTTTTTTCAGTTGACATAGATATGATTATTTTTGTAGTAATCAGGAACTCATTCATGTTCAGACAATGCTCACTGCATTTTTATGTAGGACGGAGTGCATGTGTGTAAGATTAAAGTCATCTTTGTTAGATCTAGAAATGCTTTAGGATTCAAGTGATAAGCTCATGGAAGCGAATCTTAAATGGTGCCTAATGCAAGGTATCGAGTAAAGTAGATGCTTGATAAATACGGATTAATTAATAAATTTGTTAATAGTCCTCTTGAAGTGGTTGGGCAGCTGAAACTGCCTATTCAGTTCTAAATGACTTACATCTAATTCCATACTTTGATGAAAGCAATCCTGCCAAGTGAAATTGGCTGCAAGCTCTGGCTAAGCTCAGCTTATTTTAATATTTTTGGCTTTTCCCCAAAATATTTATAGTTTTCTTTTCACCTTCAGTGATTTAGTGTTCAACTGTGGTTCACAGAGGCTAAAAGTATCAACCTTAATACATATACAGTGTTGCTGTCAGTGTCTTGAGTACAATTTTCTCATTTCAAGGGTATGGCAGAGAATTTTCAAGCATAAATTATGTACTCACTCCTACTTTCATTTCAACTGTTTTTGTTTTTTTTTTTTTTACTGAGAGCATATTATTATATATAGCAGACATTACTTTTAGAGGTAACTTCACTGGGGTCATGGTGAGAGAGGGATAAGAAATGTGCCTCTGTATGACACAAGAACCTTATTCTCTTTGTCGGCATTTTGTACAATACAGATGCCTAAAGACTTCCTTTGTGAATTTCTGAGTCGTTTCTGGCAGATACAATGAAAAAATTAAGTAGTAGCATTATTACCACAATTAATTAAAACAGTGCTAGGAAATCCTCTCCCAAAGGGTATGCATCCATCTTGAAGGGTAAAATGGAAGTTGTATGTTGAAGAGCCTCACTTTCATAAGACAAGTTTCTTGAAGTGAAGGATAAAATTTCAACCGTGTAAAAAGCAACAGAACCCTTGGTTCACTTCCCATTAGCTATCTCATTTACACATGTGCTGTGCTGTGCTTAGTCACTCCATCATGTCTGACTCTTTGTGACCCCATGGACTATAGACCCCAGCTCCTCCATCCATGGGGATTCTCCAGGCAAGAATACTGGAGTGGGTTGCCATGCCCTCCTCAGCGGATCTTTCCCAACCCAGGGATCAAACCCAGGTCTGCTGCATTGCAGGCAGAGTCTTTACCATCTAAGCCACCACGAGAGCCAAATTTACAAATAGTAGTGTGTATATGTCAATATTGCTCTCAACTTATCCCGCCCTCTCCTTCCTCCCGTGTCTACAAGTCCATCCTCTATGTCTGCATCTCTATTACGGCACTGAAGATAGGTTCATCAGTATCATTTTTCTAGATTCCATATATAGGCATTAATGTATTGTTTTTTCGGTTCTGACTCAGAAGGTTACCTTTTTCTGTACCTCCTTCTCCACGTCTCCTTTTGTGATCTTCCTCTACCCATTGCCTCACTCAGGTTTCCAGGGTCCTGATACCGTCGTTCATTAAAATCCTGATTATTGTACCTTGCATATCCTAAAGATAACATCCTCCGTCTTTTATCCACCATCTTTTATCTCAGGATTCTCCACTCTGTTAAGTGACAACAGGTGAGAAAACCATCCCGCAGCACTGTCTGCTAAGAGCCTTTATCCTAAGTGAGAAGGGGGAGAAACAAAGATTCTTAATGACAAGTCTTTCTTTTACTCATGTATTCCTTAGTTTTATTTACTCCTAACAACTGTAGTTTCTTTCCCCCTATTTGTTTGCTGTGCCGCACAGTAGCAATGTAACCTTTTTTCCCAAAAAAATGTAGATTAGAAAAGTGTAGTTTTAATTTTTCATCTAATAATTATTTTCTTATTTTAATCTGTTCATTGCTCATCCCCATCTTCATTTCCATTCACTTTTAGTGAACTTTATCAAATCTCTTACTGAATTGCTGACACCATCTAGACTTTCCAGTTTAAACTTAGTTAAGAGGGTAAAACATCCCCATTCAGTCACCCATTTATTCAACAAATATTTATTATATATTAGATATATCAGTGTACCAGAAACTAGAGTTGGTCCCAGAGATGTCAAAATCCTCCCCCTCACTCTTGTAAGTGAAGGGGTGCTGCCGCTGCTGCTGCTAAGTCGCGTCAGTCGTGTCCGACTCTGTGAGACCCCATAGATGGCAGCCCACCAGGCTCTGTCGTCTCTGGGGTTCTCCAGTGCTAAGGAATCAAATAGTATGAGAAGTAAAGGAGAGGAAGCAGACACTGACCTCATGTTCGATTTGTTTAAATCCAACCACTAAATCAGAATATGCATTAAAACTCAAAAGAATCATCTCAGATATTGGAGCATTTGCAAGATCAAGGTGAGTCACAATGATGAACTGCTGCCCGATCCTGTTTGTATTACAAACAGAGGCAGGTTTGTTTTGTATGTTTTGTTTTTTCTCAGAACTACCACCTGCCCATGCAGGAGACGCAAGAGACATGGGTTCGATCACTGGATTGGGTACAGCCTTTGGAGTAGGAAATGGCAACGCTCCAGTATTCTTGCCTGGGAAATTCCATGGACAGAGGAGCCTGGCAGACTACAATCCATGGGGTTGCAAAAAGTCGGAGACAGCTGAGCATGAACTAACAAATATATGCAGAAGAGGAAGAAAAGGCAGCCACTCTGAATTCTCTGTCTCGTAAAGCAAAGACCTAGTATTTTTTTCACTATATACTATTTACAGTTAGATTAATGGATTTAAGTTTAGAATTTCAAGCAAAAATCTCTACCACTGATATTTTTATGCCTTAGACTGAATCCTGGATGAAAAAGAATTCCTAAGGTCCAAGGCAGCAAGGGAAACCTCTCCCTAGAGGCTTGGAGTGTGATGCAGGACACTGATCTAAAGTCCTGGTACATCTTATGCCTGGCCTCCTGCTGATAGTAACAGCATGCCTTGTGGGAGGTGCAGACCTACCCCTGATAGAGAGAGCCAGGGATTCGTTCTGAAGGTCGAGGCCAGCAAGTTGGTAGGAGCTATTGTGGTACATGGCAGGAAATGATTGCAAGTTGATGGCGAGTGTGCTTTTCCAGGCATGTAGAGGGATTTAGTACTGCAGGTGCAATTACCACTTAGGAAAGAATCAGCACCCTCTTACTGAGATTAGAACGTAAAATGAGTCAGCCTGGTGGACAAATTACGGTACGCAGCCCTGCTGTGTTCCTGACCTATATTCACTTTCAAACTTAGTATGAAGCTCTGTATCCGGAGCCAGCAACGTGGTGGACGGTGGCAAATAAGGTAATGCATTCAAGAGAGAAACAGGGAGCATTTGGATCTCTTTAGATCAAAAAGCAAATGCAGAATAGTGCAGGGATGATGAAACTGAATTTGTCATTCTGAACTAAAATAAAGGATCAATTCTGGTCTAACTAATCCAGGGGCAGTCTGGGAGGCTTTGAAAAGGGAAGCCAGCTAGGTTAACACGAGGTGCTTTTCATCATTGGTTTCTTCTTTGGCACATTTCATAAACTACATTAGGTCTTAAAGTCTCCTTTAACCTTTCATGGTCCCAGAATTTTTTTTTCCAGAGGGTTGAGTCAGTTCTTTAAGTGCAAAAAACATATTTGTGTGAATTTTCAATAAAAAGGACATTCAAGGTGTGAGATTAAAGGGAAGAAACTCATGTCTATTGTCTAATTTCAGGAGAAGAGTTGAGACTCTGGTCTAAATCAAAATGACAAAATACGATGAGAAACATATTACTTTCCTGTTGGAGAACACATTTTTTTTTTGTTGTTTAAGAATACTACCTTTCAATAAAAAGCATAACATTCAACTAACCTAAAAGTCAAATGGAAACATTCTATGTTTATAGATACTTGCCTGTCAGCAAGTTGAACTTGCCAAGTAATAGTTCTCAAAGTCCTATAGTCCACATACAAGTGGCAGTTTGACAGAATAACCTTGTTTTTTATGTTTCCGGTGAAATTCTACTTGTGCTTAAAATAATTTCAACTAATGACATTTCTTCCAAAACTTTCATGACCATTTAAAAATTCTAATGTTTTAATATAAACATCTCTGAAGTAGCTTTGGACAATTTATAGTCGATTTAAGCAATTCAAATATTCTTAGAAATTTTTGAGAAAGAAAATTCTATTATCTTTCTGTACTATTTAACCAAAGATATTC
Source organism: Capricornis sumatraensis (assembly GCF_032405125.1). NCBI lineage: Eukaryota > Metazoa > Chordata > Mammalia > Artiodactyla > Bovidae > Capricornis > Capricornis sumatraensis. The sequence continues at coordinate 62,029,633 of NC_091089.1, forward strand.
TTATACAAGCTAAATAGTTCTCTCAAGGTCACATAATTATCTAAGAACAGACAAAGCTCTGCGACCTTCAGTAACCCTTCATTTAATCCCTTATCCATCCACCCATTTTGTATTTCTCGCTCCCATAATTACTCTGAATCCTAAGCATATCTCTCTCCCTCAAAGAAATGTTTCTTGGAGGATTGGGTAATGATGTTATACACTCCACTGGCTCATTGGCTAACTGAAATAGATCATCTCCCATATGTGGTGTTATTCTACAACTGGGACTCGGCCGGAAGAAGAGGCTAGGTGTAGGGAAAAAAAAGAAGCTGGAAAATCATGACAGCATATGCTCCCGAAATTAATGAGCATCTATTTCTTTTTCAGTCTCAGTTTTGTGTTGAACTTTTAAAAGACGTTTAAGTAAAATTTGCTGCTTTGAAAAAGCGTTTTTATAGACAAAAAAAAAGCAATAAAATAAAAGCAGTTTTTCACGTGAGAGAAGCAGCCCCAGTTGCATTCAGAGGCTTGGAGCTCTCTGGCCACGGCTGTGGGAACTACACCCTTCAGTCTCCTACTGGGAAAACCAGCGTGTAGCTGAGGGCTGTGTATGCTCAGGCTTCACTTGTGGCTCAGGGGCAAAGAATGTGCCTGTCAGTGCAGGAGACGTGGGCTTGATCCTTAGGTCAAGAAGATCCCCTGGAGAAGGAAATAGTAACCCACTCCAGTTTTCTTGCTTGGGAAATCCCATGGACAGAGGAGCCTGGTGTGCTACAGTCAATGGGATCACAAAAGCGTTAGACACAATTTAGCAACTAAACAACAACAGTGTGTATGGTGGTGTGTGGTCAAGAGACATTGGATTACAAACCTTTGTGTGCTAATTTCCTAGTGCTGCCTTAGCAAAGGGTCACACACTGAATGGATGACAACAACACAAATGTATCGCTTCACAGCTCTGAAAGCTAGAAGTCTGATGTCGAGCTGTTGGCGTGGTGGGTTCCTTCTGAAGGCTGTGAGGGAGGGGTCTGTTTCCAGCATCTCTCCTTGCCCTATGGCCATCTTCTTCCTGTGTCCCTTCATGCTGTCTTCCCTCTGTGCCTGTCTCCCCCTTTTAAAGGGACACCAGCCATGTGGCATTAGGGATCACTCTAAGGACCTCACTTTAATTGGATAACTTCTATAAACAATCTGTTCTCCAAATAAGATTGCATTTTGAGATAAGGACTTCAGCATATGCACTTAGAGCGTGGGGGACATAATTCAAGCCAGAATAATGTGAAAATACCAGATACCCTCACTGCCTTAAACCTGTCATCTAAAGTTATCAAAGAGAAGAACCAGAAATACTGACATTTTATGGGTGTGCATGAAGTGATGATAAATCTGAAACTATTAACCTATTATAAGGTATCTGTAAAAGAAGATAGATGGAGAAATGATAACAAGCACCTTACTCGAAAATGTAAAGGTAACCAGAAGAAGAACTAAATCTGGAAACTGCTAACGTAGTTTTCTCTGAGTTTTGAGACAGGGGCGGGGGTCAACTATTTTCATTAGCAGTCCTGTTGAATTACCTCCCTTTTAACACTGTATATATGCATGTTTAACACATTTTAATTAGAATATTAAACTAAAGGGTTAAATTTCCGGTAATTATGAAATCAATGGGCAATTGTAATTAAATAAGAATAGTCCCGGAAGATCAAATAAAATGACTTTGTCTGATAAAGCTTGTATGAAGTCCTTATGCAGGTGGTTTGCAACTGATCGCAAAAAATGGGACTCGATAGGACTAGAGAATGGAACTGCCTGCTTTACTGACGAAGGTGTGTCCAGTAGAAAGGCGTCGTGAGCGGGGGTGTGAGAGCGGGAGTGTAGTCTCAGGACTGGGGGATAGAGGACGAGGCTGACAGTATCCTAGACTTTTTTCTCAGATACATCACTCACTGATTTGATGGTTTTCAACAAGACACTTAACCTTTCTATCTCACTTTTTTTTTATTATCTGTAAAATGCTCCCATTTCCTTTGATTTATAATGTTTTTCCCCAACATTTTTTTCTTCTGATTCAGTTGGGTGTATACATGTATGACATATATTAAATGTATATAAGATACTATATATGCAGACTTCTGTGTATATATATGTAGATGCACTTATTTTATTGTCAGATATAATAAAATGTTATTGCCAAACTGTAATAAATTCTCCTTCAAATGACTTCTAAAGATCACAGAAACTTATCTTACTTCTGACTCTACCCAGCAAACCTTCCATCATCTGAGTTGTGAATAAGAAGTGAGAACCTACTGGCAGCAATTAAACAGCAACCTGGTTCTGGATGTGGAAGTGTGTTTTCAGAACAATTTGCAGTGGCTCTAACTCTAAATGCTAATCAATTTAAGTGAATTCCGTATTGACAATAGAGAAAAATAAACAAACAAAAAAAAAACAAAAGCATCTAGGCTCAACACAAGCCTGCTCCTGCAGAGAACCCAGGAATTGAATTTGGGGCAAGTCCCTTCAAGCCATAATTAGCCACCTGCCTCCAGCTATAAAACCCAAAGAAGGAGGAGAGGAGACATGCTGAACAACAAGAGGCAATTTCCAGTACTGTGCAGCAGGGCCTCTGTAGAGTATTGTTTTGCATAATGTCACCAGCCAACAGCCTTTCAGGGAAGGAAGGACTATGTCTTGAATTAGTTTATATCTGATCAGTCTTTGAAGTGTTAATATTTACTTTCTTATTGAAGGTAGAAATTTTATTTTTGTGAAACAGTCATTAAATGTCTACTGAATATAAGAGGAGGGGACATAGGTATACCTATGGTTGATTCATGTTGATGTTTGACAGAAGTGAACAGAATACTGTTAAGTAATTATCATCCAATTAAAAATAAATACATTAAAACTTTTTTTAATGTCTACTGAATGTTAGTTACTATAGTGGATGCTACAGATCAAAGGGGAAAACTCGGTGGGAGTGGGGTGGCCATTAGAAACGAAAGCCCTCAGAGTGAAAGGACTCTTCAGGCAAAAGGAACCATTATTAGGAATCGTTTAAAAGAGAGAGAAAAAAATTAGGGCTCAAGGACACTATTTGATGGACATATGTATTGCAAATTTTGCTTTGTTTGGTTATACCTAAGAGCAGTTTTGCTATTGCACCCTGAAAAGAGGAAGACAGAAAGCAGAAAGTCTCCTCTCTTAGAGTAAAGAATGCACTCATCTTGTCTCCCAGGATGGAGCTACACTAGCCTTTGCCATAACAATGACATATTTGTATAATATTATTTAGCTTTCTTCATTTCCCTCCTTCTTAGCAAGACAGTAAACCAACATAGTTTACTATATATGTAATAATACAGGGAGATACCTTTCAACATGCAAAAATGTAGATGAACCTCATTAATTTGGAGAAAATAAAAAAAGAAAGTTAAAATGATTCTTTAAAAATCTCAATTTTTATGGAGCTTGATGACTCCAAGTATCTCACAGTAAAGGTGAGGTGCTGGTGGTTTAGTTGCTGAGTTGTATCTGATTCTCTGCAACCCCATTGACTGTAACTTCCCAGGCTCCTCTGTCCATGGGATTTTCCAAGCAAGACTAGTGTAGTGGGTTGCCATTTCCTTCTCCAGGGGATCTTCCCTACCAGGGATGGAATTCATGTCTCCTGCTTTGTAGGTGGATTCTTTACGACTGAGCCACTTGGGAAGCCCCATGGTAAAGGTAGTTTATGCATTAATTCCTTTGGTCTGGAGCTACTAATACCACCGGAAAACCTCACTTACCAATTTAGGCAATAATATTTACCTAAGAGATTTTTACTTTGGCCACCTGATGCAAAGAGAACTGACTCATTGGAAAAGATCCTGATACTGGAAAAGATTGAAGGCAGGAGGAGAAGGGGATGACAGAGGATGAGATGGTTGGGTGGCATCACCAACTCAAGGGACATGAGTTTGAGCAAAATCTGGGAGTTGGTGATGGACAGGGAAGCCTGGCATGCTGCAGTCCATGGGGTCACAGTGAGTTGGACATTACTGAACAATTGAACTGAAGAGATTTTCATTGCATTTGTTTTTACTGTTGCTTGCTTTTATCAAAGGAGGGACAAAATTTGGGGAATTCTTTGGGACGACTACTATGTCGATGTGGAGAAACTGAAGGCAGTAGAACTGAGGTAATGAGGTAGCTAGGTATGTGAGTCAAGTAAGTGATGATAAATTTGATAAGATAGGAGCCAATATAAGACATATTATAGAGAGAAAGTCAACAGAACCATGCTTTATACTCTTTCACTTTCTAAAGCTCTAAGAAAAGCTGTGTCCTATATATTGAAGTCTTATTAATATAGACTGGTTGAACAAATGAATACACACCCATGAAAGGGAAAATTCTTTCATATATAAATGAATGAGTTAAAATTTATAGGATTTGGGGAGTGGGCAGCAATGCAGCAATGATTAAGCTTTACAGCCTTAGTGACTGTTGGCATTAAGGTCATCTTAGGTCAGGATTGGCACAATAATTATTGAGACCTGTTCTCATCAGTTTTACAACTGCTGTTCATCCAGGGTGAGACAGGCAATTCTGGGAGCACAGGACCACACTACAGAAAGAGCAGACCACGTAGATGGGATGCCTGAGGATGTACACAGTAAACGCTGGTGACATATAGACTCAGTCGTGAGGTTTTCTGGGAAGGGTGCAGACAGAAGAGGGGATGCAGGGGTTGAAAGGAAGAGAGGAAAGAGGAGAGGAAGGAAGAGGAGGGAGCGGCAAAGCTTGAAGAGCAGTGTCCGCAGTGGATGAGGTCACGTGACTGTGCGGTGGCAATACACAGGCATTGTCAGAAAAGGTCTCTCCTCTCCTATTAACTGCAGTCTGAAAAGTTTCTCTAATCTGAAACTACTACATTGGTATTACTTGCCTTCCTCCTTTGAATAAATACAAGAGAAATAATTTGAATTAATCAGAAGACGACTGCATTTTAAAGGCAAATATGTGAGAAAACATTAATGAAATCCCAACTGTAGCACAGAATGATTTCCTTATAGTAACATTTACCAAAAAATGCCCTTTTTGTCATTGAACTGTATTGGTATGCTTGTATGCTAAGTTGCTTCAGTTCAGTTCAGTTCATTCACTCAGTCGTGTCCGACTCTTTGCAACCCCATGAATTGCAGCACACCAGACTTCCCTGTCTATCACCAACTCCTGGAGTTCACCCAAACTCATGTCCATCAAGACAGTGATGCCATCCAGCCATTTCATCCTCTGTCGTCCTCTTCTCCCCCTGCCCTCAATCCCTCCCAGCATCAGGGTATTTTCCAATGAGTCAGCTCTTTGCATGAGGTGGCCAAAGTATTGGCGTTTCAGCTTTAGCATCAGTCCTTCCAATGAACACCCAGGACTAATCTCCTTTAGAATGGACTGGCTGGATCTCCTTGCAGTCCAAGAGACTCTCAAGAGTCTTCTCCAACACCACAGTTCAAACGCATCAATTCTTCAGTGCTCAGCTTTCTTCACAGTCCAACTGTCACATCCATACATGACCACTGGAAAAACCATAGCCTTGACTAGATGGACCTTTATTGGCAAAGTAATGTCTCTGCTTTTGAATACACTATCTAGGTTGGTCATAACTTTCCTTCCAAGGAGTAAGCATCTTTTAATTTCATGGCTGCAGTCACTATCTGCAGCTATTTTGGAGCCCCCCAAAATAAAGTCTGTCACTGTTTCCATTGTTTCCCCATCTATTTCCCATGAAGTGATGGGACCAGATGCCATGATCTTAGTATTCTGAATGTTGAGCTTTAAGCCAACTTTTCCACTCTCCTCTTTCACTTTCATCAAGAGGCTTTTTTTTTTTTTTAAGTTCCTCTTCACTTTCTGCCATAAGGGTGGTGTCATCTGCATATCTGAGGTTATTCATATTTCTCCCAGCAATCTTGATTCCAACTTGTGTTTCTTCCCATCTAGAGTTTCTCATGATGTTAAATAAGCAGGGTGACAATATACAGCCTTGAGGTACTCCTTTTCCTATTTGGAACCAGTCTGTTGTTCCATGTCCTGTTTTAACTGTTGCTTCCTGACCTGCATATATGTTTCTCACGAGGCAGGTCAGGTGGTCTGGTATTCCCATCAGAATTCTCTACTGTTCAGAATTTTCCACAGTTTATTGTGATCCACTCAGTCAAAGGCTTTGGCATAGTCAATAAAGCAGAAATAGATGTTTTTCTGGAACTCTCTTGCTTTTCCGATGATCCAGCAGATGTTGGCAATTTAATCTCTGGTTCCTCTGCCTTTTCTAAAACCACCTTGAACATCTGGAAGTTCATGGTTCACATATTGCCTCTTCAGTCGTGTCCAACTCTTTGTGACCTCATAGACTATAGCCTGCTAGGCTCCTCTGTCCATGGGATTCTCCAGGAGAGAATGCTGGAGTCAGTTGCCATTTTTTACTCCAGGGGATCTTCCTGACCCAGCTTTCAAACCTCAGTCTCTTATGTCTCCTGCATTGGCAGGCAGATTCTTTACCACTGCCCTACTTGGGAAGCCCTACTGGCAAGGTGCACAATAGTAATGGGACTCTGATTTTAAACATAGCTGGAACTCTGGCTATCTCATCTGATCAAATCTCCCTGTAATTCTGAACTCTACTTGGTTACTACTGTTATTCTACCTCATATGCTTCTGTATAAAATGTTATCAATGAAGAATTATCTTCATTGATTCAAATGTCGATAGAGTGCCTAGTCCAGAGACATCCATAATGTATGCAAAATAAATTTTTTAAAAGGAGTAGTGATGGGGAAGATATGCTTCATTCTTTGCCCAAGCAAAGTTAAATAAAAACTTTAGAACATTAAAGAAAACAATTTGAAAGATTGTTCAAGAACACTTTCCTTTCCAGCTGTACCAATATATTTTTGTAGTTGAAGTATGAGAAAGGGAAAAGGATTTGTTAAAATCACCAATCTAGCTCATGGCAAAAGTGGTTTGACATGTTTCCCTGTTTGTATGTGTGTGTGTGTGAACACAGAGTGCCAGGGAGGTGGTATTTTCGGGTTGGTAAATACGTAAAGGAGAGGCTGGAGGAATGGAGCAGCAATAAGTTATGCAGCACAACGTTCAAATAAAAAAAATCCAAACATTCAATTCTCTCAATGCTTCAGGTCTTTTGATTTTTTAAAATATAAATTTATTTATTTTAATTGGAGGCTAATTACTTTACAATATTGTATTGGCTTTGCCATATATCAACATGAATCCCCCACAGGTGTACTCGTGTTCCCCATCCTGCACCCCCCTCCCACCTCCCTCCCCATACCCTCCCTCTAGGTCATCCCAGTGCACCAGCCCCTAGCGTCCTGTATCCTGCATCGAACCTGGACTGGCGATTCGTTTCACATATGATATTATACATGTTTCAATGCCATTCTCCCAAATCATCCCACCCTCTCCCTCTCCCACAGAGTCCAAAAGACTGTTCTATACATCTCTGTCTCTTTTGCTGTCTCGCATACAGGGTTATCGTTACCATCTTTCTAAATTCCATATATATGGGTTAGTATACTGTATTGGTGTTTTTCTTTCTGGCTTACTTCACTCTGTATAATAGGCTCCAGTTTCATCCACCTCATTAGAACTGATTCAAATGTATTCTTTTTAATGGCTGAGTAATACCCCATTGTGTATATGTACCATAGCTTTCTTATCCATTCATCTGCTGATGGACATCTAGATTGCTTCCATGTCCTGGCTATTATAAACAGTGCTGCAGTGAACATTGGGGTGTACGTGTCTCTTTCAGTTCTGGTTTCCTTGGTGTGTATGCCCAACAGTGGGATTGCTGGGTCATAAAGCAGTTCTATTTGCAATTTTTTAAGGAATCTCCACACTGTTCTCCATAGTGGCTGTACTAGTTTGCATTCCCACCAACAGTGTAAGAGGGTTCCCTTTTCTCCACACCCTCTCCAGCATTTATTGCTTGTAGACTTTTGGATCGCAGCCATTCTGACTGGCATGAAATGGTACCTCATTGTGGTCTTGATTTGCGTTTCTCTGATAATGAGTGATGTTGAACATCTTTTCATGTGTTTGTCAGCCATCTGTATGTCTTCTTTGGAGAAATGTCTGTTTAGTTCTTTGGCCCACTTTTTGATTGGGTTGTTTATTTTTCTGGAATTGAGCTTCAGGAGTTGCTTGTATATTTTTGAGGCTAATTCTTTGTCAATTGCTTCATTTGCTATTATTTTCTCCCATTCTGAAGGCTGTTTTTTCACCTTGCTTATAGTTTCCTTTGTTGTGCAAAAGCTTTTAATTTTAATTAGGTCCCATTTGTTTATTTTTGCTTTTATTTCCAATATTCTGGGGGGTGGGTCATAGAGGATCCTGCTGTGATTTGTGTCAGAGAGTGTTTTGCCTATGTTCTCCTCTAAGAGTTTTATAGTTTCTGATCTTACATTTAGATCTTTAATCCATTTTTATTTTATTTTAGTGTATGGTGTTAGAAAGTGCTCTAGTTTCATTCTTTTACAAGTGGTTGACCAGTTTTCCCAGCACCACTTGTTAAAGAGATTGTCTTTTCTCCATTGTATAGTCTTGCCTCCTTTGTCAAAGATAAGATGTCCATAGGTGTGTGGATTTATCTCTGGGCTTTCTATTTTGTTCCATTGATCTATATTTCTGTCTTTGTGCCAGTACCATACTGTCTTGATGACTATGGCTTTGTAGTAGAGCCTGAAGTCAGGCAGGTTGATTCCTCCAGTTCCATTTTTCTTTCTCAAGATGGCTTTTGCTATTGGAGGTTTTATTGTATTTCCATACAAATTGTGAAATTATTTGTTCTAGCTCTGTGAAAAATACTGTTGGTAGCTTGATAGGGATTGCATTGAATCTATAGATTGTTTTGGGTAGTATACTCATTTTCATTATATTGATTCTTCCAATCCATGAACACGGTATATTTCTCCATCTATTAGTGTCCTCTTTGATTTCTTTCACCAGTGTTTTATAGTTTTCTATATATAGGTCTTTAGTTTCTTTAGGTAGATATATTCCTAAGTACTTTATTCTTTTTGTTGCAATGGTGAATGGAATTGTTTTCTTAATTTCTCTTTCTATTTTCTCATTGGTAGTGTATAGGAATGCAACAGATTTCTGTGTGTTGATTTTATATCATGCAACTTTACTATATTCATTGATTAGCTCTAGTAATTTTCTGGTGGAGTCCTCAGGGTTTCTATGTAGAGGATCATGGCATCTGCAAACAGTGAGAGTTTACTTCTTTTTTTCCGATTTGGATTCCTTTTATTTCTTTTTCTGCTCTGATTGCTGTGGCCAAAACTTCCAAAACTATGTTGAATGGTAGTGGTGAGAGTGGGCACCCTTGTCTTGATTTTAAGTTCACTACTATTTCAACTGAATTTCATTCCTAAGTGAGTAACAGAGTAATCGAAGGAATATTCAGTTCTGTGAGATTTATAGTCCTGTTCTGCTTTTAGAATTCTAAACTGTGTAGATGATAAAAAGAATGGAATATCCAAATTTTCTTGAAACAAAAAACACGATAAAGGCCACACTTTCTTCTTTTGTTCCTCATTTTCATGCTTGTTTGTGCCTCCCTTCTGCAGGAGAATACAGCTTTTCTAAAATGCATTGTGAAATTGAACACAGAAGGAGGTTTAGAAAAGGCAAGCAACAGGGACAAACAAGCCATTACAGGGCAGGATCCCGTTGTCAGGTAAAGGACCTTGCTAATGAAAAGAACAGTGAATGCCAGCAATGACTTAAATGGGACCCTCCAAAAATCCACTCCAAATTTGACTTTCTATATAAAGCCTTCTTCAATATTTTCCATAACCTATATTAAAACATTTTAATGAATATCACATTGAGATGGAAGGAGGCCATTATAGTGATCATCCATTGTGTGGGGAATTTGCATTAACAGCCAAAAAGGTTTTGGTCTCTTGCTCCTTAGCAACTGCAAGTGATTTCTTGTAATTTTTTTCCCCCTACTTTAAGATGACCTTGTTCTTTTCCTTTCTAATTTAGAGTCCCAAAGGGCGGATAGTCTGAGAAAATGGTTATTAACAAATGCCAATTGTATGAATGCATTTATTGTCAAATATTCAGAAAGAGTCAACTAAACTGTTCCCTTTTACTCTCCAGGACGTTCTGAATGAGTGGTATTAAGTTTATGGGATTACCTTCTCCTAACAAAAATTAGGGGCTTCCCTGGCTTTCCTGGTGGCTCAGACAGTAACACGTCTGTCTGCAATGCAGGAGACCTGGGTTTGATTCCTGTGTAGGGAAGATCCCCTGGAGAAGGAAACGGCAATCCACTCCAGCACTCTTGCCTGGAAAATCCCATGGATGGAGGAGCCTGATAGGCTACAGTCCATGGGGTCGCAAAGAGTCAGACACGACTTAGAGACTTTGCTTTCATTTTCCTGGTGGCTCTAGTGGTCAAGAATCTAATGGAAATGCATAGACACAGGAGACTTGGGTTTAATTCCTGGGTTGGGAAGCTTCTAGAGAAGGAAATGGCAACCACTCCAGTATTCTCACCTGGGAAATCCCATGGACAGAGAATTCTGGCAGGCTACAGTCCAGGGGGTTGCAAAGAGTCAGACACGACTTAGTGACTAAAACAAAACAACAAAAATCGGACAGCAGTGATAGTGTCTAACAGCTGTGTAGTGTCTACAACGTGCCAGGCACTGTTCCAAATGTTGTGCACACATATTAATGCATTTATACCTTATTTCAGTCCTATGAGGGCAGTGCTAATATTATCCCCATTTTACACATGAGGAAACTGAGGTGGAGACAGGTTAAATGACTTGACAATAGTAGTACTGCTACTAAATTGTAGAAACAAGTGAAAAATGAGGCAACTCGACTCTTCTTAACCTATAAGCTAGAAGTGTCTCTCACTGCACTAAACTTTATGTTCCTTTGTCCAACTTGGCATTCCCTTCCAGGTAACTACTAAATAGAGATCAGCCCAGGATTTAATGGAGCTTGTGAATTCTCAAGTCTGGAATACAAAAATTTTAATGTACTCTAGGAACTAGGTCTTCGGAGGCCCCATTTTACAACTGAAGATCGTGAGAACAGTTACAAAACTGACACACTGGAGAAGTAAGAATAGCAGCAGATGTAGTGTTCACCCTCAAGTCCCCTAGATGCTTCCAGTCTTTTCTCTGATCCTGCACTGAATCTCAGAGTACTTTAAGACAGGGTCCCCTTGTCGTATGTTTGGAAAACTTTTTTGTACTAATACAAAGAATTTCAATAAATGTTACCTATTATATACTAGGAATATGTTAAGTGTATGCAGTCTTTATATACAGTCTTTTCCCCTTTACAGCCGTGTCGTGGCAAAGAGGCTCATACTCAGTGACGGCATGAGGCATGCCATGTAGGGACGCCCGAGATGAACAGCTCACAGTGAAGAGTTCTGACAAAGCATGGTCCCTGCAGGAGGGAACGGCAGCCCACTCCAGTATTCTTGCCTGGAGAACCCAATGGACAGTATGGAAAGGCAGAGAGATATGACATGGGAACATGTGCCCTTCAGCTTGGAAGCTGTCCATAGTCTTTGTATATAGTCTTTAACTGATAATTATTATGCCTTTTGTGGGTGAGAAATCTTGTAGCCTCCAGAACTGTGAGAGAGTAAATTTCTGTTGTTTTAAGCCACCTGGTTTCTGGTAAATTGTTACAGCAACTGTAGGAAAATAATGCAGTTTGCACGATGCTTTCAGCGAGAACTAGGACAAGCATCATGTGACCTGTTACTTCCTTATGGACGCTGTAACAAGGCTACAAGTCTGACAACTGCGTGTCATTGGGGCAGGCTTCCTCTGAAGGCTCTAGAGAAGAATTCTCCCTTGTCTCTTCCAGCCTCTGGTGGCTCCAAGAGTTCCTTGGCTTGGGGCAGCATCACTCTAATTTCTGCCTCTGTCCTCACACCACATTCATGGTATCCCATAATCAGGAAATGGAGGCCAACTGCAGAAGACCTCATACAAGGAGGATAGACAACATAGCCTCAAAGTTATTTTTAACTGCAAAATGTTATATTTTAGTCTAAGCTTTACATTCTTCAAATGTAGGCTGAGGCAAATTTAGGTTCACATAGCCTGTTGTGATAACTGAATGGCAGGAGAGAATCTTACTAATTATGTTAGGCATGAAAAATTCATTCACATATCCAATTTATTGTTGCTTTTAGTAGCTAAGTCTTGTCCATCCCTTTTGCTACCCGATCGACTATAGCTCGTCAGGCTCCTCTGTCCATGAAATTCTCCTGGCAAGAATACTGTAGTGGGTTGCTCTTTCTTTCTCAGGGATATTCCCTACCCAGGAATCGAACCCCTGTCTCCTGCATTGGCAACAGGATTCTTTACTACCGAATCACCAGGAAAGCCCTGTATCCAGTTTACGTGGCTAAAAACTAGACTTGTTGTAGTTGGCAAATATTCACAAACATAATTCAATAATAGGCTCAATCTTCTTTTATAAGAAAGCACCTTTCTAAGATAATTTTCTTAGCAGTGGAGTAAAACTATGTTTTAGAAACAAAAACACCAGATCATCATGACTCAGGTCCTTAATATTTTAGATGCCAGTGCTTTTTTATTTGACATAATAATAATAAAAAACCTTGAGATACTTCAACAGGCTTGCCAAAGAAAAACTTATTAACAAATTTCAGCCTACTATAATGTATCTTCCACGGTCAGGCAGCCCTGTGAAGTGAACTGAAGCTGACTCTTGTCAGTTTGGACATATTTTCATAATTCTTATTTTGTGCCCGTTGTTCCTTGTTACTCTCCACAGTTCTAAAATTTGACAGTAGTTACCTGAATAATCATACTAATTATTATCACAAGGAATATTGCTTACAGTTTAGTGTAATTGCTTAGCTCTGTAATTTTCCATGAAGCCAATGGGATTTTAAAAAATCAGCAAGAATGGATTATAGAATTTAGAATGTCTCCCAAATTTCCTTCTGTTCTTCTCTAGTCTGCAAGAATTTAACTAATTTTTGAAACTGGTCTCTATTGGTAAATAGTCATGTGTGTCTAAGAATGTTTAATAGCATTTGCCCTCCTGACATACTTCAGCGTCTCACTCAATCTTATTTTTCCCTATAGGCTCAAATTCTTAAAAAGTGCTGATATCAACTATGCCACCACAACAGGGTAACCATGAATAGAAATAGTATATGCACATTATAATTGGATGTAACAAACTCAGAGGGGAAGCTAAAACTTATTTGAGTGAATAGTATCATTAATGATAATTCATATTTTTACATAAATTCATGAGTAACAAAGGATTCAGTGCAGTTGTAGAATGAACTGCCATTCTTCCCAAATCCATAGATTAAAGCCTTAATCCCCAATGTGATTATATTTGGAGATAGGGCCTTGAAAGAGGCAGCGGCTCAGTGTTAGAGTCTGCCTGGGTCGCACAGAGTCAGACACAACTGAAGCGACTTAGCAGCACCAGCAGCAGCAATGCCCAAGACAGGAGTCTGATTTGTGGGTGGGGAAAATCCCCTGGAGGTGGATGGCAACCGCTCCGGTTTTCTAGCCTGGAAAACCCCACGGACAGAGGAGCCTGGAGGGCTATAGTTCATGGGGTCGCCAAAGAGTTGGACACAATTTAGCTACTAAACAGCAATAAAGATTAAATGCTTTCCTTTGCATGCATGCAGGCTAAGTTGCTTCAATTGTGTCCAACTCTGCAATCCTATGGACAGAGGAGCCTGCCAGGCAAGAATACTGGAGTGGCTTGCCATGCCCTCTTAAATGCTTTCACACAGCTGCACCCCAATCCAATCTGAGCAAGATCTTTGTAAAAAGAGGAAGAGATGTCAGGGATGTGTGCAGATAGAGAAAAGACCAGATGGGGACCCAGGAAGAAGGTGGCATCCAACAAGCCAACGAGAGGCACCTCAGAAGAAGCTAACCGTACTGACACCTTGATCTTGAACTTCCAGTTTCCAGAACTATAAGAAAATATAAGGGTTTCCTCTGGTGATCGAAGCCACCCTGGTCATGCGTGCAGCGGGTCAGAAGTGTCGGAGATTCAGCTCTAGCATCCGTGGTCATGATGGGCTGTCAGGTGCCTTTCGTTGGCTCCTTTCTCTTCTTCCTCACCTCCCTACTCCCGTGTCGGTGTTCCCTGGGACTACCTCCCAAGTAAACCACTTGTGCTGAACACTTGTCTTGACGTTATCTTTCAGGGAAACCCAAACCAAGAGAGTCTTGTAGGGTTTTCTGTGATTAACTGAAGTTCTAGATGAAAAGTATCGGCATTACCTGATGCTTCATGACAGCCACTCAATAAATGTTGACTATTATAATGACATCGATTCTCAACCCGACTGAACTAACTTGTGTTCTTTCTGTTCTTCCAGCCTAAATTTTAAATCCACAGCTTTCTCAGTTTCTCTTCCCCCTGCTCATATCTTCCTAATAGCCCTCATGGATTTACCACTGAAGCTGGGAGAAGAGCACATGAAGACCAGCCGAGAGGCAGAGATTCATCAAAGGGCTCCGTGCCTTTCTGGCAAATGTGCTGCAGCAGCCTGCCCCGAGACTCTCCAGGGCCCGTGAACTGGCTCCCGCTCATAAGCTTCTCAGGTTCCTTCTCCACCAACTCCAGTTGTTTACCTTTTTCTGGAGTCAGAAACGCAATGTGGTTGGACAGGGGGGTTCTGAGAGCAGCATCAGAAAATTACAAAAAAATACGTTTAGATTATCCAAAACAGTTATGCACTCAATTGGCATTGTACAAAGAGCACAGAGCTAGGAGTTCAGAGCCCTGGATTTTAGCCCTGGATCCTATTACTAACTGTGTGTACCTTGAGTAAGTCATTGAATTTCCTCTGCGTTTCATATCAGATTACTCATGTGAACATCAATGGGTACATTTAGGTTGTCTCAAAATGTTCTCAAAATTCTAGAAGCCTGTGCTCAGTTGCTCAGTCGTGTCTGACTCTTTGCAACCCCACGGACTGCAGCACACGAGGCTTCCCTGTCCTTCACTATCTCCCAGAGTTTGCTCAAATTCACGTCCATTGAGTCAGTGATGCCATCCAACCATCTCATCCTCTGCTGCCCTCTTCTTTTGCCTTCGATCTTTCCCAGCATCAGGGTCTGAAAGCTTTTGATGCTTTTTAAGTCAATGTATGAATCTTCATGATACATTCATCTGCAAGGAGAAAAAGCTGGCCTGGAGCTGGAGTGTGAGACAACTATGAAAAGGCTGAGGTGCTAACTTGCAAATTTAAAGTTTGGTCTTTAAAGAACTCACACAACCGGGAAGAGCATGAGATTTGCCATAAGCAAAATATTCTAAATTATGACATGTATCCTTTGAAATGGTGATTTTTAACAGTCTGGTAGTGCAATTCAGGGGTCTAGCCTGAGTCATGTGCTTGAGCAGCAGAAGTCACTCACAAAGAGCCACAAAAGCTGAGGGTGAAAGGTGCTATACGCAGTGGTACGAAATATGATGTGTTGAATGGATTATTGGACCCAAAATCAATAAGCTGCTCCTTTTTGGGTTTGTACATGGAAATGCAAAAAATGGAACTGACTTGAAATCAAAATGAAACACACTCATCTATTTCTGTTGGCCTAGATAATTAAAGAATGAGATTGACCCAAGAGCATGTATGATGGGAAGAAAATGGGTTTTTAAAGATTTTTCTTCAGCGCTGGAAAACACATCACAGGGCTTTCTTATGCCCTCCCATCAGCTGGTACAAAATTACCAGGTGCTTTTTCTAACACCCAAACTTGAAAACTCGGAGTTTCCTAAGCCATCTCCAGGGCCTTCAGGGAAGGCACGCATACACACTAGACAAAAGGAAGAAGGGAGCATCCCATGAAACAGAGAGTACGCACACCCTCCCCCAAGAGAACAACAAACCCGGCACATTTCTTGCCACATCTGGTGCTTTCTGTCCCCTGCTTTAGTACGCTTCACTCTCCCCGCCGCCCCGCCAGCCTTTCCATCAAATCTATTCAGTCACCAAAGCATGTTGCTTCTCATTTCCTATGTTTCTCTCCTGAATCATTTCTTTCTATTTTATAGTGAAAAGTGAAAAAGAAAGTGAAGTCGCTCAGTCGTGTCTGACTCTTTGCGACCTCATGGCCTGTCACCCACCAGGCTCCTCCGTCCATGGGGTTTTCCAGGAAGAGTACTGGAGTGGGGTGCCATTTCCTCCAGTATCCCTCAAACTTCCACAACATTCTTGCAATTGGAATTTTGCCTTTACAATTTTTTTTGATCAATCCAACAATATGTCATTAACTTAATATTTAAATCACTCTTAACTCATAATGCGTGCCTACATGCATGCTCAGTCGCTTTAGTCATGTGTGACTCTTTGCTGGCCTATGGACTGTAGCCCGCCAGCCTCCTCCAGGCAAGGATACTGGAGTGGGTAGCCATTCCTTTCTCCAAGGGATCTTCAGAGCCAGGGATTGAACCCTTTTCTCCTGCACCTCCTGCACTGCAGGCTGATCCATACCCACTGAGCCACCGGGGAAACCCTTTAACTCATAGGTTTCTGTTCAAAGCCGTGCTTCCCATCATCAACAGGCTCAGGTCCAAACTTGCTGCCCGAGTCTTACTGTCAATTATTGCCCAGAAATAAACTACCTTTCTAGCTTTATGTCTCACCTATACCTTCCAACCAAGTTAGTTAAGTTAGTCTTTCTTCTAGGAATATTGAGCTTCCCATTGTTATGGTTGGACTTATATTATTTAATTCTGCTTATAATTCTTTTTTAGTCTCTGAACTTCATTTATGTAGCTCTTCTCAGCCTCTAAATGCTCAACTCATAACAACTCATTATTCTTCCAATAAGTCTTCCTAACAAACTGGTCACCTCAGAGATCACTGTTAACAAGATACATATATTTATCAGAAATTTAAAGTGGAATATTTTGTAAATTGACTTATGTATACTTGTAGATGAATACACTTTACTTTTCCAGTAAATACGTATAAAATAAGTCAAACAGTCTTTACCATAATAAGTAAACCTATTATCTGGTTTTGGATGATGGAAATGTTGTCACATTTATTGTGCTGATTGCACAATTCTAAATTTAGTGAAAATATGTATTAAACAGGTGAATTTTATAGTATCTAAAATATACTTCAATAAAACTGTTGAAGTTGTATTATCATGCCCAACTACAATAGTTTCTCAAATATATATGCTTAAAATATAAAATATCACTAGCCAACATTGATCATTCATCTGACTTTCAGCATATTACCCTACCCTCTAGGAATGTTTGTCTGAATTTTTGTTGTTGTTTAGTCGTTAACTCATGTCCAACAATTTGCAACCCCATGGGCTGTAGCCCTCCAGGCCCCTCTGTCCATGGGATTTCCCAGGCAAGAACACTGGAGTGGGGTGCCGTTTCCTCCCGATCTTCCTAACCCAGGGACTGAACTCCCATCTCCTGCTTTGACAGGCAGATTCTTTTTCTGCTGAGCCACCAAGGAAGCCGCTTTGTCTGAATTACAGAGTGAATATTGTACACGCTGGAATTATTTTCTTTTCCTTCACACTTGATCAGGCTTTTAAAAATATGTGTAAAATTTATGTAGACTCCTCAAATATCCACTTACCGTATTTTCTGCCGTGGCCATATTGAAAGGAACTGTGAGGAAGATTGGACCAAACTCATTTATATGTTTACACACTTACACATGCACACGGGTTAACATTAAGGTTTGATTTGCCTTACTTGATTTTCATTTAAATCTGCTGTGAAGGGATCACAGCAATTTCAGACAGAGCAAAGACAAGTCTAAACTGAAGTCCTCCTCTGACAAACAGCTGTATTACAGAGTCAGTTCATTCAGAATGCCACCCAATCAACGCTGAATATTCGCCTCAGTCAATACATCGTTAACGTAATTCCTTTCTAATTGAACTTCCTCTGTTCCAAAATCGACACATTAGGAGTTATTACCACTCTGCTTCTGCAGAATGCTTCTGGTACAAGGCTGTCCAGAACCCTCCCATCCTTCCTACTCCCGAAGAGTAGCGTCACTAATAGTGCCTCCTGCAGCTTATACCGTACCAGTGTATTTATTCTTAGATTTCACATTACATCTCTACATGGTCAATATGGTAATTTACTGAAAGTACACCTTTTCATTTAACTGGATAAAATGAATCAGCCGGCGCACACAGTCAGTTTTCATCCACGCCCTGCAAGACTAGAACCCAACTCTTCTAGTCCGGTAGTTTTCCTGGTCTCAACTTCTTTTTACCCTTCGGTGCTTACAATTTTTAAAATTTATCTCTTCCTTAATTTAATTCCTCTCCCCAATAACATTTGAAGTTTCAGTGAGTGAATAGTGGAAGTTCAATGAAACATGTGAACAAGCTCAAAAGTTGGGTTCTCTTTTCTAATCATCCAGATGAAACATCACCCTTGTGGTTTTTCACTTTCTTTTCCTTGACTGCACAATCTGATCAGCTGCTCTTGCTTGCATATCTTCTTCCAGAGACAACGTGGGTGGGGGAGGGGTGGAGGGAGAAGGAGGGAGAAGGAAGTCCTAGAGTCAATGAGGACCTTCTATTCTGCTTCATTTCCACTTGAGAGGGTTGCCTCTCATCATCTGGCATTTGGATTAGATCTTCACACCAGGAAGTAACAGGAAAATTATTATTCTTGTTGAAAGGTGGTGTGAAGATCTAATCAAAGGCGAATCTATTGTGGCTTACTGTTAGTGTTCCTAAAATTGTACTGGCAGACCAGGGGCTGACTTGTGCCCCCAAAAAGCTTGATTATAGGTGTCTGATCATACTTCAGGTAAGAAAAGCCATTTAGTGTGCTAAGATCGTAAGCACTGCTGATGTGCTGCAGAAATTTCTATAGAATAAAGTATGTATATAGAAAAATAATATATGTAACTTAATAATAGCATCCATCACCTAAGAACAGTATTGTGTTATCTCTGTATAAGGGACTTTCGATATATACATAGCATTTTCCAAATCACAAGATGTACTGATGAAACTCAGCAAAGGGGCCTTTTCAAACTGTTAAGATATATTGAAAATTTTCTATCAAAATAAAAAGCATATAAGGAAAAATAGATGGTTCCATTCCTATAACAAGGAACAGATATTTGCACTGCTGTATTAGTTAAATATGTGACATTGTTTTAAAAGAAAAAACATCCTACAAATTGCAATGGCATTCACATCTAAAATCACTGACAATTGCAGAGTTTGATTATCTAAAGAAATCAAGTCCAAATGATAAAATGAATATACTTGTATTTAATTGGAATATTGTGAAGGTTAATGAAATCAAACAACCTTGAAAGAATGTAGGTGATGGTTAATATACCACATTGAAGTTTTGTATTAATATTAAAAGAAAACGACCTGATTCATTTCTGTTTATTCCAATATACAAACCAAATGGAACTCCTGGGAATTATTAGAAAGACAAATTAAAACAACAGATGGACTGCAGTCGCCTGCATAAGAATGTCTTTCCACAGAGTCTCCTGACAATTTCAGAGATTCTAAGGTGTTCTATTTAATTTCAAATAAAGAATACTACATTTTTTTTCCTCTTCCCAGGCTGTCAATCTCTGACAGCCCTAAAGAAAATGATTTGAAAACATCATGAAAGTATTTTCTTGGGTTTTTATAAGACTCATCTTGTAAGACAGGCATAAGACTCACTAGTTTTTAATGATAGAAGAAAAAAGTGTAAGCAGTTTCTATCTCCCAAAGTATGGATCTCCATTTTGGGTATTAAATGGGAGCAATTCTTTTTATAGAATACAATTTTGACATGGATTTTAAAGGCAAAATACCCAATTTACTGCCATATCTTTATTTCATGTAATTAAAAGGTTTTAGTCTTATTTTATGGGTCACTGAATTAAATCGGCAGTCATACAGTGGCCGCAGTAGGACCTGACTCTAAGTGTTTTGCCGTTTGACACTCATTTCTATAGACAGGTGGTTTTGTTCTGCGTTGCTATTAAAGATGTTTTGAATATTAAGGGAATTATTCTTATTTTTGATAGATGATTCATGTAGACATCAAAAATACATAATGGGGCTTCTACTGGCAGGAAAATGTCTAATTTCAAGGGGTTTAATTGTATGGATTGTGTTAAAGTCCCTGTAAAGAAAACCATGGGTTTATAAAACAAATTCTCAAAATGGGTCCTTGGAATTTCTACTTCCTTTAGTTGCAAAATGGCTTTCTTTTCTTACTGAATCTCTTTTTGAGAACAAGCAGAAAGGCTGGATTTTTTTGTTTTAATCTGCCTGAAAACATCAGCGAGGTAAAAAGGGGCTTAAGGGATCACAGTTCCAGAAGGAATGAAAGTACAGAAGTGAGCCCAACGTTCAGCAGCACTTTTCTCTGAGGAATTTGTTGGTTCTCCAGAGGTGGTGGGAGTTGAGAAGCTCGGCAGACCTTACGCGGCGCTATGCAACTGGGAGCAAGCAAAGAGTCTGAATACATGGCCCACCAGGAAGAAGGGGCTCTTACAAACACTCTGGACTCTCAGGAGTCACCGATGGGGGCTGTATCTGAACAGGAAGTGCACGCTCAGTCGTGTCCAACTCTTTGCGACCCCACGGACTGTAGCCCACCAGGCTCCTCTGTCCATGGGATTTCCCAGGCAAGAAAACTAGAGTGGGTTGCCGTCTCCTCCTCCAGGGGAGCTTCCCCATGTCTCTGGCATCTCCTGCATTAGCGGGTGGATTCTTTACCACTGCGCCACCAAATAAATCGGCTCTCAAGAGATTGAAATCCACCTTGAACTCAGATAAATTCCTGACTGGATTAAGGGCATATTCCTTAGCTCAAATGCTTACCAAAAGCAAAACTAAGTACCCTCTAGACAAATACATTATTATCTCTAAATATTTTCATAATTTATATGGAACACCTAGTAAAAATTTCCATTGCATTCCATGAAACAAAATAACAGAATGAACCCAAAAAAGAAAAAGAAAAAAACCTGAATAGCAGAAACAGACACAAAATATAGTCAAGGTATCCAGAGTAAAATTTTAAGTAACTATCATTAATATGTAAAATACAATAGTCCCTCTTTCTCCATGGTTTTGATTTCTACAGTTTCAGTTACCTGTGTTCAACCATGGTCTGAAAATATGAAATGAAAAATTACAGAAATAAAAAACTTATAAGTTTTAAGTTTCAAGTCATTCTGAGTAGCATGATCAAATCTGAAGACATTCAGCTTTGTCCTGCCCAGGACTTGAGTCATTGCTTTGTCCAGTCACCCATTAGTCATTTAGTAGTCACTTCAGTTATCAGATAGTCTCAGTACTGCAGTACTATTCAAGTAAACTGCATTTTGCTTAATAGTGGCCTCAAAGTTCCAGAGCAGTGATGCTGGCTATTGAGATGTGCCAAAGACAAGCTGTAAAGTGCTTCCTTTGGGTGAAAAGTTGAGAGTTCTTAACAAGGAAAGAGAAAAAAATAATCATATGCTGAGGTTGCTGAGATCAATGGTAAGAAAGATTTTTCTCTCCATGAAATTGTGAAGAAGGAAAAATTAATGGGTGGTAGTTTTGCTCTTGCACCTCAGATTGCAAAAGTTATGGCCACAGTGTGTGACAACTGCTTAGTTAAGATGGAAAAGGCAATGAATTCATACAATAAGATATTTTGTGAAAGAGATAAAGAGATCACATTCACATAACTTTTACTGCAGTATATTGTTACAATTGTTTCATGTTGTTATTATTGTTGTTAATCTCCTACTGTGCCTAATTTATAAATTTAACTTTATCATAGGCATATACGTACAGGAAAAAACAGTATATATAGGATTCTGCACCATCCAAGGTTTCAGGTGTCCATTAGGGGTCTTGGAATGTATCCCCCTGTGGATAAGGGGGGACTACTGTTTAGATAATATAGTAAAAAACTTTATCAGAGAACTGGAAACAATAAAAAAGAATCAAATGAAACTCTACAACTAACCACTGTAATAACCTAAAGGAAGAATTAATAGATGGGTTTGACAGCAGATTAGATAAACCAGAAGAGTGAACTGAAAGATAATTCAATAGAAGGTGTGAATGAAAAACACAGAGAAAAAAAACTGATGAGATACAAAAAATACAGTAAAAAGGTAAAAAAATAAAAATAAAGGTGTTGTAATTAGAGTCAGGGAGAAAGAAGGAAAGAGAATGGAACAGAGGCCATTTTAGAAGAGATCATTATTGGGAAACTTCTGACACCAATAAAAGTTAGAAATCACAGAGTTAAGAAGCTCCATATATAGAATCATATAAAAATCAGGAACAATCTATTCTCTTAGAAATAAAGATGATGACTTCTTTAGGAGAATAGAAACCGGAGAAGAGCACGAGGGAATCTTGCAGTTTGGGCAGCAGTCTTTTTCTCCATCAGGGTACTTGGCCTAGGTACACAGATGCATTCAGTTTGTGAAAATTCACGTGCTGCACATTGACAATCTGTGCATTTTTACCTTATGTATTTTACTCTTCAAATTGTAGTTTTTAAATGTATATTCACAAAGTTACCAACAAGAATGTGGCTATACAAATCCCCAAGCAGGATTAATACAATGGAAACCATCCCTAGGCACTGCACAGAAAAAATTCTGAAAACAAAATCCAACCATATGCTGTTTACAAGACATAGATCTTCAATCAGAGGACAAAGAAAGTATGATTGTAGACAGATTAAAAAAGGCAATTCGGGCCAATTCTCATCAAAAGAAAGCTTATGTAACTATACTGATATCATGCAAGATAGACGTCAAGGCATAAAGCATTACTAGATACAAAGAGAGACACTTCTTAATGATATGCCAATTCACTAAGAAGATAAAACAATTCTAAATTTGTGTGCAATCCACAAGGTAGCGTCAACTTATGGGAAGAGATATTTTAACAATCTTTTTATAGTGGACAAAATAAGCAGACAAAAAAAATATGTTAGACTACAGAGAATCTGAATAATTATACATACAATCCAAATGTCAATTCTGACATATGTGAAGCATGATAGAGAGTACATATGATTTTCAAGTACTCATTAAATACTTCATGAAACTGACTATGTGGTCATTTTACAAATGAGGAAGTTGAACTGTCACTGGGAGCAACAGAAATGAAACAACGGGGTCGAGATTTTGACGTGACAGAGCTTTCATCAGAATGCACACCTGGGTTCCAGTCCTCGGTGCTGCAGTTGCCTCAACTTAAATGATCAAGACCTACGGCATATTCTGGGCTTCTAGGTGGTAAAGAACCCATCTGCTAAGCAGGAGACATGGGCTTGATCCCTGGGTTGGGAAAATCCCCTGGAGGAGGAAGTGGCAAGTCACTCTAGTAGTCTCGCCTGGGAAATCCCATGGACAGGGATCTGGCAAGCTACAGACCTTTGGGTTGCAAAGAGTTAGGGACGAAACAGTGAAGTATATTCAAACAAATGCTTTGCAACTGAGCTTCTGGCTGCCTAGGCAAGAAGCAGCTGCTATGGAGATTTTGCTATAGAAATAAAGAAAAACCTCTAAAGAGTATCATTTTCTATTCTAACTAGGGGTAGAACAGAACGGTGTCAGATTAGGCAAATTCAGCATCACAAATCCACTGAGAGTGGCTTGCAATTTATATTTGACAACATGATTAGGGTGTAATGACTCCAAAATAGCTTGTGTATGTGTGTGTGTGTCTATGTGTGTGCAAAGTCACTGCAGTCCTGTCTGACTCATTGCCACCCTATGGACTGTAGCCCACAAGATTCCTCTGTCCATGGGATTCTCCAGGCAAGAATACTGGAGTGGGTAGCCATTCCCTTCTCTAGGGGGTCTTCCTGACCCAGGGATTGAACCCACATCTTTGGTGTCTCCTGTATTGGCAGGCAGATTCTTTACCACTGTGCCACCTGGGAAGCCTCCTTAGATAATTTATACACATTCCATTTATTCTTTACAACAAAGTTTTAAGCTGGGTGTTATTGTCCCTTTTTAACTGATGGAGGACCTCGAATTCTGAGGGTTTTAAGTCATTTGCCCAACCTCAACATATTGTGCCTATCTATCTTCAGTGTTTACCCCCGGTCTCATTCTGCACTGCAATCTGCTACAGAGAGGTACTTATTCCAGGGGACACTACTGTCACAGAGAGAAGAGTATGGAATACGGAAAAGCAACGGCAGATAATACAGAACCAGGGTACTGATAAAAGAAAAGCCTAAGAAAACCAGAGCGAACATGGGTCTGAGAGGCGTCAGGTACTAGTTAGAGAAACAAAACCTGCCCTATTCATTGTTTGGGCTGAGTGTGTGTGTGGTAAGGGGAGTGATGTATATGTGTCCATGAGGAAGATTGTGGGTTGTAAAAAATTAACCTCTTAGTAAGCTGCATTTTGTTTATTTCATAGTTTGATTTCAGCCATTTTCAATTAATCCTTTTTTCAATCATCCCCCTTGGTAGGTGATTCCCACATGCTAACATTTATCTGAGTCATTGGTGGGCTTGTTAAGCATGAATTTCTAGCTTTTACCCCTAGAGTTTCTAGTCTAGGATGTCTGGGTGATATTCAAATTTTACACTTACAGCAAGTTTTCAGGTGATGGCTGATGAAGGTGGCCCAGGGACCACGTTTTGGGAACCAGGGCTTGGGATATTGCTAAAGGATAAATAGCCATTTTTCAAGTAGGGATAAGCCAGTAAACCAAGTGGTTAATAAAGATAAGATTTAATATTTACTGACCAATTTTTCTTTTCAGACACTCTGCTGAATACTTCTTATTGATGACCTCATTTACTCTCCCTAACAATTCTTTAAGGTAGATGTTGTTGGTCTTCCATTTTGTAGAAGAGGAAATGGAGGCTGAAAACAGGAAACTTGCCCCCAAATCACACAGTTAGACCCATTGGAACCCAATTAATTTAATTTCATAAGAAGTCCCAAACTATGCTTGCCTGGTTCTCAAATATTATTGTGCAAAAGAGGTCATCAAATGAATATTAGAGGGCTTTGCTGGTGGCTCAGTGGTAAAGAATGTATGTGCCAACGCAGCAGACACGGGTTAAAGTGCTGATCCCGGAAGCTCCTACATGCTGCGGAGCAACTGAGCCCGACCACAGCTCTTCAGCCTGCACTCGAGAGCCTGGGAGTCACAGCTACTGAGCCCACGTGCCACAAGCACTGAGCCTGTGCGCCTAGGGCCCGCGCTCCGCAAGATGAGACGCCTCCGCAATGAGGAGCTCGCGCCGGGCAACTAGAGAGTAGCCCCTGCTCGCTGCAGCTAGGGAGAGCCCTGTGCAACAGCAAAGACCCGGCACAGCCAACAGGAAAGAAAGAAACAGAGTATGATACCAAGTCAGATTCCTGGGGCCCTAGTTTGAGATTCTGACTCAACATCTTTACAGTGAAGCTCAGGAATCTGCATTTCTAACAACACAGTTTTAGACCTTCGGTTAAACACTAAGCTCTTCTGGTCCCAGAGTAGGCAGGCCAGGCAAATGGTAGAATCCACTCGATGATACTATAGAGTAAAGGCTTATTCTTGACTGTGGGTATTGTACAGACTCCAGGGGCCTTTTGCAGCAATGCAGAATGTTAAAGTTAGATTTTTAGCTTATTGTTTCACCATCAATTTTACAACTCCACAAAAGCTTAGAATACACCAGACATGATCCATGGTTACCACATCAGTTCCCATTGATCGCACACCGCTTCTGTGGCGGTTCCCCAACAGGGAAGAGGACAAGATTCCCCCGAGAATTATGGGGATGGGTGGTGTTGGCTTGTTTTAATGAGTTTCGGAAGTTCACATTCGGTTCGAGTGGAGTGAGGTTCAAATGGCTCTATTTGTAAACACGTGGTAGGTGGCTCATTATCATCAGGCAGGAATGGAAAGCGCTGTCCAGAGCATTTGGGGATCAGAATTAGTTCTGATTGTGAAGAGCTGGAAGAGCAAACCGTACCTTTTGTTCGGCTGTTTCTGAGTATATATTCTGCTTCGGTCTTTGCACTTTGTTGCCCCAAGGAGTCACAGATGGTGGTCTTGTCAGTCACATCAGCACAAAGACGAGACCGCGAGAGAGGAGAGAGGCAGCTGAGAAGCGCTGGGGCTCTCACTCTACTGACCCCTGATTCTGGTGCTCAGTTGGAAAAGTCACAAGTTGTTATTTCACGGATTTTCTCAGGCAGTCAAGTAATTTCAACTAGAAAATCCCCCCAACTGGTTTGTATAAGGAGCAGTAGCAAGAGTGTGAAGACAGTTGCTGGAGCTGAAAAAGGCCGTCCATTCGATCCTCCAATGCACGTGGCGCACCTGCCTGGTGCCAGGCCCTATGTTCCGAGCCGGTGACCCTGCGAAAAATCAGAAGACCACACCCCTACCTTCGGAGTGGCCTAAACCCATTGCAGCAATTAGAAATTAAGAAGGTAAGAAAAGTGAAGAACCATGATTCCAACAGTGACAACTGTTATACAGAAATTAAAACAGAACAGTTTGGAAGTGAGTTACCAGAGATGAGATGAGAGTGTTAGCTGCTCAGTCGTGTCCGACTCTTTGCGCCTCCACAGACTGTCTCCTGCCAGGCTCCTCTGTTCATGAATTTTCCAGGCAAGACTGCTGGAGTGGGTAACCATTCCCTTCTCCAGGGAATCTTCCCAACCCAGGGACAGAACCTGCATCTCTTGAGTCTCCTGCATTGGCAAGTGGATTCTCTGCCACTGCACCACCTGGGAAGCCCAGTATATTCATAGAGAGAATGAAAACCACACAGATGGAAACTTCCCTCAAGAAATAAAGACAATCCGTGACTTGATAAGCTGATATGGAAAAGTGAAAAAGCAAAATGAAAAGAAATCTCCAGGCTAGAGTACTAGCCCTTCTGGGATTTAAAATATAAAGTCTCGATAACTTGAAAAGTGTACTACGGGAACGTGAGTCATTTTTCATCCATTATATTGAGCTATTAGTGGAGGAGAATAAGAAGTCACAGAATAGATGCAAGTAGATAGAAAGCTTTAGAATATGATAAAGATAGTATTTCAGATTGGTCGGGAACAGATGTATATCGATAAATAGTGATGGGACAACTGGATAACCACCTGGAAAACAATGTAAAGTTAGATTCATACCTCATCCATAGCCTGGATAAATTAATTTCAAATTTCAAAAATGTATATGTTAATATGGCAATGAAAAATGGTACAGCTACTTTAGAAAACATTTTGGCAGTCTCTTACAGAGACAAACATATACTTACCATATGACCCAGTTATTCTATTCCCATTCTCAAGAGAAATGAAAATACATGTTCACACACAAAATATGGTTTTTTGCACTGGCTTTACTTAATTCACCAAAAAACTATTAACAACCAAAATATCCTTCAACCCGTGAATGGACAAGCAAACTGTAGTGTTGTCATACTATGGAACACTATTCAATGATTGTGTTTTATACACCCAATAAAATACTACACAACTGTTAAAAATAAATGACAGTTATGAGCATCACATCCATAAATATCACACATATGTGATAAATACAAATATCACATATATGACATTGAGGAAAAATGTTAATTGCAATAGCATAAAGTATGTAATGTCCATGGATATTAAGTTGTGAATATCAGCAGCATATATTGTTAAGGATGTATAAATACGTGTAGAGATCTTAAGGGGCTTCCCAGGAGGCACTAGTGGTAAATAACCCACCTGCCAATGCAGAAGACATAATACAACGTGGTTTCGAGTAAAGGGATGTATAGGCTTCATAAACATCAAGGCCGGGTTAGTGGGTATCAGACGTGAGAGGAAATGGATGGAGTTAGAGCAGGGTTCCTAGGGAGCTGTGACTCTATTGGTAATACTGTTACAGTTGGGTGGTTGGGCACATAAATGTTTTTTAAATTATATTTTATAGTTTTTAAAATGTCTGAAATAATATAAAAATAAGATTAAAAATTAAAAAATACCTTTTTGAGGTATTCCTTCAAGGAATAATTGCTTAAGGGGGTCAATAGGAATAATAATCACACACAGTATGGCTGTGTGGTGGGAATTAAATTTACTAGCAAATAAAGTGTTCTTAGAATGGAATCCAGTATAAGTGTGCTAACATGTTAGTAGTTAGTGCTAACATGTGCTAAAATGTTAGTAAGCACTAACATTTAAAGTGCTTGATAAATCTTGCCATTTATTATTATTATTATATTATTATTATCATCTTCACATGTGCTTGAGCATGCTAAGTCACTGCAGTCATGTCCAACTCTTTGTGACCCTGTGGACTGTAGCCCAACAGGCTCCTCTGCCCATGGGATTCTCCAGGCAGGAATACTGGAGTGGATTGCCATGCCCTACTCCGGGGGATCTTCCTGGCCCTGGGATTGAACCTGCCTCTCTTCTGTCTCCTGGATTGGCAGGTGGGTTCTTTACCACTAGCGCCACCTAGGAAGTCATCTTCATAACTGGTGTTCATGTGAACCAAAAGCCTGATCTTAGCAAAAAGCAAATCATGTGCATATAAAGAAACTCTGGTTCTTGAGCAGTTTCTGAGGAAACTTGATTAAGAGAACAACAGTAATGTGCTATAGAAACACAGAGCTGTCTGTGCAAGAAATCCCCCGTGCTGTGAATCTTGGCTGAATCTGTCTCCTTAAAGTCCAAAATCACCAGAAACTTCCTCTTTGCACTTTGGCACCTAGACCAGGCATGGGACCCAAATTCTGCCAATTGGAAGCTTCTACTTATGACTTTGAAACTTGAATGAATAAAAGGATCCATCAGGAAGTAGCAATCCAACAAGACTGGGAACTTTTACCCCAAAATAAGTAACAAAATTCACTAACAGGTGACAGATATATATAGCAAGTTCAAAACAAGGTCTCATAACTACTTATTTATTGATGGATTCACCAAAACTCAAAAATCATCACTGACTATGTGACTTCTGGGAAGCTGAAAATTAATTAGATGGATGGCTGATGATATAAAACATTCAAAGTCTAGTTAGGAATCAAGTCATAGAAATACAACAAGAACAACGGCAGAAGCAGCCACCACCCCATTTTTGTGCCATGTAAGAAGAACCACCTCGGAGGCACATGTCAGATTTCTGCAGAGACATAAGGAAGAAATTGAGTCCATCTGCCTGTTAGGGGGTGGGAAGAAGCAGAGAAAGCTTCCAGAGAGTACCTTAAATGGGGCAGGAACTCACTCCACAGTAAAAAAGGGAAAGTCATTTCAGGAAGAAAAGTATTAGCCACAGATGCACGTAGCTATGAAAAAAAACCTAGCACATTGAAGGAAATATGAGCAGTTTCCAAAACAGCCAACAGAGTGTTTTTACATGGAACCTATTCAAATGCTGGGTTAATACACGATTAAGGGAATGCACATATGAATAAAGCTAAGCTTTGGGCAAATTGTTGGTAATAGTGAAAGTCAATAATTTACCACCTGATTTGTTAGCCCCTGAGTTTTTAATGAGTCTAATTCACTTGTCGGCTTAGCTTTTGAGAAAGTCCATAACTATTTTTTTTTTGCTTACATAATCAATTCTTATTTATGATTATTTTATCGCCAATTAAAACATAGCCCCATCATCTTAAGTTAAAAAAAATAATTTTCATGAATTCAAGAGAAAATGAGTACGTGAGTCTGAGTGAACTCCGGGAGATGGTGATGGACAGGGAGGCCTGGCGTGCTGCGATTTATGGGGTCGCAAAGAGTCGGACACGACTGAGTGACTGAACTGAACTAAATACCATCAACATTGGTATGGTGAGCGTGAAGCTTGCTTAGTTGTGTCCAACTCTTTGCGACCTCATGGGTTGCAGCCCGCCATGTTACTCTGTCCATGGGCTTTCCCAAGCAGGAATACTGGAGTGGGTTGCCGTTTCCTCCTCCAGAGGATCTTCCCAACCCAGGAATTGAATCCACTTCTCCTGTATCTCCTGGGTTAACTTATTTAGCTCTATTATTTTAAAACCTCTGTGATTATAAATTTAATAATTCACATTCAGTTCAGTTCAGTTCAGTTGCTCAGTCGTGTCCGACTCTTTGCGACCCCATGAATTGCAGCATGCCAGGCCTCCCTGTCCATCACCAACTCCCGGAGTTCACTCAAACTCACGTCCATCGAGTCAGTGATGCCATCCAGCCATCTCATCCTCTGTCGTCCCCTTCTCCTCCTGCCCCCAATCCCTCCCAGCATCAGAGTCTTTTCCAATGAGTCAACTCTTCGCATGAGGTGGCCAATGTACTGGAGTTTCAGCATTAGCATCATTCCCTCCAAAGAAATCCCAGGGCTGATCTCCTTTAGAATAGACTGGTTGGATCTCCTTGCAGTCCAAGGGACTCTCAAGAGTCTTCTCCAACACCACAGTTCAAAAGCATCAATTCTTTGGTGCTCAGCTTTCTTCACAGTCCAACTCTCACATCCATACATGACTACTGGAAAAACCATAGCCTTGACTAGACAGACCATCGTTGGCAAAGTAATGTCTCTGCTTTTCAATATGCTATCTAGGTTGGTCATAACTTTTCTTCCAAGGAATAAGCATCTTCTAACTTCATGGCTGCAATCACTACTTGCAGTGATTTTGGAGCCCCCAAAAATAAAGTCTGACACTGTTTCCACTGTTTCCCCATCTATTTCCCATGGAGTGATGGGACCAGATGCCATGATCTTCGTTTTCTGAATGTTGAGCTTTAAGCCAACTTTTTCACTCTCCTCTTTCATATTATATTATGTTAAAAAATAATTAACACTACAAAAAGGGATTTCTCTTTGAAGAAACTAAATGAGAAATATTAAAATACAGAGATAACTTTAAAAATTTTTTTGACAAATTTGGGTAGGAATAAATAGGGAAATGCTAGAATTTATCAAATGCCCTTAAGGGTTTTATGTTTTGTTTTGTTTATAAAATGAAAATGCTATTAAAGTAAATGCATCTAAAAAAAGTTAAATGCATCTAAATTTTGTAGGAATAATACAATTAAAATATTTATTTTTAAAGTCTCTTAAATGGGCTCAGTGAAGATGGATTAAAAGCATTTTGATCAGCTGCCTCACTGAACCTTTTTATAGAGCCAGTTTTTGTAATGTGTCAGCTCTACTGGAACTGCTATTATGAATCTTTGAGCTTATTAGATTGATTCTTAAATTTAAGCCCAATTACTAAAGCATTTGTAGTTTCTTATTTCTTTATTGTTAAACTTTAGTTTAACATATATGTCCTTACTATGCTTGTTATTTAACATTAATCTCCTACCATCAGAATGAAGAAGAACAAATGATGCCTCATGAGTAAGCAAGGCATAATAATTTTTTTTTAGTTCACATGCATCTATATAGTCATCATAATGAAATAAAGATTATCTAATTTTACCCCTCACCTCATATCTGAATTCCTTGTATTTCCCTTGCATTTGGAGCCTAAAGCATACTCTTACCTTTCTCATCATTTCAGTTTTTTCATTTCTTAATATTTCTAAATTAAATTTTACATCTGGTCACATGCCAAACTTTGTATACATGCAACTTCAGGCACCACCTGTATTTCAAAAGTGGCCTGCTCTAATGAAACTCTGGCTTCCCAGGTGGCTCAGCAGTAAAGAATCCACCTGCAATGCAGGAGATGCAAGAAACGTGAGTTCGATCCCACGGTCAGGAAGCTCCCCTGGAGGAGGGCATGGCAACCCACTCCAGCACTCTTGCCTGGAGAATCCTGTGGACAGAGCAGCCTGGTGGGCTACTGTCCATGAGGTCGCTGAGTTGGACACGACTGAGGCAACTGAGTCCACACACAGTGAGACTCATTTTCCCATGGGGTGGGAGGTAGGCTTGAAGGTTGCTCTGGTCTAAAGGATTTGAGTTGATCATTGAGTTCTTTCTTTCTTTCTTTTTCCTCCTTTCTGTCTCTTGTCTCTCTCTCCCAATGGGGGCTATGTTTATGGGTTTTTAACATTCCTTTGCCCTTTAATCACAAATAAGTAAATATCCTTCCTTCCTGAGTTAACTTCCCTCCTTATTCTCCTCGAGTTTTACAGTAACATCTGCCCTTGTTATTCTAAAGGTGATTCATTCATTCAGCACTGTAACACTCTTGCTTAAGTCACCTGATGTCTGACGCAGGATACAGCATGCTTGGGGCTGGTGCATGGGGATGACCCACAGAGATGTTATGGGGAGGGAGGTGGGAGGGGGTTTCATGTTTGGGAACACATGTAAGAATTAAAGATTTTAAAATTAAATAAAAAAAATTAATAAAAAAAAAAAAGAAAGATAACGTCATCAAACAGAGTCATCTCTCCCCTGGGTAGGCACATTTTTCACTGACCCATGTCTGAGAATTCTTTCAAGCACAATGCACCACCTTGCATGGAACAGAAACCTTATTTTCCCCTTCACTTGGGCATTAAGTCCACCCTCTGCAGTTTTCTAGAATGGCAATACCTATCTGCTCTCCGAGGCCACCATGGTAAATCAATCTTATAACCCTGAGTTTCAGAAATGCTTCATGTTTTTGAGTCTCAGGTATTGGCCTTACATTGTTTTAAATTCAGCAATGTATTTAGAAGGAAGATTGTAATATCTTATCCAGAATTTCAAGTCTTTATTTTTTGCAAAAGAAATGTCCGGTTGTCTATTCTGACATATTGCCCGGTTCTCTACATTCTGGAACAAATGGTCTTTTTCTGTTCTTATGTTGGTACAAAACATGCAGCCACACATAAAAGATTAAATGTTGGATATGGTAGTCCTGGTATTTTTCTGGCCACTTTAATATTAAATACTTAATATTAAACATTTAAATGTTAGTGAAGTTTTGAAGTTCAATGCAATATCCTAAAGTTGGCTTTATTTACAACACTTAGTATTTATGGCCATTTTTAATCTAATGGTTTAAACTGTGTTACAGAAGATTTCTCAGAGCTTAATGGTAGCTAACTGAAGTTACGGAGCTAATGCACTGTCCCATTCACAGGATGATTATCCAAGATACATGGCTATCACAGAGCAGCAAAAACATGTTGATTTACTTAAGAAATTTGTAACACGTGGAAATGTGAAACGGTTCAATAGGAGACCATTACTATTGTCTTAATTCCTTGCCTTTTTGTATGACACTATACAAAACTAATCAATGCACCTTTTCTCATCTACGTTTTAAAAATAGTAGCTCCTCAAATTCTAGTTAACAATGTGCTGTCTGTTTCCTTTTCAATTCCTGAATATGCAATGCTACTGCTGCTGCTAAGTCGCTTCAGTCATGTCCAACTCTGTGCGACCCCACAGATGGCAGCCCACCAGTCTCCTCCGTCCTTGGGATTCTCCAGGCAAGAATACTGGAGTGGGTTGCCATTTCCTTCTCCATGAATATGCAATAAAATTACAGAATTTCAAAGGTAGTTATTTATTTTCCAAGTTTGATTCCTCTAATTATTCTATATAGAATAGTCATTTTCAAGACATGAAAATAAGAAGAAATTGCATTTACCTGATGGACTGTAACACAGGAATAAGTGTTACAGAAAAAAGCCTCAAATTGTAAATTAGTGGATGGTGCTGGAATGTAAACCCATTACTTGTTCATAAAGCTCTGAAAAATACAAGATGTGAGAGATGGACCAAAAAGAATGCTTAGCACTGAAGAATTGATACTTTCAAACTGTGGTGCTGGAGAAGACTCTTGAGAGCCCCTTGAACAGGAAGGAGATCAAACCAGTCAATCCTAAAGGAAATCATCTGAATATGCACTGGAAGGACTGATGATGAAGCTGAAACTCCAATACTTTGGCCAGCTGACGCAAAGAGTTGACAATTTGGAAAAGCCCCTGATGCTGGGAAAGATTGAAGGCAGGAGAAGGGGATGACAGAGGATGAGATGATTTTATGACATCATCGACTCAATGGACGCAAGTCTGAGTAACCTCTGGGAGATGGTGAAGGACAGGGAAGCCTGGCAAGCTGCAGTTCATGGGATTTCAAAGAGTTGGACACAACTTAGAGACAGAACAACAATAAAAACAACAAAATATAAGTGCAGCAGCATATGTGAAGTCATTTTGATCACTAGAGGAGAAAATGACTATTTATACGAATCACATTCTTAGCTTTTGATGACTATGAAATATATTGGACTTCCCTTGTGGCTCAGCTGGTAAAGAATCTGCCTGCAGTGCAGGAGCCCTAGGTTCCATCCCTGGGTTGGGAAGATCTCCTGGAGAAGGGAAAGGCTACCCGCTATTAGTAATATTAAGTATACATTTGCATAATAGATAGCATTCAGTGACATACATATGGTCATCTTACAGTCCTATCACCTGATAACAGGGTTTAGTGTGGTAAAGCCTATTTTCAGAAGACGTGATGGAGTCGGTGAGGCTGATCCAGTAGCCAAAAGAACAAGCAACACAGAAGTCTCAAGAAGTGGAGGATATGGTAACAGCTCCTCTGCTGGCATGCGTAATGAGTTCTGTGACCTGCTGAGCACAAGGGTGGCCCCAAGAGAACCAAACAAACTTGCTGAATGTACAGAGTTGGCCAGGGCAATTCACAGAGCTAACAAAGGAGATGGAGTTCTTTCATCTCTCTAATGTAATGACAGAAATTGCATTCTAAATAAAGCCAAGACTGTATACTTTAAGAGTTCTCTGGTTGCTGCCTTTGTGATGAACTTGGCTTTCATATCAATTGCCAATGTTTGGACTCAAATGTAACTAAACTCAAAATCAAACTTTGATCCATTAGCATTTAGTGCTGTTTCCAAGACCTGAATTTCAGGCATTAGTATTAAACTGAAGTGTAGTGTTAGTTACTTGTATATTACATGGGTACAAGGGACCACTACTGAGTCTTTATTTTAATCACTGAGGGTCTATTTGACCCTTAGATGAAAGACAGATAACTAGTCCCTAGGGTGAATTTAAAACCTGTAGCCGTGCCTCTTTGAACACAGAACACAGTACTTTCTGCTTGGCTGCCTTGTTGGTCTACTCAGTGTTCATTTTCATATCGAATCCCGTATTGTAATGTTTTGGTTTTTCTGACACCAGTAAAAACGGCGCTTTCGTCACAATATCACAAACTTAAGAAGCGTAGTCTGTTGTGTCAAATTAGTGTTTTAAATGAGAGTGAGTTCTATATAGGAGAATACATAAAAACTACGTGACTCTGTAAGAAAGTTCTCAGGAATGTTGAAAGTTGCAGGCAAAGGTCATGGCTGGCATATTTGTGCATATGCATGTGTGTCTTTGTATGCAAATATGTTGTTTATTTTGGAAATAAAACCCCAAGGCAATGTGGGACCACATCAATTAGGTACAATTATTGGAGAAGGCAATGGCACCCCACTCCAGTACTCTTGCCTGGAAAATCCCGTGGGCGGAGGAGCCTGGTAGGCTGCAGTCCATGGGGTCGCTAAGAGTTGGACACGACTGAGCGACTTCACTTTCACTTTTCACTTTCATGCATTGGAGAAGGAAATGGCAACCCACTCCAGTGTTCTTGCCTGGAGAATTCCAGGGATGGGGGAGCCTGGTGGGCTGCCATCTATGGGGTCGCACAGAGTTGGACATGACTGAAGCGACTTAGCAGCAGCAGTAGCAGCATGGTTATAATTAAGTCAATTAAGCGGCCTTACAGGAACAGACACATACTTCTGATCCATAAATATATCTAACCAAGGGACTGTCTGTTGGAGGAAGTAGTGACCATCTAAAGCAAACAGAGTTAATTCAAAAGACGCCTTTTAAGAAGAAAGTAGTAATTATATACTCTTCATATTACAAATATACGTTTAAAACTATGTGAGCTATTTCATGTTCCCCTGTTTGTATTTATTAGGTAAACAAATAAGTCAACTTGTTATCTGATTAAACTATAAACCTCCAGAATCCCTTGCAATTATTAATTAATTCAGTTTGCCATGCAATCTAGTCTTTGCTGCCTAATCACAGGGATACCAGATATGCCACAAAATTTGGGTGCTGAACTGAATATGCTAAGCTGCAAATGTTTAAGACTGTTTCATGATCTTAAAAATAATATCTGAGTATTACT
The DNA here is from genome assembly GCF_032405125.1 of Capricornis sumatraensis. Classification (NCBI taxonomy): domain Eukaryota; kingdom Metazoa; phylum Chordata; class Mammalia; order Artiodactyla; family Bovidae; genus Capricornis; species Capricornis sumatraensis. Next base: position 62,065,774 of record NC_091089.1, read on the forward strand.
CTTTTGAATCTCTGATATCTTATATTTGAATTACCATTAGACATTTTCATGTTATTTAGATCTTAATAATTTTGAAAAGATGAGAGGAAAAACTCCAAAATTATATTCTCTCTCCCATATATGAGAGATTGACATTTCAACAAAATTCTTAATATGACTTACAATTTACTGTGTCCTCCACATCCAGTCTTACATAGCAACCCCTTCTTGGCACATGGTACATGTTCAGCAAATATTGTTGAATGATTGATTAACTGCAAGATATATTGAAAACAGCATAGTGTCAAGCAGAACTGGCCTCATATTTTAGCTCTATGACTTTAGGCAAGTTATTTAACCTCTCTGAGCTTGAAATTCATCCTCTATTAATAATACCTACCTGGCAGGACAGCTGTGAAAATGAAATAAGACAACATAAATAAAATACATAGGATATTGCCCCCAACATCGTAAGGGTTCAATAAATATCAATTTCTTTTATCAGATGTCTTTTCAGTGCCACTCATATTGGTAAGTGAGCTGTTACATCTCAACCAGTATGATATTTCTGGGATGATTTAATCTAATTTTAAAATTTAAAGGTAAACATGCATGTTATAAAAATAACCATTGTGTAATATTACAATAAGAATGGTATCTGGTGTGTTTGAAGAAAATTCATTGAACCATCACTCATAGGAACATGCTTGATCCAGAACTGAAGTGAAGTGAGAAATGAGGAGTGTCTCGACTTGAGCTGTTTTTCATCTGGGGATAAACATTTGTCTAGCGTGGGGTCACAGGGAGCAATTGGTCAAAAGGAACAGAACTGATTCCAGCTGGCTGAAGGGAGGGACGATCATAAGACAACAGCATCATCTCAGGGAACACGGGCAGAAATTCAGGCGACTCGCCAGAGGCCTGACTCTGCTATGAAATGGGCCGCTGAGATCCTCCAGCTCCCTGTCTCCTCTCAGCCTGCCGTCAGCTCCCACTTTGCAGCCCATCGTTTCCTCCCCTGACTTACTCATTCCTCAGACACGGCTGCTCCACTGCTAACTTTCTAGGGCTTCCTTTACCCAAGTATCCACCAGTGACTGACTATAGTGGCTGGGTATCCATTTCAGACTTGAGGGGAAATACGTTGACTGGCTCAGCAGAACCTCTAGGCGGCTCTCTCTGACCATCTCATCATCTAGGTCCACACAAGAATGGCTCTCAGAAGGTGATCAGACTTACTTCAGTTAGTATGATCATCCCCAGGTCCATCTATATGGCTGCAAATGGCATTCTTTTATCTTTTAATGGCTGAGTAACATCCCACCGTATATAAGTACCAAGCTTCTTTATCCATTCATCTGTTGATGGATATTTAGGTGGCTTATCATACCAAGGGAAGTAAGTCATGAATCAAGGTAAATTAGAAGCAGTCAAACAGGAGATGGCAAGAGTGAACATCGACATTTTAGGAATCAGTGAACTACAATGGACTGGAATGGGTGAATTCAACTCAGATGACTATTACATCTACTATTGTGATCAAGAATCCCTTAGAAGAAATGGAATAGCCCTCATAGTCAACAAAAGAGTCTGAAATGCAGTACTTGGATGCAATCTCAAAAATGACAGAATAATCTCTACTTTTTTCCAAGGCAGACCATTTAATATTATGGTAATCCAAGTCTATACCCCAACCAGTAATGCTGAAGAAGCAGAAATTTAACAGTTCTATGAAGACTGACAAGACTTTCTACAACCAACACCCAAAAAAGATGTCCTTTTCATTATAGAGGACTGGAATGCAAAAGTACAAAGTCAAGAGATACTTGGAGTAACAGGCAAATTTGGCCTTGGAGTACAGAATGAAGCAGAGCCAGGCTAATAGAACTTTGCCAAGAGAATGCACTGGTCATAGCAAACACCCTCTTCCAACAACACAAGAAGAGACTCTACACATGGACATCACCAGATGGTCAATACTGAAATCAGACTGATTATATTCTTTTCAGCCAATGAGGGAGAAGCTCTATACAGTCAGCAAAAACAAGACCGGGAGCTGACTGTGGCTCAGATCATTACCTCTTTATTGCCAAATTCAGACTTAAATTGAAGAAAGTAGGGAAAAATACTAGACCGTTCAGGCATGACCTAAATCAAAACCCTACAATTGTACAGTGGACATGACAAACAGATTCAAGGGATTAGATCTGATGGAATGCCTGAAGAACTATGGAGGGAAGTTCATGACATTGTACAGAAGGCAGTGATCAAAACCATTCCCAAGAAAAAGACATGCAAAAAGGCAAAATGGTTGTCTGAGGAGGGCTTAGAAATAGCTGAGAAATGAACAGATGTGAAAGGCAAAGGAGAAAAGGAAAGATATACCTATTTGAATGCAGAGATCCAAAGAATAGCAAGGAGAGAGAAGAAAGCCTTCCACAGGGATCAGTGCAAAAAAAAGAGAAAAATAATAGAATGGGAAAGGCTAGAAATCTCTTCAAGAAAATTAGAGATACCAAGGGAACATTTCATGCAAAGACAGGCTCAATAAAGGACAGATATGGTATGGACCTAACAGAAGCAGAAGATATTAAGACGCGGTGGCAAGAATACATAGAAGAATTATACAAACAATATCTTCATGACCCAGATAACCATGATGGTGTGATCACTCACCTAGAACCAGACATCCCGGACTGCAGAGTCAAGTGGGCCTTAGAAAGCATCATTAGGAAGAAAACTAGTGAAAGTGATGGAATTCCAGTTGAGCTGTTTCAAATCCTAAAAGATGATGTTGTGAAAGTGCTGAACTCAACATGTCAGCAAAATTGTAAAACTCACCAGTGGCCACAAGACTGGAAAAGGTCAGTTTTCATTCCAATCCCTAAGAAAGGCAATGCCAAAGAATGCTCAAGCTACTGCACAATTGCACTCATCTCACGTTTTCACTTTCATGCATTGAAGAAGCAAATGGCAACTCACTCCAGTGTTCCTGCCTGGAGAATCCCAGGGACGGGGGAGCCTTGGGGGTTGCCGTCTATGGGGTCGCACCGAGTTGGACATGACTGAAGCGACTTAGCAGCAGCAGCAGCAGCAGCACATGCTAGTAAAGTAGTGCTCAAAATTCTCCAAGCCAGGCTTCAGCACTGTGTGAACCATGAACTTCCATATGTTCAAGCTGGATTTAGAGAAGGCAGAGGAAACAGAGATCAAACTGCCAACATCTGCTGGATCATCAAAAAAGCAACAGAGTTCCAGAGAAACATCTACTTCTGCTTTATTGACTATGCCAAAGCCTATGACTGTATGGATCACAATAAACTGTGGAAAATTCTGAAAGAGATGGGAATACCAGACCACCTGACCTGCCTCTGGAGAAATCTGTATGCAGGTCAGGAAGCAACAGTTAGAACCGGACGTGGAAAACAGACTGGTTCCAAATCAGGAAAGGAGTACATCAAGATTGTATATTGTCACCCTGCTTATTTAACTTATATGCAGAGTATATCATGGGAAATGCTGGGCTGGATGAAGCACAAGCTGGAATCAAGATTGCCAGGAGAAATATCAATAATCTCAGATATTCAGATGATACCACCCTTATGGCAGAAAGTGAAGAAGGACTAAAGAGCCTCTTAATGAAAGTGAAAGAAGAGGGTGAAAAAGTTGTCTTAAAACTCAACATTCAGAAAACGAAGATCATGACATCTGGTCCCATCACTTCATGGCAAATAGACGGAAAAACAGTGAAAACAGTGGCAGACTTTATTTGGGGGGCTCCAAAATCACTCCAGATGGTGACTGCAACCATGAAATTAAAAGATACTTACTCCTTGGAAGAAAAGTTATGACCAACCTAGACAGTATATTAAAAAGCAGAGACCTTACTTTGCCAACAAAGGTCTATCTAGTTAAGGCTATTGTTTTTCCAGTAGTCATGTATGGATGTGAAAGTTGGACTATAAAGAAACCTGAGCACCGAAGAATTGATGATTTTGAACTGTGGTGTTGGAGAATTCTCTTGAAAGTCCCTTGGACTGCAAGGAGATCCAACCAGTCCATCCTAAAGGAGATCAGTCCTGAGTGTTCATTGGAAGGACTGATGTTGAAGCTGAAACTCCAATATTTTGGCCACCTGATGAAAAACTGACTCATTTGAAAAGACCCTGATGCTGGGAAAGATTGAAGGTGAGAGGAGAAGAGGACGACAGAGGATGAGATGGTTGGATGGCATCACCGACTTGATGGATATGAGTTTGAGTAAACTCCGAAAGTTGGTGGTGGACAGGGAGGCCTGGTGTGCTTCACTCCATGGGGTCACAAAGAACTGGGCCTCTGCACCCACACTTTAGTTGCATATTCTGTGCTCTGAGCAGCAACGCTAGTCGGCCTTTCCATGAAATTATGTTTATCTGTAAACAAGCTTTATTTCAGAGCCCTGGGCACTGTAATAAAAAGCAACACCTCTCAGATCTCCTGGCTCAGAAGAACTCCAAGGACAGAATGAAGTTTTCCTGAATCCAGTCCCCCTGTGTAGCCACCACCAAGCCAAAGCAACTCGTCAGAATTAAGACAAAAGCACCCGTTTCGCGTGTTCTCCATGAGAGGGAGTTACAGCTCAAGCATGACCATCAGTTAGACACCAAAGTGTCAAAGGAAACTCTTGTTGTCACCCATTCATCAACAAAACTGTCTCAAAGAGAGCCATTTTCTCTGTGAATCATCCATGAGGCAAGACAGTTTTCCTTGCGAAGCTACATTGCTGTTTGCTGTTTAGTCACTCAGTCGTGTCCAACTCTCTGCAAAACCATGGCCTGTAGCCCGCTAGGCTCCTCTGTCCATGGAATTTCCCAGGCAAGGATACTCGAGTGGGTTGCCGCTTCCTTCTGCAGGAGACCATCCCAACCCAGGGGTTGAACCTGTGTTTTCTGCATCTCCTGCACTGGCAGGTGGATTCTTTGGTGCTGAGCCACCAGAACCTTCGAATTTCTACTCTATTAAGGTGAGGAGGTAAAAAGGAGTACTACCTTTCAGTTTTATCAAAATCATGAGTCAATTACCTGGAATTAGCGTAAGAGTGTTTGCAGAGGTATCATGCAGACCAGCACCAATTCTCACACAGTGATGGAAGTCAGCATCTTCATGTGAAGCATACAGGTTGACTAACTCCTTTCTTTCAGAATTTATCAAGAATGCTATGTAAGATAGTGCTTTTAAGCAAGAAAATCTCTCCAACATATAGCAAAACACCAAATCAATTTTATTATACATTTAAAATACAATTCTTAGTGTCTCAGGTAATTAACTTGATAGAATATTATTATAATATGTCCACTGTGTAAAACAAAGGGGGTGTTTTATGCTCACTAATGATTTCTCCATAAGCCACGTGTGACAAAATATTTTTCAAAGACACAGTTAAAAATGAATCTTAGCAATCTTTGAGAGACATATTACAAAACTCCCGTCTAACAGATGTGTCTGTGACAGTAAAGAAAAATAAACTTCCAGATATTCATGAACATGTTTGCCCACCTTTCAAAGCCAGTGTGCAAGTGCTGTCTGCTGGAAAATCAAGCACCTGCAAAGTGGAATAATTGATTGACTGTGACTAAGGGCTGTGCCAAAGTTTTTGAAGCCTTCTTGAGGCTCCATAACAAAACACATATAACAATGGTTGGTCACAAAGCTAACACTGACAATTAAGTTTCATGAACTAACTGAAATTTGCAACCTTCTGGTTTCAATTTTACAGTTCAGTTCTGCCAGATGGAGTAGGGAGAAAATAACATACATAATTAAAATCAATGAAGTTATATCAAACCCTAAAAAAGAAGAAGAAAAAGAAAAAAAAAAAACAAGCAAGAAAAAGTAATCCCAATCATATGTTTTCCCACATCTGTAGCTGAAGTCAAAATTCTGCAAGTTAGAACTCGGAAGCTTTAAAGAATAAATCTTAGCTATGATACAGAAAGCTTCAAATATGTCACTTAGATTCAGGTAATATATAGGAATTTAAACAATGATATCTTAAAGAAAGAGTCACATGTTATCTGAATTTTAAGAAAGGTAAGTAGTCATGTTGCTGCTTAAAACAATAATAAAAGGACCTTACAATGATAAAATGGAAATGAAGAACCGTGATCCCAGGGCAAGAACAGATATAAGATGGTAGAAATGAGATGGTAGTACAGTGTCTGACACATAGTGGGTTTAGTCAATTAGTGGATTACTGACCACATAAAAAACCCTGCTTTGCATCAGCATTCGATCTCCTGATAAAACATCACAAACTGATGTGTAACAGACAACTACAGAGCTATTGGAGAGTAGAGGGAATCAAGTTATGACTTTATCTCCTGAAATATATCAGATAAAGTCCCAGATGAGGGGAATAAATTTATATGAATAAATTCATTCTTCTAGGTGGATTAGGACTTGTTTTATTATTTTATTTATTAAGTTAAAAAGGGAATATACATCTAATTCAGTCTACTGATTGCATACACAGTCTTTTTACATTCTTCCCTGAAATTTCATTGAAATTAGAAAATAAATGTTAAAAAGAACTCTAAACAAACAAGCAAGTGTTAGAGGTTGATAAAATAGTGAGAAATTTATGGGAAATATGTAATTAATGGGAGCAGATGAAGTGCTGGCAATTGAGGAAATCTCAAACTGATATTCAATTGAGTCTGAAAGTAAAGACTCAGGAATAATTCCAAGAAAGGAGAAATATGCTGCATTTACTTATACACATTAAAGAAATAATGTAAATAATGAGGAAAGAATGAAACTAGGAAAGAGAAAAAAGCTAAGGAAATAGAAATAAGACATTAAATAGATGAAAATACATGAGTAACTTCAGCGAGAATCAAGAAACCATACACACGCTCATGAATGTTTTGTATATAAACACACACATGCACACACATACACATATATATACACATATATATAAGTATATATATATATATAAAACACACCCATATATATTTATAAAATTAAACTCAGCATTTGGGAAAACTAAAAATACTTCATGAAATAATTTGAAACATCTCAATTCCTAGTTAGAAAAACCAAAATATCAAAGTTTGATGACACCAAAGTTTCTGCCAAGGTATTTTTCTAAAACATATCCTCCAAAATGCAGATAGAGAGATGCCACGTTAGACTTTCAGAAGGGAAGAACAGTGAGCAACAGCACATGCAAGGAAGTAATATATTCCTGGACTTAAAAAAAACATGGTTTAGACACGCAGAACCAACTCATCAAACAAGATAAAAAATAAAATAAAGATTCAAACCTAGCCAGACCTAGACCCAAGCATACTCTCTCCAATATATGCACACACACACAAAATTTATGAACTAAAACAGAGAAAAATCTTTAAAACCAAGATGGTGAGAAGAAAAGGTAACTTATAAACCAGTAGGAGTCAGATTGGCCTGAAACGTCGGTAACGTGAACGCTAAACATCAGCAGACACATCAGAAAAAGTAAACCATTTTGACATTAACTATGCAAAGAGTGGACTCATTGGAAAAGACTCTGATGCTGGGAGGGATTGGGGGCAGGAGGAGAAGGGGATGACAGAGGATGAGATGGCTGGATGGCATCACTGACTTGATGGACGTGAGTCTGAGTGAACTCCGGGAGTTGGTGATGGACAGGGAGGCCTGGTGTGCTGCGATTCATGGGGTCGCAAAGGGTCGGACACGACTGAGCGACTGAACTGAACTGATGACAAAAAGTTAGTGACGTAACAGTTTAATTTTTGCTTACAGGGCATGTTCCAAGCAGGCTGGTGCCGTGGAAATGGTGTTCTCCCTGCACTGAGCTCAGTGGCTCAGGCTAACAGCTGCTTTACCTCAGTTATCTCTGTCAACGTTCATTGCAGATGGTGGAAGGCGACATGGTGAGCAGCTCCCTGCAAGTAAGTTTTCACCTAAAAGTGATGTGCGTGGCTTTTGCTCACACTTCTCTGCCCAAAGCAAATCACACAACCTTGTCTAAACTTCAAAAGAGGTGGGAGAGTGCATTCTTATTTTGTTCTTAGAGGGCAGAAAGCTGAGGATATATAGTAAATAGAATATCTTGTAAACAAATATTTCTATCAGTCTCTCTCCAGCACCTTCTCTGAGACAACCTAAAAGTCCCCTCCAACCAGGCATCAAGCTCAACAGTCTGGCATCTCCAGGTGATGTGGGCCAGATTCTTTGAAGTAGCCAATGCTCAATAATATCAATAGCTAGTGGTATATCTAGGGTATTTGATACTATACTTGATTTTAGCCAAAAGGCTGAGAAGCAGTATCCAGGGTATTTGAAAGAAATCAATTTGTAAACACCTTTCTGTTCCATATGACAAAATTATTTTTATTTATTTTTTTTACAAAATTATTTTTAATAGTCATCAAGAAATAATTGGAAATCATCTTTTTTTATTCATTTGCTATTTTTAACGCAATAAATAATTTAAAGGGACACATTTCTATTTTAAAGATACTATTCAAGTTTAGTAAAGTAGTTCATGGGCCTCTCAGGTGGCACAGTGGAAAAGAATCTGCCTGTCAGCACAGAAGATGAAGAGACACAGGTTTGATCCCTGAGTTGGGAAGATCCCCTGGAGAAGGAAATGGCAACCCACTCCAGTATTCTTGCCTGGAGAATCCCAGGGATGGGAGAACCTGGTGGGCTGCCATCTATGGGGTCACACAGAGTCAGACACGACTGAAGAGACTTAGCAGCAGCAGCAGCAGCAACAAGGTAATAAAGAAAAGATTTAAGTGACCCACATGTATAAAAATAAGTGCCTTGAGAGAGCAAAATAAATAAACTTACCATATGAAAATCTTTCAGAAGCCTCCTCCTTAAAGGACATTGGACAAAGACTCAAAATTACAAACCAAATAAAGACTTACAAATGGGTTTAGGAAACTCAAATTGTATTCTGGAATAGACAAGAACTAAGACAAAGGAAGACCTGTCCACTCTTGTTATAAATACACTCAAAACTGGGTCAGAAAATAAGTCACAAATTGAGAAAGCAATCACCAATTAGAGAACATCCAGTCTGTGGGTGGATGTTCTCAAATAGTGTTAAAAAGTTTAAAAATATAAATCAATAAAATTAAGGCTCTTTAGATAAAATAACCAAAGATTCTATGTGTAAAGGTACCTGCAGATACTGCAAACAGAAGAGCCGCTGCAAGACCCAAAGTCCCATACTGGCTGAGAAACGTAGAAACAATGTCACCAAAGCTACAGTGACTCCACTGAAAGGCAGTTATGAATATTCAATACCCTGTCCTTTCTTTACTCATGATTATTTAAAATAATAGTAAATAACACTGTTCATCATTTGATTGTAACAGTATCTATCATTAAGCCCACTATTACCACAGAATATCAGATCCATCAGAGGAAAATTTTGAAGATACTCTAAAAACAAGCAAAAGGCAAATTGACTTGTCATGAAAGCATGAAGAGAGGGAAAGAGTGAGAATAAGGATGAGCAGGAGAAATTGTAGCTTAGAGTACAAGTGACTTATTCTGCCAGATTGTGAAAAAGACTGAAAAAGATGAGCTTGATAATATGTGATCCGTTTTAAAGAGATTAAAAGCAAGTGGATTTTATTTGCTTTGTTTACTAGAGTCACTCAAGGAACAGAAATTTCTAGCAGTCCCCAAATGCTTTCCCAAATCCAATCTGTAAGGTTTATTTTAGGATCCTTATTAGAAGAACATTTCTTTCCCTACCGTGACATAATTCCTACAGATTTACTAGTTAGGGACTACTTTACAAATGGAATTTCCAGATAAAACATATTTCAGACAGATTATTTTAGAAATTTTTGTAAGTTTGCCTATACATATTTATAGGCTTCCTGGGTAGTTCAAACAGTAAAGAATCTGCCTGCAAAGCAGGAGACCCAAGTTCGATCCCCGGGTCAGGAAGATCCTCTGGAGAAGGGCGTGGCTACCCACTCCAGTATTCTTGCCTGGAGAATTCCATGGACAGACGAGCCTGGCGGGCTACAGTCCATGGACTCACAAAGAATCGGACGTGACTGAGCGACTAACACACACATACATATTTATAGAATAACATCTAGAATTCTGTACTATTTATAAATCGAGAACTTTCCAAAGATTTAACTGTGGTCACAATATCTCTATGATCAGAAGCATCTATCTGACTGTGGCAGCTAATGATGATTCTGACATGATGGCTCTAGTGGGTTGAATACCGCCTTCCCCCTCCCTAGTTCACGTGTATCTGAAACTTCAGGATGTGACCTTCCTTATTTGGAAATAGAGTCATTGCAGACGTAATTTTTTTTAAAGATGAGGTCATACCGGATTAGGGTGAATCCTAAATCCAATGATGGACTCCTTATAAGAAGAGGGAAGAATGGGCAGACGACAGGGTGGCGCCATGTCAAGAAAGGAAAGAGGTGGATGTATCTGCAAAGCAAAGAATGCCAGGGTCTGCCGGCCACTGCCACCAGCCAGCTGAGAGGCAAGCGGCTCTCCCTCAGTGCCCATGGAAGTAATCAACCCTGATGACCCTTTGATTGTGGACTGCCAGCCTCCAGAAATGTGACAGAATGAATCTGTCATAAGTCACTACTCTGGTGGTAATCTGTTACAGAAGTCCGAAGAAACTAGTACAGTTATAAATCTTGCCTTTTGTGTGAGTCGAATAAAAACTTAAGACTTTGCTCCATAACAGGCCAAGGCTGAGACTTCTTGGCTCAGAGCAATTATAGGCTTCAAATAAATTAGTCAAAACATCTTCAGATCTTGTACAAGGATCATTAAATCTAATGTTATTGCATATAGTGAATACCTATTGCTAAAAAAACTCCAACATTTTTCTATTAGCTGATTACTTACTATGAGTTATTGCTATATTATCCTTCTTATAACACTACCCACTTACATAGTGCTCTTAAAGCAGCAAGTCTGTAACACACAAGATAGCAGAATTGTGTGTTTTTTCCTTCTAGCCTGTTCTGGGCATGCTCATGAACAGTTACTTTGGAAACTCATAGCCAATCCTTATTTAATTTTTTTGTGGGTCTTATCTTAAAAGTAAAAAAGGACGCCAGATTGGTAAGGACTATCGAGCCTGCTCCCCGCAGTCTCTGGTAGATTCCTTTTTTTTTTTTCCTACTGGAAGTCAAGGAAATTCAAATGGAAAACCTGTGGTCCTTTGTTGTTGTTGTTCGGTTGCTTAGTCATGTCTGACTCTTTGCGACCCCGTGGACGGTAGCCTGCCTGGCTCCTCTGTCCATGGGACTTCCCAGGTAAGCATACTGGAGTGGGTTGCCATTTCCTTCTGCAGGAGATCTTCCTGACCCAGGGATCGAACCTACATCTGTCCTGCACTGGCAGGTATATTCTTTACCAATAAGTCACCAGGGAAGCCCATGGTTCTTTTTACTGCATGTCAAATTACTAAAATAAAAGAGCAAAGATATGTACTGGTATGCTTTTAGAATAACACCCTTCTCTGAGATGTTAGAGAAACCAGGCTCTTGCTCTCCCAGGCACTCTGTAAAAAATGAACAACAAATGGGAAGTAGGTGATACTCTGACAATACTGAAAAGAATTACTGTCATTAAATAAAAGCTCACTACAGATACTATGAAAGTAATTTTTAAATAAACAAATATTTTAGCAGATCATCAGGCTAAACAGGCTGTTTTGATTTCTTCTAGAGTATAACAACCAAAAAAAATTTTTTTCCCATGGGAAATTATTCTATCAAGAGTATAAGAAATTTTGAGACGTTCCTCTAAATCTGAGAAGAAGCACTGGAATTATTGAATTATAGGATCCATGAAAGCAAGATTTGTCAAGAACCAGAATGGTTACTAGCCAGCACCAGAAAACAAGAAGCCAAACTCTCTAATGGATATTTGCCAAGCTTCCTGAAGCAAACCATCCCATACAGACAGATTGGCTGTGATATTAAATTTCACATCAGGGGGAAAACTTCTCTAGAATAGCAGAGGATGGGCAATTTTTGCCTTATATATAAATAACATAATTATGGGAAAACAATAAAACTGAGCCACGGGCAGGCACCTGGCTCTTCGGGAGAGGGGCTAGCAGTCGTGGCCGGTGACAGTGCGGGACTCAGGATCATTGTTGCTCTTGGTGTTCAGACTATTGAACCCCGAGTACAGATTCTCACTGAGACGACTTCTCATGAAATGTCATTTTAAATGACATCAATATTTCTATCTGATTTTAAACAGGGGAGATACATTTTGACAAGGTGGAAAAGCTCTTCAGAAAACATAAACTTTATCACACAACGGTCCTCCTGGTTAGCTCGAGGCTGCTTGCATCATCACCTGAGGCCAGATGCTTGGGGTTCTATCAGCTTTCTCAGAGCTCATACCCTAAAACTTACTAACAGGTGCAGAAGGCATTGAGTCCTGGTTGGTGGGAGAAAAGTTAAGAATATGCAGAAAACCTAATTCTCTAGTGGGTTCTCGCTCTCTTCCTCCCTCCCTCCTTCTCTCTCCTTATAGCTACAGAAAAAAACAAACAAGCAAACAACAACAACAAAAAAAAAACTGGAGATCCTCCGATGAAACTTGAGCTTTAGTAGCCCCAGATTAGTTAAACTAGTTGCAGTCTCTCCAATTCATGGTACTAGTAGGCCAGCGAGAGACCATGATTGGCTTTATGGTATTTGAAAATTTTCATGCCACTTAGGGTGTTTAGAAGGAAATATTTGATGCTGGTCAAAGTTAATCAATGTTCCAAGTCTCCTCTTTAGTGAAGAAAGTGAAAGTGTTAGTCACTCAGTAATGTCTGACTGCTTGTGAGCCCATGGACTGTACCCCGCCAGGCTTCTCTGTCCATGGGATTCTCCAGGCAAAAATACTGGCGTGCATAGCCATTCCCTTCTCCAGGGGGTCTTCCTGACCCAGGGATCAAACCTGGGTCTCCTGCATTGCAGGCAGATTCTTTACATCCGATCCACCAGGGAAGCCCCCCTTTTTCAAGGTGTTTAGAAGGAAATGTCTGGTGCTGGTCAAAGTTAATCAATGTTCCAAATTCCCTCTTTATTCTCAGGAAAAAATCTGCAGGCAAAATAATTTCCTTTTGAAGTCTTGTGTTTCCTTCTAGGGTTTAGTACCCACAAAGCTGGCTACAGTTAAAGAAGCAACTTGCTAATCAGAAGATAAGATTTTAGCTGAAGGACAAATTGAAGTACAGAACAGAACAGGGAAATATCATAATGCAAGTAAAAACCCTCTGGAAGCATTCCAAATCTAGTAAAAAGAAATATATTAGGCATATAAAGAAACCTTGGACAGCTTATTTTTGAAATGTTCGGTGAGTCTTATTAGAAAAGATTTTCACCAAACTAAGGTTAAAAACGGAGAGCGGGGAGTCATTACTTGAACTCACTTGGCAAACTAAAGAACTCTGGAAAGTGCAGTTCTTTAATTCTGAAACAACTGCAATAAAGAACTTGATCCAAATAGACATATTGATCAATCTATTGCAGAATTGACGTTTCAGGAAGGTGCCCTGAATGTCAGTGGGTGTGAATCACAATGAGATCTTAAAACGCAGCAATTCACCGGGATATGTTTTATAAAAATAACATTGAAGATGAGTAAGACTTACTGTTTTGATCCGAAAAATAAACCCTTGCCAGCTAAAGCATAGCAACAGTATGTGTTTTAAAAATCCATCTTGAGTATGTAATTTTCCACCCAAAATATGACAGATGGCTTTCCTCAAATAATTGTACCAGGTAAGATAACCGTTGGAATGCGATTTCACCCAGCACAATACCACATATCAAAGGCTTTCACCTTCGGAGGACATGAGGATGAATCGACTAAGAGTCATTATGTTTCCAAGATACACACAGCACTGCTGAAGAGTTTATATGATGCATCAAACCATTAAGATGAAGGTTTATGTTAATCATAGTCGGAGACGTTTCTAGGTCAGGCCCGCATTTCCATCGTCGTCTTACCAACTTCTAGATGAAGTTGTAAGGGATAGTATGCACATGGAGAGGGAAGGGAAACGCGCAGGTTTTAGTCAATTTCTTTTCTTTTTTTTTCTCCCTCCACGTTTAGCTCCTTATCAGCTTGCGAAGAGCTGCTGGAAGGAAACAGGGATTTTGCTGCCAGGTCTGAACTGCAGGGGTGGAACTGGGAGTAGTAAAAACAGAAAGATTGAGCAAATAAAAGATAATATAGATTGTCTCCTGTTGTGTCTGTTTTCAAATTGCTGTGTTTAAATGAACTTCTCTTTTAGCAAACTGTCTTTAGTCTCTTTCTTCCTGGCCTCCAGTGACCTTTAACTGATTTTTTATCTCCTTTGTGCCTCAAAGCATCTGAAACTTTGATCTTTCTCTTCATGTGAATAAATATAACATAGACTATTGGGATAAGCAGTTTGATCAGGATTTAGGGACTATTGGGGAAATAAAATGCAATTTTACATTATGCCATTATTTGATTCATTTATTAAAATAAAAATACTTTTAATAGAGTATTAAAAAGCAAACAATGAATATAGCGCAGTTCATCTCCAGGAGAGGTGATGATGCTGGAATAAGACCAGCTTTTCACGTGGTCTGTAATGTCAATTTCAGCTTGTTAGAGTCACTTTTGAGAGAGTAATAGGATTCCTCCTCATATTTGTATGATAAAAAACAATGTGCCTTCAAAGAGAAAATCAACACTTAGGGAAGAGGAAATGCTCAACAATAGTAATAGTTTTTCTAAGTCAGCCAGCTTGGAAATGCAAATATTGAACCATTTCTGAATAATGAAAAATGGTAATAGCATGCCCTCTTATTTGGAGGGGCAAATGCCCCCTGCTTGCTGCTGCTGCTGCTAAGTCGCTTCAGTCTTGTCGGACTCTGTGCAACCCCATAGACGGCAGCCCACCAGGCTCCCCTGTCCCTGGGATTCTCCAGGCAAGAACACTGGAGTAGGTTGCCATTTCCTTCTCCAATGCAGGAAACTGAAAAGTGAAAGTGAAGTCGCTCAGTTGTGTCTGACTCTTGGCGACCCCACGGACTGCAGCCTACCAGGCTCCTCCGTCCATGGGATTTTCCAGGCAAGAGTACTGGAGTGGGTTGCCATTGCCTGCACAGCCCTAATTCTTTTTGTGAGTTATCTTTGGTATTTTTATTTCCCTACTTAGAATGTTTATTGCAGTTGTATTACACCGATGGAATCATTTTGGGAGAACTGACGTAAGAAAGATATTGAACAGTTGCATTAATAAATAGATACATCTCTATATCCATTTAGGTCAGTTCTGTTCTTTCAGATTTTTAAATGTTTTTCATACAGAGTGTTTTACTTTCCTAGGGCTTCCATAAAAAAGGAAAAAAGTGACCACAAACTTCTTTGCTTCAAACAACAGAAATGTATTCTTTCAGGTCTGCGGAGTCCGGAACTAAAATGTCTGCAGGGCTGTGTTTCCCAGGCGCTGGAGGAGCCTTTTGAGGTCTTTCACTTTTCTCACTCCAGGAAGATGCAGGAATCCCTTGATTTGTGCCTGGAGGCCTCGTCAGCCAATACGTGCCTGCGCGGTCACAAGGCTCCTCCTCTGTGTGTCCGTTCTCCTCCGGGTGTCTCTTACAAGGACATTGTCCCTGGATTTAGGGTCCACTGGTTAATTAAGGATCATATCCTCATCTTAACATCCCTAACAATTACATCCCAAAGCCCCTTTATCAAAATAAGGCAGCATTCGTGTGTTCTCGATATTAGACGCGAATGTCTTTAGGCACGGAGGCTGGGGGCAGGCGAGGGCGGGAAGTAAGGCGGACGTTTTGGAGTCTGTTACAGAGGCCGTGCGCGTTTTTGTTAGATTTTATTTCTCATCACATTATATTCTTGTCCTAATTGGTGACTGCTGGTATAGAGGCATGGTATCAGTTATTTATCCAGCAATTTGCTAAACTTTCATGGTAGTCCTAAATATGAGCCTTTCTCAAATGATTTTGTAGTGAATCATATCATGTAAATAAAGTATGTTCTTATTTTCTATATTTATACTATTTAATTATACTTATTGCACTAAATAAGACCTCTAATGTGGTATTAAATAGAAATAGTCATAGTGACTCTCCTCGGCTTTTTCTGGATGTAATTCTCAAGTCAATAGTAAAAATTAACACATAGTATTTATTATGTCTGACATTGTTCTAAGTACATAAGTTCTAAATATACATGTATATCCATATATATGTATGTAGGTATCTAATATATCTATTATGTAGATAAACTCATTCAGGCCTCACAATAATCTGAGGTGCAGTTATGATACATATTTTACAGATGAGGAAACTGAGACTTATCACAATCTATTTTAGGTTAATACAGACTTAATTTTGACTTGAGAGCAAATTTTCTCCAACGTGGTTTCTTTCCCCCCATCCTTTGTCTGCCATTGATATCTTTCTCATATATAAGGTCAAATTCACCACTACAGTGTTGTAACTATTGTTTTCAACAACCTTGTGGTTTTTAAAGACGTGAAGAAAACAGGATCCGAGGCACACACATCGTTTGCGCTCGCCCACGTATTTTCGATGACTATTTCTGACGCCCTTCCTTTCTTTCGGTAAATTCGCTCTCCCGTCAGGTGTCAGTCCCTATCTTCTGGAAGGACTTTCTGTAGTGGTTCTTGCAGAACAGATCTGCCAACAGTGAATGTAAATTCTCTCAGTTTCTGTCTGATTGGGAATGTCTTTAGTTTCAAAGGATAATTTTGCTGAATTTAAAATTTGGGGTCAACTCGTTTCGCTTTCGGTATTTAAAAGTGTCACCCTACTGCTTTCTGTCATCCAGTTTTCCAGAACAGAAGTCAGTGAAACTTCTTATTTTTGTTCCTTGCATGTGATTAGTCGGATTTCTTTCTTGCTTCCAGGCTGTTCGTCTTTGGCTTTCAGGGGTTTAATTAGATGTATCTAGGTGTGGCTCTTTTGTGTTTATCATACTGAAAGTGTGTTGAGCTCCCTAGATCTACTGATTAATGTTTCTCATCAATTTGGGGCCATTATTTCTTCAATTTTCCCTTTATTTTTCTCCTCTCTCCCATTTTGAGACTATCATTTGTACATCAGTTAATATCCTTGGCATTTTCCACAGGTCTCTGAATTCCAACGTATTTTTTAGAGTTCATGCTTGGTTTTGTAAACTTTGGAACCTGCCTCCCTTGTAGTGTTTTTCCTCCTGATATTTCTACTCAGTTGCTTCTTATTTTTAATTTTAGATTGCCTTCTTAGTGGTTTCCCCCATGTCTGCATAGCTTAGTGATCAACCAGAGAGTTGGGCAAAAGTTGTACTTACACATCTTGAGTCAGTAAGGTTTCCCGCTGCTGCTCTGTCGAGTCAGGGGTGGGGAGTGTTCCAAACTGAGCTGTTTTTCAAGTCCCCTTTGACTTTCATTCCCTGCTGGGTTCTCTTTGGTCTCTTTGCTCGTGTTTCATAGGCAGGCAGGGTAAGCAGAGGGTCCACTCAGCTCATCGATGGCTCTCGCTTCTCCTGCATCTGTGTTACACTCCTGGTGGTTTTGTTTCTCACCCTAAATGAGACCGCGACCTCAGACTAACAAAGCAGCAGGTTCCCTCCATCATTTCTTGGTTGTCACATTTAGCTGACCATGATACCAGTTTTTCTCTTCCATCCCAAATTAAATTCACCCTCTTTGGAAGCAGTGCTGCTGGGTCTTAGATCCAGAATCAGGTTGGTAAAATCATTGTTCTCACCCACTGAGCTATGAGTTGGAGGAAGGATGGGACAGCTCTGTACAAGAAATCCATACACTCTCAGTATTCTTACTCAAAGATCTAAAATTTTAAAAATAGAAACATTTAATTTTGTTGTCCACTTTTTGTCAATCTTCAGAGCCCTGAAATGGTTGTTTTTAACAACCTTAGCAATTTTATATTTATCTTTAGGGAAGCACTTTCCTAACTTTTCCACATAGCGTATCTGGTAATCACAGTCAGCAGTGTAATTTTCAATTACTTCCGGGGCTCAACCCTACGAATTAGCATTTAGATGATACAGAGAGAGATGGATACAGAGGTATGTGCTGTGCTGTGCCCAGTCGCTCTGTCATATCTGACTCTTTGCATCCTGGTGGACCGTAGCTCACCAGGCTCCTCTGTCCATGGGGATTCTCCAAGGAAGAATACTGGAGTGGATTTCCAAGCCCTCTTCCAGGGTATCTTCTCAACTCAGGGCTCGAACCAAGGTCTCCCACATTGCAGGCAGATTCTTTACCATCTGAGCCACCGGGGAAGCCACATAGATGCACAGT
Source organism: Capricornis sumatraensis (assembly GCF_032405125.1). Taxonomy (NCBI): domain Eukaryota; kingdom Metazoa; phylum Chordata; class Mammalia; order Artiodactyla; family Bovidae; genus Capricornis; species Capricornis sumatraensis. The sequence goes on from NC_091089.1 coordinate 62,084,093, forward strand.
ATATCTATATATGTTGCAGATAGTACATCATATGATAGAGATGGAAAGATCTACTTATGTGGCTTTTATATCTGTTTAACCTGCATCAGTGGCTTTACTCGTAATTCCTAGCATGAGTGCTAACTTGCCAATGGATTCCAGAGTTCAACAAAAGTTTTAGACACGTGGATGAACGGAAGGACGGTTAGATGGATGAATAGATAGATAGGCAAACAGAATGAGCCATACTATGGATCAGCCACTGGCATATATATGATCAGAATTTCTGAGAGTAAAACTGAATATCTGCTTTGATGGAATTTATGGCCTGGAAGTTTTGGAAAATGCGGTACAGTTGACTTGTCAATTTTCCTATATTATCTAACATGGTTTAGTGTTGTAAATATAGCCTTTGAGCTAATCTTTCAGCCGTCTTCATTTTTAGAGAGACAAAGGATGGAAAAATCAGAGACCACAGAATTTAGCCTTGATGTTCTATGTCCTTCTCCTTTATTTAATAAAAGATCTTGATATCCTAAGGTTCTAAGACATATAAATATCAATTACATAATCTTATACTCTCAGTACTATATAGGACATGGGCACAATTATGTTTCTTGAATATATATTCATTCAACAGGAAGGGGGGATGGAAAATTTGTATAAATATGAACATCTTAATTCAGGGTATGAATATAGTCAATAAAATGCTGAACTAAATATTTATATTTATTTTTGTACTCTTTGCAAAGCACTCCCTTGTTATAGTAAGTTGCCATGCTTGGATTTTTTTCTCAAGTCCCTTTTGCCATAACAACTAAGAAACTGGGAAGTAATGTGCCTTTAAACGGCTTCCCTGGTGGCTCAGTGGTAAAGGATTCACCTGCAGGAGCCGCAGGAGACCTGGGTTCCTTCCCTGGCCTCAGGAAGATCCCCTGGAGGAGGGCATGGAAATCCATCCCAGTATTCTTACCTGGAGAATCCCATGGACAGAGAAGCCTCATGGGCTACCTCCCATGGGGTCACAGAGTCGGACACGGTGGAAGCGGCTCAGCAGGCACACCCACTCTTGCCTTCAGACTTGCCAGTGATGTCGCAGGGAATGCATCAGTCACCATGGTGAACAGGATGAAAAGCACCAGCAACGAGGGTGTCAGGCAGACGCATAGATTAAGAAAGAGGAAAGGGAGGACTTGGCCACAGTTCAGCCCCTGAGCTCAGCCTTGGGTTTGAAGCGCCACAGAGCGGCCCAGTCCCTGACATCTTGCTTCCACACATCCAGCATCACACGGATTCATGTTGACTCTGAACATCTGCTCCTGATGACCAGAAGTAGATTTCAGCTTTCCAGACATCTTCTGTCTAACTTGACATCAGGTATGCAAGCTGCAGGGTCCATTCTGATGTCAGTCTAGGTGGGCTGAGGCACTGATTGGTATGCTTACTCCAATGTTCACATCTTTTAAAAGTGTTGCTTTTATCTGATATCAGGAAGCCAGAGGTATTTTCAGTCGCTATTGTAAATTGTGACCAAATTTCAAACGATGAAATCTTGGGGGATTTTAAAGCATGTGAATCCCTTATCACATGCTGTGCTGATACAGAACCTAGTACATGGTCCACCGTTGATAACACACATGGCACTACGTAGATGTTCGTTGCTTGTCTTACCACCAATAAACCATCTTTAGGCTTTATATTTTCTTCAAGTACTGCCCACAGTAAATCCTGTACTTTTTAAAAAAGTATTATTCTGCTCTGCCTGCTGCGCATCTTTGAGGTCTAACAGTCTATGCAGGCCAGCGCTGTGTGCTGCTTCACATGGAGTCCAGAGTAAAGAGACCGACGTCCCTTTATTAACTTCCTTGGCAGTTATTAATATTAAGAGTTTGAACTTTCCATCAGTTTTCAGATTGTTTCAATTATAGGAGAGTTGACATAAAATTTTCTTAAATATTGAAATTATCTGGTCTGATAGTTCTTTGCACCTAATCTTTTAGCTGGTAAATATAATTTTTAGCATGAGTGGTATCTCTCATTTGCACTAGAAATATTAAATTAAAACATCTATCAATGAAATTTTCATAATTTATCAGAATGACATCTAAATTACTTGGGCATGTTTATTTACATGTGTGTGTTTATACATATGATTTTTAATATAATGTAATGTATACATAATTGATTAGATAATATATACTTAGTAGATACAGGAATTTGGGCTTTTCCACCTTGACCAAATACAAAAATAGTAAATTGTATGCACTTTGAGAATAAGGTTAGATTTGGGTTTTTTAATTATTATTTTTACTTGCTATGGCCTAGCAAGTAACAAAAGCAGACTCCCAATAAATACTGATATAAATAATGAATAAACACAAATATATATACCTATTCAATATTGATAAAACTGTAAAATATGTTTTACCATTGGCTTAAACATTTGAAGACATGAATTTTGTCATTTTAATTTAGAAAAGAACATTCTAATGCTAACAAAATGTATTGTCTAAATTACAATATCAAAAAAGCACCTTGATGAAGTTACTGAAAACAGTCCCTGATCATGCACTTAATTCTACTTTGAAGTTGTCTTTAGGTAAGTACCATATTATTTCATCTTTATTCATGGATGGGTGAAAATGTGATAGAATCAGTGATCTAGAAACAGAAATAAATTCCTCTTCATGTATATCCTGATATAAAGGATTTTTTACCAGATTAAAAAAAAAAACAAACCAAGTTTGCAGATATCCTTCAGCTACAGAGAGGGTTGGGAAAGAGCTTGAGATTAATTCCTATGATGTCAGTCCTCAGTGAGAGGGTACAGTGTGGCAGGCTACTGCTCTTTTCTCATTCATTCATTGACTCATTCTTTCTTTCATTGTCTAAGACATTAGTCGTTTAATAACTTATTTAACAAATACTTATGGGCACCTACTATCATAGGCACCAAACATTTAAAAGTGAATTAGATCTTTGCCCTCAGGGAGCTGATAGTTAAGAGAAATATATTCATAACCATGCAATTATGCTGAAACATGCAAAGGCAAGAATAGTGATGCTGCAAACCCAGTAAGGAGATCAAGCCAGCTCTGGGGCAGAGCATTAAGAAATAAGAGGGGGTGGTAGAGAAGCCTTCCTTGAGATGACTCAACTCTGTTTAATGGGCACATACTCTTTCAAAGAGGTGACCGAGGCCCAGGATAAACCTAACGCTCTGAGGGACTTCCCTGGCTGTCCAGTGGTTAAGACTCCACTTCTGCAGAGGACATGAGTTCCATCCCTGGCCAGGGAACTAAGATCCCACATGCCATGTGGTGTGGGCAAAAAAAAAAAAAAAACAACCCGTGAACTTGAAGAGATCGCTTATCTTTTCCAAACTTCAGTTTCCACATCAGTAAGCTACCAAACGGAGAAGGCAATGGCACCCCACTCCGGTACTCTTGCCTGGAAAATCCCATGGACAGAGGAGTCTGGTGGGCTGCAGTCCATGGGGTCGCTAAGAGTCGGACATGACTGAGCGACTTCACTTTCGCTTTTCACTTTCATGCATTGGAGAAGGAAATGGCAACCCACTCCGGTGTTCTTGCCTGGAGAATCCCAGGGATGGGGCAGCCTAGTGGGCTGCCGTCTGTGGGGTCGCACAGAGTCGGACAAGACTGAAGTGACTTAGCAGCAGCAAGCTACCAAAGTTGAATATGATTCGGAAATTTCTTCTATTACAACACCCTATCATGCTAGCAGAGCAGGCAAGCAGGAAAAAACCCATCACCAACCCAGGCCTGGCAGTCTTCAAGTTGTCACTTATAGTTTGACAGCCCCAGGTGGCTGAAATGGCCTCCTGCCGAAGCTGGAGTGCCCAAGATACCTAGGAAACTTTGCATAGGCTGCGCGCTGTTTGTACACTCACGCGTGAAACGGTGATGACAACAAGCACAGCCAAGCTCAAAGGGAGGGGCGGGAACCAGTCAAGATGCACACAGAGGGGAACCCTGCACAGAAAGAAACGGGGAGCCCTGGGCAAGGGCGCCCCTCAGGGGGCGGGGAGAGAGCTGGGCTGACAGCCTACAGGTATGGCCTGCCGGAGCCGCTGGGGAGGAGCCCAGGACGGCGTGTCATGATGGCTCTGAATCAGGGTGAGACTCATTCTAGAGCACACTTAGCCATCTGTTAGGCAGTGGTATATCTTTTTCATTAGTGCTTTCTCAGAGCATAAGCTTTTATGCTCTCTCCAAGAGCCACTGCAGGAGAACCAGCAATGAAAAGAAACTTAAGAGATGGGGAAGTTAACAAAGGATGTGTTTCTTGAATTGGAATCTCAGCCCTTCTCTCTTATTCACAACATTAATTCAGTATTTGCAAAAGAAATTACACATACATATGTACAGATGCGAGAGTTGGACCATAAGGAAGGCTAAGCACTGAAGAATTGATGCTTTCAAATTATGGTGCTGGAGCAGACTCTTGAGAGTCCCTTTGATAGCAAAGAGATCAAACCAGTCACTCTTAAAGGAAATCAACCCTGAATGTTCATTGGAAGGACTGATGCTAAAGCTGAACCTCCAATATTCTGGCCATCTGATGTGAAAAAGCTGACTCATTGGGAAGGACCCTGATACTGGGAAAGATTAAAGACCAAAGGAGAAGGGGACAGCAGAGGATGAGATGGTTGGATAGCATCAGCGACTCAATGGACGTGAATTCAAGCAAAGTCTGAGAGGCACACAGAAGCGAGCACGGTGTTGCCAGAGAGCTGGACAAAACTTAGTGACTGAACAACAACAACGTCTGCATTAGCATCATCTCTATATTTATCTGGGAGAAAGCAATGACAACCCACTCCAGTACTCTTGCCTGGAGAGTCCCGTGGACAGAGGAGCCTGGTGGGCTGCAGTCCATGGGGTCTCACAGAATCGGACAAGACTGGAGCGACTTAGCAGCAGTGGCGGCAGCTATATTTATCTATTTATCTAAAACCTTATAAGAAATTTAAAAAAACTCAAGATCAGGTTACTTTTTTAAAAACTTCTTTTTTACCAATGATGTTTTTAAAGAGATTCATTCTGTACTGTACTAAAATAATTTTTTTGGCTCCAAATCAAATAGCAAAATTACCACATATTATAACTTTAAAACTAAGCTAATTTTGAATGCACAGTGACTCAGGGTGATGTCACATAGCTCATTTCAATAAAGCAACTGAAAGCAAAGCAAGGCAGAGCAAGTCACAGAACCATGTGTTTTAGTTCATCAGTGCTTACACTTCCTGGAACACTAAGGATAGCTACCAGAATCACTTCTTCTTTCTGCAAATTAGAAAGATCATGTTCTAAGTAGGGTTGGAGAGAGAGCAGAGTGCAGCTAGCTGAGCTGACATGGCAGAAGTCCTCAGCTATTTGTTACCCATAAGCCCCATGTAGGTGATGGTGATTGGACAACCTACTTTTTAAAAGCAACAGGAAAAACACATTTAAAAAACAAATTCAGTGTTATTTGTTCTCAAACAATGAAGCACATAAAGTCATCTGGAAAATTTGTTAAAATGACAATTTTTGTCGCAACTCCAGATACTGTAAATTTTTAATTCTAGGGTGGCAATCATGAAATGGCCTTATAATCAAAATGCTTATAGTTCCTAGCTGTGCTTGGAGGATCAGCCCACATCCTTCCCGTATTAGAACATGGCTCTCTCATTTTCCAACTTCTGGGATTTTTCTTTTTACTAAACATGAGGACACTGAGTAATGGCATTCATTACCAGAAATTCAGGCAGTATCACTTCAGCAGTATCATTCAGTTACACCAAGCTTTTATCTCACACTCTTCATATTAAGACACTTCTGCTGAGGCAGCCCAAGCACAGGTTGGAAAAGAATTTCCAGACAGAAAACTTCAGAAGGGAGTGAGCTTTTTCGGAACAAAGAACAGAGATAACGTGGGCAGCATATCGACCTGACAGACCAGGAAGAGTTGACAATTGTCATGGTTTAATAGCTAATTTTTATAGCCTCAAGACACAGAAAATTCCCACTGGGAGCGTGGCATTAGGTGACTGGTTGGGGGGCTATAGGATAACTACCAGGGAAGGCATTTTTGCCTAATTTGAGTCAGGAAGCCTGCTGATGATGATCGGGGGGCTTGCCAATGGTTATCAAGGGGGTCAAAGGAAATCGAACCAGTCCATCCTAAAGGAAATCAGTCCTGAATATTCATTGGAAGGACTGATGCTGAAGCTGAAACTCCAATATTTTGGCCACCTGATGCGAAGAACCGACTCATTGGAAAAGGCATTGATGCTGGGAAAGATTGAAGGCGGGAGAGGAAGGGGATGACAGAGGATGAGATGGTTGGATGGCATCACTGAATCGATGGACATGGGTTTAAGTAAACCTTGGGAGTTGGTGATGGACAAGGAAGCCCAGCGTGCTGCAGGCCATGGGGCTGCAAAGAGCCGGACACAACTGAGTGACTGAAATGAACTGAACTGAACCAAGGCAGCCAGTCAGTTCTGGAGATGACCTTGCTTCTGGGTTCCACTTCTGTGGCCTTGCGGCAAGACCTTGCACCTGTGACCTTAGGGCAGGACTCAACAGCTTATTTTTCTTGATGTCATGAAATAGGCATGTTTTGTTTCATGCAGACCGTTCAAGAGTAGAGCTGCCCTCCATTGTGCTATGTGAGCCCATGTCAAGCTTCTATGCTGATACCTAAGTCTTTCTGCTTCTTTAATCTCAACTAGATCTATCAACATACTAAACATTTAATTAGATGGTTTAAAAGTCAGTTGTCATGTGTAAGCACAAGAGGAGAAGAACTTATCCTACTTGTAGAATTAGAAAATAAATTGTTAACAGGAACAGATTTTTGAGCCCAGATGTGTTTCAAGCATTTATCCAATCAACAGCAACCTATCATTTCACCAATCAGTGTCCTAAATATGTATATACCATATAGCTTTAGTCAAAGAAAGGGCTACAAAGGAAGCGAAAAATTACCCAGCTTACTATGGGAAGTTGATTTTGCTATGGGAAGTTTTTTTTTTTCCTTTTTTAAAACTTTTAATGTGTCTAACTCTAATTTGTCTTATGTGGTACAAGTTAAAACGAAGTAGGAATTCAGAGAGACTATTAACTTCACTGTATGTCTGTGTGCGTGCATGCCAAGTTGCTTCAGTTGTGTCCAACTCTTTGTGACCCTATGGGCTATAGCTTGGCAGGCTCCTCTGTCCATGGGACTCCCCAGGTAAGAATACTGGAGTGGGTTGCCATGCCTTCCTCCAGGGGATCTTCTTGACCCAGGGATCGAAACTGTGTGTCTTATAAGTCTCCTGCATTGGCAGGAGGGTTCTTTACCACTAGCACCACCTGGGAAGCCTAGTAGTTTCTCGATTTTATAAATTTGCCACATTCTTTTCTGTTTAACAAATGTTTATTGAATATCTTCACAATCAAGAAACCAAGAGTAGTTGGAGTTTCATCATATTCAGGATACCTGGTATATTTTGTTAGATTCTAAGTCTGACAATTTCATTACTTATTCACTGATTTGGCAAATTGTTTCAGGGTTCACTATCTACCTCTTGTTTTCAGTGCCACCATAATGTAATTGGACAGCTAGATAGTTATTTATTTAGGTATATATTTCCATATATACCCACACCCATAATGCATTAGTCTGCCATTTCTGCAATAGCACTGAGGAAGCAAAATTCCCAGGAAGGAATCTTTCCTCTTTCCTTCTCATGGGTCTACTGTGGAGCTAGGAGAGCTCTACTCTGGGCTATGCCGTGATTCAAATGTGCTCTCGCATCTCATTCTCTGACCAGTGGCTTCTTGGAGCATGCTTTTCTCCTGGCAGAGGAGCACTACAGGACACCCAAGCAAGACACCGAAGCACACGCAAGAGCTCTGTGTCCTGCCTCTCTCACTCCGTTGGGAAAGACCGATCACACAGGTAAGCCCCAAATCAGTGGAGCAAGAAAGGCTGCCCGGCACATTCTATGGGCCAAGGAGTGAGAGTTGGAAATAACTGACAATCTATTTTTGCAGACAGCTGCCTGCAAGCCAGGAAGAGAGTTCTCACCAGAAATCAAATAAATCAACACCTTGATCTGAACTTTCTATCCTCCAGAACCGTGAGAAGATAAATTCTTTCGTTTGTTTATACCACCCAGTGTGTGGTATTTTGTGTGGCTGCCCAAGGGGACTAGTGCAAGATTTGATTTTCGTGTTTCTCCTCGGGTCTTTTGCAAGCTTCCTCAGAATGACCGCATGGCCAGACTTGTTGCATAACCCAAGTCTACCTAAAATTTTAGTGTCATTGATAAACTTTTCTCACCACTTCCAGAAAAGACCATATTTTTCATGCATATAAGATGTCTGTGCTGGGTGCTCAATCATGTCAGAGTCTTTGCAACCCCTTGGACTGTAGCCCACCAGGCTCTTCTTTCTGTCCATGGAATTTTCCAGGCAGGAATACTGGACTGGGTTGCCACTTCTTACTCCAGGGTCTTCCCAACGCAGGGATCAAACCTGCATCTCTTGGGTCTCCTGCATTGGCAGGCGAGCTCTTTACCACTAGTGCCACCTGGGAAGTCCATATAAGATGTTTATATGCCTACCATTTAAACACATGTGTGAGGATGGTCATTGCATTGTCTCACTGTACGATTCTGTGTGTTCGCATGAGCCCACTGCTGTCTAGATTTGATAAACTCGTAAAGCTTAAGAGTAAAAGGAACTCTATTGCTCCCACTTGATCCAAGACAACTTGCATGCTTATCTCTTTTTAGTTTCATGACCAGCTTGCAGGCAGGTTATATTATAGCCTTGAAAACTAAGGATTATACCTTCCCCAGGTAGTGATTCCTCCTGGAGCCAGGATCGGAATGTAGACTTTCAGGGTCATTTTTAACCCGCTAGATTACTCAGTCTTCCTAAGTTAAGGGTAATGATTACAGGCCCCCAGTGCCCGTCTTCTAGCACGTGGCTGGGCAAACACATGTGCTTCTTCATTTGGGGATGATAGAGGTTATGACTGATGACGTGTGGACTGGCCAGCAATTGTCTGCAAAGATTTAACTGCAGATCCAAAACAGTGGAATGTTTGTATTTTTATAAGTTTCCAATTTTCCTATAGCTATACTAATATAATATGTAATTATTTAATTGCTAAAAAATCAATGAATTTCATGTTTTATGACAATGTATTTTAGGATATCTGAATATTTGAAATCTTTCTTGCTATCTGACAATGACCTTAAATCTGACTGATATCTGGTTTCAAGCATTACATGGGTCTGTTAAAAGTGGCATTTAAAGAACAGATTTATTGTTTGCTGATGAGATATTTCCTTTTATGTTAGTGTAGTACCTAGTTGTTCATTTTTGACTGTTTGTCTAAGGTCAAATGTAGGATCAATTTAAGATTTTACAAATCCCTGTCTACAACTCTGTCTTACCATAACCATGATGATCTACAAGGCTGCCTCCATCTCTCATTTCAATATGTGAAAGTTCTATTAGAATTTTAGGTGACAAATTGCTTGCAGCATGAAGCCACAGAAAACAAATTAGACATCTCCATAGCAGTGCTGTTAGGGGATTCTCACTACCTATCAAATGGCAGAGTTTAAAATCAATTGGATTATATAAAATGCACTTTTCAGCTCCAGCTCATGTTTCTCCTTTCCATGAAAAATAAGGAAATTGAATGCAACGTGGTTATGAAACAAGGCTAGGGAAAAAAAAAAAAAAAGATATTGAAGAACTGAGCACCTTGTTTTAAGATCTAACATTTTAGAAATTTCCTTGTGTCATAGGTTCTGCACTGTTAAAACCATGAGAAAAGCCTTCCTTTTAAAAATGGAATGAAAGTTTAGGGGAAGAAATTGTATGTCATATTTTCCCAGTACACAAACTAGGTTCTATTAAAAGTCATATACTTTTCCCAGTAGCATTAATTATTTGTAAGTGAAAGATTTTCCCTTTTCTTTTACTGACTTATTTCCTAAAGATTAAGTACCTGGGCTTTTAATATTTTTGTTCTTCCTACACACCCACCAGCACTTTGGTGTTTTATGCACTTCAAAACTTCAGCTCTCATAAAAAGAAATGAGTTTGAGTCAGTTCTAGTGAGGCAGATGAACACAGAGCCAGCTATAAAGAGGGAAGTATGTCAGAAGGAGAAAAACAAATACTGTATATTAACACATATATATAGGAAGTCTAGAAAAATGGTACTAATGAACCTATTTGCAGGACAGGAATAGAGACACAGATATAGAGGACTTGTGAACACAGCCGGGGAAGGAGAGGGTGGCATGAATTGGGAGAATAACATTGAAATAGACATATTACCATGTTTAACATAGATAGTTAATGGAAAGTTACTGTTTAACACAGGGACAATCTGGAGGGGGGATACCCTGTGACAACCTAGAAGGATGGGATGGGGTGGGAGGTAGGAGGGAGGTTCAAAAGGGAAGGGGGTTATGTATACTTAGGGTTGATTCACATTGTTGTATGGCAGAAACCAACACAACATTGTAAAGCAATTATCCTCTAGTTAAAAATAAATTAAGAAAAAATTGGCTCCATATAACTCCAGCGATAATGAAAGTGAAAGTCACTCAGTTGTGTCTGACTCTTTGTGACCCCGTAGACTATACAGTCCATTGAATTATCCAGACCAGAATACGGAGTGAGTAGCCATTCGCTTTTCCAGGGGATCTTTCCGACCCAGGGATCAAACCAGCTGAGCCACCAGGGAAGCCCTCCAGCTCTAACTTCTCCATTATTATTAGTCTCATGTCTTTAATTATCTGCTGTTCACAATATCTTCAAAATTGAGAAAGGACTACCTCAAGGCTGTATATTGTCACCCTGATTATTTAATTTCTATGCCGAGTACATCATGCAAAACGCCAGGCTGGATGAACCACAAGCTGGAATCAAGTCTGCCAGGAGAAATATCTGGAACCTCAGGTATTCAGGTGATACTACTCTAATGGGAGAGAATGAAGAGGCACTAAAGAACCTCTTGATGAGGGTGAAAGAGAAAGAGTGAAAAGGCTGGCTTAAAACTCAGCATTCAGAGAACTAAGATCATGGCATCCAGCCCCGTCACTTAATGGCCAATAAATGGGAAAAAAGTGGGAACAGTGACAGATTTCATTTTCTCGGGCTCCAAAATGACTGCAGATGGTGACTGCAGCCATAAATTAAAAGACTTTTGCTCCTTGGAGGAAAAGCTATGATAAACATAGACAGCATATTAAAAAGCAGAGACATCACTTTGTCAGCAAAGGTCCATCTAGTCAAAGCTATGTTTCTTTCCAGTAGTCATTTATGGATGTGAGAGTTGGACCATTATGAAGACTGAGTGTCAAAGAATTGATGCTTTTGAGCTGTGGTGTTGGAGAAGACTCTTGAGAGTCCCTCGGACCGCAAGGAGATCCAACCAGTCCATCCTAAAGGAAATCCTGAATATTCATTGGAAGGACAGATGCGGAAGCTGAAGCTCAATACTTTGGACACCTTATGTGAAGAGCTAACTCATTAGAAAAGACCCTGATGCTGGGAAAGATTGAGAGCAAGAACAGAAGGGGACGACAGAGGAGGAGATGGTTGGATGACATCACTGACTCAATGGACATGAATTTGAGCAAGTTCTAGGAGATAGTGAAGGACAGGGAAGCCTGGTGTGCTGTAGTCCATGGGGTGGCAAAGAGTCAGACATGACTTAGCATATGAACAACAGCAACAGGGTATCTTGGATTACCTATGTTACCTTAAATTCAACATATCTTAAGACAATATCATTACATTGTATACTATTAGCATTTCCCCCCAAAGATGCAATATTAGTGTGTTTTACTATGATGCTTCCATTCTCTCAGTAATAGCTGGGAATCATGTTTGACTCTTTCATTTTATTTCTTCCATACATTAATTACTTGCTTTATGGATATTTTTTTAGTTTAAAGTTCCCCCAACCATTTCCAATGCCACAGTCTTTTCATAGACTTTCAACATCTCTCCTACATTCATTACCATTTTTCCTTTGTACCTCAGCTTTACCCACTCCAACCCATCCTACATATTAATCTTGTATGTCTCTTGCTGCAAAATATATTGTTCACCTTAGTCTCTTTAATCCAAAGTCATTAATATTTCTCCACATCCTAGATAATAAAGCTTACTCTAATTGCTTTGCCTAAAAGTCTCCTAAAAACACATTTCTTATTTTTCTTCCCAACCTTGTCTCTCACTACTTCCCTACACAGTCTTTTTTAGTTGATTCATTATTTCCTGGACATGCCATACAGAAACAAGCTCAACTGTGTGATTTCCATGTCTGAAGTTATTTTTCCTTATTTTTCATAGGGCCTCAACTCCTGCAAACTTCTATAATGACCTCTCTCAAACCCCACTGTGATTCCTTATTTTCAGCTTCTAAACCACTTACCACCTGTTACAGGTCTTCAGCACAAAGAAAATTGATAACAATACACCTGATCTTTTGTCTTTCCGTGTGTATTAAAATACTCTGGAAGAAAGGCCTCTTTTTTCCTATTAGCTACTGCAATGTTCTGTGTTCTAAATATATTAATCTAGTAAATATTTTATGGCAGAAAATGAAGAGGAACTAAAGAACCCCTTGATGAACGTGAAAGAAGAGAGTAAAAAAGCTGGCTTTAACTCAACATTCAGAAAACTAAGATCATGGCATCCAGTCCCATCACTCCATGGCAAATAGATGAAGAAACAATAGAAACAATGACAGACTTTATTTTCTTGGGCTCCAGAATCACTGCGGATGGTAACTGCAGCCTTGAAATCAAAAAATGCTTGCTCCTTGGAAGAAAAGCTATGTCCAACCCAGACAGCATATTAAAAAGCAGAGACATTACTTTGCCAACAAAGGTCTGTCTAGTCAAAGCTGTGGTTTTTCCAGTAGTCATGTATGGGTGTGAGAGTTGGACTATAAAGAAAGCTGAGCGCTGAAGAATTGATGCTTTTGACCTATGGTGTTGGAGAAGACTCTTGAGAGTCCCTTGGACTACAAGGAGACCCAATCAGTCCATCCTGAAGGAAATCAGTCCTGAGTGTTCATTGGAAGGACTAGTGCTAAACTTGAAGCTCCAATACTTTGGCCACCTGATGTGGAGAGGTGACTCATTGGAAAAGACCCTGATGCTGGGAAAGACTGAAGGCAGGACGAGAAGGGGATGACAGAGGATGAGATGGTTGGATGGCATCACCGACTTGATGGACAGGAATTTGAGCAAGCTCTGGGAGTTGGTGATGGAAAGGGAAGCCTTGCGTGCTTCAGTCCATGGGGTCACAAAGAGTTAGACATGACTGAGGAACTGAACTGAACAAATATTTCCTTGTTTTTGCTGAAAATGATTGTAGAGATGATATTTGCTATGTTAGCACATGTATATCCCTAGGTTGGGAAGATCCCCTGGAGAAGGACTTGACAACCCATTCTAATATTCTTGACTGGCAAATTCCATGGAGAGAGGAGCCTGGCAGACTATTGACCATCGGGTCACAAAGAGTGGGACATGACTTAGCAACTAAACAGCAACAAGAACATGTCTGTCATTGGAAACACTTTCCTGGCAACTATTCTTGAGTCCCTCCCGTATTCATGCTCCTCATTCCCTCATATTTGACCTGAACCTGAGTTGAAGTTTGCATAATTCAGGATTTGGATAACCAGAGGAAAGAAAGAAGAATATTCTTAAGAAATAGAAAGCATGTACTAAAGTAGAAAGGAATGGACAGTGGCTGGTGAGGGGAAATCAGGGAGTAGAGAATATTGTTCACGGTGGAGTCTGGCCCACTGAAGGAAATTTTAAAATGCAAATTCTAGAAAGGTGAAAAAGATAGTTCCCAATAGGAAAGTCTTAAGGGGGAAATGATGTGCAAATAAATTGTTTAAAATGTGCACCAATGTTTAAAAAATGTTTACCTGAGAAATAGAGAAAATGATCCTGAAAAGGCTTCCCTGGTGGCTCAGATGGTAAAGAATCTGCCTGCAATGCAGGAGCCCTGGGTTGGGAAGACCTTCTGGAGGAAGGCATGGCAACTCACTCCAATATTCTTGCCCAGAGAATCCCCAGGGACAGAAGAGCCTGTGGACTACAGTCCATGGGGTCACAAAGAGACGGACACAACTGAGTGATTAAGCACAGATGGTGAAGATAAAAGATAAAGATTCTGGACAATGACTATGTATGAGAAGGGAGTAGCCAGATTTAAAGCATTCTACAGTCATAATATTGTTTGAAGACAGAAAGGATAATATTTAATATTATTAAATATGCAAAAGATTATGATTTAAGAGTTAAGTGTTGGTTGCTCAGTCGGGTCTGACTCTGCAACACAATGGACTGTAGCCAACCAGCTCTGTCCATGGAATTCTCCAGGCAAGAATACTGGAGTGGGCAGCCATTCCCTTCTCTAGGGGATGACAGGAGAAATGAAGCCAAATACATCAATAACCATATTAAATATAAATGGACTAAAATTATTAATTAAAATAACCAAATTGTCACTATGGGAAGACAATTACATACTTATCAAAAAGATTTCCCCTTTTTCTTGAGTACCAAGAGACTCCATACCCCAGATGTCTTTTCAAGTGTTATTATTAGTTCCAGCCAATGAAATGTGGGAATAAATAATGCTTCCAAGCCTTTCCCACAAAAATCTCCCACATGGCTATTTTCACACTTTTTCATCTTCCTCTCTCTACCACAGTGACAAAAAGGCATTACAGAATCGCCATGTGGAGGAGAGTCAGCACTATCATATGAAAGGAAAATGAGCTGTTGAATCTATTACACTTAGTAAGGCAGGAAGAGAGGGAGAGAGGGAGGCGGCAGGGAAGGAAGGAGGGAGGAAGGGAAAGATTTGCGCCACTCTTTGCAGATAAGCTCTGTGTTGGGGACACTCAAAGCTTTGTTGTTGTTCAGTTGCTCAGTCATGTCCGACTGTTTGTGACCCTGTGGACTGCAGCACGCCAGGCTTCCCGGTCCTTCACCATCTCCTGGAGCTTGCTCAGACTCATGTCCATTGAGTCAGTGATCCTTTCTAAGCTTAGCCAGGTCATTTATGATTCTGCCGCAACCTTCACTTTCAGCTTGTGCTAAGCCTAGAACTTGGGGAAAGCGTAAGGTCTTCTCACTCTTCCTGCCCTGCACTTATACATGGTTTTCTAAATGTCTGGTATATGAAAGTGCATTTTGGTGCCCTAATTTCCCATAGAAACTCTCTCCCCAGCTATTTCTTCCACCCTTTTTCATCTCTGTTCTTTGCTACAACTGTGATCTATTTTCTCAGGCAGTAGCCCCGTTACTCATTTACCTTACAATGTTACAAAGAATATCCTCTGCATAACAGCTTTTCTGCTCTGAGAGGGCTCCTAGTTAAAAAAGCAAAGTGCCTGTCTCAGTCCTTTAGACAGCCCCCAAGCAAGTCAAAACAGGCAAACATAATTCTTCATAATTCTGTTGATTCCCCTGGGCCAGGAATCATAGCCCACACTTGGAATGTAGGTTGTCCAAGTCCCAAGACCAGCTCTAAGATGGGGAGAGGGTGGGGCATGGCAAGTAAAAATGCTGCAAAGCTTTCTTGCTGTATTTCTTGATTTAGCATTTATTTGATTGCTGTTAACTGTTAACTATTTGCCAGCCTTCTAAGTTAATTATAATAGTTTCTGCTCAGTTTTTGGTGTTTCTGTAGAAAAGTGAGCCCCTGAAATTACCTACTCTGCTATTTTGACCAGATCTCCAGAAGCATCATTCTGAATACAGTATTTTCATGGAAACATTTCTGCAACTCTACAATGATAGTTTTTTTTAGTATAACCAGATTTTAATATCACAATGACCACAATGCTCTCCAATTACATGTACGTCTATATTAAAACATTTATTGTGTGTCTGTATTATTATAGAAATGGTTGCCAAATTATTCAAATAGAACATTGGAATAAGAAGGTAATGAGCTATTTTGCTATCAAAAATGAGGCAGCCTAATTGTGGAAGTGACATGGAAAAACCCCAAACCCTGGATTCTGGTCATTGCTTACAGCTTAATTAGCTGTTTGACTCTAACTTAGCCCTTTTCTTTCTCAGATATTTCACTTGCAAAATGAAATTATTGCATTTGCTGGTCTGAGTAGCCCTTCTCAGTTCTAATTTTCCATTGAGTGTCAGAAGAGAAGATGCAATTTGTAGTTTTAAGCTAAATATGCATCACAGCATATGATTTCTTTAAGGGAAGATGGAGCAAGCTTACACACAAATACAAATGTAGTCCTCTGTGGGGAGAAGCTCAGGTCATGTCTTCATAAGCCTGTTATAGAAACGGGTTGAATACTAAATGTTGCCTTGAGTACATCCAACGTGTTTTCTAGTAGTCTGCAATGAATATTTTATTTGGACTGTCAATATTCATTAAAACACAGGACACATTTGCTTTTACAAACATAGAAAAATATATAAATAACAAATTTTGAGAGATTTAAAGAAGTCAGTGGGTTTTTTAAGAGAAAGAACATGGAAACGTGGCCTCATTAAAATTAACTGATATAAAATTAAGAAGCAAGAAAATGCCTAGTCACTTCCAATTGTTTTTCTTATTTGAAATTGAACATTTTATTCAGTTTCCTAAAATCCAAAACGATGATTCTCAGATTTCTACAGATATGTAAAACTCCATGGGCTTTTCATTCATGCTTATCATTTATCAGACAAAGGTGTGTTGACTTAGAAACTGAGCTCTGACTGCACAAAATTCTACAAAATATGAGAGCTTAATGGCAATCTGCCAAGTAAAGTAATATAAGTTATAGAATTTAGTGAGGAAATTGTTTATTTTCAGAACATTTTCTGAAAATATGTGCTTCTTATATAGGTAAGATTACACCTAAGGAGATTTTCTTAAGGGAAGTAGATAATTAAAAACTTGCATTCCATATCAGTTTTGCTCACAGCTGGTATTAAACAGAATAGCATCAAAAAAGTTCCCATCTTCTATCACTCCAATATAAAATGAATACCTGATTGGTCATTGCTGCAAGATTTAGTCAAATGTGAAGCTTCTTTAAACAACAAAATGGTATATAGGTTATTTAAATAATAGGACAATGCACAAAAAATCAGTGATAGAGCTAGCTAAAATAAGAGCAACCCATTTTTAAAGAATTCCTCTTATTAACAGACTCAGCTGTGTGTCTATTTAGACTTCACAAAAATCATGCAAAGCAGTATCACCACTATTTTACAAGTGAAAAAACTAAGGTTCAATGAGACAAAGTGCATTGTCTGAGCATCAGCACACGATTTGATAGAAATCAGAACAATGAAATGCGGAGGACCAGCCGTGATCCAGACCACACTGGCTGCTTGACTTCTATAAAGTGCCTTTTTTTTTTTTGAGCTTCAGTTCTATACTCCCACCTATAAAATGAGAGCCTCAGCACCAACTTTGTAGAATTGTTCTGAAAATTAACTAAAATTCCCATGAATTGCTTGATATATGAGAGGTACTTGGTAAATGATAGTAGTTCTTATCAGAGCAGCAGAGAGAATATTCAATCCCAGATTTTTTACCTTGAAAGCTTTTCTCAGTATGCCATTTTGCTTTTTCACTTATAAACAAAACAATAAAACAAACGGAATCCCAGTTTTGCTGCCCGCTACAAGGTCTCATAGGTGGTGGTGAGATCACTAGGCTTGTCACTGCCAAAAGGATATTCTTTTCTTAGCCAGTTCCCATAGGAGTAAAATATCTGTGCATGCTTGGAAACTTAACTTCTCTAAGACATTACTTCTTGTTCTGTAATAAGAGGCTGTAATAGGATTTTCCTTGGCCACCTAACAAAGTTATTATAGGTGTGAAATAAATGTAAGAAATATTAAAATACAAGGTATATAAAATAAGGAATTATTATACAATTATTATAATTACATAATTGTTTTCAATTTATGATAATTATACATTTTCACTTAAATTTGAGACTAAATATGAACTAACCAAATATGAGAACTGCAATAAAAAGCATTCATTTCGCTAACTGACCTTTCGTAAGTGTCCTCAGCTACTGGTAACAGTCACGTTTACTGAGTAGTTTCATGGGCAGGCACAGCTCTAAATGTTCTAAATGGTTTATATGTATTTGTCCCTTTAAGCGTATGCACATACCCTTCTAAAAACCTGAGTATTTAGCTTCCTCTTATAAAATATCAATGAAACTTGGTAAGAGTTGCATATGGTAGCATGCAGTGGCTTGCTGCATCTAGGTATGTAGTTTGAGGAACCAGAGTTGGGCCTGATTTATTAGTCCTATTGAGGTGACTTTATAAATTGACTTCAAAGGGGCACCTTTCTTTACATGAGCCAAGATCTTTTTCACTCTCCTTCTAGAGTCCATCAAGATAGATGCTGACGGGTCACAGAGAGGTTCTCCAGACATGAAGCAAGCATCTGAGAGCCCAGCCAAGGTTCCCACCGCCAATTTGTTTTAATGACACCCTTCTGGCTGAATGACAATGAATCCCAATCACAACTAAATTTATCTTCAGGATTGCAACCACAGGCTTAAACTTGTGGGTCACTTTAAAAAGATTAGGTTCTGCAATTTGAAAATGTGTACTATCAGAGTTAAGGTATTAACATTGGCTATCAAACATGATTTTTATAACTTATAAAGCAGTTTGAAAAAAAATTTCTAAATGTAATTTCACTATAATGGAGGCTAGACATACTTATTCGTACTTAGACAAGTTCCTGAAGGTCAAATGAATTGTTTTTTCTACTGTGAGAATGTGGTCTCTTTTGACTCAGCAGCCTGGAGAAATCAAGACCAGGATTTAATCTCCTATAGTCCAAGGGCAAGATATGATTTGGTAAATTGTTAATGGGGGTAAAAACAGGGAAAGTCTCTTCTCATTAGATTAACAGAGGTTATACGATCTGTATTCTTGCCTTAGCAATCCCCTCTATGCCCATCTTCCATCACTCGTAGTTTGGATTTCTATTCTGCACAAAATGTGTGCAGAGATCTAAGTGCTGAGAGGTTCAGACAAGAAAGTTGGTGCCCTCGGTTTTAGAGACCTGGTGAGGTGTGGAAACAGTTGGGCCTAACACCACTGTACTCTCGATATGATTCCACAGTTCTTCAATATGAGTTCAGCGTTCAGAATTCTAACTACCTAGATATCATGGTATTGTTTTGTTTAATTAATAGAATACATCACTACTTCTGCTATGGCTCTTAACATTCTCTCATATCGTTAATATTTATTTATTTACACAAATAAATACATATGCTTAGTTCATTTATTAGCCTGCAAGCAGAAGGTAGTTTTTGTAGTTCCTAAAACAATTATCCCAAGGTGCGCTGGAGATAGTAAAAAATTATTTACTCGATTGAAGAATGAAAAACAGAAGCTAGCTGAATTCAGGTTAAATTTGTTGCTAGTAATAATATTTATTACTGCTACTACCTAATTCTTCAAAGGTAGAATTATATACTTTAATTATATACTTTAATTTAAGTATATAAATTAAAATTTTAATTTATAATGTTTCCCTAACATCAGGCTCTGAATGTGAAGTATTTTTCAAGCTTGAATTTACAATGCAATTGTTTTTAACAAACAATTGATCAAAGCACACATAATGGCAACCTTAGAAAAAATAATTATGCTCAAATGAAAATGTATTGACAATGCGTCTACTGATGAGACGGATGGAAGATTGTGATACCTGGATGACTGGAGACTTCCTTTGATGTTTTTAGTTATTCTTTAGTTTGGCATTTTCACACCATTACGCATCATGTACTACTACTCAG
Organism: Capricornis sumatraensis; assembly: GCF_032405125.1. Lineage (NCBI taxonomy): Eukaryota > Metazoa > Chordata > Mammalia > Artiodactyla > Bovidae > Capricornis > Capricornis sumatraensis. Next base: position 62,103,953 of record NC_091089.1, read on the forward strand.
AATGGATAATAGTTTGGGCTTTCTTTTGTGTTTATTTTTTATAATCCAACGTCTACTCATTTTATTTAAGGCTGATGACTTTTTATTTGGTCTGATTACACTACCCAGAATGGATAATAGTTTGGTCTTTCTTTTGTGTTTATTTTTTTTTAATCCAAAGTCTACTCATTTTATTTAAGCCTGATTAGTTTTTTATTTGATCTGAAGAAAAACCAGAGTATTGGTCTGATGAGTCTTTAAAATTTCATGGGACTTCCCTGGTGGTCCAGTGGTTAGGACTCAGTGCTTTCATTGCCGATGGCATGGGTCTGATTCCTGGTCAGGGAATTAAGATCCTATGAGCTGCACAGTGAGCGAAAAACACAAATAAATAAATTAAAGAACACTAATAATTTTATGCCAGAAAAGCTAAGAAAAGTTTTGTGAGAATGATTTTTTAATATGACAAACACGGTGAAATTTTACAGATGGTTTCATGTGAATCAAGAAGTAAATTTTTTTCCCTAAAGGCAATTCATCTATTTCCTCATATTTCCACAAAATTATAATTAATTTTTCATTCAATTAACAGGAAATTATTACCATGTTGGTCAGTTGCTCAGTCACATCTGACTCTTTGTGACCCCATTGACTGCAGCATGCCAGGCTTCCCTGTCCTTCATCTCTTGGAGTTTGCTCAAACTCATGTTCATTGAGGGGGTGATGCCATCCAACCATCTCATCCTCTGTCATCCCCTTCTCGTCCCACCTTTAATCTTTCCTAGCCTCAGGGCTTTTTCCAGTGAGTTGGCTCTTCGCATCAGGTGGCCAAAGTATTGGAGTTTCAGCTTCAGCATCAGTCCTTCCAATGAATATTCAGGGATGATTTCCTTTAGGATGGACTGGTTGGATCTCCTTGCAGTCCAAGGGACTCTGAAGAGTCTTCTCCAGCACCCACGATTCAAAGGCACCCACATTATTCAGTGCTCAGCCTTTTTTATTGTCCAGCTCTCACATCCATACATGGCTACTGGAAAAACCGTAGCTTTAACTATACAGACGTTTATAGGAAACGTAATGTCTCTGCTTTTTAATATACTGTCTAGGCTTGTCATTGCGGAGAAGGCAATGGCAGCCCACTCCAGTACTCTTGCCTAGGAAATCCCATGGTCGGAGGAGCCTCATAGGCTACAGTCCATGGGGTCACTAAGAGTCAGACACGACTGAGCAACCTCACTTTCACTTTTCACTGTCATGCATTGGAGAAGGAAATGGCAACCCCCTCCAGTGTTCTTGCCTGGAGAATCCCAGGGACAGGGGAGCCTGGTGGGCTGCCATCTATGGGGTCGCACAGAGTCGGACACTACTGATGCGACTTAGCAGCAGCAGCAGCAGGTTTGTCATTGCTTTTCTTCCAAGGAGCAAGTACAACTGAGCGACTTTCACTGTCATAGAATGGAATGCTGTAAATGTTACAAAAACAGACGGTAGAAATCCCTTGTGGGAGATGCTAGGTTTAGTGAGCACTGCAGTTTTGCAACAGAGTCGCAGAGAAGCAAGCCCAGTGTCCACAGTGGCTCTATTCTCTGACATTTATTTTCTGATCTTAGAAGCTGACTTAACAACTATTGAGGCAAAATCATTTCGCCTCAAACACTTCCTTTTTGCATTTGTGTGTAGTAGTCCATTTACCTCGTTCCGGTTATATTGAGATACAATTGACATATAGGCTTCCTTTGCTTTGTGAAAGTCTGCTTTCTGCCACTTTGCTTTTATAAAAGACCTACCTGTTTTCACTAACTGAAAGAAATTCCAAGAGCATTTTCACTTTTATGAAAAAATAGTATTTGTTTTGCAAGAAGCCATTATAGAGGCAGCATGCACCATGAGCCTTAAGAGCAGCATCGCCAAACTCCTTCCCCCAGAACCACACTCGACATCTCAGCATGTTAACATCAAGCCTCCATAGCTTTGAACTGTCTGTGAGCATCTGTGTTTTATCTTGATGTATTCTGTGTATCCGTTAGCAAAATGTGTCCTGAGGTAACTGATTGCTTCTTTGCTTTATACGATTTTGGCTATTGAAAATTTTCACAGGAATGCTCTACTTTTGGATACAGGAGAAAACCTGTATAATATTATAAGTTTAAGTCTAAAAACATGATATTTGAGACACATACATTGTGAAATTATCATCACAATACTGTTTGTTAACATCTCAATCCCCTGACATAATTACCATTTCTTTTTTGTGATGATAACATTTACCAACTACTGTCTTAGCCACTTTCAAGTATATAATAGTCTTATTAACTATAGTCACCATGCTATACAATAGATCCCCAGAACTTACTCATTTCATAACTACAAGTCTGTGCCCTTTGACCAACATATTCCAACTCCCACCACCTCCTAGCTCTTGGAAACTGCCATTCCGCTCTGTTTCTATGAACTCGGTTATTCCATACGCCACACATAGGTGATGCCATTCAGTAGTTTTTTTTCCCCCTTGTTTCACTTATCATAGTGCTCTTGAAGTCCATAATGACACAAATGACAGGGATTACTGCTTTCTCATAGATTCTGTCTCTACATATATATACCACATCTTTATTCATTCATTTATAGAAAGGCACTTGGGCTAATTCCATATCTTGTCTATTTTGAAAAATGCTTTGATGAACCTAGAGTGCAGATCTTGATTTCATTTCCTTTGGATATACGTGCAGGATATATACTCTGAAATTTTGGGGTCACATAGTGACTCTATTTTAACTTTTCAAGGAACCTCAATACTGCTTTCCATAGTTGCTACACTAATCTACATTCCCACCAATTGTGCACAGGGGTTCCCTTTTCTCTGCATCCTCACCAGCATTTATTATCTCTTGCTTTTAGGATAATAGCCTTTCTAAGAGATGCGAGCTATTGTGGTTTTAACTTGCATTGCAGTTTAAACTTGCATTTTCCTGATTAGTGATGTTGAGCATATTTTCATGTACCTGTTGACCATTTGTATGTTTTCTTTGGAAATATATCTGTTCAGTTCCTCTCCTCATTTTTAATCAGATTGTGTGCTTTGGGGGTATTCAGTTTTATGGGTTATTTATACATATATTGAATATTAATCCCTAATCAGACACATGATTCGCAAACATTTTCTCCCGTTTTGTTACTTGCTTTTTCATTTCGCTGACTATTTCTCTTGCTGGGCAAAATCTTTTTCTTTGAAGTCTTGAAGTCTGTGTAGCTGTCTTCAAATGATAGGTAGGTCACCTCCTCCAATTGTTCCTGACAGTTTCTGGAGAGAAATCCCTTCCTGAAGCTCTGCTAAAGATTTCGAGGCTTTCTCAGATCTCCTTGGAGTAAGCCTGCTCCTCCCTGCTTGCTCCCTCTTCTGCAGTGTTCTGAGACGGGTGCCTTCTCTCTATCCTGCAACACCCCAGCCATATGCCCACAGTCTCCCATTTGCTTTCCCAAGGCCAAAGCCAGAGCTGAAGTTTGTGGGCCGTCTCTGGCCCACAGATTCAGCCAGCTTTTTGAGCACGTTTACTAGTCCTCTGGTGGGTATGGGGTTTGATTTTAACTCTTACCGTCTTGTTGTGGCTTCTTGTTTGTCCTTGGACATAGGGTATCTTTCTTTTGGGTAGGTTCCAGCATCCTCCCATGGATGGTTGTTCAGCAGCTAATTCCAGTTTTGGTGTTCTCGCAGGAGAAGATGAGAACACGTCCTTCTGCTCCACCATCTTGACTAACGTCAATTCTTTACGAAGCTCCAATCTCCATTCCCCAAGATCTACAGTGTTTTCTAAGGTTTGCTGCCTGTGTGGGTGCTGGGGGGCCTCAGTGGCCTGGGAGACAGTGAGTGGAAGGAGCTGAAAGAGAAAGGGAGGGCTGGCAGGGAGGCCCTGAGGAGAGCAAGGGTGGAGAGAGTCCATACAGTGGCAACTACAGTTTTTCCCGTACACATGCACGAATGTGGCAGTCACACTATGAAGAAGGCTGAGAGGAGAACAACTGATGCTTTTGAACTGTGGTGCTGGGGGAAGACTCTTGAGAATCCCTCGGACTGCAAGGAGATCCAACCACTCAATCCTAAAGGAGATCAGTCCTGAATATTCATTGGAAAGACTGATGCTGAACCTCCAGTACTTTGGTCACCTGATGCAAAGAGTGAACTCATTGGGAAAGAGCCTGATCTTGGGAAGGATTGAAGGCAGGGGGAGAAGAGGGGGTGACCGAGGATGAGATGGTTGGATGGCATCACCGACCCAATGGACATGAGTCTGACCAAACTCCAGGAGATGGTGAAGGAAAGGAGGGCCTGATGTGCTGCAGTCCACGGGGTCGCACAGAGTCGGGCACACCTGAGTGACCAAGCAACAGCTCGTCCTCTCCAAGGCGTGCTCTCCTGCCCTCAGGGGTGTCAACAGTGTGCCAGCCAGGGTGTGGGCCAGTGTGGGTCCCGGTGGGATGTGCAGAGCCCTGGCAGTGTCTTTGTGCCATTTGGGAGGCTCCACAGGGGACACATCCCCAGGGCTCATAAGTGAGCATCTCAATGGAATCCTTGATACAGTTGTTAGGATCTGCCTCCCTTCAAATGCCTCCTGAGAGTCCTGTCTACAGTTCTCCAGCCTCCTCCTGACCCGCAGTCATGCAGCCCATGACTCAGCATCAGGCCATGGTGCAGGAGAGCGGGGTGGCCTCTGCGGCAGCTTCCTGAGCTGCTGGGCTGGGCTCATCTCCCTGCTCTCACTTTCCTGCAAGAAAAACCGCAGGTCCAGATGGTCCTTGGAGCTGAGCTGGGCCATCTTGAGGGAGGGGTGCATGGGTAAATAAGTCTGTTCTACTGCCCTCTCCATTGTCCAAACTCAATTTTTTTCTTTCTTTTTTTCTTCTTCTTCTTTTTTTTTTTTTGTTCCAGAGGTGTGCTAAAACTTCTCGGCTAGACATCTGGATTTCTACAAAGGCTCTCTCATCCACCAGTGACTTCCCGGGGCAGTGTTCTCCAAGGGCGCCCAGACATAGCCAAGAAGGGCTGGAGCTGTTTTGAAGCTACCAGGGCCCACGACTGTGCCCAAGGTCTGCATGCCCATTACCCAACACGTGGGTGGACAACCCTGCTCCGAGTCCCTTGGTGTATACTGCTGAATCCCAGAAAGTCACTTTTGTCCATGGAGAGCTGCCAAATTGCTGTTCAGCGTGTGAGTGAGGGACGTCTTATTTGACCAAGTTGCCAATGTCACTGTATGAAAGATTATCTATTTTTTGACACTGTTAGCGCTTACAAATATAGACAAAAGAATGATTTGTAAGCAAATGGAGGTGCATGCTCTGGAGCGTGTAGTGGGAGCTCAGCCTCTAGGGTCTTTTTATTTAATATATATACTTTATTTTACTTTACAATACTGTATTGGTTTTGCCATACATCAACATGAATCTGCCACGGGTTTATATGAGTTCCAAATCCTGAACCCCCCTCCCACCTCCCTCCCCATACCATCTCTCTGGGTCATCCCAGTGCACCAGCCCCAAGCATCTGTATCCTGCATCGAACCTAGACTGGTGATTCATTTCTTACATGATATTACACATATTTCAGTGCCATTCTCCCAAATCATCTCACCCTCTCCCTCTCTCACAGAGTCCAAAAATCTATTCTATATATCTGTGTCTCTTTTGCTGTCTCGCATACAGGGTTATCATTACCATCTTTCTAAATTCCATATATATGGGTTAGTATACTGTATTGGTGTTTTTCTTTCTGGCTTACTTCAATATGTATAATTGGCTCCAGTTTCATCCACCTCATTAGAACTGATTCAAATGTATTCTTTTTAATGGCTGAGTAATACTCCATTGTGTATATGTATCACAGCTTTCTTATCCATTCATCTGCTAATGGACATCTAGGTTGCTTCCATGTTCTGGCTATTATAAACAGTGCTGTGATGAACATTGAGGTACATGTGTCTCTTTCAATTCTGGTTTCCTCAGTGTGTATGCCCAGCAATGGGATTGCTGGGTCATAAGGCAGTTCTATTTCCAGTTTTTTAAGGAATCTCCACACTGTTCTCCATAGTGGCTATACTAGTTTGCATTCCCACCAACAGTGTAAGAGGGTTCCCTTTTCTCCACACCCTCTCCAGCATTTATTGCTTGTAGACTTTTGGATCGCAGCCATTCTGACTGGTGTGAAATAGTACCTCATTGTGGTCTTGATTTGTATTTCTCTGATAATGAGTGATGTTGAGCATCTTTTCATGTGTTTGTTAGCCATCTGTATGTCTTCTTTGGAGAAATGTCTATTTAGTTCTTTGGCCCATTTTTTGACTGGGTCATTTATTTTTCTGGTATTGAGCTTCAGGAGTTGCTTGTATATTTTTGAGATTAGTTGTTTGTCAGTTGCTTCATCTGCTATAATTTTCTCCCATTCAGAAGGCTGTCTTTTCACCTTGCTTATAGTTTCCTTTGTTGTGCAGAAGCTTTTAATTTTAATTAGATCCCATTTGTTTGTTTTTGCTTTTATTTCCAGTATTCTGGGAGGTGGGTCATAGAGGATCCTGCAGTGATTTATGTCAGAGAGTGTTTTGCCTATGTTCTCCTCTAAGAGTTTTATAGTTTCTGGTCTACATTTAGGTCTTTAATCCATTTTGAGTTTATTTTTGTGTGCGGTGTTAGAAAGTGTTCTAGTTTCATTCTTTTACAAGTGGTTGACCAGTTTTCCCAGCACCACTTGTTAAAGAGATTGTCTTTACTCCATTGTATATTCTTGCCTCCTTTGTCAAAGATAAGGTGTCCATATGTGTGTGGATTTATCTCTGGGCTTTCTATTTTGTTCCATTGATCTATATGTCTGTCTTTGTGCCAGTACCATACTGTCTTGATGACTGTGGCTTTGTAGTAGAGCCTGAAGTCAGGCAGGTTGATTCCTCCAGTTCCATTTTCCTTTCTCAAGATTGCTTTGGCTATTTGAGGTTTTTGTATTTCCATACAAATTGTGAAATTATTTGTTTTAGCTCTGTGACAAATATACCACTGATAGCTTAATAGGGATGCATTGAATCTGTAGATTGCTTGGGATAGTATACTCATTTTCACTATATTGATTCTGCCAATCCATGAACATGGTATATTTCTCTATCTATTAGTGTCCTCTTTGATTTCTATCACCAATGTTTTATAGTTTTCTGTATATAGGTCTTTTGTTTCTTTAGGTAGATATATTCCTATGTATTTTATTCTTTTCATTGCAATTATGAATGGAATTGTTTCCTTAATTTCTCTTTCTGTTTTCTCATTATTGTATAGGAATCCAAGGAATTTCTGTGTGTTGATTTTATATCCTGCAACTTTACTATATTCATTGATTAGCTCTAGTAATTTTCTTGTGGAGTCTTTAGGGTTTTCTATGTAGAGGATCATGTCATCTGCAAACAGTAAGAGTGTTACTTCTTCTTTTCCAATTTGGATTCCTTTTATTTCTTTTTCTGCTCTGATTGCTGTGGCCAAAACTTCCAGAACTATGTTGAATAGTAACGGTGAAAGTGGGCACCCTTGTCTTGTTCCTGACTTTAGGTGAAAAGTTTTCAATTTTTCACCATTGAGGATAATGTTTGCTGTGGGTTTGTCATATATAGCTTTTATTATGTTGAGGTATGTTCCTTCTATTCCTGCTTTCTGGATAGTTTTTATCATAAATGGATGTTGAATTTTGTCAAAAGGTTTCTCTGCATCTATTGAGATAATCATATGGCTTTTATTTTTCAATTTGTTAATGTGGTGAACTACATTGATTGATTTGTGGATATTGAAGAATCCTTGCATCCCTGGGATAAAGCCCACTTGGTCATGGTATATGATCTTTTTAATGTGTTGTTGGATTTTGATTGCTAGAATTTTGTTGAGGATTTTTGCATCTATGTTCATCAGTGATATTGGCCTGTAGTTTTCTTTTTTGGTGGCATCTTTGTCAGGTTTTGGTATTAGGGTGATGGTGGCCTCATAGAATGAGTTTGGAAGTTTACCTTCCTCTGCAATTTTCTGGAAGAGTTTGTGTAGGATAGGTGTTAGCGCTTGTCTAAATTTTTGGTAGAATTCAGCTGTGAAGCCATCTGGACCTGGGCTTTTGTTTGCTGGAAGATTTCTGATTACAGTTTCAATTTCCGTGCTTGTGATGGGTCTGTTAAGATTTTCTATTTCTTCCTGGTTCAGTTTTGGAAAGCTGTACTTTTCTAAGAATTTGTCCATTTCTTCCACGTTGTCCATTTTATTGGCATATAATTGCTGATAATAGTCTCCTATGATCCTCTGTATTTCTGTGTGGTCTGTTTTGATATCTTTATTTTCATTTCTAATTTTATTGATTTGATTTTTCTCCCTTTGTTTCTTGATGAGTCTGGCTAATGGTTTGTCAATTTTATTTATCCTTTCAAAGAACCAGCTTTTGGCTTTGTTGATTTTTGCTATGGTCTCTTTTGTTTCTTTAGCATTTATTTCTGCCCTAATTTTTAAGATTTCTTTCCTTCTACTAACCCTGGGGTTCTCCATTTCTTCCTTTTCTAGTTGCTTTAGGTGTAGAATTAGGTTATTTATTTGACTTTTTTCTTGTTTCTTGAGGTATGCCTGTATTGCTATGAACTTTTCCCTTAGCACTGCTTTTATAGTGTCCCACAGGTTTGGGGTTGTTGTGTTTTCATTTTCATTTGTTTCTATGCATATTTTGATTTCTTTTTTGATTTTCCTGTGATTTGTTGGTTATTCAGAAGCATGTTTTTCAGCCTCCATATGTTGGAATTTTTAATAGTTTTTCTCCTGTAATTGAGATCTAATCTTAATGCATTATGGTCAGAAAAGATGCTTGGAATGATTTCAATTTTTTTGAATTTATCAAGGTTAGATTTATGGCCCAGGATGTGATCTATCCTGGAGAAGGATCTGTGACCACTTGAGAAAAAGGTTAAATTCATTGTTTTGGAGTGAAATGTCCTATAGATATCAATTAGGTCTAACTGGTCTATTGTATCATTTAAAGCTTGGGTTTCTTTGTTAATTTTCTGTTTAGTTGATCTGTCCATAGGTGTAAGTGGGGTATTAAAGTCTCCCACTATTATTGTGTTATTGTTAATTTCCCCTTTCATACTTGTTAGCATTTGTCTTACATATTGCAGTGCTCCTATGTTGGGTGCATATATAATTGTTATATCTTCTTCTTGGATTGATCCTTTGATCATTATGTAGTGTCCTTCTTTGTCTCTTTTCACAGCCTTTGTTTTAAAGTCTATTTTATCGGATATGAGTATTGCCACTCCTGCTTTCTTTTGGTCTCTATTTGCATGGAATATCTTTTTCCAGCCCTTCACTTTCAGTTTGTATGTGTCCCTTATTTTGAGGTGGGTCTCTCATAGACAACATATATAAGGGTCTTGTTTTTGTATCCATTCAGCCAGTCTTTGTCTTTTGGTTGGGGCATTCAACCCATTTATGTTTAAGGTAATTATTGATAAGTAAGGCAATGGCACCTCACTCCAGTACTCTTGCCTGGAAAATCCCAAGGACAGAGGAGCCTGGTGGGCTTCCGTCTATGGGGTCACACAGAGTCGGACACAACTGATGCAACTTAACTTAACTATGATCCCGTTGCCATTTATTGTTTGGGGTTTGGGTTTATACACCCTTTTTGTGTTTCCTGTCTAGAGAAGATCCTTTAGCATTTGTTGGGGTGCTGGTTTGGTGGTGCTGAATTCGCTCAGCTTCTGCTTGTCTGTAAAGCTTTTGATTTCTCCTTCGTATTTGAATGAGATCCTTGCTGGGTACAGTAATCTGGGCTGTAGGTTATTGTCTTTCATCACTTTAAGTATGTCTTGCCATTCCCTCCTGGCCTGAAGAGTTTCTATTGAAAGATCAGCTGTTATCCTTATGGGAATCCCCTTGTGTATTATTTGTTGTTTTTCCCTTGCTGCTTTTAATATTTGTTCTTTGTGTTTGGTCTATGTTAATTTGATTAATATGTGTTTTGGGGTGTTTCGCCTTGGGTTTATCCTGTTTGGGACTCTCTGTGTTTCTTGGACTTGGGTGATTATTTCCTTCCCCATTTTAGGGAAGTTTTCAACTATTATCTCCTCAAGTATTTTCTCATGGTCTTTCTTTTTGTCTTCTTCTTCTGGGACTCCTATAATTCGAATGTTGGAGCATTTCATATTGTCCTAGAGGTCTCTGAGATTGTCCTCATTTCTTTTAATTCGTTTTTTTTTTCTTTTTTCCTCTCTGATTCATTTATTTCTACCATTCTATCTTCTATTTCACTAATCCTATCTTCTGCCTCCATTATTCTACTATTTGTTGCCTCCAGAGTTTTTCTGATCTCATTTATTGCATTATGCATTATATATTGACTCTTTTTTATTTCTTCTAGGTCCTTGTTAAACCTTTCTTGCATCTTCTTAGTCCTTGTCTCCAGGCTATTTATCTGTGATTCCATTTTGATTTCAAGATTTTTGGATCATTTTCATTATCATTATTTGGAATTCTTTATTAGGTAGATTCCCTATCTCTTCCTCTTTTGTTTGGTTTGGTGGGCATTTATTCTGTTCCTTTACCTGCTGGGTGTTCCTCTGTCTCTTCATCTTGTTTATATTGCTATGTTTGGGGTGGCCTTTCTGCATTCTGGAAGTTTATGGAGTTCTCTTTATTATGGAGTTTCCTTACTGTGGGTGGGGTTGTATTAGTGGCTTGTCAAGGTTTCTTGGTTAGGGAAGTTTGTGTTGGTGTTCTGGTGGGTGGAGCTGGATTTCTTCTCTCTGGAGTGCAATGAAGTGTCCAGTAATGAATTATGAGATGTCAATGATTTTGGAGTAACTTTGAGCTGCCTTTATACTGAAGCTCAAGGCTGTGTTCCTGTGTTGCTGGAGAATTTGCATGGTATGTCTTGCTCTGGAACTTGTTGGCCCTTGGGTGGTGCTTGGTTTCAGTGTAGGTATAAAGGCGTTGCCGACTAAGGTCCGTCTAGTCAAGGCTATGGTTTTTCCTGTGGTCATGTATGGATGTGAGAGTTGGACTGTGAAGAAGGCTGAGCACCAAAGAATTGATGCTTTTGAACTGTGGTGCTGGAGAAGACTCTTGAGAGTCCCTTGGACTGCAAGGAGATCCAGCCAGTACATTCTGAAGGAGATCAACCCTGGGATTTCTTTGGAAGGAATGATGCTAAAGCTGAAACTCCAATACTTTGGCCACCTCATGAGAAGTGTTGACTCATTGGAAAAGACTCTGATGCTGGGAGGGACTGGGGGCAGGAGGAGAAGGGGACGACAGAGGATGAGATGGCTGGATGGCATCACGGACTCGATGGACGTGAGTCTGAGTGAACTCCAGGAGATGGTGATGAACAGGGAGGCTTGGCGTGCTGCGATTCATGGGGTCACAAAGAGTTGGACACGACTAAGTGACTGAACTGAACTGAACTGAACTGAACTGATGTTGAGCTCCTATTGATTAATGTTCCCTGGAGTCAGGAGTTCTCTGATGTTCTCAGGATTTGGACTTAAGCCTCCTGCTTCTGGTTTTCAGTTTTATTTTTACAGTAGTCTCAAGACTTCTCCTTCTATACCGCACCATTGATAAAACATCTAGGTTAAAGATGAAAGTTTCTCCACATTGAGGGACACCCAGAGAGGTTCACAGAGTTACATGGAGAAGAGAAGAGGGAGGGGGGAGTTAGAGGTGACCCAAATGAGATGAGGTGGAATCAAAAGAGGAGAGAGCAGGCTAGCCAGTAATCACTTCCTTATGTGCGCCCCACAGTCTGGACTGCTCAGAGATGTTCACAGAGTCATACAGAGAAGAGGAGAGGGAGGAAGGGGACAGAGGTGGCCAGGAGGATAAAGAGGGGAATGAAAAGCAGAGAGACAAATCCAGCCGGTAATCAGTTCCCTAAGTGTTCTCCATTGTCTGGAACACACAGAGATTCACAGAGTTGGGTAGAGAAGAGAAGGGGGAGGGAGGGGACCGAGGCCACCTGGCGGAGAAAAAGGAGGGTCCAAAGGAAGAGAGAGCAGTCAAGTCAGTAATCTCGCTCGCAAGTATAGGGCTCTAGGGTCTTATGAAGGGGTAATCCCCATGATCTTGGGGTCTTCAGCTTTATATGTTCAGGAATAAAAAAAATAAACCCAATGAAGGAGGCATTCTGCTGGGTGACTGGGTAATTTCATTTGACTCTGAGATTCCTATAGCTTGCCCACTGCCCAAGGGTATGCAGTTAAAGAAGTGGAAGATTTGGGATATAAACTTGGACTTGTGCAACACTAAAGCCACTTTTTTGTTTCATGAAAAGCTGTATGCATGTGACTTGTCTGGGGGCAGAATGGTCTCCAAGGGAGTGATGTCTTTTTCCTATCAAGAGGGAAAATAAAAGAAAAAAAAAAAAAAAAGGAAGAAAATCAAACAAGTAAGCCCTGTACTGAATAGCTGTGGATTCCTCTTCAATTTGAGTTTTGTACCCAGCGGCCACTCAGTTTATTTTCACAGCGCAGTCTCTTCCCTAATGTACTGCCCTGGGCAACCACCACTGGGACTTTACATTAGACTCCTGAGGCTCTTAATAGCTGGCCTGTATCTGGGGTTTCTAATTCCATGCACATGTATCAGCCATTTACTCCAACTAGAGTTTTAAACCCCTTCAGAGCAAGGTTCACTTTTTTGCTTACTAATTTTTAAAATCTGAGGGAACTTATTTAACCTTTTTCTCTGGTGTCTCTTGTAGCCCTTCACAAATGCCATCGAGGAAGCTTCCATGGAGGCAACCAAGATCAGAATTACTTCTCCAAAATGGGCAAAAACTTAATTTGCTGCAATTTCTTTGCAATTTCAAGGATATTTTCAAATTTACATGGTAGGCATAACTGGGTTGCAGAGAGGCGGAACATTACAGTCTGAAACTTCTTGGCAACTTTTGACAAGCATTTCTGCCACATTTAGGATAGGACCTTAACTTCTAAAGTGTGGAAACAGAGTTTTAGAAAAGCATTGTGATCTCCAACATCGACAGAACACTTAGATAAAAGATTTTGTGCCATTTTGTGATGCATCTGAATTCCAATAGGGAAAAGAAGGACCTGGCTCTCAAAATGATGAACACAGGAGCACTGATCTCAGCAGTGGGGACAGAAAGGAAAACTAACCATTGAAGAAGCCTGAAGAAATGACAAAGCTGCTTCTAGAAATTAACAGTCACCTACTCTTGTTCTGTCTTTTTTAACTAAACCAAACCTCTATGGCTTAAAGCAATGTGTGTGACTGGTTCCTCACTTCCTTAAATAGCACTTGCAGTGAGTGATAATGTAACAACCCAGGCCACGGTGTGAACAGCCAACAAGAGAATCATTTAAACAAATGGATTTGTAAAACATGATTGTTTTAAGCCTGTCCATGTCAGGATGGCAGTTTGAATTAAACATAAGGTGACTTCTTTCACTGAATCAATAAGTGCAAATAACATTGCTCGCAACCATGTTTTATTTCACAGACAAAAATGGTTCTTAACAGCTTTCTGAAGGCTATGCTTCAGCCACCTGCTGTTTAAATTGTTTGCTTTTTCTTGCAAAATTTGTTCTTTTGCAACGTTAAAACAGGCAGATTTGCAGTCAGCTCAATCGGGGCTAGAGTCCAGGGATGTTTGAAAGGCTCTTTTCTTAATGAACACTGTACCTTCCTACTGGCAAATCTGCACTGGGAAGAGCAGAGATGTCTGCCTGAATAGGTTGCCTAAAATTCTTACTAGTACCAGCTGACTTGCAGCCAGAGGTAATTTCTACCACTTTCACAAAGAGAGTCATCTAGTGATCCACATGGATCATGTGGAAACTGTTTTTAAATAAACAGTTCATTGATAATTCCTAGATTCCATAGTAATCCAAATTAGTAAGAAATTCAGGAAATAGAAGACATCCACTCCTCCCTTGTCTATTGCTTCTATTTTGTGAAATAAAATAGGGATCATTATAACGTTTTCTTCATATTGTTATTGTTAGTCACTTAGTCATGTCTGACTCTTTCAGACCCAATGGACTGCAGTTCATCAGGCTCCTTTGTCCATGGAATTATCCAGACAAGAATAGTGGACTGGGTTGCCATTCCCTTCTCCAGGGGATCTTCCTGACCCAGGGATTGAACCCGGGTCTCCTGCATTGTGGGCAGATTCTTTACCGTCTGTGCCACCAGCGAAGTCCAATGTAGTTATTAGGTGTCTTGAAAAGAGAAGTAGTGGCCTTGTGTGAAAAATGCCTGCAGCTGTTTTCAGCTTGTAATGTTGAATTTCTTGAAGCATATACTCTGGAAAGGGAAGATGAACTAACTTAAAAGGTATTTATCATCTTTCTTTGAGTGGCCAAATTCATAGAAATAAGTTTTACTGATTTTCATATCTTATTCTAATCTTCCATTTTTCTTAAAAATCTCAAAAATGAATACCTGAAAGAATGAAGTTACTGACCTGATGACATCACTAGCAGAAAATAAACAAAACCCACCAGAGGGACTGCTTTTTCAACATTAATGCATATTAGAGATGAATCATTCTCTGAGTGTTTGGTTTTTATGACCTGGAAGCAATGTGTGTTTTCTGCAGAGTATAATCAAGACACTTAAAATTTAGGCTGAAAAATAAGTAGTATGATGAAACTGTCAAGAGTATTAAAGAATAAAGCTAATACTCAGTTCATAAATATTTCATGAAGTTTGATGGAATTCTTTTTAATTGCTAGCATTATTTTAGAAAGTTGAATAAAATCTTGAAAATTACATAGTAGAAATTCCACCACCCACCAAATAATCTTATCTCTGGTGGTTTCCCAGATGGCTCAGTGGTGAAGAATCCACCTGCTAATGCAGGAGACATGGGTTCAATACCTAGGTCAGGAAGACCCCCTGAAGAAGGAAATGGCCTGGGAAAATCCCATATATTTTCTTGCCTGGGAAATTCCATGAACAAAAAAGGAGCCTGGTAGGCTACAGTCCATGGGGTCACAGAGTTGGACATGATTTAGGGACTAAGCAACAACAGAAATCTTATCTATTGCCCTAAAAGAAATTCAACAATTTAAGATCAAATTTAAATTTTAGTTGTAGACATATGAAATAAAATACTTAGAATAAGACATATATCTGGGAAAAATGGTGATTCAGTATGGTAGGAAGTATTCTGGGATAGGTTCCCTGTGATTCCTGCCTTGGGTATTTACGTCTTGAATAATCCCTTTCTCTTGAGTGTGTCTGAGGCCTGTGAATTCCTTCTGGCCAACGGAAGTTGACAAAGATTAAGGGATTTTGAAGATGAATAAGGTTCCCAAATCAATTGATTTTGAATTAATCAAAAGGAATATTTTCCTGGGAAAGCCTGACTTAATCAGGTGAAGATCCTTAAAAGAGCATTAGTTCTCTTTGAGATGAGAGATTCGTCTAGCAGGCTCAGTCAAGTAAGTAGCTGCATTAGCAAGTGCAACTTTCAAGGAACTACAGGCAGCTTCCATACAGGCAAGAGCCAGCAAAAATGCTGGCACCCTCATGCCATCACAAGGAAATAATTTCTGCCCACAACTTGAGTGACCTTAGAAATGGATTCTTTCCCAGTCAAGCCACTAGATGAGAATGCAGCCCAGTCAACAGACTGAGTGTTGCTTTTCAAGATAATAAATCGTTAGAAGACCCGGTTAAGCTGTGCCCAGACTCCTGACTCAGGGAGGCTGTGAAATAATAAGTGTGTGCCATTCTAAGTCACTAAGACTGTGCTAATTTATTATGCAGCAATAGAAAAGGCCTATACTTGTATAAGTATCCTTGTACTGTCTGCCTCCAAAACATCTCCCTTCCCTTAGTCATTTACATTTGCACAACAGAACTCAATTTAAATGCCCACATGATTTTTTTTAAAAGGAGGAAGGAAAGTTATGACCAACCTAGAGAGCATATTAAAAAGCAGAGATATTACTTTGCCAACAAAATTCCATCTAATCAACGCTATGGTTTTTCCAGTGGTCACGTATGGATGTGAGAGTTGGACTATAAAGATAGCTGAGCACCGAAGAATTGATGCTTTTGAACTGGGGTGTTGGAGAAGACTCTTGAGAGTCCCTTGGACTGCAAGGAGATCCAACCAGTCCATCCTAAAGGAGATCAGTCCTGGGTGTTCATTGGAAGGACTGATGCTGAGGCTGAAATGACAATACTTTGGCCACCTCATGCGAAGAGTTGATTCATTGGAAAAGACCCTGATGCTGGGAGGGACTGGGGGCAGGAGGAGAAGGGGACGACAGACCATGAGATGGCTGGATGGCATCACCGACTCGATGGACATGAGTTTGGGTAAACTCCGGGAGTTGGTGATGCACAGGGAGGCCTGGTGTGCTGCGGTTCATGGGGTCACAAAGAGTCGGACACGACTGAGAGACTGAACTGAACTGAACTTTAGTTAGTGGTAGAAACCTTGGAAGGAACCAGCCACAAAACATAAAGTTTAAGAATAAATACTACATGAGCTTTAAAAGGTCTTCTATATTCAGAGAAAATAGCAAAAGACCGTATTTAGCTCTTCTTCCTTTGAAAGAAGTTTGCTGACATTGGAAATAAGAAAGGAAGATTTAAACATAGAGTGTAATTGAACGACCAGGTGCTGAAGTGAAGAAAGTAGGGGTGGGATAGGAAATTATTTTGTCACAACAGCAGTCAGTAACCACAGCAATCTTGGCAACAATAACGCTGCCTGTGACAGTTTCTCCCTCATGTGACAGAGACATCCTAACATGCAAGGCAAGACCAGGGAGACTCACCTGAAAACAATTTCAGGCACACCCAAACGGAACTTGACCCTTGTAAACAGCCTTCACAAGAACAGTAAAGAAATAATCAGGCAGAGGGGAATTCCCCCACTTGGGATGACCCTAGTTAGTCAGTTCAGTCGCTCAGTGGTGTCCAACTCTGCGACCCCATGGATTGCAGCACGCCAGGCCTCCCTGTCCATCATCAACTCCTGGAGTTTACTCAAACTCATGTCCATCGAGTCAGTGACGCCATCCAACCATCTCATCCTCTGTCGTCCCCTTCTCCTCCCACCTTCAATCTTTTCCAGCATCAGGGTCTTTTCAAAGTCAGCTCTTTGCATCATGTGGTCAAAGTATTGGAGTTTCAGCTTCAGCATCAGTCCTTCCAATGAACATTCAGGACTGATATCCTTTAGGATGGACTGGTGAGATCTCCTCACAGTCCAAGGGACTCTCAAGAGTCTTCTCCAACACCACAGTTCAAAAGCATCAATACTTCAGTGCTCAGCTTTCTTCACAGTCCAACTCTCACATCCATACATGACCACTGGAAAAACCATAGCCTTGACTAGATGGACTTTTGTGGGCAAAGTAATGTCTCTGCTTTTGGATATGCTGTCTAGGTAGGTCATAACTTTTCTTCCAAGAAGTAAGCGTCTTTTAATTTCATGGCCACAGTAACCATCTGTAGTGATTTTGGAGCCCCAAATATAAAGTCTCTCACTGTTTCCACTGTTTCTCCATGTATTTGCCATGAAGTGATGGGACCAGATGCCATGATCTTCGTTTTCTGAATGTTGAGCTTTAAGCCAACTTTTTCACTCTCCTCTTTCACTTTCATCAAGAGGCTCTTCAGTTCCTCTTCGCTTTCTGCCATAAGGGTGGTGTCGTCTGCACGTCTGAGGTGACTGGTGTTTCTCCCGGCCTCTGGATTCCAGCTTTTGCTGCCTCCAGCTCCTCCCAAATTCTAGGTCTAGTGACTTACTCAGGCTCGAGCTTAAAACTTGAGAGAAAATTATAGCAGCACTTAGATGATTTTTCCGGGGACCCAAGGAGAATTCATGCCCACTCTGCTGGGATGAATGCACATTTTATTCAGCTTTCAAGAGTGAATGATAGGTAGGGTCCGAGGGCTCCCTCCATCACTGGACCCCTCCACTCTTACTGAGGCTTATGGAGTCCTACTCACTCAGCCTCTCTGTTACTGTTTCTAACAGGAATTCTGTCACATAATTTGTTTGACTTTATTCATTACTTTGTTTACTATCGAATATTTTCTTCTTTATTATCTGTTTCACTGAAAACATCAGCTTCAAGAAGAAAGCTAATTAATGTCCTGTTTAACACTGAACAGGCTTAGCACATAAGTGGTGGTCAATGACTATTATTTATTATGTCAATAAGTTTCAGTTATGTATAGAAGTAAGATTTATTTACATATGCTATATCACAGGCAGACCAGAGCATTGAAACATTAAAAATTGAGCCATTATGATGCAGGTTGGAATTTAATAGATTGCTAGGCTGAACACAGTTCAGATTGCTAGCTAACTTACCTCATTCACTTTCCATTTAATTTGATGGATAGTTTAGCTATCTATTGGTATACTTGATATAGTAATGGGTATACTGTCAGAACATTAGATCCAGACCTCATTCTGGCAACAAAAAGGTACTGTTTTTTGAAATAAATCTGTACTTCCTTGAGTATCTATTTCTTTGTCAAAATATTCCAGTGAAATGAAATCATCTTACTTTACTCACAATGCACTATAAAATAACTTTATATGACAAAATAACTTTGGAAAATCCCTAAAACCAAGCTTCCTGTTAGAGATATTGGATTTATATTTAACACATTAAAGGTCTCAAGAAACCCAGGATAAGGTAACTTTACATTTTTATCACCATCAATTATGTGAATATTAAATTTTATTTTTCTTTATAAAACGTGCAGGGCACTGGATAATGCTTGTTGGTAATCCTGGACCAGGTAGTCTTTGGATTTTTTTAAAAAATGTTCACATACAATGTGATAAAAATATGCCATGGGCAGATTAGGAGCTTTTGAAAATTCTGACAAAATGAGGTGGCTATATTTATATTAATAAATAATGTATAGAAATAGTATATTTAATAAACAAGATATTTACCTTGTATGAATGCGAATGCCATTTAAATAGTTTCTAAATGTGAAAATATATCATTCCATAAGGAAAGCTTTCAGTAAATCCCATAAAGGGAAGCAGAACAGCCTCAAATTTATGATTAACATGAAACAAGGCCATAAATTTCTGACAAAAATTTATAAAGGAAAACTCTTCAACCTGAAATTTTGTGGAAAAAAATTATTTTAAAAATTCTTGAATCAAAAAAGAAACCAAAATTTTAAATTACATCATATATTAAATGGCTAAAATTGTGCACACAAGAAAATCCAGAGTCTCAAACTAAGGAAACTAAGGAAAAAGATGTTAATTAAAAAAGAAAAAAAAACTACATATCCCACACAAGAAAGTGAGAAAAAGAATAAGCAAAACATAACAAAAGAAAGTGGCAGAAATTAAGCAATAAAAATGCAAGTAGAAATAACTGATCAATAATATCAAACAAATATACTCAGAATATGTACAATGAGATTCATTTTGTTTTTATGCCCGTTAACACAACAACCATTTTGCAGCCCATGGATCAAGGGTTATTTCAAGGTTCAAGTCTTATTATTTTAGAAATATGTTGTATAAGGCTAAAGCTGCCATAAGTAGTGATTCTTCTAATGAATCTGAGCAGAGTAAACTCAAAACTTTTCAGAAAGTGTTATCATCCAGATGCCACTTTCAGAACATTCGTGATTCATGGGAGGAGGTCAAAACATCAAGAGTTTGGAGAAAGTTGATTCCCAAACCCTCATGGATAACTTTGAGGGGTCAAGGCTTCAGACATGGCAGTAGCTGCAGATGTAGCAGGAAAAACAAGAGGACTAGACGTGGAGGCTGAAGACATGACTGGACTGGTGCAGCCTCATGACAAAAATCTAATGGATAAGGAGCTGCTTCTGATGGATGAGCCAAGTGGTTCCTGGAGACGAAATCTACTATTGGTGAAGATGCCGCGAAGACTGCTGAGATGACAGCAGAGGACTCAGAATATTCCATCAACTTAGTTCGTGTAGCAGTCGGGGTTTATGAGTATGGAGTCCAGTTTTGAAAGAACTTCTACTGTGGGTAAAATGCTCTCAAGTAGCATGTCCTGCTACAGAGAAATCATTCATGAAAGGAAGAGTCGATCTGATGCACCCAACTTCAACACTTATTTTAAGAAATTGCCAGAGGCACCCAGCCTTCAGTAAACACCACCCTGATCAGGCTGCAGCCATCAACACTGAGGCAAGACCCTCCACCAGCAAAAAGATCAGAACTTGTTGAAGGCTCAGATGAAGGCTACCACTTTTTAGCAATAAAGCATGTTAAACTTCAGATATGCACACTTTTAGACATAATGCTATTGCACACTTAATAGACTACAGAATAGTGTAAATGTAAATTTCACATGCAATGGGAAACCAAAATGTTCTTGTGACTTCATTGTGGTGGTCGGGAACCAGACCTGCAGCACTTCCCGGGTCTGACTGCGTGCGTTTAAATGAGTGTCTTAGTCACTGTCCCTGGAAGTCAGTGACTGTCATATTTTATTCTGTTTTCTAGTGGCCTGCCACAAAGTTTGGCTCATTCTAAGGGTTCAATTCATTCATTCATTCAACAAACACATTTTGAGTTTTAACCTTGGTTAGTGAAAGAACTGTTAGTGCAGTCCTCAAGCCACACATTTCTGTGCATCTGTGTAGCATCCACACAGCTTTGCTTTCTTGGGCTCCAAAATCACTGCAGATGGTGACTGTGGCCATGAAATTAAAAGATGCTTTCTCCTTGGAAACAAAGCTATGACCAACCTAGACAGCATATTACAAAGCAGAGACATTACTTTGATGAAAAGGTCCATCTAGTCAAAGTTATGATTTTTCCCATAGTCATGTATGGATGTGAGAGTTGGACTATAAAGAAAGCTGAGCACCAAAGAACTGATGCTTTTGAACTGTGGTCTTGGAGAAGATTCTTGAGAGTCCCTTGGACTGCCAGGAGATCCAACCAGTCCATCCTAAAGGAGATCAGTCCTGAGTGTTCATTGGAAGGACTGATGCTGAAGCTGAAACTCCAGTACTTTGGCCACCTGATGCGAAGAGCTGACTCATTTGAAAAGACTCCGATGTGGGGAAAGATTGAAAGCAGGAGGAGAAGGGGACGACAGAGGATGAGATGGTTGGATGGCATCATCGACTCGATGGACATGAGTTTGAGTGAACTCTGGGAGTTGGTGATGGACAGGGAAGCCTGGAGTGCTGCAGTCCATGGGGTCACAAAGAGTCAGACACGAATGAACCACTGAACTGAACTGTGCAGCATCCAAAGCCTGTGATCAGCCAGTTCTCTGTTGCAGGTCTTCCTGTGCCAAAGCGAGGAGAGCTCAGAACCATCTGGAGAAGGATGTCCATCAGAGTTCCAAGAAATTAGGAGAATTTCACAGGTGGAGTGAAGTGCTGGTCTTTAAAGAAAGGGGTTAGTAACTGGGTTGAACACTAGACCAGACAGAGGACCCCATTCTAGAGCATGGACAAAATCTCCTCCAAGAAATGGCCAGTGCGTCTGGAGGTTATAGGGTGGCTTCAGAAGCAATCTCCTCAAGACTGGAAATGCTTGTTTCTTCAGCATAATGTTTCTGTTTTAGCATAATAACCTGAATCTCTTTAAAAATAAGTCCCATAAGCATGCATTCGAGTTGTATGGCAGAAACTAACCCAACATTGTAAAGCGATTATGCTCCAATTAAAAATAAATTTAAAAAATAGAACTCCCTTACCAATATGGCTCACTCCGTCCATTTGGATGAGGGATGTCACTAACAGCCTACCTGGCTTTCTCAGGAGAAGAGTCACGAAGGGGGTAGCCAGTTGCAATTGGCAATATAATTCTCTCAATCCTGTAGATATCATGTTCTATAGCACAAAGATGCAGAACCATTCAAGGAGATGTATTACCTAGATTGTGCACAGATTGAACAAAGCTTCTCCAAGTCTGCAGCCTAGATTATGAAGAACATCACTGACGCATCAAGCTGGTCCAACGTTCTTCTTAGTTGAGGACCCTCTGAAAGTAAGAGAGTCCTGTGTGATTCATTAGGAAAAGACAAAAAGCTACAAAAAATGTTTTTTCCAAAGTTTTACTTTAAGTGGAGCTGTGCCCAATGACTCACTATTATTCGAAGTGAAGGGAGCATAGGGAGCCATCAATCTTTAGACTGCAGAGCTATTTGAACAGCCCAGGAGGCTGATGCCTACTTTGGAACACAATGGCATTTTCACTAAGTTCCAGTCAAGGCTCCCGTTACTGTTCCTTTCATCATCCTTTCATTCTTCAATTCCTGCCATCCATAAGTTTATCAGAAAGTCCCTCATGCAAAAAAATATGTATATATAGCTCTTTTATTATTTTATTCAACTCACCCCAAAATAGTCCCTGAGACATGAAATTAGTTTTTAAAAGAAGTAAAAAATAATGCAAGTATAGAAATACATTGTATCTGAAACAGTCACAGTTCTGGCATGAAAAAAGATCTCACTAAATGTTTATTGAATGAATGAACATTAATTTGTAAGGAAATCAGCTGAGCCCTTCATACAGCCTTTGAAAAGTAAACAAAACTAAATTTCTCTAAACCTGCCTGGTATTCACAGGCTTTCTCAGTTTGTTCACATGACAAAAGGGAAGATAATGAATATGACATTTGTTATCTCCAAATAAGCTAGATTTGCATCCATGTGCCCAGAGACTGCTTTATTTCATTTTGAAAATTAACGCCAATGTAGCTGCCACCAGGAGGCACCATTCAGGGCAGCATTAAAAACCTAACTTTTCAAACCTTTTCCATAAAGTTTAATGGAGAGAGACACATTTGTAGGGTTTTTCCCTAGAAAATAAATGTCTCTGATGACCAAGATGTCAGAATAAATGAACCCCAAACTTCAATATCTACATTTACATCTTACATTAAGAAAATACCATTTGAAGCAAAATGCTAAGAAGAACTAACATCAAAGTTGAAAGAGCTGCCATGTTAGATTTGTGTTAGAGCTGCCAAGGCTTGTTGTAAACTAAGACTGCACGGGGCTACCAGGAGCCCCTTCCTTCCTCCTGTCTAAGTTCTTCTTTCCATCTAGCCCTGTTGGTTCCTGGTTCTATTTTCAGGATTGCTCCCAGGGTATGTGATGTGTGTTATCTGTTCAGCTTCCTCCAAATTTCTATAAATCCAGGATTCTCTTCAATCAACCAAACCCCAGCGAGGCTCTGGCTTGGCAGCTCAGCTCATTATCCTGCAGGCTTTCTCTGCTGCAGGGCTCCAATTAGTCCCTGTGCTGAGGAGTCACCTTGACACCTCGAGAGTCAACTCTCCTCTCTGCGTTAAGAGTCACCCAGCAAAAACCAAGCCAGGGATGTGTACAGACCATGCCATCCTCTGCCGGGGCTTCCTCTTCCACAGGGCTTCATAAGCTGGGCAGACTCAGCATTCCTCTCATTCCAAATTAATTATTAACCTGTCCTCTTTGTCAGCCTCTCCTGCCTGCCTGATCAGCACGATAACGTGGTTATTCACCATTCAGGAAATGTCAAAGCACTGATGCTTTTGCTCTAGAACGTTTAGACACTAGAACATTCTGCATTTTTAACATTTAACGTTTTAAACACTAACTATAATTTTACACAATTGTTTTCTCACTGTGGGGGGAGGCCTTCCTCTGATAGACAACCAAAAGAGCTCATACCCAAAGAACAAACGTTCATAACAGAACGCACTTGAAGTTTAATGACACTCGTGTATTTGCCTTGCAGCTCAAATCAAAGTGTTTTATCCCAAATCACGCGGCAAACTGTCTGATTTCCTATGGCCCTAGCTCTGTGTCTTTTCTATGACACAAGCTTAACCTCTCCATAGTTCATTAATTTTTTCTTGAAAAAAAATGAAGTGCTTAAGCTGTCTAGCACAAAATGAACCTGTTTC
The DNA here is from genome assembly GCF_032405125.1 of Capricornis sumatraensis. Taxonomy (NCBI): domain Eukaryota; kingdom Metazoa; phylum Chordata; class Mammalia; order Artiodactyla; family Bovidae; genus Capricornis; species Capricornis sumatraensis. The sequence goes on from NC_091089.1 coordinate 62,127,850, forward strand.
GAAATTGCCTTCCAGGCCAGTGAAGTTTATAAATAAACTCAAGAGGGAGGACCATTTGCTGGCTGAGTTCTAAGAGATGGGGTTTCTAGTTGTGACTTCATGTGCTCTCACATTTAGTATTTGACCATTTATTTGATAACCTGGGTCTCATTTTCCAATGAAGTGTTAGATTAGGTTATCTCTGTGGAGATTCTCAGTGAGAATACCCTATGATACTCTACTATTTGGCATATATGCTTTTATTATGAAAGCAAACTGTGGTTCAGTTCAGTTCAGTTCAGTTCAGTTCAGTCGCTCAGTCGTGTCCGACTCTTTGCGACCCCATGAATCGCAGCATGCCAGGCCTCCCTGTCCATAACCCTAACTTTCCCCCACCACTGTTTAATGTAGTATGGGTAGAGTGAGAGCTTATTCTATACCTTTACACCTAAAGAATTTGACTTCTCCATGTCCCACTAAGGAAACATAATAAGTAATATGCATTCGATAAATATGCATGAATAAAGGGAAGGAAGGAGTAAAGAAAAAGAGAGAAGAATGGAAAAAAGTAAGCAAATAAGCTGCTTTTCTGTTCAAAATTGAGAGCGTCTCCTATTCACCCAAACTGTAAGGGGCAGACTAAATTATCATCAGTCTCTGGAAACTAACAGCCTTTACAGTTCATTTTCATTGGCACAGAAAGGCCCCCAACCTTCATTCTAGCTTTTTTTTTTTCTCTTTTTAAATTATGGGAGTAATGTTTTCCTCCCAATACTGGTTCTCCTCTACACTCTTAAGCCCTGTAGTTATTCAGGATAATTGACTGCATGACAACCTGAGATAGAAGTAATGTTAGGTCAGCAAACAAAGTCACATATCAAACTAAGAAGGTATTATGGGACAAATCACATTTTAATCGGTCGGATCTTAGATAAATGCAGGAATATGGATAGCAGTTACGGTTTCTATAACAGCCTGCGGTGTGACAGAGCAATAGCACTTTGAAATATAGTCAGTGGATGTTAATTAACGGTAAATCAAAATGGAACTCCTGTGGTATTACATGACGTCCATGTGAATTCTCTAATAATTTATAATGCTTGGTGTGATCCCACAGCATGTGACAAGAAGCATGATTATTTGTAGCTCTGCTTGATCTTGAGCATAAAATTTACTTTGGAAGCCATGGGACGTGTCGCTAATGCATACCCTGTACAGGAGCATTCTTCTGCAGAATCAAGATATGGCATCAGTTGTTCAACTGGAACATATCTGTACAGTGACTAACCAGTATCTCACAGGAAATACATAAATACATTTTTTTCCAGGAAATAATAAGTAGAAAGTAGTTTCTTAATTACTAGTTCATAGCTGCCTGGTCTCAGATGCCATGATTTTGAGGCCCTAATGCCCTAATCTTAGACTAATTGCATCCTTGACGTGTAATTGTTCTGTTCCAACCCTGACAGCCACACTGTTCTTTCAAATGCTTCCTGGGGAGGTGTGAGAGGGAAGAGCAAAGAAGAGGTTTATAACAGCAGACTAAAAAAATTAAGGATACATAGCCCCACTCCCAAAATTTCTCAAAGCCCTTAAATTTCAAGAGTAGCAGAAGCATGCCACACTTTAATGATATGTTTCCTCCACGTTATTAAAGTGCTCCCACCAGTGTTATATTAGGTGACTGACAAATGAGTCCAAAAATGCTAGAAAATGCTAATTGGATTCAACTGGCCTTTTTTTTTTTTTTAACTTGTACCCAGAAATCCACTCTTCTTCATCTACTTGTTAGTATCCATTGCAAAATTATGAGAAGCAAATGAACAATCTTCAAGTAAGTGATGCATGCTTTTTCCAGAACCATCTTCCATTTCCCTCCCCACTCTCCATACATAAAACTTGGAGTTAAAGAGAGGGGCAGAGGATTTCAGCGGGTGTGAAGGACTTCATTTGCCTCTTTCAATGCAAAATCAACAGACCCTTAGCCTGTAGGAAAAAATACAAATTTTTTCCTTTTGAAAATATCACAGAAGCAGCTGCTCCTCAGCTATTTTGAGTGTATTTTCTGTGAACAGCTTGGCGCTGCGATATTGTATACGGTGGACGGTTGGCAAGAGCCTGGTGGTGGGAGGGAACCAAGAACAGTGGAGACCAACGCAAGCTCTGCTGCCGGACACACGGAGGTCAGGCTGTGCAAGAAGGCCGGGCCCGTGATGGAGAGTGATGGATGGAGGGCGACGTAACCCGGAGGGCAGAAGGGTGAGCCTTTTTAAGTTCCCTAAAGCAAGCTTACCACTGCTGACTTGTTAACACGATTTCACATGAGAAAAGACAGAGATGAGCGTTAAAGACAGCAGAAAGAAGTGAAAAGAATAAAGCCAGAGGAATCCATTCAAGTTGAATGAAATTTTAGGCTGCAGAAAGACAACAGGTGAGAGCCAGTTCACTCTCTCACTGGGCTTGACAGTGCAACGGAAGAGGAGCAGGAATACTTGTCTTACTTACACTGTCTTGCACAGTATATCTCTGGCTAGAGGCTAAAGAGTGTTTAAATCCCTGCTCTAAGTCATAGTGACTAATTCCTGTATATGGAAAGGAAGCGTGGGTAAGCAGGATCGCTGCGCATCTTGAGATAATAACTAGAGTGTCGTCGGGAGAGAGGGAGGGGACATATATAAGCCAATGGCTGATTCATGCTGATGTATGGCAGAAACCACCACAATATTGTAGAGCAATTATCCTTCAGTTAAACACGAATGCATTTTTTAAAAAGAAGAGCGTACGTATCCACAGTCAAGCTGAAGAGACAGGGCCTCTCCAGACCCGTGTTCTTAGTCATCAGAGAGCTCCTCTAGAAGAAATGCATGCATCAGACATCAAAGCATTTGAAACCAGCCGGTTGCTTTCCTTTACTCTGCCTGAATTAATTCTAAGTGACTTGCTGTATTTCGGCTTCCATATAGACTTTCCTACAGAGGTAGAACTGAATTGATCAATTAGCGCAAGTTTCTTATACTCTTTGCACTTATATTAATCATTACAAATCAATAAGTTGACACTATTTCCATGCAAATCTTTTGTGAGTTTAGTTGCCCTATGCCTTTCCCCGGGTCCAATTAATTCTGGGTATGCTAGCAAAGTAAAATTCACAGAGAAACAAAATCAAGAAGCAGATCATAGATCAGGTATTCGCCTTCAACACTATGTAGACAATTAACTTTCAAAGGAAGAACATCAAACTGCCTAAAGACATGCTGTAACGGAGGGAATTTGAAACACAAACTTAGAGCAAGAAATACAGGAAATTTTAGCCATGCTTAGACATTTATCACTGTTTGGCATTGAAGAAATGGTATTGAGGTAGTTCCTAAGACTGGTACTAAATGCTTAACACACAGAACATGCCCCACACACAGTAACTTGGTATTTTCTGTTTTAAATTTTGAGGCAGCACCTGCATCTTGCTGCTTGCACTAGTAAGAATGGGTTTGATTATAAAGACAGGGACCCTGGTTCTTAGAACTAAGGAATGTTTAAGTAAAGGACGTATGTTTAGGTCTTGTTCTTTGGATATTATTCCATCAGCTCCCATGCTATCCTGTGATGGTAACCACTAGCATGTTGGAGAAAACCAATGCTTGATTGGTTTCTTTATGCTTTAAGTAGCTGCTTTCATTGACACGCCTGTCTTCCTGCTTTCTAGCAATGAGAACAGTACTCGTATGATACGCTAGGACTAACCCCTGAGTATGGTGCCCAGAGAACATTTCTGAGTAGCAGGCACTATACTTCTTCAGTTTAGCACAAACTGTAAAAGTGATCTGTGTAGAATTATCCATTGTGACAACAGGGAGTGTGTGCGTGCTCAGGAGCTCAGTTGTGTCCGACTCTTTGCGACCCCACAGGCTGCAGCTTGCAGGCTCCTCTGTCCATGGGATCTTCCCGGCAAGAATACTGGAGTGGGTTGTCATTTCCTCCTCCAGGGAATCTTCCCGACCCAGGGATCAAACCTGAGTCTCCTGCATCTCCGGCATTCAGTTCAGTTCAGTTCAGTTGCTCAGTTGTGCCCGACTCTGTCCATCACCAACTCTTAGAGTTTACTCAGACTCACGTCCATCGAGTTGGCGGTGTCATCCAACCATCTCATCCTTTGTTGGCAGACAAATTCTTTACCACTGAGACTCCTGGGGAGCCCTGCCACAGGGAATAGTGGTTCGTAGCTTAGCTGACTGCCAGTACACCAGCTTCTTTTTATTCTTTCCCAGTGGGCACTGCAGAGGCTCGATGCTGGCCCATGGATGGTCAGGACAAGAAGAGAATGCCAGGGGAGACTCTGAGCCTATCAAGCCCCCCGAGCCAGGATAAACCTCTGCTTTAAACATACGCTCTACAGGCTTCCCTGGGGGCTCAGATGGTAAAGAGTCTGCCTGCAATGTGGGAGACCCAGGTTTAATCCCTGGGTTAGGAAGATCCCATGGAGGAGGGAATGTCAACCACTTCAGTATTTTTCCAGGAGAACCCCCATGGACAGAGGAGCCTGGCTGGCCACGGTCCACGGGGTCACAAAGAGTCAGACACGACTGAGCAACTGACACTTTCGCTTTCACTATCCTGCTGTTTGCTGTTTAGTCACCAAGTTGTGTCTGACTTTGCTACCCATGGACTGTGGCCCACCAGGCTCCTCTGTCCAGGGGGCTTCTCCTGGAAAAATACTGGAGTGGGCTGCCATTCCCTCCTCCAAGGGATCTTCCCAACCCAGGGATTAAACCTGCGTCTTCTGTTTAGCAGGAGGATTCACCTGGGAAGCCCTAAAAAATAATACAACCTTCTTCATGTTTAAACAATAGAAGATTGTTATTGTTGTCACTTTGGGCAAATCCATAGATCTTGGGGTGACGGGGACTGTAGACACTTTGGGGGCTACAGTTCTTACAAGAACCCCTCTAAGATCCATCCACAAAAACAAATATATTATTATCTACCTAACTGAAAAGTTGGCATTAAAAAAATGAAGGAATTTGTATACAATAGGAATTTAAGACATGCTAGTTTTTAAACTCATTATTACATGTCAGAGCTGGCCAGGGCTTTTCATCACAGGAGGTGGAAAACTACAACTAATCTCAACAGCCACATGCTTATGAATAACACTTATTTCTTCTCACACTTTCGTCATTGGAACTTTTTAAAGACAATTCACAGAAGATGACTAAGTTTCTAATAAATTGTAATAATTTGCCACCTTCAGAAATGTAAGTATCTGGCTTAATCTGCCAGATTTTAAGAGAACTTCCAAAGGATGCATGATAAATGAGTTCTTATATTAAGTTGAGTTAGAATAAGTGGAACTCATAATATTCTGTGGTAGTGCTATTGGTATGCTATTAAATTACTATATAGACTTGGACCATAATTTAACAGGTTTGAGAGACTGTGAGGATATAGGAGGGAATATGTACTTTGACAGCATATTGAAAAGCAGACATCACTTTGTCCCCAAAGTTCTGTATAGTCAAAGCAATGGCTTTTCCAGTAGCTAGGTACAGATCTGAGAGCTGGACCATAAAGGCTGAGCACCAAAGAATGATGCTTTCAGATTGGGGTGCTGGAGAAGACTCTTAAGAGCCCCCTGGACTACAAAGAGATCAAACCAGTTGATTTTAAAGGAAATCAACCCTGAATAATTCTTGGAAGGACTGAAGCTGAAGCTCCGATAGTTTAACCACCTGATGTGAAAAGCTGACTCATTGGAAAAATCTTTGATGCTGGGAAAGACTGAAGGCAAAAGGAGAAGAAGATGACAGAGGATGAGATGTTTAGAGAGCATCCCTGACTGAATGGACATGAATTTGAGCAAATTCTGTGTGATACTGAAGCACAGAGGAGCCTGGGATACTGCAGTCCGTGGGGTCGCAAAGAGACACGACTTAGTGACTCAACAAGAACAGCAACATGTACTTTTACATACGTGGTGTCAGCACTTTTGTCGAACAGGAGGCACATTCAGAAGATAATGGCATGATTTTCCACATGTGAAGGGAAACAACAAAAAATTCTACTGAGCAAATCCTGAGCATGCATACACTGGATCCATGTGAAGACGTAGAGGCTGGCTGCTTTACTGCAATTATTTTAGGATGTATTGTTATTAGAGGTATGGAGGGGGGATTCTATATTGGATAATGCCTGAGGAAACATCATTCAGTCTACCCCAAACTGTAATACGATTCCCATCAATCAAGGAAATCTTTATGTTGTGCTATTTTTAAAGGCAAAGAACCTTAAGAGAAAAAACATAATGCCCTTGAAGAAAGGGTTTTCTGATAAGACATTGTCTTTTGGTGAGAAACAAAACACAAGAAAACTCATCTCACAGTATACACACTGCTTATCTCTTTAAAAAAAAAAAAAAGGGAAAAAAATAGAAATAAGCTAGACTCTTTACCCTCCGTATCAGCTCATAAAGGGAATTTTTATTCTAAACAGTGTTGGAAATCTGACAGCCTCACATGCATAATGAAGGACAGCCCCAAATTTGAAGGGATACAATAGATTAATGATGAGAGAATGGGAAGGAAATCACATTTTTTGCTAATGAGAAGAAAATGCAATATCAGAATAAGAGTCATCCAAATGGACAAATATGAGTAAAAATATGAGACACAAAGATGAGGATGTCAGCAAGGAAATACCTTTGGAAATACATAGCTATTTGGAATGATAATGCATCAAATAATTATGGGAAGTCTAAAAAGTGAAAATTATTTGAACTGTGCCTTCAGAAACACCTTGTGAAGTAACTGTTGCATGCCAGTGTCATGAAATGAGCTGATCACTTGTTACAGATTTTGATTTAATCGGTTTTAATTTTTAGAGCTGTTTGAGGTTCACAGCAATATTGAGTAGGAGGCACAGAATCCTCTCACGTACCCCTCCCCTCCCCGCAAATACGTAGCTTCCTACACTACCTGCAATTTTAAAAAAGTGTGTGTGGGGAGAAGCAAAATAATCACCCTTGAGAGGAAAATAATGAACATTCAAAAACTTGGAAATACGTGACGCCCACAAATAGATGGAATTAGTCATCTGTATGAACCAACGCAAGCGATCTTCTGAAGACATGTCATAGAGAAATCTATGAAAATACAGCATCACACAGGATAATACCCAAAGCACAGCCAAAGAACTGAGAAAATCTCCCTTCACTTTTTCTTTTTAACACAGACTTTCATCACACTAAGTATAGGACAGGCACCTCGGTAACCTAGAAAAAGAGGATTTTACGTAACAAGGATGGATCAATCTGCTTCTGATACAGATGGTGGGGAAGGCCCAGCCTGCGGGACTCGAGCATTTGGTGAGTGAACACAGCCATCAAAACCATTACGCCCTTCCAACAACTTCAGGTGGTTCCATGTTTGGCATATACACTGCAAGCTATAACTGACTTCTGATACAGACTTGAAGATAATAAACTGACCATTACACACAATTTGCAGCCCACTTTCATTTTTTAATTTTATGTTCATTATTTGCATTCTGATTAAAAACCAGCTCCTTTTCACTCACTTTCTATATTTTTAACATCTTTTTCTAAACTTAATCTAATATTTATATGTTGCCTAAACCAAAACAACAAAAAATAAACTCCAGGAATGCTTTTTTTCTTACGGGTGGCTCCTATTTAGTTTGAAATTTCTTATTTGACAATATTTTACTTGTATTTTTTAAAGGCTATGCTGTCCTTCTTGCTGAGCTTTATAAAAAAAATACCTGAAAGATTGCTAAGCATTTATACCAGTCTTATGGCTTATATATGTTTTCTCATTCGATTCTCATAACAGTTCTATGGATTAACGATTAGTTTTCTTATTTATAAATTAGAATAATGAGTCCCAGAGCAGTTAAATCCCTTTCCTTTTTTCGCGTATTTATTATACTATGGTGAAATCAGATTTAAAATAAGGGTTCTATTATCTAATGTTCAATATAGTTTTATTTTGTTTCTTCTATTCTGTTGTATATTTGAAAGAAAAGAAAAAACACTCCTTGACAAGCCCTATGCAGGCTGCTCTTTGGATAGATTAAGGCTTAGTCTTTCTATTATGGCCTAGGGCTTAGAGATTTGCATATAAAAGCATTGTCTATGTAGAAAAATCTGAGTGATTTTACAGAAACACTCCCAGTACTAAAAACTGAATGTAGCTGGATCAGGGTATACAAGGCCAAAATACAATAGCGTATCTGCACTCTTGGAGCTTGACCACTTGAAGGTTCTACTGGATGCGTTGTTTATTAGACACTGTCGCTCAGCTTTGCCAGAATGTGATCGTCTCCCAGGTTTTGGGATCTCTCAGAATAGTCCAATTTAGGGTTCCCAGTTGTTCCCCTAGCCTTCTAAACATGCTGTTTGGTATTCAGTTAATAAAATCAAGGTAACTCAATGACATCTCCTGGAGCACTTTTCAGCCACCCCAAATTTCTATCTCATCAGTCTTGACAACTTGTCAAGAGCCCTATACTCTGACTAAGATCTCCCCACTTGAAATCTGATTCAGTAAATGGTTCAAGACATAAAGCTGGGATGATTGCATGACTCACCTCACTTTTCCTTTCTGGTAGGGATTATGATTATCCACATCTTTGCAGTTCAATACTTGAATGCTGTCATTTCTTATTTCGTTCAATTTTCTAGATGATTTATGAAAGGGAGGAAGATTCAATCCTGATTTTGTCATCAGGGCTGAAAACAGAAGTATAAAATTTAATTATCATATTTAAGCAAACTGATCCATTATATTCTAGTGCAATATTTACATTAATAGTAAAACACATTATAAGATTTCAAAGACAATTAATGACCTTGGGTTTATTTTTGTCTTACGTGAGTTATGGGAACAGAAAAGTTGAGATACTGGTTTTGCTGGTTAGCTTAGCTTGTGCTGGGCTGTGCTTAGTCCCTCATTCCTGTCTGCCTCTTTGCTACCCATGGACTGTAACCCGCCAGGCTCCTCTGTCCATGGAGATTATCCAGGCAAGAATATTGGAGTGGATAGCCTATCCCTTCTCCAGGGGATCTTCTCAACCCAGGAATCGAACTGGGGTCTCCTGCATTGCAGGCAGATTCTTTAGCAGCCGAGCTAACAGGGAAACCCTAGATTAGCCTACAGCCTTTTAGTAAGGAAAAGAAGAAGTGGTCCACAGAGGGACAGCATGTTTTTAAAAGCTTTTCATGCGGATGCAGTTTCAAGTGTGCAGAAATGATACAAGGAGAATCCAAAAAATATCTGTTTACATATTAGCTCTCTATGCTGGCTAACCAGTCACTACAAACTTAGCACCTTAAAACAACATATATGTAGTTCTCAATATTTATATGAGTCAGGAGTCTAGCCACAGATTAGCCGGCTCTTCTGCCCAGTCTCTCAGTCAAGGTGCCAGTCAGTGCGCTTCTGGGGTATAGCATCATCTGCTCTCGCATGGGTGCTGGCAGAATTCAGCTCTTTTCAGCTGAAGAACTGAGCTCCCGTTTTCTGATGGCCGTCAGCTGAAGGCTGGTCTCAGCTCCAAGAGCCTACTTGCCGTTCCTTGTCCAGGGCCTTCTCAAACCCTCTCATAACCTGGCAGCTTGCTTCATCAAAGCTTGCTTCTTACTTACTTCTGCTTCTTCAAAGCAGAAGGATCTGCTCACCCATTTAGACCACACCCACCCACAATAATCCCCTTTTTGATTCATTTAAAGGTAACTGATTTGGCATCTTAATTGTATATGCAAAATCTTTTCACCCTGACCAGATAGAATAATCTAACCCTGGAGTGACATCTTCATGGTCACAGGTCCCATTCACAATCAAGGACAAAGAATTTACAGGACATGTATAATAGAGAGGGGATATCTCGGGAACCATTTTGGAAGCTGCCTATCACAGTACCTTTCACACCTTTTGCCCGTTGTAACACTTGGCCACATGCACATCTGCTTTCGTTCGGTCGTGTGTGTATATGCTTCTACACATAGGCATTGCTCAGTTTCCAACTTTTTTTTTAGGGTAGCTGCTTTACAATGTTGTGTTAATTTCTGCCTTGCAACAAAGAGAATCCACTTTGTGTGTGTGTGTGTGTGTGTGTGTGTGTGTATATATCTCCATTGGAGAAGGAAATGGCAACCCACTCCAGTGTTCTTGCCTGGAGAATCCCATGGATAGAAGAGCCTGGAAGGCTACAGTCCATGGGGTCACAAGAGTCAGACGCAACTTAGCAACTAAAGCAACACCCTCCCTCCTGGACCTCCCTCCGACCCACCCAACATCAGCCCACCACCCCCCTACCACCCCCCCACCACCCCCCCTCCTCCGCCGGTCAGCACAGAGCGCCGAGCTGAGCTTCCTGGATTATACAGCAGGTTCCCACTCACTGCTTTACACGTGGTGGTGCGTGTATGGCTTCCCCAGGGGTTCAGTGGTAAAGAATCTGCCTGCTAACACAGGAGACACAGGAGACTGGGGTTCGATCCCTGGGTCGGGAAGATTCCCCTGAAGGAGGGCATGGCAACCCACTCCAGCGTTCTTGCCTGGAGAATCCCACGGACAGAGGAGCCTGGTGGGCTACAGTCCATGGGGTTGCAAGTCAGACACGACGGAAGTGACTTAGCACACACACACGCATACAGTACATACACGTCAATCCCAATCTCCCAACTCATCCCGCCCTACACCACCCCACCATGTCCGTCCACACATCTGTTCTCTATGTCTTAGGCTCCTTTTATAATTTTTCACTGTACTGTGTTTTAAAAGTACTTTGATTTTTTAAAGTTAAAGTTTGTGGAAACCCTGCGCTGAGCAAGTCAGTCAAGGCCACTTTCCAAAAGCATCTGCTCACCACCTGTGTCTGTGCCGCACTTTGGTAATTCTCAAAATATTTCAAGTTTTTCATTATTATTATATTTGGCCTTGGTCATGATTTTGAACCAGCTTTATAGCTTACATTTGTTTGTGCCTCTTGGCAAGTAATTTACCATGTTTAACAGAGACTTTTAGGAGGATGGTTAAATGAGATGAATGAGACTGTGAACTTTAAGGGTATGTACATAAAAGGCATTTAGTGAATTAAGCTACAGAGTTATAGTTTTAAAAATCTTGGCAGAATAACTAATCAACTGGATTTGCTGCTTAAATAAGAAATCTTTAAGTATAATATTGATATGGCCAGTTTGTTCTTAATTCCAGACAAGATTTCCAATGCACAGACAAAACAGATGTTCATATACTGATACAAACATTTATGACTGAACCTGTGGGTGAACAGCTGACCCAAGAGCAAGCTCTTGTATTTAAACACTGAAAAAAAGTTTCCAACAGCTGATGATATTCTCAGGTCAAATACTGTTTCTGTGAAAAATTGTGTGAAATAGTAAAAAAAAAAAAAGCATAAATGAGAAGGCAATGAATTTGCATCATTGTGTATGAAAGAATCAAGAAATAATCTGATGTATCAAGTAGCAGAAAAAAAAGTATGCCTATTTGGACTTAAACATTGGTATAAAAGCTATAGAAATTACTACAAAGAACATTTGTGACATTAGAATTGTTTTCACACCATCTCTCACACTGAAGCTATCTCACTCAGCTACAAGAAAGCAATTTTGTAAAAAAAAAAAAAAAATTTAGAAAAGCAAAACTTGATTCTTGCAATGCTAATTAAAATATAGTGTTAAGGAAGTGAGTTATTATGACTGAAATCTTGCTAGTACTTCATATCATTTTCAAGCATATAAAAATATAATATCAGTTTTGTAGCAAGATGATTAAAGCATTTAATTTTCAGTCAAAATTTGCTTAAACCTGATGCCTCAAAAAGCTGAATGGTATCTAAGTGTTACTGCAATACAGATGTTCTAAAATTTTTTGCCAACTGGATATCAGCTGTACGATGTAATAAGCACATCATTTGGTGAATGGCAGACAGGAAAAGTATATAAATTATAACATAAGTTACCAGAAACAGTATTTTCAAAAGATTTAATAATATCAGTAGGCAACTATTCTAGGAAGTAGCTGTGAACCTTGCCAGGATGGAGGATTGGAGAAGATGGACCCGGGGGAAATGGCTCAAGAGAACAGCTCAGATACATTTAAAGCTGCAGTGATTTACCCATGAGTATTCACAGACCTTTTAAGATGCTGAAATTCTGGTTTAAAAAAAAAAAAAAATCCATCGGGCACACTTAGAGGATGAATTCAGGTATTTTTCAAAGGGCTGATGATGCAGTGGGGGAGAAAAAAGAACTTTTTATCTGACTGAATATTCATTACTATAAGATTTTTAAAGCTCTGGACTAAAATTCAGCTAGTTTCTCCAAAGTTTAGATTTGGTTTGAAGTAAGGACAAATGAAATCAGGCTGGCTCATCTTCCATAATGCTCCTCCGTCCGTCCTTTTCCTTTAGACCTGACTGTCTGTACCTGGATGCCTGTGATCCTGGGAGGTAAACTTGGCAGACCTTAGCACGTGGGTTTTGAAGACGAAGACGAAGATGCATCGTCGAAAGTGGAACCATAATGTGAGGAGGGAGGCTGGCCCTGAAATGAACTCTAAAGACTGCCAGCCTTTCTGCCAGAGAAGATGATGTGGTGTCAGCAAAAAAGCTGGGAAGGAGTCGCCCAAAATGGTCAGTATACAGTCAGGAAATACGTGGAAAATAGACTGTAATATATATAAAAAAATTTCCTTTGAAAAATATCCATAGGATTTGGTTATACTTGCAAGAACAGTTTCGATAAGGTGTTGGATGCAAAAGCCAGATTGACTTGTTGAAAGGTGAAATATTTTAAGAACATATACATGCCCAGCTCTTTTCCGGGGATTTACTGGAAGGAGAGGTTCAAGGAAGTGGATGTAGGATGACAGACAGAGTTTGGCAGAGAATATATTGCTCAGTATTGCCAATTATTACATAAATAAGAACTAGGCTTCCCAGCTGGTGCTAATGGTAAAGACCCTGTCTGCCAATGCAGGCAGACATAAGAGAGAGCGGTTCGATCCCTGGGTTAGGAAGATTCCCCTGGAGGAGGGCACGGCAACCCACTCCAGTATGAGTGCCTGGAGAATTCCAAGGACAGAGGGGCCTGGCGGGCTGCAGTCCCTGGGGTCCCAAACAGTCAGACACTGTGGAAGCAACTGTGGAAGCAGCACGCACACGAGGACTGAACACAGTGTACAGCTGCTTGCCACGACAAGGGCCATTTCAGGGAGAGCTGAATGCAGATACCGACTTTCTAGGGGTCACCACGATATGGAGGCATAACGTATGTCAGTTATCAACTTATCACCTCTCACCTTCATTCTTTTCAAGGTAGTCTTTGAAATATGCAGCAGCATTTCTTTAAATACGTCTCCTTTAAATGCGAGCAACATGAAAGTTTCTCAGCAGAAGACACCAGAAGGACCCTGTTAAAGGAAGAGGCTCTCCTACAGTTCTTTTCAGAGCTCACAGGTGGACTATGGGGGTGTCGGGACAGCAGGTGAGGCCTGCCCCTGCTCCGGGCCCAGAACGTGGTTCCTCTTAGATCCTGCAACCTCAGCCTGGTACTAACCTTTTTGCAGCCCATTGTGTCAGAAACCAGGCTGCTACGAGCTCTGAGGGCCTCCCCCCATCACCAGCTCTAGAACCCTCACTGCTCACCCTCTCTGCCACCCGTTGCTGACCACCTGCTCCCCTCCTGTACCCGGGAGGGTAAGGGTATTAGTTCTCTCCTCAGCTGTAAGGCATAACCACAAACTGAGTGGCTGAAAACATGTATTTCTGATCATAAAGTTCCACAGATTATCAAGGTGTCAGCAAGGTGGATTCCTTCTGGGGGCTCGAGATGAGAATATGTATCTCTGTTTTATTATTATTCAGCTTCTAGAAGCTGTCCGCATTCCCCGGTTCATGGTCCCTTTCTCCATTTTCCAAGCGAGCGGTACTGCAGCGCTCAGGTCATTCTTCTGTAGCGACATCTCTTTCTGGCAATGATTCTCCACTCCTGAGGATCCATATGACTACATTGGGTCCACACAGATAATCCAGGATCATTTCTCCATCTCAAGTTCCTGAATTCAATCACTTCTTCAGCGTCCCTTTTAGCATGTATGGTCACATGTACACAGGTTCAGAAATTAGGATATGGATCTCTTAGAGGGGTTATTACCCTGCCCAACACAGTGGCTTATTGCTATCCCAGAAACTTCAGACCAGCTCTGCCCAGGTTAAATGAGAAAATTTCTCTGCTACCTGATGGGTTTAATCGCAACTCTTCCAATTATGTTGGCATATGTGTGGGCATGCTAGGTCACTTGTTCAACTCTTTGTCACCCCATGGACTGTGCCTGCCAGGCTTCTCTGTCCATGAGATTTCACAGGCAAAAATACTGGAGTGGGTTGCCATTTCCTTCTCCAGGGGATCCTCCTGACTCAGGGATCAAACCTTGCCTTGCAGGCAGAATCTTTACCAGATTACCTAATTTGGGGAAGCCCTCAATTAGGCCTGATCCAGTTCCCGATTATCCTTGCTTGAGTACTCTCCCTTAGCCCTAGAGAACGATACGGAGTTTTCTTTCATTCTATATCACAGTCTTCTCACAGTCAGCGCTTCTTTATCATTGTCTTCCCTTGCTTAGTCTCAGCCGGTCAGTCAGTCAGTTCAGTCGCTCAGTCGTGTCCAACTCTTTGTGACCCCATGAGTCGCAGCACGCCAGGCCTCCCTGTTCATCGCCATCTCCTGGAGTTCACTCAGACTCACGTCCATCGAGTCAGTGATGCCATCCAGCCATCTTATCCTCTGTCATCCCCTTCTCCTCCTGCCCCCAATCCCTCCCAGCATCAGAGTCTTTTCCAATGAGTCAACCCTTCGCATGAGGTGGCCACAGTACTGGAGTTTCAGCTTTAGCATCATTCCTTCCAAAGAACACCCAGGGCTGATCCCCTTCAGAATGGACTGGTTGGATCTCCTTGCAGTCCAAGGGACCCTCAAGAGTCTTCTCTAACACCACAGTTGAAAAACATCAATTCTTCGGCACTCAGCTTTCTTCACAGTCCAACTCTCACATCCATACATGACCACTGAAAATACCATAGCCTTGACTAGACAGACCTTTGTTGGCAAAGTAATGTCTCTGCTTTTCAATATGCTATCTAGGTTGGTCATAACTTTTCTTCCAAGGAGTAAGCGTCTGTTAATTTCATGGCTGCAGTCACCATCTGCAGCGATTTTGGAGCCCCAAAAAATAAATTCTGACACTGTTTCCACTGTTTCCCCATCTATTTCCCATAAAGTGATGGGACCAGATGCCATGATCTTTGTTTTCTGAATGTTGAGCTTTAAGCCAACTTTTTTGCTCTTCTCTTTCATTTTCATCAAGAGGCTTTTCAGTTCCTCTTCACTTTCTGCCATAAGGGTGGTGTCATCTGCATATCTGAGGTGATTGATATTTCTCCCGGCAATCTTGATTCCAGCTTGTGCTTCTTCCAGCCCAGCGTTTCTCATGATATACTCTGCATATAAGTTAAATAAGCAGGGTGACAATATATAGCCTTGACATACTCCTTTTCTGATTTGGAACCAGTCTGTTGTTCCATGTCCAGTTCTGACTGTTGCTTCCTGACCTGCATACCGATTTCTCAAGAGGCAGGTCAGGTGGTCTGGTATTCCCATGTGTCCCAAAATTTTCCACAGCTTATTGTGATCCACACAGTCAAAGGCTTTGGCATAGTCAATAAAGTAGAAATAGATGTTTTTCTGGAACTCTCTTGCTTTTTCCATGATCCAGCGGATGTTGGCAATTTGATCTCTGGTTCTTCTGCCTTTCCTAAAACCAGCTTGAACATCTGGAAGTTCACGCTTCATGAAGCCTGGCCTGGAGAATTTTGAGCATTATTTTACTAGCATGTGAGATGAGTGCAATTGTGCAGTAGTTTGAGCATTCTTTTGCATTGCCTTTCTTTGGAATTGGAATGAAAACTGACTTTTCCCAGTCCTGTGGCCACTGCTGAGTTTTCCACATTTGCTGGCATATTGAGTGCAGCACTTTCACAGCATCATCTTTCAGGATTTGAAATAGCTCAACTGGAATTCCATCACCTCCACTAGCTTTGTTTGTAGTGATGCTTTCTAAGGCCCACCTGACTTCACATTCCAGGATGTCTGGCTCTAGGTGAGTGATCACACCATCGTGATTATCTTGGTTGTGAAGATCTTTTTTGTACAGTTCTTCTGTGTATTCTTGCCACCTCTTCTTAATATCTTCTGCTTCTGTTAGGTCCATACCATTTCGGTCCTTTATCAAGCCCATCTTTGCATGAAATGTTCCCTTGGTATCTCTAATTTTCTTGAAGAGATCTCTAGTCTTTCCCATTCTGTTGTTTTCCTCTATTTCTTTGTACAGGAATGGCCAAGAGGAGCTACCCTGCATCCGAGGTCAGGGGCGGTGGCCAGGAGGAGCAACCCCATGTTGAAGGAGTGGTGGCCATGCGGGCACAGGAGGGCCTAGAGGAGCTATTCCATGTTCAAGGTCAGGAGGGGTGGCGGTAAGGAGATACCACTCGTCCAAGATAAGGAGCATTGGCTGCACTTTGCTGGAGCAGCCGTGAAGAGATATCCCATGCCCAAGGTAAGAGAAACCCAAGTAAGACGGTAGGTGTTGCAAGAGGGCATCAGAGGGCAGACACACTGAAACCATACTCACAGAAAACTAGTCAATCTAATCACACTAGGACCACAGCCTTGTCTAACTCAATGAAACTAAGCCATGCCCTGTGGGGTCACC
Organism: Capricornis sumatraensis; assembly: GCF_032405125.1. Lineage (NCBI taxonomy): Eukaryota > Metazoa > Chordata > Mammalia > Artiodactyla > Bovidae > Capricornis > Capricornis sumatraensis. The sequence continues at coordinate 62,144,634 of NC_091089.1, forward strand.
CAAGATGGGCGGGTCATTGTGGAGAGGTCTGACAGAATGTGGTCCACTGGAGAAGGGAATGGCAAGCCACTTCAGTATTCTTGCCTTGAGAACCCATGAACAGTATGAAAAGGCAAAATGAAAGGATACTGAAAGAGGAACTCCCCAGGTCAGTAGGTGCCCAATATGCTACTGGAGATCAGTGGAGAAATAACTCCAGAAAGAATGAAGGGATGGAGCCAAAGCAAAAACAATACCCAGCTGTGGATGTGACTGGTGATAGAAGCAAGGTCCAATGCTGTAAAGAGCAATATTGCATAGGAACCTGGAATGTCAGGTCCATGAATCAAGGCAAATTGGAAGTGGTCAACAAGAGATGGCAAGAGTGAATGTCGACATTCTAGGAATCAGTGAACTAAAATGGACTGGAATGGGTGAATTTAACTCAGATGACCATTATATCTACTACTGTGGGCAGGAATCCCTTAGAAGAAATGAAGTAGCCATCATGGTCAACAAAAGAGTCTGAAATGCAGTACTTGGATGCAATCTCAGAAATGAAAGAATGATCTCTGTTTGTTTCCAAGGAGAATCATTCAATATCACAGTAATCCAAGTCTATGCCCCAACCAGTAATGCTGAAGAAGCTGAAGTTGAATGGTTCTATGAAGACCTACAAGACCTTTTAGAACTAACACCCAAAAAAGATATCCTTTTCATTATAGGGGACTGGAATGCAAAAGTAGAAGTCAAGAAACACCTGGAGTAACAGGCAAATTTGGCCTTGGAATATAGAATGAAGCAGGGCAAAGACTAATAGTTTTTCTAAGAAAATGCACTGGTCATAGCAAACACCCTCTTCCAACAACACAAGAGAAGACTCTACACATGGATATCACCAGATGGTCAACACCAAAATCAGATTGATTATATTCTTTGCAGCCAAAGATGGAGAAGCTCTATACTGTCAACAAAAACAAGACCAGGAGCTGACTGTGGCTCAGATCATGAACTCCTTATTGCCAAATTCAGTCTGAAATTGAAGAAAGTAGGGAAAACCACTAGACCATTCAGGTATGACCTAAATCAAATCCCTTATGATTATACAATGGAAGTGAGAAATAGATTTAAGGGCCTAGATCTGATAGATAGAGTACCTGATGAACTATGGACAGAGGTTCGTGACATTGTACAGGAGACAGGGATCAAGACCATCCCCATGGAAAAGAAATGCAAAAAAGCAAAATGGCTGTCTGGGGAGGCCTTACAAATAGCTGTGGAAAGAAGAAAAGTGAAAAGCCAAGGAGAAAAGGAAAGATATAAGCATCTGAATGCAGAGTTCCAGAGAATAGCAAGAAGAGATAAGAAAGCCTTCCTCAGCGATCAATGCAAAGAAATAGAGGAAAACAACAGAATGGGAAGACTAGAGATCTCTTCAAGAAAACTGTTTAATCTCCTGTATGGTTTCTATCTTCTGATTGGACCTGCACTGCTATAGCTTATCTGAATATTTTTTGCAAAAGTAATCTATAAATTGAAAGTACTAAAATCAAAATAGGACAGATAGGAGAAGAATCAAGGATCTTAGTTTTAGTTTGGTTTGCTTTGGCTTGAGGGAAAAGATACGCATTCTAGCAAGTTGAAGAAAATAATAAATAAACAGGATGAATGTTTGAAAAAAGAGAGTCTTGAAGATGGGAGAAGCTACAATCTATTCTACAAGTTGAAAACACTGATGATCAACCATAGGAAGCCTCTGTAAAATTAAAATTTCTAGGCCAGCTTTTCTTCCTGATTTAACTGGTCTTGATTTATTTGGAGATTCTAAGTTAATTGGCATTGGATAAAGCTTGGAAGGAAAGTTATGACCAACCTAGATAGCATATTGAAAAGCAGAGACATTACTTTGCCAACAAAGGTCCGTCTAGTCAAGGCTATGGTTTTTCCAGTGGTCATGTATGGATGTGAGAGTTGGACTGTGAAGAAGGCTGAGCGCCGAAGAACTGATGCTTTTCAACTGTTGTGTTGGAGAAGACTCTTTTTTTTTTTTTTGGAGAAGACTCTTGAGAGTCCCTTGGACTGCAAGGAGATCCAACCAGTCCATTCTGAAGGAGATCAGCCCTGGGATTTCTTTGGAAGGAATGATGCTAAAGCTGAAACTCCAATACTTTGGCCACCTCATGCGAAGAGTTGACTCTTTGGAAAAGACTCTGATGCTGGGAGGGATTGGGGGCAGGAGGAGAAGGGGACAACCGAGAATGAGATGGCTGGATGGCATCACTGACTCGATGGACGTGAGTCTGACTGAACTCCGGGAGTTGGTGATGGACAGGGAGGCCTGGCGTGCTGCAATTCATGGGGTCGCAAAGAGTCCGACACGACTGAGCGACTGAACTGAACTGAACTGAACTGAAAGCTTATGTGTCAGTTTCTTTGACGGCTAGCAGTAGGAAGGCAAGAATGGGGAAGCCATAGGTGAGAGTGCAGACATCGAGACCTTGATGGTAATAAGGTCCCTGTGACTACTTCAGTTGTCTCTGAGAAATGGGAGACAGTCGTGCATGTTGACAGTGAGGCAAGATATGTGAAAGGGGATTTGGACACTTGCTGACAACTACCTACAGCTACGTATTCAGTATGTGAGCAACTCAGTGTTTAATAGGATTCTTGGCCTCTTAAGCAACGTGTTCTTTGGTTGGAAGACTGGACAAAACAATAAGATCATGAATAATAATTCCAAGTAGAATGTGTTCAGTTTATAGGAAATCATACAGGCAATGAGAACAATCAGATTTTAGAGGGGATAAAGAATTTGGTTGTGTGATAAAGATATCAAGATGTGGAACTTAAGATGTGGGCCTTGTAAGAAATACAGGAAGAATGGAAGCAAATATCCTTGATACTGAGATGGATGTGTACTCCACTGTAGAGTTTATGAGCAGATTAGCTTAGCTAGAGCAGGTTTTAAAGAGAATAATGAGAGAGGCTGAGTATTAGTTTAGGTCAGATTTTTGTTTTTATGTAAGAGCTAGATACAATATATTAAGGCAGGCTGTAGATAGCTACACTAAGGGATTTGGGTTTTATATCGTGGGTGATGAAAAGCCACTGAAGTGGCATCTTCTGGGCGTTCCTCTCTGCCTCCTGAGACACTCTAGTCAATATTGATGGTGTGCTGAAAATTGCCAGGGCAGCCTTGCCGTGGGGGCCCAGTGACATGAGGCATGGTTACGAGTGCATAATTAGCCAGAATGTGTAACTGAATACAAAATGTATACTTCAGAAGACCATAGGTTAAAACACAGTGTAAACACGTTAATATAGTTAAAGGTTATAGCAGTGTGGAGAGTGTTTTGGAGCATCACGTACATTTTTCCCCTCTTGCATCAGGTTTGTCTTGCTCTTTAGCTTTTTTTTTTTTTTTTGAAATGAGCATCATTTTATTATTTTATTTCTTTTCTTTCTTTTTTTTTTTTTTTTGCTTTACAATACTGTATTGGTTTTGCCATACATTGACATGAATCAGCCACGGGTGTACATGAGTTCCCAATCCTGAACCCCCTTCCATACCATCTCTCTGGATCATCCCCTTGCACCAGCCCCAGGCATCCTGTATCCTGTATCAAACCTAGACTGGCGATTCATTTCTTACCTGATAGTATACATGTTTCAATGCCATTCTCCCAAATCATCCCACCCTCACCCTCTCCCTCAGAGTCTAAAAGTCCGTTCTATACATCCGTGTCTCTTTTGCTGTCTCGCATACAGGGTCATCATTATCTTTCTAAATTCCATATATATGTGTTAGTATACTGTATTGGGGTTTTTCTTTCTGGCTTACTTCACTCTGTATAATAGGCTCCAGTTTCATCCACCTCATTAGAACTGATTCCAATATATTCTTTTCCTTCAATTATCTCAGATAAAATAGATCCCTCCAAAAACGAAAATGGATTCAGCCAAAGCAGTGAAGCTTAGCTAGCCTTTATCAGGCTTTTAGGAATCCCTAATGACTTTTTATATCCAGTCTAAAGAGAGAACTCTTGACTTCCATATTAAGAACAAAGCCTGGAGGGTTGCCCAAAGAACCAATGCTGAAATAGGACAGGGAAAGCAGGATGTTATTCAAAAGAAAGATCAAACCCACAAGAAAAAGGAAATTCCTCGGGAATTTTGAGTGGGGGCTTGTCAAAGTGGAGGGAAGGGACAGGTAGGTTTAAGATGGAAGAGTCATGATCACCACTAAAAGTCCATTTGAGATGGAACAAAAGCATCCAGATACGTCTGGGTGAATCTGAAGACATCAGACTGGTGCACTTGTTCCCCAGGTCTAGTCTAGGGATCCTAGAAGCCTTTCAGAGGAGTTCTACATTTGAAGCATTATGTACGGCATGCTATGTAAATGAAAGAGGAGAGATGGCTGACTAAGCTTCGGGGTAAGTGAGCCTGGAAATAGCATCCCCTCTCTGCTTTTGTTTATACAAAAACAGTGATCTAAGCACCAGGGTATGCTTGCCTCTGAGAGTATACATATATTTTCCAAGGATAATAGTTTAGTAAAATTAATTTTCAGACACTTGACTTCCAAAAGTATTCCTTTCAAAACTGTGGTTATGTGAGAATTTAGTAAGAATTCATCCTTATCTTTTTACAAAATTAATCATCATTGATTAAGTTATTATTAATTTCCATTTATTCTTCTACTTTACAAAACAAAAACATATACTTAGGTACATTGCCCCAGTTGTAAAAACTTTTGGGACACAAAACAAAAAGACAATTTGAATGACTGACAATTCCTGTTGAGAAAGTAAATGCCTCTGATAATTGGGTTAAAAACACTATTTTGTAAATTTGATGGTGGTCCAGTCTTAATGTTCAAAAATTCAGGTAGAATCTATAGAGTTTTGTCAGCTGTTAGGTTATGAGAAACACTCTCAGTTAAAGATCACTTTGTGAAATTTGACATATAACTAGGACAGACATAGACTAATTGAATGACATTGCTACAATAAAACCACAATCGTTTCCATAAAATGTGAATTCTTGCATGTGGACAAGATTTCTGAACACTTACATTTGCAAAGATTTTCTTTAAATGAATAGAATTGATTATTAGTCTTGTTTCTTTCAATTATATGTAATATTCATCCATAAAGTCTTTTTTTTTTTTTTTTTTTTTGGCTCAAGAAAAACATTTATTATTCTTTTTTTTTTTTTTTTTTTTTCTTTTTTTTTCCCCCTCCCACCTCCCTCCCCATAACATCTCTGTGGGTGATCCCCATGCACCAGCCCCAAGCATGCTGTATCCTGCGTCAGACATAGACTGGCGATTCAATTCTTACATGATAGTATACATGATAGAATGCCATTCTCCCAAATCATCCCGCCCTCTCCCTCTCTCTCTGAGTCCTCTTTTCTTCTGGAATGGACTTTAAACAAAATTTTTACCTAAATTCGGTAATATATTTGAGTTCTTTAGGTTAACTAGATTCTACTAATTATGGATTTGTTAAACATAGTTCATTTCAGTTGCTCAGTCATGTCCAACTCTTTGCGACCCCATGGACTACAGTGTGCCAGGCTTCCCTGTCCATCACCAGCTCCCGGAGCTTGCTCAAACTCATGTCCATTGAATTGGTGATGTCATCCAACCATCTCATCCTCTGTCATCCCCTTCTTCTCTTGCCCGCAATCTTTCCCAGCATCAGGGTCTTTTCCAATGAATCAGTTCTTCACACCAGGTGGTCAACATATTGGAGCTTCAGCCTCAGCATCAGTCCTTCCAATGAATATTCAAGACTGATTTCTGACAAAACACGGTCCACTGGAGAAGGGAATGGCAAACCACTTCAGTATTCTTCCATGAACAGTTAAACATAAAGAAACACTTTTATATCATTTGGATCTTATGGTCATAGAAACTGAAAAAAATTGATTTCATTTTATAGAAAAAATATGGTAGGGTGAACCAGATTTTTCAACACTAATGTTGCATAAAAAGCCGTGGGAAACCTCAGTATCTTACAGAAATAAACACGTTTGCTCATTCATCGAGAGCAGTTGGAGGTTACATGACAAAGGATGAATGAACCTTTAGAACCAGTTTTGCACTACAACAGGTGTTAGTTAAATGTATTTATATATATAAGAACAAATCCTAAAAGAAAAGTCGAATGCCAACTACAAAGGTAAAGGACCAAGACAGAATTTGTGACTTTCTTTAAAGAAGAGTTTGTTCAATGTTTTTAATATGGATGATGGTGAGTATATTTCAAATCATTTTGAATTCATAATTCAAATCATTATGAATTTGATTACACTGGAAGCATTTTTTAAAGTGATACACCAGTTCTATTTTTAAATGTCAATATTTACAACTAAACTTGAAACTATTTGAATTTATGATGAAATGAAACTAAAAATATGTGAGTAGTAAATAGATTTTCAAAATTATTTTTGGGGATATGCAGGCAAAATAAATTGAGTTCCACTGATAATGAGTTTCCAGAACTAAGGGGAGTATGGAATTTCTGAAAGACTAGCAAATGGCAAGAAGCCTGAGTCATATCAAAGCTTATCATGTATGGGAGCCTCACAGTAGCAAGTAATGATATGAGCAGGCTCCACAGGAACTTACAGTAGGGTGTAGCCCAAGCTTTTTTTTTTTTTTGGTAAAGACTTGCCAACAGGACTTTTGCATCCTATGTGGAGAGTCCCTCTACTAAATCAAAAACTCTAGACATTATGGCATCGTGAGAAGTCTAACACCAGAAGCTCCTGAATTAGACCTTAGGTCTGGGTATACAACTATAATTATAGGATTAAAGATTGAGCTAGGAAGCAGATAATACAGTCTATAGATTGGTAATAGAGAAAAGATAAACAGAAGGTGGTTTCATCATGGAAGCATATTCTCTTTAAGGTTAAAAACTGTAACTTATATAATTTGTCAGACCGTATATCAAAGTTCAGGCCAGTTCATGCCAGTCAAAACAAGGCAGCAAAGGCATTGAGCAAACAAAACGAGTCGCATAAATGGGTCGAGTGAGGACCAAAGCCATGGCTAGAACCCAGGAGGAAGAGTGTCTCAACCAGAGGACAGTGTGTGGGCCAGACACGCAGCCACTCGTCCCTGGGCCTGGAGGTTTTGCAGATTCTCCTGCACCCTGGAAGTGTCCCGGCAAAGACGAAGGGCAAAGGGGATACTTCGAGAAGTGGGCTACCTTGTGAGTTAGGATCTACAAAAGACTACTCAGCAGAAGAGAGTAAGATGTTTTCGTTAACAGAAAAAGTGGTTTCTGACAATCGCATGAACGTGTGCTTGAGAAAAAGATGTAATCCATTAGAGGAAAATTCATCCCCTCTACTTTGTCCATCTAAGTTAGAGTGTCCTTAGATTGTTGCCGTTGTTGATGAGTCACTAAGTCGTGTCTGACTCTGCAACCCCATGGACGGCAGCACTCCAGCCTTCCTTCTCCTTCACCATCTCCCGGAGATTCATCAAATTCACGTCTATTGAGCCGGGAATGCTATCTAACCATCTCATCCTCGGCCACCCTCTTCTCTTTTTGCCTTCAATCTTTCCCAGAATCAGGGTCTTTCGTAATGACTCAGCTCTTCACAACAGGTGGTATTGGAACTTCAGCTTTAGGAAGCATCAGTCTTTCCAATGAATATTCAGGGTTGAATACACTGACTTGTCCACAAATAACAATAAAATTTATGAATAGAGATACCTACATACATTATAAAATGCCAATCAAAATTTAAATAGTCTACTTTACATAATAATTTAGAGATTTTAAGATTCATCTTACAGTATTTTCCTTCATCTCTTTTAAAATGCTTGAGTATGTGACGCAAACGAAAGAATGTGTGTGTTGACTCAAGGAAATGGTATCAGTGTAATGCAATTTAGAAAGAAATACAATTTGGAGGGGTAAAAATCATCCATCCAGATAAGAGATTCTGTATCAAGTCATTCTAATCTATAATGCCTAGATTGTGAAATTCTTTCATCTGCTCATTTTATGAATGTCTAATGTCTAACTCTGATGGAAAAACTAAATTACACAAGTATCAAGATTTGTTCTTGCCTGAAGCAAGCAAATTAACTAAATGATTTCTCAATTTTCCTTCCTAAGTCCTATGATTTTAATGGGGTGCAAAAGATGACTAAACACAGAACGTGAGGAAATGCTGCCAGCGTTGAGGGTTTTCCTTTAGAGAGATGAGTGGCTTCAGAGCCTTATAGTAAGGGAAGTGTGACCTCTTATTGAAGCACTGCGGCTCGTTACAAGTATTCATGAGGTGTGTGCTAGAACCCATTAAAGCAATTGCTTAGGCCTCCTTCTCACGAGGTCAGAAAAACAGAGCAGAGTGTTTTCCAGGACTGGTTTCAAGAAGGGGCTCAGAAAAGGATATGCCAGGGTAAATGACTAAAAGGTCTATGGCAGTCACAACGCAATCAAGAGACAGAAATCTTAATAGCTCTTTTAACAGAGAGGATTTAATATTCAGAATTAATAAAGAATTATTACCTATATTAACTGAAAAGGCAAAGCAAAACCAGAGAGAGGATGACGGTAGCACATGCAGGAAGCAGCTACAGACTCGCCCTGAAGGGGTCCTGGAGAGGAGAGGGGCTGAAAACCGGACCTTCCAGGAAGGGACGCTGGCTGCTGGCGGCCATGTTTCTGAGGCTGGACTTTCCAGAGCTAACATATATTCCAAAACGGAGCTAATTGCTGCTTCTCCAAAGAAACGCTGCTGTTGGGGTGAAGAAGGAAGACTGGGGGAATTGGGGAGACGTTATTTAATTAAGGGAACCAACTTGCAGCTAGGAGATAAACAAGGCCTGGAGTTCTAGGCACAGCATGGTGGTTGTGGACGACTACCCTGTAACACAAACTTCAAAACTGCCAAGAGCCTAGATCTTAATTGTGCTCTTCACAAAAAGAGAAATGATCATTATGTGATGTAATACCGTATTCGCTAACCCTAGAGAGGCAATCATATTGTAATATGCAAATGTGTCAAATCGCCTTCTTGTACACCTTAAACTTACATAATGTTACATGTCAATTATATCTCAGTAAAAATGAATTTTTAAAAAAAAACAAGAAACAAACAGGAACAAGTCCCTTCTTCCTCTTCCAGCTTTGAAGTCTTCCTTTAACACACTAACTGGCAGAGTCTTGTTGTTGTTTAGTTGCCGAGTCGTCTCCGACTCTTTGCAACCCCATGGACTGTAGCCCGCCAGGCTCCTCTGTCCATAGGATTCACTAGGCAAGAATACTGGAGTGGGTTGCCATTTCCTACTCCAGGGATCTTTCTGATCCAGGGGTTGAACCTGCACCTCCTGCATTGGCAGGTGGATTCTTCACCACTGAGCCTTACAAGAAGATAACTGCAAAGCACAAGTGCAGTTTGCAAAGTACCAGCTCCAGCAAGACAAATTTGAACACAGAAGGGTGGATTTGAGGCCAAAAGCCAATAGTCTAATAATTGGAACAGGTTAAAAATTTAAGGACAGCAATGTGTCAAATATATAGAAAACAAATCTATGGAAGTGTATATCCAAAAGATAAAAACAAAAGTACCAGATAATGCTTGAAACAGTAAATCCCTAACATTTGTATGAAATTATCTTTTAAAAAAAAAATTGAGATTTTTTTTTTCTTTTGATGCGGACCATTTTTAAAGTCTTTAATTGAATTTGTTACAATATTGCTTCTGTTTTATGTTTGGTATTTTGGCCACAAGGCACGGGGGATCTTAGCACCCTGACTAGGGATCAAACACACACACCCCTTGCATTAGAAGGCTAAGTCTTAACCACTAGACCACCAGGGAAGTCTCTGAAATTATCTGTGAAAGAATACAGGCATACCTCCTTTCATTGCGCTTTCCTTTACTACACTTCACAGAAACCATGTGCTTTACAAAACGGAGGTTAGTGGCAACCCTGAGTTGATCAGTGCCATCTTTGCAAAGGCATTTGCTCACTCTGTCTCTCTGTGACACATTTTTGTATTATCCCGTTATGGACTACACAGTCCATGGAATTCTCCAGGCCAGGATGCTAAAGTGGGTAGCCTCTCCCTTCTCCAGGGTATCTTCCCAACCCAGGGATCGAACCCAGGTCTCCCACACTGCAGGCAGATTCTCTATCAGATAAGCCACAAGGGAAGCTCAATTGTCACATTATTTCAGACTTTTTTCATTATTGCCATATTTCTTATGGTGATCTGTGATCAGTGATATTTGATGTTGGAAAAGATTATTATTGAAAACAGATTATAACTTGCCAAAGGCTCAGCTGATGGTGGTTTTTAACAAGAAAGTATTTGTTAACGAAGGTCTGTACCTTTTCTCTACATAATGCTATTTCACAATAGACTAGAATATACATAATGTCATAATAGACTACAACATAAATATATCTTTTATCTGCACTGGAAAACCAAAATTGTGTGACTCAGTTGTTAGGAAATTTGCTTTTTTGCAGTGGTCTAGAATTGAACCTGAAATGTCTCTGAAGGGATGGATGCCTGTACGTAATTCTGGTCTATAAAAAGGTATAAGCTGCTGATGAGCAAACATAGCTTCTTTATATTTAATCAGAAAAAGATGCTGATGTTGAGGGCGAAAATTCAGACAGGCGGGTTTAAAATATACTTGGGACTCAAACTAGCTGCTATGGAAGGAAGGGAGCGTGACACTGATGCCACCTCAGCCTTGGGTCCCTAAGATGGTCCAGCTCGGAAGACAGTTTTCGGCACTAAACACGGTACAGAGAGTGGTGGAATGTCATGAGCAAATCAGCTTCTGTCACCTTCAGAAGCTGACAGTCCAGCCTATAACTTAGCCCAAGTGTTGCGTATGGCCCCTGCAGGGCTGCACTGCAAACACAGTTCTCCATAGCAATAACCTGATACCCGGGGAGAAAGAGAAGCCATACACCCCGCATTTTGTGCTGATGGTCTCCTTCACTTTTCTCTATCATTCACACCACAAACCGCTTGCCAAAAAGGTTATAATCAAAACGAAGATCCAAATAGTGAAAAGAAAGCATGCTTTAAGAAGGTGCAAAGACATTCTTTTCAGGCTTACGAGGACGGTGAGAGTTAAAGAGTTAAGCATTGTTCTCAAAATCATAGAACTAAAAACTCTGATAGAATTATAGAACCCTAATCCACTGACCCTTAAACCACAGTAATTTTCTCTGCACAATGTCACCTCCCAAATATCAATATGAATGATTTTTGTGGTTCTGTGAGTCAGGCTGGAAACAAATCAGAATTATTCCTTAAAATAACGCACAAGCTAAATTGGATATTGCTCTGACATGGGCCATTTCCACTTGGCCCCACACCCATGGCCAAAGAAGGCCTGTTTAGTAGACCACATCTGTTGCCATCCTCGGAACCACATGCATCACTCGGATTCAATCAATAAAAATCGACTTAAAGAAGGTATATTATCAAATGCCATTTTCAGGATACACAGGGAGTAGAAGAAATTTTAATTCATTTAGAAAAACTATCACCAGGTCCTGGTGGGCTACATTCCATCAGATTGCAATGAGGCAGACACGGCTGAGCACACGCACATGCACACGTCACCAGGTCCTAGAGTGCCAGGAATTAACATGACCAAAAGGACTTGGTCCCTATTACCCAAGAATCCACGTTCTAACTGAGCTGTGCCATCAGATGAAGGTGCCTGAAAAGTGTCAATGATCATGTCAAGATGGACACAGAGCGCTGTGAATTGGGAACTGGACTCAGGAGATTTGTGTCATCCTTACACAGGGACACTCATTTTTTCTAGTTGTAACACATACCAAAGTCAGCATGCTTACCCCATAAGTAAGCACCACAAAACCACTCTCCAAATTATTAGGAACTTTTTTTTTTAAGTTGGATGACAGTTAATGTAACTCCCAAGCCAAGCAGAAGACTTTCACAGAGAGATGAATGTTCTCACACAAATCTCGGAATTAGGTTGGGTAAGCCACACACAATAGATTTCTCTTCCATTTACAAAGGCTTCTCCAATGTGTTTAATGGCACAAAATATACTGTAGCCTGCTCAGCCCTTGTGTGTGCATGTGTGTGTATGTGTGGGAGAGAGAGAGAGAGAATCAACATAGGCGTCTAAGGCCCTGGCAAAAATTCAGGGACACAATGGGTTATAAGAGAAAGGAGGTTTAGACAACGGAAATTAGAGAGAAGATAGGAATAAGTGATCAGTCAGGAAAATGCATTTAATCTTAGGTACTATTGTTTTTCTTCTATGTGCTAGAATCCTATGAGATATATGAAAAAGTAAACGAATAATTGGGAAAGTTTTAAATATGTATTGTACGTACCTCAAAGTATACGTATATATATATTTTTATATATACTTATACATATACATACATATATGTATATATATTGAAATAGCCACAGAAATTAATCATGTTAGGTGACTCTCTAAACCCCATCAACTGTTAATAGATATTCTAGATGGATAGGTATAGTATCACATAAAATTTTCATGCCCATCTTCAGGGAGAAGCTTTGCTGCTAATCTGAGGGTATTCACAAACATCCCAGGTTGAATCCTTAGCAACTGCCTTTTTAGTTCCAGTTCTCAATAGCTCTGAGATGATTTATCACTAGGGCCTTTTGTTGATAAATGCAGTTCATTCAGTGCATTCTCTAATTAATTAGTTTGCTTTCTGGGCTGTTAATGGAAGCACAAGTATATCCATTCTTCCTTTGGGAGTTCTCTTGCATGCAGCCTTTAAAAAGGCGTGTTTCACAGTCCTGTAAGGTGGTGACTCTTGGAAGTGCTGTTTGGACTTCAGTAGGAAGTGGGGATCTTCCCAGGCAATCAGGTATTCCTCTTGCCACCAAAAAGAAAAATAAATATCTGCAGGACTGTGTGTCTCCTGAACTCACTATGGTTTCACTGCAGTTTCCATCTGAAGCAACATGCATTTTGTCAGGCTGAGGTTCAGCCATTAGGTTGCTAATTAAGTTAACAAGTGCTGTGTACAGCTTAATTTGGCAACAAGCTAGCCTACAGATTGTTCAATAAGGAAAGCAACATTTTTGGGATGATTCTGTTTTTAAGCTTGGAATTAAACAAACCACTATAATGACCCCTATAAAGGGACATCTGATGTATGTGCTCAAAAGGCAGAATAGGAGAATATAGTGTTCTGCATGTTGGAGACTCACTTCTTTTATTTACAGATTTACTGCACAGTGTAGCTGAAACAAGGGTAATTACCTGTGTGCATTTTTAATTCATCATAATTCAAATAAATTTTGTTTCTTTGCCCAATGCATTTCTTCTTGCAGCTGTCATTCTGCCCAACTCCAAATTGACGTATAGTAGTGAGTTTCCACTGCAGTGGGCTAATTGTAGGAGTGATTTATCCTTCTGTTCCCTCTGTTGATCAACCTCTCCTCCAGTAGTCTAAGGGCTAAACAAAGGAGTCTGATGGTTCATTTATTCAATAAATATTTATTGAGCATCTATTGTGTGATAGGCATTGCACTAGGCTCTAGGGACTCAGAGGAAAAGATGTGTCTCGTGGGATATGATAGAGGTTCCGAAAGAATAATCGTGCATTTGTTTAGTCAAAGAAAAAAATAGTTTGGGGCAGAATATACATGGAATACGATCTTGGAGACCAACATCTAGGTATATGGTCTTTAAGTATCCCTAAACTCAGTTGAGAAACAAGGAAAGAAAATGAAACAAGCAACTTGTCTAATATCCCTCGGCCCCATTTGTTCATTTCTAAACTGGAGGGTTGTCTATCTGTTAAAATCCCTTTCAGCTGTTCTTTTGGATAGTCCAAATTCTCTCCTGATCTAACTTCAACCAAATATTATGGGTTAATCAAAAAGTTCTTTTGGTTTTTCCATAATATCTTAAGGAAAAACCTGAGTGAACTTTTTGGCCAATTCAATCCTCAACTAGAAGGCCTTTCTCCTTTCCTCCATTTCTGAAAATTAAAGACTACTCAGTAAAGAATATAGTCTACTTATGAAGTTGGATCAATTTCCTACTTTTCATTAGTGTATTAGCTATATAAGATGGTACCATTGGAGGAAGTTAGGCAATGAGTACATGGGATCTTTTCATGGTATTTTTTGCAGCTTCTTATGAGTAATTATTTCTTCCAATGAGTAGTTTACTTCTTTTTTTTTTCTTTTCTTTTATTAAATTTTTATTTTTACTTTATTTTACTTTACAATACTGTACTGGTTTTGCCATACATTGACATGAATCCACCACGGGTGTACATGTGTTCCCAAACATGAACCCCCCCTCCCACCTCCCTCCCCATATCATCCCTCTGGGTCATCCCCATGCACCAGCCCCAAGCATGCTGTATCCTGCATCAGACATAGACTGGCGATTCGATTCTTACATGATAGTATACATGTTTCAATGTCATTCTCCCAAATCATCCCACCCTCTCCCTCTCGCTGAGTCCAAAAGTCCGCTATACACATCTGTGTCTTTTTTGCTGTCTTGCATACAGGGTCATCATTGCCATCTTTCTAAATTCCATATATATGTGTTAGTATACTGTATTGGTGTTTTTCTTTCTGGCTTACTTCACTCTGTATAATCGGCTCCAGTTTCATCCATCTCATCAGAACTGATTCAGATGTATTCTTTTTAATGGCTGAGTAATACTCCATTGTGTATATGTACCACAGCTTTCTTATCCATTCATCTGCTGATGGGCATCTAGGTTGTTTCCATGGAAACAACCTAGTAGTTTACTTCTTACAATGTAATTATTTTAAGACAAAATGTTTGTTTAAAAGACAATGACATTTACAACCTACCTCAAAAATGAAATCGAAAGTGATACTAATGTCTTTCCCCCTTCCTTCTGTTGTAACGTTCTGACTATATCACAATTAGTTACAAACCTCTCTGCCTCTTGATTTTACACTCAGAGACAGAACTGCACCGTATTTATCTTTGTATCCTCCTCAGACCTTAGAATATTTGCTTTTCTAACCCAGGTTCATTCAATTAAATTTAACAAACTGATTTCAAAACACTGGTTAAAACATTTCCTTCATCTCTTACCTCATCAGGGAAGCTCTGCCTTGCTACCTGCTTCCCCCGCGGCATTCAGCAGAAGCTGCATGCAGAACCTGTAGGGGCATACGGTTCACATACTCATTTTCTCAAGGTGCCTACCAGTGACCAGTAGTAACACTCACCTGGACACCAAGGACAAAGAGAGTGATTAACCAGTGATGGTAGAAGATAGTACCTTAATAATGGAGCATGAGAAAAATGAGGGTTATGCTATATAAACATTCAGGTCTGGCAGTATTCTCTTTTGGATTTGGTTTTCAAATGGAAGAGAATTCAAACTGAGTACACTCCTGTTTGGTTCTGAAGATGCTTTCGCTAGTTTTTTGAGATCTTGCAGCTCCACCTTTTATGTTTTTATACACTCATATATCATGTGTATCCCTAGAAATCAATACAAGACGGAGCACTGAATGTTTACTGCTACCCACCTACAACTTGTATTCGTGAAAACTAGTGACAGTTGGGATCAGTCATCTCTAGCTGCTAAGATAAAAATTACTATGTCTATATATTTACTTATTTGTTAAAAATAGTTCATTGCAAATGATTAAAATGTAATTTCAGTAAAATTAAACTGAGACTAAATTTTAAAAATTAAGTCAGTGGCAACAACTAATAGGTAAGCTATTGAAAGAAAAATAAATAATAATGTATGGGATAGAAAATTGCAAAAGCTAATAATATTTAAGTGTTTATACTGTATTGCTACTTGATTTTCCCTCCAGGAATAATTGGTGAATGTTTAAAAATATCCTGTGAGTGCATGTTAAGTCACTTCAGTCATGTCCAACTCTTTGTGACCCCATGGACTGTAACCCACCAGGCTCCTTTGTCCATGGGATTCTCCAGGCAACAATACCGGGGTGGGTTGCCATGCCCTCCTCCAGGGGATCTTCCCGACCTAGGGATCAAACCCATGCCCCTGTGGTTTTTCCATTGCAGGCCAATTCTTTACCACTGAACTACTGAGATATCCCAATCACATATAAATAAAAAGAATGAAAATTTTAATGGTTATTTTCCCCCAATATTGATAGGTATACATATAATAAAATTTAATCAAAATTAATAAAAAAATTAAATAAAAACTATAAAGATATTTGTATATTTATTTAATATACAAAAGGCAATTGTTTTCTAAATACAGCAATGAACAATTGGGATTTGAAATTAAAATACAATGCCATTTAAATGAGTAGCATCGCTAATGTAAATCTTATAAAAGTGTTCATATATTACATTATAACTTAAGGAAAATGTTAAAGGATAGAAGTCTGTTCACCACAAATAGAAGGTGAATTCATTCCATCGACCTCTTTATAATAAAATTGAAGGTAGCTTCCTGGTCCACACACAAATCCCAAGTTAAATGCCTGGTAAATAACCCTGGTTCCGTCTAAGGGAACCCACCCCCCTCAGTAGAGGGGTGCTCACAGCCACGTAGGGGCCACTCCAGTTTGGCGGACGGGTCACATTGCCCCATTCCAGGCCAACCCACAAACCACGTTCAACTCTCTGATAACCTTTGCCTCTCCAATCACAGTGAGTCTCAGATGTTGCTGAGATGACGGGCCAACAAGACTCTAACATCTGGGTATAAAGACTCGATGGCCTAGACCTACTCTATTTTGCTACCGTAAGCATAGCATACTTTCAGGTGCGAAAACGAAGAGAGCTGGGAGATGTTACAGAAAGGAGGAGTCAGGGCTCAGGTGACATGACTGAAGTCTCCGGATCAATCCGCGCCTGAAGCTCCTGACCTACCCAGGGACCATTCCGTTGCCTGAACGAAGAAGTCCATTTTGTGTTTGTCGGTGTAAATTTGTTCTTATCTTCCTTTCTATACCAAATTCCTTAACTGGCACCACCCTTCTATATAGTAAAAGAAATTTGTCAAGAAATTTCCATTCCTAAGGGGAAGAATATGTACAAGCAAAAAAGCACTTGCTTGCACAATCAGTGAAAAAAAAAAATTAAGACAAGTAAGACAAACGAACAGTCTGTATCCCAGTAAAGATGCCTTTTAATATGGGTTGTATGGCTTTAATGACCACATCTAGATTTTAAGCTCCTAAGACACACAGTCTTCTAAATGGCATAGTCTCCTCTCCTTGGTGGGTTGAAGCTTCATGAGAAGTGAGAGAATCTTGATGCTTCTAGTGGGTGACCTTGATGATTAATATAACACTTTTGAAACTCAGCTCTCTCAACTCTACCATGAGAATAACATCAATTCCGAGCAGGGATTTTTTTTTTAAGAATTAAATGAGATAAGAAGTGCTTGACATAGAATAGGTGTTCAGTATGTCACAGAACATGCAGCATTCTCTTTATTATTAGCAGCAGTGTGTGTTTTACCTCAAAAAGAATCATTATGTGAGCTGAAATGGCCCACGGCTTTACTAGCCTGGGATATCTTATGTTACAAGTTGGACTTAAGATTTTTTTTTTCTTTTTCTGTTTGGTGCTTTTCTCTCTCAGCATTTCCTTCCTCTTTCAAAAGAGGGAGAGATCTAAAGAGTGTGCCTCGAGCATGTCTTCCCGCTTTGCAGCGGTTGGCCGGGCTCTCTGCCTCCCACTGCGAGACCGTGGCTCCAGCCCAAGCGCTCCTTCCTGGGTCCCCGCTTGTGCAGCCGCCGCCAGGCTACCGGCGCTGCCCCAAGCACCCCTCGGGAGCGGTGCTGGCAGGGGGCTCTCCGCTTCCTCTGGGTCAGCAGCGTCACCGCGGGATTTGTTCCGCTCACCTGTTGGGCCTCACGGCTCTTGAGCCATCGTCCTTGCCGCTGCACCATCTCTGCCACTTCTCCCGTCTGTCTCCAGCTGCTGGCGTCGATTCCAGAGCCGGAGGCCCTGCTCTGCTCCTTTTTCCCACCTCCACGCTGATTAATTCTCCTCCATAAGACTGGATAAAACCCACGGCACCATTTTCTCTAAGCCTACAGTCCAGGTTTCAATTCATGAAACACCAATATGCAATTTTGACAGAAGCAGCTTATCACAGTCTCAGTCACTAAAATAGCTCTAGGAAATATTTCTCTATTTGTATATTTCCATTCTGTATTACAGCTTTCTCCTCTAGTATAATACGTCGCTATAAAGTAGTGTGTACAAACGTGGTCCAGTTTATTTTTTCATGCAATAAATATAAATTTAATGTTTTATTATAAATTGCTGCTGGTGTAAAATTTTACCTCTTATAATAGCATACTTTATTATTTTTGAAGTTGCCAAGGTGATCTTTTTTTTTATATAGTCAATAACTTTATTTTGCAATTGACAGAAATAATTTCAAACTAGGATATAGTTTCTCCACAAAGCAAATAAATAGTATTTTCATGTGAGTAAAGAGAAAGAATAGACCTCAGATAGAAGTGGAATAATAGAAAGGAGCATGTTTCAATTTTATATCTTTCTGTCCACGATACAACGTTTGACTTCTCACCTTTCTTTTATGTTCACCATCTGCATACTGCTACAGCTCAGGAAACGTGAGATGAGTCCAGCCCATTTGGCTCTATATTATTAAGTATGAACATAACATCTCAACAGAATGAGTCTGGTCTGAGACAGTAGACTAGAAGTCGTATAATTTCCATCTCCTAGTCACCATTCATTTGTTATGACCTTGAGCAAATCATTTAACCTTTCTATGCCTCAGACTTTTCTATGAAATAGGATAATACCTATTCCCATCACAAGTGCCTGTAGAAAAACAATCAAAATTCAAGCTGCCTGGCATTTTACATAAAAGAGCTTTAGAAAAAAATAATTCCTGGGCCGTAATTTGCAAACAAGCCCCATCTACCTTGGTCACCACTTTTTATATGCAGATTCCTTGTTAATCTCAAGGGAGGGAGGCAGATACAGAACTCTAGCTAAGAACTCAGAATAATACAGTAATAACAACATCTATCAAGCATTTCACTCTGTGTCAGGCACTGCTTTAAGTGCTTTACGAATATCACCCTTGTTAATCCTCACACTAACTATATGAGGCTGGCACTCTTGTTAGTTCACTTGAGAAAAGTCAGTCAGTTGAGAAAAACTAAGCATTAAGAGGTTAAATAAATTGCCCAAGGTTATACAGCTGTCTTGGAGTGGAATTACCCCACATTTAATTCTGTGGTTAATCTAGAGCCTCAAAGCCCCAGGTCACCCCTTGGGGGCACAGCCATCCCCACTGTGTTTAACACTTTTCAGGATCACAATAGATCCTAGTCTTGCCTGGGGCTACCTAAACAGGCTCTGTTTGCCTAAAAAACTATAAACCATCCAGACGGAAGACACATCCCAAAAGAAGTGACGGCCGAGGAACACAGATTTGGATAAACTCTTGATATGGGGAGAGACAGATGGTTTTTTTCAGCATCAGGATGCCTGTAATTTGGACTGTTCTTTAAAGGCCAGCCATTCAGTTGCTCAAGGAATAATTACTAAGAACTGAGCACCTACTGAGTTCCAGGTACTGTTGTTTTTGCCAACGAAGACATCAATGAACAAGAAGTACAGAGTCCCTGTCTTCAAAACAATTCTTCCTTACTGGGGCTAGTGAGGAGACAGTAACAAAGGATAAACGGGCAAACAAATCAATAGCTAGCGTCATTTCAGATATTAAATATTGTTATGACAAAGACATGGAAAGGGCTCTTTTCTACAAAGGGCTTTTGTCCTATAAAGACAAGACAGTAAAATTAAAGGAACTGATTTTTGGAAAGCCATCAAACACTTTTGAAAGCAGATTTTGTAATTTTTATAATAGTGGTAGAAATGTTGAAGCCTTTTTTACCTTAGCTGCTATGGATGTGGGGCAGCAGAAACACAGTAGCCTAAGCCACAAGCTAGATCAACCTTCACAATATCATCTTGACTGTAGAACTGACATTGTTCATTATTCTAACAGGAAGAGGGGTCAGCAACAGGAATAAGGAATTCACCAACGATATTAAACATAAAAAGTCACACCAACCCCTCTCCCCCAAAGAGGTGCTTGTACTGAAATCCACCTGAGTTGAAGAGTACACACACAGGGCATGGTTCTGAGGTAAATCAACCATGGGGTCAAAGCAAGATGACAGAGGGGGGAAAAAAAGACCCACAAGACTCAGTTCAGTTCAGTCACTCAGTCGTGTCCAACTCTTTGTAAATCCATTGTCCAACTCTTTGCACGCCAGGCTTCCCTGTCCATCACCAACTCCCAGAGTTTACCCAAACTCATGTCCATTGAGTCGGTGATGCCATCCAACCATCTCATCCTCTGTCGTCCCCTTTTCCTCTCACCTTCAATCTTTCCCAGCATCAGGGTGTTTGCAAATGAGTCAGCTCTTCGCATCAGGTGACCAAAGTATGGGAGTTTCAGCTTTAGCATCAGTCCTTCCAATGAACACCCAGGACTGATTTCCTTTAGGATGGACTGGTTGGATCTCCTTGTAGTCCAAGGGACTCTCAAGAGTCTTCTCCAACACCACAGTTCAAAAGCATCAATTCTTTGCTGCTCAGCTTTTTTTTATAGTCCAACTCTCACATGCACACATAACTATTGAAAAAACCATACCTTTGACTAGACAGACCTTTGTTGTCAAAATAATGTCTCTGCTTTTGAATGTGCTGTCTAGATTGGTCATGGCTTTTCCTTCAATCTTTTAATTTCATGGCTGCAGTCACCATCTGGAGCCCAGAAAAATAAAGTCTATCACTGTTTCCATTGTTTCCACATATATTTGCAATGAAGTGATGGAACCAGATGCCATGATCTTAGCTTTCTGAATGTTGAGTTTTAAGCCTACTTTCTCACTCTCCTATTTCACTTTCACCAAGAGGCTCTTTAGTTCTTTTTCACTTTCTGCCATAAGGGTGGTGTCATCTGCATATCTGAGCTTATTGATATTTCTCCTGGCAATCTTGATTCCAGCTTGTGCTTCATGCAGCCCAGCATTTTGCATGATGTACTCTGCATATAAGTTAAATAAGCAAGGTGACAATATACAGCCTTGACGTACTCCTTTCCCAATTTGGAACCTGTCTGTTGTTCCATGTTCAGTTGTAACTGTTGCTTCTTGACCTGCATACAGATTTCTCAAGAGGCAGAAATGGTCTTGTATTCCCATCTCTTTAAGAATTTTCCAGTTTGTTGTGATCCATACAGTCAAAGGCTTTGGCATAGTCAATAAAACAGAAGTAGATGTTTTTCTGGAACTCTCTTGCTTTTTCCATGATCCAGCGGATGTTGGCAATTTGATCTCCGGTTCCTCTGCCTTTTCTAAAACCAGCTTGAACATCAGGAAGTTCATAGTTCACATACTGTTGAAGCCTAGCTTGGAGAATTTTGAGCATTACTTTACTAGTGTGTGAAATGATTGCAATGTTTGGTAGTTTGCGCATTCTTTGGCATTGCTTTTCTTTAGGATTGGAATGAAAACTGACCTTTTCCAGTCCTGTGGCCACTGCTGAGTTTTCCAAACTTGCTGGCATATTGAGTGCAGCACTTTCACAGCATCATCTTTCAGGATTTGAAATAGCTCAACTGGAATTCCATCACCTCCACTAGCTTTGTTCATAGTGATGCTTCCTAGGGCCCACTTGACTTCACCTTCCAAGATGTCTGGCTGTAGGTGAATGATCACACCATCATGATTATCTGGGTTGTGAAGATCTTTTTTGTATAGGTCTTCTGGGTATTCTCGCTACCTGTTAATATCTTCTTGTCTTAGGTCCATACTGTAGGGAACAAGGTATAAGGAAGGTTGGGAAGTGCTTGCAAATGAGACTCTCAACCAGGGCTAAACATTCTTGCAAACGAGATGTTCAGCTAAGAATCCTCTGTTTGTTCCCGTGGGAAAAGAACATTTCTTGCACACAAGGATGTTTCTCTGATTCCTCAAAAGGAACAGACCCAGGGACAAAACAGATTCTAAGTTGATAAGGAAGTTCCCCAAAACAAAGTCTTAGCTACTGTAAATAAGTTAAGGTAAAGGTTATCTCGCCCTGCACCTGCACACTGTATAGTCACTAAATCATAGTGCTTGGCAACTTGCCCTGTAGATTGTTGTACAAAGGATATAAAATAAAGCAGCTGTAAGAAGCAAGGAGTTAAAGTAAAAAGATTCAAACCACTCTGCAGTGTTGGTGTTTCATTCCGTCGCCAGCACATACCATTTCTGTTCTTTATCGAACCTTTCTTTGCATGAAATGTTCCCTTGGTATTTCTAATTTTCTTGAACAGATCTCCAGTCTTTCCCATTCTGTTGTTTTCCTCTATTTCTTTGCATTGATTGCTGAGGAAGGCTTTCTTATCTCTCCTTGCTAGTCTTTAGAACTCTGCATTCAAATGGGTATATCTTTCCTTTTCTCCTTTGCTTTTCAGTTCTCTTCTTTTCGTAGCTATTTGTAAGGCCTCCTCAGACAGCCATTTTGCTTTTTTGCATTACTTTTTCTTGGGGATGGTCTTGATCCCTGTCTCCTGTACAGTGTCATGAACCTCTGTCTATAGTTCTTCATACATTGTGTCTATCAGATCTAATCCGTTGAATCTATTTGTCACTTCCACTATATAGTCATAAGGGATTTGATTTAGGTCATACCTGAATGGTCTAGTGGTTTTCCCTACTTTCTTCAATTTAAGTCTGAATTTGGCATAAGGAGTTCATGATCTGAGCCACAGTCAGCTCCTGGTCTTGTTTTTGCTGACTGTATAGAGCTTTTCCATCTTTGGCTGCATAGAATATAATCAATCTGATTTTGGTGTGACCCATCTGGTGATGTCCATGTGTAGAGCCTTCTCTTGTGTTGTTGGAAGAGTGTGTTTACTATGACCAGTGCATTCTCTTTTTAAAACTCTGTTAGCCTTTGCCCTGCCTCATTCCAAGGCCAAATTTACCTGCTACTCCAGGTATCTCTTGACTTCCTCCTTTTTCATTGTCCTATAATGAAAAGGACATCTTCTGGGGCGTTAGTTCTAGAAGGTCTTGTAGGTCTTCATAGAGACATTCAACTTCAGCTTCTTCAGCATTACTGGTTGGGGCATAGACTTGGATCACTGTGATATCGAATGGTTTGCCTTGGAAATAGAGATCATTCTGTCATTTTTGAGACTGTACCCAATTACTGCATTTTGGACTCTTTTGTTGACTATGAGGGCTACTCCATTTCTTCTAAGGAATTCATGCCCACAGTAGTAGATATAATGGTCATCTGAGTTAAATTCATCCATTCCAGTCCATTTTAGTTCACCGATTCTTAAAATGTCAATGTTCACTCTTGCCATCTCCTGCTTACCACTTCCAATTTGCCTTGATTCATGGACCTAACATTCCAGGTTCCTATGCAATATTGCTCTTTACAGCATTGGACTTTACTTCCATCACCAGTCACATCCACAACTGGGTTTTGTTTTTGCTTTGGCTCCATCTCTTCAGTCTTTCTGGAGTTATTTCTCCACTGATCTCCAGTAGCATATTGGGCACCTAGTGACCTGGGGAGTTCATCTTTCAGTGTCATATCTTTTTGCCTTTTCATACTGTTCATAGGTTCTCAAGACAAGAATACTGAAGTGGTTTGCCATTCCCTTCTCCAGTGGACCACGTTTTGTCAGAACACTCCACCATGATCCATCCATCCTGGGTAGCCCTACATGACACGGCTCATAGTTTCACTGAGTTAGACAAGTCAGTGGTCCATGTGATCAGTTTGATTAGTTTTATGTGATTGTGGTTTTCAGTCTGTCTGCCCTCTGATGAAGAAGGATAAGAGGCTTATGGAAGCTTCCTGATGGGAGAGACTGACTGAGGGGGAATCTGGGTCTTGTTCTGAGGGGCAGGGCCATGCTTTGTAAATCTTTATTCCTACTTTCTGTTTATGGATGGGGCTGTGTTCCCTCCCTGTTGTTTGACCTGAGGCCAAACTAAGGTGGAAGTAAAGAAGATAACGGGGACCTCCTTCAAAAGGTCCTATGCAGGCACTGTTACACTCAGTGTTGCCCCAAACCTGCAGCAGGTCACTGCCGACCCACGCCTCCACCAGAGACTCCTGGACACTCACAGGCAAGTAGTCTGGGTCAGTCTTTTGTGGGACCACTGCTCCTTTCTCCTGGGTCCTGGTGCCAGTGAGAAAGTCCCAGAAGACTGCCCCCTTGTAAATGACTTAAACAGTTTTCTTAAAGTGTTCACAGGAGACAAAGCCTAGCTATTTACCCTGGTCATGTTGTTATTTCCATCTCTGAAGTATAAGGTATAAACACACTTGGAGGCTACTTATAAATATCTAACCTGGAGCCACCTACCTCTGTCTCAATGAGAAGCCAACATGGGGATTTAAGTAGACAAGTGATATGACCAGAAATAATGGTGAAAAATGCAACTAAGGCTCTGCCTTCAAAAAACCAACATTCTAATAGGGGAAACAGATATTTTCAAATGTAATTGGGGGAAGTGTAAAATATTTTTGGAATAGTTCGGTAATATCTCTAAATCTGAAATACTTTTGCATCCAGCAACACTTCATAGAAATTCTTGCATATGTATAATGATGTTAATATTATTGAAAATTTGAATAAGCCTAAATGTCTATCAAAAGGATATCAAATTAGACAACATAATAAAATGAAATATAATGCAACTATTATAAAAGAATAAGCTGAATCTGTATATATTACCTTATAAGGATGTTTTTAAAACAGCGAAGTTTGGGGTTGTAGATATAATTAAATCTCTGTTTTCTTAAACATATATTAATAAATAAATGGTTGACCCTTGAACAACATGGGTTTGAACTACGCAGGTCCACGGATTTCTTTCAGTAGTAAATACTACGGTACTACATGATCTATGGTTGGTTGAATCTACAGAGGCAGAACTCGGAATACTGAGGAACCCAGTTACTCACGGAGGAACTGAGGATAGGGAGGGCTAAGTTACATGTGGATTTTCAACTGCATGGATCATCTGTGTCCCTAGCCAACCCTTCAGCCCTGACGCCATGGGAAAAAGGTCTATGGTATGTATACCTGAGTGCTTTGTAATTTAAACACTCCTATTTGTGCTAGATTTCATTTTAATGATTATTCACTAAAATGTAATATTTATCAGTGAAGATATCAAATGCATGCTAGATATATAGGAGATATTTTAAAGAGATATGGATTTTTTACATTAAAATAATAGAAAAATATATTTTTCAAAACATAAGGGATGAGACAAAAAGTTACATGCTTACTATTTTTGGTCAGCACATTTTTCCTCTATTAAAAATTAATGACACCCAGTGGACAAAGAGTAACCAATTCAAGTTTACATGAGTGAAGAACGCATTCATACAATGTTTTATACAATTTGTTATTATTTATCTTATTAGTATTCATTCCGATATAGTATGAAATATTTGCAAGTGATATGTTTCTATTTGTTCATTGCCAGCATACAGTACATGATTGGTGAATCATAAGAGTCTCATAAAAGCTGACTTCTGATACTTTAAACTCAAGAAATCAGCCTAGAAAAGTGAAAAATGCCTGAGGACGTATGAGAAAGAGGCAGTCCTCTGTCTGAGAATCCCAATTTGCCATTTAAAGAGGACATTTAAACTGACTGCTAACAAAGCTGATCATGGCTGCCACTCAATCTGATCTCTGAAATAGCATTTCTCCAGACATCACAGAAGACCTTCTTTAAGAATAAAATCACAGCCAACTAAGATCTCATCAAGGAACTCTAATGCCCATTAGAATCATTTAAAATGCTCTCCACTGAAGCCAGCAAAGCATCATTTAATTATGCGGGGTTTCTGATTGCTCATCATCAGCTCCGTCCTCATTCCGCTCTTCACCCCTTGTGCATCTCCTCGATGGAGAGTCCCCATCAGTCTGGAGAGCAGCTTTTGTAAAGGAAGACGTGAGCGGGCAAAAGAGGGGGAAGGTCGGTTAGAATCTGACAAGAAAAACTGGACAGAGAGCAGGCCTTTTCTCTGAAATTCTTAGAACGTTGCCTTAGTCACCAACTCGTTTACGTAACAGTCAACAATTTGCAAAGTTTTAATCTCACTTCTTACCTTAACTGATACCAAACGTTACATTTCAGGTGAGTAAGACATAAGATAGTTATATGTTTTGGGATTAAAAGGAAATGTACCAAAAATTATTGATTAAATAGGAATCTAGAGACACTCTGAAAAACAATTCCGTAGTCTTCTATGCATAGACTAACATAGACGTTATTTTGTCCAGTTTTCCTAGGAAATATGCCTTATATTTTGACATTGAAAGGTAATAACTCCACTGTAGAACAAAAGCATAGCTTATTCTTTGGGGATAATCTTGAATTATGTGACTTAAGAGTTCTCTGTGATTCCCAGGTGGAGCTAGTGGTGAAGAACCCACTCGCTAATGCAGGAAACCTAGTGATTCATGGGTTCGATCCCTGGGTTGGGATTTCTCTAATATTGCCAAATGAAAGTTACTAAATTGATATTCACCCACTCTGACTTTAGTATTTCAGGATCTACAAGGATTCAAAATTTCAATATCCCCCGCATACTGAGATTAAATAACTTGGAAAGATATATATATAATATATATATTATATATATATATATGTTGTTTTTTATATATATGTTGTTCTTTAGCTATATATATATATATATATAGAGAGAGAGAGAGACACATATATATATAGTTCTTTAGATTGAGAAAGGAGCAAAAGATGCATAGAAGTCCTCATTTTTGATTTTTTAAATTTTTGTGATATGGTGTATAGTTCCTCCCTGTAAAGCAACTTAGGATAACTATGGACAAGTCAATTCAGGTAACTTTTCAAGGAAACATGGTCACTCTGTTGTCAGTACAGCTCCACTGGAGGTCATTGGCGACTGATATTAAACAGCCTGAAAGCATGTCCTGGTTTTGAGCAGGTGCAGGCTTCCATAGGCGTACCCCAAGGCGCATCCTTGATGCGATTACACTTATTATTCTGTGATTGCTACTTCCTGATCAGAGACACGCCCAGGCATAAAAAAGTGCGGTGGAATTACCATGGATTAGGTATGAAATTGTTGGGGGGAGGGGAGGGGCACAGGAGAAGGCTCTCCAGTATTTTCAGTTGACATGGGGTGAATGACAACTGCAGGTGGAGCTCCAGACAACAGAGGACTGTGATTAATATATTGTGCTCATTTAAAAGGAAACGGGGGCATGGAGTACAGAGGTGTATTTTTGAAGACATTGTTTGAGGGAAGGATAAATTGCTATAAAATATGAGGCCCTCGTTATCTGAATATGCATCGTTTGAAAGATAGAGGCTGAAAGAAAGAAGTGCAGTGAGGGTAATACTCAGTTTTTCTGTGAACTCACAACTCTTCTAAAAAGTAAAGTCTATTTTTAAAAAAGCATTAAGGTCATACAAAAAGTCACATTATAAAACAAGATGCATCTGATCCCACTGTAAGTAAACACACATATACAGGTGATAAAGAAAACTGAGTTATAGACATCAAAATATAGAAGTGATAGGATTAGGTATAAGTATTATTTTCTTCTTCTCCTAATTTTCTAGAACACTTTCATTAATTTTAAAATAGGAAATTTATCAAATAAAAGTGCATTACCCCTGAAACTCTAAAACAAATGCCCTCATGGTCACTGACTCCTTAGAGCTATGCACTACGCAATATATGGCCTCTTGCCCTCTTTTCCCTGATTTTTGCTCCCCACTGCTTCTTTCGTTTTATGAACAACCAATATTGTAAGCATTTAAACATTTATAGAGCCACCTAATACATCCTCGTCTTCAGAACACAAAAGAAAAAACAGAGAAATTTCTAGCATCATGGCGAGGAAGTTAGAAGTAGCAGCTAAGTCAGGGGCAGTTCAGTTGGCCCTCTTCATTGCAGTCGAGCAGCATTACCTGAAACAGCAATTTACCCTTGCATGAGCCCATTAGGTAAATGTCATTGGTTTACAAGAGATGTTACCCAGGGATTCAGAGAACGATATGGTTAGCCACAGGCCTGGAGCAATGGCGGTCCGCATGATTCTCCTCCTCTTCAACCAGAGGCATATTTATAATACCTTATTTTTGCAAATGGCTGTTCTCTTTCTCATTTCTGAGCAGAGCACAGGCCAATACATGTTATGGTCCTTTGAGGGCAACATACTAGGTATTGGTCCTTGAAGTTCCTCTATCTCTTCGGCAAATATTGAGAGATCTGAAAATAGTGTGCTGTCTCGTGCATCAAGGGTCTTTGTTTCTGTTTCATGTTTATTTCATTTTCAATGTTGTACTAAATAGTGCCGAGTTACCTGAATCTACAGCTGAATTTTTTCATATAGATTACTTTTCCCTCATATTTTGTGTTGTTCAGTTGCTCAGTCTTGTCCGGCTCTTTACGACTGCAGCACGCCAGGCCTCCCTGTGTGTCACCATCCCCGGGAGCTTGCTCAAACTCATGTTCATTGGGTCAGTGATGCCATCCAACCATCTCATCCACTGTTATCCCCTTCTCCTCCTGCCTTCAATCTTCCCCAGCAGCAGGGTCTTTTCTAGTGAGACAGCTCTTCACATCAGGTGGCCAAAATATTGGAGCTTCAGCTTCAGCATCCAACGAATATTCAAGCTTGATTTCCTCATAGTTAGAGCTTCTCAATTGCCCATCACGGGAATGCTCAGTTGGTAAATCCAGATCAAACTACTAATTATTTCCTCAAATTCTTGAGATTTCTACTATAGTCTTTATCCCATGACCACCAATGAAATTCCACATTCATCCTATTGGTATTCAAATTGTTTCCTCCCTCCAGAGTTCTTTTCGACCCAAATATCCCACAGCTCCACAATGAGGAATTTCTGTTTTTGAACAGCCAGACTATCTACTCTGTTGTCAACGTGACATCCACAGCCATCCTCTGCCCTCACTCACAGACAGGCTCCTCTCTTGGCCATTTTGTGCAGTGGAAGCTGAGCCTTGATCCTGACTCCCCATTGATGTATCTCACTTTGCATCTCCGAACAGAACACATTGCTAAGGTCAAAGACAAAGATTAGACCAGAGGCGTTCTGGTCACTGGATTTTCACACTTTGAGAAATGCATGAAAGTGAACAACACTAATATGAGATCTTCAGGAATAAAGAGATCAGGGCATTCTAGATCATAAACCACTCTTCTTTCTCTGACACACATAACTTTGCATGGGCTTCCCTGGTGGTGCAGAGGTTAAAGCGTCTGCCTGCGATGTGGGAGACCCGGGTTCGATCCCTGGGTCGGAAAGACCCCCTGGAGAAGGAAATGGTAACCCACTCCAGTATTCCTGCCTGGAGAATCCCATGGACAGAGGAGCTTGGTGGGCTACAGTCCACGGGTCACAAAGAGTCGGACATGACTGAGCGACTTCACTTCACTTCACTTCACTAACTTTGCATATTTAACCCCCCTAAATTGACCTTACAGTTTAAATGCATGCCACATTTTTCTTTTCCAGAAAAAATTGTAGACCAAGAGATACTTTGTGGTATGTTTCAAGAGATATTTAATACCAATGTACAGTTATCTATTAGTAGTAATTAATTCATAGCCAGGGGATAATATTCACACCTCTACCTGGAAGAAGGAATCCACTAAAAAAGGACAGTGAGTCTGTATTCTTCTCTATCAATCGAAAGAGAAATTAAGTAATGTCCAATTAAGCCTTTTTTGGGCTTTCTGTTAGGGTATCAATTGAATAAGACTTTGGGAACCTATATGAAATTAGTGGTTGTACTATCAGAAGCGTAGACCCATTGTGGGTACTTATATTTAAATATAATTAAGTAGATTATACAACTAAGAGATTTGTCTAAAAAGTATTGGCAAAAAACTACTTTTGATCTTTGAAGTGAACTGAAAGTGTGCTTGCACATACACCCACAGCACAAAAATATACGGAGATATTTGTAATTAATATGCAGGTTTGGTGTTAGCTGATAATCTATCCTATCCTGCAATGCCTATAGTAAGGTGGAGTTGGGGTAGATTTCAGTTCAATGTTTCCATATTCTAAACTAGTACTACATACGTATCAGTCTCTTGCTATATGACAAGCACTATTCTAAGCTTGGAATATTCTATATTTGTCTACTCACTGAATTCTCATATCAATTCTCCATTTTATAATAAGGAACCTCATCATTCTTAGTAGCCCAGAAGCTCTTCAATGTGCTTTCATGCCACAGAAAGTTCATGGGGTCTCTCTTAGGCCTATAAGACAAGACACTGAAGTCTTTCCTTCCAGCTGTGCCACCTTGCTTGAGGGCAAAAAGCCTGACCAGAATTTACTGCAATCTCTGACTTCACCTGGGACAAGTCCATACAAGTCTATCTAGCCCATTCCACTCCATCCACATGACATATTAACTACTCAATTGCATTGTACTGAGCAAATAAATTAACCAAATACATGTTAATTCAGGGTAGGATTAAATTTTCTGAATCCAAACTCAGTTTTCTGTGGTTTCCAGCTCACAAAAAAAACTGAAAGGGGTGATATTAAGGTCATCACTGAGAAAGCAAGTGCTTTAGAAGCAAATTTACCTATCCCTCACTTTTCTCCAGCATCACATCACTTTTCTTTCCAGGGGCAGACTTTGGTAGAAATACTGGAAGGGGGTTGGCAAGAAGGAGTGTTTGTCAAGAAATTTCTATCGTGGACAGTTTAATCTCAAATGATTTATGAAGTTTTAGTTGTTTATTGTACACAATTACGTCATTTGAAGGAAGTTTCAGTCCAGGTGGATTTATTAGAGCCCTCCTTAGATTAGTTTGCTGGCAAGAAGAGGGTTAATTTCCCTGAGAAATGTTTTGATTGTACTCCACCCCGGAAGTCCTATACAGTGTATAAAAATTGAGGGGCAAACCACTTAGGACTCGCATATGAATGTTAATCTTTGCTATCAACAAACAAGCAAAATAAAGACAACCAGTGATTACATAGGTAATTATGAAATCGATCCAAAGATTAGAGAGTAGTCTTCTGAGAAAACAGGTCAAATTACACCTGAGCATATCCTCAAAATTACTCCACAAAGAAAGCTGTTTTGTAATATTTTGTTTGTGTCCCTCAAGAAAATGGTGAGCCTTCACCCATTTCTAAATTTTCCCATGATCATAATTTCACACTAACACTTACTCCTCATCATATGATTATAGAATTTTAGAACTGGCAAATTTATACACAAAGAAATGGTTCAGTGACATCCTCTACAGTACCCAGCTGAGAGCAGAAATCCACCCTCTCCTCACGTATTATTTTCTCTGAGAATAAGGTCATCCCAATTAACACAGAAATGCTGAGACAGAAGGTCAGTTAAAAGAAAGCAAGCACACCTTGAGACTGTATCAGTGAGTATATTATTCTAATTAAAATAGGTCCTTTCATTTATCCGGTCTTGTCATACTTTTTCTATATCATTGCATTGTTCACAGCTCATTAATCAGCATCAATGTATTATTATCTAATAATAATGGAAGCAAATCTAAGCATTTTAATTTTCAAGGATCAGGCTAATCCAGCACCCACAGTTTCTGTAATTGCTTCACTGATACTAAGAAGAGTGGTTGTGAATGTTTTATGATTATAATCTACTTTAATTGAATTGATTCCTTAAACTAATTATGTGACAATGTTTATTGTTACTCAGTATGTCCCTACACAGCTTTGCATAAGCAAATAAAAACTACTACGTTAGCAGAAAAGCCTTCTGATGTCACTTTTTAAATAAAACATTCAAATATGAACAAGCTGAAAACTTACGAGTACTGCAAACATTGGAATTAGACTTGATTTCCCTTAGGGAAAAAAAGAGATGTTATATAAGTCTGTATACAGTTAAGTAGCAAAATTTACTATTACCAAATATGGATATTAAATGTGCAACCCAGCAACAGTGTGATTCTTGAAATCTGGAAAGGCAAGAAGAAAAGGGGCAGATACATCGGCAGATATATTTTACTTTTCAAAGAAAAATAAAGTGAGCACACCAATGTCTATAACAAAAATATAAACAACCACACCCATGTTCTCTGCCCAAACGGTGTTCTGGGGGGTCTAGAATGGAAACATGAGCACTGCTACCACGTGGAATGCTTCTCACAGACTGAATGTCTGTGCATGCAAGCGGCACAGCAAAACGGCATACCGCACCTCAGAAAATAACAGAGATGCTTCAAGAACTATGGTGACTTAAAGACCAGTTATAACGAAGAAGGAATTCATAGGGCCTGGACTCCATCTTAGGCCTGTTCATGCTGATCATGCTCAGCACCTTTCCAGTGGACTCTGAGCTCTGTGTTTAATGCCTATGAAAAGAACGACAGAAGGGTAAGACCCCCTCCAGACCGGGGAACCTCGAAGGTCGTATCTAGGTTACTCATCGCCTAAGAGAAAACATACACTCATCACCCCTTCCTCCAGACAGGCCATAAAGTCTTCTGTATCGGAGTGTAACCTCGGGCTTATTGATTATTGGCTGACTGTTTGACTGTTTGAGCACATGAGCACATAGCACGTGAATGAGGGGGTTATTGGGATTGTATTTTCCTTGGTTTATGTAAGTCTCAAGGAATCTGGAGTGGTGGGCTCAGACACGTACACATGGGGTATAAAAGATTTTCACAAATGCTGGTCGGGGTCCTTGGCTAAGAGGAGACTCTGCCCTGGGCCCGCCCGTGTAATAAACCGCACTCCACTATCTGCACTGTCCTTCTGAGTGAGTTTGTTTCCCGGAACGCGTGGCTACAACATTAACCTAAAAGTTGGAGTTATGTTTCATTCAGTTTAGGCCTTCAAGCCCAGGAGACAACATCTCGAGTAACCCTGCTCCTCAGATGGACACCAAGGGAGGAGCCAGGCTGTGGAGGTTTGCAACAAAGGGCGATGAGACCAGATCTCCCGAGTTGAGGAATTTGGCGCTCTTGCATGTGTGGAGTCTGGGCTCACTGCAATCGTCCCTTTCATGTGCACCTCAGCTATGGAGGCCCGTTTCCCGTGTTTTTCACATCCCGAGCTCCCCTAGGGCTCTCTGGAGGGAGAGGCTGCATCTGAGGGCCTCCAGGTTGCAGGCACTCACCTCCTTCCTGAGTGCCCCCCAGCTCACAGCGGAGGGCTGCAGTCTGAGGACCGCTAGGTCACAGGCGTTCTCCCTGAGCACCCCCCGGCACACAGTGCAGGGCTGCAGCGGCTGATGGCCAGGACACCCTTGTTTACTGACATGGCAGGAAATATTCCATTTCTCAACTATAATGTAGCTCAATCATTTCACTTCTGGAAAATTTATATTAAGAAAGTAATTATACAAATCATACAAAATAAAGCTACATAAGAATGCCAATTGCAATGCTAACTACAATTTTGAAAGAAATTGAAACATTCTCCAGTAAATGAGCAGTTCAATCAATTTTGGCATAGAAGATCCATCGATGTAATATCTAATTATAATTATAATGTCGATGTGAAAACAGAAAACTTTAATAATTAATATGAATTGAAAAATGCAGGATATATAAAAGGATTATAGTGATATTAATTTTTTTTAACCTGGAAAAATTGTGAGAAGGATTCTACATAAAGAGTACACTTGATTATGGCAGTAAGAGTAATGAGGACTTCGTTTATCCACAAAACAATCCTATATTATCAAAGAGTAAAGGAAAATAGTTGGAGTATAAATTCCAGAGTAAGGATACATTAATTCAAAACAAGAATTTCATAATTTAGAAAAGAAAAAGGTGTAACAAATACAAGTGATTTGCTTTTAGATTGCTTTTAGTTCAATCAGGTAACCTTGAATTATTTGGGGAACTATTTATACAAATAGGAAAATGGGAAGATAGCCTTCTGCATAGGATCACCTATGAAAGAGACTGCTCAGGGCATCGCTATGTATTCTGAAAATAATAGGTAGTAGAGAGAAGGCAATGGCACCCCACTCCAGTACTCTTGCCTGGAAAATCCCATGGACAGAGGAGCCTGGTAGGCTGCAGTCCATGGGGTCGCTAAAGAGTTGGACACGACTGAGCGACTTCACTTTCAGTTTTTACTTTCATGCATTGGAGAAGGAAATGGCAACCCACTCCAGTGTTCTTGCCTGGAGAATCCCAGGGATGGGGGAGCCTAGTGGGCTGCCGTCTATGGGGTTGCACAGAGTCAGACACGACTGAAGCGACTTAGCAGCAGCAACTGTTGAACTTGGAACAGCATCTTTTGCTATGAAACCTACTAAATTGTCCGTTCTTTATTGAAGTGTGGCATTTGATGTATCATTATCTTTCACTCATCTGTTAATCTCCTTATACTTGCTTTATCAAATGTAACTATAAAATATCCTTCCATTTCTTGGCAAATGCCAAGTATGAGTCGTAACTTATACTAGCAAAAACCTAAAGGTCACTGTGAACTTACAGTTACAATAAATTAATGCATCTAATGTAAAATGTTAGTACTTTCTGGTGTCCCTCTAATACTGAGTGCTAATTACGCCCTTGGGCTGTTTTATGAGGTATTTGTTTACCTACAGAGTAGATAAACTGGAAGAATGAAGGTTAGAAATTTCATCTTGTTGGTAGAATTGGGTTATAACTTAGGAAAAGTGCCACAGAGGACATGACATAACGCTTTGTATAGACACACTTTTCCGCATGTGCTATCATTGTCCACTAAATTAAAAATTACTGGAAAATTAATATTGCTTAAAAACACATGATAAAAAAATAGAGGAAGAAAGTTCTAGCTGAAAAATGAACCCCAAGTGGATCGTAAAGAACGAATATATAACTCGTTTGTAATTGAGGTGCTGTGCTGTGCTGAGTTGCTCAGTCATGTCCGACTCTTTGCAGTCACATGGACTATAGCCATCCAGGCTCCTCTGTCCATGGAATTTTCTAGGCAACGATACAGGAGTGGGTTGACATGCCCTCCTCCAAGGGATCCTCCCAACCCAGTTCTCCTGCATTGCAGGCAGATTCTTTACCATCTGAGCCACCAGGGAAGTCCAAGAATACTGAAGAGGGTAGCCTATCCTTTCTCCAGGGGATCTTCCCGACCCAGGAATCGCACTGGGGTCTCCTGCATTGCAGGCAGATTCTTTACCAGCTGAGCTGCCAGGGAAGCCCTTGTCATTGATGGCGCCTGTCAAATCTAACAATGTCAACTGATGGATTTCCTTTCCTCTGTAGGTTCAATCCTGCCGTTTTACAGTCTGTACTTAATCAACTACATGAAGTATGAAATCATCCTGAAAGCTCCTTAGAATAAGCAGCAACTAGATTAGCACTTGCATAAACCATATGCCAACAGTTTGGTTCTGCAGGGTGGTTAGAATTTCACACAAATTGGCTCTTCACTAAAAGTTTCACTAAAATAAACTTCACTAAAATTCTCATCTGGAAGTTTCAGAAAGGAACAGCATGACAAGGATAACACCAGTCATAATTACTTTTGAATTAACTTTGTATTTAAATGTACAGAGAAGTTGCAAAGATAGTACTGAGAGCTCCCATACAGCCTTCACCAGTTTCCTGTCATTAACGTCTCAGCATCATACGTTTGTCAACACTGAGACCAGTTCTTCCACTCACGGTGTTCTTGTTTCAGGAACTGATCCATCCTACCACACTGCATTTAGTATATTCCTTTTCAGTCAGCTCAGCCGAGGGGAGGAAAAGACAAGTCAGAATTACAAGGCTTAACTCCTTCATCCTGGGATCCGTGCCTGCGGAATGAGGAGAGGGGGCCTGGGGCCGTGCCTCCATTTTGTCAGTAATGCCTAACGCGGCTCCCGACAGGTGCATATGAATTATTTAATTACTGAGCAAAATCCTCACACCACCGATTGTCCTGCTTCATTTTGCCTCTTTCTAACTGAACATGTAGTAAACTCATGCTGTAAAATTTCAATGGCA
Organism: Capricornis sumatraensis; assembly: GCF_032405125.1. NCBI lineage: Eukaryota > Metazoa > Chordata > Mammalia > Artiodactyla > Bovidae > Capricornis > Capricornis sumatraensis. The sequence goes on from NC_091089.1 coordinate 62,180,659, forward strand.
AAATGAACAATGTAACACTCAGATTATACACAGATCATATTTTCAGAGCCCATTTGCACTCTCTAGAATACCAGGGAAAATTTTATTACTTTTTTTCCCTCAAAATCAAAACCGCTAAGTTCCTACCTGCAGGACTAGTTGGCATATCATGTTATCAGGTATAAGCAGGTGTAACCTGGTAATACCAGGCATTACCAGATATATACCAGGTATAAACAATGCTACCCCTTGAATATTCCCCCAAAACACACTCCCAGCTGATGTCCAGTCCAGTGAAGAAAATTGGTTGGATTTTCATGGTCAAGAGACAGCAAAAGAAGGTAGATCACACCTCAGTGCAAAAAAAAAAAAAGAAGTCAGCCTATTTCAGGCCCATCCAATGATGACTATACTATATGTGAATAGATAGGTTTCTAATTAATATGTGTGTGCGCATGCTCAGTCACTTTAGGAGTATCTGACTCTTTACGACTCTATGGACTGTAGCCCAGCAGGCTCCCCTGTCCTTGGGATTGTCCAGGCAAGAATATTGGAGCGGGTTGCCATGCCCTCCTCCAGGGAATCTTCCTGACCCAGGGATCTAGCCCGCGTCTCCTACATCTCCTGCATTGGCAGGCGGTTTCTTTACCACTAGCGCCACCTGGGAAGCCTCCAATTAATATATTCCATGACAAAGTAAGAATCACAATCTATTTACTATATTTGTAGTTGGCATTTTAATAGTTTATTAAACTATAATTTACATACCATATAACTCACCCATTGAATCGTATTTATTATTATTATATATTAATATTTTTCTGGGCCATGCTGCAGGGCATGCAGAATCTTAGCTCCCCAACCAGGGACGGAACCCGTTCATTTGCATCCGAAAGCGCCAAGTCTTAACCACTGACCCACCATGGAAGTTCCCTAATTCACTCATTTTATGCACAACTCGATAGTTTCCGGTATATTTACTTAGCTTTATAACTTTCCCTGTAATAAAATATTAGCGCATTCTCAGCATCTCGGAAGAAGCCCCATACAAGCCATGGTCCGCTCTTCCTCCGCCGACATGCTGGCCGCAGAGGGCGTCCTCTCTAGCAGTGAGAGCTCGCCGGCTGGCAGAAGGAAGCCCAGTGCTCTTGGTTATGCCTGGTTAGAGTAGATTTCTACAACCCAGAGGCGGGGCTGTGGTAGGAGATGATGGATACCCGTGGTCTGCCCTTCCTGGGGTTAAACACGGACCCAGGTGGGAGCTGCGGGGCGAGACAGTCCCCAGGGTCGGAGCTGAGCGAGGAAGCTGGAGTGGAGGGCGGGGCGCGGAGGAAGAGGGCCTCTCAAAGCGGCAGACGCTCACTGTTCTAACGGGGGTTCACTCGTTTTCTTGAATGCATATACCTCCATTCGCTGTACACCCTGTGACATTTTCCAGAAACTTTAAATGGTTCTGTGCTTGTGGCTTTTGTTGCTGTTCCTTAATTGTTTTCATGTTTGAATGTGTCCACGGAGATCCTTACACTGTCATTCCGGCATCCCTCGAATGCGTTGTCTCTTTAGTCCATAATTGCAATTTTGTTTTGAGGAAAGAGTTATCTGAGAAAGAACTGCATGCTTTGTTTCGCTCTTTAACTTTCAAATGATTGGGGTTTTGCTGTTTTATCTTTGGATTTCTCATATTTCAACTTACACTGTTTTATTTTACTTTGATTTAAAATAACGTGGCCTTTAAAAAATTAACTTTAGGTCTCTGGCCATCTAGTAAATGAGTATTTTTGGAGAGAGTCGGGGGCAGGGAGAAGAATGAAGTGAGAAACAAGTTGTCCAAGAAAGAGGAAGAAAAGAACACCCAAGTTGGAAGACATTCGCTGCAAAATTGCTCTTCATGCTAATAGCAGGTTTCGTCATCACAAGCTAAATTTAAGACAATTTAAATAAAGGCTTGCCTTGCTAACAAATCCTCACCAAGAAGCATGTCATCTATGAATGACAGCATCAATTTCATAGAAAATTTATGATGTATTAAAAAGTGAAAGATAATTTTCTCTCTAGCCTTTATTATTATCACGAAGAAGCACAAAACCATGAAAGAGGATGAGAAGGTAAAAGCTATGCACTGACATGTAGCTTTTGCTACCGATTGAATTATTCCAGCTGATAACAGAAGTGTATTTGCACAGTTATATATTATTATTGCTTTGTAATCTACCAAAGGATATTACTGTGCAATGTAAACTGGTATTAAACCACTCACTATATCAAGGAAGACATTTATTATATACTATACTATGAAATGATAGATAAAGCAAGTTAGTTACAATGGTGTTAATAAGCATATTATTATGTAAGTATGGCTTTCTGTTCAAAGAAAAAAGGAAAAAGAAGAATCTCACAAAGCACTCAAAAATTGTTTCTCTTTTTAATGTTACGGGTTATGAAACTATATGGTCTTTCTTAGGCTTAGAATTATTTTACCTGTTAGAAGAGCATGGTAGTAGAGACTAGCAGTATTTAGCCTTGTGTACCCAAAGCCCAGTGCTCCATGTTACAGTTAAATATCATTCAAAGCAAGAAGCTTCTTGGCCAAGTGGCCAACGGAATAACTTCCTTCGAGAGTAGGAAGGAGGGTCACCTGCTAATTGACAGAGTCCCTCTGGGTGTAAAAGGGGGAATTATAATATTATCTTTTGTTGCTTTTCAAAGATGCAGCACAAGAAAAATGACTGTCATTTTTGTTTCACAGATCTCAAGATAAGAACAATGTAAGTTGAAGGAATTTCTAAATATTTATAGTAAATACCTTAAAATGAAAATCGGATTGGTATGTTCAAAACAGGCAGAATAACAAAGAAGCTCAGAGGATAGGGTCAGGGAACCCAAATCTCAGTTAGCTTCCTGTCCTTATCCCACAGTGTGCTGAGGACAAAAAGTCGCCCTTCTATACATTAGTTTCGTCACCTATAAAATGGGGCTATTAATAGGCTTGTTCTAACGGTTAAATAAACCTACCCATGTAAATTTATTTGGACAGTTCTATGAAAATGTTAAGTACTCAATGAATCATAATTGTCAGTATCATCATCATCATTACAATTCTTCATCAACAACCACTAAAATTTTTCCTTAATTAAAATTTTAAAACAAAAAGTTTGAAATATGAAGCAAATATCCCCTATAGAGTTTCACCTAGGAAGGCATTTCAGGCTCATATTAGAACAGAACAAATATTATATCTGTCCAGTATTCCCTCAGAGTAATCATCTTGGAATCTATAACTCCCTCTAAACTTAAATACCTAGGCTCACAAAATGCCAGTTATAAATGATAATTAAATGTCTCTTAAAATTAAACACTCTGTGGTCTGTTCGACCTCTTTCAGAGGGCACCAATAGCAAAGAAAGAAAGAAGGAGAAAGGAAGAGTCCTCACTCCTTGGTTGAGGTTTTTCTCTTTGAGAATAAAATATAGTAAGAACTAAGGTCTTAAACTATATTTTTAAATATTATTATGCAATATTCTAGAGTTGCCTGCAGAAATATAAACAAACAAGTATATAAAAAGTCACATAGAGACACGTGTCTTTTTCTTTATTTTTAGTCTCTCAGGCATGTCCGACTCTTTGTGATCCCATGGACTGTAGCCAGCCAGGCTCCTGTCCGTCGAGTTCTCCAGGCAAGAAGACTGGAATGGGTAGCCAATTCCTTGTCCAGGGGATCTTCTCGACCCAAGGATCGAACCTGAGTCTTCTGTAATGCAGGCAGATTCTTTGCTATCTGAGCCACCAGGGAAACCCTTTCCTTAGCAATGAAGAGTGTACATCCCACAAGGCTTCCCTCCTTCCGCCAGTGCTTGTTCTGTCAAGTGTTATACACCATCCTTCATCACCCTCCAATCCATTTAGACAGAACATGGTGGTATACCGTAAGTCACACGGCATACGGATAGTGCATGTTCCAGGATTCCTACAGAACTCTATCTCTTGGTTTTTCTGTCCTGTGTGTGGTGTGTGTTGCACACCCATACTCTTTATCATGTTCCCCTGAATTCCTAAATGCCTTTGCTGAGTCTAGCCTTTAAGACTCCAAGGTCATTTTCTTCCTGAAGAGGTTACGAATCCCTTCTCGATCTTCCCTAGATGAATCTCCCCTCAGAATATGCTGTACATTTTTCATTATGGCACTTAGGTCTTGAGCTATATTATTTGTTCACATACTAGATGCCAACTAGACTCTGAACTGTTTGGAGACAGTAACTCTATTCATCTAAATGTCTATAGGACCAAGCAGAGTAAATGATACATACATTAAAAACTGTCTATTCAATGAACAAATTAGCAAATGACCTTTTTCTTCTTAAGGTATTTGAAAGATTCTGGAAAAGGAAAATTACATTCAGCACTGTTTCTCCTAACTGAATATTCTTTTTTAGCGTTTTCCCATTTTCTAATTCTCTTGGTCATCGTGTTAGAATCAAGTATGAAGGTGAGAGCACTTGTGTGTCAGGAGACCATGGCAAACTATTGAGATATGAGGAGCCTTTAATAAAAGCAATCACACAGGAAAGAAAGAGAATATTAAATTGAAGATGTACTTTTAACATCTTACTCACTCACACAGAAATGAACTCTAATAAGGTAACAGGCATGAAGCATGCTTTATTTCTCTGCTCATTGAGTGTACATCTGGAATACAATATCTATTTTTAACCATATCTGTATTCATCTTCAGAATTTTCTGTGAACTAGAGGATGAGTTGAGAATTCCTGAAATAAGAATCATAGAGTAAATCTAAGCATCAATTATATACAAGAACAACTACAACCATATAGTTCCAATGCTGTGGTTTGTCACTCAGGCGTGTTCAACTCTTTGTGACCCTATAGACTGTAGCCCACTAGGCTCCTCTGTCCATGGAATTCTCCAGGCAAGAATACTGGAGTGGGTTGCTAAGCCTTCCTCCAGGGTATCTTCCCAACCCAGGAATTGAACCCAGGTCTCCCGCATCGCAGGTGGATTCTTTATCATCTGAGCCAAGAATATGGGAGTAGGTAGCCTATCCTTTCTCCAGGGGGTCATCCCAACCCAGAAATTGAACTGGGGTCTCCTGCACTGCAGGCAGATTCTTTACCAGATGAGCTAGCAGGGAAGCCCATATCTATCTACAATTCTAGCTGAAGAGCTGGTTAATGACAGGAGGTAGGCATAGTCAAGAAATTATCACTTCTGTTCCCTGCGTTCTGAATTGCTCTTATTTTAATCTTGTTGGTCCTTCATATCCTTTCTTATTTCACGTGGTTCTGTACAGGGATAATTGCTTCCTTATGTCAAGCTCTTTATTACAGAAAATCCTTGTTCTCTTTGCAATTGCCCGAAGTTAAGATTCTTTTAGTGCATGTTTTTCATTAATTTTATTTTAAAGAGTTTGTCTGCAACACTGGCTTAGTACCTGCCATCATGTACTTTTAGCTCAGTGACGATGTCTTTTTCCATTTGCTTTGCCCTGGAACTCAACTTCTCATCTATGTGTTTCTTGTCATAAACTTTTTCATTCTTATGCAATAGAAACAAGAAACCACTTTCTTTTTGTCAGAAAAATTAAATTTCAGATTTTATCAGAAACGTGGACGCCACAACAGTTCTTGTAAAAAGTCGAGTAATGAAAATATCATGCCCATTAGATATGCCAACTACATCAGACCAAGCAGGTCTCCTAATTTGATGTTTGCCTTTTGAGATTAACTGGTTGACTTCACTGGTCTGACACCATAATTTGGAATTTTTAACCAGTAAAAAAGAATGTATATATAATTCACTATAAAACAGGACACCAGCAACAGAATCTGGGGGACATTACAGGCCAAGAGCTACCTGTCTTAGAAATCACATCTAGCAGGGATGTACACACAAGCGCAAAACTGAGCAAACCCTAAAGGTTAGAATATCAGTTTTTAAAGATCTGTAGCCAGAAAGGATGGTCACGCCATGGTATCTGTGTTGATGGAATTTGCCTGGCTTCTGAACCTCTGTCTTTTAACACTCCTTGGATAGCACAGTTTACAGTGGCATGTTGAGTTCCCATACTAGTCACACTGGTGATGACTTACAGGATTCAAAAAGCCTAACCAAGCACAGCCTTCATTTTCCCTCTTGCCATGCTTCCATGATCTCATTTTAGGCTTTTCTTTAGGAGACCACACTCACAATAATTTCAAATCAGCAGGTAACTTACATGTAAAATAAAACTTCTAAATTTGAGATCTGAGATGATTTCTTTTTTAAAAGGCAAAATGGAAAACCCCACAGTCCTGTCATTCCTCTATTAATGAGCACTGGATTCCCAGCTCCAGGCTCCCTAAGCCTCACTTAGATGTGTCAGCGAGAGCCAGCGCCGTATTAAAGGTCTGAACAGGAACAATAATTAGGAAGGCTCAATGCCAATTCCTGTTCATCTTTAACTGCCGCTACGGTTCATACACAACAAACACTAAGAGGCCATCAGAACTCGTTTTATAATGACTGCATATTTATATCTCCTTTTTTTTTTTCCCTTTATAACAAAGGTAGTGACAATAGGCTGAAAAAAATTGGATTTGGCCATGGGGAATACAGAACTTGGAGAAGGAAATGGCAACCCACTCCAGTGTTCTTGCCTGGAGGGTCCCATGGACAGAGGAACTGGGCAGGTTACAGTCCTTGAGGTTCCAAGAGTCAGACACAACTTGCCAACTCAACCACCAGCAGCAGCACAGAACTAGCCCAGGATAGAAAAGTGAAAGCCCCAGAGCAGGCCACTCAGGGCCGCCTACTCTTTGAAAATCCCTTTAGAGCCCTACAAGAGGCAACGTATACATCCTTTAGACGAAAAGCTCTTAATATCAGGAAGTAATGCTTATATCTCCCTTGATGTGTTTCTAGCTTGGAAACTTGACAGAGGACTTATTGTCCTGGTGGCTCAGTGGTAAAGAGTCTGTCTGCCCATGACAGAGATGCAGGAGACGTGGTTCGATCCCCGGGTCGGGAAGATCCCCTGGAGAAGGAAATGGCAACCCGCTCCAGTATTCTTGCCTGGGAAACCCCAAGGATGGAGGAGCCTGGTGGGCTATGGTCCATGGCAATCCCAGAAGAGTCTGCCATGACTGAGCATGCACACACACATGCATGATCTCAGAGTACTGATTCTCTCCTCTATAAAACAGGAAAACAATATCCAGTAATCTTTGCTATAGGGTTTATCTCCTAGGATTACTATGATGATCATAGGAATTAACTCATGTTGAAGTGTTTTAAAGAGTTCAGTTCAGTTCAGTTCAGTCACTCAGTCGTGTTCGACTCTTTGCAACCCCATGAATCGCAGCACGCCAGGCCTCCCTGTTCATCACCAACTCCCGGAGTTCACTCAGACTCATGTCCATCGAGTCAGTGATGCCATCCAGCCATCTCATCCTCTGTCGTCCCCTTCTCCTGCTGCCCCCAATCCCTCCCAGCATCAGAGTCTTTTCCAATGAGTCAACTCTTCGCATGAGGTGGCCAAAGTACTGGAGTTTCAGCTTTAGCATCATTCGTTCCAAAGAACACCCAGGACTGATCTCCTTTAAGATGGACTGGTTGGATCTCCTTGCAGTCCAAGGGACTCACAAGAGTCTTCTCCGGCACTAAAGGATAACATGTGTTATTATTTAACCCTTTTCAAATTTTCATTTTCTTTCTCATAAAAAGATTTCTATCCCATAGTAAGGGATATATTTGACATTTGTTCTTTGGTGGAGAAGAGGACTTAGGCTGATTCATCCATGCCCCTCTTGTGATGAATGAAAAATGACTGAAATCATTAAGACAGAGTTACTAGTAACTAGTGACTAATACTGAGTTATTACTACAGTTAGTACTGGCCTCAAAAACAGAAAAGGTGCATTACCACATCACTGGTATTTCGTCAGCTGAGTATTCCGAAGTCATTGATCTATTTCTGTGTTTTCTATATAGCTGTTGTTGTGCAGTCAGGCTGTGTCTGACTCTCTGTGACCCCAGGAACTACAGCATGCCAGGCTTATAGATGTCTATATAAAAGAAACGTAACTGAGTGAAATACAACGTGAAGGTAAATGATTCTTAATCTGAAGTGGGAAAAAGAGTCTCACTCATACAAGCACATCCACCACTGTTGCTACTATTATGGAGCCCTGCGTGTGCCTCGACAAGTATTTGCTGCTGCTGCTGTTGAAGCCGTTCATCACAAGTTTTACAGAAAAACCCTAGGAAAATGGTGTTTTATGAAAAGAACGCCACAGACTTCCTTTGGTCAATAAGCAACAGCACCTAGACTCAGGCTTGGTTGGTATTAAAGATAGCCCTCGTAACCAAGCTGAAAAATTCCCAGAGTGTGAAAAAGCGCCAGTACTATGCTATGGAGCTGTCCTTGACCCTCTCACAATGTGAAATGGAGACCTGGTTTAACTCTCTGCACATGTATACAGTGTAGTGAATTATACGTAGAAGTTCTCTCAGTATCTGTGAATAATGATGTCTGCAAAGTGGTCCCTTTAGGTAAAGAAATGGATAGGCCACAAACAAAATCATGTCCCATGACTCCCAAGGACAATTTCAGTTCCCCAAATGTAATGCTTCTAGGTTAAAAATAAGTTTCCATTTCATTTTGACAACAAAAACAGCAGTGAATGAAAAAATGCCTCCTAATAATGCTATTACTATAATTATTTTATTTTAGGATGGAACTGTATGTTTCCCCTGATACAGATGGGTTTTTACTTACTTTGTAGTGAAAATCTTCACAAAGCATACAATTCTGGCTTCAAAGAAAGGTGGTAAGATTTCCCAAACGGCCCCTAAACTTGCCGTGTGGCTGTTTCCTTTGGTTCTGGATACTTCCCGATTTTCTACTTTTCCTTCATTAACATGTACGTTGGCTCCCTCCTAGTAAGAAGACCCTAAGCCTTTGAAAGGCAAGCATCTTCGGCATAAGGAGGACTTGCGGCGCATTTTTAGTTAGAATCACATCACCACTGAGATATTCTCACAGTCATTGGATTCACCATTGAAGTAGATCTTGATGGAGTTATTAAGTGATTTGCAGAACCTATATTTTTCAAAACTGTTTCACTGAGGTTTAACAAACACATGGAAGATGCATGCATGATAAATGTACTGCTTGATGGATATTTCACGAGGTGAACATGCCTAAGTAAAATTAGCATTTAGATTCAGATGCAGAACTTCATCTGTACCCCCAGATGCCACTCTTTTCTACCCTTCCAGGGCTTCCTGGGGGCTCAGCTGGTAAAGCATCCGCCTGCAGTGCAGGAGACCTGGGTCCTATCCCTGGCTTGGGAAGATCCCCTGGAGAAGGGAAAGGCTACCCACTCCAGTGTTCTGGCCTGGAGAGTTCCATGGACTGGAATAGTCCACTGGGGTCGCAAAGGGTTGGACACGCCGGAGCAGCTTGCACTTTCACTTTCAGTCTTCTCTAACTTTTAAGAGTAACCACTTTTTCTAACTTCTAACATCGTGGATTAGTTTTCCGCTGCTTTTGAACTTCATGTGTAATACATATTCTTTTGTATTGAGACCTCAGAATTGTGTCTGGGTGTGACATCCACATGTTGTTGCACAGAGTTGCCATTCAAAATCAGGGATTTGTAAGTGTTTTATATTGGACAATGAAGAATGAGGACTACAGATAACTCATTTCACTGCCATAAACTCAGCTGATTATCTTTAGTCAAGAAAAGTCTATACCACTTTGCCCGTCCATTATAGATTAATGACTCCTGCTCTTGTTAACCTAAACATGTGTCTTTTTTTCAATGTATGCTGACATTTTTGACATTGTGTCCCTTCAAATTCATGTTTTGAAATCCTAACCCCCAAAGTGTTGGAATTAGGAGGTGGCCTTTGGGAGTGATTAGATCATGAGGGTGGAGCCCTTGTGAACGAGATGAGTGATCTTATTTAAGAAAAAAAAACAAAACCCTCTCAGCTTCCCAGGCAGCTCAGTGGTAAAGAATCCACCTGCCAATGCAGGAGTAGACATGGATTCTTTTATCCCTGGATTGAGAAGACACCCTGGAAAAGGAAATGGCAACCCATTCCAGTAGTCTTGCCTGGGAAATCGCATAGACAGAGGAGCCTGGCAAGCTACAGCTCATGGGGCTGCAAAAAAATCAGACACAACTGGGCGACTAAACTACAGCAACAACAAAAGAAACTCTAGATCCCCTTGCCCCTTCTACCACGCTGGGATGCATCATGAAGGTGGCCCTCTGCAAACCAGAGAGCCTGCTCTCATCAGAAGCTGACCGTACTTCACCCTGATCTCAAATTTCCAGCCTCCAAAACAGTGAGAAGTAAATTTTTGTTGTTTATAAGCCAGCCAGTCTCTAGTATTGTTTGAGCAGCCCAAACTGACTAACACAATGGTAAAAGATGTACTGAGATCTGTATTCTTATCTCTTGCGCTCCTAGACGACAAGTGACAAGAAAATACATAGACCAGGGAATTCCTCGGCAGTCCAGTGGTTAAGACTCCACACTTCCAATGCAGAGGACAAGACTGACCCCTCATCAGGAAACTAAGCGCCCACATGCCTCATGGCATGGCAAAGGAGAAAATAATACTAATAATTAACAGTTAAAAGTTTTTTAAAAAAAATAGCCTAGATGTTGGCATTTACTAGAGATATCACTTATGTTTATTTTCAAGGATTGCTAAAAATAAAAATGTGTGTAATTTTCCCTCAAATGTCAATAATCTTAATATTATTGACATATCATATTTTTCTGCCTAAGTCATTTGCTAATGCATAAATCTAGAGTCCTTTTAGGAGATCAGAAATGCATGCTCTGCCCCTCAGTGACCCATTTCTATACATGGATCTCTGAACTGAAATGAACCAGGGATCAGGGCAAGAGAAACACACTCAACTAGAGCAGGCTGTGGTGATTTCACAGCTGCAGATGCTCAAGAGCACAAATTATTCCAGCTAAGGCTGGCATTAATCTAATCTCAAAATCCTTGCTTCGGTTCCACCTATTTACAAGAGCACCACAATTCCAAGATTTGCTTTTAGCCAATTTGCCCCACTTAGTGAAAAACCATGTCCCCTTTTGGGGGATCTGTTCCACCTGAAATTCAGAAGTCATGCTCATCAAAAGACCCTCATTTTGTAACGTACTAAGCTTATCTGCAGCTTTGCAAATATATGCAGAGGATTTGGGCAGCTCTTTCAACTAGGTATAAGCTGTGTTTTGGAAATAAATATAGCAGCCTTCACAAATGTTCACTGTCCCTTGATACAAACAAGTGAAAAAACGATTATTCTTTGAAGTCAAGTGATATCTGGATGTAGATTTTCACTCTGATTTGTGAGAAGCAGACAGACCTTGGTAATACAAAAGAGGTTGCATTTACATACTGTGTCCAGCAAATTCCTGAGAATGAAAAATCACCACAAGAATATAAAGCATGCAGGCCGTAGACTTACCATAAGCACTGCAACCGAGCTGACTGTCCCGCAATCCACATGGAAGTGAAATGTGCACACTGCAGCTCAGAGAAAGATCTCCGGTCATGCTTCCAAACGGCCAAAGGAACCAAACTGCCTGACATTCTCCATACAAATTCCACTTTGACGTCTTTTCCAAAGTTTCTTTCTCTAGGTAGATTTCCCTTCCGTAGGAGTCTATATCCTACCATAGTCTAAGAATGGCCTCATATTCCACACACTCTCTCTGAGTCTTACTAAATAAATGATCACATTATTTAATAATCTTTTCAACAATTGTAACTGCTATGATCTGAATGTTTTTGATCCCATAAAATCAACAGAGTCCCTCGGACAGCAAGGAGATCAAACCAGTCAATCCTAAAGGAAATCAACCCTGAATAGTCATTGCAAGGACTGATGCTACAGATAAAGCTCTGATACTCTGGTGACCTGATGTGATGAGGCTACTCATTGGATAAGACTCTGACCTGGGAAAGATTAAAGGCCAAAGGAGAAGTGGGCAGGAGAGGATGAGATGGTTAGATAGCATCACTGACTCCATGGACATGAATTTGAGCAAACTCTAGGAGATAGTGAGGGACCGGGGAGTCCCACATGCTACAGTCCACAGGGTTGCAAAGAGATGAACATGACTTAGTGACTGAATAACAACAAAATTAATAGGTTGAAACCCTAATGCCCAGTGTGATGGTATTAGAGGTGAGGGCCTCTGGGAACAGCTTGGGTCATGAGAGTCGAATCCTCATGGGTGGAATCAGTGCTGCTATAAAAAAGACCTCACAGAATACCCTAGAACCTACTGCCAGGTGAGGAGACAAGTAGTCTGAAACTCAGAGGCAGGTCCTCCCTTGACCGTGCTGCCATCCTGATCTCAGACTCCCAGACTGTAAAACTAGGAATAGATTCCTGCTGCTTGTAAGCTACCCCGTCTGTAGAATTTTGTTACAGCAACCCAGAGTAAGACAATAGCTAAAAGAACAGCACTCACCATCGATGCCTCCACTTTTTTGAGCTTCTTGTATGTCTCAGAATTGTACGTGTCGTATATAGTACTATGACTAAGTCACTTCAGTCGTGTATGACTCTGTGTGACCCCATAGATGGCAGCCCACCAGGCTCCCCCGTCCCTGGGATTCTCAAGGCAAGAACGCTGGAGTGGGTTGCCATTTCCTTCCCCAACATGTTGTATACAGTAGTACTTATATCCGCTGGGCTTCCCTGGTGGCTCAAACAGGAAAGAATCTGCCTGCAATGTGGGAGTCCTGGGTTCGATCCCTGCTTCAGGAAGATCCCCTACAGAAGGGAATGGCTACCTGTTCCAGTATTCTTACCTGGAGAAGCTGATGGACAGAGGAGCCTGGTGAGCTACAGTCCATGACTATACATAGCTAATTTCTGAATGAAGAGGTAAAGTTCCAAGCTGTTCCTGGATAAGGCCCTTCTTAAGTTGGAAACATTGAGCAGACTTGCTCCCTTTAACCTCATTAAAGCAGTGCATTCTTTTTAAGAGGAAATATTGCCAACTATGCACACTGTTACTGTGTTAACAAATAGTTTAACATTATAAGCCTGTCATATCACTGGGTGTCTCATGTTGTCCACCAGCCCTAATCTTGCAGGATACCATCTGATCAGCGTCTCGGTACTTCCGTATCTGTGGTCTCCTTCGGTTCCCCTCCTGCCCCTTTGTGTCACACGCTCGTGTGTGGATGTATGTGTGTGATTCTTTACTTCAGTGGCCTAACAGCCAGGAATTTCCATTTTTATCTGAGCGTTGATTTGCACTGTGACGTCTCTTCCAGGGCTCTGTTACTCCTGCTATCAACCTCTCTTTACTGTGTTTTTATTTTTTGCTCCTATGTATTTTCCTCTATTCTCATGTACATTTTCCTTCTTTTTTTTGCTTTCTCTAGGAGGAAGAAAGAGGCCCTTCCGCTGCTGCGTCCACCACCCTTGATGCCTGCGGTGTGGCGTCACGTGCTCCTCTGCCTCGTAAGTTTTTCGAGCTTGGTACTGCTTCAGCAGCAGCTGTCCATCTCCAGGTCTCCTCCGGCGCCCTCCTTCCCCAGCCCTTTCTCAGTGCATTAGCTGGCTTGAAGGGGCCACACTAAAAGCACTCCCTTGGAGTATGCAGTGGTTCTGAGTTCACCTTTTAACCAACTCTCAGAGCAATACAACTTTTCTATTCATTTTCTGACCAGAAATCAAGTTATTTTAGAGAGAAACAACTGGATTTCTGGCAGAGGACTCCTTTGACTATTCTTTCCAAAAATTAAGCAAACCCAGATTTCAATTTGTGTCCTAATCTCCCTACCCTCAGGATTACCAGGCCCCCAGGGGTCCCCACACTGTCCTCGAAATGTGTTGGTGAGTCGTTTCTGAGGGTGTAGCAGTTGGTCTTTAACTCTGCTATAGAATCACGTATTACGGAACATCATCAAAAAGACTGAACTGGTCAAGTTAGCCAAACTTCAGGTCAGACAAAGGTTTGTTTCTTTTCCCCTGAATTGTTAGGACATTACAAAGATGCTGATCTAAATAACAATGGACTGAATATGCCCATTTTAAATGCATGAATGAGTAGCCATCAAGAAGCATAACCTAACTCAGGATGATATTAATAGTATTCTGAATGAAAAATTGCCTTGTATCTTCAGGAACTTGAAAAACAAATTGTGATATGGTAATAAACAGAATTGAAGAGCAGACTCAGTGAAAGCAAAGAACAAGTTTGCCTTCTAATTCAGGCAGTAGATTCCTCAAGTAGGTGCTGTTAGAACAATCCACACACAGCAAGGTTAAAGGAGATAAGCGTAGGTCTTATCATTCGGAACTTAGTTAAGTGCAGAGATTCAATTATTACACACAGACCTTCCACGTTTCAGACGATGAAAAACAATTTTGAGGCTCAATGAACAATGTGAATAACTTTACAAAAGAAAATATCATTTTGAATATAATAAAGGATTCAATGAATTCAATGATTTTGGACAAAACATCATTTTTGATGATTAGTGGAGCATGAATTATTCATGAAAGAAAAAAAATTTACCTAATTCATCCAAAATATGTTTCTTAGACATTTATTGCTTTCTATCACTTTAAAGCAAAGAAAGTATTATTTGGACAATCCTTGTGGTTAAAAATGGCCATTCAGCTTGTTAGAATGACCATCGTTATTATTGAGAAAACAACTTTCCTGAAAATAGATCCACACTGAGAACAAAATGATGAAGAATTTTGAAACGGGTCGCTTCCACTCCGGGTGCGTTAGCTGAGCAACTGTCTACAGTAACAGGACTCTTTTTTCCTCACTTGAAAATTATTAATTTTCTTGACAATGCTGTAATGATCAACACTTTATTCTGTGCATAGCCACTTTTTAACGCAGGGCTTTGTGCGGCTTGACTTTCTCAACTGCATTGCACTACACCTGAATCAACTGAATTGCAGCTGGGACAAAAGAAATCAGTCGGTTTCCTCAATTAATTTTGCATGTGCATGGCTTCCTAAGGAAAACGAAAGGTCCCCCAGCTTATCTAAATAAAGACCAGTCAACACGACATTGTACTCAACACTGAATACGGAGGAAAATAGAGTTTGTGCATCTTAACACATAAGAAAACCCTATCAAACAGATGTCTGATAGTTTCAAAGGAATGCTTTTAAGATATTCACAAGCTTCGTGATATACTCTAAGAAATCTGATGGACCTATTCATTGTGTCAACAGGACTGTGGATTTCTCCTCTGCTGCTGCAATTACGTGATCTACAAAGTTTATATTTAAAACTATGGTTCCATATTTTATCAGTAAAACCCCAAAGGTGTAGGATAAATTTTAAATGAAAAAAAAAAAAAACCCTATATATTCACAAAACTGAGAGCATCTCCATTTTTTAAACAAACATCAGCAGGATTTGCTAGAATAAGGCAACATTTTAAATATCTGAGAGGATGTAATTAATAACTTTAAATGTGATTAACCAAAATCTCTTGCATTTATAAACAATCAGATGCCACTATGGAAATTAACTGCTCTTTAAAAGGAAAATTATTGTTATACACATATCAAAGAGAAAAACTTTAAATAAATTTTCTCAGTGAAATTGCTTGAATTTCAACCTCATTGTCATTATACATTAAAAAAACAAAGCTAGCATGTTATCAATGCTTAGATTCTCTTTACCAAAAGGTATTTTGCAATAAAAGAAAAATATTTTACAGTAATATAATTTATGAAATAAATTATTCTCCTCCTTTTAAAAAAGCAATTCTATGCCATCTACATATCTCATTAATTTTACAAAGTAAACAAGTAAGCCTAGAAATTGTTGGGGGGAAAAAGAGAAAGTTTAAGCTTATCAAAAATATCTTTTTTCCAAGAACAGACAACCATTAAGTTGACATATTCTCTTTGTAATACATTATGTATGTAACACCCTGTTCAGTCGGTTTTTATTTCAGTGTCCTTATCTCTATAATTACATAGTATCACTGAATGATTCTAGTGGTCTTTTCTAATATTCTCTTATCTTTGTAAAACTCTGAAAGATTTTCAAATACAGCAACTATATCTTATTGAAACTATAACAGTAAAATGTAGTTTGCTATAAACTAATATAGATTTTATCACCTTCCCTCTTGAAATCACAAATGAGAGAAATAGAAAACAATTATTCTTTTTCAGTGTCAAAGTTCACAAAACTGTTGTCTGAATTAAATGAAATGTTTTCAAGCACTTAGTAAAGCCCTAGAAAAACAGTAAATGGTCCAGATACCATAGTTTCTCTCATTCTTCTCTTTATAGGCAGAAATCAAGTCCCTTTTTATGACCCTACATTCATACTCCATACAGAGCGTAACGCACAGAATGTCCTGAACAAATGTCTGTCATTACCAAACTTCAGCCACTGTCCAAAATGCCCGGGATGGAGACAGGAAACAAAAACCACGTCTGGTTTTAGTAAGCCTTGCTTCTTGCCTGAATTTGGGTGTGGATACCATTCAGTGATGCCATGAATCTAAGAAGCAAAGTACTATCGGATCACATCAGAGTTAGAATGCAACCTCCACCACTTCCTTGGTGGCTTAGAGGGAAAAGCATCTGCCTGCAATGCAGGAGGCCCAGGTTTGATCCCTGGATTGGGAAGATCCCCTGGAGAAGGAAATGGCAACCTACTCCAGTATTCTTGCCTGGAAAATCCCATGGACAGAGGTGCCTGGTAGGCTACAGTCTATGGGGCTGCAAAGAGTCGGACACGAGTGAGCGACTTCAGTATTCAGGTGTCTTTTTTTTTTTTTAATGAACTAGAATAATACGTACATAAGTTAATTTCAGTCTGATTAATCAATAAGACTGATTATGAGGAAACTGGGGAAAATATAGCTACCTAAGGAAATAGTACAATTTTAGGTGGCCTTGACAAAATGCTTGTAACCTTATTATAATTATTTAGAGTTATTGGTCAATATTGCATTGAAAATTATTGGTCAATATTGCACTGAAACAGCTTTGGAATTTTTCATACCACTCTCAAAAGACTTTATTCAAGTCAGAAATACATCTTTAAGGTGTTCAATACTTGAATTCAAAATCTTGATGTTCAAAAGGCAGTGTTTTAGGTTTCCATGGAGGGAAAGAATGTGAGAGTGTGTGTGTGTGCAGAAAGAGATAAAGAGAGAGGGATTTATTGTAAAGAATTGGCTCATATGATTATGGAAATTAAGGCAATATCTATAGTCAGCAAGTTGGATACCCAGTACGGTCAAAGGTATAGTTTCAGTACAAACACTGGCAAGATCAAGAATCAGATCAAGACTCAAGAAGAGCTGATATTTCAATTCCAAGTTTGATGACAAGGAAAAAACACTGTACCAGCTTGATGGCAATGTGGCAGGAGGTACTCATGGAAGGGTTAACTTTTTGTTTTAGGCCTTCAGTTGAGTGGATGAGGCCACCCATGTTAAGGAGGATAATTTGCTTTGCTCAGCTTATTAAACAGACTTGTCTCATCCAAGAACACCCACCAGACACACTCAGAGTAGTCTATACCAAATGTCTGATGTTCCTTGGCCTAGTCAAGTTGGTAGATAATATCAGTCATTGCAAGCAATCTCTTATTCTCTTTCTCAAGTGCCATTCTTCAGCTTTTCCCTTACTCTCTCACTCCTAAGAAGAAATCAGCCTTTTAAATTTTTGAGGATGGAGGCTCCATAATTTCTATTTGTCCCTTTCTGAGGTCTGAAGCCAGCAAAGATTTCAATGTGTCTAGCTGAATGCCTGGGGCATATTTGGGATGGACTTTTATGTCATTTCTAGTCTTTGAAATAATTTCATATGAAATGTATTAAAATAATTGTCATTAAATACTAAATACTGAACTAAAATATGTTGATAACCTATTCATGAAGGCTTCCAGGTTTCAACACAAGAGTTTCATCAGTGGGTGAGAAAAAGGTCAGACAAGTTCTCAAAGAAGTTCTGGGAGTTGAACATAATGGGGCCCACCCAGCTCTAATTCAGTTCTATAGGACCTGGCCTACACACACATCAATTTTGAAGGGTAAACTTCATAGCTGTTTATATTTTACACGAATCCTTTGTACTTCTAAATCACATCACATTGAATCAATGAAACTTAATCTATTCACTTGTCAGCAGCCAATCATATTCCTTCTTGAGAATTTTAACTAAGAGGACTTCCCTGATAGCTCAGCTGGTAAAGAATCCACCTGCAGTGTGGGAGACCTGGGTTCGATCCCTGGGTTGGGCAGATCACTGAAGAAGGGAAAGGCTACTCACTCCAGTATTCTGGCCTGGAAAATTCCATGGACTGCACAGTCCATGGGGTTGCAAAGAGTCGGACACGACTGAGCGACTTTGACTTTTGCTTTTTCAAGAGTGGAAAGCTATGGGTCTTGAAAGATCTTGAAGACTAGGAACTAAGTGGTTTTTCATAATCAATAGCAAAAAAAAATGGCCATTTTCTTGCAGGGCTCTCTAAGTTCTGGTCTCCTGGATTATTCCTGGTAATTCCGGACTAGTACTAGTACTAGGAACTTGCTGTGTGCTTATGTAGCATATGTCCCCTATAAGCATGTATAACCTCTTCAGTGAATTATTTAATGTTCTTATTTTTCTTCGTTTATGACGATCTCCATCTAGCACTAAACTGAAAGCAATAGTGATGGCATACAGATATGTGATAGATGGATGAGTGAGTGAATGAATGACAAGTAACAGGCTGATTGATAGGCATGAAAAAAACCAGAAACAAGATGCAAGGTGAACCCATAAGCACTGACCTTTAGTTTGTCATTGAGTTTACTGGTTTCCTGGGCTCCGGTTTCTAACGAGCCTGGTGCACTTTATCTGACTGACATGTTGTTCTATACTCACACAGGGCTTCCCTGGTGGCTCAGATGGTAAAGAATCTACCTGCAACGCAGGAGACCCAGGTTTGATCCCTGAGTCGGGACAATCTCGTGGAGGAGGGGATGGCTTCCCACTCCAGTATTCTTGCTGGGAAATCCCGTGGACAGAGGAGCCTGGTAGGCTAAGAGTCAGCCTCAACTGACCAACTAACACTTTCACTTTCTATAGTCACTAAATTAAAAATAAGATTTGTCCACAGTTTGGGTTTGTGTCTGTGCCTTAAACCAATATTCCATGGCCAAGATGGAAAGGTATCAGGGGGCAGAATGACCAATTATTACAGAATCCTCTTTTTCCCCTACAAGAAAAAATAAGCAGTTGGAAAGGACCAAAATTCAGCCTTTCCTTTAGGATAATCTGCCATGTGCTAAAGATAATTGATTTTTTTTTCACTATCAAAGCAGGATACTATTTGGATAGTACATGTTATGCAAATAAACAAAACAGAAATGAACCTCTGAACACTCACTGTCTTCTGGTTACATGGTTGCAAGGCAGCCATGAATGCCTTTCTCCATGAGAAGTCACAAGAATCAAGGCACAGTGAAAAGTTATTTTAGAAAAGTTTATGCTAGAAATACTCTTTCTAGATGTAGATATACCAAAAGTGGTCATTTACACAGGTAAGCAGGGGCTTCCCTAATGGCTCAAGGTCAGGAAGATCCCCTAGAGAAGGGAATGGCTGCCCACTCCAGTGTTCTTGCCTGGAGAATTCCACGGACAGAGGAGGCTGGCGCGCCACCATCCATAGGGTCTCAAAGGGTACACGACCGAGCGACTAACACCAACACACACGGGCACGCCTTCCTTTCATCATGTAGTACACGCTTGAGGAGTCAGAGTTCACAACTATGAAAGAAGGCACGCTGGCATGGGATAGGGACAGCTGTAGGTCTTCACAAAAGTAAGAGAATGGGGTCAACATAGAACCATGGCAAGAGGCAGCAAGGAAAACAACAACTCTGTGCTCTGCTTCTACATACAGACCCCTAAAATGTGATGTAATAAAAGTGGAAATAGCTGACAATACAGCTTCCTAGAGGTGAATTAAAAATTCCCCAACACTACTTAGATTCAACAGAACCTAAGAAAACTCAGTATCCCATTGAGAAAATCAGCTTTAGTTCAATTTTTCAAGTAATTTTAATTAGTATGAGTTTTTTTTACTTTCAAAGAATGGCAAGTACATTTTCTGTTAACTTATATATACCCTTTTTTAAGCAATAAATTAATTTATTCTTAGAGATATCCAGAGGAAATAAACAATAAAAAGTCTATTCAAAGAATATCTACTCTCACATTTAAGCAAGGATAACAATATTTTCAAAAATGAACTATATTTTTCCAGAGAATGACTATGAGTATGCTACACAAATGTATCAATTATGCATGTTTTTGTGCCCTATTAGCCTGCATTATGTCATCTTAAATACCTAAGCATCTTAAAAGCCCATTTTAGAAGTGTCTTAATGCAATGTTAAATGCATGAAGCCCATTATTAACTATTTTCAAAGTTAATTTACAACAACAAGCATATATGAATTGTAGATTATTTAGTTCAGCACTTCACATAGTTCCATTAAAATTAGTTACCAATAAAACATAGTATATTGAGTTTCAAAAGCTATTAGGAAAACATTCATAGACCCTAGAGGCATTTGGTTATTTCTCTTCTTTAGCATTGTCCTATGCACAGTTAAGATGAAGAGCTCTTAGAATTGTTACTCCACCACCACAGTATATTAGGTTTAAGTATTACAGTGAAAGATCTGAGGTCTAACATGTTCTGGGAAATTCACAAATCCTGCTCTAACAGTAAGGTGGTACATGAGGCAACTATAAATGCATGATATGTGGAATATTCAAATGAGAAATATATCAAGCTTATCTAGGTCCATCCTTAAAAGAGGCTCACCAGATATCAAAAGCATTTGGTGCCATATTCTCCCCGTATGCAAGATACTCACTAAAGAGCGTTAAGACTTTCACTGGGATGGCGTTTAGTACACTACAGCCTTAATATCGCAAGGGGGGTACTCTGACGTGGCCTTCTCAGGTAGCTCAGTAGGTGAAGAATCCACCTACAGTGTAGGAGACACAGGAGACCCGGGTTCAATCCCTGGGTCAGGAAGATCCCCTGGAAGAGGGCATGGCTACCTACTCCAGTATCCTTGCCTGGAGAATCCCATGGACAGAGAAGCCTGGTGGGCTACAGTCTATGGGGTCACAAAGAGTCAGCCACGACTGAGTGACTAACACTCTAATGTACTGAAACACTTAACGTACCTTTCAAGTGTAATTTTGTTTTGTTTCAGTTTGGTTTTTTAATTTTACTTTTATTATTATTATTATTTACCCTGATCACTGTATTTTTTTTTCTTTTTTTTAAAATTTTTTTACTTTACAATACTGTATTGGTTATGCCATACATTGTTTTTTTTTTAATAAAAAGATACTTTATAAACCAAGAGAATCTGATCAATATCTTTAAATAAATTTTATATTATCTAAAGCATCTTCTAGAGTGGCAATAATAACTAAAATATTAATTTTCTTGTCTCATATTCTCCAGGCAATTTAATTTAAATTCATTAATTTTTTTAAAATTTTACTTTAATTTTATAATCATTTTCAGCCTATCATGGTGGATTTTCAGCTATTTAAATATGTAATCTCTATTTTTCTTTGTCTCTAAAGTTGACACTAAGACCGACAACACATTTTTAAAGCTGTATCATTACATACTATGTTCCTAGTATATGAATGTATAATTTCTTAGTGCAAAATCATACTTAACAGAGTCAGTTTATAGAATGAACATTTTCTCTAACATATGCATAGTTAATTTGCCTACAGCGATATGTGTCTGTGCTCAGTCACTTGAGTCGTGTCTGACTCTGTGCGACTCTACGGACGGTAGCCTGCCAGGCTCCTCTGTCTATGGGACTCTCCAGGCAAGGATACTGGGGTGGGTTGCCATTTCCTCCTTCAGGGGACATTCCCACCCCAGGGACTGACCCCGTGTCTTTTACATCCCCTGCACTGGTAGGTGGGCTCTCTAACACTAGCACCACCCAATGATACATGCTACAGTGAAATAAAAAAGCTAGGCTTAACCCACAAAATGACTGTAGATGAACCAGCCAAGGATGATAAATTAACTTAAGTAATGAAAATTATTAAATTACATAAAAGCTAATTTTTAGAAACATTATTCTTGGTATTTATGTGGTATTGATTTTACCCTTAAGAATTTGACCAACAATTGTTTTTTACTTAAATTCAACAATTTTTGAACATGGCTTTAGCCATATTTCAAAAGAGAACACAGTGCAAAATTACAGCCTTTCTACTATAATAATTTAATATGAATATGTAATGTCAATAGTCCTAAACTTATTAATGCAAGATTGGATAACAGGTCAACTGAATTTTGCAATGACTCTCTGATTACCACATTCAGGCTTTTTCATTGAAACAACTGAAATGGAAAAAAAAGAAACTTTTTTGTAGAATTCATAACTAGATGAAAATTTCTAGAAAGAATGTACAAACAGACATAGGCACCTCAAAGCATTCACCCTTTGGCATTTTGCAAAAATTCACCACTATAAACCTAAATTTGATATTTGTAATAAATTTATCTCAGCTAATTATTGTTTCAATAGAAGATAGTGGGGAAAATTTGCTAATACCTAAAAATGTATTTTAAATTATTTCAAAATTGCATTTTATGAAGTATGCTTTTTTCTGCAAAGTAGCCCAAAACCTTTATTCAAAGCTTATTTTTCAGGAGTTAAAGAAGCAGATTTCAGTTCTCCATTATACACCAAAAATAATATAGTTCACTTTTTTCAGTTCACTGAGGTATAGATTTCTATGCCAAATATAACATTCAGAAATGTATTATTTCTCTAAATTTCATAATTCCAGGAAACAGAAAATTTTACAAATGTTGGTCTTAAGAAAGAGTAATGATAAAATAGATTTTATTTTCTTGGGCTCCAAAATCACTGTGGATGGTGACTGCAGCCATGAAATTAAAGGATGTTTGCTCCTTGGAAGAAAAGCTATGACAAACCTAGACAGCATATTAAAAAGCAGAGACATCACTTGGCCAACAAAGGTCTGAATAGTCAAAGCTGTGTTTTTTCCAGTAGTCATGTACAGAAATGAAAGTTGGACCATAAAAAAGGCTGAGCACTGAAGAACTGATTCTTTCAAACTGTGATGCTGGAAAAGACTCTTAAGATGAGAGTCCCTTGGACAGCAAGGAGATAAAACCAGTCAGTCCTAAAGAAAATCAATCCTAAATATTCATTGGAACCACTGAGTCTGAAGCTGAAGCTTCAATACTTTGTCCACTTAATGTGAAGAGATGACTCACTGGAAAAGACCCTGATACTAGGAAAGATGGAAGGCAGGAGGAGAAGGGGACGGCAGAGGATGCGATGGTTGGATGGCCTCATCAACTCAATGGACATGAGTTTGAGCAGACTCTGGGAGATAGTGAAGGACAGGGAAGCCGGTGTGCTGTAGTCCATGGGGTCACAAAGAGTTGGACATGACTTAGTGACTGAACAGCAACTAGTCTCAGGTCACATTTTTATATTAATTTTTAAAAGATGCTCAAGCACAGAAGGAGTCTATATTTAATGAATGTCACATAAGTTGTGGCAGACCTAGGAATAAATAGATGTCAGGCAATTCAGCTGTTTACTAGTCAAAGGTGACCAGTAGGAATTAGACACTACTATAGATATGTGAGATGCACCAGTGGGCAACACGGGCAAGGATACTGCCTCTTGGAATGTACATTCTAACAAGGAGAGACAGAATACCAAGGAGAGACACAATAAATATACAAACTATATTATATATTAAATGGCCATCAGTACTGTGGAAGATAAAATATAATGTGAAACAAGTTGGAAGAGTAATGAAAAGAGAGTATGATGGCAATCGTAAATATGCTGCTGCCATAAATATCATTGAAAAATAAAGAGTGAGAATAGGAGGTGAGCGAGTCAACCTTGAGGACACACAGGAAGACCTAATTCTGCAGGAGGAGCATCAGCTGAAATGGCTCCAGGCTGGAGTATAGGCCTGGGTGCTTGTGGGATTGCCAGGAAGCCAGGGTAGGGGAGCAGAAGGACAGCGTGAAGAGCAGAAGCTGGTGGGGTCCAGATGACAGGAGGCCCTGTGGCTCATGCATGTTATATCAGATCACGGCCTATGGCGTGCTGCAGTCCGAGGGGTCGTAAAGAGCTGGACATGGCTGGGCGTCTGAGCTGACGGCTTGTGCACGATCTTACTCTGCGTGAGGCGAGAAACCTTTGGAAGGGACTGAGCAGGGAGCAACGTGATAGGAGTTTCATTTGAACAGGATCCCTCTGGCTGGTCTGTTGAGAAAAGCTTAAAGAGAGGCGAGAAAAGAGGCAATTAAGCCAGCCAGGCGACCATGCCTAAGGTCCAGGTCAAAGATGATGGCGACTTGAACCAAGATGGTAGCCGTGAGATAGTGAGAAGCGCTTGAATTCTTTCTGAAATGAGTGGGGCCGGTATAAAGGCAGAAACTTAGAAACATGACTGGGTCCTGTTCAGATGCCCCAGACCAGTTGAACATGGTGTGCCTTAGGCTGGTGTGCCTTAGGCTGTTGGCTATATCGAAATGTTGGTTAGAGATAGCAACTTCAGAGTTGTTAGTGTAGGGATGGTATTTAAAACCGGGATGCTGGATAAGTTTCACCAAGCAGATGAAGCTATACAGAAAAGAGAGCAAATCCAAGCTTCAGTTCGCTGGCTGATGGCACAGGCTGCAGAGCCATTCATCACATATGAGCAATCTCTCAGAGAATACGTCTCAAAATTGCACATCTGATCCCTCTGAATAAAAAAAAAAAGCACAGTTTCAAGGCAATGGACATAAAACGACTGTGTCGACAATAACAGCACTGTCTCATAACTAGTTCAACAAAGAATACACCAAAGGACACAGTACAATGTTCCCCTCACTGTTTCTCAGGCCTCACTTGGATTAGGCTCAGTGGAGTGTTCAGTGCTTCACCGGTATCAAGTGCACTGTGAAGGCTCCACAGAAATGCGGGCATGGAAGAGTGTAACAGGCAAGATAGCACCAAACAGAAACCAGCTGATTCATAAGCAACAGTGGGCAACCACTGAAAACACCCAAAATTATTTGGGGGGAACACGTAACTTCCTTGGTTCTTGTCCAAGTTTGTCCATACAGGAAGTTGGAAAGATATGGGGAAGAACAAGAAAAGTTAAATGTATATATTAAAATCCTGAAAATATTTCAAAACTATTCATCTTCAGAAGTTTGGTTAATTACATTACAGTTCATTTAAAAATAAAAGGTTGCCAAGAGATAAAAACAATGCCTGTACAATACTCTATAAAAAGAAAGAAAGAAACTAACTCAAGTTTACATGAAGAGGCAAGACAACCAGAGTGGACAACACAATATGGAAGAAAATCAAAGTTGGAGAATCAACACCACCCAATGCCAAGAATTACCAGAAAGCTGATAACCAAGACAGTGTGGCATTGGCAAAATGCTGGACAAATAGATCATGGAACAGAACAGAGAACCAGAAACAGACCCATGTAATTAGAGCCGACTGATCTTTGATAAAGGAGCAAAGTCAGTAAACTGTAGAAAAGACACTCTTTACAACAAATGATATTCGAACAATTGGACATCTGCATGCAAAAAGATTAACTTACAAAAACTTACACTCCCTACAAAGTAACTCAAAATGAATAATAGACCTCGATGTAAAACACAAAACTATAAAGTCCCTAGAAGGTAACATTGTTGTTCAGTAGCTCAGTCTGACTCTATGCAGCCCCATGGACTGCAGCATGCCAGGCTTTCTTGTCCTTTACCATCTCCTGTCCTTTACCATCTCCTTGCTCAGACTCCTGTTCATTGAGTTGTGATTTCATCCAACCATCTCATCCTCCAAAAATTTATATGACCTTGAATATGGTGATAATATTTTAGATACAACACTAAAGACATGACCCATGGTGGAAAGAATTGATA